>NW_027223333.1:8004985-9307090 GCF_030449975.1 Polyergus mexicanus
CTTACAATCTCACAGTAATGCATAAAAAGTGAATCATAAACTTTACACATTAATGTTTTTCCATAAGTACAAATTCGCATAACTAAAAAGTCGACGTTGTATGGATCGAAATAGAAGGAATTATTGAAATTCACTTCTGCACTTTTTTCGAAATATATTTTTGTATTTTATTATATTTTCTCAGACTATAATCTAATATAATCTAATCTAATATAATACAAATGATATATTAATCAATATATGTAATAATACAAACGATTCACACAAATGTAAACGTCGCTTTTCTGCATGATGCCAGTATTTTGTCTCTCGATTCCAAACGACGCAGAAGTATGAAACAGAGAATTGGCAGTAAATTAAATTATCATTCTCTTGATACCCCGGGTCGCTGTGGATAATAATGGCCACGGATAAATTACGACACTACGATCGCAGCACTGGATTATGTGATTATGCAAAACGTACTGCGCGATATCGGAAAATACGCGACGAAATTCTCCATATGCTTCTTCTTTCCGTCAGAAATATTTTTCTAGCAATTTACATTTTGTTCGGACGTACATTACTTATTGCTACATTTACATATCCCCGTTAAATTTACATAGATTAATTTTATTATTTAATGTGAGTGAATTTTTTATTATACGACAACTTGAATTGAAGACGTAGTTACTTTTTATTTAATCTCTTAAAAGTTTAGATTTTAATAAAATTGACATGAGCGACTTTCTCTCTTTCTCTCTATTATTCGTAAAAAATAATATAGCTCAAATAAACGATAAGCTGTTCGCAGATCAATTCATTAATAAATTCCGTCGATTTTTTCATTGTAAAGATTTTCGAGGCAGAATTCATCGGAACGAATTAATCGACGTAGTAAAAGATGCGAAAAAAAAGGAGGACAGAACGAAAACCGCGGGCGGTCGATTTGACATATCTCGAGACGAAACTTCATTTGTTCCCAATCGAGTTCGCACAATACGTATGTAATGCAATACAATGCCTCAAAACTGCGTGCTATAGTGATTATCAGCAATGAGAGCGCGTCTATGTCGCCTCGTCGCAACGAGTTAAGCGACCTCGCGAGAAAGTTTCTTTGATGTTACCCTGAACAACTTGTGTGTTCATGTACGCGTATGGTTGTTCTATGTGTGGATTCTCTAAGGGGACAAGGGGACGGGGTGAATGTGCGCTGTCCGCGCGGCTACGGAAATTCGCAAAGCACGACCGCACGAGGGATGAGAAAGTTCTAATAAAAATGCATCCCATCGACGAGAGATCGGGAACGAAGAGACTTGTTTCGTAACACATTCGATTCTTATATGGAGGATGAGCTCGACACTACGGAACAAGGACAACTATTGTCTTCTCGTTTGAATGTCGCGATGTACGAAGAAAAAGAAAATATTATAGTAAAGATAGATGAATAAGATTGGGAGAATAAAATCGGACTAAAGTTACAAAATCGCTCTATTCGAAGCGAGTATAGCAATTGAACGCGGGAATAATTTTCTTTGCATCTAGAAGAGTATATTGTATTACATGGAGATAAAAATTTATATGAAAAAAATAAATCACTAAAAATACACTGACTCAACGAGCGAATTTTCAATGTAAAACTTGATTCGTCCTTCAAGTTCTAAAATATTGATTGTTCTCAGGTTCCGGAGTATCGAATTAATCTTTTAGGCCTTTGTTCTTGTATAATATTATGAAGTCACCCTCGCGTTTGACTTTTATAATTTTACTACAGTAGCGTGCAGACTGAGGAAATTAATATTGCTACTTTGCGCATGCTCCTTTCTTAACGTGACAAGATTTTAATTAGTTTACATAACAATGGGATATTAAATAATTGCGAGTAACTGTGAATTCTCGCGACAGATAATTAAATCTTTTTTAATTGCACAGAAGAGAGTACTACTTTTTTTTTTTTTTTTTTTTTTTTTTTTTTTTTTTTAATTTCTATTGTGGAATTTATATTTACTGCAGATATATGTATATATTGTATATATACACTTGTGTATATAAACTTATAATTAATTGCATTTAAAAAATATTAAATGGGAACTGGTGATTAAAATTCACTTTTTTAAATGGAAGCTTATTTCTGTAATATTGTTTCTCTATAAATATATTTAAAGATATGCGATTTTGAAGCTTAAAAATACAATATTTTACATAATTAATAATGTATTAAAATCAATTATAAAAGCTATGCACAACAATAGTATTCTTATCGCGCGCGCGTGTGAGAGTACATTATTTTAATAAGCGCGAATATCGTCTACAGTCTATAGAAAGAAAGTGACAAAAATGCAGATATTAAATTATGAACTAAAATATGTATGGTATGCATCTCATAATTCTCGTCGCCTCAAACCTAATATTAAAACGGAGCATGGTCAAATATGCATCAAAAAAGAAAAAAAAAAAATTCTTTAGGAAACGAATATTCATCATTATTATCAATATTTATTAATTTTTTTCTCCTCGATAGACTTAAATCTTTATCAGTCTGATTAGCGAATGTCAAGATGCGAAATCACGAATCTTTCTTCGTCGAATGATGCGCGTTTTTGATAGATGCCAGCGATTTCATACAGCGCACAATTGACACATAGTCTATGGTAGTCCACGTGGCTGACGTACATACGCAGCATTTATACGGCGAATTATTTCTTTTTCTTTTTTTCGATGTATTTTACAAGTCTTTTGGGCGGACAAACGGCGGATCCGACAAATGACGGAAAATGACGATAATTCGTCCGGCTATGTCGTTGCACCGGCGAAAACCGTTGTCGACGCTTCCTCTCGGAGGAATAGCGAAAAAAAAAAAATAAAAAGGATTACACGAGATAGACACGCGCAAAATCGAAGGAAGAAGAGCGTTACCACTTGCGAACGATCTACGTGATGGACATGTTCAGAGCTTCATTTCGCTGCGAACCGCGAAATCGAGTTTCGGTGGACCCGACGACGACTGTGGACGATATCTATCGATTTCTACGTCCTTCCTACTATTCTATATAATAGCGAAATAGATTAAATTACAAGACGACCGTGATACGATATATCCAGTAAGACGGAGATAGTAACGGTCACGCAATAGTAATACCTTCGCTTCGTTGTTTCGATGTTTTGTTCTGGATAAGAGTATTGATTCGAGATCTTGTTAATATATCATTGATAATACTATCGATAGTCAAACTTATTTTAATTCTCATTAAAAACAACAAGAGATCGTCAACAAAAGATGTGTCTAAGTGAAAACGTGACACAGACTTACCGATGTTAATCTTGCTCAAGCAATTATTAATCGCGTATACGCTTTATTAGCAGGAATAATTAATGATGCCTCTCAGTGCAGCGATAAAGTTTTTAAAAAACTTGCTTTGCTGTGCATATATAATTCAGATAGGAAATTAAAAACTGCTTCAATCCTATTAGCACCGTCACTTATAATTACTCTCGACAGTCTCGTCAGTGACTTAGAAATGAAGAGATCTTACTCGATTATCGTTAATCGGAGCTATCAGCTCGACTGTTGAATCGTTCAGTTGCCCGCGGATCAAGGAGCCTCGTCTTCTGGGCAGAGGAACTCACGACACAACGGAAGTCTCACTCGTTCTTTTCGTCCAACATCAATGAAGTTTGTATCTGGCGCACGTGGCGCGTGTGTATCCAGGTTGAGTTAGTGACGGGCGGGCTGTCGCCAGTATGTGCCAGCTGTTTCACTACTAGCCGTCCTCCCTTACTCCTCTCTCCGCGTCGTCTTCTATTCCCGGTCGCCACCGTCGCCGCCGCCTCCGCCTTCGGCCGGTCTTGAGCTTTAACAATCTTGTATGACGTCGGGAGAGCGGGAAGCTTTACTCGTGCGTCGCAGCTGTGACGCCGTTCGGCATATCATCGAAATATTATCTCGGAGAATTTTAAGTTCCCACCAAAGCCTCCTCTCTTCCCTTTTTTACACCACTTTCTCGACATTTCACTTTTTGAATCACTATTTATTCTTTTTTGACCACGTGTCCGTATAGCAATATAACAGGCTTATTTTTAATTATACGCGAAAATTTTGATTGTTTAAATGTATTTCTTTTTTGTATTTTATTATATTCCAATAACTACAATATATTCTGCTTTAGCTATATTTCATTCAGTTATATATTTCTCAAGTTTAGTTAATTACGTCTTAGATGCGAATAAAGAACAGTTGCATTATTACGTTGCTGTCGTTAATGCAAGCGACAATTTTCAATAGTTGAATTGATTTCATATTCAAATATAGTTTTAAATATTATCGAGATTTGATTCGTGAATATTCCGGATTACTTATTTAAAGATACAAATAATAGACATTGATATGAATATCATAATCTCTGAATATCATTTTTTTAAAATAATATTTTTTACTTTAAATAAATTTTTTTAATGGAATTTTAATTTAAAGAATTAATTTCTGGTTTATATATTTCTATTATGTGAAAAATGTGATAAAAATTGTGAAGAAAAATAATGTTTATATAAATTTTTTTAAAATTTAATTTCGACTTAATATAAAGTCTGACACATTCAGTATATGGAATTTTCATATGAATGTTTGTAAAGTGCATTACGCTTCTTCGTATATAAACACGAAGGGGGGACACCAAAGAACACCAGGTGTTCTCTGATGAAAAACTTGGTTCTCTCTTTATCGCTTTGTATTATAAAACTTTGAGAATATGTCATCTCGCTCTTATCTGGATATTTCAATATTGTTTACAATGATATGAAAAATATCTGTACGGATTGTACAAATTGATTTTAATATTTTGAAATGAGATAAAAATGTATTGACTCTCTTGATAGAGTTCGTTAAAGTTTTTCGAAACGGTGCTCGTGAATTATAGTCTCCATTTTAGACTTTCTTCGTTAAACACAGTACAATGTATAACAAGATTCAGGAAATAATACTTAATAGTCGTAATTAATTGTTAAACGACTCCTTTGAAAGCGGCAACGCGTAATTATAACGGCCGATATTACAACCTGGACGGTATAAAAACTTCACCTTCACCGGCACAACTTTTTCTCTTTAAACTTTACCTTTATTACACGGCGGATGCGACCGATTGTGCAATCAAGTTTCCCTTTCTGCTCTTATAATTTATTTGCGATATAATATTTTTCTCACGAATAAACGGCGTTGAGAATTTTGAAAATTTCATTCACCGGCTAATGGATTTTTCGTTTCTCGTTCGCTAAATTTCATAGACGAAAATATGAAATTGAAGATGCATTTAACAATTATGCATAATTATTTTTTAATCGAATCTCTTCTCGTCTTAAACTTTCAAAGGAATGCAAAAATAAACTCTTTTATATATACAACTTTTATAAATATCAGTGAAATAATAGAGAGATAATACGAATGACATTTTAGAAACAATGTATCTAATGTACTTTTTTTTCCTTTTAACTTTTCGTTTATCGTTCATTTTCGGATACCAACCCATCACACAGATTATAATAAACCGGTTTTTTTTTTTTTTTTTTTTTTTTTTTTTTTTAATAATATAATATTGTAGCTAGTCTCCAGATCTCTCGCGCGTTTCACGTCTGCTCACTGTCGTCTATTACTACTACCGCGTACAATTCTCCGGGGAAACCTGTACTGGCTCTTTGTCGTCTCGCGCGTAATTTCGAGGATTCGTTTTATTACGGACGCGGCATGTTGTATACATACGGACGCGCGAGATTCGAGTCGTCGTTCCCCGGGATGTAGCAACATCGTCATTTCGGGGTTTACGACAATTTTCGGTGCATCCTCTTAAATGGGGAGGCAAATGGCCATAACAAGCTGCCGTCGACTCCCGCGAAGCAGCTCGGACTCTGCGGTTTGCATAAGAGCCTCCGGCTGCGTCCGACTGAGTTAAGGTACATTCCCGGAGCTCTGAGGATTTGAGCCGATGTGTAAGAAGGATTGTTTCGCCTAATTAACAAACTACCGGTACTTGCGACCAACCGAATTAGACTCTAATTGATACGCAATGTGACTTGTGGAGAACTATGTATGAATTGCATATTACGTACTTTGCTACTGTTATTAACTGAGACAATATGCGATAGCTGGAGGCGATTGATTGTAAAGCTCGCGATGAATCCATCTCTTACCGTATATTACGAGAAGGGACAGAATTACAAATCTTTCTATAAAAGATATTTTTAAAATACAAGAAATGAGAGAGAGAGAGAGAGAGAGAGCTAATATTAATAACGTAATAAAAAGTAACGTTATTTTTCATAATTCTTCGTACTTTTTAAAATTTGACAATTAAAGTGCCTTCTTAAATGTGTGTATAGTATGATACTTAATTATTAAGCGAGATTTATGTATACATTTGAACATAAGCACTGCTTAAGAAGGTTTATTCGCAGATTAACGGCAGACGAAAATATCGGATTACGACGAATGTTTACATGCAGCATGCTCCGCCAGCGAGTATGTAAATCCAGTGTTACCGACTATACAGCACGGCGCAACCGCCGGCGATATTACGATCTCAATCTCGACGAGATCTTCCGGTTTTATAGCGCGTTACTCTCGTATCCACACGCGGATGGAATATCGATTGTAATGGTGCGTAGCAAGGAACATAAGAAATTCCAAAAGCAATTACACTATTTATCGTTTCATCCGATTATTACTTAATAATCGAGAGAAAAAAATCTGGCAATTCTTTTTTTTTTCCCCCACAAAAATATTTCTTGCACGTGTCCACGTGTCGTCCCGTGCGTTGGCAGGCTAATTAAATAGGATCTGTCAGAGACACGAGGCAGAAAATAAATTAGAGTATCAGAAAGGTTGTCGACACAGAGAGAACGGCAACCGCACAGGATCAAAGATGTCTTTGGAACAATCGTCGCGCTTTTTATAAAATCTCTAATGAGAGATCGACATTAAATAACTGTCGCGCCGAAAAATCTACATAAATAGTTCATTTATGTATATTTTAGGGTTGCCATTTCATTTATTCGGCGCGGATTTCTACGGCCACGTCTAGTGCTCTTAATTGAAGTATCGCATGTCAATCAATTAATAATTTTCCATTCTCGCCATTAATTTATTCGGCGCGGATTTTTATGCGGCACGGCGGAGAAATGCACACTTTCTCGATACTAAAAAGAAAGATAATCTATTTAAAATGTAAATACCGGACAATCTTAATGTTTTAATTAAAAAATATTAATTTAAAAATGGCGCATAATTAATACAAATTTTAAAATAAATAATTATTTTTTATTGTTATATGAAAATGTTTTATATATATAATTGTATTCTATTGTTTAAATTAGAGTTCTCTTGGGCTGAAATGTTGAAAAATTTGACATTTGCAACATTCTTCTAAAAATCTTTTTAATATATCTAATATTTATCATTTTTGCAAAGGATTAATATATTAGTGTTTACTGTATGTCCTTATATATGTGAATATTATCTTTATATCAGAAAAAATAGACCTCGAAAAGACAAGAATAACGATAAGGTTACTGATGGATCGTTTTGTTTACAAGTTTCCCTTTGCATATCATTTCAATAGCGATTTCTTTTCATCAATACGTCAAAATTACTGTCACTCGAGAAACTACATTTGAAAAGATTGTCCATAATGCTTATTTTTAGCAAAATTTTATTTTAACATTAATTTTGTTTTAAATATAACATTTATATGTCAACATGAGGTATATAAATACGAAGGATAAAAAAATAATATTATTATATAATCAACGTATCATTAAGGTCACTTATAAATTGAGGGCTACATATTTTATCAAAAACTTTTTTTATAATTAACTTAGGATATACCAAAAAATAAATACTTATATAATACTAAACCAGCTTTTGTCTATCATTTATCTATATTTATATTTTTAAGATTGTAGAGTAGAGAAAAATTTCTGTTTTATTGTGAAGAGATATGACTTTACTACAATTTTACTTTGTCAAAATATTTTCAATTTTTCTATATATACCTTCTTTATAAAATCGTGTATAAAAACTATAAAAATAATATATGCGGAAAATCTAATTTAAAATAATGTAAGGGTAGATATCCTGAATCATTCGGGAGAGGTTTTTTGCTGTCGGAAAATACGCAGTGATTTTTGATCTCGTCTGATAGAAGCGGGATGACCGAATCCACACTTTTTATTCGTCGCGCGTCACAAACCATGTCGAGAGGGTCCTCGTCGTGTATTGCGGTCATCGCGATCACCGCAAAAAAAAATCTAAACAATAGCCCAGGCGTTCTCTCAGGACGAAGAGGGCGGAAACAATGGTTACGGTCATGGAACACCTCGGTATTGCACCCCGCGGCGATAAGCCGCCATAATCGCCCGTGTCCGTTTCGCGCTATATGTATGTAATGTATATACGCGTTTTTCTGCCTGTTTTCCGCGCATTAAACGTACATGTGCATGTAAGTATATATATACGTACGTATACGTATAATAATATACCTTGCGTTTTATATAAAATATAAATGCCACGCGTAGTGTATGTACCAGCCAGTCGCGCCCGTCGAAATAATACTTCGCGAGACACTGTAAATATTCCCCGTTGAGATATGACCGACTGTTGCAGCACCCAGACGCGGCACACTTTTCAAGTTGCTCCTCTTTTTTTTTTTTTGACAACGTGAATGAGAAAGAGAGCGAGAAGGGGAGCAAGCGCGTTCTACTTTAGTTTTATATATATATATATATATATATATATATATATATATTGTACATGTCCGGATTGTTTTAATGCCTCGAAAAAGTTAGGAACTGTAGAGAGAAGATATAGAAAGAATCTCTCAGGAGAAGAAGAGTTGCTAGAGACGGGGATGGTACTTTCTTTCTTTGTCGGAAATAAGCGAGAAATGTTGAAGATGTGGCGAAGGACTGATTATCAATGAATGAATTGTCGCGAAATAACACAATGCCATTACTACATGTGGCGGAAAGCTCGCTTCTTCCAAGACTCATTACGGTCAAGTAGTCGCCGAATATTTTAAGTTCTCCCTTCGGCCTCCGGAAAATTAACCGGCGGTTAACGCTGCGGTTAATGACGTTTAATTACTCTTGCGCAGGCAGAAATCTTCGCTTTCTGCATTCCGTGTCGAGTCGAGCCGAGTCGCTCCACGACCGATTTCTTTCTCAGCGCAGAATTTTCGTTGGGCCGAATATAACGGGTTCCATTAGAGCGGATACTTTTAATACCGCCATTGAGATCTGTTTGCCAATGACAATGCGGACCGCGGTCTGGGAGCGACTGTGAAGAGGCGATGGGATATGTCGGTGAGGGATGGAACCGGGTCCACGGTCGCAGGAAGGCAGTAGAGGAAAGAGAAACGAGGGGATGATGGAAAAGCGAGAGGGAGGATGAGGCAGCAGAAGCATGAGGGGGAGGAGGGAAAGAGGAGGAGGAGGAGGAGGAAGGTTGGCTGCCGAGAGACGCGCCACGGCACAATGGGGAAAATTAATCGCTGAAATCTGGGTACAATGTAAAAGAGTCGCGAGGTTGGGGTTGACTGGGGGTTTATGAAAAAAGGTATGACTCCCTGGCGCAGCCATAAGTCAGCGATTTCCTTTGGTACATTGAGCCGGCGTCCGCGAGCGAGCGAGCGCGCGGCCAACTATCTTGCGAGTTCTTATACCGGGGAGAGGCGGCTGCCGTTGCTGGTGTAAGCCGTAGGACGTGTCGCGTATGTCATATTTCGACCGACCGACCGTGTTATCTCTGGGGACCGTTCTTCCGCTTGCGTTCAAAAAATTAGAGGAAACATTACCGGTTATCGGAACGGGTTCGACTCCGCTCGGGAGGAAGACCTGATTCCGGCTCTCGCCGTGATTTCTCGCCCGAGCACGGCTCCGCGTCTCATCTTTCACTCTTACGTTTACGGATAAATGTCTCGATGCCTTTTGAGCTCATGTTACGTATAACCAATTGTAAACATGTTGTAATGTATACAGTGATGTAAATTAAATCAGTTTATCTCAGATAATAATTATTACTAATATTGACGTATTGTTGTTTCTTTTTCTTTTTCAAAAATATAGGTATATCAAAAATGGAGATAGTGAGACAATTAAAGAAAGAATAAAACGAAGATTCATATTATTCTGCTTGTATAATTTTACGGTTATCGTACTGTAAGTAACAATGTATTATATGTATGCATTTCATTTTTCTATGCAACATTTCTGATATGCGTATATATAATCCATCAAGAGAAGAATACATCTTGCGGAATTATAGAAGAAAAGCACAATATAGATATAACGTAATTCGGTGCATTAAAAAATACATCAGGTAACGGCAGGAAATCGCAATCCTTCGTTGCAGCTTGCGCACCGTGCACTTTGAGGAGCTTTTTCCCTGGGAAGTTGTTAAATATTCACTTGACTGTGATAAACCTTAAGCTACCTTAAGAAGTCCTCCGGGACCCATTACTTCTGCTTTACCGCGCCTCACAGAAACGAAAGTTCGTTGTTATTGGAAGCATGTAAGCTATCCGATACACTCGACCCCGCGGCTTCGTTGCAGTAACTTCATTACAGTAATAGTTAAAAATTTTCAAGATCTGCTTCGTTAGGAAACTTTTCGTTTTACTTGGCAGAATTTAAGTAATCGCCGCTACCTGGCTCTCTTTCTCTCTTTTTTTTCCTCTCTCTTTTGTAGCGCTTTAAATATGTTCTAATTTATATGGAAACTACGCGATAATAAACAGATCAGTTATTTTCTGAAGTAGGCAAATGTGATGGTCAAAAATTTATAGAGGAGATATTTTACTTTTCTAATACCTTCCTAGAGAATCCTTCTTTCATTAACTAATCGCTGGGGCAAGAAATAATTATTGAAGACAAAACTCCCTCTTTAGATCACAATATAAATTTCGGTTGCTTGCTCCGTTTCTTGATGCGAAAGAAATCCTATCGAAACATGTAGAGCATTGCGTCAGACGTTAACCCGATTCCTCACGATGTCGTAAAATCGTGAACGACACGCTCCATTTCCAAAAGGAAAACTACTTTCGTTTTAGGATACGAGAACTATAATATTTTTTGTAACATCGAGACTGATCGCTGGCTCTAAATAAAAAAGCCAGGATTTTTAATCTGAATAAAGGTCAATAAAATTTAGAATTTTGTGATATTAGTTACTTTATTAGTTGTTTAATTTTATTAAAAACCAATAAGAACTAATTAAATATCATATTAATTTAATCGTTTATTATGCGTATTACCTTTTGAATATTAAAATATTTATTATGTATGTAAAGAAATGTGAGACTAAATATGCGAAAATTTTTAATTGATTAATATGAATTAGAAAGATTCCCAAAACTGAGAATATATAAAATTTCGAGAATTAAATAATTAGGGAATATTTTATCTATTTAAATTTTAGAAATATTAAAGCCTGAATTTTTTTTTAATTTATAAAGAATATTTCTCTGTACGAGCTTTTTTATGAAATTCTATATATATATTTCATACATATCTTTATATATATATATATACAGGGTGGCCCCGAACGTTCCAACCAAACTTTGAGATCTTATAGGAAATTTAATATATATATATACGTAGATTCAATAATTATGAAACTGCCATCTTCGGTACGGCAGTATAATCCGGCTTATTTCTTTCTTCCATCTTCTCAGGTCGACCTTGTTATCCGTGATTAACTCTCCGCATTGCCTTGGCACCATAGCTTCGCTATGTTTAATTAATAACTTCCCGATATTAATTAAACGAAGAATTTCGTCAACCATAATCATCCGAAATTGAAATATATCGCCGATTGAATTTATACAGTAAAACGGATCAACACAAGAGAAGTTGTAATATGTATATATCCAGCATAATTTCAAAGCAAATTCAGGGAAGTAGGGAGGCATATATTGACACTCTTGCCTCTCTCTCTCTCTCTCTCTTTCTCTCTACAAGAGCAAAAATTTATTCCCAGTTAAAAGGAAAGAACTGGAAAATAATATATTTATTAATGTTATATTTAATGTATAACAATATTTAAACCGTAATTATTATAACAAAAACTCTTATGTTCTCTTAAAAAAGAATTTGAATTTCTGAATAGTCAAATCATAAAATTTTTGATTAAAGTATTCTATAATTCAGGATAAAGACAAATTAAAAAAGAAAAAAAGAGATGGAGCAGTAATTGCTATTCTGACGCGATAATTGCATTTTTTCTTCGTTGTTTTTTTCCGAACTTGAAACACAGACGAAAGTTATCTTCTATGCTAATAAAATCAGAAACGATGACATACTTATTTCCGATAGCAACGCGCGATAATTTTGTTATAACTGTTAAACTGATTTTGTTATAATTGTTATGACTGATTGATTTTTTTGATTAGTACATTTGCGTGGATATCTTTGACATTTTATCTGACAAACGAGCAATCGGAAATAATGGTATTCAGTGCATATATGTATCATATATGTGACAATTATTAAAATAGAGTCAGCGTCACTTAACACGATTGTCATTTATCGCCGTTTAACAGAATTATAATGATCATCCTCGCACACATGATCGACATGTTGCATTCATCAATATCAGAATGCGATTATCGCGAATGTTGCAGGTGTAGAGAGATTATCGAAAGGACATAACATTCACGACTTTATGTGTTATTAAAATAGAAAAGTAGAAATACAGAAAGGGAAAAAAAAGTTCTCTCGAAAGTCAAAATGAACGAATAAATAAATTAAAAATCGACAACGTAAGTTTCTGTCAGATATTTAATTGAATTTGTATTGATGAGTGGAATCGTACTATCCCTTATCGGAAGTTACATATTTCTCTCGAGGGTACATTAACTTCTCGTGTGTTGTCTTTGATCGAGCATTCAAGAAATGCAATGCATCGTGATATTCGCGCATACATTTAGGCATCCGTGTGCATTAATGCGTCGATGCATGCGTGCTCGCAACAAGCAGCATGTCGGTTTTCGCCGCTGACGTCGCTTCATAAATCAACTTGCGGCAAAAACTAGAGAGGCTGGTCAAGAAAGGCCGCAAAACATTCGCGTTGCGACGTAACTCGCATCGATTCGACGTACGGGGTAAATAATGCATCGTCATCGACCAAAAAGTGCGACCGATATCGATGACAATAATATAGATACGCGTCAACCGTCTTTTAATTGTCACTGTGACGTTATGTTATATGCAATTCTATTTCCTATTTCCTCTTATCCTTTGTGCGCTTATAATTATTCATTGCATTATGTATATATTATTGTCGAGTAAGCTTCTCTTGATATCGCTCATAAATATATCGAACGCAACGTCAAAATGTGCTCATCAATATGTCATGCTTTTCAAATTTGCAAAATATACAGTTAATATAAACTATATACATATATTATAGAATAGTTACAATAATATATGCATTACTCTCAGTGACCAGAATACTATTCTGACAGATACTGATATTTTTACACATTATATTCTCTAAGCGAAAAGGTAACGAAAATGTAATCCCTCTATTACAATATTTGCAATAAAATAACTCGCGTTTAAATATTTAAAAAATTGCAAAATGCAATTGATATTTACATTTAATTTAATTAGGTACATACTTTAAATATAATCGTGATATGTATATGTGTCAAAGTTTTTTTTTTCTTTTTCCTTTTTTCGTTAAGATCATATGTAAATTTTTAAATGCCATTTTTGTTTTACTCGTGATTTCTCACGAAGATAAAATTTACAAAAATACCAATTCGTTTCTCATGTTATCTATCCCGAAATTGTTGCAAATGCTATTTTAATGTTTGATAATTGGCATGCTTGTACATTTGTAATTGATACTGATGTCATAGAGCTTTCGCTTGAATGTACATCCGAATTGCAATACCTATCGATAGTGGTGATAAAGGAATGTTTATCGATGGCAAACAAAATAGGAGACCCGCTGAGGAACGGAAAGACCGCCATCGCGTTGTCACTTGTCGCGGATAAACTTTTTCTCCCAAGGCGAGAATCGTAAAAGTAAAGTCACGGGAAAGAAGATTTTCTCCTTGACTGGGTTATAATGAGAAAAGTAATTCCAATTTAAATAATATTCCGAACTGCCGGCAAAAATAATATCCACGATTACGTTGAAACCAACCTGGAGGAAGAAACTAATTCCGAAAGATAGCTCAGCTTAGCGATCTTCTCGGGAACGTCAAGGAACAATCGATTGAACGTGCCTGGTAACTCTTTAGTATGATCATTGCGAAAAACACCTGTCACTCGCACTTCAAAACTTTATTATTTCGTTGCATTTGAAGAATTTCCGATAGTTTCTAAGCTTTTCTTTAAAAATATAATAGATTTAAAAACTACAAAATATTATAAATATAAATACTCTATTTACAATTACTTTTCTTTCTTCATGTAATCATTTAATTTTGACATTTATTGCGACATTAAATCGATATTAAATAAATTCGTCATTTAATTTAATTGAAAATTAGAAATTATTTTTTACTGAAAAACTTTTCGACCGAATTCTCCCCGCTTTCTTTGCAGCTAAGAATAAGAATTTCGCAAATCCGTAGCTCGTAAAGTTACAGCTATCTTATTGCAACGGGACGCTCCTCGGACGCATGTCGACTCGCCGTTATAACAAGCCGATGGCGTATTATCAAGTCGCAAACTCTGAAGGTAAACACGCCTGTGCTCGCATCCAGCGGCATTTTCATATCTGCTGGAAAATTTACCCTTGGAATTCCGCACTCTCCGACTCGTGATTAACTTATCACAATAGTGAGAGTCGGACGTCATATTACATTCCGCTCGGTATCATCCTCCCAGCTGTAAAGTAAATCGCAATTTATCGCATGTTTCTTTGCGAATTCTCTATATTAATATGCTGCCATATGTCGAAACGTTCAATAATATTCATCAACGAAATATCATTGTAGAGTAGATGTATTTTGAAATACCAATAATATAGTTTGATATTTAATCCTTTTCTAGATTTTTTGTGATATAAAAAATTATATATTTTATTTTTTTATAAGATTATAAGTTTTATAAGATTATATATAAAAGTTTTATATAGATTAGTTTTACAAGAAATTTTATATAAGAAATTATAAAAGTTTAATATTTCTTATTTCAGTTTTAACATTTTTTATTTGAGTTATTTTTTTTATTTTTGGATAAAATAATTTGATATATGAAATATATCAAATTATTTTATCTTATAATTTGAAATATTTGATATATGAAAAAAGAGATCTATTTTCTCGATTATTGCAACATTACATTTTTATGAGCGTAATACTCGATGAGTATTATGACGTTACATTATTAACCTGTGTCTCGAAATTTGAGATATTTCATTTGATTCCTTTACTTTAGATTGCTAAGTTTTGGCTCCACTCTTGCGAAGCAAATTATCGTTTTTAGATACAAAAATCATATACTTAATTTCTATTTAATCAATACGAATACAGAAAAAATATAATATTTCTATATTTTTTATATATTATATATATAATTGAATATAGGAAAGGTAGAAAAAGAGATCGATATCATTTTTTTACAAATATTATCAATCATATTCAAATAAAGATTGGCACATATCGATATGAAAGTTCATAATATTCGAAATGATATTAGAAATATTTTTGTATATAAATATGCTAAATAAATATTACAGAAAATTACTCGTCCAACTCAAAAATTTAAATCGAGATCGACGATAATTTAAAAAAAAAAAATTATGTTTTTCAAATAAATTAAGTGTGTGAAGGTCTCCTAGATTTTTATTCAAGTAAAGAACGAATATATACATATATATATTCAAGGGAGAAAGAGAACCGCTCAGCGATTCTCTTGCAAAAATTGAATGTTCCGGCAGAGCGCCAATAGCGCCTGATCTGCATCTTTGCAAAATGAATATCGGAAACTACTATATACGTATGCATGTCGAGGAACGCGCATATGCTCGCGGAATATCAACCAACCGATTAAATCGATTTTATCACGCATTTTCATAAGCAAATATCGAGAAACCTGTCAGTCTTTATTAACTACAGCAAACTCAATCATCTGTACAGAAAACAAATATTGAACAATTACTTAAGATAGAATCTTTATTTCCGAAACACGGGCATTTATTTGCATTTATTAGCATGAAAGAAATGCTATTGTCAAAGTTATACGTCATATTTGATCATGATATTATTAAGCATATTTAAAATAGCCATGCTTTTCGCAAATTTTTGGCGAGATACCAACCATGACGTCCAATTTTCTTACGAGATCGCGAACGACGGTGATTAAACGGAAGTGAAAATATCCGTCGCGATCCTTTTTGGGGGGAAAGGAAAAGGCACGAACAAGCCGCCGGGACAAGGATATGACTCGTCTCTGGCTCGAGGAAAGGAAATTAAATAGATAACATTTGCCATCGCGAGAAGGCGAGACCTAATCGGCTCACGACCGTGCAAGACAATTTCATCCGCTTCTAACGGCCGGCGATACGTTTGAAGTTTACTCGTTGACTCCTATTTGAGGGTGGGAAAAGCGCGACGTATATCCTGCTTGATATCTTGTTCCTCTCGCATGTTTGTACAAGCTCTCAGGGACGCGAGTTTAACGCGGTCGTCGCCGACGCGAAAGATAAACGCGGTCTTCTGCGTTTCGTATAACGATGGTCTGGCGAAAAAACAGAAAGAGAGAGAAGGAGAAGCGGGAAAAGCGAGAAATTTATTGTGCTGCAGGAAAAATATTCCTACAAAAAGCAGGTTGTAAATGAACGAAGGATTTAAACTAACAATTTAACGAAATCTAAATAAGATAGACAAGGTCTTGTATTTCTCGCTTTTCTCATTATCTACGGAATTTTTAACTATTTAAGTCGACTTTTTTTTAACAAAAGAAAATGTGATTTCCATCCAATTTTCATTCAAATATGATATCCGATTTGATAATAATACATTCTTAAGCAGGTATCAAGGATTCCTATTTGAAAGTATTCCTTGTTTGGGGGAAAAAAAAAACTCATCGCTTTGTAAAGATGATGAATTTTCCGTAAAAAATGGAAGAAATTAAAACATAGATGTCACTATACATGCAAACAGAAAATAAAAATCGCCAATGTCCAATTCATACTAATACGTCATCGTTAACGCTCATGTTAATAACGATACGAAATATTTTATAGCGGTATAACGTGCGAATGAGAAACTCGTTTCCTCCGCATATGTGTACGAGAAGATACTGTCTCTACTATATCCGTACATTTTTATTGACGTTTCTATTATAACTTGATATAATTATACGTGGAAAAGTTTCATTGATTCTTGAGTTAACTAGCTAAGTAATATACGTATATTGTCAGAATTTTGTCAGTATCACGTTATCAATAACTCTTTGTAGCTTTCTGAAACTAAAATTTTACCGTGAATTTATCATTATCATTTTTCCAAATTTAATTATCCGACTAAACTCATGTTTTTAAGAATTTTAAGTGTAACGTTATGCGAGACGTATGACGATTTTCATTCACTGAAATAGCACCAGTAATACGGTAATTTTGTTCTCAACTAAAATTTTTTTGTGTCGACTAAAGGAGAGAAAACGCGTGTACGGATAGTAATAATTATACGAGAATCGTGAAACCACGTACGATTATATTCGGCACTGTCTCGAAAACTAGTGAAAAGGCTGATGACATATCGGTCGTTTTTGTATGATATATCGTTGATACTTCGATCAATGCGACAATGCGCCGGAAAGTAAAAATGAATCTTTTGAAGATACTATAGGAAAAGAGATACGGAAAGACAAAGAGATAAGATACTTTTCTCTCAATTTTGATTTAAACTATATCCAATGAAAAGAGAATAGCACATAGATGCACTACAATTTTGTTTCTCTATAGAAAATATCGGATATTTCACGCGCATCCGCATTATATTGTTTAGGTCGGAATTACAAGGATGTATCTTGAGAAAGTAATCGATGAGGAAGTTGAAAGTGTCTTCGCTTTTAATTTTATAAATTTGAAATATTTTAAGTATCTCCGATATCCCGAAAATATCTTGATTTGTCGTCGTAAAACTTTAGACTAAGCTAGGCTCGTAAACTGACGCGCGCAACGAATATTTTAAGAAGTTTGATAAATAAAATTATTCATGAAATGTACTGCGCCGCGTCAGTTTAGATACCCGAAGCTTTGACGAAATGCAATTTCGACATATTATCGTGCCAAAATTCATTCTTGCTCATAATAATCGTCCATTCAAACAGCCTGTACAATAATTGAGCAAATCTTAATACGAGCTTAATACGTTATAAATTATTAATTTTTCATTGCTTTTACTTATAAAAGATTAGCAAATATATAAATTGTTTCTTCTCTAAAATCTTTCAATTATACGTATTTATCAAAATTAACGATCGATTATTGTAAGACATTTCTCTCTTTACATGAGAGATAGTTAAATAAGAATGAAACTGATCCAGATAGTTTAATGATGCTGAATTAATTTGGGTTTTATAGCGTTTAAAGATGATGTTGTCTCATAAATTTTTACCACATTTTACAAAACGTGCAACCGCCTTAAAGTCGAAGATTGCAGAGGAGACATGAGACACGAAGAAGGACGAAGGTAAGTGAGTGTCGCGGGAGGAGTCAATAAGCAGATTTATTTATTACACGCGCGTATCGAGACCCTCGAGATCCCTCGAGAAGGATATACGTTGTCGGCGTGACGACGTATCAAGCCGTCTTGTTTTCGTGTAAAGGTTGAGGAAGATTCTTCCAAAGGATGACCGAAAGGAGCCGTTGGAATAATTTGAAAAAAAAAAAAAAAAGGAATATGAGAGATAGAGGAAATATCTATTTGAATTCGAATATGTGTGCATATGTGAGATATCGATATTTTTAGCCTACCTCTAAATATTATTAAACAAATACCAAGTAGGATTCTACTTTATTATTCTGCCGAAATAAGGATTGTATCCCGAAGCGCTTGGGCGCGTCGCGTCACACGTGGGATTTAAAATATTAAATAAAGAAAGATCCGTGCGTCAGAGACGATTTTGCACAGATTCCAGAGAAAATAAAAATAACTCAAAATAAAGTATACGTGTATGTATTCTACATGAGCGTAGTTTTGTTTATCGCTTCTTTCTCGAAATGGAAATTTACTCCTCTTGTAAATAAGTAAATACGAGAATTTTGATACGCAATATATATAAATTCCAATACGAGAAAAGAAACACATGAGGATTAAATCCGCTGACTTACGATATGATAGTATCTGATATGATACTAATATGAAAGCACATGTGCACATATTTGTTCGTTCGTCTTTTATGTCGGAAATCGTTCCTCCAAATTGCCACATCTAGTGTTGCCTCGTCAGAAAATCTTAAATAAATAAATGTCCGAGCACGAGAAGCGCGCACGATACGAACCACATATATCAGGAAATGATTTGTGTACGCTCATGTTTCTCTATACGGGATGCATTTATTGATCACATTTAATTGCCACGATAAACAGCTGGCTAATAGCTATATTTAGAAAAAATATGATAGATTATCTTCGAATGAAAAATAATGAAATTTAAATGTCATATAATACTTTGTCAAATAAATCGTGCATTTCTAAAAGCGGTTGCACTTTTTATAGAAAATGCAAGCGTTTTTCTGTTAAAACAATTTCCTGCGAATGTTGAAAATGTCAATTTTCATAGATAGGTGATGTAGTTTGTCGATCGAGTCTTGAGTAACGTGGCGAAATTTTGTTCAACCGATTTCATCAAAAATAGGAGAACGATGAAGGGTTCTTTACACTACATACATGAATATTGTACCGTCATCGTACGACATATCTACGTCCCTGAGCGCTCAGAGATGGTACGTATTGTATTGTATTTGTATCTTGGATCGCTATAGTCATCGACCCGATGCATGCTATGTAAGATGCATTTCGAACCACACGGGAGTGCTATATATAGTCATTGCCTTAGAATCTACAGTTTATGGTGGATTCCGAATCACACGGGAATTATGATATACATATCATTAGGAAAACTTCAAAGGTGATATCGGCAAACTCTGTTCAAAGTACTTTCTTTATTAGGCAACTATAGTTATATACCAGAAAATAATACTTGTACTTTTTCTTTATTGTTACTTGTTTTTTCTTAATTGACGCGTCAATAATTTAAAAAAGTTGAGCAATTATTTTTTAATTCAAATTCTTGAAGAGATGGACTCGCGCGATTGTTTACGAATTAAATTTCTGTAGCTAAAGAATATACGCACGTAGTCTACCTGATTTTTACGCGAATCTGACACAATACGGGGAATGTTTTATATTTAAATGTTCGTTCTAAAGATGCAAATGATATAGAATTTGCGAGATCCAACAGAAGAAACACATGTTTTCCTATTCACTCGTAGAGTACGAATTGCACGCACGAATCGACTGTTATTTCGAAGTACCCTACATATTCTGTGAGTTAGGATACATCTTACACCTTCAGAGAAAATCCCAACGGAGGGCCGGAAGGATGGACGAGGACCTGCAATCCGTGTCTTTTTCGTGCGTGCACGTATCCTTGTTCTGTGCACGTATCTGTATACGTTTTCCATCGTGTTCGACGTAGATACTAGGGCGGTGGCTTATCTTTATGAGCTCTCCTAGAGGAGACCAAAGTGGAGTGAGCCATATCCTCCATCCACCTCCATTCTTACGACGTGGCGATGACGTTCCCACTCTCTCTCTCTCTCTCTCTCTCTCTCTCTCTCTCTCTCTCTCTCTCTCTCTCTCTCTCTATCCCGATTACCCGATCCACCGTAGTTATCCGCGAATTATCGTGATCTGGTGTTCTAGATGATTCAATGCTGATCGATAATGGCCACCGACTCTTACTCTTCGATCGAATGATCTCGCGTATTAGACAGATGAAAAGAATGGAGGGGCAGGTACGTTTCTTTTTGTTCTCTTAGGAGTTACAGGTGCGTCCCACTTTCGCGTATCTCCGTAACGAAAGGAGGACCGTTTAGATTTCAATTTACTCACGAGTTATGATACATCGCTTAAAGTGGGGTAAAATGATTTTCTCATTACCATAGATAATTGATATCTCGATTACAATTTTTTTTTTTCACCACTTGTTAGATTCCTCAAATTATCATCAACATATAATAGATTTTTAATAATTGATTTTAAACATATTTTAGTCTAGGATGGATAAATTATCTAATGTGACGTAAGCCACCACACACACATACCACGTTGTTCCAAAAAGATATAAAAAAATATTGATCTTTTTAATAATGCAAAAATATTTTTTAGAATGTAGCTAATTTTGCAAAAATATTGCCTGCAATTAGATGATTAATTTAATGTATTCTCTTGTATTATAGAAACCAATTTTTAACTTACAATTGTGTAAGTTAAAAAATCTTCAGCCACGTGCCACATTTTCAACACAATAAATTATTTTTATTCAAAAAATTTTTTTCATGTGAAATTATTATAAAATAGCTCTTTAAAAAATTATTGCATATATTGTATATTAATAAAAAAAAATTTGTATTTAATTATATTTTTAAACAAGAGTTTTCTTTTATATGAATAAGAAGAAAAATACGCGCGATGATAAATTAGTATTCGGTCGTCGGAATAATATATAACTCGAGAACTAAACTAATTTGATTACTTTTGTTCGAAAGTGCAAATATAATTTTCTCTGTTTTCTTTTATATGCGTCCTTTCCCCTATCTCACCATTTTCTATTTATTATCTCGATACGTTGAACCCGCACTGCGTGCACCGACCGCAGCATAATATAAATCATAGAGCTATTCTTAACGCAGGCGATATCTTCATTCAGGATCTTCTGGAAACGTTAAAACGATAAACGGATCACTTTCATAGCGCGTTTCTTCCGACATCGAAAATTCATTGTCACCGCGTGCGGCGGCTTCCGTTAAAAATTTCATGCAACAGCGATATGTCGACTATATAAAGTCGACTCGAATCGTTCCCGAATCCTCTCTTCGATGCTCGAATATACAAGCGTTTTGTATCGGCACGATTCCCGCTTAAACCGGCCACTCATGCGCTCGGCATTTCGGCAAAATTCACCTGCTTTCCAAAACTTTTCGACACTGGATTTCGAATTTCGTTCAATATCGAAATAAATAGTTAATACATAACTTCGAGATATTAACAATAAAACAGCGTCGAACGTTCTTGAGATAAAATTTTTGTTTATAATTTTTACGTGTGTTGCTTATTAGCGTATAGTAAATTGATAATTTAATGTAAGAGGTAGATGTGAAACAATAATGTTAATATACTCAAAAAATTCGAACATTATCACAATCTATATCATTTATTTAATTCCCTTCAAGAGCTATCATAAAAGAATAATTAAAAATTTTTTTAAATAAGGATTTTCTTCTCTTTACATACTTTTCTTTTTAAACTTATCAAGTTGTCAACTCATTACATTATTGTGAATCGAAAAGCACATCTCTGCGGAATAAAACTGCGATGAAATTGCGGAACGCAAACATGAAACTAATTTTAGATTATAATGTACAAATAAATAAAATAAAATAAATATTATTAAAAATAATAAAAGTCTTGCGGAGTAAAAGTGTCGTCTTGAGGTAATCGACCTCGCAGTCGCGGGAAATAAGATGGAATAACATATTTCGAATAAGATGGAACTGGTGCATTGGGATGCGCTGCCGCCAAAACAGCATAAAAATGGCGCGAATAAAACTACTCTTTAAAAAAAGTGCTCGGTTCAGCGTTTCCACCTGGAATTATCCGTGAGACGTCGCGCTTCGAAATATGTTCCATTACCCAATGGGGCAGAATAAAACGCGAAGAAGGTGAAAATATTGTCGTGACGCGAGATAGCACGGGGACATAAATACCATTTCGACTTGTCTGCCTGCGAGATGACGACCTGCGCAAGTTCATCGCGGTGCGAGCTTTGAATATTAAGCCGCGATATTAAAGCGAAGCAATCGCGACGTGATCGCCAACACGCATTCAGTAATGAAACAATAGCGAGCGAGAGAGAGAGAGAGCATATGCGACTCTATCGTCGCAACGAAGACGAAAGTTTGGCAAATTTGCGACGATCTAATTTTCGTCTCTTTTCGTTTGTGATCAGGTTTTCGATTTGGCAAAATTTCTGTAAAGCGTGTATAGCCATCATTACATCCCTTTCTTAGATATTCATGAGACAATGAAGTTTGGAAAAATATATTTTCAATAATAAATAATTATAGATAATATTTGAAAATTTGAAGACCCGAATTTAAAATGTTTTTTTATAGAAGAACTGGAAAATATATTTTTATTTTCGCATGTAAGATATTTTAAATATTCCCAAAAAAAAGAGGAAGATTTAATTACATATCTATCTTTTTTAGTACTAATACAATACAATAAAAATGCTCTTACAATTAGAAATGATCAGTTTAGGTGCTCATCTAGAATACATTTATTAATGATGAAGCAATTTATCAGAAACACCTAGTATATACGAATATACATATATACGTATATAAGTCACTTATTAATAGGTCTCGTGATCGAAACTGTGCTTTTAATAATCCCGGTTTTTTTTCGCGCAAATGTAAAACTATTAACATAGTAATGTGGAAGTGTGTCAATGCACTCTGCCCTACTTATCTAATTGATTTAATCGTAAATTGTTATACCGATAAACTGTCACGGATCCCACTGATTTTTTTTACAGATTCTCTTCGAATATTTGTGACATTGTTTATTTATAATACACATGTGGAAGCGCGACTCCAGAATGTCTTGCAAAAATTCAAAATCTTGAAAGATATGAATATTGGAAATGTATTTTATAGAGAATTTGTGAGACGTAGCGAAATAATAACTTTTTGAATTATATTTACCATTTATTGCACGTATGTCTCTCTCTTTGCGCAATAACTTCATATATCTAATCTCAAATATTTTTTTTTAAATTATATATAATAATAATATTGAAATATTTTGTTAAATAGTTTCCAGTATATCTCTGTAGAAGAAAGAATAACATTATACAAATAAATAGAAAAGTGTTAAAATAATTTCAGATTCTTAAACTTTACTAGTCCCGATTTATAGCAAATTATTCATTATTCAACGCATTCGACATTTCATTAAAAATGTTGCTCGCATCATACAATTCTGCCAAGTTATATAAATTAAAACTTGCAAAGTAATTTAATTATCTTACCTTAATGCGGAAAGCCGTACGATCGTAATCATGAAATTCCAAGCATCCAGAAATGCATCGAATACGCGAAGTTATAGCTCTAACTTCGTCATTCCTCACTTCCAAAAATATATAGCAGATGCTTATCGTTCACGTCCGACGATAGCTGCAATAATTTTTTTTTTTTTTTTTGCAAGATAAATAGCGAGTCCGATATAGGCGTGGCTTGACCTTTCGAAACGGGATGTCAGTTATCGGGCGTTATCAACTTGTGGTGATTGATAGCGACTGGGCTTTTATAATAATTGCTTGATCACCGGCCGTGTATTAGATCGTAATTGTTTACCGTAATTTGGCGGCTAAATATAAAGTGTGTGCGTCGCGGTGCTCAGTTTCAAGTTTCGGGGCGGATGTCGATTAATATGATTGCAGCTTGCCAGGAGACCTGTTTCAGATTAATTAGGAGCGCGCATGTACTCGTGACGCGGCGGCGCCTAATGCGGGAGTTAAGCTTGTATCGCGGAGAGGCTTTTTCGCTACACAGGCGACTACAGTGTCGGCCTGTTGGCAAGAAGCTTCAGAACAGCGATAAACTGTCTCTTCAAGCATATCGTCACTTTCTCTTTGCGATCAAGTGTTCTAAAACTTTTTACGTCTTCTCTTGACTTTTATAGCTTTTGTGTCTTTGTGAAGCGATGTCTTAACTCAGTTAAAAGTATTAAACCCAGGTCATTTTAAATTGATGCGCTGTAAATCTAATACAGTTTACGCTCTCAATAACTACAATGTGTCGCTGGAAATATCATTTGCCTCGCCGAGATCGTTATGTAGTAATTGTTCATTATTAAAGTACTAAATAAAGCGTTGTATTAAGACAATTTGATGTATACTATATTGTGTAACGAAGATGGAAATGAACGATTTGAAATTATTTGCATGTGTTATTTTATCTTAATACGCCTTATACGTTCGCATTTTACAATAATAAAGTTACCATACGCCCTTCAATTTCTCACCTAATTTTCTTTGTTGAGAATTAAATCAGCAGTTTCGTAGAGAGTAATATGAAACGTTTCTATAAAGACATTCTATTTCGATCGAAATTACTTAGAGATAAATTAAATTCAATTAAATTAAATTAAGCAAAGAGATTGCGAATGTGCGTACATATTCCTGCGCGAATGTATAACTGTGAATTTCAAACTCGTCATTATATTTAGTCGTATAAATAAAAATTTTAAAGTATAAAAGCTGTTTAAAAGAAAATATATATTATCTATTTGTTATATTTTGTTAGTCTTAATTAATAAATTTAATTCAATTTGTGAAGAGAGAAATTTCCACATTCACGATTTATATAAGCCTGTGAGACTATATGAGATTTAAAAAAAAATTAACTTTGAATTACTCGAAGGACACATCGTGAAAAGAAAAGATCATTCTTTCGTAAAAAAAAATTATTTCCGATAAAAGACTAGCGCTCGTTATCGCAATCCTTTGCATTATCGCGACATTTGTCCATCTCGTCATGTTAGAGATCACATTGCACACAGCAGCATCCGTGGTGTAACTATCGAGCAATCGATACCGCACGATATAATCCTATTTACCTCGTTAGGCACAGGCGAAACGTTAATTCCTCGGTCCCTATTCCCACTTCCCTCTCCTCTTCATCCCCGCGAGTCTCCTATTCCCCGTTTCAAGCGCTTCGCTCACCTGTCGGACACGTAACACCGCGACTGCCACGTACACCGTCGCGCTATAACGCATTCACCACGATATATATATATATATATATATATATATATATATATATTGCCGTACGATAAATTAAACTCGGAATGAACGCGCGACTTTCTTGCGTAACGTCACGTGGCCCAGGGGTTCGTGTACGTGTCCCAGTGTGCCCCTCGGGAAAACGATGGACGGAGGGATGGGTGGCGTGTTTGAACGAACGGGGGAATTCCCGGGCATCTCGCGCTTTAATGAGGTGAGACGCGCCGAGTGGCCAGAGCACGGAGGAGGTATTATTCGGGCAGGAGATTTAAAGTTTAGCCGACTCTGTTCTCGGACCCTCGCCTCTCTGTGACTGAGGGATGTCGCGCGTAAATAATATGCTAATCCGTACTGTCCTTCTGTCCCGCGCGGAGCCTCCGCTCCGGATTCTTTTTCTCCCGGCTGCTCGTGCCTGTCTTTTCTTCTTTTTACTTCTTCTTCTATCTTTTTTCTCCTTTCCTCTCATCCTCTACGCTCTCTCGAACTTCTCTCTAATCTCGCGAAAGGCTAATGCGTGTTATTCAGGCTGAAAGACAGAAGAAACTCGATATCGACTTTGAATTTGTTCCTGTAGCTTTGTCTTCTTTTCGTTTCTGCGCGTATACTACTGGTTCGAGTCGTAATAACAACATGGTCTTTTGATTTTTAAGATTCAGTTTTATGATACGATATATGATATTAAGAAATGAAACTCTTTATGCGACGGTATTTTTGACTGACGAAAATATTTCGTAAGATATATAATGTACATACATCACACATATATACAATATATATTGTATATACAGGGTGTATCTGAAATGATGCACCAAACTTTAGGAGCGTATTCTAGAGGTCAAAATAAGATTTTTTTCTTATGAACATGGGTCCGCAAATGAACCCCCCTCCGAGCTAAAATTTGAAAATGTGTGAAATTGACTAAACACTCGCAGCGCACAAACGTTTTTATTTTTTCATTTTAGTGGCTTACTTTATTTCATAATTTACTGGACTATACCAAATTTCAACCTTCTGCCATTTTTTAATTTTTTCCCCAAACTTTAAGGGCCTCTAGCTCGGAGGAGGGTTCATTTGCAGACCCATGTTCATAGAAAAAAAAAACTCTTATTTTGACCTCTACAATATGCTCCTAAAATTTAGTGCGTCATTTCAGATACACCGTGTATATATATATATTACAAAATATTGTTTGTCTATATATATATAATATATATGTATATAATACATATAACATAAATGTTAAATTACACAGAGAGAAATAAATCATGAAATATTTAATTTGTTACGTACATTATAATAAATTACATGATATCTTACATGGTATCTTACATAATTCTGTACTTTTTATTTTTGGCTTTTAATGTCAAATTTGATGTTTATATAATATATATATACGCGCATACATACATATTTAAATACTTATTGGCATTGGACATCAGTACTTCGTTTGCTGGTGTTTATTTAGCAGTACGTCAATATTGATGGTGACTAAGTTCGCAAATGCATAGGTTTGGCTATATTAGGCCATGTCTAGCTACTATCATTAGAATATATAATATTGATAACATACATGAATAAATTAACAACGCTCAAAGTCACTAACTAGCACTTTATTGACAAAATGTAATTATATCTATTGTATAAAATTCTGACTCACGGGCGTTGATTTAAAGAAAGAGTATCGCTTATTTATTTATTTATATTATTATACAAATCGCGTAATTTAGATATTAAATATTAGATATCACGAGTAAATCTACATAATATATCGTATCTCTATAATATCATAAAATATTATAAATACATATTAAAATTATATATATATGTATAATTTTAATTTTGTGTTTTAGTAATGAAGCTCATAATTGAAAATTTATCTAAAATTTATTTATTTAATTTATAATTAATGTATTATTTTTTAATATATTTAGATTGTACAATAGATTTATAATTTCGTAATGAGAAGCAAATATATGACGAAACGAAATGGATAACGATTATTTTGCATTTATATGGACGGTAATATGACAATTTATCGATGAGAATAAAATACGAGCGGGAGATATTTGCTATATACAATGTGTCCGTGAATGTTTCAACACTCGCGCAGCAATCTTTTCGCGCGAAAAAGTGCAAGAGTATGTATTCGCGGCGGTCTTTTTGCGTCTATGTAGCGACGAGTCGCTAACTTTTCCGGAAAAATTCTTTAAAATCTCCGAATGCGTACGTTTAGATGTATGCGCATGTTTGTGTATGTATACAGAGTGACCTAGGTTTACTACATTTCCTTTCATCTACAAATTCTTTGATCAACTCGGTATCGATTTTTTCCGAGGCAGTAATTGACTTTTTAGTGATAAGGAATTTAAAGTAGACGGTTTTCTACAAATTTTATAAATCTATTCTTTAATTTATTTTAATGTAAAAATTTGATTTTATACTCTTAATACAATTTCATTATTGTACATATTACAATGTTGGCATGGGAAACGTCATTCATTGAAATTAAGGAATTTCTTCGGAATTAATCAACCGATTTGAATTATGAAAGGAAATGCAGTATATTTTGCGCACCCTATACGTCAGAAAAAAATTACGAATCCACCAGAAGAAGATTTATCGAACATTGCCGCTGGCAGTGAGAAAAGTTTCGATCTGAAGGACCGTTAACACGAAACTTTGCGGAAGTATAATTTTTACGTACTCAGAATCAACGAAAGTATATACGACTGAATATCGAGCAACCGGATATCTTGTAGACTTTGTGCTAGTATTGGATGTCTCGTTAATGCAGGATACCTTGGTAAAATTGAAGATAAATAAAATTAAAGATAATATAAAATGCAAAAGTTGCGCGTCAAGAAAATATCTAATATAGATAAATCTTGAGAAGCAATAGAAATTTAAAAAATCTTTAAAAGCGATTTATTGATTAATTTATTACAATCACACACATACACACATACACATATATCTCCTCTCTCTTATAGTATTATATTTTACTATATACATATATTGATTTAGAAATATTTTCTTAATATATATAAGATTTTCTTTCTATTTATATTTTATTTATTATATTGAATGAATTATGTTACATATAATCTACGCGACAGATGAGAGAGTTGAGTAATATATGAGGGAGTTAAATCACTGGCATACGTTCCTCCCTAGAGAGGGTGTCATCTGCATTTACTTCTATTTGCAAGAAGACAAGACTGCGAAGGGGCGTAAGAGTGGGATTGAGCAGTCAAGGGTAGGAAGTCTTGTCGCGGATTGAAAGCAACTCGGGCTGCAGTATATTCTTATGTAGGCCTTACCCGCGTAGAGTTTCGGCAGTTCTCCGAGAAAATTTACGAGCACCGAGCTGATGGGGTTTCCGTGCTCGCCCGAATCCGCCACCTAATATCTTTACAAGATTCAGCCGCTTCCCCCTATCGTACGGAATGTCTCTGTCGAGCACATCGCAAGCATGTCCGCGTAATGGAGCGATCTCCCTTGTCATTTTGCTCTATCATTGCCCGCCGCCCTGTATGTTTCCAGCGTACGGATAATATGGTTGTCATTCTCAAGTCACGGGATGTAGAATGTAGATCGTTGTTAGAATGCGCGTAAATTTAATGCCTTAACTTTCAACAAAAAGACATTCGATTTCTATATTATTTGGATTAAAAGACTGACAATTAGGCTTACATAAACCGAAAAGTTTCATTAATTGGGTTGTCACGTCTGATAAAAAAATATCTTAATTAAAATTTAATTCTAAAGTTTAAATACGTACGAGAAAAAGAGATTGTTATATATGTACATGTTTATCTACAAAACGTTTATGTACAAATTATCTATGTATAATAATATTTTTTTATTTTAAAATTAATTACTTTAACATTAAAAAAATTTTAGTGTACATATATGTACGCGCGCGCGCGCACACACACACACCATATATATATGCAAACTTCTTTTAATTAAAAACTGATTATAACGATATGATTACATCATCATTCATTTTTAATTAAATTAATTTCTCTCTTTTTGTTTATCACGGAAAATGAGTGTTCCGGTTAACTATGGTTGACGGTGTAATCTAAGAGTATATTCATTAATTCTTTCAGTTCTATACATCGTAGTACAATACGTTCTTTATTACATATTTAATTACCGTACGTGAAAGTATACTAATAACGGATGGATATATAGTTGTGATAAAATCAATATTCATAGGATGTGCAAGATACAGCGAAACATATTCGTTAAGCGTTTAAAAAATACCATTAGCATAGGAAGAGCTGAAAATAAAAAGAGAGAAAAGTTGTTAGCTTCCTCTTATATCTTCATCTCCTTTCGTCGCTTAACATTGTCGCTTCATTGTGTCTCGAAAGTAAACAGCTCTTCCGCGTGCTCACCTCCACCTCCACTTTCACGAACTTTGCTATAGCTTTATCATTTTCCCCTCGATCTCTGCTTGCGTAATTTTACCGATTTCCTTTTTACTTTCCTCCGCTACGTCGCTTTTATAGTATCCCGTAGCACGGCTTCGCCATGTCGCTCTCTTTCTCTCATTATATGTCCACGGCTCTTTTGTTATCCTTTTTAGAGACACCTGCATACATATGCGTCGGTATACGTTTATTCGAGCTACTCATTTTTCTCGCTTTATCCCCTTATCGTTCTTCTCACTGTTCTCTCACTGAATATGATATTTCTTAATTCCTATCTGCTTTCGCCGCACGCCTTCGCTTTGTTATATCGTTATTTTCCTCTCTTATTTCGTCGAATCTCGTTCCGGTCTCATATTGTTGTTACCTCTCTCTCCCTCTCTCTCTCTCTCATTCTCTCTACCACACATTCGTGACTTTCCTCTCAATCTAATTCTCATTACGTTTCGTTTTTATTTTCTATCCCTTTCCTCTTTACAGCTCTTCTTTCCCGTTCTATTTTACCGCTTTATTGCATCTCGTCTCCGGCGTGCTTCATTCTCCGTTATCATTTTTTCCACTTTGTCTTCTTACGCGATTTTTATTGTACCTTCTCAACTCCTTCAATCTCCTCAATGCATACCGCAACTCGCGCGCCAAGATGAATTTTCATTCCCCATGTGTTATACCTACACGTGCGATGGGCTTAAGACTTAAATGCCTTAAGTCAAGTATTGATATATCGTGTCACCCGAACGATTTATTAAGAGATTAAAGATTATTAAGTATATCGCGTCCAAAAAAATTTATTAAGAAATTAAAAATTTTATCAAATGTATTTTATTTAAATAAAATAAACTATTTCGATAGTTATAAGATAAGAAGGGCACACATGAATAATTTTATATTATTAAATATATATTATCTGTGCATAATATATATTTTGTCTCCTTTTTTATTTAAGTTTTACATTGTATGTACATGTGCAAGTTTCATCCTATAAAGAAAGAAATTCGTGCTCAAACCTTCAATGATTAAGTCAAATCATCCGCAATAATGATACGTATGGTTTATTAGTAGTAGATAACCATCGCCGTGACTACTTTTTACTCTTTTTCGCCCTAATTCCTCGCGGACGTCGTGGAAATGGCCATTGTCCGGGGAGAAAAGCTTCCCCGCGCACGTTTAATTCATTTTGCCGATTTCGTATTGTTCAGCGGCTCATTTTTCATACGACGCGCGAGTCCATTCGCAGTTTCCTTTTTGTTTTCAGTAACCGAACTGCCGCAAACTCGTGCCGTTCCGAATTGCAAAAAATCGTCCGCGCACTTCACCCACAAAAATTTTCCTCTCCTTAAATGACCATATTTTCGGAATAAGTAATCGATATATACTTTTAGAAGAATAACATAATTTTGAATGAAAACACTAAAATGTGAAACTTTAGAGATGAAAGTGGAATAAAAATTTACATTTCAGATAATGTCTTTGGAGGAGAATACTTTAAAATAAAGAAATAAATAATATATACACTTTCAATATAAACTTTAATAATATTTACATATTAAAAAGTGAAATAAATTATATATATATATATATATATATATATATATATATATATATAGAATAAGAATAAATATAATAAAGTACTCTATAGTTTCTCTTCCTCTTCCTTCTTTCTCTCTCTTTCGATATAAGAAGATTTTAATTTTTTGTAAGTAGGCAATTAAGTAATTTCATATACGTATTTAAGGGAAAAATTATTTTTATAATTAAATTTTTAAATTAATTGTACTTAATTTAATTTTTTTAATTTAATTAATAAAATATAATTTATTTTTAGAAGCAATAATCAAAAGAATATTAGATTAATTTGACTTTTATACAATAGATTGTTGATTGTATTTATGACATTTGGAACTATAATTGTAATGTTAATTTAATATAGTTAATATTAGATATTCAATTGTGTATCAAAAAGTGATATTATATCGAAAATTAATCTATGATTAAGGGAGCTTTATGCGCATGCCACATAGATATCAGAACCCGCTTTTTGCACACCATTAAACAGTCGAGCCCGATAATGATTTTGAGGTATTAACCTTATCGTATTTCGGAGCACCCCTGGTGACCGGCCGGTCATCTGGGGAAGACACTAGTTCAACTTTCTTTCAATTGGAATCCGCGATTTTGCTCAGAGATAAAAAGGATAAATTACTTCCCTCGTGGGAGAAAAAATTCAATTAAAAATGGGGGAAACTGCGGACGACAGATGGATTCAAAGGAGGAATAAGCACGTACCCGTCCAGCAATAGGAGCTGAAAATCGTTGATTCGGAAATATTTGTGAGAAATTACGAGGACACTAATAGGAGCTTTAATGTCGTTCCTCGTGACTGTCTAGGGAAAGACAAAATGTATTTAGAAGACACCGTTTTTATGTCAAAAACATATGAGGCTGCTATATGAGGCATTCATCTCTTGTTCGCGAATGCAATTTTGACTTAATTATTCGTGTTAAAAAGTGGTCGGTATTTGATATAGAACAAGAAATCAACGTAAGCGAAAAATTTACATCGATTGTAAATGGTATACGAAAAATATTGCAGATTATACTCAAAATCTTAGCCATCTCCCTCCTTGCGTAACGTCGGCGAACCACCTTCGCTATGATTCATTATCGCGGTCTTTATGAAGGGTCATTAATATTATCCTACGGACAAGCCAACATGCTTCGGCACTAACTAATGTTGTAAAAAATTGGTACAATAGCGAGGATATAACTAAATAATAACATGCGAGTTCTTTTTTAGTAGACCTTCCGGTAAGTATAATAATGTAGGGATACTCTCTCTTGTCACCACCCTATTATTAAAATAATTTTATATACATATTTTATAAAGTAAAGTAATTAAAAAAAGATATAATAACGTGCATATATGACCTATAATAAATATCTGCATCTATTATAAATGACAAAAAAATATAAAGTAAACAACTTTTAATTTATATATCAGGTCTTTTAACTGTTTCATCAACTTATGAATATTATTTCAACATATGCCGGCTTTAAATTACCCCTCAGCCTATTTTATAATTCTGTTACACGTAAAGTCTATGACAAAAAATTATTAAAATTTTTCATCGCGATATTATTTGCGAGACACAATGCTTTGCGTTAGTTTCATATGCTACAATAAAATATACTTAATAATGTACAACCTCTAATAGGTCTAACAAAGCAGAGTCCGTGCGAGAGGTGTTTTTTTTTTTTTTTTTTTTTTTTTTTATGCAGTTGCAATTATAATTACTGCGCGATCTTTGGCTCCACAGACAATTTGGAGATACACTAAATGCCCCCGTAATGCAACGTGCATTATGATCGCGAGAGATGCATATAAAGTGTAATCAACGTGATGCGTGAGAGGAAGAGCGACGCAAAATATACGGATGAGAACTGATGTAATTTAAGGATAATTTGAACTCTGTGTGTACGTGCAGAAATATTCGCGTCTCTCCGACCCGTCGCGTCGTGCTAGAAAATTCTATTTCGGAGAAGTTCTCTCGTTTGAGTCCGGTCTCGCATATTTATTTATCACATGTGAATTCGACATTTTTCAAATGACGCGCACACACAATGATATAAATCTCGCCATTAAAAGACATAGCTTTAAATTCACTAATTCATAATGCATTCGCGATATTTGAAATGCAATTACTTGTATAATCTTTTTTAATATTAAGTTGTTAAATACGATGATTAAAACTGAAATAATTTGTTGTAAAAATAAGAATAAATTATAATAAGATAATAATAATATTTTAATTAAATTTGGTGTGAGAATTTCTTATTGCGAGTTATTATTTATTTATCCTTTGAAAGCAATTCGACAGCATGTTTCGCATTTATGATGTAAATAAGTGTATATAATTTTGATACATATGTATGCGTATTAAAGAAATTTTGTTGTTAATTTAAGTATAGCGAAAAGTTTTAGATACTTTCAGCGTAATCCATAATCACGTTGCAATACTTTCAAGATACAAAGTTTCGTTCCTGAATTACACGGCGACTGAAATCTAAGACAGACGAGATCTGCACACAACTCTGCGAACTTCTTGACCACAAGTTACTATCATATTAATATCAAAATATATTAACACGCACGAGAGCGAGCCGCGATCTTACTAAAAGATTAATACCACAGACTTCTGATATTACCATTATATGTTATATATATTTCCTAAACCTTTTAAGTGCAATACGCGTTCAAGCGGTAGTGGGCCACGGTGTTCGACGTACTTTTGATAAAAATTTTACGAGAATAATATTGTGGGAGTAGCAGGTGGTAGCTGTCGAGCCGTGGTATTCGCTCCTCGAGATTGCGATGAAAGTTTCGACAAGATTCCACGAGTCTATGCCGCCGCAAGAATAGAAATGAATGTCGCCGTATTTTTAATATTTACTTCTTGGAAAAATTTTCTACTTGAAGCATTGACTTGGAGTTGACGTCATCAAGTAGCAGGCAAAAGAATTTAAAGAATAAAAAACGATGTATGTGTACCAATAATGCACAATGTATCTGTATGTATATACGTATACGTGATCTTGAATAATAATTAATTTATCTCATAGATATATAATATTGTATAATATTATAATATTATTAATAATTTATATTATTAAATATCTCTATTAATTTCTAATCTTTCAATCGTAACTCGCACATTATCGTAATAAAATTATATAGTTTAACACACACACACACACACAATTTGGAAACATAATTTGAAGATATAGTATATATTGAAGATTTTTTATATTTTTTGATACATAATTCAATATCTAGATGAAACGCTTCAGTGCATTTGACAATATTTACGCATACATAGTCGATGAAATGATAAATATCCCGATGGCAAGTTCAATACTTTCCCCAACTTGTCGATCTCGCGAATACTTTTACCCTACGAACTTTGAATCCGAATAGGATCAAAGGATTGCGGGATCTCGATCAGATGGATGGGACCAGTGTGCGAATACCTCTGTCGTGGCATGTATTGCCTTCGAGCATCCATATCCTTTACACGCGATACGATGTAAAACAAATTCCCGGATTCAGTCATTTTCGACGCCATACTTATGAGTCGCACGGTATATGTGCGGAATGATACTTGCGGTGTTTACGTACTTTACGTTATTCTCGTGCGAAAAAAACAGAATAGAAGAAGACAACGACGAGAAAATATCCTTTTCTAAAAATAGGAAAGGAAACCTCGAACTCGAATATATCGAAGCGTTGAAGCCTCTTTTCCGCGATGCTGATTCGCTGTCTTGCTTTCGCGTTGCGATTTGCTTCATTCGTGTTATTTGCAACTGTCAAATCATGCAAATTTTGACAGTTTGACAATTTGTGAAAGAAAAAGTTAAAGTTAGGAAAGAAAACTTTTAAAAATTGAAAAATAACCATAAATAAAAGCGCGCGAGCCTGTATTGTTCTAATGTATAAAATAATGCATGAGATATCGCGATTGGAATTGATTCGATATGGTGAGATATGCAAGTCCTGCGATTAAGCGGAATTTTATAGCCTATATTTTGGAGCGCGTCATGAATTTTTTTTTTTTTTTTTTTTTTTTTTTTTTTTTTTTTTTTTTTTTTTTTTTAATTGAGATACATTTTATGTAAATGACGAATTCTCTTGTCGCAAAATATTTTGACGTTTTGATATATCTTTAATTACATTATTGAGATCTGTGACACCATTTATTTATTTATTTAATCAAGTTATAATTTTATAATAGATTGTTTCAGATTTACTGTTTGAAATTTTTAATTTTAATAACGAACTTTTGCATCGAAAATATTGATTAAATAAAGAATTGATAGTAAGTTTGCATTTAAGATTTTTACTCACGAAAATAGAATTTTTCACATTGATATTGTTTTACTTTACGTCAAATACTTATCATGTTTGTATAAATATAACAGGATATTAGATTTGTTGTGATTTTCGATATAGAAAACCAAAAATTTTATATCAGTAATATAATAAGGAGTATAATGTAATAAGTAATGTAATATTAATAAGTAAGGAGATAGTAAAAATATATAAGATATATATAGCAAGATACATATAGAGTAATATATAATTATAATATTAACAGTGCAAGATTTCATGTAACATCAGAAATATAATGATGATGGTTTGAGAAAAGATATAATAAAGATATATTCTATTTTTTTGAATTTATTGAGGAAACATTGTTAAGGGGTTTGAAAGAGCTATGATGTTGTAGGTGTAAATAACGCATTGCGTATAAACGGCTACGCGGTATGAGATGTAGACGGAATCGAAAAGCGAGATTTACGATGCGGCGTATTAAAGATTCACTCGTTTTTGACACAATATCGCGCAATATGGAATACTGAAATAATACATAAGTTTGCATACAGCATGCATACCTTGTGACAGAGATGGTTCCCCAGGAGTAACATTGAAACCATGAGGATATAAGAATAATATCCGTCCCAGGGCAACGGGTCGGATAAAGCAATAGAAATATGGCCGGAGAAATATAGCAGCGCTTGTAATAATAAGTAACATAATAAACGAGCCCGGGATTTTAAATTGACTGTGCTAGGAATTATGGGCGCCATTGTCCAACATTAATTTTATTGGTTGTATAAATTCTTCATTCCACGGATTCTTTGTTGAAAAAGAACATGTTGTTTAAATCATAATTTTTTTTTTTCAATTTTTTGATATTATTTAATTTTATCGGTTTTTGGATTCGCACAGAAATTCTTCGTACAAAGATATCGATTATCGAAAAGGACCGAATGATTGCCATAAATATATTAATAAATATTTGAACGGTCTTAATGAATAATCCGTTTCTATCTTTGCTTCTATTATAAGTGGACATAAAAAGATATAGAGTATGTACGTGATAAAACGTGATCACTGAAATCGTAAACGATGCTGGAAGTCGCGGTTCACTAAACAACGAAGTTCGATTAGAACGCCGGTTAATTAATTAATGTGGGAAACTTGCTATTCCTGAATCCAAGACGAATCCTATACTATAGATTAACGCCGATGTAAGGGGTTGCTAAACATCTTACGAATTGTATTCATCCTGGATATATAATATTTCGATTTAATTAGCTTTTTTTCATCTCTTTCTTAATTTACAAGGTACAAATAACAATTAATACGGAGAACAATACATTATGAAAATTTTTGTTACACGTTATACTATTATAATTAATTACCTAGAGTATTTTTGCTGCGTATGCGATATATTCTTGGAAAGCATTAAAATTATAGTAATAATATTTTTCATTGCATAAAAACGAGAAATAACAATCACATAATTAGCAAATTCAGGAAAATGAAAATAGCAATTCGCTTTTGACGAATAAATATCATCGCTCGAGACATAGCGAGAACGTCGTTTTCTAAGATAGTTGTGCGTTTAAACTCTTGAGAAATTGATGCAATTTTCTTAATTACTCTCATTGAAAGACAGGAACTGTTATCACCTGTCTGCTTTACCCTCGCAATTAAAATAACATCATCTTGCAGCCTTCATTAAGTGACGCTAATTACGTCGATGAGAGAGAATCTTACAAATAAAGCGATATTATCTATTTTATATTACGGAATATTTATACAATTTTCGAATACGCGACATCTTTATTAAATAATAATCTTACGAGAGTAGAATAATTTGGAAAACTTTCTTATATAAGATCGAAAACGAGAAGCTATTTCATTCTTGAAATATTTAACACGCGAGTAAATTAAAATTCTCTTTCAACAATTAATTAAAATAAGCGTGCTTGCAATGAATACGGAATTCTTGGTATGCCGGTACATTAAAACTCCACGGCATAACGTCATTTTTACGAATGCTCGAAATTGCACTTTAATCCAAAAAGATAACAGTCGCGACTAAAATATCTAATACGAATATTTTTTTATATTTATACATAAAAAAATTGATAAATACTAAGATGTATTATGTAATGTAATTATAATTATTATATATTCTTCAATTCTTTATGTTTTTAATGCTTTAATATATGCGTACATTTTAATTATTAATATATTTAAATTGTAGAAAAGAATTTGTTGAAGAGTTACCTCCGAATAGCGTATAAAGAGTATCAAATATGAATATGCTATTTTCGTACTTTGAGCACACTTGATCGAGTGTATTTATTCTCATATGTTTATAAATCTATTACGATCGTATTAATCAATCAAAAAAAAGAAAAATCTTTTTAAATTAAAGTATTTTTAGAAGTTGGCTACATAGAAGCTACATTGATTCAAATATAAGATAATAAATTATAGCAGCGCTTAAAATAATTAATCTCAAGATTTTATATAAATTGTATATTTATTGTTTGAACAGATTTTGTTATTGAATGAAATAATTAAATAATTTCCAACAAAACAACATTTCTTAAGTACAATATAAACATAAGATATTATATATATACATATAAATTATTTTTTTAGATTTATATTTATATTATCTAAATAAATAAAAACGTCATATCATGATCCCGTCACATTGCTTGAATATTTCGTGGATGAAATCGATCGATATCTTATAATAACGTGCAAAATTGAAACTAAAATTGAGAGAAATCGGTTTTATTCGCGAAATAATCGGCGAAATGAATTAAAGCTCTTTTAACGATCAATTAAAAATCGCCGTGTTCAGAAAGAAAGCAGAGATTCTGGGATATCGTGTTGGAAAACGCGGCAGTCTAAACGAGAGAAAGAGACATTAAGGCGGGAGGAATCCGCACAGATCCGAATATTATTCACACTCAATTTAACTTATTGAGAGCCACGCGGAGAGGCCGCTTGATGACTCAAGCTGTAATGGCGTAACAATTAATCGTTGAATAGAATTCCCTTTCCCCTTTCAATTCTCTTTGACTTCCTGTCATTCATCAAAACGTTCCCTGATGTCTCTACAAGGTGCAAGTCATGCATTGTTCCGCATGTTAACGTCGCTTTCGAATTTTGGTGATGTCGATGAAAGAATATAAAATCCTTTATGAAAAAGGTTGAATATTTCGTCTTTTAACTCTTATCTGACTTCATGATTTTAGTTCAATAGAGAGATTTTTAGGGATCGTCTTACCCTCTCTCTCTCCCTGACACAAAGTTGCTTTAAATCGCTTTAAATCGATGAAAAATAGACGATGATTTGAAAGAGAAAGGGAGACTTTAAATAAAACTTTAGCGAAAAGCGAAAATTTATCTTTTCAATAGCTTCTGTCATTTGTCTATAATGTAATTGTAAAATATAATAAGTGAGAAATGAATGCTTATATGTATAATATTAGATAATATTTATTCTTACTTATTCTGTGAAATAATCTATATATATATTTGATATTGCAAAATTGCGAATATTATAAATCCGGAAATAATGTTAATTTTAAAATAATAATTTACTATTTAATTTATTTAATTGATTATTAATTTACTCATCTTAGACTTTTATTTTTATTGATTGTTGATACATGAATGATATCATAAATTCATTGCTTACATATCTCAATTAAGATATTCAATTTTATGATTCAAATAACATTAAAATTTTCTTCAGACAGATCAAAAATTTTCATCATATGATAATGTACTTAGGTATTGATAATACAATTGTAATAAAAATCGTGGTAACCACCCTATTTGCATAATATTGACTGTTGATATCTTTGCTTTTGCTAACAATCGATAAAATATTTCTGTTTAAGATATCAACAAGATATTGAAGACTTGCAGCAGCTGCAGACAAATTTTGGCGTTTTTCATGTGTATTATAAAATCAAAAATAATAAAGAAGTCGACATGATTGATGATCATTGGTACGTGTGATCTCAGCAGTTTAATAGTATCTACCATCGATGAAAGTTTAGAGTGCAGTTGTTGGAATATTTCAATATAAAATGTTCCAACAGATGGTAATACAAGAAAAGAGCTGCTAGAATACTTGCGACATCGAGCAGTGGCTTGCAGAATTTGTTTCATTCGCGTATTTTAACAATATTTGATAAACTTTGAGTAAACTAATAACGTAACGATAACGTGAAAATTTATTGTTCATGATTTAAGTTTACGCGTAATGTTGAATATATTTTATTGAGAAATATTTTATTTAGAATATTAAATATTTTTGTGCGTGTGAAGAAAAACTACATATTTTGTTAAAATTTAACAGAATTTGTTATATAACTAAAGTGTATGCGTTGATCATATTTAAATAAATGAAAAAGATATATTGTATAATATTTGTAAAATCTTAGCGTAATAAATTATAAAAAATAGCAAATGTTTCAACGTTAAAATATAATGAAATTATAAGCTAATTAATTTATTCTTGTTAGTGTAACTGTATACAAAAATAGAACAAAAAAATAAAATTGTTGGTTTAATAGCAAAAACACATTTTACATCATTTTTATATTCCCCTAATAATAAAATCTTGTGTCAATCACTTTTTTTTAGATTATTTTTAATTTTCCACAAAGGATAAACAACGGAAAATGCACACAATGTCTCCGCTACTGTCCAAAGATATAATATAGGATGATTGCGATATATGTGTTTTAGCGACTACATCGCGCTTGAAAAAAAATATCAGCACAAATCAGCAGCAACGCGTAGAATCGATGTACCATAAATCCTCGACGGAGAAGCTATATAACGCGATAGAACGAGCGTGGTTGCTTCCGGTTCTTCATCTCGTCCGCCTTTTCGCGTCTGTCGTCGATTCTCGACCGGTTTTCTTCCTTGAAGGATTGTATCTGTTTCGCGTCGGCCACGAAAGATAGTCGGCAACCGAATAATTCATTCTCGTCGGAAGCCCCACGTCTCCGTTCCACACTGCGCAACATCGCCCAGCGGCGCGTTCTCCGTCCGTTTCCGGCCGCGCCGGAAGCGCAACCATAAATCGCGGCCGCTGCAAATGTATACGCGCCTGGAGTAATCAAGTACGTGGTCGCCGTCATCTAGCGGGCGTTCGTTATGAATTTCTGGCTAGCAAAGATATTGCGAATTGTATGAATATAAATTAGGATCGATATGTCCCAGGTATGTGGTAATGGATTCTTTATGAGTAATGTTACTATTTTTCTAGCGGAAATCTTTTTTACAGTTTCGTATTAATAAAACTCACTAATTGTCCTCGAGTATAAAATTCTTTGACCAATTCTAATAACTGATTCTTTCTTAATACAAATTTGATCGTACGCTAACTTTTGTCGTAACTTTTTGATATTCAAAAGAAATTATCTTTAGGTAGTTCGAGATATTAAAAGGATTTTTCTCTAAAACAAGAAATTTTCAGTTACTTCTTTTAAACTTTTTTAACTGAGAGAGAGAGAGAGAGAATTATTGATTATGATGCTTTGGAATCGTGTTTTAAGTTCTTATTTTGCTTTAAGCTGTGCCTCCTTCAAAAGGAATATAAATAGAAAAATTATTTCTATTAATGCATTATATGATTAATACATTATGATTTTATTTTTAAAAAATTTTATCTTAAAAAGATTGATATTTTAGAAATGTTTCCGTAAAATATTAATAACAATGAATTGTGCCGGTCATTCAGTTTTCATTTTTCAACAACCTGATATCAAATGTTCCTATAAAAATAGTTAGCAAAGTTTGTAAACAGACGTAATTAAATTTTGCGCGTAATCACGAATGTAAGCAATTAATAAAACTAAAAAGAGATTACTGTTGTTGTGTGACAAGCGAACATTAATATGTAATTAAATCAATTGTAATAAAACAAATGAAATTAAATTGCTCGTTACGTTCACATGTTGCATTCGAGATAGATAGATGTAGAGAGAGAGAGAGAGAAAGAGAAACACAATAATTTAAATTTCATAGCAACAAATTATATGAAAATTTTCGTATTTCTTAAACTCATCACATAGTTAATAAAAAATGATATAAGTTTAACACAATACACATATTTTTGATAATTTTAATTGAGAAGAAATTATACATTAATAAACAACTTAATCAAATTATTTTTAATTGATGTCTGTTTTAATTCACAAATTGGTTATACATGTATAAAAGGTGACCGCACTTGTATCTGATATACGAAGGTTCAATATAATTTTTTATCAACGAAATAATATTTCTTTTAAATTTATTAATATATTTTATCTTTCTCATACACACATACATATATATTTTCCATAAGAAATTTCAGATAAATATATATATTTTCCATTATCCTTTTAAATAGAAACCATTGTGTAGCATGATCCGGATTTATATGCTATCGTGCGTATCCGGAAATCCTAGAGGCCAAAATACACGAAACGGACTCTGAGATGGTCTTAAGCTACGGAGAAATGGTGCCGGCGCGTACTCGGGAGGTGCACAGTATGAGAAAGCGTAAGATTTCCTGCCACCTTAAGCGGTTAATGTTTAATCCTAACGTAAATTGAAGTTCCATTTACTCGGCAGTTATGTCAACCATTGCCACGTCTGCATTCGAAGCTCGGGTTAATTCTACGCTTCCACGCTTGTTAGTTTACTAAAGAATGATCCTATTTCCAAGAAACTTCTCTATTACAAAGCATTGTATTGTTTTATTATTCTTTTAATGTCTTTTTTCCGAAATTTTGAAATATGTCAATTCGCTTCTTAACAATAGCAATGATTGTAAAATTAACATTTTATTTATGACTTGATAAACAAATTAAGTTTAAACAAATTAGTCAAAGACAAAGTGAATCGTGCCGATTCGCTAATTTTTAAATAAATTTTGTCGCAATTAAATTTTACGTGTAATTCTGGAAAAGAAGATTCCCGCTTCTAAATAAATTAGAGATATATCTATTCTTTTTATCTTTCTCTGATTAGAAATAGATAATGATAAAAATTTTTTTTAATAATTTTAATAAACTTATCTTAAAATAAATCGTTGCTTTTTCCGGATTTAAATAAATTATTTAAGATATGTGTCCATATATTATTTTTTAATATATATACATCTCAATTTATTGTTTTTAATTGTATGTTAATTTTTTTGTAAATGTATAATGTCTTGCATTAGAGAATATTATGTTGGATAGTTGAATTACTACTTACGTAAGTAAACGAGAAGTTGAAGTTTTTCTTGAATAACTTCTTCATTATGGTAATTGCTCGTTTAAGAACTCTGATTTATTTAGTCTTTTCGCACTTCTTTGTAAGTTCGAGCGGATTTAATTCCACGATATCATTATGTCGAGGGATTCTGAAAAGTTTCACGTGATTACTGTTGTCACACACTATGTACTTTAAAAAAGTGATTTTTAATTTCTGCTATTTATAACGCATTAAGTGTTTGTAAGGACAAAGTTTTTGCAAAGTATTATACTTTTAAAATGTATTATTTTATAGTTATACTTTTCACAACATGGATCTAATATAAATTCTTTTAAGAATTGATTGATATTTTTCTAATATAATTTAAATATTTGTAGATGAGAAATTTAGACAATTAATTAATTTCTAATCAATGCATTTAAATAAAATTGAGAAATCTGAAAAACATAATTTTTTCAAATTATGATTACGTCATCAAATAATATGCTAATCCATACATTTGTCATCCATTTATAGAACATCATAAAATATTATTTCCGTATAAAATTTACCGTAGTTTACATCGCGTATATAGAGCGATAATTATAATTATGGCGTAGTTACAAACGTACACACACACACACACAAGTACGTATCGTATAAATCACAATAATCTCCAATGCGCTCTCAATCTGTGCATTAGCTATTAATTAATTGCGATAGAATTTTCAGGAAACAATATTCAACAAATCGGCTATACGCAGTTGTTAATTTACATACGTATATATAATTATAGTAGAATAGAAGTACAATGATCAGAAGTACAATGATTCCGATGAATGTCAGAAAACTCCAACCTTCCCATGTATAAAACGACGCACCGATGACGCCGACAGCGGTTCTCTTGCATACACCCATATATATATATTGACTATTTAAGGATTTTAATTGTCACACAGACCGATCGACATTTTTTCGTTGGGGTAAACAGGAATTTTGCCGGGCCGATGAAACACAATAGTGTTGTATTTGACAACGACCGTTGTTCGGTAAGCAGAAAATTCATTATATAAATTTTATCGAAATAGAAACGAGAGCAATCGATTATAGACAATATCAGTGAATGTGAACATTAGATATGTAAGAAAAATCCACTGGAAATGCATGGATGAATTTTACAATTTGCGTCTTTATTCGTTTGATCCGAGATTCTGTAGACGAAATTCAATATAACGAATTTATTAGCTCGCAATATTATACGAAAACAGTATATATATATATATATATTTTTTATACATCTCATGATTAGTCTCCGAGTACTTATTTTACGTCTCTAAATACACACGATACGATTGAAGGATGGAATCTTAATGACAGAAAATTTTTTACGAATCTCTCTATCTTTTATACTTTTTTATACATTATATATATGTTTGTGGTTTGACAAACCGAAAATGTCGAGGGCATGTTTTCGCATTCAAGCGGCTTTGATCTCGTCAAACGCCATCGCGAGAACATTGCAAACGATCCGCAACTAATCTTTGTAGTCAGTTGGTTACGCTGTACCTTTGTCGTATGCTCGCGGATAACAAAATGCACAAAAAAGCGAGTGAGCTTGCGGCCCATATATCCACTGGGGCTGCATATCTCTGGTTATGGAATGCGCGACGTAGCGAAAATCTACCTGAGGATTCATGCAGGATTGAGTGTTCATATTTCGATCGAAGAAACTGCCGCAATATCGGACATACTAGATATTTCAGAATTTTCAATGTTTGAAAAATGTCGAAGAACACAGAAGATTACATTAAAAAATTTATTTGATTTTGTATATTTTTTTTTTCTCTAAACAAAAGAAAGATATATTAAAGACTCTAAAATATGATCAAATTTTTCAACATTTTAATTTCTACGATAGATTGTTCTTGAAGTAATGTAATTATGTTTGTAGAAATTCAAATATACATATTTATATTTCAAATTATTCAGATAATTAAATATTTTGTTGTGTTTGCAATTTATCTCGTTATTGCTCTGGAATCTCTCAAAATGTTCGATTAATGTTTGTATTAAAATAAAACTGAAAAAAAGTCTTTAGATTTGGTAGAATATAGAGTTAAATTTTTTTTAAATTCTGTTAACTCACCGAGTATTTATTTACATTGCTAATTGATGTGTATCCATCACGATTCACGCATATAAAGCGTTGTAAAATATCGTATAAATAAATATTGGAATACTTGGCAGTTTTGTAAAAACGGTGAATTGTGTATGAACAATTATTCTAATAAATAATAAATATCATTATTTCCTTCATACCTAAACTTTGCTTAAAAATATAATATCGCTGATGAACGAGTGTTTGATTTTTAGACTTAGAAGATAAATATTCGCGATTGCCCTCTTTATTTTCACTAACATCATTTATTATTTTAGTAAAAAGAAGAAATCACGTTTTTGACGTCGCTCGATCCGATAGATCTTGCACTTAACGAATTGTTAGCGAGATTTATATTGTCACACACACACAGCATAATTATTTATCGATACCTTCGAGATTTCTTGCACTCCTGTATGAGGATAAATCTTATCACATAATGTTATCACATATTTTATCTTAAAATCAGCTGCGGGATTAGCGATATATATTCGCTCATTAATAATTTTTTTAGTTTATTGAATTGGATACATCAATTTTCAAATTGACTAATTCGAAGCTAATCGTCGAGTTTTTGGTATATGTATAAAAAAATACTAGATTATTTTTTATATATAATTTATTATATCCTGCCTTTCATATCATTTGAGTAAAAAGAGATTAGACTGTTGTATGTGACGATTATTGTTACGAGTTTTCGATGATGATCATTATTCGTTCGTCAAACTTGGCGATTCAAGTTACTGCTGACATCAAAGTGTCATGCGTTAAAGCCACACGCATACGCGTCCGTTTTACAATAGGGTTCATTGGCAGACGGCGGTTCTATTTACGCGTCGGAAATTGATTTTGCACGTTCCGGAAACGAAGTACCGACTGTTGTGACATGTGCATAGTACAGTGGGACTCTATGTAAAATGATCTGAATTTGATTCATTGTCGGTTATCATTATAGGTTGCGATATCTTCACCGCCGAATTGCTTTTTACTCGAAGATTTATGAACAAATGGTGAAGTTTTTTTTTTTTAAAGCGACTCTGCGATTCTCAGTATCACTAATGAAATCATCTGTCGAGGATAATATCTTAGTAAAAACGATGTAAAAAAATAAAAGCTACAACACGATCAAATCATTCTACGTTTGAGAAATCTTTGATCGAATTTCACCATAATTTTTATTTTTAATTTTTGCAAATATTTTTACAACTTTCTGGATAAATTGATTTATTAACTAGTATAGTCTTGACCGCAAAAATAGAGATTTTTTTGACGAATCATGATAAGTCAAATAACGCAGCGGTTATAATTTTATAAAGAATATTTGAAATATACATATTTGAAATACGTCATTAATAATCATTTGTTTCATTTTACACATCTTGAATTATATATTTCAACTTACAATATTAACAAATTATATGAAAGAGTTGTTAGGTCAAATTTATAGTAAGAATTACATTTGTATGCATTTGGTTTGAATTAATAGACTTGATTTATAAACGATGTAGTGCGACCTGCACGTGCATCGCACGCGTTTACAGCTGTCTTCGAGAACATCCTTCACAATTCATCGACCAACGATCACCCTCTCGCAGTTTGCAGCATAACGATAAGAGCTTACAGTGAGCGTCGCGGACGCGATTAGACTATCTTTGCCAAGAGAAGCTCTATCGCGGATTTTCGCGTGCGCAAGCTTATTTATCGCGGTATAAATTCGCGTCGCACGACTACCGCGCGCCGCGCTTGGAACATTATTCTATAAAGCGCGGGGATTTTTGCTTGCGATGAATGATATATACGGGGACACGGAGGCAGGCCGGAGAAAATACCGGATTTGTCACGATCCGCAAATCCGCGGTCTCGCGCCGCGGAAAGCTGCGTCGCAACGATATCCGCGCGGGGATTTCGCAAGCGTGGCAACGCGCTGGAACTCCCTCTCCAACCTTACAATAACAACGTTCTGTTCGGACGAAAGGGCAACATACCATATATGTCGCCATTGACAATTGTAAAAACGGCAAAGACTAAGAAAAATTAAATAAGAAAGAATTGAGTCTCTTTCGATCTGTTGAATATACTGATAGTTCGTATTGTTTGACGATTTTCTTTTTTTTTACGAGAATTGAAGTATCGATTAGCTTTATGGCGAATAAAAATGGGCGATTGTTTTAATTAATTAATCTTTGAAGAAATTTCTATATTTCGTGTTTTTTACAATATCTTGTTCTCGATGGTTTTCTGTCATTAGAAAAAAATTGTTTTAACACGAAAAACTTAGTACGAGAAACGTTCTTTAATAACTCCCTTAGTACGAGCCACAGATGTTCCGAAAACGTATCTTTGCGACGACATACGATGTTAAACCGCAACGAGCATTTTGCGGAAATACAAGCTGACGCGTTTGCCGTTATACGGATAACTGAATTGGTGCCGTTGGACCACGAAGAATCGTATTCGGTCAACCGGAGACAATCCCAAAACGCGATACTGCACGCTTTTGCGCCCCGAGGGCTTAAGCAGCGCGTTTCCGCCGTTAATGCCGCACGGATTTCCCTTGTGAAATTTCACACGAAATGTAACATCTCCGCCATTGCGCGAGATGTATAATTTTACGCGATTATTCATGCGTTCTCCGGGACTTAACCCTCGGGTTAAGAGATCACACGAAAATCGCTCGGAAGTTTCTAATTGTAATGTAATATGTTGCACAAGCATTGCAGATCCAAATTCTATTGTATAACATTTTCTCGACATTAATTCCCTTTTTATAAGATTGTTGAATATATATATGTGAATGTGATTTTTGTTATTTTTTATGCCACAGTTTTATATCGCCATTGTATTTGCCTCGTATTCAATAACATATTTCCAATAGAGGAAAATTAAAATAAAAAGAATTGACACATATGCATATTAAATTACACAGATGTGTATTTATATTATAGTGGTTTTAAATATATATGCAGAGATTTTTCTATTAATATTTTCTATTCACCTATACCTTTAATCAAACCAAGATTTCCGACTTTAAATGTATTTAGCGAGAATAATTTCACGCGAGGCGCAATAATATATATACTCCCGGTTTAATCCGCGTAAAATCCATCGTCCGCAAATTGAATCTCAGGACTATCTAATGTATATCTCAAGTAATCCCTCTTCCTGCATCATGCAGAGACACAAATAAATAAGTCGGAGGTTCTCTGACTTCATGGCAAATCTCCCAGCGCGAGATTAATATGCAACTGCATCCAATCTCGCCGACTCGGTTTTCAACATCCCGCGCCGCGTCTCTTTTATCTCCGGATTTCCATCCCTCCCCCCTTCCCCTCGCCATACCTTCTCGTCATTTTCCCGTGCACGTCGTATCCTCTTTTCCAACACCTTTTCCGGTGATCTCCGATAACACATCGACGCGCCAGGAAGCTTTTCCGAGTGGCAACCTCAGTTGAATTTTTCGACGCGCACTTTACGCGAGAAATCAAAATCAGTGTTGAAACATATACATATGTGAAGACAGACTTTTCTTGTGCAAGATATTATTTTCATCATAAACATAGAATAAAATTGAGAAAGCTAAAATAAAGAGCTCTTTTTTATTACATTTTATATTAAAAATATATATATATTTTTTTTTTCAATGCTCTATTTATAATTAAATGAATTATGATTCTGTACAAATAAATGATCAATGTTTATTATAATATCAATAATTATATTTAATATAATTATTATTACTTTAGAGACATTGTTAATTTTTTTTTTTTTTTTTTTAAACGTTGATTTCATCTCTCTTTATCTCTTTATTATATTGATTATGGAAAATCGAAAATTTTCGAGACAATTGAAAAATATATATGTCTAAAAGACAATTTTTATATGTAATCCATAACTTCTCTATAATAACCAATATGTGATGTAATTTTTAAATCTTTTTTATATTAAATAGAACGTAACACTTTTTTCGTCAAACGATAAGTTTGCTGATTGACATCAATTTATTTCAAGCACGTGCAAAATTTGCGAGTAATACATATTGCATTCCAGCAAAAGCGCTGTTTTAGCAGGATACGTGTGCTCGCGTGTATATAATTAGCGCACAGAGCGTAATCAACGCACGTTACTTATGAGTGCGGCACAAGCGTTAATCGAGATTCGGAATCCTATTTCACCGAACGCGCTTCTTTCCACGATATTTCGTTTTTACATCGTTAGTGCGATGATTACACCGCTTGTATGAACGTACGATCCGATTTTCGATCAAAATACCCATGTGGAATTGCATCATTTATTTGAATACGGGTGAAAGAATTGATATTGCGTATGTTTCTCGTCAATATACTTAGTAAGTTATTTCAATACAATATCGGTATTTTTTCAATGTAAAATAAAATTGATATTTTATTTTGTTTTTAATAATATATAAATATTGATGCAGGCATTATTTGCAACAAAATACAGTGTTGAAAACTTTTTATTATATTACTTTTATAATGTTCCGTGTGTGTCTATCGACTTAACCATTTCTTTTTTTTTATTTTGGGCTATTTAAATAAACTTTCCAATTTTTTATAAGAGAAAAATAAGTTTAAAAGGGAATTGATAAAAAAGGATTTGATCCAACGAAGCTTGCAATTTTATTCATCCATCGACGCGAAATCGCATAAAAAATAAAATATTTGATACATATGACGTGATCTCTCTTTGCTTGATTAAAATTCCTTTTACGATAGACCTATGTAATCGGCACGAGCATCTGTTCGACTTTAGGAGAGGGATTCGCCGAGAAATTTCGACCGCGCGCAGTCTGCTTCGGCGATGGTTCAAGCCAATTATCCGCTCTTTCAAGCACGAAGTTTCCTTCGCGAAACAATCGCGGACGAACGTGACGGCGAAATTGCATTCCCTTAAGCATGAAGGCGCAATTGTTTTCTGCGACTTTAGGATCAGCTAAGGTTATCTAGCTAATCCGGGAAAGAAATATACATCTTTAACGCCGTCGTTGTCGACTTTGATGTATTAATTTGCATTCGACAATAATCTAATTACATAATTAAGAAAGAGTTGTAAGCAAAAGATTAATTTTATAATTTTATAAAAACACATTATTTAATTGATTAATTTAAAAAATATATAATATATCTATTTTTCAGTATTTTATTTAACATACTCTGGCGGCTCATTTAAAAGTTATAATAAAATAAAAGGTATAATAAAAGATTCTAAAACTTTGCATATATATAAGAAACTAAAAATTGAATCATATAATTAGTAATTAAATGTCCATAATAATAAAGTTTTCTACAAAATATATAAAAGATATATAGATGAGAAAATTATTTTTTATTTAGATCACATGTTTTTTTTTTTTCGCTGTGTTACATATTTTATTAAATAGCGCGCGAATACGATAAAATATTATTAAATATAAAATATTATTTGTTATTACATTTTTCTTACAGTGAGAAAAAGAGAATAGCGAGAGAAAATATAATATCGACCTAACCATCCCGGTTCGCCTGATTTACGATGTTTTTTTCAAAAACATTTTCGCGCAACAAAACAATGATGAAAAAGATAAGCTTATTTTAGAATCTCTTATCGATTATCGATTATGGAGTCGATTATCGAGTTGATTACAAATAGGCGTTAATCGCGGAAATCTGTTATGTCGCGCAATATGTAAAGCGTAAGCGTGTAAAGATATTCTGCGAGATAAATCGTGTGACTAATCGATTCACAGCGCTCAATTATGCGATGAGGTTGTAATGTTAATATATTCAAATGGCACTTTTCTGGGCATTCGATCATAACGTAATTATTCACACGTGCGTGTTCGCAAATTTATATTATGTTCTATTTACCTCGATAATTTATCTCTAATTGTTCTCCAATAAAGAGATAGATAACTTCATAAATCATATCTTGCTAAACGTTCACTTTTAACATTTTTTAAAAATATTTATCTGTATTTTTCAGATATATTTAGCTCTATATAGATAATTTTTATATGTCATTTCGAATGTATCAAGCTTGATTTGTGTATATTAAATATTACAAAATATAATTTTATAGTGTACATAATTTATCATTCAATATGAATTATAAAGTTACTATCAAATATGATGAATTAAACATATTCAACGGAAAAAAAAATATCTTTATGTAGTCTCGTAAAAATAAATAGAATAATTTTTGCCTATTATCAAATATCATATATTCCGTCATATATTTTTTTTATTACAAAGACAGAAGACAGTTACAGAGCGTGTGACATTTGTAATTGATCAAAGGTATTGCTGGCGCGCGTGTACGGTATGTGTCAATTCCAACGTTACGTCACATTTATGTGAAATATTGAAATAAATATCTGTCGAAAATACTCTTTAAACACATTTTGGACGATCTATAATTTGCGATAAAAATTGAAACCGAATTCTATTTATAATTCTATGTATCAAATAATATTGTATATATATATATACAAAAAGCCAAATAAATATATACACATACACAAAATACATATTAGGATACGAATATATATAATAAGGGGAAGGAGGGAAAATATGCAATACATAAAATTATAAATAGAATGCTACCTTGAATTATAGATCATTTGAAGCTTTTAAAAAGTAATGTTTTGGGAAAATAATTTATAATATATGATGAAGAAATGATATCCGGCTTATTATTCGCGATTGAGAATAGGGGAAACATTCCCTTTAGCCATTATGAAGACAAGGAAGCGACGCTAATCGCGCGGTAACGAGGACGGTGAAGATGGGGCCAGCAGTTTTAATTACTGTTTAGTCCGGATTAGCTCAGTCAATTAAACGCCTTGTCTGGCAGCGACAGGTCACAGCCATACGCCGTTCCTAACGATATAGCTCGCACGATATGGTAATTTGAAATAGCGCCCTCGCGAATGCCATATGTCAACGACACGGAATTAATTATCGCCATGGACACCCTTCTCTACTTCCCCATTTCTGCGTTTCGATTACGATTAAGCGATAATTCGATTCTGCCCGGGATGTAATGACCAAGATTAAGAATTGATGTCGCGTGCCACCAAACACGTATGAGTTCGTAGAGCCAGTTTCAACTAATCTCTAATCTCAGATTTAATTTCAAGACCCTTGATCATTCATTCTATCACATTTTGAGTGTGCCTTTATAATCTTTTTTAGTTTTTATAGATTTTTTATATTTTCAAATACAATTTATACCCTAATTATTTTTTAATCAATTATGGTAATCGTTATATTATGTATTTAATTTTAAAGATGAAAATTAAAACCAATTTTTTCTTACGTCATTAAACAAATTTTGTGAAAAGGGACGAAAAATTATATTATTTTAAATTAAAATTTACATTAATTTTTTCAAAGCAGATATACTCGTCAAACACATCTCATATAATGGATATCAGTTTGTTATATATGTCTATGCGATTTATACGAAATTATTTGATATATAAATCTCACGAGATATAATCACGACCCATTATTTGCGATATACGCGAGTACTTTAATGGCTGACCATGTACCACAGGCGTGTTTAATTTTCATTAATTAGACGCGTATATAAGTTGCACTAATTCAACTCCGTCGCAGAGTACGAATCACGGCAAGCTTTGGAGAAAGGTATTACGGAGGAAATTTCGAAGGAAATTTCTTGTAAATGAGAAGTAAGCACTAACGTTATATGGGTAGACCGAAGGATATAAAGCGTGATTGGTTGCCGAACATTTCCTGAAATTGTAACTGGCACGTATAGAGTTAGTCTGTAAACGTTACCGCGAAGTTATTTATATTTGAAACTATGTATACGGAATGTCCTATTACTACCGGATGTCCTATCAGCTTGCAGCTTTATCGAGAGATATAAATTTACAAATCAAAATACATTATATACGCAAATATATTTATAAGTATCCAATTAATAATATTCACTATATGACTGCATGGTTATTGCATTTACAATACTTTGCGTGTCACTTACATGTAAATGCAATATGTGCATATTCGAACCGTCGACAATTAATATTCACAATCCGTTACATTGTATATTGTCACCCTCGTAATGGGATATGTTTCCGCAACGCGATCATTGGCCGCGCTTACAAAGATCAATTCTAGTTACGTTGCTTCAGCCCCTATTTATTGTCGGGACAAACCCCTAAATACGAACGCGAGGGTCGATTTATCGACGGGTGGCGTAATATGGGGGACGAGACACATCGTACATTAATAAAGGAAGTTTCTAATGATGTGAGAATAAAATACGATCGACCATTCAGCGCACAATATTTTTAACGTCCTAGGACGTTAAAATGTTAATAGATTTGCAATATACTGTATATTGTAGATCATATGAGAAATGCTCATATATGGAATATAAATATAATAATTAACTTTCTATAGCGCTATTTGAGGGACTAGAGGACGCGAGGACCAAGGAGATCTGCAATATTTCGCAAGTAAACTTTGCGAGAAAACTATCTTTCCCGCAAAATACGCGACGTTACAATGAACACAAAAATAGACTGGAAATCCTTTTAAATCAAACTGGTAATGCATTTGGACATTTTCGTGCTTGTAATCTTCGAGTCGATCGTGATGGCACAATATTTTATCACGAAATATAATTTTTAATTAATATGATTATAATGCTTTAAATGGAAAAAGAATATTTATACGTTCAATGTTTTTTATTTGTATAATTTATAATTATTCTTTTAAATCTTCGAACATTAATGTTTAATGTTTTTCATATTAAAAAATTCAATATTTTATATCACACACATATGTATAAACAAATAAATTTAATATTTTATATTATTTTCATCGATAAAAAAATATCTTTTTCAGGCATACGTCGTCTTTATTTCTGTCTCTTGCGATATTTAAGTGACAAGAGTTATTTAAATTCTCGAGCAAGCAAAATAAATTGTATATATGAGGATAATTATAGTCGTAATGTTCCTTTTTGCTACTCAATACAGGAATTTGTAAAGTGCGATGCTGTAATCATCGATATTAGCGGTTGCAATTACATATGACAAAGCAACGTAGAATGGCATGTAGCGTCATTATTCAAGTCGAATTACAGAGGCTTTTGACGTGACACTGTTGCAGTGAATGCAGGCGTATACTCTGCCTGCCATTATCGAGCTAGATAATTATCCTCGTTTCATCAGGTTAGGCTCGATAGAGTCCCGATTCATTGCCTCGCCATATTTCTCCAATTAATGGAACGCCTTCATCCCTCCTAGTATGCAATTAATTAACGGCACTAGCACTAATAGCGTGCTTTCCGTTGTTAGTTCGTTGATAATACATAATATAATTCTCCAAACATTATGTATTTAATCAATTGCAGTATGATATATTAAAAACCTACATTTTTTTTAAATTAAAATTTCAACATAAGAACTTCTTTAAAACGATTAAGGTAATTTCTATGATTAGTATAATTAATAAGATACCGTAAATATTTCTCTGCCATATATATGTATGCATGTATGTATGTATATAATTGACATTTATTATTTATAAATATCAATTAATATTACCAATTATTCACGATAATTAACTAGTAAAATTATATTAAATTTTTCCAAGATGTATTAAAATTTTAATTAAAAAAAATAAGCGTGTATTAAATATTATATTATATCATGTTCAGTATTATAAAGTAATAGTCTATATTTTAGTTACTTATCGTGGATGCAGAAAGTTTCGACAAGTTAAGACTAAAAGTAGATAACATATATAATTTCGTTTATGAAATAAATTTAAATTATCTTAGATTTTTTTAACAGAATGTTTTAATTTGAAGCTTAGTTACCGAGATATATAATGTCGCCGTAAATGAAGCATGTTTCGTTTGTTTGAGAAATTAAATAATTCTTTCGCGTGCACTCAACATTTTGCAAGGAAGGGAAAGAAAAGTGCGACGTTCAAACAATTGAATAATTCTTCTTATTTAATGGTGCAACGTGAAAATGTTCAGCGACAAGCGTGACGAGAATCGCAAAGAATGCAAGAGAATTGGTTATGCCAGTACACTCGCAATGAACCCTTGAGGGCATGCTTTTATGAAATTGTGCGTTTATATGGATATATACATTTATGCGCGCACAGAAATCTCACGTATTGTCACGTTTTATATACTGCATATACTCCACGTATTTATGCGTGATGTGTGCGTATGTGTGTTTTGCTTATGCGTGTATGTAGCTGCAGCCAGTGTTATTAGAGTCTCTGACCTACATCATAGCTTCAATTACAAGAGGCAGATAAGGACCGAACCCCGTGTTGATTCTGTCATCGAGCTATTGAGAGGTAATCCTCTTTCATACACAAGACAACAATAATCTGAGAGAATATTGCCAGGAAGATAATTATCTCGATAAGTTGGCGAATATGTATATAAATGTTTTTAATTTCAGCCATTTTAGTGCAATTTAAAAAATATATCAAAATGTGGAGCCAAATATACATACGAGTATATATTAATTTCAAAAGAATATGGTTAAAACTATAGGAAGATATAATACTTATAATAAAATAGATCTCTGCGTTTCGGAAATTATAATTTTTCGTATAAAAATATATTAAAGTATTTGGAGAAGTTGATATTTTTGCATTTTCGGCTTTTTATCATAAATATATGTACATATATATATACACATATACATATTATCTTATAATCGTTCTCGAGCATAAAATCATTTATGCACCGGCGATTATAATTAACCGGCAACAAAAGAAATTGTTAATAAAAAAAATTGCGTAAATACGTGGAGTATATGCAGTATATAAATATATGTATATTATTATTCAAAATACGCGGAAAGCGCAGAAAGTATTTAGCAGCAACAGGTGTAGTATCGCCATGAGCGGTGACATCACTGAATGTGTGAATTTGACGTAATTTTCGTAAATATAATCAAATGAATTTTAATCATTAACAGCATTAATTAATTTTTTCACGTTTATATAAACGCTCGGTGATAGGAATACTGTCCAATGTATCCTCTTTATCGAGTCCTTGTATTTTTATGATTTATCGAATTCCGTTATCTCAAAATCGTAGGGGCCTGTTGCGCTTTCTTGTGTCTGTACTTTCTGCGGCTATTTATCCTCAGGCATTTTTAGAAACTGTTCGAATGACTAAAGCTCCGTTTTCTCTATTCTTTTAATTATTTTCATATTGAAAAATATTAATATAAAAAATATAACTAGCGGTTCATTAGAGTAAGCAAATGCCTTCGTTAAGGTAGAGATACCATCGAGGAGGAAAAATGTGTGAGGATAGGCTTTTTCCTCTTTTTAATTTCTCGGCGATTAGGTATTATTTTATTTTTAATACAAAATTTAATAGAAAATAATTTATTACATGGAATTACACGAAAATGTCCAAAATATACGTATAATAAAAAATGTACTAGAAATTGTTAGACTAGCCAAGGCTTTTTAGCGACGATTAATTACGCGATATTTATTATTAATAATCAACATACAATTATAGAGTTTAATAAGTTTTATATAATGTAAAAAGTCGCAACCAAAAAAATTATTAATAAAATTATCTATTGTTTCTTAATTGTAGAAAAAAGTACTTGGGCTATTGGCGCATATTGCGCAGACTTTTAAAGAAAAAATTCAGGAAACGAAAAAATTGACGAAGTTTCGATGTAAATCAACGATTAAATTATCAAATAAAGCGCAATTTAAAATTTGCGAACGAATAAATAAACCGATTATTATTTTATGCGAAGATATTTCGACAGACATTCGAGATCTATTATAATATAGCATCCACCGCCTGATTTATTTTCCAATATGTCATTTTATGCGAATGTTGCGATCAATAATAAAATGTATATTCTATCTCACGGATGACTGTTTTAATAGGATAAAATTGGGGAGGGGAAGTTTTATAAACCTTAAAATATCGTTATAAAAAATTGTGTTACTGCCACGTTTTGTAGAAAATAACAGAGCTAATGATTTTAACAAGGCCCTCCCTCACGCCGGTTAATATCCGATAAAGAGAAGAACGATCCTAAAGGTGGAGAACGACGACCAATGTCTTGTTTCTACATCAGTTCCTGCAAGATCGATCCGCGAAGAGAAGTTAAGTGTTTCGTTGAACGTTAGAGCCGCTGCATACGGAATTTGTAAATACATCAATCTCTAATTAAAAATAAATTATAAACGTTGTACTAATTTATTCGCGGTTCTGCAATATCGAGGACAATCGTTAAATTTCGTGAATAAGAAGCTAATATTTAATCATTAATTTATCGAATCTTGACCTGACGAGACGGATAGCGATAAAGTCCTTTTGTTAAAATAGCGATCGTCACTAAGAATAAAAGGAACGGACAGGATGCGGAAAGAACGTGGACAGAATGCGGAAAGAACGCAGACAGAACGCGGAAAGAACGCGGAAAGAACGCGGGAAGAATACGGAAAGAACGCGGAAAGAATACGGGAAGAATGCGGAAAGAATGCGGAAAGCATGCGGAAAGAATGCGGAAAGAACGTGGAAAAAACGCGCAAAGAATATGGTGTTTTCGGAATGTAATTTATTAATTTATTTTACGAATATTTGGTTCTCCAATACGGAAATTATAAATATATCAATCCTTAATTGAAAGTAAATCATAAAATTCGTAATAATTTACTCGTAAATAAGATGCTAATATTTAATCGTTAATTTAACATCGAATCTTCACACTCTTATTTGATTTTTTATATTTAATACCAAAAGAATTAGCGAAATATATTTGTAAAATTTGTAGAGTTTGAAATATATATAAAATTTTTCGATTTTATCATATCGACTCTTTGATATGAAAACATATTTAAATTTATGTGTGTAAGAATATTTTTACAATATATATAATAACTGAATTAATGCGCGTATTTTTAACAATCAATATACAAAAAATAAATATTCACCCTTGGGTTGCTCCGCCGGTGCAGGATGCCTCTCCTAGACCTCTTCCTTCTCCCAGGATGCCAGGATCGCTACGTTCATCTGTAACATACAAATAGAAAATCCAAATTGTAACAGCATTCAATATAATTATATAAAACAATTTTATAAATTTTGAGAAAAAAAAACACTACTAATAACAAATAATTTCATATAAAGCCATAATCTAAAAGTAGAAATTTTTACAAAATTATAGCTTTTATATAAAATCTTTTTCTCTAATTCTTTCTTGTTTAAATCATAAATAAATCATCAATAAAAAGTCAAATTATTATTTCGCGATTACCTACTTAATTTAAATTGCACGTACGTAATTAGTAAATAATTAATATACAAATAAAAAATTACTTACGACAGGGTTGTTCCATCGGTGCCCGATGCCTCTCCTCCTCCTCTCAGATTGATTCACACGCGCGATATTTTAAACGGCACTCTCGCACTTTTATTAAAAAATTATTTCCGCACTTATACGCGCGATATTTTGAACGATATTCCCGCATTTTTGCATTTCAGCACGATCGAACCCCGTTTCACGTGAGAATCACACTTTGATTCGACAAGTCGGGAATTCACCGATTACTTCGAGCAAAGGTTAAGCGGAAGCGGAACAAGACGAAATCAATTGATGAAATCGACGCGAATGGGGTTCTCTCGACTCTTGGTCCGCGTCTGCTCCCATCGAAGGCCGACTTGAACTTCATTAGGAACGATTTCATACGAACCATCAAGTCTCGATCATACAGACTGAGCTATCGTAAGGCTGAGAGAGGGGTCGAGAACGAAGATACCCATCTCCTAGGTGCTAACAATTGCTGTTAAAAACTGTATTTGCATAAAACTGAGCAAAAAATCTCGCGAAATTTTGTTAATAATAATTGTTAGAAAATTTTACAGACAATCTACAATCAATATATTTGAAACTGATTTCTTTTCATTATGAAAACATACGGTTAAATCAACAATATAGTAATTCTTTAATTTCAAAAGCAAGAATATAAAAAAGAGAGTAGTAGATCCAATTAATTCGGAGTCTTTTATGAATCGCGAATTAACTTAATTACGTGGAAGATTGAATTGGTTTAATTGCTCGTTGGTAAATGATGCGTTGAGAATCAATGATTGAGCCCAAATGTAATGAGATCGTAAAGTTAGGCAAATATAATTTTTACGCATAAGTAATTTTATCGATAAATTAAATAATATTTCTACATAATTTTATAATTATATATATATATATATATATATATATATATATACACTTGCATATACATATATTCTTGAATTACATGTTATTTTCAACTCGTACTGTGGCATTAAATGTTTAAAGGAGAGAAATATTTTACTATCGATTGTTCGTATTGGGCAATAGTGATTAAGAATTTTATTGAAGGGTGATATACTTGTTAATCGGTTACACAAAAATCGGAAAAAATCGCGGACAAGAATTGTCGAAAATTAATTTGTGTGAGGTGTTCCATAGAAACTTCCCTATTACGCTCCTTTGAGACTTCTAGTTGTTAAACGCGGCACAAAAAGGCGCAAAACAAACATCATGGCGCGTGTTACTAATTAATATTTATCTTCTCGTAATATCTCCTTGTTAAACCGTACAACTTTCGTAACATTTAATGCTACGAATAAGCAACTTTCTGACATAACAGAATAAACAGAAATATCTGCTTATTTAAATATTAGATAAATCTATTTATACATCAAAAGCTTATAACTATATACGCTTACATAATATTGTCAATCCATCATCTGTCATGCATCGACCTATCATCGATCCAATTTTTTAAAATAATAATTAATCAATCAATGTATTAATATAAATCAATCATATCTAAATTGTAAATTCTTAATAATATTGTAAATACTTAATTCCAAAAATCTCGAATTAGTCGATTTACTCCGCATTCTCAATTTGAAAATGAAGAACTTGATCATTCGAAAAAGCGAAATACGTAATGAAAATTATAAATTATCGTGTTTAATTACAATATTTAGAGCAGTTATTATTTCTATAATGCGTTAATTCAATGTATCTTTTTAATGCTTTAACCTAATATCTAATATTGTTATATATATATATATGTATGTATATATAAATATGTATATAACATGATCGCGATTGCGTTTAGAAAAGGAATTCGACAATATAAAGTGTTTCGCACCACTACTTTACTACTCGAATGTCGCGAATGATAACAAGGCCGTAATATGTAAACAATAAGACTCTATACCTCGCTCATAGACGTATAATATATGTATATTATGTCTATGACGTCATCAAGGCCAACTGTCATGTTATTGAGAATTTGTTGCCGAAATATATATGTTGTGATACGTGAGATATTGTATGTATAATTTAGATGTAAATTATAAAAATTTAGAAATAGATAATTGCTCAGCATGCTGTAAAGCAATATTAGTATTGAAGTACAATTTATAGTCCGATACACATTAATAATTTAATAACTTGATAAATGTGCGTAAATGATTATCAAAGTTTGCGGCATATTTGCAGCTTTTTCTATAAAGTACTTTTACACACAAATTCTACTGTTTCAAATATAAATTACTATAGTACATGATATTCGATCTCGTGAGCAGAATTTTTGTGTGAAATTTTACCGGATTTTTATTTAATACACGTCATGTTTAATAAAAGCGAACGTTGCCACAGCAATATTGCATTACTCATGCCTGCATACTGTTATTCTGCAAAGTTTCAACACTGCAGCAATACTGAAAACAGATATTTTTGAGAAGCACACTTGAATACTCCATGGATGATGCGATAAATGTAATTTTTGATGTGATTAAATTTAAATAAAAGGAGCTAAATATCAATTTTCTATTAATATCTCAATTAGAGAGTTTGACCCATATGAAAAATTTTGCGGTTTTTCATTTTTAATTCTTAAGGAATGGAAAAAAATAGCCAAAATATCATTAAAAATCTAGTGTATGGAATTGAAATATCTCGAAAATAGTAACAAATACAGAATCAATTATTAATATCAATAACTTTCTCTTTTATTCGTCACTCTTAATATTAGAAATTAAAAGTTATCGTCATATCCTGATTGAATTTATCGGAATTTTTTTCAATTTAATTGTATAGCGAAAGGAGAGTCCGTACGGACAGTTTAGTATTACTTCAGTTACAGACTTGCTATACAATTTCCGGTAGGATGTCAAAGTTATACGTTTATGCGGTCGCTCACGTTGAAATTATTGATTCGTATAATTGCGGTGCGATAGTTGGTTACATCAGAATCACAACGGCCAACAACCTAGTTATACTAGGTAGAAATAATAACTTTATCAAGTCATCGACGTGTTACATTCACGTTGCCATCGGCAAGCCGCTACGCGAGTCTATGATCACGTATCTATTGTACGTTAGAATTGTTGTTGTTCTATAGATACAGTGAAATATTACATTAATTATTAATATATTTGATTAAATTATTCTATTAACAAATTTTGCCTCTGGATGCGGGGTGTTTTGAAACTGTTAATATATATATATATATATATATATATTTTTTTTTTATGCATAAATTTATCGAACTTAATTATCTAATCAAATTTTTATTTTACTAAATTTTTATATTTCGTAATTTAGAAAAACTTTTTTTAATTACATACATGTGTGTACATACATGTACATACAATGATATAAATATTTTAAAATTGGCACCTTTTTGACTTACTTTTTTTTACATTTTAGATAAAGATATTAAATGTGTTCCGCAGTTTCTTTATTTTTATCTAAAAGAAATTTATGATGAAAGAGTAGAAAAATCTGCAATTCGAAGAGTTAGCCACAAGAACTAATATATCTATCTACAGACTTCTCTCTTCACTGCGATAAAATAACCTTGTCTTTTTTCTTCTATCGATGTTTTTGTAAGTAAACGGCATTCGCTCTCGATTTTTAAACATCTGCGTAGTAACATATCATTTCTATGTCGTATAGATTGAGCTGACAGTATCTCACTTCGAAAGTGGCTCACGGTAAATAGCTATTTATCTAAATGTATACTCTCTTAACTAACTCAGACGTGTTCAGCTTGACAGCCGCTCTGATTTATGCCGATCGATATGCGCGGGATTGTATCAAACTGTTAATTATACGTAGATAGGCATATTTTCGACTATTTGGATAAGTAACGTTGTAGAACGGAAAGCCTTTAGATAAAATCAATCTTGAAATTATTTTCTTAGTTGCTTGTCAAATCTACATCTTCATATTTCTCCAACACGCTACGATATTTGCAGGATATTTTTTTTTGATTGATATAATAATAAATCCTATATTATAAATATAGCGAATAGTTTACGCACTTCATATATTTATAACCTGATATATCCGTGCTTTCTTTCGATAAAAGATCAAATATAATTTAGCTTACTATATTTTCGAATATTTTTTTATTGCGGTATCTTCTGCTGCAATCTTCGCCTTCTCCTCTTTTTTTCCGTAGACAGTAAAGTAATTTCCGCGAGGTTCGGTCGAGCTTTTCATTCATCCAGAATATCTCCTCTTGCGCCAACGCTTTGAGCCCCATAGCTTGGGCTGCGCGATAATGTTTGTGCGGCGCTGATTGCCTTTCGAAAGATTTCTCGACTCGGTGAATTGAAAGGTTCAGACTTTTTCATTCGCAGCCGAGGTAAGTTCCTCTCAGATGTAAATCACTCGCTGAAAATCAATCGACCAATCTCCAGAACGCTTCAAATAAATCGCTGAAGCTTTTTAACTTTCCCCTTGCTAGGTATAACAAAAAATATGACTATTTCTTGCACATTAAAATGCGCTCTCTCAGAATCTGTTGTCACTCATATTTTTCGTATTTAAGAGCGTTTTTTTGATAAGATTATTTAAAATTTTGCACAAAATAGTAAATGTCTTTTTCAGCATAATAAAATGTGTAATTTTGTAATATAGGATCTCTATTTTTTTATTATTATTATTATTTATAATTATTATTTATATGTTTCCACCACATAGTAATCTATAATTTATTTAGAGTTAATAAGATAATTTAATTCATCGCCTTATACCGCTAATAACACGGGTAATAAATAAAATAAGGCAGAAGACTGTCAATTTTTAAATATTTATATTACTGTAATTAGGAAATAAACTTTGTAAATTGTAAAACATAAAAATTTGTTAAATACAAGTTCACTTAGTCAATAATCTTTCTTATTTTGTGTTTTCATTAATACTTTATCGACGAAATATTGCAAAAAATAAATCGCTAAGATTCGAGTTGAATATAAGCAGTAAATCATGATGTGACTGTAAAGGGGCGGATCGTCTCTAAATGAATGCATATGCGAAATTTGCGGGTATATTTATATTTCTCCAAAAGCTTGAATAAATTTTTTACAGGCATATGCGTAAAATATATTTATAAGAAAATATAATGAAAGTAAATCTTTTCTGACTTTATTTGCCAAGTAATCGTTTAAATCCAATACATTTCTACGATGATAATTTTTATTGCACTTTCAGTCCAATCTTTACGTGATATCATATAATATTGTATCGCCAATGCACTACACAATGCCAAGTGACGTACGATATCTAGTCGATATCACCTGCGACAGATATTTCCACGATGTTTCGTCTGTCGAGTTGAATATATCTTCGATCGCGTTCCTTCGATATATAATGTAAGTTTCAATAAGAGTCTTTTAACAATTCCGATTATTTGAAATTAACTATAAAGATAATTTTTATATATTTATTATACATTTGGTTGATCAACAAAATTTTTAAAATTTTAAAGTAATTTAAAATAAAATAATTCAGTAATTTTAATAGTAAGTAATAGATAATCATGTATGGGATTGAGAATATGTTTATTTTATATTACAGAGATAATTTTAAGTAATCGTTACACAATCTTTAGCAAATTTGCGTACTTAAAGTCTTGTTTTATGCATCACTTCTTACAAGGGCGATATAATGGATCTAATTTTGCAACCACGGCTAACTTTGTATTATACGAAGTGGATCGTAGTAATCAACACTTTGAGGATTATAAGTATATTGAGGGCAATGACTTTGCTTTAGTAAACTTGATAATTAGTCAGTGGTTATATAGTAATCGACTATTCATACCGAGATAATTGATAAAAGCAAATAACAGTGTTTGTTAGGAAAATTCCGAGAGTTACAAAGTTGACCTTGTGGTAAAAGGAAGCCTTGTGATAAAAGAAGTAATTTAAAAATATCCAAAGAGAAAGCGATCAATAATATTTAAAATGCAAAATTTGAAAATGCCTTATAAGAGGAACTGATAAATCTGGAATATCAAATGATGTGAATTTATGAATAAATGTTTGCATGCGGTTATATCTGTAAGAATGATTCGCGTTTGGAACGGTAAAGTGACACTTAACCCCGACTGAAAGTAATTTTACCTGCGAACAGACATAATGCGCTCGGAAGAAATGCAGTTGCATACATCAATGCGCATGTCGCGCACTTTTTCTCGAATATTATCGCGAGCGATTCCAGTCACGCGCCTCGGCGGATTTTGTTTAGGAGTTCTTGCGGAAGAAATGCCGGGGGCGGATAACTTCGTAAAACACTCGTAAATGTAACGGGTCGTGAGGAGAGATATTGGCTTATCGCAATTTCGTTTTATGCTTTATATTCCACTCAACTAAATTTTACAACCGCAGATAACATTTATTCGCGGGACGACGGTTAATATATATAGAAGGGAGACACAGTTTGATCTTATCAGGATTCAAAACGCGAGCGTGGAAGACTGACAGTAGGTCCAAATCATACGATGTACATTGAAACTCTCTTTCGACATACGCGACAATAAATTTGCTCGAAGAAAAAATGTTTTTCTTTCAAATATCAAATTTTTACAGGAAATCTCTATATTTCATTTTTGTTTTATAGACTAAAATAATAAGTTAAACTAATCAACGTTAAAAAATTACAATCTGTACACATGTTGAAATCTCATGAATTTCCATCATAATGAATATTAATATGGAAGACAAAACATTTCAAAAATTTATTATATCTTTCTTATTAAAATAAGTAAAATTCATTAATTCATCGTGTTAATTTGTAGATTAAATATTAAACAAAATGTTTTATTTTACAAAATTACAGTCCGTAAAAAAATGAATTATCCGTGATATAAACGAAATGTCGTCAAACATCAGACTGACTACTTGGTTTTTTTGTACGAAACTTTGGATCGCGTTGCCATTACTGAAATTGCTAACCGGCGAATCTGCGCTTTCTCTTTTTAGAAAAGTCGCTTTAAAAACCTTTGGAATTATTAAAACATCTGCGATGCACCCCGTCGACCGCCTAAATTCATTAATGCATACCCCGACAGCGACTACTGCCGCGCGCGCGAATCGTATTTCACGTCCGAACAAGTGGAGAACGGTAACTAACCCGTTACGTTAACTAACGAGATGGAAAATTATCAAATGGCTCGTGCGATGATAGCCAAGTCCGTGCGAATTGTCCACGAACTGGCGGACGATATTCTTGCGCTGATAAACGAGCGGAATCTTCTTTATCTTGTTACATGTTCGGTCAAAATATCGCGCGTTCGATCAAATTGTTGATGATGTTTGAACAAAGAGCATCCCGCGCTATTTGCGGTATTTGCCATATATGTTATCCTCCGAGAAATGCATTATATAATCGTGCGAAAAATGATAGTCGGATTTAGTCTATAATATTCGCGATGATGTGTATTCAATGATACATTTAATTTAATCAAAATTAATTTTTTTTTTATCGCAATACTTATAGCGAATTTGACTCCACAGAATTAATTAACGATATTCTTTTAAGTTTTTCTAACATCATGTCAGATAAGAATACGTGATAAAAGTAGACAAGTGGATAAAAAGTACGACAGCGCGAAGAACTATGTACTTTCAACAAAAAATGTTTTCCACAATATCATGCAATTGGCTTGGCTATGATGAAAGTTGAAACATTTAACTGACTGCGATAAAAGAAAAAAAAATAAATAAATAAATAAACCGAGAAAAAAAAAGTACCGTTGCTTTCACCTGCGATCTTTAAAGCTGTCAACCCGAGAAATATCAATGCAATTATAGATAACTTTCGGGAACATCGTCTGCCGCTTACGCGCCATCGAAAGCTATGAAAGTTATCGCGGTATCGTTCGGATTAATTACGTCACAGATGTTCCGTGGAAACAAAGGTAAAAGTTTAAACGCTATTAATTGTTGCCAGCCTGAAAACATTTCCAAGCTGATTATCCGATTAAGAGAAGTGATATTACATCTATTGTTCGACACTTTTCCATCTCACCATTATATCTTTTGTAATTCTTACTGGAAAATCCTTGTTACTATACTTATTTTCTTGAAGGTATTTCTTGAGCTTATTAGCAACTTAACAGATGTTTTTAAATATCCGGGATAGTAAAGTCTAATTGTTTAAAAGCAGCTTTTATCTTAACAAGAAAAAATGGGAGAGAATAAGAGAGAGAGAGAGAGAGAGAGAGAAAGAGATCTGTAAATTCACTTCAAAGATTCACATAATTTACATTTAATATCAAAAATGAAAGATATTTGCAGTAATTTGCAGAAATTGCTATTAAAATGAAGAAATTTACATTATGTGAGAATTTGAGAATTTTATTATAAAATAAGAATAAGGAGAATAAAAAATGATAAAAAAGTAATAATAAATTCTTTCAAAATTTCTTGCATTTTTATACTATAAAAGAAAAAATTAATTATCTACTAGTTATTTTCGATCATAGTTACATACGAAGAATAGTGAAAGAATTTTATCGAACGATTTCTTATATCCTTATTCATTGTGTGCAATCGAAATTTCAACATAAGAATAACAGTGGATTTTGCATCGGCTGCTGTTTCCTGTTCTGTCATTCTTCCCTCAACAAAGTCGGTTATCTTTCAAAAGAAACGGTCATTGAGCGAAAGAAGGATTCCGCGGCCGACGAAAATTCAACGTCGGTATTCACGTGGAATGCTTGTTCGCTTTTGAAAGCGGAACGAGATGCAATCAAAAGAGTCTTTCCACTCTAACCGATTTTACATATAAGTAAGAGATTTCTATTCTTGAATTGATGCTGTCACTAACATTAATATTTCGTATCCGAGTTTTAAAGAAGCGAAATATACGCAAGAGAGAAATTAGAAACGTCAAATTGTTGTACATTGAACGATTGCTGTGGTGGCGCAAATTTCCTCATTCTTCGTTGGGATTACAGCTGAGATTTAAGCGATGGGTGAAGGAATTTTGCTCTTGCAGTGTAATGCGAGAACTCGAATGATTGATTGACTGGCTTTCTAAGCCATTTGCGTTGATCGATACTTTGTATTGATACCGAAGGCTTTCGTCAAAATTGATGTAATAAATTAACTATTTACCGTATACTATGTATGATAGATGGGATGTGTCATCAAATAACTTCGAGAAAAATAAATCAATTTCATCGAATAAAGAATATTATTTTTATCATTATAGAATATTGAGGTATCACTTTTACTTTACTTTCATAACAGTAGTTATTCCAATTTAATTTTAGAGTATTTATTCTTTTTTTTTCAAAACTAATATGATTATATCTCTTTTAAAACACGCTTAATGTTTTTATTTTTCAAAAAACAATTTTATATCTCTGTTCTTAAGAACAATTTTTCATATTTTTACAATTAAAAATTTTCAATTATTTCGCGAAAAATTTTTATATCACGATATTCTCCATAACAAAATAAATCTAATTGAACGTAACATTCAAGAGTTTTATGATTCAGATATTTGGATATATTCTTTTAATTTATGTTTTTTTTTTACGAAAATTTTTATACAGACAAGAAAAGCACGCACCATTTTTTTGCTCGAAAAGGTAACGATGGGGATCAGTCGGTCAGTCTTTCGTCAAGTACGTACATACGCATGAAATTCGCGAAATACGTTCTAGGGTCACAATGGCATATAGCGGTTCGTGCCCATGGGATCGAGATGAAACGATACGAGCCTCGCGGGAACCGTCTCGAAACGAGCTACGTCCTATTGAATAACTCAGCGTTACCATACGTCGATCCCGTCCGTTCCTACACCCCTATAGTTCTCACCCTCTACTGTTTCGAGAGTATTGGGGAAAACGCCAGATCGATATGGAAAACCTTTATCGTAGCCCGACAACAAGGATGGTACATGAACGACAAGGATAAAATATTAGTTTCAGCCCAGCTTCTACTGGATTCTATTTCTACGTATATGTTGCATATATGGGATACGTATCGTTGCAGTATCTTAAACGGTTGTGAAAAAAATGCTGCTATTGTTTATGAGATATAATTAAAATAATATCTTATATAATTACCGTATACCGTACCAAATCTCGCAAATTTTCGAATTAGACAAGATTATTAGTTATATTATAACTTTGCTTCTCTTTGTCGACTTTTATGTTATTTTTTATTTATTAATTTCTCTATTATAGCTTTTCTTCGTATGGCTTGTATCGCCGTTGTTGTTAAAAGCATTTAGAAATACTGCCTGTTACACGTAGTAATAATACTAATAATAGTGCACTTTTTTAAGAAACACAAATAATGTCTACAATATTTTGTTAACAGAAATAGAATTATTAAGTTTCCGTTTTTTATGACATATGAAAAAAAAAAATTCATGAACAACAAATCAGCTATAAAAATTCTGTCCCAATTGAATTAATCGCCTTTTATTAATTCAAATTTAATCGAAGTCGCCCTTAATATTAAAATACATATCTCGTACTGCAATCAATATCTTCAAATTCTTTTGGGGCTAAACGTAACAGTATTCCGAAAAGATTGCAATGGAAGAGAAATGTATCATTGAGTGCTCTTTTACGCGGTCAAGTGCGCGAAAGTGCACGATTATTCGGTCGTGTTCAATGTGCAACGAATACCTCAAATGCAAATACCCGAATAACCCGTTCCATGCTCTTGCGCATCTCCTATTGTTCCATTACTGCCTGTCCATCCCATCCTCGTAACTGGACTTCCACTGGTCACGGCAATATCTAAATTCCTGTCGACTAACGGAGAGAACCATCGCTCTGTTATCTGTAGAGAACTAATTTAAAGAGATGTACGCGTCCTGTCTATTCATTAGACGCTTTTCATCTGCCAACGAAGTCAACTGTGTCGAGATTAATCGTAAATATACGAGATCTTTTAGCTCTTGTAAAGCGGCTATTTACACTTTACGTTACTTCATACGATGCGCAGTCATCAAGACATACGCAAACAGCTCTATCATGCTATAATAAACATACATAAAATATAAGTTTTAAAGGGGAGGGAGAGAGAAAGGCTTATGTTTTATTAATACATAATTTTTTATTTTATAGTTGTATTCATATAATTACAATATTATTTGTTATGTAAAAAAATTAAGATTTATTTTTAAAAAATTTTTCCGTGTTATAATCATCACTTTTTACTCTTGCACTTAATTGTTTTGCAATACCGTTTTGTTTTTCATTCGTATAATTATGAAATGATTTCAAAGCCGAATTTCAAATATCTATAAAATCTTGAAGTTTGATAAGCCCACGTTTAACCGCCGCGTTATAGACACGCTTGTGGCTCTTTGATCTCGCACGTGACATCAAATTGCTCTTTCACGCAACCGAATATTGAACGAGCGGGGTTTGCTCACTGCTTACGAGCTCATCCAATAAATATCAAAAAAGCATCCTATTACTCTTAGCAGTGAACACATGAATTTTATACAATATATTTTGTATCTAACTGTACCATTTGTGAAGTTATAATATTGAAATTCATGTAACACTAGACACTTCAAAAAGAATGCAACACGCCAGTCTTTTTACACGAGTGCATAAAACTTTATATGATTGATTTTAATTCCGAGTTTTAATAAAGCTCTGCAAATTGTCTTCCAAGACAGAAATTCTACCAATATATAATTCTTACATATAAAGTTTTACATATAAATATGTTTTAATATATATTAAATTCTTTATCAAATTGGCACAAACATAATCACTTCGCAATATTAAAAAGAACATTAAATTTCTATTATTTAATTCAACAAAGATACTATTCGACACACGTATTATGAAATCTTATATGATTTGTTATATAAATATTTATAATTAAAAAAATATTTAAATAATGATAAATTATAATTATAATAATCAATTATAATTTTGAATGATTATAAACAATATATTGTATAGAGCGATACACAATGGTTGAGTGAGTTGATTAAATTAAATAGAACTATAAAATAATTCATTTGCAAATATCTATAAATAGATATATATATATATATATAACAGGACAAAACATGCAATTATACATCTACAAATTATAAATTAATATAATTATTACTCGACATGTGTTTTATATGTAATATTAAATTAAAAAGATTTCTGTGCTCTTTTATACGTTAAAGGATTATTTCAATCCAATCGTTGTTGACAGGTTCTACGAATGTAAATCGAGACGAGCGATGATGTTAAAAATGCGCAGAGCAAAATCCAAATCGGGTTATATAATAATATTCAAAATTCGTTCATGCTTACTTGATGAGTTTACATTATGAAGAATATTTCCTACTCCGTAATTCAATTTAAAATTCTCATTGACGATCGACTGCATGAAATCCGCTTTAAATTGTTTTATCTTCGCGGTCAATGATACACAAGTGCCCAAAATAAAATTAAAAATTTTTGACATTATTTCCATCGACTCATTCTGTAAATCTGATTTTATACGATAATGGAGAAATAGCTAGAAATTATTCCTGTGAGAGTACAGATGTTTTATTTTACTAATATAAATATATGATTGTATACATATTTTAACTTACATATATTGTATTTTTATATATTATAAATATTAAACATTTGATTATCAAATTTGAACATGTCAATATAAAATCGTATCTGTGATATATAAATATATAATAGAATATAATATTAAAAAGTGTGTGTGTGTGTGTGTGTGTGTGTGAATTAAAAAATAACATTTTCTTTTTATATCTCTATTACATATCTCTGAAAATTGGGTGGGCTTACTAATGTCTTAGTGGACAGCAGATTGTACCGGAGAATATCGACCAAGGAGTATGTGTATAGGACTGGTAAAGACATTAGTTCTTTTGTCAGATATACAGAAGGAAGACATAAATGAGCTCCTTATTTTTACTTTCCTCGAGTGCTAATGTGTCTTACATGCTCGTTTTGTTTCTCGCGTGTTCAACGTGAATGTCGTTTTTTTATTTCGGCGATTTTTTATAACCGCGTTACTTTTTCACGAATTACAATATTATTTTATTTTTCTAAAGAAAGGATTGATCTGTCGCGTTATGTACATTATGTTTTAAAAGACTATGCTCAAAAACTGGCTTGTTAGGATCTCGTTAATACGAATATTTTAGAGAGAATTTTATATGAAATTCGTCATACCTTGTCCATACCATTCGTCATACTTTGTCGATGAAACCATTTATGTTTAAAAAAACACAATTAATGGCAGAAATAATTTTTAAATTCGCGGAAGATATGTAATTTTAAACAACTTTTTCACATTAAAATTTCATATCTCAAAATTTTTCATTTTTAATCTTGCCATATATTGCATTGATTTAACAGATCGTATGCAGGCAATTTTCGAGATGTAAAATGTAGTAAAATTTGATAGCTACTATTATTTTTTTATCTTTTTATCAATACGAGCGAATAAAAACTCTAGTTAAAACACGGAAATTTATTTGCGTGATAGAGGAAAAGACGCAAATAGGATCAGATGAGATTTTACTATATTGTTACAATATTATATTTAAATAAAATTTATTATACTTATAGACAAATTATTTCGTAAATTAAATAGTGAAATATTATTAGACAGATCATTTCATTATTAATTTTATCATTGATTAATTTAATGCAATTGGAAGGCAATTATTAATTTGTCGGTAAAAATTTAACAAAAATAAACTTTGCAATAAACAAGATCTTTCATTATTCCATCTTATTTATATTATAATGGACATTTTTTTCTTTAGTATCTCAATCCGGCTTGATTTCATGGAGATTGATTTGTTTTCAAATTTCCGCTTACGTGTCATAAATAATTCCGCAATTTATCGTGCGGTCCTTTGCACGAAACTGCCTGTGTTTGCATGTATCAAGGATGAAATACGATGCTGTTAACCGTAACGGACAAGTTTTATGGACCAAACAGTATGAAAGGAAGGCAAGTAGATAAACGGAACGACATTTATTACCGGTAACGACATTTAAGAAATCTTATCAATGATTAATGTTCAATCGATGGTTGTAGTTGTTTCTTTTTGGATAGCTATTATAACGTACAACGTACACGTATTTATTAACTCAGGAAGTAAAGATATTCGCGTATAAAAAGAAGAGAGGTGAGTTTTCTTTTTATCATAAGTTAAGTATGATCCGCGAGAAAACGAAAGACGCTGTATGGGCTAAATTGTTGGAAAACTATTACAATTGATAAAGCATTATTACAACTGATTAATTATTGTAAAATATATATATATATATATATATATATATATATATATCTCTACTATAAATACTTAAATAATTATATAAAATCAATAAATATGTTTTAAATTTTACAATATCTAATTATATTTATTCTTCGCAAATTTGCATATTTATTTTTTTTCACTTTAATGTATGCGTAAAATGTGTGTAACGTTTTTAATCATGATTCAATGAAATTCTGCTTTTATTTTCCCTTCATTTATACTTTCCTTCAAATACAAGAAATAGATCTAGTTTGAATCGAAAAATAGGAAGGAAGAAATTTAAGGGATCACGTAAAATATCATTAAATAAAGCAAAATTTTTTCATTACTAATGAATAGGAAGGTGAAATACGGAACATTTTCGTTTCTTATGGTTTCGCCAAGAAGTATATCGCTGTCGCGTGCACATGCACGCATGCATGCTTCCTGGCGTCTCGGAACGATGGCGGGAATTTGGTCTTTTGCCAACCGTCTATGTATCCTTGGACGATTGCTTCCTTCTTATTTCACGTCGAGGAGGATGGAATAAAAAGGAGTTATCGGTGGCAAATCTTTTCACGAAAAGGGAAAAAGAGGGAGAGAGAAAGACAGAAATAAGTTACATCACACCGTTACGTGACAGTTGCAATTGCTTGAAAGCACTACGGTTCTTTCAGTCCGTGTGTGATCAATTTTCATGAAATAAATTAGCAAACAGAAAAGAATTTTTTATTAAAGAAAGATTTATATATAAGCAAATACTTCTTTTGTAAAAAAATTGAAAGCACTCGCGTTGATAATATAAATTTTATATAAATTATATAATAATTGTGTTCTAAATGTTAAGCAATAAAAAAGAGAGAAAGCTTATATATAATTAATACAAACTTAAAGTAAGTAACTTGATCATAATTCAAATAATCTTATGCAATATACATATAATGACTGAGAAGAGGGTCGCTGCTGATCTCCGGATTTTCCTCGGTGATGTTCTCGCCGCAATTCTGTCTTGTATTAGTTAGAAGGATCATCATGATGCAAGTAGGATCATTGGGGAAAGATGTTGCGGGATGCTGGATATTCGCGATTCCAAGATAACACGGACTATGACGCCGCGCCACATAAACCCGTTTGTTTTATGCCCTCATCTAGTAAGAACAGCGCTGTTCGTCTAGATGCAACAGCAGTTCGCTCTTTGCGTGCTTTGCTTCACAGAGGGAAGATAGCGTAGCGGAGGAATTTTATTAGCCGTGAGAGCAGCGACTGCAATGTCGGTTCTCCCATGTTGTAAATGCGTCGTTTGAGTACACGTAAAATTATGATTCATGAATTATGGTTTGTCCACTCGGGTGGCGAGTGGAATACCGCGAGAGTATCATAATATGGCGAGATGCCATTTTTACGACAGCCGCGCTCTTGATAAGTTTTAATTATCGGACATCGCAATAAACTAATGATTAATGCGAATAATTTCTGATCATATGCACGCGAATTAAATTGCTTAAAGCGTGATAGTAGTATTATGAAGCGCATTAAAATCGTCAAAAGAAAGTTTTATGATTAAAACAAGAGATTATTACTATTTAATAATTGCACATTTTATTATGTTCGATTAAGCTTAGTACTACTGCTTTTCAAGAATGGAGAAAATTGTAACTCACCTTTTTTCCATTCTTCAAAAAGTTTGCAAAAATATGTGGTATAAGATTGTCATCACACAGAGATTGTGTATTTTGACAGCTCTTTTTTAAATCTGCTCGCGACGCGCTAATTTCCCTCCTCGAGATCCCGCGGTGGATAATAATGTATAAAAATAAATTGAGTGAGAATTGATTTCTTTTAACGTTCCTCGTCCCGAATTATGAGCAATTAAATCTGTAACTGAATATATTATGAAGCATTTTGTGTAATTTATATCCGATATGTGTATCCGTAAATCTCTATCCGTCATAAACTTGTACACACTCCATATTAAAATCACGTATATTTGACACGTCGCTTGAACAAATCTAATAGCGAAGCACGATATTTGTTACGTTATTGAATATTGATCGAGGTAACTTTTCACAGGCAATATATTTAAACTAAAACATTACAAGCGCCCGCTATTTGGCGTATCGCATTTAATTTTCTTATATATTGTATGCAAATATATCAATATGGTATATCCTTTTATACTTTATAATAACCAATATATTTTATAATAGTTAATATATTTTAAATTTATATCGATATAAAATAATAATAATATATTCATATTTTTAGTTTTTAATCTATACGTTTAATATATCACCTCTGCAATTTTTGAAAAACAGATACGTTCCGTGTAAGCAGAGAATTATTAAAAAATAGGAACAAATGAAAATTATTTAATGATTTTCTCAGATTCTATTTCGCTTTATATTGATACCGATCTATATATTGTATGTCGGTATAAAATTTTTTCTTTTCTATGCATACAAATATATACTTACCTGGTAGCAAGAAATCTCCATTTCATAGTTCAATAACGAGGATACAAGCTCAAAGTGCGAATATTAATTGGAAACAATTAGCGTACTGTTTCGTCTGCAATATAGGAAGTCCATCTATCAATTGTACCAGATGAATCGATTGATTGAGATAAGCAGCCAGTTGCTGATTGCAGAATCCGCTCGTTATCGGCGACTTTTAGTCGTAGTGCGGATTAATTACTTTCGCAACATAGTTCGCAATGATAATTTTGCTCTACAGTACGTGTGACATATAAATATGTTTAAAATTCCAAATTCCATAAATTCCAAAAGAAAAATTAAATTATTTGGTTTTGCTCGTTGGTCGTTTATTTTTAATATTTTTATCTCTATATATCTATATATATTCTCGTACTATATTTGTCGCGACTACATTTATCTGAACCCGTCATCTCTAGTTTCTATACATTGGGATTGGATACTGGCTTCTTGGATGTTCGCTGACGGCCCAACGTTAAACTGTAAATTAGAAGAAAAAAAAGATACGTCATTAACTCTTCATGCACATTACTTATGATTATAAATACTTCAAATTAAAAATGTTATATCACATAAATATATTATATTTCTGTCAATGAGATTACAGTCTTAAAAGTAAAAAAAAAAGTAAAGATAAAAATAGAAAAGGAGCATGAAAATATGAAAATGTAAATGAATTTTTACGATTTGATATTTTTCTCTTTACAAAAATTTTAATAATTTTTTTGGGGACTGAATATAATGAAGACAATGACGATGTGTATTCTCATTATTATTTTTCATTACTTTATTAAGTTGTCAACGTTAACAAGAACAATGTACATCGTGATTGTTGATAACAATTATGGATAATTACTGCAGGCGATAGTAGTTACGATTTATACATAATTATATGTATCATACTAACATGTATCACATTACTGAGGTAAATTGCTTACAAAAAAATATTCTTAGTTAAATAACGAAATCATTACGTTAATGTCGCGGCTTTTGATTAATAAATGTTTAACTATTAAATCTTATTGATGTTCTGGAATAATGCGTGACGCGTTACATGTGCATAACATGATAGCGTGGTAACTTTGTTGATTAGATCGCGTTGTATTGCTCATCAACCTAGAAACTCGATAATTTGCAAATTTATAGGTAATAAATGAAATGTTATTTCTGTGTTCGAATATTTAGGAATGTTGTATATTTCTTCTTATTTTATTATTACTTTTAACATACATAAGCTTTCAATTTTTTTAAAATTGTTTTAGTTAATCTTTTAATATATAAATTATTTATAATATTCGCGGTTAATTGAGTGTCTAATAATAAAATTACTCGTGATCGTGATGGATAGACTACGATCCAAAATAGTCACTTCTTAATCTTAATCGTACAATAGATGTCTGCACATGTATTTAAGACTTACGAGATCGCATAAAATCACTCACTGACTTCAAGAGACATTACTTCGCATTAGTCCAATAGCGATCGATAAACGGTCCACCATCGCAAACCACTGCTACAATACTGGCATTGCAACAAAGCGGTTGCTTCAAAGGAAACTATCGGCACCATTAACGCTTTACGTTCCAGACGTCTCTTACAAAGTGTTACTACAAAGGAGCATTCCTATACTTGCAAAAATATAATATAACTTCTAAACTTGATGAATTGAGACTAAATTTGTATATACAATTATAAAAAACACAGAAGCATTTTTAATCAAATAAAAGCATTTTTCAGGAAAAATTTTCTATATATTTCTTTTAACTTTGCATTTAGATTTTTTGGATTGTAAAATCAGTTATATTTAGCATATATATATAAATTGCATAATTGATCGTAGAAGAAATCTTTATCGCAGCCGTATGTTCCATAAAACTTTTATGCTTTGGCAGTTTTACGGAATTACCAGATGACGCTTTTTCAAGGCAATCTCACGACATATTTTCACACAATACATTTCTCAAAAATATTTTTAAATCATTCTGGAATTTTTTTATTCGTAGAAAATATTTTTAAAAATTTGTAAAATATATACATATATTTTCAATAATATTCTCAATCAAAAAATACTATTTTCAAAAAATTCTCAATATTTTAAAAATATCCTCAGAATATATATTTTCAGACATATTATAGCTTTCTTTCGAAAATACTTTTCATTATCATTAATAGACTTATTCGCTGTCAGAGACACAAATGTTTCCGCTCTCCAATCGCTCTGTTTCCGCATGAACCTTGCCGTTACCGGAATAAGACACCTTGCTATACTTGTAGGCGGATTTGCGTTTGCGGATGCACCAGGTAAGCACGAGATAAATGATGATGACAATCATGAGGCCCAAGTTGATCAGGAACACTAGGGTCATCCTGTAGAACCATTCCGTGGACTTCATCTTCCAGACAAGGCCGCTCAGTATACACAGTGTCCTTCCGTTGCTCCATGTAAACACCGAATCCACATGGCAAGTGACGCAGTCAGCGTCGCTAGGTCCTTTGCACGACACGCACGAATAATGGCATGCGATGCAGAATACACGGGATTCGTCGTCATCCCGGACCGCGTAAGTCCCGGACGGGCACTGTCGCAAGCAGCTGCCGTCACTGTGGTACCAATCCGGTTTGCACACTGAAAAATTAGATATACCATTGACACTCTTCGTCTTTGTCCAATCGAGCTTGTATTGTGTTGTTGCTGTTGTTGTTATTGCGGTGTGATGCGTTATACCGTGTCGCGCTCGCGAGTCGATTGCATATCGTCGTGACAAATATAGATAGCATCGCGTAAAAAGAAACCATACTGGTGTGATTTGGATAACTGGAAAACCATCTTTCTCATCAAAAATAATTATCGCTTTTTTTATTAATTTAATTGAAATTGTGATAGTAATTTTCTTCGATAGTTAAGCAAATATTTTTACTTTAATAAATTTAATTAGCGTCATTAAATCGTTCAGATGTGTATATGTACCATATATAATCACACAACGCATAATTATGTGTATTTCAGTGTGAGTTCGTATAACGTAAAAATATATAAATATATACATAATAAAATATCTTAAAATAAGGTAAGCGATACCAGAGTTTAAAATTATTCAAGTATATGCGGATTAGGCTTTGGCGAATGTCGATTATTTTACTAATGGAATTTATTAATGTTCAAAGTTATTATTGCAAGGATTTGTTGAACTCATATCACATATCAAACATTATTAAAATATAGAGTCAATATTATTTTAATACAATATAAATTCACATGAATGTAAAAATGAAATTATTCGTTATAAAAGTTGACTCCGCTTTCTGTACAGAATTTGTTTTACGCTTATCATATATTTTCTATTTGCGGATAAAATATACAAGACTATTGTTACATGAAAAATGCATCAATTATGATTCTCGGATATTTTTTTTTCTATAACTGATTAATTGAATATAAAATATCCTTTGATTAAAAAATCATTTATTTAAATTGCAATTAATTCGCCCAGGCCTATAATATGCTCGCACCTATAGCTTAAAAAACATAAGAAATATTTAAAAAATAACATTAGTTCATTTTACAATTAAAACAAAAATATAAGAAAACAAGCTAATTTTCGAATTAAAAATGCAAAATGTCGATTTAGCGAAGCCTATAATATTACAATTTTCAAAACTTGCAAAGCATGCGAAAGCACACGTGAGCCATGCTATACTGCAAATCATATGTAAACATAACATAAAATAATGTTTATCTAAATGCGCAATATATCAAACAAATAAAACGCACATATAAACGCTATTATATTATATTTGCATGTGCAGTTTTTATTCTGTATGACAATATGACAAGTCTATAAAATTTATCAGTTTCATCTATATACATATACTATAATAATTATAGATATGTATGTATATTATATATATAATAAATTACAATAAATTATTAATATAAATAAATTTTATACCGTCATTTGTCAATGCTTATTCATGCATTATATATAGAGTCTGGTTTGTAATGAAATAACACTCATTACTCTAAATAAAATAAATTACAAAAAACGATGATAGAAGATCTGTTAGATGCGCGCGCGTCATAGTATTTTACATCAATTTATAAAATTTCTTTCTCTGTGTGGCTTTTTTTATAATTTTATAATCTTTCCTGTAAAATATGCGTAATAAAAAAATGAACTAAATAAAAAAGGAGAATACCATTTTTTTCAATATTTGATCAGATTGTGCATTATACATTAACTATTTATTAATATAAAAAAAAAATTAATGAATATAAAAGAATATATTCTCTTCGGCATCATTCTCTCTCTTGGCACACAGTAAAATTATTGATAATTATTTAAAAAAGTAAAATAGCGACATATCTTCTTTAACATGCGAAAAATATCTAACATCGACGATCCAATCATGCGACATTACTACTCTTCATATTTATAAGACGAAAGTGGAGCATCGTGTGTATAAAAACATCCTCACACGATTAATATTAATATCATGCGTCAATAATTTGAATAATTATACTGTCAATCATGTAAGAAATACCGGGACAAAGTCGTTTCTTATTGGGCGACAATGATTGCATCAGTACAATACTGCTTATAATAACCATAATTTACCTATCAATAACTGGTAGCAGAATAATAAGTGTGAGAATCTTTTAATACGGGAAACGGAAGCAAAGGCAAAATATGTAGAGATAAGAGTAGAGAAAGCAGCATTAGCAAATAAGAAAGCAGAAACTATCTCTCGTCAAAGTACGTGAAACCTGAGAAAACGCGCCTATTTCTCGAGAACTTTGCGGCGTATTCCGAATTACATGGCGCTTCTCTTAATAATCTTGCAATAATTGTTGTCGTTAAATACAGTAAAGCTTCACTTAATTAAACTCACTTAATTAAACTCTTCGGCAATGTTATAAATATCGTAAATATTGCATATCGAGAAGCTTATTAATCCATCGATAATTTATATAATGCAAAATATGAAAAATATGGTGTAAAGTACAAAATTATTCACAAAGTATCGATTCGTAAGTAGCAGTATTTATTATCAATATAATTTTCTCAGAAGGAAATCAATCTAATTATCAATATCAATTAGCTTTTTATAATATTAATTCTAAAATTAAATTTTTTGTGAAGCAAAGATTCATTAAAAATTCAATATCCGATTATTAATTTTAACTTATTCAAGTTCATTATCGGCGTTAATAATTCATTAACGACGTTTCCAATTAAATTCTTGCTAAGACAAGAAATTATCAAGTGAAAAAAAAATCCAGAAGAGCATAAATCTTCTTCGGGACACTCATGTGGAAATCACGGACAAGTTAGAATGTGCAATTAAAGAAAAAGAAAAAAAAACAAATTCCGATTGTTCAGGCATCCAGTACTTTCGAGAGTAGTGAATCGTAACAAAGGATTAAAATAGAGGATGTAATATAGAATGAAGAAGAAGTAAGACTCACCGTGCTGGTGAAGCGATCAGGGATAGGGCTGTTTATTTTTGTTTTTGTGTGCGATTGTGGATGTGTGGATGTGTAGTTGGTGATGGTTGATGGCTGGTCTGAGAAAGTCCGCGTCCGGCACTCTTGCTCCCACGGAGAGCCCAAGTACCTAGATACGTTTTCTGAACCTGCTATGGGATAAAGGGATGAAGCGACATACGCGTGACAAGGTCGAAACGATTTGTATCTCTCCGTTTATATTTTACAAATAACTCGATTTCCGTTTGACGTTCTTGGATCAAGCTTTTCTCGCTTTTTTGAATTTTATTATCCACACAGGATATTTTGAGAAGCGCGATTATAAAGAACATCCAATCGACATGTAATTTTTTTCTTTTATTGAAACAAAAATAATGAAGAAAAAATCTGCTTCGAGTTAATAAGAAATTAAGGTATAGTTAATATAGCAAGTTATTTATATAGTTAAGTTTATTATACTAAATATTTTGATATTGAAGAAATACAATTCTATTTCCTTCTCAGTAGTGCTGGTAAAGGCGGAACTTGCAAAAGAGATTGCATCGTCTCTCGCATGAGACTTTAACGGAATTATGGATCGAAGTAGAATTGTTGGTGGCACGTAAACAAGAATATTGAAATGGAGAGAGTAGATCAGTGATATTCGACTTAATGCTCGAATAACCCGATCAAACTGATTCATGACGTTGATGAATTCTCGATAATACACTAGAAATCAGTAATATCCAGTTAGAAGGTGTCTGCATTGAATCATCAAATCCCTAAGAGTCACTATCACGTGGTGGATTAACTATCGCTGTCCCAGTATGATCGCGATAACAGATAATTGTATCAGAATCACGCTGTCACAAATTTACACAGTTCTAATGTCGTTTTTCAATTCATGTCATGTTTTCCATATTTGTTTCAATCCCAAGATAGAATAAATAGATAATTCAATTAAAAAAGACGATGAAAAGCATATTGTCAATTTAACTGTAATGCGTTTTTTGAAAAATAATGCTTTGATAAAGATGATATGATCTGAATAATCGTGAATGTATGTAACAAAAAATATACATAAATAAAAATAAAAAAATTGTATCCATTTTATAAAATATATAATATATGCATCTTAATAAGTTTTATATTTTTATATCTTCCCAACACATCAGAATATAATGGATTTGTTGGATTAGAAAAGATGTCGCAACGAGAAAATTAGTTTCAGCGGATAAGCTGTAAATTACAAAAGTTATCAGATAGACACATACATATTTGCATTATTTATCTTAACAAGAAGGAGCGAAGAATCGAAAAACTCTGTTAAATTTGCATGATGCAAATATACTTAAATGTGGAACGATCGAAAGTGAATTAGAAGACGCTTCGAGATCGTCAGTAAGTGCAATACAAATACATTTACAGAGTACATCGCATGCATATGTTGTACAAACAACAGCGATGTTTCGAATAAAACATCGTGATGCAATATTTCTTCGAAAAAATATCTAAATAAAGCAAATACAATTTTGAAACACACTAATTAATATTTGACACTAGGATTCAATCGTTTAAATATATTTTTCGCTGCGATTTCCAGTTCTATTTATTATTATTCAAGATATAACATCTTATGCGCGATTATTAACCGTGTGACATTTTATCAACAATGTGTACGATCTAAATTTAAAAATTCATGATCTAATTACAGGAATTCATATATACATGTTAAAACAACATAAATTGAGGTCATATAGTATTCGGAGTTTACTTGTTAAAGGTTTATTGAATTATTCATAAGAAGCGAGAAAGCGATAGTACTTGCGTATGCAGCAAAATTAAATTAAACTTCATACCGGTGTTGGCTGTTATTTAATATTTCTAACATTTTTTTTTTATTTATTCAATGTGATGTTTCTCGTTTATTATTTCAAGTTCTCCTTTTTCCTTTTTTTGTTTTGGCTTTTCCTTTCATGTGAAAGAACATGCCAATTATTGGCTAGATTGTATACAATTGGATGCAGTTCGAAAGATATAAAGTTAATGCACATTGCAGAAAAAAGAGTTCATTTGTCATGCATTATTATTTTTAAGAGATTAAATATTTGCTTGAATATTCAGTAATCAATTAGCGCTTAGTCAGATGGAAATTAATGAGAAATAAATGTCTTTATAAATAATCGGCATCTTTCAATAACATTCGTGTAATTTGTCTTTGATAGACGCAATTACAAAGCATTAATAAAATACCAACTTTAATCAACATATTTTTAATATTAAACACATTTTTAATCTCACGATATCTTTAAAGGAAAATTCGTCAAAGAGAAATTAATATCACACTATACATATAAAACACGAGCTAAAATCAATAATTTAGGTATAACATGATTAATTACATAGATTCCGCTTTAATTTTCATTTCGTTAATAAAAAAAAAAAATTATGAATTAAATAAAATAACCAAAACATAATCCAATTATATTTTCTTCACATCATGTTATATATTATACCCGCAACATTAAAATTAAAAATAATCAATAATCTGTGACTTGTAAGACAAATCGCAAAAAATCCGCAAATCTAAGCAGGGATAGCAAAATTAATGTAAGTTTTTGAGCATTGGTGTACGAGTTATAAAATACTTGCAGTATACATTTTCTCGTATATCTCTCACTTTCCATAGCAAGCCGATTTCTGTAGTAAATATTAATTTCGATCTTCAGCGTGCCTAAAGGCTCATATTAGTCTTATTATCGATGCTCGGATTTCTTCTGAGATAACGAGCCAAAAACTATTTTTTATGCATTTTTTATTTTTACCCATAGATCATTTTAATGTTTTATAATGCGTTTTATAATTCATCTGATTTATTAAAAGTATTTCGTTTTTAATTTTCGATTTTTAGAACATTCACATAAACATTTACTCGTAATTTTTCAAAGTATAACTGCAGAAACATGAGAGCTAAGAATCTTATTAGATGACAGTCACGGAATTAAGGTAAGCCATGCATTTTTATTTATATCGTTCTATTTAAGAAGCAAAGCATGCTTTAGTTGACACATACCTGCACACCCTCGAGATTAGAGCGTCAATCATGTTAGAGCGTTAATTGGATTATAAATCGTAGATCAGTAGATTAATGACGGATTGATAGGATCAGAATATAAATCGTATTTAAAATTAAGGATAAGCGGATAAAGGGGAGTCACGTCACATTCGTACATAAATTTATTAAATAAATGATCACTTCTCATTGCGCGGCGATTAAATAGCATGACCATATTTAGCGGACTTATCGGCGTAATCTTTAATTATGTGTACAGCCATTATTATGATTAATTTTCATATTTACTATTGAATTCAAATTTCTAATCCAGACGCAATTCATTTTCCGATTCATCCGCCTCTGGTATATAAGATCGTCGGATATCAGCCGTGGATTAATAACGTCCACAAGATAATTATTCAGGAGCTTCTCCTCTTTTAATTCGTTCATGATATACAAATTTTAATGTCGCATATAATGACTCGTAGTAGTTTTGCCATTGCTTTTATAATATATTATGTATATGTGTACATAAATGTATATAGCAGAGGCATTCGCGCCCCACACGGATCGCGCCTCTTCCCGCGTCCTTTCCTCGCAAGTTACGATATCGGGCTTACGTTTCTTCGACATGAAATCTGGGATTATATTTTTTCAATAGTGAATCATAGTAGCAAAGAAAAGAGTAAAGCCAAAAGAGGAAACGAACGGAAAGGGACGAGCGCGCGAACGTGAACGTGGCGCGAGATGCGCAATCGCAACTCGCACTTTTTTTCTCTTCTCTCGGGAACTCTATAACTTAAGATATGTCACCTCTTCAAGCAAGATACATTTTACAATACATACAAACATTTACAATAGATACATTAACAATATGGCAGACAATTACAGCGAGACAGCGCCAGACATCCAGTTTGACTGAATATTTCCGATTGAATAGATCTGAGATCTTGCGTTTGCGAATGTGGTAATTTAGATATAATTATAATTCAAATAATAATAGTTTAGATGTATACATATACATTTAAAAAATAATTATGTATATTGCATTTTGTGCATTGCATATCATATTGACTTTTCACACATACAAGTATGATATTAAAGAAAAATAGTATCCTACGAAATTTTATTTAGATCAGTCATGGATGTAAATTTTTAGAAAAAGCATTTTGTCTTCACTTTCATGATTCTTATTTTTAAGTATATTATTTATAAAATAATCTAATTTGTGTTAAGTACGAAGAAACGCAGCTGAAAAGTTCCTTGACGTCTCGAATTAAGATTAATGAAGGAAAGAATCTTCTTCCTAAGACGGAAATAAATTTTTTAAATGGATTAAAAAACATGAGTAAAATTGTCACTGTGATTTATGAAACGTCTTTTCGGAAATTAGAATTTCGTCTAACGTAATATTTGAGGTAAAATGTAATTGAAACGAAATAATTGCACAAAATTCATTAAAGGTTTCTCAAATTCTTTCAATCATGAAAATTCGATTTAGACATTTCCTTCCGTCGACGTTCACACAACGATTCTGTGAGAGACGCACGTTGTGTCGTATAATGTGAATTATTGTCGCGATTGTACCACGTGAAATCGGTGGCGTACAGCATCGAATGTTAAACGTCGACTTGCCCGTAATTACTCATCTAAACGATTTGATGGAATTTAATTTCGAAAAATCGATTTTCTCGCAATACTAGTCAAGCTTGCATGGTCACATTTTCTGCGCAAGCTAAATTAAATTAAGTAATGCTTGCTGTAAAATTCATGAAACATCGATATGAAAAGAAAATTTAGAGGTACAATGATACACAGAAGTAACTCTAGTATCTTCTTTCGATAAGATTAATTGTGTGCGAGAAACATCAAAATATATTAAATCACAATTATATTACGTTTTACGTGAGATGATATATAGATAATAAGAAATATATAATAGATAATAAAAAATAGAGAATGTTCTTGCTAATTTGTTCGGTATGATCTAATGTAATTAAAGTAATGCTACAACAAATATGCAATGATAGTGTCATCATCATTCATGCAATAAATCTCACCAAAACTCTGAAATAAAATTACAATGAAAATTCAACATTCTCGTTATCGGAAGACTGATGCTGTCCCGACACGATGTCGCAGGTATTGTACATTTTGGAAGATACGTCACACCTGAACGAATCGAAATACACATCCAAAGTTCCTTGTACTACTTGTAGTATCCACGTTTATATCAATTTTTTTTTTTGGTTTTCTCAAAAACCGACACCCCCTCACATTGGTTAATATAATTGACTCTTATTCTTAAAACTGAAATTCGCTATACATATAAATAATCGGTCTGTACTTTCGTTTTTCGTAATTTCATTTTTTCTCTCATATTCTCATTTTGTCTTTCATTTCATTCTCTTTCACACACATACACACACACACACACACACACACACACACACACTCTCGCTCTCTCTCTCTCTCCCTCTCATTTTCATCTTGCACTCTCGATCTTTATATTTCTTTCTTGCTCTCTTAGGGGATCTCATTCTAGAGCATATAATAAATTTATCTCTCTTTCTCTCTCTCTTTCTATTTTTCTCTTGTAATCTAGAACAGTTCGCCGACTCTCGATACAACTTTCATCTTTATTTTTTAAATAGAAACGAGATTTTTTACGCATCGAAGAAGGTTCGTCGTGAAGAGTCACCGGTCCTTTTAATCGACTCGCTCAGGAAATTCCTTTTTTTATTATTTTATTCCTGACGTGGGAGAAACTTCGTTATGCCTTTCGGGCTTTTTGACAGGTGTCACTTTGCGAAATCGCGGCTTAATCGAAAAATCGTGGTTAAGACATTCTCAAGTTGCGGTGCAAGTTATATAAGTTAATAATAAGAATCACGTAGCGTTCCGCAATTTTTTTTTTCTCTCGTAAAGAACCTTACGAAGCTCGACGAGATCCTCGAAGAGTCAATACATTAGGGTTCATATTCTCATCTCTTTCTATTGCTACATTTATATTTTTTGTATAATAAGGAAAAGAGAGCGATGAAAAGAAACTTCGTAAGAATCGATGATTAATTTGAATGAATTGTGCAAATTACGTGAACGATGAAACTCACTTTATTTTAAGTACCAAATGGCGAATAAATAGATGCATATATAGCGCGGAAGATGCATCTACAATATATGGAAGCATATTTGCTTTTAATTATAGATATCCGCGAAAGTTTCGCTTAATCAATTAAGATGCATAAGTACAATTTAACTGAAGGCTACCACAAATTTTTTACAGATATCGACAAATGCTGTGCGAATCTTGCGTCGCTGTGGAGATGACTAAACATATTAATTACTTGAGAGAGGAGCCTAAGCCTGATCTTTGATAAAATCAACTTAAAATATATATATATACCTCGAATTCTGCTGGCTAATTGTGTACCAGCTAAAAAAATAATCATTTATTTTTTCGCTCTTTGTATATGAGAACAGAGATTATCTACCTAAGTACATTTATAAGTCACAATACGTATAAATATATAGACTAATTAATTTGCATCTTAAATTCACTAGTTAAAAAAATTATTGAATTTAAGACGCCACAATGATAATGGCATTTTTCTTATCAATGTTTTAACTTATTTTCGATTATTTATAGAATTACAGTTTGGCCCATGGAAAAATATATTTAGACTTTAAATTAAAATAATTATATAATTTTATATATTTGAAAACTATTATATATCTTTAAAATTATTATTATTTTTTCTTTCTGGTGTAAATTTATATATACATATTATCATATCATTTTATATATTTAAATGTAATTAACATGTTGTAAAAATATTACTTTTTCGCTTATTTATATATAAGTCAATGTTTAGTAATTAAAAAAAAATTTTAAAGTTTTGTTATTTTATCCAAAAATCAAAAATAATTTTTTCATAGACCATCCTGTGCATAACGTTTTGTAAATTAAATGTTGAAATATGGTGATTATGAGAAACAAACTTCATAAGCGTACGCTAATTTCACAGAACAGCATCCAGCGATTGGATTAAAATGATATGTGCATGAACAGTTTGACATTCTGTTCGAGAATGATAATAATTATTAGCATCAGCGACAAATACGCAGCATCCGCTTATAATGATATGAAATGTAATAATAAAATCACAATGTGTAACAAACTAATACAGCCGCTATACATATCATATCATTCATATGAACGAACATATAAATATGTTATCGATATAAGTTCTTTCAATAGCATATTCAATGCATGTTCATATTTAAACTGTGCGCTAACATATTTTCTAAAAATATATTGTACAATTTATACCAAACAATCGTGGCTATTGAAAGAATTAAGAGCGGATTCTTATGATTATGGAGGAACCATTCTTGAAATAAAAACTACAGAGATATCAAGATTGAAAATAATGTAAGTGATTGAAGAAAGTGAACAATGCAAAATAATACATAGGAAATTAGTAGAAAGAGAGAGTATATGTGCTTATTATTTATCACAATCGATTTACAATATTACTCATGACAAAACTGAAAATAGAAACGAAAATAGTATAAAAGAAAAAAATAGCAGAAGCAGATGTGAATGAACATATAGGATGATGTACATTGATGTACCGAATATTCGGAAATCGAATCACAATCTCACGCATGTACACATGCAATTTAAAATACGCGGAAATCCTCTGTTGGTCTCAATCGAAAAATTTATTTGGTTATCTATCGATTTCGTCCGATATTAAAAATATAAAAAAATTAAGATCTATAAAAAAGATAAATGTATTTATCTTAAAACAAATTACAAAAAATCTAATTCATTACTTTTAAAATTAAATATTTTTACCTAATATTTAATTCAAATTTAATTCAAAATATATTTTGCATATATATATATATATATATATATATATATATATATATTATATTATTTTTGTAATTAAAAGGATTTAACTCAGTATATCTCATGTAAAAATTCTCTTTCAAAATTAATGTAAAAATGTAATTTAGCGGATCCTTACTAATCGTTTAAGGCGGCGAAAATTAAATTCTAATAATTATAAAGATAATTTCAATGGCATAAAGTCAGCTAATGTTATGAATTTGTCAAATTATATCTCGCAGTCGGTCCGCAAACGTAAAATGAAGATTACAGTGTAAATATTTCTTCTGTCAGATTTTTTATTTCATTCGTGCAGTCATTAAAATTATTTTCTCCCGAATGGGACATTTCATAAAATGCTGACCGAGCTGCTCTTTTGATCAGAGATAAAATTCAGAAAATCTTCGTCCACGAATCAATCCACCTTTGAATTTTCATCCTACCTCAGTCTGCCTTCCGTCGCTTCAAACGACATCAGAGAATGCTCTCTCGATATTTCCCGCGATACGATGTTTTTCCTCCGTCTTACTTTGCAAGAAACGAATCTTTGATTAAAGAGAAACTTCACGAATGCTGGAGACTTGGTGAAATCAGTTTTAAACAGCACCGACCGTTTACAAAAAAACACAAGACAATATTTTTAGACGTAAAAGAAAAAATATCTTTATATCAATTTGATAAAATTAAAATAATACAATAAAAAATGATAAATCATATTTTAATTATAGAAATTTGTCTCATTTATACGTAAATCTTTTATTCGAAGTATTATCAAAGTTTGGATACTATATAAAAAACATAAAAAAGTATACTATCGAAAGCGCGATATCGAGGAATAAAATATGTATATATCCGATTCTCTATGCAAATTTTGGATCTTTCCTGCACCCGCAGGCGTGCAAAGAAAGAGCTCGCATAAAGTATAAAAGAGACCTCTGAAAATCGTATCGGCGGTAAACACGATTTTCCGTTCTCCCACTATAAAATTTGGATTTTCTCCCTTATATCGATCACTGGCAGAAAGATCTTATCTATTCGTATAAAAAATGTATACCGTACAATCTCTATAAAAAACTGATTTTGTAGTCGCTTTTTTTCTCTCTCGATGAAAAAGAGAACTGAAAGTATTAAATATCTTTTCTATATATTGTATTTCCATCCACTGAGAAATATTGTACTAGGATAGTACTTGGCACACGTTCCACTTTCTAAGGAACAAAGATTTAATTGTCATCCTAATGTAACATGATTTCGAAGCGGTCCAATATTCCTCAGTCTAATCTCATCCGTATCATTGGAATTGCAACATTCTTTTTGGCAGTGATTAATTTTCGCCTTATGTTTCTTCAATAGACAATAAAGTTCAATCAAAAATTGCTAACACGTGAAGGCTGTAGAGTACCGTTAAAGACAGGTCGACGTACTTAAACGTGTGTTGATATAATGCGTGAATATACGAAAACACACTCTAATAATGCATCGATTTTAATTATAAAATATAAAAATTAGAAAGCGCGATAATTATTCCTGAAACACAGGTACTGTAAAACAGAGAAAAATTTCTACTTTTAAGGTCAGAGTAACAATGTTTTTTAATTTATACAGGTAAAAGTTGATTATATTATTAAATCTTAAAACACAGGAAATTTTTTCGTTACTGATTATGCTACAATTTCGAATTATTACTACAATAACAAATATTTTAATTTTCGTATCTCTGAGTCGTATATAAATAAAATAAAGTTAATAAAATTCTTCTTTTACCTTCTATTTAGTATATCAATACCAGATAAATTTGTTTGATGGGTATTAATTTCAAAATTGAGTGTACACGATGCAAAAGCATTTGACCGATTTTTACATCTCTCGACCGAGATAATATTATCGAATCTCCTGGAATTAATACATTCGAGAGTATTTTTTTTTTTTATTTTTTTTTTGCGTGCGATTGCATTCGAAAGCCATCTGTTAGAGTACCAGTGCATCTCGAAAAATCACAAATGTTTCATTTGCAGAACGCCACTCCGAAAGAGACATTTAGTATTGCGACTGTAACGTCAATAATTTAAATTTCGCAACCATATTCCCTTTTCGATATTCCCTTTTTTGAACGGTTGTTCGGTTTTCAGAATTTCGATGCGTCACGAAAATTTCATATGGAACGATAACGATCGTATCGTCATATACGATTTTTGCAAAATGTTAATCAAATTGAAATCGTATGCGAACTTTAAAAATATGGGTGGAAGCTAATTTATTGCCTGATTTAATTGATATATTTTAATGATTTCTCGATGAAGAAATAGCAACGTAGGAGGGAATTCATATATAACTTTGTTGTTAATTAAATTGTTTTTTTTTTTAATTTCTACCTGATATCGTGATATAAGTAACACTGTATTGATTGTGATTCGATTGTCCTGTCGTGCGCAGATTTTGCAGTTAACTTCTGATTTGTGGCCTGCAACTTTCGAGAGGGAACATGATTGGATTCTGCACCACGATATAAATCGTAAATACTAGAAACGAATCCTCGCATTCTCGCTGGTGAAAACTTCTTTCCGACTCGATAACTCGTTGACGATCGTTTCACGATAAAGAAAAATCGCTCCATCAATTCGCCGCGAAGGTTCAGCTTTCTCATCGAGTTTTCCGTTTATCCCCGCAATCGAAATTCCTATAAAGCGCGCGCGATCAGCTTTAAACTCACAATAGAACGTATCTGCCGGTGTCTATCGATGTTCTTCTGAGCAAAACGATGGTGTCTAAAAATTGTTCAGAAAATATCGGGTCGTTTAATGTCGCGGCATTCTTATCGACGTCAAGTTAGCTAAGCGCTATGGGCGTATCGATTAATTACCTGCAAGTGCCTGTGGATCAACACGCATGTGGTTTTTCATTATTATAGTTAACAAGGTTTTGAGCAAGTTTTGTGTCGAAAGTTTGATATAACTGTAATTTTTGAGGCCGAATGTGAATCACGAATGAGCGACACTATTCCGATGATTCAACTTTTTCCCAAAAAAAGAAGCATTAAAAATTAGATTCTCTTTTTCGCGCGCGTGTATAGTATATTTATACATATAAAAAAAATTTTCCAACAGAGAGAGAGAGAGAGAGAGAGAGAGAGAGAGAGAAAGAGTAATAAACCAGAATGTTTCATTGATTGCTTTTTATTGTTTACTGTCGGAATATGTTCGCAAAATTTCACACATTTTTCTCAAAATTTATATTTTATATTAAAATTGATAAAAAAATTACACACTGTCTGCCATGTGCGTACCATAAATATTATTTTGTAGTTAGAAACAAACCGTATTACTCTTCAACATAAAAATTTCTAGAAACACGGTCATCTTAATACAGTTCGGGGTTTAACCGGGTGCGCCCAAAATCCACACGCGGCCTCATGTACTCCGTTCCCAACTGTTTACATAGGCAGCCAGAGAACCTCCCTGTAGCTTCTAGTTTCGGCAGTGTTGATAGCTTACCGAATACTCTTTTGGAAGGACACAAAGTGCTTATGAAGCGTGGAGGAAGGTTCAGAACAGAATGCGAGATAAAACTGGTAGTCGGATGTTGAAGATGTTGTTGGAAAAGGAACATAGACTGACACACAAGGAAATAAAGACAAAGAAAGTTAAACAGAGAGTAAGAAAGGAGAAAGATTGTGTATTATCATGCATATAAATGTATGTAGAAGAGAGAGGGAGGAGTGAGTGTGAGAGAGAGAGAGAGAGAGAGAGAGAGAAGTGGAAGAAAAGAGAAGCGAGAGAAAAACTGTCTCCCTCCGTCTCCATGGAACACGTTAGGGACACTCCGTCGATCAAAATCGATGATGTGACGAAAGTGTATTGTAGCTATATCGGGTGTATTACAAGTTACGCGAGGCGATTTTTCCAGGAGAGACAGAATGCGAGGCTGGACGCGCCAGGTCTCGCTAATGGCAGTTGCGCGATGATTCCCTGTCACATTTTTATCTCGTACAAAAGCTTCATGTGGAAAGTCATATATGCGAAACGGAAACATTGTCACGTATAGTCGGCTTTGACCGAAATTGGGCATAGAATACATCGTATCACATTTATGTATGTCACATTATATATATCGTCTGTGCAAGTTTTTTCCCTCGATATTCTTCGATAGTCTTCAATAAAATTAAGAAAACTTGTTTCTCGTTCTCTAAAGAAACTTAATTAATGCGGCATACAATTAATATGAAACAAGAATAAAAACAGTTTCAATGGAAAAGACAGAACTAATCTTTAACATTAAAAATGATAACACGCCATTTCTCCGAACATGTCGAATAGAAATGCGAATACACGGTTGTAAAATCAGATATAATCATGGGGGTACCGTCGGATTATCATGTAAAAAATCAAGCAGTTTCACAATGTATTTGTCAAAACATTCGTCTCGTTTATCCATTTCTGCTCCATTCAACATGGAGGAAGAAAATGCCACGGAAGTGCCAGTGCTCTCAAAACTGCTCGGAAGATTGCACGTAACTCCGCGAAGTATAATAAATACGTTTTGCATATATTTACAAGCATGTCCGTAGAGTTACGGCTGTAACTGCTGTGATTGTTATAGAGTCAGAAAGGCGTTTGAAAAATGATGAATTCTCGATTTTCGCATCCTTATTGCAATATTAAATATTATTTATTTATTTTTAGTTGCTTTTTGTAGAATCTACTAGGCGTTTATCTTACTTGTCTCGTAACCAAAGAAATATTGCATTACTTTAGAGAAAAGTTCGCCACGAAAGATACCGTAAGAAACGATGTTAACAAGTCGAACAACATGCAAAAAATCATATAAGCTTGCGTCCATTAAGCAAACTTATAACGTTGAATTTTCCGCGAGATTTTTATGTCAACAATTCTGTGTGTCTTGCATAAAGCTTCCTATAAATTTCTTTTGTCCAATAGTTCTGTTGAAATTTCTCTAAGATACATAACCATTATTACATACTCTTTGCCTAAAATACAATGAAATATGTAAATAATAAAAAATATAATCGCTTTAATAAAGCTTAATTGGGAAATATATCAAAATTCAAAACTTAGAAACAAATTTTTTTGACGGAAAATCGAGAGTTTATCATACACCTGAAAATGGAATCGCGTATTTCCTGTTTCGTAGCTTTGTTGAGAGTCCTATCCCCCCCCCCCCCGGTGACAAATTTCAATCAATCGAATCCGTCACATCGACGCTCCTCTCTAATAGAGCGTTGTCATGGCGCAAGCCTCCGGGATGTATCGTGTCGACCAGAAGAGACTTACACATTTTCTCGCATGACACAAATGAATTTGGAAAGCCAAACCTAGTGATGCGCGTCAGCGAAGAAATCATGCTATCGACGAGAGGAACGCTACAACGGGGTGTGAACGGGATCATCGGACTCAATGTCCATCATCTAACATGCATCCCTCGCTTTTAACGCAGACCGACAGAGGACGGACGACAATCCAATATTAAGAATTTCCCGGATCTCTCCTCGAGATAATAGCACCGGGAGAGGAGGAATGAGAGTTTTTCCTTCGTCCTCCCTGCCTTCCACCTTCGCGCGACACCTTACCTTCGCACGTACACGCATCACAAATACATTAAAGTCACACGGATCACAAGAACGCATCAGGCACACGTCGTCGACGGCCGCTATCGCGAGTCCCCCGGTGACTCGGCTCGAGTCACAGGATCGGATCGCGAGCTTTCGCAGGACCGAACGCGACCCGTTATCATCATGAACATCCGCGTGCTTCCGGCAAGCGATTTATCACCGCCGAAACACGCTGCATCGTCACGTCGCTGGTCCACGACGTCGTCGTCGAAACGACGTTATTCGTCGCCGCGATCAGCAGCCGATCCGGTTCCGCGCCCGACTCGCTCCGACTGTCCGTCGAGGCTGGCCAGCTGGTGATCAGCTCCCGCCAGTCGGGCACGCCGGTCAGGTAGGCTAGAAGAAGTAGTATGAGGCACGCACCTAGGCACCTGCTGCCCCCAGGCTCAAGGGCAGCGCAGCCGCTCGTCTGATTCTCCGTCGTAGGTTTCTGCACCTCCGGATGAGAGACCCGCTCCACCTGCTGGCTGCCTGTCCACGGATCGCCCTCAGTGTCTACGGCGTTGTGTCGGACATTGTCCGGGGCTGCATTGTTTTGGATTACGTCCTGATGAATCATCGGCGGCAACGGCTTGTCCCTGTCCAGTTCGTCATCCACCTCCACCGACGTCTCCGTGCCGAAGAACATCATCTTCCACTCCTTTAGTGTAGCTGAAACAACAGCGGCGGCTACATTGGCGAGATTAAAGATAATAGTTATTAATGAGTACATCACGTTCGCAAGATCGTACGTAAAGTGACTTGATTACACATAATTTAAATCAGAAACAAAAGAAAAAATATGTGTATTTACAAGAAAAAAAAAACTAAAGCGAATCTCGTAATTATTAATTTATTGCTTCCTCTACAACACATTCTTCTTTTTGTATAATATATGAACATTGTCTTTCGTTTGTAGTATTCTTAAAGCAATCATAGTGTTCAACGAAAAACATAAGTGTATATACATATATGCGGCTAAAAAGACGATGAGATGTAAAAAATGCAAGCCTTGAAGATACTAAACTGAAAGTCTTATATTTGACTGAGAATAACATTTATCATGTAGCAATCATGAAATAATAACTACCTACATGAATAATAACTACCTGTTATCTTTACGTTAAGTACACACATGCAGACACGATTGCAATCAACCGTAATGGATTTTATGATACGTACTGCGGTTCCAGAGAATGGAAATACAAGCTTTACGCATTTAAATCTCGCAGCCATTTCCATAGACGAAAGTCTGAAGAATGGGGTTTAAACATATTATTTTCGACAACATAAAAAATATTGCGAAGATCACACGCGTGATTTTTCAATCAGATTTTTCAGCGGGCATAAATTTCATGGAACGTTCATTCATAAATAATCACGGAACGTACATAATTATTATTCCATCTGGTAGATGATTTTCATTTCACATCAATTTTTTATTCATATATCTGTATATCTTGCCGAAAGATATGTTTTTCACTTTCTCGCGAACTATTTCGCGACCTTGTCCGCAAATATAACGTAAGGTATTGAGTCTCGTACAAGTGAAGGCGCCGTAAAAATGAAAGTTTCATTGGATAGACAAAACACTAGCGAGACAGCGGAAGAGATGGCGAGAACGTCGACGGCACCGTCGGGAAATTAATAAAGCGTTATGATGCCGTAGGGAAAATTTTGTCCTAAGTTTGCTCGTGGGAACAAAGAGAGAAAAGAGAAGTTGTAAGTTTTGATTAAATAAGAGTTAAAAATAACCGAGTAATCAAGGATGACTCTCCGTGCATATTTATACAACGAAATGTATATGTTGAAATTAAAATGCAAAGAGTTTTGCAATGAGAAAACGGTAAGAACTCGTAGACGATTATCGTTTTTACGTCGGCTAAGATACATTTGTACGTTTCCATCGCTCGCTGCAGAGAAGATAAAACTAAATAAAAACTAATTTTAAATCTCTTGTCTTCTCAACTAATCATTAAAAGTTGACATAAAATTACTCAGTCAGTTGATTTGTAATACGTAATTGTGATATGGCAGCAATTTGCATATCAATCAAAAAATAAATTCGAGGAATGTATTATAAAATAGAATTGTTGTTTTCTAGATAATAAAAATTCATCATTCTTATGTCAAAATATTCATTATTTATCATTTTATTCCAAGGCTAAGTTAAATGTAAATCTTTTGAGTAGATTAGCTTTTGTATAAACTGTGTTAATATTATTATCTTATTTATCTTATTAACAGCATAGCAAAAAAGCTGAAGCGTATATATGGCTTCAAATAAAATCACTTCATGGGAGAAATTGAATTTCGCAAGTAGAGACGAGCGACGATTGCGTATGAGCGAGCAGGAATTAAAGCGGTAAAAAAACGAATTCAATTTGTCGTTGACTCGTGACGAGACTACTCTCGTGTGTGCTATTTTTTTGTCGTCCTCCGGACATAAACTACCGGCTATAATAAAGTCGTCGTTAAAGTACCCCTGTTACGCGAGCCGCAAGAAGGTTGCGATGATTGGAAGATTATCGTTTTACAGGAAATATCGAGAAAAAATAATTTGCGACCGAGTTGAGAGAACTTGGCTAAGACTGAGGAAAGACGGTGCAGGGGAATAAAAATGTCAAGAGTCGATCGAGACAGCGTGACCGGCTACGTAAGGACTTGAAGGATCGTTAGCGCGCGCGTATTAGAGGCAGATAATAATAATGTCTTAAAAGCGGAAACCATCAGATTAAACGAGTGAAAAAAATTTCCAATCACGGCGGAAATGATTTAACAATGATGATGAATGAGAAAGCTGCTCGATCGCCAATGATGGGCTTCGTCCAATCGCGTCGGCTTTTCCATTTCACGGCACGCATTAGCGGTTTTCACTACCATTCTTCGTATTGCACTGAATTTTGAACGATTTGCGGTTACACGATGATCTAAAATTCAAGAATTTTGAAAGGAGATAACGAGCGCGATGCTCAATGACGAACATCATTGTGAGAGCAATTTTCGCTAAATCGCTGCTGCTTTACGTAAAAGACAATTTTCAAATAAATTATTAGTATCATGTATAGATAAGTATTTCTTGAAATAAATTATAACAATATTAGGATAAGATAGATTATACGCTAAAATGCGTCTAATAAAGAAAACAAAATATTAGATGTATAATATAATTTTTCTTAAATATTCTACTTTTTTGATAACACGAAAACTAAATATGACACATGAGAACTAATAAATACAATAAAATTCTAAACTGTGTATCTAAAAATATCACAATTTTTCGCTTAGATAAACATGCGAAATGCACAATATTCTCCGAAAGACAATGAGATCTATACTACAAAGGTAATGGATATATGATAGTATGTGCGAGCAATGCATTAGATAATCGACGCACACGGATACGGATACGCTCAAGGCTGCATACGGAACTCATCGATAACCAAGTCATTGTGAAGTTTTGATTGAAGACCATAGCGCCTGTTGTCGGCCTCGATAAGTTTTCCTATTATCGAACTATCGCTTTCGTAAGGAACTTTAATTATAGTAGGAAAAGGCAATACGAAAAAAAAAAAAAAATGTTTAACGCAAGAAGTAGTGTAAAACTATGCAAAATCTTTCTTTATATCCTGTTTACAAGAGAAGAGGTTTAACGAATGCCAATTCAATGTGCCCGTTCAAGTTTAACGAATGCCAATGGCAAATAACTTATAATTAAAGAAAAAATAATGTATCAAATGATTAATAATTTTTATAATAACTACACAGAAAATTGGCAATTTTTTATTGACAGATAAACATTAAATATGTATTATCAAATACGATAAAACATAATATAAACGCAGATTCGATAAATTTTAATGAAAGAGTATTGAGATTTATTTTTTATTCGTGCACATCAAAATCATGCAAATATACAATACACATTTCCATTCGTAATAATTGGACATGAAATGTCTCAGAGTGCAATGTGTTTTTCAAAATCATAAAGCAGTACATCTTCAAATGTTGCTGATCAAATATTAAATGAAGTATTTAATAATTTCTACAATCTAAACACAAACAATATTATTTTAAATTATCTAATACATAATTAGAAATTAAATAACAACAATAAAATTTCACTTACGATATTGTCTATGATATATCTAAGGCGAGCTACAGAAAAAAAAAAAAAATTAGAACACATACAAAATATTCCGCGTAAAGTAATCCCATCAAATTTCATTAGAGATTAAATGGAATATTGTAAAAAACATCGAGAATTCTTTTATTTTCGAATAGGGAAGAGTAAATTACAAGAAAGAGAAATAGAATTCGCATCATACTTTGTAAAACATACAGAGAGATCACTCCACGCGGAACATTCTGAACTCAAGATAGAAGAACGTGAATAACGCGAAATAAGCTTGTCTAAAGTGCAATATATTAATAACAATAGATAATATGCTCGTGTACAGACGAAAATAACGGTGATCACACGAAACGATCGCAATCAGTGAAAGAAAACTTCAACAAAAGGTAGAATATGAAAACCAAATTTCAACGGATCCGTTTAATCTTCGGCTTTTGCACGATATTGCATCTCTACTTTTGCATCTGCACTTGGTAGCGCGGGCGGACACGTGAAAGCGAATGCGAAACGATCGGAAGCTGTGAAACGATTCTCTTTGTTATCCTACAAAATATCGTCCTGGGTAACAATAGCGTATATAGATTGCTATCATTACTCACTGCGCGCGTTTGCGATTATCTATGTACACGACGTTATATATATTTCTTTTTCTTTGTAGAGATATTTCATCAACTCTGCGTTTTTCGGTACAAATTATCACATTTTAATCATGCATCAAACATATTCATATCTAATTCTTTAAATTCAAAACTTACGTCATTTAAATATAAAATCTACTAAGCTATTACGTATAAAGAGCTCCTAATTTTTAACGCCTATTTTAAATTTTATTAAAATATTTAATATAATTTAATTGAAGGATTAAAGATTATACTGACTCTATTTGAAACCGGCTAAATCTAAGTAATTACGCGCAATTTATGCGTGAATATAATAAATCTAGCTTCCGATCGTCATTGTTAAACAACCGGCGCGTCTCGCCGGCTTTCCTTTGAAGACATTTAAGTACCCTTGTCCAGTTGCAGGGTCCTCAAATCTAACTGGTCGTCCTGCAACAAATGAAGTCCTTTGGCCCTGGTAGCGTGTTGTTGACCAACTCCTCGAGCTCCGCCATAAACTGGATATAGTTGCTGAATCTTGGGGTAATGCTGAAATACCGCCGGGACCTTGTTCGTGGCCGCTTTCGCCGGCGGCTCCAACAAGATCAGACCTCTTTGAAGGGGCGAGGCAGTCGCCAGATCGACGATCTTGTGCCTATTCGTCGTCGCGGTCTGTGTTTTCGTCGTCGCGATGACTTGAGTCACCGTGCTGGTAATCGGGCTCGGTGTACTTCTACCGCACGGTCTCGACGTGATCAAACGCACGTCCCCGATCACGTTATTAGGCCCTCTGTTGAGGCCTCGCGAGGTCTGAACGGTGGGCTTGGGGCTTGGTCGGTTGGCCGACTTGCCATTCTTGTGCTGACCACGAGCCTTGCCCTTCCTCTGAGACTGAATCTGCGCGTTCACCACAAAAGGCGGGCTTAGGCTGCCGGATTTATCAGACTTGTGTTGCGCCTGCTTGCCCTTCGTTGGGACGTTTTGGTTCTTCGAAAAAGCGGTCTCGCGCGGTTTCACCAATGGCCGTCTGGGCATGCTCATGCCAGCCGGATTGTAAAGAGCGTACTCGGTCCGATCGGGCAGCGTCGCAGTACCGTAGAAGATCAGTGCCCATTCATGAAGAGTAGCGCGTCCTGATCCGGCATGAGTCCGAGAATGCAGCGGAAAGAAAGCGGACGTAACGATTAAAGGAGATATAGAAATGCGATGCGATGTTCACTGGTGTTATTAAATAATTATAGGCAAAGGTAGTATATATCGGGCAAAACCGTCCAAAAAAATTAAAAGATTACACCTTGGTTAAATATCCGTCGTTAAACGAATGATAGCTCGATACAGCCGTAGCGCGAAATTACGCGTTATTCAGCGTCTTAAAGAGAGTTAACGAGAAAGCTAGGGTAGTATCACGGGGGATATTCTGTAAAAGTATTTTCGCTCGTATAAGCATGTCGCGTTTACGGACGATGGCGAGATATGTCCACGGAGTATTTGCGATAGTAAAATAAATAACGAGATGGTTTAAGAGCGACCGAAATATCCCGTGATCCTCTCATACCCCGAAACACAGTCCACGTCGTTATACAATAATGGATGCGCATTACAATTCTACGCTATATAGTTTCAGGAGCGCATAAGGAAATTTATGTAGCCATCGGCCTTGATTAGCCGACGAGGAAACAGTTCGAAGTGGTTTTAACGCTTGTACCTTACTCGAGATCGGTTGCGGCGAAGCTCCTTTCTGCTATCTGCCGTTAAAGGTAAAGCAGGAGTGCTTTTGCAGTAGGGCGCTGTTGTATGTTCGAAACTGGCAATTATCCACCTCCGGGGATAATGCACCTTCTTAGGTAATCACGCGCGCGCATGGGGCTTACGTAAGAGCCCTGTGGCGTCCTAGACACGAACTACGAGAATACCGTCGATCCCGCCGACCGATTCGGCATCGCATTGCAGAATGTGCATGCAATGCTAGGTATGTAGAAGCTATTTCACCCTGATATCACGCGTATGAATGGATTAATCCTTTGTGACGCGATTTATCTTTACAATTATAGGAAGAGAGATTTCGCGATCGTGCGTTAAGGAAACAGATTTCTTTTATGCGCATTTTACTCGTTTGGATGTGAGAGAGTTGCTAGATCAGTGTCAATATCAGCTGATTTCTTGTCGGCATTTCCTACCGGCAACTGACAGAGGACTCGGTAACCGTGACCTTATGACAGCGCTGCTTGGACACTTGGAAACTATTGTTACGGCGAACAAGGTGAAATCCTATTTGAAATTTAGATCAGCGAACGGCATCTCTGGTGACTGAGTCTAATGCCGGCGTAATCTCCATGAGGCTTGTCTTTAACATTCTAATCTAAGATTATGCTTCGCGCGAGTGTATGATATTTTTCGCAGGCGTATGAATCTGACGATGATTTGTATATTTTAAATAATGATTAAAAGACATTTTTTTAAAAACAGATTTGCTTTGAAGCAAGAGAATCATTAAGAATATTAAAGAGCATAAAATTCTTGATACGTATATGAATCTATATTAATGCTCTTGAATTAAAAAAGATAGTCTTTATCCACATATTTTGAAAAACTGTAATCTGATATTTTTATGAATATCATAAACAATTTTCATGTATCGGAAAATTGCGTAAATCCAATTAATTAAAAGCAACAAAATTTCATGACTTTTTTATAAATTTGAAAAACTGTGAATGAGATGAAAAGATTTTACTTATGTTTCTTAAGATTTACTTATTTTTCCGACGGATTACTCAATCAAATAAATAATTTTTCGAAGTATTTGTTTCAACAATAAATGATTTAATTAATTGATTTTAATATGCTTAGTGTCTGATTAGTTAATCTTAATTAATAGCAATAAACACCAATACATTAAAGACATAGATAATTTCAAATCAATATTATATCATCTAATCGCGTATTAAATCACACGTTAATTAAACATCCGTCAGTGAAATATGGTGCGATAACTTACCGAGATATCGACCCTCATTGTGAATTTCTAATTTCCAGGTTCCGTGCGGTCTTTCTCCCCATGTGTGCACCGACATGAATGGCCATTGAATGAAGCCGGCCTTCGAAACATCGTGCGGTCTCTTGGCGAGAAGAGTGCTCTTCGTGCCCTGAGGAGATGTTAGCTGTATCTGAAGATCCCCTCGTCTCCCTGCCATCAGCGATACTTTTGCCTGCGATAAGCGTTTCATTGTGCCATTATTATAAAAATGAGAAGGAGATGTATTGTATATTCTTCGTATCTATTATTAGCACTTACAATTCGTTACGCACATCTTGATAAACCAAAATTAATTAATTCTCAAATTAGTGTTATAATATTTCGTTAATAACTTAATTTTTATATCTAATTTTGCTAATCAGTTAATAAAAAAAAAAATAAATAAAAAAAAATAAAAAAAAAGAGTTTACGAGATAATATTTTGCATTGTAACTAATAATTTTATAAGAGCAATTAACTTAATTGATTTAACTTCTTTAATATTGTATTTTAGCTTCTTTAGTAACTGATTTAAGCGGTCCAGTAATTACGCTTCATCGGTAGATACAGTAATTAATATATCATAAATTAATTTGTGCAACGAAATAACTATTATGTAATGAAATAATTATGGGGCATATTATAATTTAACTCTTCCATAGACGCGATGTAAAATAATATTAGTATACTAATAGTATGAAAAATAAATTGATTTTTATTTAAAGAAAAGATAAAAAATTCTACCGATTCAACGTCAATTGGGAAAACATCGTTCTCAAAATTATTACTCGACATTGTGCTTCATGGCCGACACGAAATCCGCTAATTAGTGATGTCACCTGTGAGTGACGTGCTCAACTTACCTGAACGTGCTCGAGGAAATTAACACCGCTGCACTCCTTGACATGTAAGTCGAGAACCAATTGGCTCTTTGGCGGAATTGTCCTAGAAAGTAGATAAAATTCGGGTCGAGTGTTAAGCTCGCGCACAAAATTCTTCGCGAGTATATTTTTACGTGAATAAATTTTTATAGATACACTATTGCCGATTTTAAATCATCGCTCGATTAACTCGGTCAAGTATTATTTATGCCTCTTCTCGAATGCCGTTTTTTAGCAGTGATATTATTTCAGTAATAGTAAATTAAATAGAAAAAAAAACAACATTTTTATTCTTGATATATCAAAATTAAATTTATGTTAAAATTACATCATCTGCATTATTTTGTATAAATAAAAAGATATTTGTACATAAATTGAATAATGAAAAAATTTCTAAGCAAAAATCTTAAAATAATCATAAATACTATAACATTTGCTTTTCAAACGACTTTTATTCTTATATTATTTTAAAATATAAATGAATATTAGATCGTGTTAAAATAATTAATTACTTTGAAACAAATTATTTTACATAGAACTGAGTACAAGAGATTTTTACGCTTAATTGTTTTAGAGAAACTTAACTCCAAAGTTATAAATTATGTAAATTCTATTCATTTAATGCAAAATGCTATCTGTCCTCACTCGTTACAACCCTCAACGGTACAAGTGGTGTATTACACGTGATTCAGACGTGCTATTTCAGGCGAATAAAGCCCATTTGACGATAGCCGACATGCTCAAACGAATTTGTAATCTACGAGAAGCGTGTTTGCTCATTTAAGGACAGATAATGATCTGTACAGTCAAATCAAATTTTGATTCTCCACATTTTCGAATATTTTTCTCAATGTTGATGATTCTCTGTACAATTGTCACATATCTTTCTTCTTCTTTATTAACGTATCAATATTTGGAATAAGACATACTGATTTTGGAATTGCTCTCATTTATTTAACAACCCAATTTAAGAGCACCTACCTGCCTGTGTGTGGCGCTGATACTTCGCATTTGTGTTGCTCCGGAACAGTTCTCCATCTTCTCGCTAAACGTACCATGGCAGTGGCGTCCATCAGCCCGTAACCGAAGCTATGGCTCACTGTCAGACATAAAATGCGAGCCCGACATTTTGTTAAACAATTTTTTATTTCAATTAATTGTGCTAAGAAGATATATTTAAATAAATATATTTAATTATCGATTTATTAAATAGATTGATTATAGATAGATTAAAGAATATTTCAATAGAAAATATAAATGTTTATTAATTACGTTACTTCTAAATCTTTTTTTTTTTTTTTTATATTGATATGATGATTTAATTCACTTATTAACGTGTCATCGCGTAATTTTACTAATAATTCTAAGAATCTTTTTGTTTTTCATGACAATTTTTTAGAATCTTGAAAAATTCTTTCTCCACCAAGAAATCGGCGAGTACTCACCGTTTCTACCGACACCGTTAACCACCCAATCAGGTGCCTGCAGGTTCGCAGGTTTGGCAGTCCTGACCACAATGTGTTGCATATCCCTCCAAGTGAGATCTCTGTTCGCTTCTAAGGCGAGGGCGCAAATACCGGCCGCCAATGGTGCCGACGCGGACGTGCCCGTGTGGCTGCTCGTACAATGATGATGCAAATCTGTAGTGACGACCTGTTTCTCGCCAGTAGAGCCCGAACTGTAAGTGGTAGCGAGAGTGGACGAGCACGCCTCGCTGTACCAGGGCACAAGGCCGTTCTCGGTCGCGCTGCTGATGGACAAAGTCCAAATGCTGTTGGTGTAGCCGTCACAGTTGCAATTGTCATGATCTCGACCACCATTCCCGGATGCCCATACGAAGATCGAGCCCTTACCACTACGACCCTAACGATTGATTAAAGGTTTTTTAATCCGTACGAAATACACTATATATATATCAAACTTAATAACTTGATTTTTGCGTTATAATATTTAGATCCTTATAAAAATTAAAAAAAAAAAACGACCTGGTAATTTCAGACCGCGGAATTGAAAAAGCAGGATTTAACGGGCATATTCAATGCTGCGAGCTAAAATGAATCTGACAAGTTTACCACTTTGAAGACTTTAGATGTGGTCGAATTTTTTTTTACTGGTACTTGAATCTGAGATGCTCGGGACGCTTAAGGCGCTTTAGAAGTTTAAGACACTTTGCATGCTAAAGCCGGTTTCTCTGCGCCCGTAGACATACAGTGAATGATTCGAAACGAAACCGTTATTAGGAAGTCGATGATATTGGATGTTTAGCGCTAATAGTCTCCGTAAGGTCGAGACTAAATTGTCTCAAGCTCATAACAATAAACTTTCCAACACTATATACATATATGTGTTCTTGTTCAAAGATTAAAAGGGAAATTTTGAAAATTAAATTTCTGATTTTCATCAAAATGTTGAGGACGATTTGTATAACATTAAAAAAAAATTTTTTTTCGATAAGTTAGCGGCATGAATTAATCACTGATACAAATATAATAATTGTATAATAAAAAATTGATAATGATAGACGCACAGAAATTCTTTATCAATGAATATTTTTTAATTAAATAAAAGTTAACTGACGTTATCACAACATATGTAGATTTTGTTATTAAATTGCAAATTTTTCCTTTACAAATATTTTGAAATATATTGTTCAGTTTTACTCTAAGATTTACTACTCTCTGAATATTGAGACTAGAGGTGCGGCTGGTCCGGCTATCTCGTGATAAGACCAGACACCGTGTGCTTAGGTAACGTGTAGGCGTGACCACGAACTCTGAACTCTCTTTGAGACCCGACGTTAACTAATTCAGTAATATAGTGCTCGAGCCTTTGATCAGAAAAGTTATTTAATCGAAAATAAGCTATTGACTTGATTGCATCGGACATCTTAGACGCAATTTCTATAATCATTATTAATTAACTGTGATATTACATTATATCTTATATTTTACAATGAATTTATATCATTTTAAGAATATTCTTTTCTTCGTTCAAAAGAAATCTTTTTTTAAAAATGTACAGATTAATAATTGTACAATATAAGTATATATACAAAATTATGTAAAATATGTATATAAGAAATCAAGATGTGCAGGAATTATAATCCAGTTTGACGTAAACTATATAACATACGCATGTTTCATGCGATTCTATCGGATATGTATGAATCCTATAGTTAGTTACGGTTCCATTAGCCCCCAAGGGTGATATTATCGAACCTGTTAACAGGCCCTAGAGAGAATGCAATCATCTGTGTGTCGAATATAAGATAGTATATAATCCGATACAGTTACAAAGGAAATTGTCGTTGCACTGAATATCTACTGTGCAACTGTGCGCGAAACCAAGCTGCTGCTAGGATAATGTAATCTCGACATAATTAGTATTCCACCATTTGTATTCTAGCTGATTAAATCATAATCTATTAAATGATATAATGTAAACTTATCACTTCTTTTAAAATATAGAGAAGACGTATTGCCGTACAATCTTTAGAGAATAAATATTCATTAAAATATTTATTATAAAAAAATCAGTTTAACTATATTAATAGGATAATATTTTTTTAATTTTGCTAACAATTTTAATTAAGCGCTACATCCAATATTAAATTGCTATATTAAAAAACAGATTTTTTTAAATTTTCGTCTCTCTAATAACAAAAAAGTTTTATTTAAAAAAATATATATATTTAATAAATACGCGCAATTATATATATCGTATTACGTAAGTTCATATATCGATACATTTATTATAATATAACATTAATTATACTGTATTAATATCTTTAATTAAATTAACGAAAATCTAGATAAAAAATATAAAGAAAACTTTTTTGTGTGAAGATCGGCGCAGCGACAATTTTTTGTAATAATCCCGGTTCTAACTCTTCAAAAAGTTTAGCTCGTGTATAATAAAAATTGATTCCTGTGAATACAGATATCGACATCGTATCTTATTGCTTGGAATACTGAAAAGAGATCACGAAAGCAATCTTGACGGAATGACAGCTATTTAATATCACAGATGTTTAATATTGCTACCGGGAAAGAATCTGAAGCATTGCTCATTTTATTATTTGTTGATTCCACTTATGAATGCTCATCGGTTATAATAACCCTTATAATATATAGAAACGTTCACGTTATTGTAATATAAGGAAAAGCTATAATTATAACTGATGTGCTTTAAAATCACGATTTTATGTTTTTATTTTAACTTTGTTTTATATACGCATCAGTTTTGAAAAAATTTTTTAAACTATTATTCAAGAAAAATTTTCTTTAATTGTTTTTAATTAATATAATTTCAAATGTATATTTTTTTCCATTAATATAATTTCAAATATATATATATATATATTTTTTTTTTTTTCTGTTAATATAATTTCCTATTTATATATTTTATATCTTTTTTGTTTGCTTTTTCTGCCACAATTTTCGTCATCTACTTTACAGTAAACAAACGCAAATTTAGACATTAGCAATTCACCACTTATCGCCTTGGAGACCACTAATACGCTCTTTTATAAATTTTGGTGAAAGCATTGTGTGACCATTTCCTCGATATACTCCGCAAGTTGCCATATATTTCAACTAGTTTTGCATCAACCATATTGACATTTGCATATATTTTACGGCTACGTCGTCGTCGCCGGCAGTAAGTTTAAAATGGTAATACGTTCTAACGCGGCTCGAGTCGGCCAGTCGCTTAAAAGCACCCAATTAGAAACTTTCTGAAGGCTGACCTCTCTCGCCGAGAGCGAGTCTATTAAACCGGGTCTAGCTGGAGGAGTTCGTCGTCGTTGCTAATTGAATTACGTCTGTCATCGTTCCGTCGACGATTCCGTCGACGCCTGCGACTCCATCGTCGAAAGAAATCAATCGTTTGCGGACGTCAAAGTGTGATCAATCAAATGACAATGCAGAGGATATTATTAACATAACAATATACTGGGGCATTACATTATTTTGTACGTAAGTTATGAATTTATGAGAAACTTTAATGAAGCAGCACTGACTATTCATATGCTTTGAATAAACTAACATTAATAATATTTTAAAACAATTACTATACAAAACTATTTCAAAAATAAGTTTTGCAGTGTAAAACAGCTTTTAATTATAAAAAAGTTAATTAGAACTATCGGTATTACGAATTACGGCTATCGCAAAATAGGTCACTCGGTTCATACGGACAACAGAAATGAACAGTGTACCGAAGATCTTTACCAAAGTTTCTCAACACTTCTTGATGGCTCGTCTTTAATGCTAGATTTCTGCGCTTTAATGATCGTTATTTGAAGTAGAGGTTCTCTCAATGCTAAAGTTCGCCGTTTTAGAATCGCGATAAAGAGATGTCGCGAACGCGAGATGACAATAGCTATTGTCGCCACTGAACCTCGGAAGATCTCAGAGGATGCTTCTGCCCGTGATACATTTGTGCGAATTTCATTTCGTTCGACAACGCGGCTGTTCGGATACGAGCATACGAATCGCGTTAACAACGAACGGATGAATTTTTCCTTCTCGTGACAAACGAGGTGCGAGGAAGAGCAATGAAATATTTGCTTATCTATCTCTGTATGTGTAATAATATTATCTAGACTTTTATAACGTTATCATAATAAATATTAAAAAGTTGAAAGAGAATTTTTGTTTTTATAAAAATATGCTACCTTTCTCTCTCTAAATAACTTATTTATAAAATATTAATTATTTAGTTTAATTATTTATAAAAAAGATTTGACATTTTATTGATAAAATATATTTATTGATAATATATTTAAAAGAAGATATAGATGAAAAATATACAATATATCGAGGAGATGTAGTAAAGTTGTTGCGAATGAATGTTTATAATTATCTTGTAACAATCTCAAAATGAATTCGCGTCTCATCGAACGAATTTCGAAGAAATAATAGCGGAGCTTACAGTACCTAAAGCAATTTCTTCTCCCGCTTGTTTGGTTCTACAAAGAAAACCATTAACAAGTTAAACGTATTCTTTCGGCGCGAGATATAAGAAATTAAGAGGACGATAATTGAACTTAGGAGTTGGTTAACTCCAATCACGAGAGCTGTTAAATTTCTTTCTTACTCTCGAACAAAGATTTCAACCGATGAGAGTAATTTCTCGAGGAATTTTGATTCGTAGAAAAATCATGGAAGATCGGAACGTAATGATTTCCAATTACGCGCGAACAGTTTCTCGCTTCGGCATTTCAGTACCGCAACGTCGTATTAGATAATTTATCAAGCTTTACTATTTTCGCACTTAATCTTTCAAGAGTTTTTTTTTCTGAAGAATCTTCGATTAAAATATTCGATTAAAAATCTTCAAATTAATATCTTTATCTTAATCAATAGAAGAGAGATTTCATAGTTCGAATATTTGATTTGAGTTTTATAATCAATGTTTTTGTATGCAACGCATTAACAGAACACAAGCGTTGTAATACCAAGCTGGAAAATTCCCTGCAACTTGACGTTTGAGAGTCAAGGAAGTGTCTTGAAGCAACCTAGAAGCTTCCGTTTCATACAGGGATACCTTGCGGCTAATTGCATTTACCTTGTCATAACGCAGAAAATTATAGCGAAGAAAATTGCAGTTCTAAATGAATTACGCCACTACATCGAAGTTTGAAGCTCCGAGAGAACGAAGCTTATTTTCAGATCGTCAAAGACGTAAAAGATACAATTAATAACGATAAAGATATGTTAATTAAAATTATAATTAAGAGTAGCCTCTTGATTTCTCAATTAGGCAAATAGCGTTTAAATAATGTTGGGAAGATTTGCGAGATACTCCGACATATCTTGAGTAAATCTTTCGCGAGTGGAATTATTTTTCTTACGAGAAATATCATTTACTCTCGGCTGCCAAAAGTCGAAAATAGATACAATCCGTTCTTTTCGATTTTCGTATTTTAAACATCAAAGATGCGATAGAATTGTATTGAAAAATAATTAATTTATAAAAAGAACTCTTGGATTTAATTTATTTGCAGTTAAATAAATATGTGAAAAAAAAATAGTAGAACTTTCAATGGTGAACACTCACTTTGGTAATTCCCTCGATGAAAGCTCTGGTGGCAAGTTCACCGGGACCATCCACAGTTTTGCCGTCGTCATCCGGTCCCCATGACGCGCTATAAATATCGATATGTTGAGGATTTAGGCTCAAGGATCTTGCTTCAACGGCATCCGTCACGTCGCCGTCTAACATTCGAACACCTGTACATGAATGAAAAGCCAACATTATATGATAATGCAATGACATATTGACTTTTTTACATAAAATATTTTACGCATTGTATATTGTCTATTATGTGTCATATTCAATATATATATATATGGTACATATAAGTATATCAAGAGTCTTCCATCACATGATTAAACTGCATGCATTTCATGTTTGTGTTAATTATCTCGCATAATTCCCGCGGCTCGTGGAACGGAGGATCCAATTTACAAGATCGGAATTGGGCATCGCGTATCGATTTAGATCAATCCCGAATGTAACAGACGTAACAGGCTATTGTCAGTCCAGATCCTAATTCGAAAATGATGTCCGTCTCGCAATATCAATTTCGCATATTACAGACACACGTCGCTCGCAGTAGCGCGAATTTCAATACCAACTTTGCTATTGCTAATTGAAAATAGAGAAGCGCGAAATTTAAATACAATAATTACTTTGTTGAAACAAAACTTATATTTCTGAGGAGTAAACGTGTAAATATTTTCTTTCCTTACCTCTCTCTATCTCTCTAAATTTGTCGATATCTTATTCTCATGTTATTTCAAAATTATATATGTATAATAAAATATATGTAAAATAACAATTGAATTTTTATATTTATATTCGTGCAAGATAATTCCAGATGTTGTAAAAGATATCGGAGTTGTTAGAATAAAAATCTCCATAATTCAACACACATCTTAAGTTACGCATATGTAGAGAATTCTATACGTACAGAAAGTCCTTTTAATTCTCAATGTACATGATTATTAATGTTAAGTAATGCTTTTAGAAGAATACTCACCACCCACGCCAGCTCCGAAAGCAACACCTACAGCACAGAGAGAATTGTTGGCAGTGGCTGCGACCTCTCCGGCGCATCTGGTGCCGTGTCGATTGCTATCTACCAGATCATACCTTGGCATCGGATCCTCGTCGTGACTGTTGACGTCGTAACTCGCTTGCGGATCCTGTAACAGAAATCGTCAGCAGCGTCAATTAAAATTCATGAATTTCACGATGAACCTGATTCGCGTTATTCCGTTTCCACTTCGATATAAAAACCAAGACTCGCGGACAGATAAAAAATTTACTTGAGATGAAACAATCATGAGAATAAGTAGCGATAAAAATTTTGAAAGAAATTTATATTAAGAAATTAGGTTTATAGGTAGAAAAGAATAATAAGAAAATAAGAAATTTTTAATTGATACAATTTTTGCAAGCAATAATATAATTTTTTCCTTTTATGTAAGACATTTTATTTCAGGTATATTTAATTGTGAATATTTTCAACATTTTTTTCTCAATACAATCATATTTGTATCTGTGCGCATATCCGCGTACTGCGTAATGAGAAATATAAGGAATACACACGTAAAAATCCGCGTAATCAAAGCAGCGACTACTGGTTGATTAATGCGATTCACTTTCTATTGCGTATACAGATATCTCTCATTCAATGTAATTATCCGCGAATCAATAATTACTCGTCATAAACATGCATATCCTATGTTTGTATTCTGATATAACCAATGTTTGCTGTGCATCCGCGATACGCCTTCATCTGTCACACTCTATTGTGTATTTCACCGGAGTCTTTTTCACATTTCTTTTTTCTTGCCTCGACAAATATAAAATTCATTGGATTGATATACATCCCGCGATATCAGGCAAGAATTGAGCGTCTGCGTTTTTGCATATTCGTGTTAATTTAATCAGAGGGAAAGCTACTTTATATAAAATTACTATAACAGCCGTAAAAAATTACAAAATACAGTTTACTCAAATATAAATTATTTTCAGTTTGCATTATTTTAGAAATAGACGTTAAATGTGAAATGCAACTACACGCATACATTACCTTTTAATATTAAAAATGTGTTTGCGCCATCTATTTTGTTCTGGTAGTAAATTTTTATTCAAATTAAAAAGTCAATTAATTTTTCATAAAAATATATTAATATACGAGATATGCTAAAATACTCACATAATTTTTAAAAAGATCTGGATGATCTTTCTCTAATCCATCGTCGAGAATTGTGACTACAACGCCATTCCCAGTAATACCCTCGGCCCAAGCACCCTGCACGTTCATGTCCAGTCCCTTTCCTCTATTCTAAAAAAAAAAAAAAATTATCCAATATTTCCGACATTCCATTTTCGGCCGACAGCGTAGGTCTCCATTTACGATACAAACGTCAACGCTTTTTCTGAGCCGATATTGATCAAGCTGACTTATCTTGAATTATTTCCGTTGATTGCATTATATAATTATTTCGAAAAAGTTATATAATAAAATGCATGTAAATATAGATATTTTTACATTTATTAATAATAGTAACGGAATGCCATTATGTCTAATCGTAAATTAAATGTAAGCCTTTCAATTTAAAAGTACTGTTTATACAATGCATGCATTTTTTTGCCATACATACAATTATAAAATTAAATGTTAAGAACAAAATACACATTACTCTTCCTAAATTTTTCAAATTATATTTTTAATAATTTAATTATGTAAAATTATGTATATTTATTTATCTATGCAGCAGAACATATTAATCTTATCATATATAATATAACATATAGATTATGCTCTTGTGATTATAAAATCGCTTACCAGATACCACATTTGAGGCCACCTTTCGTCATTTAATATGGATAGTATATTGGACGGACGTTTGATTATAAGATCTCTTTTGATACGCGATTTCACTCGCTGCTGCTCTGCTCGATGTACTCTGTAGTCTTTCATTAGCCTCTGATGCACTTCGAGATGCGGCTCTGTCGATCTCTTCGGCACGGATCGATGCTCCATGTGGAACCAATCATCGTTTATCTGTAACAATGCGAATTGTTCTCTATGAATACCGTAAAAACATCGCCCCGATTTTCATTATTTCGGATCAGTTAGACAAAACCGGCCAGAAGCCGGTTGTTCATTGACATTCGATTAGAAGTTAATGATCGTGAACATTACCGGTAGCGATCGCTATTTTATCATGCTCCTTAATTGTGTGCAATTTCAATGAAGAGGGGAAAAAACGAATGACATACCTAGATAGGTAGCAATATTGGAGTCATTGGAGTGATGTATCGATTTTCTTGTGTGTATTACAATCTCATTAGGTAAATGTAGAAAAAAAAAAGATTATTAAAGATATAAATCAAATTTTCGTTCGGAACAAATATATGCAATTCGTGCCTAATATTATAATATCGCATATTTTATTAATCTCATATAACAACTTGTTCAATATCTTGGACAAATAGCCACCTCAGTGTTTGAGTATCAAATTATAAATCGTAATATATGAAATAACTCAGTTTTATATGCAATGATATTATGCCCAGATCGAGAGAACATAAATCTTCATAGATATATCCTCGGATAATGTAAAATTTGCCATCATTCTGCATTAATTATCGAAATTGGATTAATGCCAATTTGCGTTTTTATTTGTTTCCTCATTATTTTCGTACGATATATATAGACAAGATATGTGCTTGTTAAATTCTGAGTCGCGTTTATTAGGGCTGCGAGATATATCATCCTCCGATAGAAATGAAAATGTATACCGGCCATAAAACAACGGCGTTTGATGTGCAAGTTTGTTCCACCGGGTACAAAAATAAGGGTGTACGACGAGAGGGTGAGATAATGATAAACGTGGAAAGTTGGAAGCCAGCTGCTGCTAGCCGAGCAGATCTCTTTTGCAGTCGTCTGGGGCTATCCGAGTTGCATTTTTTTCATTTCCGCGTCTCCCTTCCTGCGCTTTTAGATGTCGACTATATATTTCACTTACGAAGAAGCTATTATGCTGTTTCTTATTAATATAAATAAGGCAGAATAAATTGAACGAGTATTTTGCAAATTCTGTTGCAGAGAATCTCGATGTTTTCATCCTTTTAGCGGGATTAAATGCTTGTCCAGAGAGAATTATAACAGTAGATATCAATGTCAATGTATTATTTTTTCAATACTATATTTATTGGAAATTGTACAAATTGAAAAAAAATATTTATGAAAATAATATTTTATTAAGATTATATATTTAAATCCAAGATTGTCTTTCAGATGATTTGCAAATATTTACCATATTAAAGTTTTTACTTGTACATAAAATATAAAATATGTGTGAATAATGCAAGTTTTAGACATGCATAAAGTCAATGTCAATCTGAATCGATGCTAAATTTGGAACGGTAAAGTAGTCTTCTAGAGATACTCAGCGATGCTTTTTGCAAAGACGCTTTTCCAGGTTTTGGCCGCGAACCACTCTACTCTCGTCCATCTTCGTCGGATAACTTTTGTTCTCGGCAACCGGCCACTTAGATGGACAATAATCGGGCGGACGGCGCGGTCTCTTCAATCGCGGAGAAAGTTCGCCTTGGTCGGCATCGAGCCCGAATAGTTTCGACAAGATCGATCGCATTTTCCCATCGCGCGGTTGTCGCAGCTCGACGATCCGCGGAAGACAAGGATCGAGATGTCCATTTCCCTTCTGGAATATCTTTAAGCGAATTTTGTATCTCTGTCGGGTCCATCCGTTAGAAGACTTAAATCTCTTTCTCTTTCCTTCCTCTTTATCCTGCGCTCGCGATTCCTGTTTTTCGATTTTCTCACAGACGGATAAAGCAGCTTCTTGCTTCGGTCGCGCGTCTACGTCAGTATCCGACGACTCGTGATTGACGCCGATACTCGGCATCTCCTTGATGGAAGGACATTTGCTCAATCGATATTTGAAGCTCGCCATGCTGGGATTGCAATCGCTGACGTCTGGCGTAGTGAAATCTTTTCCCGGTTTCTCGACGCAACGACCGCTCTTCGTCAGCGGAAATGGCTGGACGACTCTTGGCTTCTGTCTGTTAACAAACGCAGGAAGCGTCGAAGAAGAGGCGCATTTATCTTCAAAAGAGATCACACAACGCGATATACGCTTCTCCGATACACTCTTCGATAAGCACGGCGTTACTTTCACCCTAGTATCTGTCTTGTCGTATCTATTTTTACTCGAATTCTTTCTGCGATCCTCATGAATATCTTGAAGAGATGACGTGGCACTTTTCGTCCAAGATTTCCACGGCTCCTTCCGAGGAATAAAAATCATTGGCGAGGATTTAACAGTGGATATACGAACTGTCTTGCTTGAGCAACGATTGCAATAAGATGGAGGATTCTCACTCCAATGTTGATATCTCGGTGGCGGAGGATCGGGTTTTATCTGCTCGTCAGTATCTGACACAGAATACGGTTTTGTCATTTTACTTTTCATGGGAGAAATTTTTTTCTCGCTCGATGTACATATTTTTTTGAAAAATGAAGGTTCTGTTTCAGAACATTGCGTAGAATGAGCAGCCCCGAGTCGTTTCAGCTCGTCTATTGTCATTTCTTCCGATCCGTTATAATCTCGTGGTATGTTTAATGGAAAATGTATTGTTTTGTCGCGAATATTTGGATAAACGCACGATTTTGGCTTGCATTTGTGATAAACCTTTCTTTCCGTTGCCAGTTTTCCGCAAATCCAGCTCTCACACGATATTAGAATCGATTTAGGGGGATCACGCTTCGTCGAAACGCATGCTTGCCGATCGTTGTACGGTACAGGTTTGTCGAAATAGATCGGAGAGCTGGATTCAATCGACCGGTAGTATTCTTGATGATTCGATAAGTCAATGCAAGACTTTCGGCGAGTTTCCGCAGATATTTCTTGACAATCGTTGTTTTCACATTTTTCACGCATCTTTTCCGCGCAAATTTCTGCGGATTGTCGATGATCCTCGATACATCCTCGAGATTTTTTCGAAACGCCATCTTTTTCACAGCTGGACTGTGTACTTTGCCATCGTTTAATTTGCGTAATTATCTCTCGGTCAATGTTATGTTGAAAAAATAGCCAATCACGTGTTGCAGAATCGCTCCCTCCAAAAATAAAATTTTTATGCAAAATCATGGAATTTCGAGCAATGCGTAATGTTAATAATCTTGCCGGAATCTTCAGAGGCTGATTTAATATGCGAATTTTTCGTAATTTTTCATTTGATAAAAATGTCGGGAGTCCAAGCAAGATATTCATCTCGCAAACCTCGCTCTTCCATTGAAACGAATGAGATTCTCCTTTGATAAAATTCTCGGACTCCTCCGGCAGTACTCTCGCCCTTTTAAACGAATGCGGCGCCGAGATCGTCTTTGTGGACACCTGGATGAGAAGACTGTATTATTTACGGCAAAAGATGTAAAATTTCCAGCGCATTCGCAATATTTAAATTTGCTTTCGCCGAAAGTTTGCTCGTCCCGACAAATTTATTAGATTTTTTTAATAAATACATCGTAGAAATAGGAGAGCACTCTCTACTCCCTTTTTTATATAAACTGTACGAGTTAAATTTCTAGTAATTTTATGAGTATTTTCCTCGGGATAAAGTTAACGTCATCAATACAACTTTACCTTGCGCCAGAAAGCTCCCAACATTTCTTACTGAAAATTTCAGAGTAGATTTTGCAGAATTGTATTTTGATATTATTTTCGCCAATGCTTTTTAATCGTCGATTTCTCGTGCTTATTAAACTCGAGGTTACATTCCAGAAGTGTCATTAAAATATTATCAAATACGATGTAGATGTAGATGCATCAATCGATTGGTAAAATTAATAAATCGCTAAAGAATGATTTATTCACGATTCGAAAAGAATTCATTTGGATTTATCAAAATTTTCGCGATGTTATAATTATATTGCAAATTTAGATACAACGTGTGCAATTTGTGTCCGAGCGACTGAAGTACGCAACGGGAAGAATTTTATCGATATTGCAATTTTCGTGAGTGTTATTATACGCTACGTTACGTTCCTGCTTCAAATATATCCGATTTGTGGAATTGCTGTGCATTACAACGTAAGTGTCACGATACATTGTTCCCATCATCTCATCCCGTCCGTGTCCGGCCAAACTAATTTCCAGTCTCTCTCTCGCAACTTCTCTCTCCGCCGTCTGGGAATCGTTCATTGAACATCGGTCTTAATTGCCGCCAAAATTCAGAGAACTGTGAGGTCCTGCGAATCCCATTCCAAACTTTCCATTCGCGATGTCGCTGCCATGCGGTTTGGAATCCGCGGCTAAATTGCTTTAGCTGCGCGCTTCGGGTTCATCTTCGATATGTGTCCTCGTATGCGGATGCCCCCTATCCCCCCACCCCCCATCTCTCTCTCCCTCTCACCCTCCTCCTCCCGATTCAATCGATCAGATTCATTACGAGTGGCTCAGTCTCTGGGATTATCCGATTTGAGAACTCATACGAGAGCATTGATTGGCGAATTCCGTTCGGTAACTCACGGCTGAATAATATTGTCATTAGTTTGTGTTCGCGCGCAAACTGCCGCGGTTGCGTCAATCTTGGATTTGTATTCAGGATTTCTGAATAGCAGTAATATTGTCAGATATTTGACAATATATTATTACGTATATGGAGCGTAGCTTTTAATTACGTCGCTTGCAAACGGATTTCGTAAAGGAAAAGGAAAGTGTCAGTTGTCATATATTTTGATTGGAAGACATTTTGCGAAAATTCACACACCTAGGAAATATATTTATAAATAATAAATAATACAATATATTATCTAGATGACGATAATCAAACAATGAGCAAATTATTATATGCCCTTTTTATACAAGATGTAAATCGCGGTACGATTGAAAAAAGAGAATTATTTTCGCAGCGGAAAAATAAAAACTGCGCGAAATAAAAATATCTTATGAAGTTATTAATAATTTAATCGGCAAACACAATAATTATTTTAGAACACCATCGTCGTTTTCCATGCTACAGCAATTAAATTCACGTTCAGATTCGACGCTAATAGCTGAACGTGTTATTTCAATGTATATCGAACGCAGCTCCAATTTCTTAAAACTCCGACGAATCGAACCCGTCCAGCCATTAGCGATTCGCAAATTGAATCCGACATTGTGATATCGCGCGCCAAGTTTCAGATTCGTGTCGTAATAATCGATCGCACAATGCCGCTGGCTCCGCATCGAATCTGATTCATTAGATGCTGCGCGCTTGGCGGCGGCGACGACCCATCCGATTTATTGAGTGGCGCGAAAGCGTTGATTGGCGAACACAGGATTGCGGACCGCAGAAATTGTGAGTGCCCTCGGCGAAGGGATAATGTCATCGCGATGGCCCGGCACGGCGCGATACGAGAGCGCGCGCGCTCGCGCGCGGTTCTATCTAACAATTGCACAGAGTGCATCGAGCGTGGCAAATTGACAGGCGATCGAATATCCGATGTACAAAGGTATCATGGAAACGGAGCATTTTGTTAAAAATTACGTCAATTTTTTTTCTTCGAGTTCTATTACATTCTTGCAGCATACATATAGAGTGTATACGGAGCAGCTTTACGAATTCGAGTGATCTACTTTTTTATTTTTTATTTTGAAAAATAAGAGATATTTTCTATTCGCTTGTGCAAGTTGGATACTGTTCACTTTTTTATACAATCTTTGTAAAAAAATTTAGATTAATTTGCATATCCGTTATGAAAGAATAAAATCATGGATTTAAACTTAATTTAAACATTTCTATTTTCGCTGTGTTTAATTGTTGTAATTTGAAGATATTTGTTTTTTTTTTTGAAGATATTTTTTATAAAATTTTTATAACATCCAAATTTAATAAGAAAATGCGCGTGACATTAATCTTTCCTATCAACGTAATGAGCACGATCATGATCACTTGATATGACTATTAAGCTGTTACATCCGATATTCTTGTATCACGCCATGGTTCGTTCGCGTGTTTCACAAGCTGAACATTGCCTTAACGGTCCTTCATGCTATATCGAGCGTATCGCGTATCTCGGTCGATGTCAGGCGCTCGTGCGTGAAAAGTATCGGCGGTTAGGTGAGACATGCACGTGCGCCGATTTCTTCCGCCCATCCCCTAAATCTAAATAATTGAACGGAAATGCCTCGCGCTTGCCATCGTTTTGCCGTTTAACACAGCCCGGAGAACGGTTTCCGATAATGCTGATCCAGTACGCATATATCAAGCCAAGGTCGCAGTTCGGTAAGCAATCCTTCTTCGAGGAGACCGACCCTATCATGCAGGAGAATATCCCGCAGATCCAGAATTCACGCGAGACTGCATCCACCTGAGTCATTGCTATTGTGATGTACATAAGTCGGAGGATTTTGCGCTTAACAAAGTAAAAAAATCATTACAAGTGTAAAATAATGCAGCTTTAATCTTTTGGTCTTAATTGTTACTTTTTTTATAATCAACGGAAAAATAGTTAAATATAATTAAAAATATAAATTTTATCTCTATGATCAAAAAGTTAAAAGATATTAAAAATTTTTAATAATTATTAAAATAAAAATTATTAATTTATTAATTTTTAAGTGAAAATTGTAGAATCTTTGTTGTGGATAATTATCATGTTTGATAACGTTGTTAATTCGTGATATCATATTACGTGCCTCTAAAACGCATCGTCATTGATAATCCGCGAATTAAACATCGGTTAAGCGATAATGAGTTTCTATATTCTTTGTGTATCGAAGAATTTGGTGGGAAACTGAGATTATGGAAATAGTTGCGTCGAATAAATTCTAAAGCGGATTTAAACTTGTATCGTTTAATAAGTATTAACAGGCGCTTATATAGAAATGCGATACGAGTTATATTTGAGCCTTCCTAATATCTTTTATATTTAAAAAGATCGAAATTAATTTAAAATAAATATGAGTATACCAAGTAGAAATCGCGGACAGTTTAATTCGAATATAATATTGTTCCACGGTGCATCTCGTATCTGTTTACATCGCGGATCCGCGTGTTTTCTGCCGTGAAAAAAAATTAAATTTAACATATTTAATCTCGCATAGATATTATACAACGATCGATATTTATAAGTGCGCTTTTAATAACACATGCCACGACATAAACTCGGGGTTTATGTTGAAACACGTAAATTGTTTATGAAATCAACTCGGTAACAAATAGGGATTTGCACGTTTATGTAACAGGTAAATCGCCGGCGCCGTGATTAAAATATGAATTAACAATGCAAAATGCACGTGTCTTCTTTAAATAAACCGCTTTAACGTCGCGACACGATTCTTATGGGCATCTCGAGCATGTGTTAAACGAGTCATTAGATTTTACATCCGTAATAAAAAGACACTTGAGAGAAGAACAGATATAGATAAGCGAGTTCGCTTTTATAACTTTATTATTTGCGGACCGTTCGTGATACGAATTTTTTTATTTCTTTCCTCCCGCCTCGGATGCAAATCACCGATAAAGTAAAAAAGGAGAGCGGCATGTTACATTAGAAGGGTGGTGATCTAAGAAGATAAACATGAAGGACGAGAAAGCCGTGCTGAGATTTTGTTGGCGCGTTGAGAAGGATGAGAATTGGGCGTTGAGGATGAAGAAACTCACCGACGTGAGTCGCTTTGAAATATCTATTATGAAATATATGTAATCCTAATCTCCTTTTGTTAAGACGCATCTCTACATGTAGAATATTAACATTATTTATTCGGAAAATAATAGGATTTTTTAATTTTGCATCCTATAGAAATTTCTAAGAATATATAATTAATTATGTGTTTAATGTGAAAAAATATGTTATTATATATATATATATATATATTTCCAGTTGTACATTGTATGTTAGAAGTATGCACATTTGACGAGAATAATATTAACGATTTTTCGACTTCCGATCCTTCTTACATATTTAAATTCAAAGTTTTCGCTTATGAAATGCAAGCTCGATCGTTGGTTTTTTTAACCGGCCATTTCGCATTAAACTGCAAATCTTGCTATCGCCGATATCTCAGGAATATTCAAAGTCTCGCTTCAATGTGCCCGACGCGCGCTTATTCGGACGAGTTAAATCTCTCTCGGCAAATCGTGGTCACGTACGAAATTATCATAGGACGCGCGTCAAAGACGCGATTTCTGCGCATCTCTCAAAACGTGAAAAAAATATCCCGATAATCTCCTCTCTTTCGTACGCAAAAACTTCTGCGACAATAAATTTAGTTGCAATTTTGTCATATTTAGAATCCATCTAAGTGAGCTTTGTCGCTTCACTATTCCACATTGCCGCGTATTTTCCATGAGACCCGGTAACTTATTTACGGGACAGCGCATCCATAAATCGATGCGTTGTCTCGCTAGATTGTCTCGACGATGCTGTCGAGAAAACTCACGGGAAAGCTCTCTTATCTCGTCGGCTTTTCGTCTTTCGATGTTTGTTTAACGCGAGCTTTCTCTGCCTTTTTCTTAAGGCGTTCAAACACGTGTTGCGCGCCTCGCAGGTGCCTAGCAGCTTATATGTATAAAGGCTTATATATTGATTCTCGCGAGAGCAAATTGATCCGCTTTTCTTCTATGTGCACACCAAGTAAATTTCTAAATATCGCCATGTTCGATACTTTAGCATTCGAATCTATAGAGATATGCGATAGAAGTATTAGTTGATTTCTCAGCTTAATGTAAATGTACGTAGTAAAAATATTAAAAGTTTTTTTTTTTAAAAAGGACTGACAGTAAAATAATTTCTTTTTCTATTTGAAATTAGATAGAACGTCTGCGAAGTAAAAGAATAAGAGAGATAAAAAAAGAAATCGGATAAAAATGGAAAACTTACATTCTAATAGTTCATGCAGCAAAGCAGAAATAAACTTTTTCAATTTTAGTCTATAATACAATGTTAGGATATTATTTCATTTTCGTATCAGACAAATCTGAAACAAAGTGAGCCATTTTGACTCGCATCGTTTCAAGCACTAATGCTATCCTTTCGTTTTCATGCATCTTAACGAAGAATATGCAGATCGTTACGATTAATTGCTTCGCAAGGAGTATTGAGGCAAAAAACAGACATCGAAACGCGGCGTTGAGCAAATTACTTTCATCTTCGTGTTTTTGAAAATATAAAAAAATAAATTTAAAAAGAGAAATGAATTTTCACGAATTTTTATTTTTTTTCAGAACCTCAAATGAATGTACGCCGATCCGCAGCTCATCGTAAGACCAGTAAATCATCTGTCATGCGGTCGTCCGATGCACAGAATCGATTGATCACCCGCTACTGTTTCATGGAGTACGAGATGAAACTATCCAATGTGAATTCTTATTACTACATATTACATCGATACGAGCAACGATTGTTTTATCAATAAAAAGATCATCGAATAATTGATAAAAAATTTAGTAATTCCGAAATAGAGATTTATCTAAAAATTAATTTTTTTTAGAGAAATATAACAAAGTACTACTTTATATTATTTAATATTTCTCGATATATAGAAATTTAATCATATATAATGAAAATGGAGAAATCCGTGAATCAGGATTTATAATCTAAAAGAGAAAAAGTTTTTAAATTATTATTTTAAAACATTACTGTTAATATATATTATCTTAGTTGTCAAATTAATTCAGTTTCTTTTGCGTTGTATTTTACGCAATATTCTTTTATCTTATATTTCTTGAATTTTATTGAATTTTTTACGCACGCTAATATAATATCTCGCGCGAAAAGGAACTTTTTTTAGGATGTCGAGTATGACACGTTTTACAATGTATCGGAAGCATGTTTCATCGTGTCGTCGTCAAACGCGACCTGTCACTCGCCCGTCCTGGTTCTGATCGCGGAAATCGATTGGTCGTTTCAAAGTCCTTCATAATATTTGAAATATGTCTCACCGACATGAATCTTTATATCTAAAACCAGACGTCGGTTCGCACACGTGTTGTTTATGCCGTGCATTTGTTATTGACAGAAACATATCACATGACAAAAACAACCGCCCATAAAGCAGAACGCATTTCCAGTAACGTGATTTCTGGTAGCGTAATATAGGGAAGCTCTAAAATTTTTCATGGCTGGCGAAAATCTCGAATGTTGAAAAAAAATATGAGAAACCATCGATAAAAATATTTTCGAGATATATATATTGTGCGTGTTGTAAAAGTTATGTAAGTTCTTTTACAACGCGCACAATTTTTTTCGAATAAAAAAAGTTAGCATTATTAAAACATTTGAAAGTAAAGAAAGAAACGTTTAACTGCTATGAAATTTAAAATAATTCTAAGCTAATTTTAGTGACTGTATCATAAAGAGAAAGGAGTACGAAAGTAAAATTTAATTTTGTTTATATTTTTAAACATAGATTTCAGACTCTAAAACTTGGACGAAAATAATTAATTTGTGTGGCTAATTATGTATGATATCGTGCATCATGTTTCCAGGGAAAAGTACGCAATAAAATAATCTTATCTTGTTGCAGATAATTCAAACATATCGGCATGTGCTTGAGATTAACGTCGCCTTTAATAATAACCGATTTTAATCCGTGCGATCCGTCGATGCTGATTAGCGGCCTGATGTCTGGCCAAGCGTGCAACTGGGACATCTGGATTGGGAATAGGCCAGTGCAAATGTCCCATCGTCGGTTAAGCCACAGGTATCTATAGGTATATCTCCGAACGGGAAGTTTCGCGGGACTTGCACCCATCCGCCGAGATTATTGACCAGAACTTGGACGTGCTTGACTTTGATGTATGGCTTCCGGACTCGCAAATATCCTCCGAGCGAAACGCCGCAAAGCCGCGCAAACGGTAGTTTCTAATACCCGGAATTAATATAGTCTGTGTATATGATGTATCGACGAGAACATGTTAATACCAATTAACGATACTCCAACACTTTCGCATGAAGCTAAAAGCTATTAAGCTATTAATTTTCTTGTTCAAGTTTGCGTCTAATTAGAATTTAATGCCATTGTTCGAATAATTTCATATGTTTAAATAGTTGTAACTCTTCTTCTTTTATACTTTTCCTTTCAATCGCGTCGCGCATTAATATTGTAATATGATGATAATATTTGACCGAATTTGTATGATATTTTATTATTGAATTAGTAATCGAAATTATTCAGTAATTATATCACTAGGTTTATTAACATCTCGGTAATTATTACGCGCGGTTGCTAATTGCCCCATTATCTCTACTTTTTGTTATGACTAATATAAATTAAAAAATGAACAACAGAACAGCTGCGCTTTATTTAAATCGAAAAGCGGCGGCCGTTATTGACTCCACCGCTGCATTAATTATCCAAATTACGCCAATTAAACGACGCAGGCTCTCCATGGAGAAATAATTGTGGGATTACGGATCGCCACCAATCTTGCGTTTTGTAAACGCAGTCGCAATTTCTGTTATCGTCGTCGGGGCAAAACGTTCCCCAAAGAGCCTACCGTAAATCGCTGCCAAATTGTAATCTCCGTCACACTAACGCTTCTTTTCCCCATCTCCTTCGACGACGCGCAAAAAAAATTCGGCAAACCAGACGCTCTGGATAACTTCCAAGACTAATACGAAGTTCTTCTTGGTGTCTACAGACAGCACGATCAAGTGATGGGATATCAAGAAGCAACCGACCGGAGAGCTGGTGATGGATGTGGACGATCCACTCTGGGCAAACGTCGAAGCAATCGGCGTCGCTAGTTTGAATCGACCGTAGGCTACAGATTTCTGGCAGACATGGATAATGACAAATTAGATTCTTTAAAATAAATCGAATTAAACCGATTAATTTCACGAAATGATAAATTTTTCTCAAGTTATTTGGATTAGATGATTGTAGAGTTTCTTATTCCAATACGATTTTGATTTGTCATACAAATTCGCTATGAATAATACATATATTAACGTTATATTATGTATCATGTAAATCATTTTATAATTAGTAAAAGCGTACAAAGGATAGAGTAGAGTAGTTATGGATATTTTACGCAAAACAAAGCGAAGCGATTATTCGCATAAACAGAGAGATATATCTCACAGATTTTCCCAATTAATGTCTTGCTTATCGACGTGAAAGCTTTTCGTTGTCATTTTCGTAGTTTCGCGATTAATATTGTTATCGTTTCGCGAAGCCAATAAAGATTGAGAAAATGAGGGATGAAATTTTATGCGCGCAGCGAACGTGCTGATCTAAGCGGTCCCTGTTGGAGCAGATCCAGGTACTCAGTATTCGTTATCATAAATGTAACGGATCTGTTGAAGGGATATGACATTCTAACCGGCGTGGACTCGCCATGTTCCGCGTTTGAACGAGTGTCTCATCGCGCCTTACGAAAGTGGCCAATTTCTAGCAATCGGTAGTCGCGATGATAATATATATTTGGCAAAATACTCTAAAGAGTACACTTTTGTAGTATTTCAAATTATTGTAGTATTTCAAATCGTTTTGAGAAGACTACGATTGAAGGAAATACACCTGATGCAAGCAAATACTCGTGAAAATTTTGCAGCGAACACGTTCGTGTCAAAGAATAGATACGAAAAGAGAGGCAATAGAGAAAAAAAAAAACAAAGATAAAGCACAAATTAAGAAAAATGGCAAGCAGCCCAGGAAAAGATCTCGAAGAAAACCGGAGAAGAATGACGCATTCTTCGAACATCTGATGGAATCTGAAATGGCATTTTTTTTTCAAACAGCAAAAAAAGTAAAGAAAAAATCAAGTATTCAAAAAAAAAGAAGAAAAGAGCACTTTTCAAAGTATACAAGATCCTCTTTTGTGCTGTTTAAAACGCGCATTTTTATGTTACTGAAACATTAATGATCGTTGTTATAGCACTTCCATTTCATGGTGAAAGAATAACATGCTTTTGTTTAATCTTTTATTACAATACTTAAACAGCATTAGAGCATAAATTTATGTACAGATAAGTAATCATTATTATTCATTTTATTTATAAAGAGTATTTATAAAGAGAGGGTCTCTTTTTAAAGAAATATTAATAATTGTATCTGTAAATGTATTATGTGTTAATGTGTATTTCAAAATTCTTATGAGAAATTCGCGCTCGATATTTTTTAAAAATTGCGAAGTATATAAAAAAAAAAAAATCTAGTCTGTTTCATTTACGAAATGTCGCATAGGAAGCTTTCACGTGAATTGGCAAAGATAAGGAAAGAATTCGCGCAAGACCTATCGGAAGAAAGAGATCGAGAGATGAAGTCCAAATCTCCGACAAGACTCTTGGTTGCAAAAATGGAATTGACAAAAAAGAAAAAACAGTTACAAAAGTAAAAGCAGCAATCGCGGAATTGAAAGGAACGGCGAAGAAATATCGTAGCGTAAGATTTTGAATAAGATCTGCGTCGTCTGCGAGCCGAAAATTTGTTGCTCGAACATAGAATAGCTTCTGTTTTCGGCGACAAAACGAAAAATGTTTCGCGAAGTCGGTAAAGCGATATATTTTTCCGTCTTCAGTGCGACGCGCTCGGAATATCACGTTATCACGTGAGGCAAGAGATGTTCGTTCGAAGTCGAGCGTGATTCGATAGCACCATACTTCCTAGGTCGCACAGTTTTACTTGAAATGTCAACGGCAGCATGACAGTAATTTGGTTCACGTTTGAGCACCGACAACGACAATGTTGGGGCGAGAGATATCGCAATCACACAGATTGATAACGTCGCGGAGCGGAGAAATGCGAAAAAAAGAAGATAATTTCGCAAAAAACATTTCAGTGGAAAACCGCGGTCATAGCCGCGTGAAAGCGTCACGTCAACTGGAAACATTGATAAACGTGTCATTGTTCTGACTCGTCCGCGTTCTCGTTTGTCCCTCATCGATATCATATCTCGCTCCGATCCGACGATGCAGGGGAGACGGTCTCCATGGCGCGACACAATCGGACAGCTTAATTAAGAACGTCGCTGTCGCGATCGCGGCCGGTTTCAAAGCGTGCTGCATACGTATGCTGAAACTGCGTTAAATTAATATGCTAAACTCGGCGATCTCTCTGCTGTTGCCTTTTAGCTGTTATCGGTGCGTCGGCGTTTAATTGGATACGCCATACTGCGAGTTCGACGCGCACAGTATTTCTTAATGAAACGTGTAACAAAAGAAAGCCCGCGCATGAATCGATCACGGGAGAATTTATGGTACAAGCTTTCATACATTTCGTTTTATACGTTGGCGGAAGATTGAAGAAAAAGCATGACAGATATGACAAGATAAATAAATGGCTTATTTTAATAATATTTTCCCCTCCATATCCCGCGAATTCCCTTTCTATGCAAGGATCGTCGACAGAAAGATTTTATCAAACAACAACTCATGCATCTGTCATATTCCTGCGCCACTATAGAATTCAGTGATTTCTTAAATCGGATGATATGCAACTGCGGGACCAGGCATGCGCCATTAAACTATCATTTGTTACGTACTATTAAAGATACATTATGGTCCTGTCGTCTCGCAACTACAATGCGCAATATCTCGCTGGCTGCTGCAGTAGAAATGTTTTTTTCTGTATCCTTGAAGAATCATATTTGCATACCGTCGTCACATTGAGCAAATATATTTCGTGTTTTTCAGGCACGAATATGACATATCGCATAATATAACTTTTATTTGATAAGATTATTTAATAAATTTTCAAATTGATATTTATAATACAAAATTTATTCGTTTAAGCGTTGTGAGTAAATTCTCTTATTTCTTTAATTCATTTAAATTTAAGATAAATATTTATAGATCCAAATTCGTCTCTCTTTATAAAAGAAGAATAATATGATTCGCGAATAGATATGATTCTTCTTGGTACAATAACAGAAATATGTTTCAACTGCAAGTTGAAACCGACTGCTTCGAGAGAGAGAGAGAGAGAGGGGGGGGGGGAGGGGGGAGGAGGAAGGGAGAGAGTCGAAAGGATTAAGTTTAGATCGAATATATAAACGAGATAAGGGCAAGATTAACGATGGTGATAAAACAAAATTGGAGAGGATGAAATCACACTGGCGTTAGATTGGAGTATTAAAGTAGGGACCATTCGTTGTCGTCCCACCGGACGTTTTAGACTCATCGAGGGTGCATTGAAGTATATAACGTAATCAGGATCTTACAGGGAATAATATAGTGTTTCATCTAGCAGAAGAAAATAAAACGTGTCACTGCTTCGGTTGCTATTTCGTAAATTAAAGCTATTTCATATATTTTGTTAGAAATTGTGAGAGAAATGTCATTGCTTCTATCTAGGATTCTTTGTTCGCAATTATCTTCGTAATACATATTGCTGTATTAATTTACATTACAATGGAATTGAAACCGTGCAAATTCTGAAAATTGAGCGTGAAATATAATACGCGTAATTATTAATTTATACCTGCAATTTAATTTACGTTATTAAATGTAATTGGATTAATCTGTGAAATAAAGATTGATATTTTAATTAAAATAAAGTTTATATAAAATTCTTATTACATCGATATACGTAAAATATGAATGGATATATGTAAAAGATGATTTAGTAATATATGTAAAATATGAATTTAGTAATTTATGTGAGAAATTTTGTAGAACGTATCTTTTGAAAAATGACTCCCATTATATGAGTTTTTCGTTTTTAATTATCGTACGCACTGATATCGTTATTTTCGTTCAACGTCTGCTTTCTACATTTCAGAAATGTAAAAAGCGAAATTACTAATCCAACTCGCCTCGAAGAAGAAGAAATCTTCGCGGTACATTATCCTATAGTGGCGTAAGTTGATTTTGAACGGAAGTTGCCCGCAGAGTTTGAAAAAGGAGGGTCCTGTCGAAAAAGGACGTATTGCTGGCGGACGTACTCACGAACGGAGTAGAGGAAGCCAAAGGGAAAGTGCGTGTTTAGCAAAGAGGAGAGAATCGCGTTTGGGAAACGTGACTTCTGGCATTCCCGAGTGACCGCGGTCGTACTCGCGAAGCCAAAAAGGAAAAAGAAGAAATTCGGAAGCAGCGACGTCGAGTCGCCTCCACGAAAGATCGGATTTTCGGCAGCTCGTTGAAACGAGCTCGAAATGAAAGCCTGGAAGCGAGAGTGAGGACAAGATTTCGCAAACGTGAACAAAAAGAAAGACGAAAGCTCGATCCCCATCTCGAAAAGTACACCCGAGAGAAAGAAACACATTTAATGATATAAATCAACGAAGAGTGTAATAATGGCGTTGTGTGAGGCAATTAATCATTTAATATTCGATTACGCCAATCGAAATCTATAATTATTTTATCAATTAATTGCTGAGTTGTAGTAAACGTATACATGCCTTGAAACATTCTTAAAAGTTCAGAAAAATATGCTAAATATTTTCTTGAAGCAATAATTTAGCTGTTTCTTCTCAAGATCTTGAATAAGAGAAATTACGAAATTGCGCATTTTGTTGGAGCTCTGTGGAAAAATGGAGAATGTTTAAGAAGTTTCTGAGAAAAGACACTTGATATTTAAAGAGAATTGTAAGACTTTCGATGCGGTACTATTTCGCGTTTAAAAGGAACAAATTAAATAAACTGAATATTATTAAGCGAAACAAAGAGTACTCGCATATAAATACGGCTTTTAAAACAATCGAAAGATCAAAGTTTCAGCCAGGAGTTAAAAGTTTCTAAAGAACAAAATGTGAAAGTGGCGCAAATGCGGAATATCTGTAATAGTTCGATCGACGAAGCGGAGGAATATTATGCGAGAAGATTGCTCCTTCCGTTGAAATTCTCCTCTGGCAATTCGATAGAATCGATTTTCTAGAAGCGACGAGGCACAGAGGGATCGAAACTTAAGACGGTAAATTGCCGAAATTACCACGAGGATCAAAGAGCATGCCATTAAAGTTCCCGTCCGATTAATCGATCTCGCGCGAAGCGTCAGCATGAGAGGCAGATGTGCAGAATAGGGATCGCGGCCTCGGGCATGTAATTCGCGCGTCCCAGAGACTTTGGGATAAATCTCGTGGAATTGGAAATAAGACCCGACGCGCACTTTCTCTCTCACTTTTTCTCGCGCGAGAAAAAAGGTTGGCTGAAGCAAGGGAACGGGGTTTAAAAATTCAAGCTCCGCGTTCTCGCCGCTTAATTCGCGAGAAGCGTCCCGGCAAAGTTTGCAGCGCATCTGAAACGCCGGCGGATTAAGCCAATATAAATTAAACTATGGAAATCGTCCCGGGTCGCCGACCACGGTCCCAGGATCGCATTCTCACTTTACGATACGTGAGCGGAAAATGGACGACAGGAAAACGAGTTGTTTTATAATCTCCATTTCTTTCCCGCGAGTTGTTTGAAATATTAAATCTTCATCCACCGCGCATTTATCCGAGAGATATATACTTAAATTCTCTTTATGTATTTTACTTGAGATAAATCTATTCGTAAGCATCAGCTCCTCAAATTAATTTTCAAGCATAAAATCAAAGAAGCTTTAATCAAGATCAAAAAGAATGTCACATGCAACAACATTCTTTTGCGTGACGATAAAAATTAACAAAGATATTCACTCAAGTGTATCACAGAGAGAAGCGTAGATCGGAGATTGAAGTATTTCATCGTTTCAAGAAACGTCAGAAAAAGGAACGCGCCAACCAAGAGATCTATTAATCAAGAGATCGCGGAAAGCACGAGACGTTTAAGCGTGAGAAAGAGAACGGGCGAAATCTCGAATATGCATTCCGCGCGAATTCGGCAAATCGTAGGATTCGATCCTCCGGTTTGACACAGGGAAAGAAAGTTCGGAGTGAAGAGGTAAGGATGGAAAGTTGAGCGAAGAGCAAATGGCGTACCGCGCTCATGGAAGAGTCATGAGAGACGCTCGCTATACTTTCCCGCCACTTATGTATTACGGGAAAACTTGCATCCGTATGGAAAATCCGCACGACCTCATTGAAAGGATTCGCGCGGAGCAAGCTCGGCTCGTGAATTCTCACAAAAGAACATTCCAACCGGAGAACATCGTCGATGACGATGGTACTTTGCAGAGAGGAATCCATTAAGTGAATTCATCAAATTTTCAAATGTAACAAAAATAAAATTTGTTGGTCGAGATTATTTCTCTAGCTAAAAAGAAATGTTTCGATATTTCGCGTATCGAATATAATACATATTTTAATTTATTTGCCGGTACTAAATCCTTGCTTCTTTTGCCGATCAACAAGAAAATGACCTTTTGGCGATAAACCAAGTTTCATGTCTCATTATGTATGTGCAGGCTTTAAGAGATTAAAAGCGTCGACGGCAAAGAATTCTGCAACTGGCCTAGTTTCGCAATCGGTTAGACGGGTCTCGTTTGGATTCTTTATTTGCTCGGTAAATCCCGCTGAAAAACTACAGGTGTAGCGCGGATTAGCAAATCGATAAAACATCCGAGAAATGTACCGTGACTATCGAGTCTCTCGTATTGCAATTCGTCGATCTATTTCGGAATAGTCCGCGTTAAAACTATACTCCATTTGTGAAATTATCGTAGTAATAAAACAAATTGAGAAAATCAGACGTAAGCATGAGCTTCGTATCGATAATGTGGCACTGAAATAATATTTTTATATAATTCTCTCATAGTTGATAAAATACACTTTACTCTTTACAATATGTTGGAGATGTTTTATAATAAATATGAATTGCAAAGAGAAATATTTGCGTAAAAAAACTTTTGAGCGCTCTACGTATTCTGCGATATCAATGCTATTACATTATTTGAGAAAGTTATATCAGAAGATATACAATACAATTTTTAAGCAATTGGCCGGATTCACGTATGTTGATTCGTAAATTGTATCGATGTCAGCGATGCGGTTCATGAAACCAAAAACAATACGAATCTTCGTCTATGTTGACGATTGTTGGCCGAATATGGTTCGCGGAATCTAACAAATCGATGCCGCGGCCATTAGCTGATGAGGGCATCGTAGTTCATCGGGTTCTTCGAACCGAGATCGGAGATTACAATGTGCAGAGAGAAAATACTGGAATGAAAAGAAATGCCGGGGGTTGTCGAGAAAACAACAGGCTTTTTCAAATGCTAAATTATAGCGTGACTATTATGTCTAATAAGATATCTACGCAGTCGATATTGGGAAATCGATTGACCCAGAGAATTCATTTTTACTCTGGATGAGCACAAGAGAACAATTTTTCTATTCGTTAATCTTTTAATTCTCAATTTTTTCATTTAACTAATTTCTTAATAAAATTTTTTAATTTGTTAATTCTTAATCAGTTTATCGCTCATTATTATAAATATACATACATGTAATATTATCTCTGTATAATATATAAGTTTCATGTTACTATATGTAAAATAAAAAAATATGTAGGAATATATTATATTATATATATGCGTACATAAATTTCCCTATAATAATTATGTATTATCCAATATAAAAAGAGAGATTATTACTTTTGTCGCATCACGCGGTAAAAATGTTTCTTTTTTTTATTTTCTAGTTTAGTTTCGAAATTCTTTTTCAGCGAACCGATCAGCGTTCAATTTCGCCAGCTCATATTTTTTTCCAATGTTTGAAAACCGATATATAAAATAGATAGATTTTTCAGAATATTTTAGGGAAAAAAAGAAACTGAAGAGAGAAAATAGAAATCTCTTTCATCAAACAGATTTCGTAAGAGAAATAATTGAAAAAAATCATTAGAATTAAAACAGTTTGCAGAGATGATAAAATTTTAAGATGATTATTTTTATGTGAAATTATTAAATTTTTTTGATTTCACGTGTCATATCTCAGGTAAAAAAACGTGACAAGCATAATGTTGGACGACTTACAATTAGTCAGAGTACGGAACGTTCAAATCGTTAAGATGAAATGGTTATATCAGCCTTGCCGAGATACCAAGTATTAAAAAAGAAAGCAGAAATCTTGACTGCAATCCTTGCCGTTCGTCCAATCTTGGTCGAAACGAGAGATTCAAATAAATCGAATTAAATAAGTTTTACAGCCGAAGGAAAGCGCGATGGATGAAGATGTAAAAATTTCAATGTTTCTTTCGCTCCTAGATTGTTTCGTGTTTTATTTGAGCGAAATAATTTTTCTATCAATTTTGTTTAATAAAGATAATTATAATTAAGTTATAATCTAGAAAAAAATATTTTTACGTAACATACCGTATCTTTACATTAAAAAAGGAATATTATAATTTAGAAAGATAAGTCTTAAAGAAATAAAATTTCAAAATTAAATAAAATTGCAATTAATAAACAAGATGTCAAGTTATAAATGGATCTAACAATGAGTTATCAAAATAAAATGAAACCATCGCATAAATTTTAAAAATTTTATATATAACAGAGTTCTATTTTCTTTATTTATTATATATATTCTGCTCTTCCCAAGATACAATATGCAAACTAATGTGGAGAAAGGAAACAATAAATATCAATTGTATCGCGATCAGAAAAAAAAGCGATCGTGTGCAACTTCACGTATAAAATAAATGTAAGACTGGCATACACACGTGTGAGACTTTTTCGGAAGATTCATCGATCTCCGCATTTTAAATATCGATTTACTCTTTTCGGAAGCTTCTCGAGCACGAGTCAAAGTTGTCGGTTTAGTTCGTTGCGTCGTTGAATACAATATAATGGAGATCAAGCAGGTTTTTCTGAAAACGCGCGCCGAGTTTGGCAAGCAGTGCATCTTCGATGTACACGGCCCGAACGTGGACGTAGACATCAGGCCAGATCTCAACGCTATGGCCAATTACATTACGAGGACTCATTGCAATGCCGGCATGCAACACACCAAACAGTCTGCGTTACACGAGGTTAAAATTATGAGATATGCAATTGGTATAGATAATAAAAAATGCAATCTGTTTATGATAAATCAAAACTCTGTGATTGTCTGATGATAAAATCTGCATTTTTTTGAAAAATTGACGTATAAATATACAACACAAATAGATTACATCAAATGTGCATGCGAAAAAGATTTCACAGAAGGGCTACAATTATTCGCTTTACTTTATAAGATTATAAGTGTAAGTTATGCAATAACGGTTCTAGCGTTACAGTGTCAGATTCGATGTAAAGGGGGAACGAACTGCAGCTTGCCGCAGCCGCAGTTCGAGAACTCCACTAATGTATTCAAAAATCAGCTGCGTTTTACTTTAACGGAACTAGACGCAACTTGCGGCAAAACTGGCGTCAGGCTGACGCGCCTGACGTCGAAGCATCTGCGCGTTTCGCAGAGTCCGCTGTCTGATGCCGCAAGCGTGCAACTTTCTACGAAACTGCAACGTGAAAAGATGATGCCTCGCGTGAATTTTACGCGTGTAGCCGCTTTCCTGCTTGTTTTATTGCGAGGCAACACATGTCGAAGGCAGACATCACTCGAAGAGCAATAACAATTTTACATCTCATATTTTATGTATCAAAACGCTTGTGTGACATTTTAAAACTCTCTATCCCGTATATTTAAAATAAATTTATTAACGGCAAAACGGTCTCTATAAGATTTATTTAATAAATTCTAAAGATATAAAATTTAACTTAATTTTTATATTTATCAACGTTGTATATTTCTATTTATTTTTTTTTATTTTCTCGTATCGGATAAATAAGACTTTTTTTTTGCAAAACGATCATCTCTATACATTTCTCTCGATAACGGTTTACAAATTAATTTACGTTTTATATTTTTATTTTTATCCCTAAAATAAGTACGTATAGAAACAATGAAAATATAATCACCAGCAAATTGCAATTCAACATTCGAATTTAATATTGTATTATTTTATTATATCGTATACAATTGCATATAAAATGTAGATCAAATTGAGATCAAACTGTCTAAACTCTAAGCTTAGAAACCGATGATCAACACCGTGGAATTCTATGCTAACGTTTCAGCAATCATTCCTGTGGAATTCTAGGCTCAGACTGTCGGAACCCAGACAAAGAGCAGCGGAATGTTTCACTTCGAGGGTGGTTGGCCGAAGGAAATCAATCCAAAGGACGAGGAAGCTACAGCGAGATTCCGCAGACGAGTCGAGAAGGACGAAGATTGGGCACCGAAATTGCGCAACTTATTCCAAGTATATTGTCGTAGTGGATCGTAAATTTCTATTTCTTCACCGATAAAAATATCTTGGAAAACTGATTTAATGAAAATCGTAGATGGAGGAATAATTTTCTCGATCGATTACATACGCGATTAATACAATGTCATCTTCCTTTCAAAAAAATACGATAATCGCATTGTTTTCTTTCCCGCAGCAAATGGAACATAACATCCTTCAAAATGGCGCACTTAATATATATCAACACTACTTTGACGATATGGTTCCCACAGAATTAGTGAAACCCCGTAGTCTTAGGTAAAAATCTATAATTTCGCGCTGTATGTTATCGATATCTTATCTATCACAAGTGAACTTTATGTAGAGTTTATGTGTGTGTACCCGGGGCAAACACGAATTAAAGCTATTAATACAAAAGTGAATAATGCAGCGAGAAGTCTGAAATATTCATGTTGAAAAATTTTTGACGAAATATCGTAGTCGTGAAACGATGAGTATTAGAAAATTCAATCGTCTTTAAAGGGGAGAGAATCGTTTTTATTATCATACGATATCGGCAGCATGCTCGCAACCTCATGATCCCAGATGAACAATTTTAAAATGTATATATGCGTGGAGGACAAGAACGACTACGTTGGTTCGGCCATCAAAAGATTTAAAATTTAAACCCGGCCTGAGCCCGAAGGTATTTGAACATATGTCCGAATTCCGGAGTCGTCGTGGACGTGAATTATGCATCCTGCTGCTAAATTTACCTTCCTCCCTTTTAAACTGACCATTTTCTGCGCGCGAAAATTGCGAACTCTGAACTATTTAATTATTTACGCGAAGAGGAGCAGTGAATAAGACTTTAAAAGCTGCAAAAAAGTACTAAAATATGATATAGTATTTAAATTTAATACGAGGTTTTTAATAATTGAGAATTGAAGCATGAATTAAAAACAGAGATGGAAATATATAATACAGAAAATTTAACATCCAATATAAATTGGATTTTATTCCGTAATAATACATTTACCAAATACTATATTAATATATTATAGAATTAATATAATATATTATACAAAGTTTATTATCACACACACAATTCATAAACAATTCGTATTATTTTCGATATACTAAAATCTCATGTTTTCATATTGTTTCATATTATTATAACGATACTATGCGACAAATTGACATTTTAAAATTAGATTAAAGATAAATGGCAGCTCAAAATTTTATTTCAGAACAGTGAATGTATACGAGGATCCGCAAACGCCGATACGACCAGTGAACAATATTTCTTGGTCGCCAGACTCTGGTAGTAAAATGGTAGTCTCGTATTGCTCCTTTGGAACCGAGCCAGATTACAGTAACATTGCGTATATCTGGCAGATTGGTAAGTGGAAAAAGCGCGGAAAAGCCCTGATTACATTTAAACGCCGCGTTTAATCAGGGTTCCATAATGTCCGCGATAAGTTTCCGCCCTGAATCCGTACTAAAGTTTTTAGTAATCGTTATTTTTTATAGCGTGCAAAAAAAGTTTTTTCGCCATAAATAACCTCGTCTTAAAAAAAAAAAAAAAAAAAAAAAAGAGGGAGAGAGAAAAACGCTATTTTTCGAATTTAAAGAAATGCTTTTCTCAACCATTATTATTAATTATTCTCGTAATATAAAATTTATAAAATTTATAAAAATTATATGTCTCTTGTCGATACAATATGAGATAAATTAAAGTGTAGTATAATATTATTGTTCAGCAGAAATAAGTTGATAAATACGTTATATATAGGCCTTTTGTACCTTTTATACGAGAAACAGATGCTGCTCATTCCGACGAAAAAGTAAGGTTTTAGATTGGAAAATCCCACGCGAAATTCAATTTCATCCAATCAAATACGCGACGCCTTCCTAGTCAATTCTCTCTATACAACCTTCATTCAACTATCGATAGAACGTTGATCGATCAAACAGCAACGCATTGTTACTGATCTATTAAAATATATAACAAAAAATTCAATGTTTCCTCTATATGTTAGGAATTTTATAGGATCATCCTTTTTATATTTATAATTAATGAAATATTAACCAAACATAAATAAATCGAGCATCGAATCCGACAATATTACATTATCCTATATTAAAAATGGAGTGTAATTGTACTCTATTCAACGTTGCATCTCTAATGGTTTAAAATCACATTTTCATTTACATTTTAAACATTTTGAAAAATTACGCAAGCGTAATATTTTAACGTTTCGAAAATAACATGATGTATTTTTTTACACACGTTAGCACAAAATATCATATCGATGATCGACGATGTTATGAAATTGATTTTATAAAAAAACATTCGGCAGACAATCCTAATAAGCCCTGGATGGCATTGGAGGCTTCGTCCGCCACTGTAGTCAACGAGTTTAATCCTCGGGATCCTTCCGTACTTGCTAGCGGTCTAATGTCAGGTCAAGTTTGCAGCTGGGACATCAGAACTGGTACTTCTCCGGTCCAAATGTCTCATCGTCAATTCAGTCATAGGTAATCTCGACATGAACATGCCTGGTCTTGCGCGACATGGAAACTTCGTATTTCATAATTCAGTACTCAGAGCGTCCTGTTCTTGGTCTGGCCGAAAATGCGTTTCGACTTTGCGGTTGCGCGCGACAAGATGATGAATGAATAAAATATTGTTCCTGCCGCGCTCCTGACCTCAATTAAGTTTCATTTCGTTTTTACCCAACGTTCATCATGTCGCGCGTAATTTTTCTTTTAATGCTAAAATAAAAAACAATTCAGTTGTCCGCAAACGCAACAAGGAATAATTTAAATTTTCCTATTCACACAATCGTATAATTAATTTATGAGACATACATGTTCAATATATAATTCTTTCTTTTCGAAGGGATTTCGCGACAGTTGTAAAATGGATCGCCACTAAGAGCAATACGGAGTTCTTCTCGGGCTCTTCGGACGGCAGTGCCATGTGGTGGGACACGAGAAAGTTGCGAAGACCAACCGAAATTCTTATGTTCGATCTCCAAATGCCAAACGAGCCGAATATGGATCGGGCGATCGGTGTCGCGTCAGCTGACTATGAACCTAGTGTAGGCACAAAGTTTATGTTTGGGCTGGAGAACGGTGTCGTGATCAGCGGTTCGAAAAAAGTGAAAACTCCAGCCGAAAAACTGGCTCTCAGGTTCAACGCCCATTATGGTCCAGTTCTTTCCGTCGATCGCAGTGGTTTCAATCCAAAGATTTTTTTGACAGTCGGCGACTGCACATCTCGCGTCTGGGCGGAGGATACCAAAGACGGCAGTCTTGTATCGACGAGGTATGTTTATTTTATTTGAGACAAAACGATCGGAAAAAATATTTGAACTACAAAAATAGCAACTTCAGAATTTGGTACAAGAACCTTCATAAAAATGATGCTACCGATTGATATTTCTGTTCTATAAATTGACGCTGCATCTTGAAGATCATAGGGTTTTGAAAATAATCATTCTCGGCTAAAATTATCTTTCTAAATCGAGAGTATTGATTCTTCAAGAATCAATGTAAATAAATACAATAAAATCAACATGTATTAAAATTGTATGTCAATTAGTACAGTATATTAAACAATTAAACAATCGATAACTGATGAGCCTGAAACTTTTATAACTCAATTATTTATCCTTAGATTCATAATAGAGGATCCTGTCTGTGGTTGCTGGAACAAAACAAGACATTCAATATTTTATGTAGCGACACGTATCGGTGTATTAACTGTATGGGATCTTCTGATGAGTCTGCGCGATCCAATTTTAACGGTGAAGCTTTGCGAGCAAAAATTAACTGCAGTCGCATCACACGAAACAGGAGCTTTACTGGCCGTCGGAAATTCCGCCGGAAATGTTTACCTCGTCGAGTCGACGGAAGCATTATATACGTTCGATAAAAATGAAAGGAACGATCTCACATCGGTGAGTGATGGACAGTTTGTCTTTTCGAAAATATGTAATATCAATTTGCGAGAAATGAAACAAGCGACATGCTAGATAGACATTGGAAAATCAATAGTAATATTATGAGATATAATGTTATCCATGAGATATTATGTTCGCAATATTATTTGTAAAATAAAAATATAACAAGATTAATATACATATAAGTAATTATTAAAATACGTATTATAATAAAAAATTCTATAAAACACATTAGCTACAAAAAGCATAAAATAAACGCAATGTTCATCAGACTTTTCCGAATTTGATGCCAGTACCTGGAGAGATGTTCTCATTTCGTGAAGACAATAGATACACGGTTGAAAGAAATAAAATTGGCGAGAACTGCCATAGAGGAAGCATCAGAATCCATGTTGGTAGATCTAAAAGATAGAAAGAAGGATAAACGGCCAATAAACGATCGTGATAAACAAAAGACGCAGGAGAAATTAAAAGATCCTCGAGAGAAGAGTAGAATTATGTCAAAGAGAAAACTTAAGGATGAATTTCCCGAACTTCAGGAAGTTGAAGACAAATTCTTCGAGATTGTCAAGAAGGTATAATATCGAATTAACTGTCCAAAAATTTTGCTTTTTGTATAAATTTAATTCTGTGAAATCTTTTATCAATAACTTTTAATACATTAAAAACTTTATATATACTATAATAATATTGATCCTCATTTTTAGTTAATTAATTAAATATCTATTAAATCAATTGTTATTTGTGAACATTTTATTCACCGCCTTTTAATAAAAGAAATTATTATTAACAAATAATAATTCAAATTTTTATTTACTGCTTTATTATTTCATCTATATCACATTTTTTTCGCAATCCACAGGAAAAACAGAAATATATAGAGGACGAAGATTCAGATTTGTCATCTGTAAAACTAATACGATCCGTAAAAAAAATCACTAGTCGAAAAATCGATAAAAATTCGCATTTGATACACGAAGCAAAAGAGATGGAGACGAAAACGCCGCCTAAGAAAATATCTAGGGAAGATCGAGAAAAATATCCAAGAAAGACCGAGATTTCCGCGACGGAAACAGTACGAGACATTGAACAAAAGAAAGTAATGGCGGAAGAAGTCTTGCCTGCGTTGGCGGAAGCGATCGTAGAATCTCCTGTAAAGAAAATTAGTAAGCGAAAACGTAGAAAGAAGCTACGAAAGAAACGACCGCTTATCGCCTTCAGATTGCCGAGACCATGCAAAATAGGCGTATGCAAACCCGACATTTGCTGCCGCAGGACTACGTTCGAAAAAATAAGAATTAGGTATGGAAAGTATTTTTAAAAATGTAAAAATATTGAAAAAAACTTTTAACGTGCGCTAAAGTTCCATCATACTAATCGATTCATATATCTCAATTCCTCTTACAATTAATGAATTCTTAATTTTTATCTACAACTGAATTGCGTTTAATACATATGATGTCAGAATAACTTTCTGATAAGTATTGTACAAGGGCCTTTTATTAATTTCACATTTATTTAATAGTAATATTAAAAAAATTATTTTTTAATTATATTATATTTTCGTTGCACACATATTTTTATTCTTTGACAAAAAAATTAACACATTTCATACATTCAATGTTCGAGAAGCTGGTTGAAATTGACAGAACTTTAATAGCTTTTGAGATTTCTTGACATCGTCAAAAATCGAATGACCAATTCAATTTTTGATCCTACTATCGATTCTTTTTCAACTCTAAAATCCATGTAAAAAGCACATATTGAATCGCTAATGTTAGGCCCACAGATCGAGCAATCAAAGGCCACGAGAAATGGGACAAAATCGATGTTAGAGCGAGGACATCGATAGAAAGTAAGGAAAAAATGAGACAGAAGAGCAAAAAATCCTGGACGAAGCTGATGCGCATTTATAAGCGCAAGGATTTAATTAAAAAGTACGACAAAGAAAAAATTTCTCTTCAAGAGATGATGGCGACGCCCGAAGAACTAGCTGTTATAATGAAAGATGCGAAGAAAGCTAAAAGAGAGATCCAGGAAACCGGCAGAGCAAGGACAAAAATAAGAAAACCTGCCAAGAAAACTTGGAAAAGCCGGTTAGTTCTGGTGCTAAATTTTTCGAAATTGAGCTTCGATCGATTTGACTATATAATTTTATTTACAAAATTCCATTTCTTGGATTATGAGAGCTTTTTTTATCTCTTACTTTATTTTAAAAAATATAATTTTTTTATTTCGTACATAAACCTAATCGATGAGATTCCGAATGTAAAAAAATTATTTACACAAAACTATTTATTTCCATTATCTGTTAGTATATTAATATCGATTTGATGACAATTTCGGATCATAAGTAAACTCAAATCAATATATTTGCATGAAAATAAAACAGCTCGTCGAGATTTCAAGAGATTTTTGTAATACATTGCGTGATTTTCTCATAATTTCAAGAATATCCGCAGATCCAAATTTTTCCGATAATTTAACCACGATATTTTGCACAGCGTTGTGGTTGCAAAGAAATCTCAAGACACGTCAAGAGGATCGGAAAAGGGCGTGAGGGACAAGAAGGTCACAAGCATGCCAAAGAGTTTTCTCGTGGTGGAAAAAGCGAGAAAAGTACGTCGCGTGGCCGTCACGGTGGATCCTTGCGTTCCTTGGGAACCACCCTCGCTTATGAAGGATCTGCAGATATTCCTCGCAGGTCCTCTGCCGGAATCGACCGAGAAGAAGGAGAGACCGGGCATAATTGATTCGGAGAAAATCGAGATTTCTCGCAGTGGACTTTATCCACGGATTTCCGACTTCCATTCTGCCGAATGATGTTGCGTTATCCACGTAGCGTTTCTATCCTCTATTTAACATCAACGTCGCTTTCCTTGAGAAGCGTGAATATTTTTTTTCCTTTTTTTTTAATATATAAAAAATATCGATACTATTGCATAATGAAAAATGTGTTCGCTTTTTCGTCTTTATTATAGTTTTCATTTATATATTTTGTGATAAATGTACTCTGCATAAAAGTTGTAAATATTCAATCCAAATTGTATACTTGATGTAATACAAATATTTAATATCAAATAATCGTATTTATTGTTAAATATATAATAACGATACAAATTTATTGTTATACTAGTTTTAGCAGTAAATATTTACGCGCGTATTATACAATATTTTGTCGTCGAATCCGGATTGAACACTTCGCATTGTCTTCTTTTAAATAAATCACATCGATAGAATGCCTCGATCTTCCGTGAATTCACGTGAGAAACCGACTTAATCCCATTCACACAAGGCTACACGGTGATTCGTATTATCGTGAATCGAAAGGGAAATCCTCCTGGGTATTTAGGGATCCGGGATGATAAATTCGCGACAGGAAGAGCTAACATTCGAAGCTCAATTCCGGTCCGCAGATCGGATAGCAGAGCAAGACGACATTTCCCGACAGTATGTAGGACACAACGTCCACCTCGACTTCCGCCATCCCAACAAGATCCTATTCTCGTACACACATATACATGTACAACGAGAACAATGTATGCAAAAGGCATTTTTCGCACGGCGAGAAGTTAGCGAATCGCGACTCCTTCAACCGATAATGTTCTTATTGCGGAACTTTGGTACGCTTCAACATAAGTTGAAATGAAAGTTTTCTCTCGCGCGCGATTTCAGTTCCGTCAAAGAGAAACCGGCGATTCAAAAAGAGATACTTATATAAGCAAGCTGTGTACTTCTCGTTAATCCACGAGTTCTTTGACGCATTCAAAAGCGCGCGCTTTCTTAGCAAAAGTTTATATAGATCACATTGCCTCTCTTTCTTCAAACTTCTTTATTATACAACGAATCTTTTCACAATTTCTTATCGTAGTATCGTCTTCATAGAAATAAAGACTACAACTCGAGAAATAGCTGACATCTGGAAAAAAATTTTTTTTAAATTTTATCAGTTAACTCGGACAAAAGTAATGCCCAGAAGATTCTCTGATATTCGCAAAAAATAATTAATTCTATTTGGTACGTTTTTACGTATTTTTCCGTGACTCGTAGTACATAACGAGCTGAACATGATCGTAACCCGAATCATTTCTGAATATTTCCAAGCGTTTAATTTTAACTATGCGATATCATTTAATGACCATCACAAATATTATCATAAACATTATATTATTAAATTTCATATTAATTAAAATTATGAAAAATCATTCAATTGCAAAATATAAATTAATTAATATTGAGCTTAAAGGTTCTTATTTAACTCAATTTTCTATTATGAATAAACCGTATCTTTCAGAGAGAGAGAGAGAGAGAATATTTACATTTTACGAGTATTTCACGATCTCTATATTGTATATATAATACAATCCTCGGATAATACAACAAATACGTTACATCGTATAAATTAAATTTGCATAAAACGGAAATAATTTTCTCTCAAAAATTTCTTCGTACAAATAATTATTGCTTGGTATCATCGCAACTTACGCGAAGCTGGAATTTACAAATCAGAGATCTTCTGGAGATCTTAAGAGCGGCGCGAATAAGATGCAGCTTGATAGAAATATTTCAGCATGCTATCGCGGCAAATGCCGCATATTGCGACGAATTATTCACGTTGCAATTTCCAAGGGAAATCCCTGTGGCACACAAGCGATGCCCGACGTGACGCCAATCGGACATCCCTATTTGTCGTCGAAGGGACAGAAATTCCGCAAAGGATGTTGCATAGAAAAATCGCGAATAAGAATCGGTAAATGTGCGAACTTCGAGCCGCGAAATCCCTGGCGAAGTTCCAAGTCGTCGCACATGGATGGATTCAGCCGCTTCCTGCGACATAGTCTTATACTGATAATGTCACACTATACGATTATACAATATTATAGATATACATTCAGTTACATTAATGTTGCGCATCAACGGTTCATTTAAGGAAAAAGCTTTAAAATAGAAGCAGAAAAATAATTATAATTATTTTGCGTGGTGTTTTCGTGAAAAAAAAAAAAAAAATAAAATAAAGATAATATTTTATTAATAATGAAAAAAAATAGCGAGACGCTTCTCTCTAACTCTGAAATCGTTTTTTAAAAAGATCAATTGGTATATTATTATTCGCACTTTCAAATCTAAAGATTGTTAATGACAAATGCAATTATTATTATGTATGCACTTTTACATCCAATGCAATTCAAACACACGCATTTGCATAATCATCACGTGGTATGATCGTAAATTATTGGGCATTTCGATTTAATAACACATTAATTAATCATGAGGTACGTTTCCGATACTATTACGATACTATTACATTCTAATTATCGAGATAATAGAGTTGCTTTAATAGCATAATTTATATCGGGCATAAGATCATAAATTATATTTAAACCGACAGAATGAATAGATTTCATTATTCTAATAATTTTTAATATCAATATGATATTAACACATAATAAAACCAAAATAACGTTAAAATTTGAAGACATATGTAATTGTGGTTACGGTTAAATTTTAATTTGATTTTAATATATTCTTAGCGGATCTCGAATAAAAATTATGCACAAGTTTCAAATATCTTGAAAAATATAGATAAAATTATAGATTATATACAAGTACAATTCCCACAAACGCAATTTAAATTGCAACTGTAAAATTGCTACCTTGCAGAATTAATTTCTCGATAATGGCATTATTGAGACTCAATAAAATATTGCTCGTATTTTGGAATTCTTCGGTGGCTTATCAGTTTCCGATAATATGCACGAATGATCGTCTATAGGGGCTTTTTCATCCTCTAATTATTGCTCTCGGACGCGTGTAAAATTAAACACCCGCTACCGTGGTAGAATTTATCAAACCGCAATAAATAATGAGCGCGCCTAATGCCAGTAACAAATGTACACCCGTTAAATCAGCTTCTAGGATTAATTGGGAAATCGGCCGATGTAACTCGTGGGTAGTATCGTTTTGGTCTGCGGCCAATGCAGGATAGATAGAACGAAATAATCGATTATTTTAATATAGCAGCACTGTATGTGTTACCAACTCCGTCGGGATTTAAAACAATTGCATTGTAACTGGGTTTACCAGGCGTATGGATGAACCGACGAGCACGAGAGTGAACGAACAAGCAAGTAGATGTATTTTGTAAGAATGAAAATGTTTACATTGGAATAGATTAAAATAATAAATTAAAATAAATGCATGTGTAAATGAAATAATAAATTAATCTAATTCTGAAGAAAAAAAAAAAAAAAATCTGTGATAAGACTTTAATAAGATCTATTAGAGAGTAATAAAAAACACTTGTTTTTTTGGACATGTATACACTCCTATATTCTGGTAGTGTATAATTATTTTTCGCAATCAATCTGTGATTCCCTCTTGAGAATTCAATACAGGAAATTAAAACATTTCAAAACTCTAATAAGAGAGAGAGAGAGAGAAAAAATGCCCTCAAAAAATAAATGAATCACAAGATTTATTAATTAAAAGACAAAACAAAATAATATTTCAAGAATCACGATCTCAGATATTCTAAAAGTTGCAATTCCAAAAATTTTCGATTTTTTTAAGTCTAAGAATTTGAATTACAAAAATCTAAAACCTCGAAAATGAATAAAATATCAAATGAATATAATTAAATAACAATTAAAGCTCTAAACATTACAATTTTAAATACTTTAATCTTATTATTATATGTTATCCGATGTTATCTTAACTATTTTATTTCCGCTTAGTTTCATTAAAGAGAAACGGGGAGCGTATATAACATTAAGTAAAAGTCGGAGCTGGCTTTGTTAAGATTATCTGATTGCCAGCGGCAATAGCCTTTAATTCGTTAATGTCACTCAGCAATCAACCCGATTTAGCTACTGCTTTTGCTGGCTAACTTAAAACAGTGAAAATTTATTATACAGACAAAAGAGATACGAGTATCCGGATGACATGAATATAATTGCATTGGAAGCAACTATCCATAAGAGTTCAAATTCAGTAAATTTTATTCGCGTTCTATCAATTTATAATCACAAATAATAGATTAATCAAAACTACTTTCTATCAACATTCGCTATAATTTATTTAAAAATAATATGTAGCAAAACTTTTTAATGGGAAGAACAAAGAAACTGTGTGAGAAACTAGTTCAAAAATATTTGCCAAGAGTTCTCGAATAAATACGAAACCTCAATTTTAATTTTCATATCTAATCAACATTTCACACATAGAAAAGTCAAAGTTTCAACAAGAACGATATGCAGATAGTTTACTTTTCGTAGTATCGTACGAAAGCTCCAACGAGTGCTATAATCGATTTTAAATCGATGTCGAGCGTCATACTTGAACTTAATGACACAACGCTTCTTCTTCCACGTAGACACACAATTTGCATAATATCCTGTGCGGAATTTTTCATCGTTCACGGCATGTTTATAGGTCCAAGTGATTCACTTAAGCAAAATACTTGGGTCAGCACTTAGAATAATTTTCCCCGACAGGTATGGGAAAGAGCGGGGATGGGATAAATGCGCCGCGTAATGTCCTTCTTGCACGATCACGTCGCTAAAAGATCAGCATACTAGCAAAATGATCTCTTTTTTTTTTTTTTTTTTTTTTTTAGGGAAGCTTGTTTTACGTGGCAAACGAGCCATCTGCAAGCTTATTCTCTAATTTTTGACGTAGATGTTATAAAACAACGCATGCATTGTTTTAATCGTAATTATGTAAAAAAATATGTTATAGTTGTAAAAGTTACAAAATAGGCTAATATTGAGATTTCATATCGTAGTATAGGAAATTATAACTGCTTTCACAGACTAAATTTTGCGTATCGACGTAAATAATAAGTTTGAGGAATTTAATTAGTAAACTCACATTAAAAGAGAAATGTAATTAATTTAATTTAATATCGAAATGGTTATTCTATAATTGTATATTTAATTACATAATAACTTATGTTAGTTAGCAATTTATTTATGTAACATGTTTGTGATATGTAATTTGATATTACTACTAAATTATGCAATATTTCTTTAAATAAGAGCCAAAGGTTGATGCGTCTTTGTAATTTGCATAAAAGGCATGTGCTCGTTTTGCGCAAAAGCTGTTATATTTCGGAAATTATGTAAATTGTGCACAGAGAGGCATGGTGAACGTTAAGACCTGGAACGCGACGTATGGCGTTAATATAAAATCGATTATGGTTTGCCCGGTATTTCTGGTGATATCGTAGAAAGCATCACAGGTGGAAAAAAGTGGCATCCGCGATATCATTTCCGCGATATGCAAGTTCCTGTAGTTTCATACATACACCAGTTGTTTTCTTGCCGATGCGCGATTAGATCCGAATTTCACCAGAGTTAATCTCATGTCATGATAAAGAAAAATGTACGAAAGTCGCTTTTTATGTGGGATTAATTTAGCGAGAAATTCATATAACATACAAATAAAGTACCGATGAGTGCAGAATTCCGAGAAAATGTTGCAATAATATTGGACTAGCACGCTTGTTAACAATCTATCGTTTATTCAGTAATGGTAGCATTAGCGACTATCGTGCAACGATCGCCGCCGACCTTTTTCATCGATTAATGCGAATGCATTTTGCACTGGAACTAATGGCATTCAATATTATCGCTCGTATTCGCGGTAAATCGCAATTATCGTCGCGCGAGATAGATTTTGATATGTAAATAAATTTCACTGCGAAGGATAATTTTCTTATCATTTGTATCAACACTTACCTTTTTTTTTTCGGCTTCTATTACCCTCATTTTCATAATGGAAATTAATGACAAAATAATTTTTCTCAATTTTTTATTTCTTAATTATATTTATAAGCAGATTTCTGGTTTTTACTGTAATAAATGTAACTAACTGAAATAAAGACATATAAACAATTGTTTTATTATAATTTTATAATATATGTCATTTTTTAAATAATTTTAGTCATACTTTATTACATTGTTTCTTATGGTATCACACGATTATCGAAAGAAGCGACGAAAAAATATTTTTCTATATGAAATATGTTTGTCGAATATCTTTGCAGCCGTTCCTAAGAATCGGGAATGACCCGATCGAACACGCGGATCGGAACAAAAGAGATGGAGTAATGAGATTTTGAGGATTGCCCGAAAAATTCTATGCCGTGACAGCCGTGAGATTTATTGTCGGTGACAATGAGAGTCCGACAATGTTCCCGGCTGCACCGTGAAAAGGAAATTCCACGAAAAGTACAAAACTGGAACGCGAAGATAGGTAATTAAAAAGTCGATTTCGATTATCATTCTCGCCGACATTGTGGAAGAGTTGATAAGGAATGCCAACGTCCTCGAAAGAAACTGACATAAAAAGAGAGTCCGAGAGAGCGATAGGATACGAATGAAATGGAAAACAGAAATTTCCTTTTATTCTGTCTTAAAAGATGAAATAAATAGAATTTCATATTTCTGTCAAATATATGTCAGAAATTATTATTTAAAGATATTCCTCTCTCTTTCTTAGCAATTAAAAATAATTAAAGACTCATTTTTTAAGCATTTAAAGCGAAGAAGTTGATTTGACAGAGATGTAAGCGATAAGTTTCAGTTATGTACGATTGACATAATAAATGATTTATGTAACGAACGATAGTAGGCGAGAGATGCGGCAAGATATGTGCATTTAAATTGCAAATTCTGGATTCGCAATTATACGGGCGGCAAATCGGAACTTAAAATTGTTACGCTGAATGTCCCAAGCGTCGTGCATATCCTATCAATGAGAGATTCACTCTGACGCATCCGAAATCAATCTTAAATCTCCCGGAACGAGATTGTGTGGATATTCGTTGGGCGTCATTTGCCTGATCCGCAAAAATATCGCTCATGTAGAATCAGATTTCATTCCCGTAGACGTTCTATCAGATTCAGCTCGCTCGCAGTGCCAATTGAATGAAACGCGATTTCGACTCGCGCCAATGGTAACAAATCGACTGGTCATCTTTTCTTCTCTTCTATATATTTCTCTCTCTCTCTCTCTCTCTTTTTTTTTTCTTTTAATATGTCGAGCGAATCAATCGCACAACAGTGTGTGTCGAGCGACACGCGACAACCGAATTCACAAGGTAAGCAATTTCGGAGATCATAGTTGTTGCAACATCGCTCGGATGGTACACATATATATCCGATGTCGCTTCACCTCGTGTTAAAACGCCGGTCAACTATGTATGTTGAAACGAAGCGGACATAAAAGCTTGCAGAACTATGCAACAGGGTCCAAGTTATCGATACGCGATTATCCAGATTATGAAATTCGCGATAATTGCAGCGATGCGAATCGAATATAACGCGAACGCTAGTCGGTTTATTGCGGAATGAATTCTTTAATCCGTTTACTTTTAACGGATTGTAGATGTTTCGCATGATGCGATAACCGTAATTCGTAATAATTGATATATATAATATATTATATGATACATGTATACCACGTCAATTTAAAGTTTTATAAACAGTTGAAAGAAATATACGTTGAATTTTTAAATGTTGAATTATATAAAAATTTATTTTGATATTTTTGAACAATGCAATAATCCAAAGTATATCGTATTAATATTCCGCTGAGATACACAATGCTACCGACGTTCTTGCAATTTTTTGTAAGCGAAGTAATATTATTTCCATAGAGAATAAAGATCTGTCTGTACATAGTCGTGATATATAGACTGTCCTTCGTAAGTACGAAGGAATTTTCGTAATCGATTATTCGTACAAAATTAAAGAGCTTGGCAACTCTTGGCAGAGTCTGAAATTAAACTACTGCTGAAATAATGTCCAAGTCTGTATTAAAGTTGAAGCTAACTGAAAAATTCACCTTTTGTTCCGCATCGGGCTTCTGGGTACCCTCATAAATTTTCGTATTATTACGTTCTCGTTTTTACAATAAACAACAACACAATAGAGGATCTTAACTTTATAAAAAATCGATCGGCCAAGAAATAAAAGTTTGTCATCATCTCGCTCATCTAATAACGCACGTTTAGGGGAATCGTTAAAAAAAATATACGAAGTTGACGAACTAAAAGCGAAGATGTGTCGAATACGGAAGGGTAAATTGAATAAACTCTCCGTCGAGTCTTAAGCGAGGGACAACGTTTATCGTTCGCTTCGACGTAGACGGAATTGAGAAGAAGGGCATTTGACACGGCCCTTGTCACACTTGCGAGACAAGATGAGCAAAGTGTCTTTCCTTTCCGAGTACGGTGGACGTTCCACGTAAAGTGTCGCCCTTTCTCTTAGAACGATGTCGTTTCGGACACACTTCCACGTGACAGACAGTGCGCAAGAACCACTTGTCAACCCCGACGCACGGCTCCCGCACCTATATGTATTCTAAAGCACATGAAAAATGCAATCTGGTGTACAGCGAAACATCGAAATCCCTCGGAAACTGCCTGAGCTCAGACGCGGTTCATTGAAAATTTACAAGAAACGTACCTTCGTGGAAGAACAGCACGCGCTCTTAATTCATGAATATGAATAAAAGAAGCGAGAAAGGTGAAAGAAAGAAATCGTCGAAATCAACAAAGAGCATTGTGTGTAAAAATATATAAAAAAATCTTACGTTATCGCTACTTACACTAATATTTCTTCGCCAGGCTTTATTTCAGTTAAGGCTCGCATTTACTTTTTAATTTTCATCTCCGCGCGCGACTAGCAAGGTAAATAAACTGACTACGATACATCGGTAAGCAACTATAATTCAAGTGCAGCTCGCGATGAAAAATCGCGCGAACTACGTGGAGTCCGTGACTAGCATGTGGTGGATCCCGTTCCTTGCCTTCATCGACTATAAAACGACCATACATCCTTGTCAGCGACATATTCACTTTAGTCAAGACCGGGATCTTGCCGCTGACAATGCTTTATGGAGCCGTGCAAAGCGCAACGCTGCTGCTACCGCGCCGTGAACGAACGTCGTCGTCGCCGTCGTAGTCGGCTCTTTGTTCGTGCCGAACACCGTAAACACGCGGCCGTAAAACCGGCCTAGGATTTACGAGAGCGAGGGTGTATGCCGGAGGGCGCGAGCCGGCAATCGTCGTTTTCTCTCGATATTGCTCAACGTCTGCATCTACTTTCGTTCTCGCGCTACGCACCCCAATGATCTATTTACATGCCAAACAGGGTATCACTAAGATAACGATACGAAACGCGCGATTTTTCAATGCCTGTAGCCTTGACAAAATATAGTATTCGCTTTGAGTAATGCGAAAAGACACACTCGCGATTGCTTCTATTTATGGATTTTTTTATCATAGGGTGCAGCTCTTTTTCCGAAGGAAAATATTGAGCAATTGATACTCGTGAATTATAAATCTAAAAATTTTTATGTGCCACATTTTAAAATCGCAAGTAGATAATAAGATAATATTTATATCCCTCATTCCTTTAAAGTACGTCTTGAGAGAATTCTTAATTAAATAAAAACAATATAAATATATATAAAGTATACATTTCACGAAAAAGTAAATTGCACAATGTATTTAGCCATTTCATGATAACAAGCTTCATTGCAATTTGTAATTAAACGCATTGTCGCGAGAGAAGAGACAGAGTTTCTAGCTGCAGATCGAAATGACCAACTTTATGCGGCTTCGTTTATACCCTGAGAACGACCGTATTGTTAGAAATCGCCATTTATTTGCGCGATGCTACTATATATATATATAACTATCTTAATATAATTTCATAAATAGTGCCGAGCAAGAGTGCATTGCGTGCTATGTCTACTCCAGGGAAACATTTTTTTATAAAAGCAAAAGCATATTTCTGGCAACTTTGACTTTCTAAAAAGCTTTAGCTTTTTCTTTGCATCTTCTTTTATTCGGTACAAATATTTAGCGATACTGTTGCAACGATAATTCTTCATAAAGTAGTGTCGTAAATAACACACACACACACGACATTTAAACATTTAAAAGAATTACTTTTATATAAATAAAAAATAAAAGTCTCTTATAAGATTTTTCGTAACAAGTGCGCTAATTAATATATCTATTTAAAAGCTATTTAAAAAAATTTCTAAATTATTATTTATGGAGTATAAAATAAAATTGTGATATGTATTTACATAAAATGGATACGCTTTCTTGATAAGCTTGGTTAGTCACACTTGGTGTGGCTTACATTTTGGATAGCAAATTGCAGTTTATAATTTTAAGCACGTGCGCAGAATTGGTGACAGTACACAAAGTCCACTTAAATTAAAGTAAAAATGCATGTTAAAATTCAACTCTGCGCGTAATAGCCAAAATTTCCATACAAGATAAAAAGAGGATCATTTTTTATTACGCGCGTAATCGATAATTAACTTTTCATTAAGTGTACCGATAATAAGCCTTAAACGATTCCTATAAATAATTTAGCCATTGTTCTTGTTTGTCGCTTAAAAATTATTTATATAGATTATCTCTCTTTTCGATCAATTATATAACGTTCATTAAAAATAGGGCGCCGTTTCATATCGGAATATTTTTCGATGGAATTAAATAAATTATTCCACTTTTTTTAATTGCTCTCTCTTTTTTTTTCTTTTTTTTTAAGATTCGAAGATCGTTGCAAAGATTTCATCTGCAAACTCCAGTTACGTAAATCGAATACTTGCAATATAAAAGACAAGTTTGACTGCCGGAAGTCTTTTATCCCACTTACTTCTTGACGATTCGGTTCAATTGTAACATGTTCTTCATATTACCTATAAGATTCAAAACCCACCTGCAACATAAAAAGAAAATAGAACTTCAGTAAATATGTCGAATGCCGTATGAAACAAAAAATAAGCGTTCGATAATAATTTCGATAATACGATATTCTGACACATTACTTTGTTAAAGAATGATGACGTTTAAAAAAAAAAATTATTTTCTTATAATCGCATATTTTAAATACGATAGTGAAGGCTCGTGTAATTAGTGCATTATTATTGCACATTATTTTAAATGCGACGGCATTTTAAAAAAAAAACGAGGTGAAAATTCTTAAATAAAATATCGAATTTTTATAAAATTAATCGACTCGATAGCAATATCCTGTCTGCTATTAGTTAAATGCCAGTCTATTTCGATATTATCGAAAATCTATTACAATAAATTGATATTTCCAGAATTTTCTCCTCTTTCGCGAAAAGAGTCTTATTTTTACATATTAGGTTTCATCATGATGTATTTTTTGTTACAATTAATTTGCCATGATATATATTTGTCCGCAACAAAAAAATAAAAAATTTGAATTAAACACACTAAGATCCCTTTTGCCTTTTAATTCTTGAGTTTTCAGTATGCATTCAGTTGTTACATCAATTAAACATCAATACTGTGATGCGGCGTTGCGTAATGTATGTTCATTAAATATTCAACAAGGATCTTTTAATGACTGTAAAAGCCAGAGCACTTTGTACTTCAATCCTCAAGATAAATATCTTTTTAAAATACGCGGCTTTTTTTAAATATGCCGACATATTTTTTCTCCACTTCCATCTTTACATTTCTTTTTTAAAGAAGGCCTGTATTTCCCCTCGCAGCGATAGTGCACTGACAGTTCACGACTAAACGTTATTGTTTTACAAAAGCTGCATGTTTACCTGCACTTTACATTAAACGTGCTCGGGCAAATATTATCCTGCTTTGAATATTTATGGGGACGAAAAGACCTCTACCGATTTTATTCGCATCGCGTTTGAAAAGGGCGTCGTCCCCATGGAATATTTTGTGCGTATATTTCATAATACTATATATTTAGTATTCTGTTTATATTCGTCAATGCAATATGTAAAAAATTATTCTTATTTTCATGTTCTCGATTATTTTTCAATGCTATAATATATTCGCGCTGTTAAAATATTTTTATTAATGCATATTTTACTCTACAATACTCTACATAAATTTTAATTGCATATCACGAAATAAAAGTAAAAAAGTTATAATAAAATATCAAATAATGAATATACGCTTATGAAATACTGAATACAGTTTACGCTGTTTTCATTATTATGCTGATTATGTATTATGCAAAATTGCCGCGCACATTTCTAATTAGAAGTTGCAATATCAATCAATCGTACAACACAAACAAACTTGTTTGCGATTTAATTCATAATATAACATTTTGCTCAAAAGCGGTATGGTAAAATCCAAATAAATTTGCTCTGCATACAAATCGGTATTAAATAAGCATACCCGTCGATTTGGAAGAATAAACATGATCATGTTTCGCGGATAGACTAACTTCGAAATGATATCAAGCAATAACGCTCGAATTAATAAATAATAATCAACGGAGCAGAATATGACAGGTAAGTAGAAACTCACGTTCGACAATTTATTGAATAGATAATTTTGGGATTTGCGTACGAGTTATTACGTTCTCATTAGCGTCCTGCGCAAACTGCTCGGCGCCCGCGTTTGACTGATTAACAATCGTCGATGTCGTAGCCATTGGCAATGGTTGTGATTAGTCGCGACTCATTTCCATAACGACGATGGCGCACATATACGGACGAGTCAAACCGATCTTTGTGTTCCGGCATCGCTTCGATTACCGTTCGGGCGTGATAATTTAATCCATCTGCGTGTAATTAGCCGCATAATCGTGGCTAAACAAATAATATCGTTCAAAGGCAAATAAAATCTCCGATTCAGAACAGGCCTAGGCGATAATCGTCCCTCGCGAAAGGGGGTGAATTGAAAACGCCAGATACGTTGCCGTAAATTATGCGGACGCAGATGTAGTTCGTTGATTTAATCGAACCGAGATAATCAGATTGTCAGTTTATTTGTTAAACAGAATAACCTGTGTCTGCTATTTGCGATGACCACGAATAACGTGCGATGATCACGAAATTCCTGAATAGAACAGATCCATTGTGTTAGGTAACTAAATGACAAAGTTAAAATTGACAAAAGTAAAATTATTTGCGTATTAAATTAATAATTAAACATAATATCGACAATATTTTTTTCACTCCTTTCAGTGTTTCTTTGCGTAAATCTATTATAAGAAATTTTTATTGCGATAATTTTATTTTATTTATTATTCCGTAAACAATATTAATTAAAGGCTTCAAACTATATTAATCGAAATAACAGTATATAAGATCATGTTTCGTTATTATAAATAATATTTCGAATAAATTATCCTAATGTTTTTTTTCTTCATTAAACACTAGAAATATATTATTTTGTTATGAGATAAATTTATGTATTTTTTGTTATAATTATTTTTTTACTATACTATGTGACATGATTCATCATTTATTTAAAATAAAAAAAAAATCTACGTGCAATACATATATGTTATATGATTTTGTATTAATAAAATCATGGAAAGTATAGCTATGGAAGCTCTCTCGTTGACAAAATTACACATTGGTCCTTCACAAAATGATACTACACCAGGATCCGTTCGGTTAATTTTGGCCCATGAAATTTCACGGGATTCCAACTCAAACAAACTTTGACACGGGAGTCCCATTTCACGCACAGTCATAACGCTATATTACCCGCCTATCCAAAAGTAATAACGCCAACGTCGAAATTTTGTTACTGCAACGCATCGCAGAGACCGCGTTATTCAATAAATCGCATCAACCTGTTCCTCTAAATGTATAATTCATATTGATAATTCTCTGAATTACTAATTATTTACAAATTTCTTTCGCAGCTCTTAACGGCATAATTTAATATAATGCGAAATTAATATTTGCCAATAATTTAATATTTTGTTTGCCAATAATTTAATATTTTGTTTGAAGAACATGTACTGCATTAATGCACTTTATATGTCAAAGAATGCGCAATCTCTCTGTATGCGATATATAAATATGTGATATAGCTGAAATATATTCTAATTTACAGCGATTTCAATTTTACTCCGTATTTTCTAGATATACGGAATATTAAAAATTGCAATATAAAGATTTACAATGTACAATTACAAATGTGATTAATTTCATAAGCTAGAAATAAATCAAAATTATTATAGAAATTTTAACAATTAAATAAATTATTAAATAAATAAAAATTCCTTATTTTTTATATTTCGCCATTATATTAGCGATTAATCGATAGCGTTATATCGTGCATTAAATCGTATTGTACTATCACACTGTGTCGTATTACGTTTACGAAACGGCGTATCAAATTGCGCGAAAATTAAACGCGATCTCTCTGACAAAGGGAGAAATGCCACATGGCGGATACACACGTGCAACAATCACCGCGCGCTTGTGTTACAAGTCGCGTGCAGAAGTAAAAGCCGAACTCGCCAACACCATCTTCGTCAGATGCTTGCTTCCATTTGGCGTACCTCCATTGTTCTTATACCACCCGTTACAATACGTCACAGGGCAAATTTGCAGTAGGCTGAATGCTAGGGTGTGGATATCCCAACCCGTAACGGTAGCAGGGATACGACAGTAATAAAAATACGAAGGGTGCCCTTCCGACCTTCTTCCATCCCTGTGCTTTTTTATTCCGCCCTTTCGTTAATTTCGCCAAATGGGAAAAAGCCCAGAAAACTAAATCGCTTGTGTAATGGATATATATTGGTATATATATGGTATATACACATATATGGGTATTTGTTCATTTATATCATTTAATGATAAAATTTGTATTTTCTTGTAAGATAATTCAAACAAGAATCGAAATAAAGTTTAAATTGTGTCAACATAATAATACTAAGAAAAATAACATCTTTTTGCATATAACTTATATTTTTTCATATATTAATTATTTATTTCTATTAAGTTTAGCTATTAATTATTCATTTTTCTATTTCTAGCATTTAGTTTCTCTTTCAAGTCTTCGATTACTTTTTTTTTTTTTTTTTTTTTTTTCCTGGAACGATTCATTTATTGCAAGTCCAAGAGCGTTCCCTTATCGATAAAGTGCTCAATTTTTAACTATCGTAACTAAGTCGATAATTGACTCATCGATAATTACTCTCCAGTATGATATAGTTCAATTCAAATTTATAACATCATGATAATTAAAATAAATGATGGCAAAGTATGAAGTCCTTTCCAAATATTTCATCTGATTTTTGCAAATGAAAATTACAAACTTAGCTCTTTAATTATAACTCTTAATTGTAGAACTTTCTATCACGTTTCTACTTCTTGGATAATTTAGACTCCCTAGACAACGTTAAAATTACCCGTTTGAAAGGATATGCCGCTGAAAAACTATAATTCACGTTCGAGAATTTTTGTAACATTTTATTACATTTTTACCAAGCAGTTTTCGCTGCTTTAATAAATGCTTCGACGTTTTCCCGTTTTTTTTATTTTTCCTGAATATTTTAAGCCGCAGGTTAATCAGAAACCGCAGGTCCGTCTTGTAATTTATATTTACACAATTGAACATTTCTGTAACTTTAGCGTTTTAAGCGTCTCGAATTTATTATTAATTATTGCTGTTTTTATTATTCTTATCTGCAAAAATTATGATGACGAGTATTTTCGCGCGTGTGTATATATATATATATAATATATATATATATATATATACACATAAAATATATATATATATATATATATATTTTATGTTTTTTCTCTACCAGGGATATATTTCTTTAGGGATCTTTTCTCCCTTTATGTGCGGTCTAAATTAAGGACAAATCTAATAAATTCCACTACGTTAATCATAACATCAATCATCCTTCTTCCACCCACAATTGTAATATAAAATATTGGGATTACGAGAGTGAGCAAGAAAATCGTCGTAACAGGCTTTAAGAGGGTTGCTTTTATCCCAAAAACTTGTCTAAGCGAGGTGATTTAATGGGAATAGCTGCTCCTTTCTTCCATAGTTTTTCCATCAAATTTTTTCTAACAAAGAAATAATTTTTTGGACAGGCTTTTATGTTATATTTATTATTAGCATGTATAATTTAATATTAATAAATAATAAAATATATATATATTTTTTTTTTATATATACACATATGTGTAATATTTGCAATATTAAAATTGTCACATTTTTCGCATACAAAAATTGCTATATTATACATGTATTGTTCAAGACGCGAAACAAAAGTATTAAATTAAAACAAATTTTAAAAAAAGAGCAAGAAAAGAAGGGATATTAAAAAATCAAACATTTTTTATACTTATTAAAAAAGTCCTCGCACATATATTAGTCTGCTAATTTGTAAGGTCATCCAAGAAGTTCTTGGAAAAAACTTTACTTTGATAGTTTAAAACTTTATCACGGCCGCAACTTTTTCCATTTTATTATACGAGACTCTTCTATCAAATTAACAGTATCTTAAAGCTTGTTGATCATATCAAATGTATATATATGTGTGTGCTGGAGAGAGAGAGAGAGAGAGAAAATATTTAATTTTAATTCTCTTCGAGAAGCAGCAACTTGTGTTAGGACAAATATTTTTTAATGTGTAAATCTGATTTCTCGGAGTAAAAGCTTTATGTAGCAGAAAGAGTATAAATTTCCACTTAATCATATTTTTTTCTTAATTTTTCCCTAAATTTATTTATGGCTGTATTTCAAAATAAAAATATCTTATAAAATCTCTAACAGAACCAAAAATATTATGTAATAATCTGTTGAACTATATGTTATTCATCATGTTTAGTAAGGATATAATTATAAACCGTTATCCATATTTGATCATACTGACAGGATGCTAAGATATCAAATAGAGAGCGTCTGATCTGAGTTTCTATAACAAGTTAAACTTTGACGTCTGATGATTTATGACGACGAGGAGCAATTTTTCATTCGAATAGCGTTACATCTTGTGGTCTGCGCGATATGTCATATTTTGTCATTTGTTTGCTTTTCGTAGGATAGACAAAATAAACTTGAAAGATGCTCGTATAACGCGTATTCAAGACGCATGAAATATTGGTACGACAAATATATGATTAATTAAAATTTCTATAAAGATTTGGTATTAAATTTTAATACATAATACGGGATATAATATAAAAAGATTTTGTATCGTAACTTATTTCGGCAGATTATACCAACAATGTTCTCTAACAATATAGGCAAATTGTCGCGATAGCTCGTTAGCTTTACTGCCCGACGCTTTATAATATCGATCGCGTTATGAGCGCATTGGAGACTACGATGTATACGGGGTGTCTCATAAGACCCGGTTTTTAACACCGCATTATCTCCGTAACGAGCACTCGATAAGCACTAGATGAAGAAAGAGTCCGTTCTGAATTAGATCAGGAGGATGATTTCGCTGCTAAAGTCTGACATTTAATGAACACGCTATATAACGGCGCGGTCGATATCTCGATAATATGAACACGCTCAATAATACTAAAAGCTTCGATATATATATATATTGATAGAATATAATTAATGTTAATGCAATTTAATCGCGCGCATCTCAGCTTGCTACATAAAAAATTCTCTAAAAATTTTTCCCCATCCGCATCAATGATGCTGCTAAAAATATATCAGTGAAATTCTAAAATAAATCAACGAGTCAATTCTTTTAAATTCAACGTATTTTTGTCCTTTTTAATTAGTTTAATTGGGATTCTTAATCCAATTTCCATTTCCACTTATCCCCTCAGCTGTCTATGTATGACTTTTGATTTTAATAGCATTTGATGCAGTTAACGAATCGAGTGCAAATATATTAATTTAATTTCAGCTTTATAACGGCGTCATAAAAATAATGGTTTGTTCAAACAATTTGACTAGCTTGATTAATGTATCGAACGTTTTGATGTATAGCACCGTGAAAGATAAAACAAAACAGTAAAAATTTTATAAAATTTACTTATAAAAGAGATGATAAAAAAATATACAAAGCTCATGTTTTACAATATTTTAAATATCAAATTTTCTTTGATTTAGAAAAATAAATTGTATATATAATAATGTGTGTATACGTATTGTATATAGTATGTTAATTATAGCCATTATAAATAGATAAATTAGATATATTTCCCACGAAGAAGGGAAAGACAATTAAGAACCAGCGCGATAATAAACGACATATATTAAATTAAAAATGTAATAATAATATACGATATATAAAATAAGAGTGAGTCGACCATGTTATCAGAAAACAAATGTTAATGAACCTTCGAGACAGAGAGAGACTGTCCAATAAAATATGAACACAATTACATTTTATTGGACAGTCTCTCTCTCTATTTCGAAGATTCATTATGCAACGTTTGCCTTCTGACAACATGGGTGACTCATTCTTGTTCTGTATATTATTATTATTACATTTTTAATTCAATATATGTCATTTATTTTGTAATTGCGCTGAAGATAGTTCAAAAAAGAACCACAATGTACGTTTTTTTGATTATGCTCATCATCACTTATTATTAATTAAAACGTCAATGTAATTTGACTGTAATAAAATATATACGCACAAGTTACCGCACTGGCTCATAATCGCCTTTTTTCTCCTTCGTGTGACATATTCGGAAGAGCCTTTATCAGTTTATTTTGATAAATTAGATAAATATAAGAGATGATTAGTCCAACTTTAGATAAAGAAATACATCTAAATTCTAAATGAACAAATTGCGTTAATAAACAGCGATATTAAAGTATTTGTATTTGTGTATAAGCGACTTTTCATTTTGATTGTTGTACGTTTGTTTCTATGTGATAACGATACGCTGCACTGAATGTGTACACCGTTGAAACTTCGATAGTAAGTAGAGCGAGTATACCGAGTGTCAGACGCAATTACGCGCGGGAATTCAGGCTATCGGTTGGTAATTGTCGAGTATCTCTATCCGCGATAACCTGTTGGACTTCGATTAAAACTTACACGATAAATGCAGCGAATGATCTTTGATTTTATGTTTGCAAAAATATGCTCTTCTAGAATATCAACAAAAACAAACTCTCGCGTTACGATGAAGAACGCACATTTTACATGTTACTAACTTTATGTGCGCGCAGTATCAATATTTCTTGTACATTTTATAACTGACTTCAAGAATCAAATAAAAAAATATATAAATGTTATACATTTTCTAATTTTTATAAAGAAATTTTGCTTTTATTTGTCAGATTTAGTTTTTAGAGCTTTTTTTTTTTTTAGAGAAGGATGTGTTTAATTTTCAAATTAATTTATTGCTTCAAATATCAAAGAACTAGCTTTGAAAATATCTGTGTGAGATATCCTGAATTAATTTGAGAAATACTCAAGTTTGTAGGAATTAATCAGTAGGTACAAACCGACATGAAATAGCGGAAGAGCCGACATTAATTTGGTTCAAGTACATGCTCCCAATGAGCTCCTCGAAAGAACAATGAATGTCGGCGATCCCTCAGTTTGAATGACGTCTTTAATATCGCGTTATACGTATTATTGGGGTTGAAAAGGCAATTAATCCGTCGCAGCGCAATAACTCTGTTGGAATCTGCAGAAAACAACATTATGGAAAGGATGTATGTACACTTAAATAAATAAATACATAAATAAAATCAGATTTTATTATTAAATATTATCAAATATATTTTGTGTTTTTAAAGCAGAAATCATTTTATCAAATCTAAAAATAATGCATTTTTGAGACGCGAGAACAGATTTAATCACCTGTTTCCAAGTAAAAACGATTATTTTTATTCAAGTGACTACTGATTACTCGAAATGTTTTGCACAACTTGTATTAATCAGATTGATAAGATGTATATTATATTGTGTGTGTGTGTGTGTGTGTGTGTGTGTGCACACACGCGCGCGTGCTATTGATATTTCTTTGAATCTCAAAGCGAATTCGTATTGCACAAAACATAAAATGTCGATTATCCGCTTAGAATCTCGAGGAAATCTCTTACAATCAGTTTGTCGTTTTTATTCTATACTTTCGAGTTTATCCCCTGCTCGTATACGTTGGAATTCTTTATTGTTACTTTAAATCGAATTTCTCTCATAAAAAAAAAAAAAAAAAATCCGCCTTTATAAATCCAACAATATATAGGAGAAGAAATATACTAATTTTTGAGGAAATGTACAGAATGTTCAGAAATAATGTCGTGAAACTTCATTTGTGAAAGACAAAAAACAAGAATCGTGAATCTGCACTCTATGTTTCTCCTAGCTCGAGGCTTGTTATTGGCGATGCGTACACGCTCTCGCTCGATATATGATCGCGGCAGTGACTTCCGGAACAGAGGAAATAGGCTACCTCGTGTTGCAAACTTGCCAGACTTTACCTATCTATCCAAGTACTTGCATTTTCTACATGGAACGCATATCCATTTCCAGCTTGTTGTCGGCATTCGCATTTTGTGCGCAAAGTTAGCTTCCGTGGATGTATAGATGTGCTCTTTTCGCAAACTCGATTTTCTGCCGTTTCTATGAATTGTCACACGCGGCTACATCGGAAGTTGACGAAGTCGCACTTCGACACAACTCAATAGCCAAAACTTCGATGTAACCGCAGGATTCCGTAAGAATTCTCCTGGTCGAAGTTTTATGGAACTACAAATTACATTTCTATTATTTTTACTCTTGCCGGAGGTTTCATCGAAAGAAGGGTAATTAGCATTAATTCCAAACATCCGTTTATTGTACAAGTAGTAAGTTGTAATGTCGTGTATATAGTAATGCAATAGTACAAAAAGATACTATAAAATAGATAACTTGAAAAATTATTATAATAAAAAAATAAATAAAATATAATTTTTGATATAATATAACGGAAAGAAAGATGTAAAACAGTTAGAATTCTATTTAATTATAAATATATTTTGATAGAAATAGAAGAATATAATTTGAAGATTATTTCCAAAATATTTAGTAAATACTGAAAATTAAGAAAATTATGCTATATAATCAGGTAAATCTAATAAGCTGATCGATTTGAGATTTGTTAATTAATTTGTGTATACAGTTAATTAATTTGCACGGTAAATTCGAGGTGTAGGAATCATATAATGTGTATTGTATTATTTGCCTGTCCGCGCAACCACAGCGGCTAGCAACTAGAGTTTAACTAACTAACTATTCGCAATTAATAATTCTCCTCCCTTAAGAGATTTGCGGCTCTCGCGCTGCTCTTGAAATAAAGACAACTGTGTGTTCCGTATTTGTTTCGACTCTTATCACGGTTCTGGCGTGCAACTGGCTTGCTCCGACGAAGCGGCGAGTACCGCAGAAAGGTAAAAGAGAATTAAAGGTATCTCCCTGGGACGTGTCCCAAGTTTCCGCAAATTAAGTTTCCGCGCTAAACACATCGTTTCCCGACACCTTCTTTACCGCAAAATTCGCTGCACGAAATGTATTCGTCTGACCGCCAGAGAATCTAGGGAGATTTTTCGTGCCTCTCGGTATTAATGACACGTACGGCACGTGAATGGAGTGCCCTCGAGCTTTCGTTTTTCTTTCTTTCCAAAGAAATGCCTTATATCGGAAAAGAACTACGAAAGGTCCGACGAATTTCTCCTCCCATTTTAACCCTTGCACTCCAAGCGCGCTCAATCGTGAACATACTCTTTCTTCACTCGCGACATGCATAGAGTTTTAAAATTCTTCCGTATTGTTGCAATTCATGGACATGCTCTGAATTACGATTTAAGTTCTCGATTCTATTGTAATATACCCAATTTTTAAATAAAATAATGAAAAGATGATGATAATAGACAAACGATACGAATATTACCAGGTTAGATATTGTCATTAGTGTTTCCGATAACCGGTCTTTTAAAAAAATATTCTTACTATTATGCCACTATCGAACAAAGATTTTTAAGCAATTGGTAAGAAATTATTTTGCAATTTTTTTCCACTAAAAATGTAACATAATTATAGCATCATTTAGAAAAAGAAAGGAAAGATATAAAACGAACGAAATTGCGCCGAAAGCAACGCGTTATTACGTCTAATATCAACAATATATTCGTAAGCATTGTTATTTCATGAGATCATTAAACAAGCGGAATGTGTGTTTATTAATATGCTATTTTATTGCCGTTTGTTCCATGATTCAATTGTGTAATTTCATTGTGCGGCCGTTAATTACGTCGATCCTTTACTTTGCTAGAATCAATATTGCAATTGATTAACGATTATTATGTTGACGTTTATTATGAATAAATAATCATTATAGTTGCACGATTGCTACTACTCCGTTTTTCGAATGTGTATATGTGTAAGTAGAGAGAAAATAATTATTATATTATTTCTCATCATAATATTAAGAAAATAATTATTTTACATTTTACAATTATATTCCCCTGCCACATACATATATTGTTTGGCGAATTAACAGCGTATAGCAGTGCATATATATGTAAGTATGTATAGAATTAAGTGTTTTCAAGCAATACACTTTCATATCGAAACCAGTTTTGCCAAGGAAGAATAAGAAACAAGACAAATGATGGGAAAAGCGGCAAAACTGCGCCGCGCCTTTAAAGCGAGTGACAAGGGATTACCGTAAAAGAAGAAGAGATAATGGCGTCCCCGAGGCTGGCCAAAGGCGACACTTTACTATTCTCGACAATTTTACGGGATTGTCTGGTACATTGCTCTCCGCTTGAACGATGTATGCGACCATTAATAAATTGAGCCAAGAGCGCTCCTCCGTGAAAACAGATTTCATGAAAAGGTAAGCGATGCTCTTCCTTTCTCTCTCGACATTTTCTTGTCGGGAGCGAAAAAAACGCCTTATGTCCGCAAATTATTGCGCAATAAAACCGTAATATGTCAGTCGATGCGTCGCATCGAACCGATTGCTCTCTTCCGCGATCCTTAAATGACATTTGGCAAAAAATTCGGATGAGCAACTTCTTGTAAGATTTTTGCCAAACACGCGCTAAAACGCGCTTCGATGTTTAATGCATTCAATGTATCATAGGTTATTGGTTTCTCTATCAAAATATCGACAGCTTTTACATCATGTGTCTCCTTAGAGCCTTTGATTTTAATTTTACAATATGTTCAAATAATTTAAAAAAATTCTCGATGGTTTATATATGCCATCATTTTTCATAATCGCTTTATTCTCAATCGCCTTGATGATCAAAATATTTTAGATAAACATCGTAGAAAAAAAATTCTTTTAAATTAAATAAAATTTTCTTCTCTGCTTTATATATATTATCTCACACCCTTCCGACAAATTAAATCTAAATTTTTTAAATCAATTAATCTCCTGTGCGGGTTTATATTATTTTTGAGAATTTCTGATCAAACAAATAATAATTTTCTCCCTCAAAACGTTTCCAAAAGCACGTAGTTAAGTTAATATTCCGTGATAAAACAATTCGCCCTATTGATACTTCTAGTAATAACCGGTGTATGACCATAGAGAGCACTTGTAACGCGTAAATTTGCGGTGCGTTGCGGCGTTGCGGTTCGATTCGCCTGCCGGGGTGGTAATTGTTGTGACCGTAAATTACCGCGCTCGCCGATACTAAGCAAGGCGTAAGTGATATGTATACGTATATCGATTGTTACAAAGCCGATCTATTTCGGACCTGGAGCAAGATTGCGAGCAAAAGTTAAAGTGTAGCAAGGATCGAACGTCGAGAGAATGAAGAGTCGAAAGCCGTGTTCGATTCGCCGAGCTTTCGAGCGCGTAAATGCGCGGCGGCGCGAATTTCGGCGAAATATTTCGCGACCCCTTTGTCCGCGTCGATACATATATAATGCGCGTCTACCGCATTTTTTTTTTTTTGTTTGTTTTTGTTTCGAGTACGCACAATGGGCATCGGGCGGAACAGCCGCGATTTCGATGGTAATTCGCGGGCGAAACAATGGCCTTTCGTTTGCGAATTATTGAACAATAAAGTGGTTATGTCGGGGCGATACGTCAAGCGCGAGCAATGGGGATTGCGGGACTTCTTTTCATCCGAAACGCGCCTTCCTTTGTGCGAGAAATACAGCAGCTGGCAAAGGAAAATACGGGAGCAGTATCTCGATAAGATGGAAAATGCTTTACGAGATACGAAATGCTCTTAATCATCGCGTAAAGAAAAAGGCTGGATTCGGCCGATTTCGATCTGGCTCGAAATCAATCTTAGCGTTGGACTTTAATGCAATGATTGCGAAGAAATTCATTTCTCACGGGGAAATTTAAAATTATAATTTTTTTTTAATACTAAAATATACAATAGGTCTATATTGAAGTTCGTCTTATCATCCTCTACTATAAATGATCCAAGTCATATGAATCGCGGTTCATTTTACAAGTTCGGCCGCAATCGAATTTAATAGGGCAAGGAAGTCGTTAAATGTAACGCCGAGTTCCTATTTCGCCGTCACGGGCACTAGCGTAATCATTATACGTTGGCAGGTAACGCCTAGGGGAGCCCATTATGAGTTTCATAAATTGTGGGGCAGGCCTCTGGAAGTAATCTTAAATAACAAGTATATGAAAGCGGCCTTTATATAGCAGAGACTTAGACAGCGCTTTAGGGAAAACATCTCACGCGACAGCGTTCCTTAAATAATATTGCGCGCTTAAGCAACATTGTGTATCGATCGAAAAACACCGGAGAACTTCTCTCTTTGCTTATAGCTGTAAGTAGCGTAAGTGCATTTAGTGCGACAAGATAGGCTATTTAAACGCTACATTACTTTAGTTGGAATGTCACAGAGAACAGAGCGAGAGAGAATATTTACTTGTACTATAATACAAAAATAAAAATTCTAAAAAAAGTATCTTTCCTAATATCTACTTTAATATTTTAATAAATTTAGAGAGCTAACTTTACTCTTGTAGTTTCTTCCTCTGTTTTTTCGGATTTAGCCTTCATCAACTTAAGTCATCTTCTACAGTACATAGTAAAAGTCTAATCTTTAAATTATATATAAGCTTTTTTAAATATTTTCTTCTTTCTTTTGAGATATATATAAAATTCTTTTATTTTTAATAATAAATTTACGATAAATTAATTTTCTTCTCTCAATAACAATTTTCTTATAATTATTACTAGCTAATAATTAAGCGTATTTCGAAATGTAGTTTACACCACTTTTAAGGTAAACAATGCATATGACGAACTTTAATTTACATGGACAATACATAATATAGAACGGATCGTAATGAATTTAATTAATGCAATTCCGGTCACATGTACGTATTACATACGCAGCTTATATATTCCCATCAAGGGTGCGTTCTCCCTTCCGCACTATATTATGCCTGCGCAAATAAGCAGAAATTTTGGGTTTTCCCTAATATCAAAACGCTCCGAATATCAGTATCCCGCGTATTAGGTTCACGCTTGAAGGAATATCTCATTGAATTAAATGATGAACAAGGATGATTTTCGCACGAGCATTATGTGCTTGGCTTCGCGAACAAAACGTACGACTAAAGTGACGTTATTCGATTGGTAATATCGACAAGAACGATTAATTTTCTATTATATTTTTGATTTATACTCGTTATATTTCTCCAAAGAGAATTTGCCGCGCGCGCGTAAAGTCAGATGGGTATTTTAACAAACAGAGGAAATTATCTTTTTACAAGTACACGTGCGTTGTAAAAGTGAGAGATGTAGGCGTCGTCTCGCGCGAGATGCGAATATCGATCGGCGGAAACACACGGAGACACAAAGAATTCCCTATAACGATTTTATGGAGGGAACGGCTTCCCCAATCTCGAAACGTTACAGATGTTCGTGGCAAACACGTCGAATATCTCTGTGAAAAATACCCAATATTTTTATGCTTGTGTACATCTCCTTAATCGTTTAAACGTTTATTTCATGGTTTGAGAAATCTTATCGTTTTAGAAATATAAATATCGATAGAAAAATATATATAATATAATAATAAAAAATAATAGAGAATATAATAAAATATATAATTAATTAATATTTTTTTAAATTTCAAATTTTAAATAAATTTTATAAATATTTAAAATATCTCATGTTATAAAAAAAAATTTATTAGTTATATTAGGCTTACTTTAAAATTCTCTACCTGATATATTAATTTATCTGCTCATAAATATATATATTTTTTAATATTTTATAATTTTTGATCGATACTCGCCATTTGTAGCTACTTTTAATATTAAAGAAACAATCGACGTAGTTTTTATATATTAAAAAATAAAACACATTATAAAAAAGTCGAGATAATTCTTATAATAGTATTAAAATAACGAGTTACACAAATTTTTCGAATTTTCGAGTTAAAATACATCGGATTATCTGCGATTCAAGTAAAAGGCGTTGGTTCGTTGGGCATGGAAAATATCGACCGAAATCTGGGGTTGAGAAACTCTACGCGAATGATGGTGTATGGGCCAGCCAATCTTAGATTTTCTCGATCCTGTACTAGTCGCATCCTCCCTTTCTCGAAAGGGCGACTCGATCGGACAGCATCGTGTGAACCTTGCCTTCTTTCTTGATCCGACCCTTCCACCCTATTACACTCTATTTTTTTTCGCGTCAAAAGCCACGAAAAGCCTCGGAAAAAGTAGAAGGTTGAAAAGCGTCTTGCGAGAAAATACTTCAAGACATTTATGTTGAATTTTGTAAAACCTGAATGAAATGTGACTTACAGTTGAAAGACTTTAACGTAGGCACACACATTATTACTATATGTATGTTATGAGCAGCTTCTTTTGAAGACAGAAGACAAGTTTTATCTTAAAGCGTAAAGAAATCTGAGCAGGTAAGTGAGCCGTTTGAAGAGAAATGTCAATTGTTACAAAGGAAAGATTGTGTCCATCGAAATCCGATAAATCGAAAGCCACATGTACGTTGAAAGTTTTTATTGCTCCAATGAAAGACATCGTTTTGTCGATATCAACTCCAAGCATTCGGACCTTCGCTATTCCTCGAATGTTTTGCGTTGTAGGTTCTGTCTAAGAACTCGATCGAGTTATAGTGATAAATCAGGACCGTAAAAAGAAAGCAGAAGTACGAGTTCATTCTTTTTAATACGCTGGATTGCAGTTTACATGATTCTCTCTCTAAATAATTTTAACTTAGTGTTTCAATATAATATTTGCGGATCGCATAAAAAAATATCGTAATATATAAAATTATATTCTTATTATATTAAAAGTACTTTTATATTTTAATATTTCTGTTTTCATTATTAAAACAATTAATTTTCTTCTAATTAATGATTGTTTTATCCTCGTCGAAAAAAATCAATCAAAATTGTTGCTATCAAATAACTCGTAATTATAGTTTTTGATTAGATGACATTATGTATTATAGTTTTGATAAATTTTATCAATTCATCATTCTATTATTTCGATAAACAAATCAATAATCGATCGATCGTTAGACAAATTAAAGCGAACTGCATGTTCTACACTTTGCACCGATCAACTGATTACACAATCGCATGCCCATGATAGCAAGACGTTACTAATCGATGATACCTAAACTTACCGCTGTCAAATTTGATTGTCAAAACTTGAAAACTGAGTTAGAGTTAATTTTCTGAGCAAACTAGATTAGGCTCAGAATTCATTTCACCGAGAATGATTGCATTAGCGAATGCTAACCACTCCAAATTGCATAGCAGTCATGTTTATGTAATAATTATAGCATTCACATAGAGTAAAGAAATATATTACAAGATTAGTAGTTGATTAAAATCTAGATTACACGTATTGTTATAAAAAATTGATGTTCTGTAAAAATAAACGTATAAGCTCTCTTTTAGAGATTATTCAATTATTAAAGAATATATATAAAAATTAGTTTCTTTTTCCATATAAATAAAATTTATAAATAAAATTTACAAAAGTATAAGTCTGTCTACAAAATGTTGCAGAAAAAAATATAAGAAAAAATTCATACATAAAGAAAAGATGAAATAGGAAGCTGAAACAGAAATAATAAAAAGAGTCTTCTATCGCCTTTCTCGTTCGTAATTTGTCTCGGATGTAACTTCTGGATGCAGATGAAGCGATACGGAAACTAGTTTAAGCCGGGAGATTTAATTAAACGATAAATACTACATTCGCGGTTAAATCCTCGCCTTCTCTTCGGTACGCGCACAATTCATTATACCTTGCAAAAAAAATATTAAATCCGTTTACATACCGTATTTTTCTACAAGTATAAAATACACATTTCGTTTATTTCACAGATAATGAAATCTAAATTCGAGCCATGTTCCAACGTGATACATCTAAAGCGTCACGGTGTGATCTGACGTAACGCACTGAAAATCATTTAGACCGATCTAGGAGAGAGAAATGAAAAGAGAAACGACCGCGAGCCATCTGAAAGCTGCACCTAGTAAATTCCATCGAAGCCATACGATTGCGCGATCGCTCTTTGGCTTTGCTCTTAAGAAGAAAAGCAATAATTGAAAGTCTGCGTTCTTAAAGAAACGAGAAAATAACTATAGCTTTCTAAGTTCCTCTGACCATATAAAAAATTAAATAATTAAATTTCTAAATGGCGAAAGTTTAAATTAAATGTGATAAAATCTTAAAAATGACAAAAGAATATGGCAAATTTATCTTAAGATTTAAACTTATATCATTAACAAAATTATGTGTATCTATATGAATAAGGGGATAAATCGCAAGACGGAAAATGACGTAGTGTATATATCGCTAAGACTGGAGGGCTTAAAAGGATACAGTAACTGCACCACGGTGACGCATAATTCGTCGCACGAAATCGAGTTAAGCAGCGACGCTCAACTCGTAAACGTTTAATTCCACGATAAGCCAAAATGCTTAATTAACCGCGCCCGATGTATCGTTACCTCGCGATTATGCGAGACGGCGCAAAGTCCGGCATACGTTATTTAAAGCCACCAAACGATATGGCGTCGTACGAGAGAAACACGCCAAACAACGAGATAATTAATTAACTTAAGCTGCAGAGGGACAGCGAAACTTAATCGCGAGAGTAGTTAGACGTAGAGTAGATTCGAAAATTATCAGATCGCATCGCATGGAATGCAACATGCAGCTCGAATTTGCGATCGTTAAACTCGTTGAGCATCTGCATTATAAACATCGCAATAACATCATAATATATCGCAATGTTATTACAAATGCGATACCGTACAAAGCAATTATTATAATGTAGGGTCAATGCACATTTCATGCAACGACTGTAATAACAATTATTAATCACTTTCTGCTTAATTGCTTTTCCAAAAGCATCGCGGCGCTTCGATTGGAAGCGAATAACGACGAGACAATTTTTTGCGATCCAAACGCGAATCAATTATATTATACGCGCGTTGTTCACGAAATGACAGAGTTTCAAATGACGTAAAACAATTTCCTTCTTTTGCGAATATATTGTATATCCTGACGCCGTTTCTCGCGTGACAACAAAACGATAACGAATGACGACAGAAATGCGCGAGTGCTACGGCGAGATTATTAATTAAGTCGGAACGCTAATGGGTAGCTCGACGCTCCGCTAGGGCGAAGCTCGAAAATTATCACGGGGCAATGAGAAACCGGCGATGCGAGTTAACGCTCATTAAACGCGTCCGTCTCGACACTTAAAAGCGTACGAAGATATACCCGCTGGCTATACTTTGCTCTGTGTGTTTCTCTTTCTCTCTCTCTCTCTCTCTCTCTTTCTTTCTCTTTTATCTACTTACATCGATATATAAACGTTACACAATAAAATCTCGATGGTCAGATCGACGATCGAGGTGACTTTTACATAAATAAACCGGCTTAAAAGCGGCGTAATTCGCGAATATTCAACGCCTCGCTGCCGGAGATAATTGTCGCAAATTGCACGTCCGTGTGCTGCAAATATTTGCCTCGTCAGATGAATCACGGTCAAAAAGCATTGGAAAACAATTACGTGTACTGTTCAATTTTTAATATATGTACATATATTTTTTTTTTTTAGTTTTTAATATATCTCTCGTAAACACGTCAAATGGTATTGGAAACCATATCTACAGATATCTAGTTATAAAAATTTTTTTTTTAAATAAATGTAAATATATATATATATATATATATGCATATGTGTAACATACTGAGTAGATGAAAAGACTGAATTTTTAATCTATATTGGATATGACAGAACGCGAAAACATATATCAAAAAAATATTAAAAACTCTCATTGGATGCTATTCGCTTTGCAGGTGCATGAGTTTTCCGTCGCAAGTGCATCTTAGAAAAAGGGCGATACATCGCGATGCGCCGACATGGCAACAATAATTCAGAACTTCGCAGCGGCGCATCCCGCGCTTTGCGGAACGATAAATCACGGGTCGAAGGAGCGCGGGAATATCAGAATGATGAATCGTCCGTTTAAGCCTGAGTTCTGTACAGGTCGGCTGGATGAGAGATAGAGAGACAGACAGACAGAGAGAGAGAGAGAGAGAGAGAGAGAGAGAGAGAGAGAGAGAGAGAGACGAAGTATTAGAGAGCGGACTATTTCCTGACAAAAATTAATATTCTCAAATATAATATTTTTTTAACGACGAACATACCCCGTTTCAGAGAAACGATTTGATCGCCACTTCATCGTCGAAACATAATGTTTAAATAATAATACTCAACGATAATTCATGCACGCAAATCGTCGACATTTTATTATAAAAATATGTGGACTTTCTAAAATATTAATCAAAAATTCTATCTCTGTAAACTTTATATCAATGATTTTCCAGTCTTTTTAATAAAATTTTATTAAACACGAAAAAAAAACAAAATATATTATTGAGATTTAATAGTGGGAAGATTAATCACACAAAATGCACAGAGCGGAATAATTTTTAAACACAACCGTATATATAAAATTATTCCCGATTTTAGATTGTTTTCCCGACTCGCTACAACTCGCATAGTATTTTAAATGTAAAAATCTCCTTTGTTATTACGTTATCATGAAACGTCATAAAATATGAAATTGATATTGCGTCTCTGTTCGAATATTTTTCAAACTCCTTCTACTGGTCCGAGATAATGCAGGCCGAGATTCGCGCGTTACGATACGCCGAAATGGATAGAAAAGTCAGTGGCATGGGTTAAATGTACAAATCACGCGAGATTGATTTGCAGCATCCACCGCTATTACGCGGTACGTAATATCGCCGCCGGACATGACGTATCGAAACCTCTAATTCATGAGGTAGCTGTCCAAGATAACAGAGAGGACAGAATGCAATTTAATGCATTCCGACGATACATGATTGGCAACAATTATAACATTTAATAAGAAATCTCTAATTGTTTGCGTTTATACACAATATGTTTCATCAGAAAAGTTTGAAATTTCTTGCAAGATTATTTTTAAATATGTCGGATAGTATTACATCTGATTTTCTCCACTTTTGAAAAGAATAAAGAGAAATATAGCAAACTTATGCACAAGTGCGATAACGCATCTGCGACAGGGATAGTCTTTTCACCGGATGTGTGTCCGATACAGCGGTTTGAATTGAAATTTCCTTTCCGGCGAGAGAAAAGTTCCACCGACACGAATATCGAAAAGTAAGAATATCTCGCCAACGGTTCATGAATGAAGCGTCACATAAAACCGTAGCTTTCGATACAAGGGGACTCCAATTTGATATCCGTGTTCATAAAAGGCAGCTGTTGGACGCCAGCTGCTCCTGGGATTACTTTCGCGAAGCTGCATGACCGCGATATTGAGCTGCGGACGAACGCCGGAGAAAATTGGTAAAGTACCTCTCCTTTCCTATTTTCGGCTACAAGCTACAAGTCGATTTAGTGATCATTTCGCGCCGGACGCCGCTAAAAGCCACTCAGCACACAAACACCGGAACATCTAGTATAGATCGTTAGAAAGGCTTGTCAGCCCCAATTCATGTGCCAGAGAGAAAATTTTGTCAAAACTAGATTACAAGGCAGTAAAAAAATTGACATTTAAATTATTATTCTTTCTACAATGTGATAAATATATTTTGTAATAATATTAAAAAATATTAAATTATATAAATTTATTATATAAATTTATTTAGTATCTTCAAAAAAATCAAAATCAATTCTTTTATCTCGCCAAATAAATATAATCTGATTTTATAATAATCTGTTAAAAACTTCTATAAAGATATCTAACAGTGTAATGCGCCTCTAATCTCATAATTATAGCTTCTCATAATATTTAAGAACGATATTTTTGGCATATCATAAAAATTTATCATAAAAATATACAGCGATTGAAGCGATTTAACAAGTAAAATATAAATTTAACAAGCGTTTTTACAATGATCAAATCTGCTACTTTAAAACTTATAAGATACGTCACGCTATTCTCCTTGGTAATACGCTCCTGATAAGAGCTACCTGTTGATCCAGCTCGGATGGACAGGTAACTTGAGGTTACCTTACGAGATATAACTCGCGAGCAGCCTGTATCCTTTTATTCGTCGTCGTTTTCGTACACCGGTGCTCTTGCACTAGCTCGACGCACCCAAAGAAAGTCTATCGATCACATTCGCACGGTGAAATTGTAATTTCTATCCGTGATTGTTCGCGCTATGAGCAAAAAATGCTCAGGTAAAAAATTTCTTTTGCGTTCTCTTTTTCCGTTCCTAATGTTATACGCGTACGATGTATCGTCTCTTAAAAGTTCTATTAAAATCCATGTAAAATTAAAGATAAAATAAATTTCTCTGATATGTTTGCATGCCTAAAGATTAATTTGTAGAGAATCTTATAATCTAGAAATTGTATATATAATATATTTCATGGTTATAAAAAAATATGCGATAATTTTGGGGGAATTTTCTGAATAAAAAACAGTGCAATATTATAGACAATAGCGACTTACTGCTTCGCTTCGCGTTTTTCCGCATAAAGTATCTACATAATGTCTACATAATATGTTTCTAGTATTTAATAACCTTTAAACAATTCGCATACCGCGAAACATTTCGATACCAAATGTCATTTCGCACGATATTACAGATTCGCAAGAGAATTGATTCATACGGATATGTACACTCATGTGATCTATATATAAATGAAATTTTTTAGAAGTTACATAAGTTTCATAGCAAAAAAATTTTCGGTTTTTTCATCAATAATTTAAAAAATTAGATCTGATCAAACTATTTAAAATATAAAAAAATTATTTAACGAATGTAAAATCAAAGTAATTTTCCGAATGCCATTTTTCCAATAATCTCTTTGTAATTGTTAATTTTTAATATTTTATTATCATTAAGCTCCGAATTAAAATTATAAATCGCGCTTGGAATTCAATTTGAAATATCTCGAGATATATCAGAGATAGATAATGTTGCAAACAAAAGAATGGAAAATCTCTGAATATTCCTTGATTAAACTATATAATATATTGTGCAATCAATGATAAATCTGCGATAAAGTTTTACCAATGAATTTCATCCAACTAGCATGTAAGAGTATTATTTTCTACTCCACTCGAAATATAGCTTTATCGTAAATCGCTTTAGATTATACGCTGCCGGTGTTCTCGTTTGCCAATATCAAAGTAGTCTCTAATCATTCATGCGGAAATTTAATGAATTCAGCGTTTCCCCATAGCGACTTTTATTTTCCGCAATTTCTGGCATGCGACATCAATTTGCGATATCCATTTCAGTGGTTGCGTTCAAATAATATCTATCATATTCGACATAAATTTTCTCGATGCATAATTGCTAAATTAATTTATATTCCTTAACATAATACTATGTGTGTGGTAAAAAATAATTTTCATATATCGTGCAATCAAAAAATTAAAAAAAATAAATAAAAATGTCAACGGAAAGTCGTTTCACGGATATTTTTAACGTCATTACTTCGCTCGTCCGTAAAGAAAATTCTCTCAGGACTCGCTACTTGAATTTTTCTCAAACGGCAAGAGTTGCAGCTGGATATCGCACTATATTACGCGAAATGTTCGCCTCAGATTTGTAGAACGAGCTCGATCACACATTCATGTAGACATATCTCTTTTTCCCTCTTTACTTATCTCTCTCCGGTCCCCCCCATTACCGCGGTAAAAATTTTTCTTCGGCTAGAAGATTACGGTCCAAACGAAATACTATCGTGGCATCAGATTTTTATTTTATACTATTGGTATTTTTTATCGCCATCTGCCAATCCCTGTTCAAATCGAATGGATACTTTGCGACTCGTCGCTAGGATATTTCTCGCGAGGAGGAACTACGAAAACCACTCTGCCGTTGCGAGCATTCCTGTTCGATGAAACGTCTCGGAAATACATCGCTTTCAAAAGCAAATTCAATTTCTGTGAAGAAAATGAATTTATAAAGGGCCTGATTTGTTCGCCGCAAGATTTATGACTTGCGAATAAATTTATATAAAGTTTATAATGTACAAAGTTGATTTATCATAATAATCATTAATAATAGCAAGTCAAACGTCAAAAAATTTTACAGATCACTTAAATTAATATTTTAACAATTTTTAATATCTTTTATATTCGATTAAACTTTGGCAGATTTGTGCGGAAGTATGAGTAATGTCATCAATAACTCACGATGTCTCGATGGGAAAGTAAAATGTCATATATTATGGCTCTCCTTCAAATTTCATTCCACATTTCACAGAAAAAGAAAAAAAATGTAGAAATTCGAACGAACTATAAAATTGGAAAACTATCACGTACCAAGTATTTCATCCAAAATTCCATGCTTGTATAGATCTCAAAATCTATCAGAAACAAAATAGATTAGAATAGGAAAAAACAATATTATGTACGAGAATATTATACAATCATACCAATCTTTTTTCTATCTGCATACAAACAATATTTCCTTCCTGTATATATTATTATATTTTAGTTTTAATTATACACATGTACAGATTTTATATGAATTTTTTGTAATTATAAAATTTGGGTTTTTTTCGCATAATAACATATAATTAAAAGCTATCTTATTTTTCTCGAGACTTTTTAGTTATCAATGAGACATATGATGATTAATAATAAATTGTTGCCAAAGTAAAAATCACTGAAAATCAAATTAAACAAGAAGTAAGTTTTTATCCAGTACATTTCTCAAAAGATTGCGGGAGTAACAAGAAATGCAAGAGACACTTAATGGAAAGTCATGAAAAGAGGATCTTTCGGTGGACCATGCTTCTCCTCTCGAAGAAAGATCGGAAGGAAAACGGTGGAAAAGATGTCGATCAACTGGAAAATGATCGCAGATTGGCACGAATCTGCAAAAGAATGAGAACTATTTTCCTCGGCTTCCTTTCCACGTCTTCCGGTTTTTTACCATTGCAGATTTATTTATCTCGCGTTCCCTGTTCGTTTGCACACGATTCTTCTTAAAAAGATTTCATCTTTTGTCGTTTCTTTACGTTTATGTATATTTTTTTTTTAATTTGTGATAATAATGTACTAAGCCAGCTCTATGTGTTGAAAGAAATTGTTCAATTTTTAAGAATTTAAAATTGGAAATATAAAAACTACTTTATTGATATAGATACGTCTTTGTAATAGCCATAATAATCAATCCTTTAATCGAATCAAAAATTCACACATTATTTTCTCTGCGATTAACGAGCGCTGAGTAAGACGAAATCGATCTTCATCACTTATCGGAAGACATTTTAAAATGATTTGAAAAAATTTGAAAAACGAAACTCGAGATCTCAGAAATAAAATTAAAAACAAATAGAAACATCGTTCATCTGACAGATCGTACGGTCTGTCACGAGCAACCATCGCAGCCACCAGATTCGCGCGTGTTTCTCTCCATTATTTTTCTCTCGTTCTCATTCATCTCGTTTCCCTCACGCTCTCGCCGAATTGTACCTTCGTTTACCATTCCAGAAATATTTCTCTCCAGTTTCCCCCAAAAGGCCATCCTAGCGTAGCACCCTATTCCAAAGTGGATTTTATGCGCGACAGCGAGATCCGAAGGGCGCGAGTTATACCTAGCGGAGGGAAATACGACGCAGAGAACCGATTCCGAATGTGCGAGCTCAAAGTTACTACCGACTTCTCGTCTAAATCTCCTCTGGATGAACGCTCGTGAACAAATTAGGGTCAAAACCACGATTAAAGATGGTAATTACGACGCGGTTTCAAATTAAAGCTCTATCCAGTATTTTTCAATTAACTTGAAAACGTTTATTTATTTTATTCCACATTAAATTATTATTTCAAATAACGTTCTTCGATATTTTTGCGCCCAAAGAGAATAATAAATGTGAATGTAGAAACAAATTCACCTTTTTATCACATAAAATGTATTAAATTTAAAAAAAAAAAGTGTTTTTTTTTTCTCTCATTTGAAAAAGCTTATTCCAAAGATTAAGTATCGTAACTTGAAAAGATCAAAACTATAGCGAGCGCGCACTTATGTGGAATATCTAACGGATTTTGTGCGGAGCATACACGTTCCAGATTTATGGATTTCGAGGTGAATTTCTAGTCGTACAACGCATCAAATAATACTCGCGTTATAAAGAGCGTGGTGTCCAATTCATCCAGGCGGTACCTGAAACCTGGTATATAAATTCTACTCTCGGCGTTATTTTTCTTTCATCTCTGGCATTCTATGTCTCCGGTAAAAGAAAGACGAAGAGCATGTTACATCCTTTAGTGAAAATCATCAGATCGATATAATTGTTATTACATCAATGAAAAAGAATAATTTATAAAAAAAGAAAAATGTTACGCAGATAATTACGCGCATTCTATGCAGTTTTACTATTGGTAATTGTTAAAAAATGTGTCTCTCTGCTTCTATATAAAATAATAAAATATTACAAGTACTAATATACAGAAGAGATATTACAATATATTGTAATGTAAAAATAAAAAATAATATTGTTAAAGAATCACTTTGTATAATCTTCGAAATCGTACGAAATGCATAAGAACTTCTTTATTTAAACGGAGACCCGTAGAATTTCAATTTAGCTCGTTCTAAATCGTAATCTCCCTTTGATTTACGACTTCCAAATATGAACTTAGAATTCATAAATCGCAAACGCGCGATTGCACTACATATTAAGTCGCGGCGAACTTCGCTATCACTTGACACGGTTTCGCGTTTCGGTCTTTTACAAAAAGCCGCGTGCTCGTCGGCTGTGAACTGTAAAAGATCCGTCATCCACCCTCCTTTTCGAGCTCGTATCGTTTCATCACCCTCATTGCCATTCTTTTTTGACATCGATTTTGGTTTCTGCGACATAGATATTTTTTGCCATACAATTCACAAAAATATAGATATGTCACGTCAATATTTGTAGCAAATTGTGTTAAAAATAGACGGTTGTTTTTTTAAAATGAATGTTATACGAAAATAGAAATTCAAGAAAATGTCTTGAACTATTCAATATGTGACAATAAAGATAACAAATGAAAATAAAATTTCCCTTCAACCCTTCAACCCGAAAAACTACGACTCTTTACCTTCGCGTTTCCTTTATGACGTCGACGAATTATCGGCAGAAAGGAAGAGAAAGAAGAAATAGTGCAAGAGCTTGAGCTCACGGAAACCGCCATACAGCCGATCGCATTTTACGACACCGATAAAAACGACGAATTAACTACGGGGTCGCGCATGGTCGACCTCGAGAGTGGCTTTCCGATCTTGCATAATTTCCCTGAGTTGGCATTGTTTGGTGAAAGGTATCGAGCTATACTATACGGGAAGGATGCGGCATACTTCGATTTCGCCGTAATTGCGTGCTCCAGAACACCGATATTAATTATAAAAACAATACTTTGTTTAAATAATCACTCGATTTTTTCTTCTCATATAAAGAAAAAATTATTTATTTCCAACATTTTAACAATCAAAATTAAATATCTGGATAACAGAATCTCAAATTATAATAAAGAATAAAATTTCATTCATACGAGAATTCGTATGAGAATAAGATTTTTATTATTTAATAATATATTGTAAAAGTTTAATCCACAAAAAAACTTTCATATTTAATTATTTTTAATTCAACTATCGATATTTACAAGATATCTTTATAAACAGAGCGTGCATATTAAAAACTGCAATACTTCTCATAGCATCGACGTATTTATATATGTTCCGCGGTACGCTTTCGGTATTGAGTACTTTTAACATGGATACATTTTACGTGCAATATTGACAAGATATCTACAAAATATATTATATCGAACAAAGAAGTGCAACATGCGAAATGATTGTTTTTCATACGCCAAGTATATGTCGCCGATAGCTTCCAGGGGGAGGATTTATTTATGCGAATATAAAATTTTTCAAACCTGGAAATATTAGTCTTCAACTTCCCGCCGCGGTCAATGTTCCCTCGTAACAGAAAGTACCTTCTCTCGTTTCCGGTATTATTTGCCGGTACATATCTGCAGGGCATTTAAACTGTAACACATGATTCTCTCAACGCCGGTCTCTCCGACTGCAGCTCCACTCGCTTATGGCGTCAGGCATCATTCAGATCGGCTTTGGCATATTCAATACCGGCTTTATTTATGTGCAGAGTCGCGCGTTTGACGCGCACAAAAGGAGCCTTCAAAGGATTAACGATCATAATATACTCTCGATTCAGTTCATTTACATCGACGATAACATTGGCAATCTATAAACGCGTTTCTTGCGTTTACATAATTTTTCCTTGCATAATGCATAATAAAATCAAGTTTATTTTCGCTCTTTCCTAATTTTTATTTACGTAACTAAGTGGAAGGTGATGGAGGAATTATCGTAATAACTGAATTCACTGAATTTTATCATATGAATTCGTGCATATATTCAACGTATTATATTCTACAAGTCTTCTTGAGAATTAATTTCAATCGTGTAAAATAAACGTGCTCTATACGAATCTTTATTTGTTATCATGTGACATAATAAAAATCAAAGCGAAAGACCATGGAATCTAAATGACGATACGTGGGAGCGCGTTTTGCATTTTTCGATAATCACTTCACATTTTCCAATTATTTCCACGAATATCTGATTTCACGGTAAAGCTCCTCTCGCTTCTCCGACGAAATCGGCTTACGTTATCGAAATATTTATGTAGAGAAAAATATTTACGAACGCGGTCGTAGAGAACACGGAACCCTGTGGTACGCATGTGGAATTTTCGAGCGTAGTGCGATCTTCGTTTATCCGTATATCCAAATAATTATTATGCCAAATCAACGTACATGAGCGAATTTTTGCGAGGAAACAGTTGAAAAAGAAAAAAACGAATGTTAGAATAATTTAACCACGCATTTCGATCTCTATTCTTGCTTTTGTATGTATCGTGTGTAACCTCATTGTATATTTTCTTCGCGCACGAAAAATATATATCTACATATATACATACATGTATACATCTTTGTAGAATGTTTCTCGAATGTTTGACCTAGACTTTAACGTTAAAATTCTTGCAAAAAAAAAAAAAAAAAGTCAATCTATTTTCTATCAAATAAGATTAAAGAAAATATAATTTCAAGATGTATTCTAAAATAAATCAAGATTTTTATTCTTACAGATTTTGTGGTTCAAAAATTCTTGTATCTTGATATTTTTCTCGATGCTAAAAGTAGTCTGTTAGTAATAGTAATAATCTAGTAATCAGTTAAAAAATAAACTTAGACAGAGCATATGGGAAAGTCGAGAATCTTTATACTTAAACGACGTATGGATGTTCGTAATAGCAGAACATCTAGGGAGAAATGTAATAAGACAGATTTAGCATCCGCATGCAAATTGCCAATTTCATTCTTCACGCTGCAGCAATGTAAAACAGTAAAATGGCCGCGATAATGATTGTGCAAAACGACGAGAAATCAGAGTCGTGGGAAAATTGAAACTTTTATATCGCCTTTATCTGCGGCACTCCGATAACGCGACCAAGCGTCGCTCGTAACCGATGATAGCTAACGGAAACTAATCTTTCAAGCGAATATATCCAGCTGCATAATAATGCGCGGGTCGCAGTTAAAGCGTAAATTGCGTCGAGCAGAAGCGGGTTATTACAGCGGCAAGTCGTTACAATTACGGCCACGAAGTCTCCGGCGCGCCACGCTAGCATTCTGTGCAACTTTAATAGGAAATAGTGTCTCCTATTATACTTTCCTTCCTCCTCCCCTCTCTTCTCCCTCCCTTTCGATCCTAACAAGGTACCATTTGCGGAAGGATAACGCGTTTGCGAACTAAGCTTCCTCCATCGACTCTCCAACTCCTATAACGTTATCTTCTCCTGTACGGCAGGTAAGAAATCGCAAGTTTTTATCGCCACGGCGCTTGGAGTACTTATTGCAACTTGAAAGATAATCCCAGAAAAAGTTAGCTGCCTCTTCTAGGCCGCGTAACTACATCGGGCAAGTTCAAATGACACCGCTGTAAACGTCGAACGAAAATTTACATTCTGGAAAAGTGTTAATGTCAAGTCAATCAAGAAATATTTTCTTAGAAACGTAAAAAAAAAAAAAAATATAAAGTTTGTCAGACTAATCTATTAAAAGTTCACGCGGATTATACGCGATATATATGATAAAAATCGATTATTCGCACTAAATAAAGACAGTTGTTTAGTAGAAGAAAATAATTCCTCATAAATATGTGTATAAATAAAAATATAATTTTATAATTAACGTTTTTAATAATTTAATTAAAATATTATGAGCGAAAAAATATATCCATGATCGAATACATTCAATCGCTTTAATCTCTGCAAGACTCTGAAATATCGGTCTTTGGTTAGTAACGAATTTTAGCTGACGTACAACTAAACGTGTAAGCGCGAAACTATCGGTGAGGAGTTTCTCTTTCGCTGTCGCTGCTTGAATGCAGTCTGGATGCAGCTGGCCTAAAGCGACGACTCACGTCAGACGTGCAATTTACTCCGCGTCCCATTACTCTCGCCGAAACCTAACGAGGGCAGCGCTGAGTGGCAGTCTACAAATTGAAATAGCAACGCGAATCCGGCCCGAAATAAAAATCGTCGTCATTGAGATGAATCCGTTACGCGAAGGAAACGAACGTTTGCGGTTGTCACAGAATTTTCCCACCTTAATAAATGATTTTTATCAATATGTAATATCTGTGCATTATTATATGATTTTAAATATAAAAGAGAACGAAGGATTAATATCCTGTACAATGTAACATCCTCCAAAAAAAAAAAAAAAAAAAAATCTAGTATAATTTTTTAAAAATATACGACGTAAAATTTTTGAGAATTTCACTTGTGGGCGAATTTAAGATGCACTTGCACTTTAATGGAAATTAAATTCAAAGCAATTTAAATTTTTCAGGCTCTCCGTCAATCTTTCGCCGAGGAAAAACTGATTTTGATCGACGATTAAGATGCTATGCATATCACAGATTTGACTAATCGATTATTTACACAATTTTACACACGAACATAGCGCTCCACGTTCGCGTGTCAACCGATAATTTTTCGAAAGTCGTCCAGCTCCGAAACTCTTCGATAGGCGTCATGCCGGGCTGTCACGTCGATACGGCGCGATTCGACGCCGAAGTCCTTTTTGCGCCACGTCGGCTTCGATGAGTACTCAGGCATTGAGAGGCAAGCCGCAAATCGGAACGGCGATATGACGTTGCTTCGACGTAAATTGATGAGAGCGCGAACGCGCCTATTTCGCTTCTGTGTGGCTAAAGGCGAATTAATACCGTTCACTCGAGATGACCGCCGTCAAATTAGGCACAAATACGGCCGCCTTTCGTAACTTTATGAAAATTTCAAACTAGAAGATGCGCATATAGATATCAATAAGAAATTGATCTTACCGCGAAACTATAAAAACTACTAAATTCATAGCTGCAAAATTAATTTACGCAACTATCTGCATATGTTAATTTAATTTATTTCCTTTTATAATTGCCTAAAATAAACGGAAATGAAGAATGTGTGACCACCTTTTTCAATACGTACAATTATTTCTGTAGAAACATCATCTACATCAGTATTTTAACGCCTTAGATGATCATCAAAAGTGCATCGTATAATCAAGTCGCGGTGTTTAATAAATTGTGGAATATCAAATATATATTCGCTCGCGTTGCCACGACCGCCATTTTTTTACAAACACCCAGTATCGATTGCTCACGAAGATACCTGAGGCGGATGCTGCGATACACGTGCGCGCCGAGTTGCTTTCAAGTGTCGAATGCATCGCGAAAGAGACATCCAACCGCATTATCGTGATATTTTACGGGCATATTGATAGATGTACGTATATATTGTATTTATAGGATCAACGATGCTATTCCGTCAGTTTGTCATTGAAAGATTGTGTACGAAAGTGTACGACATATCATATCACAATCATTCCCTCAAAGAAATTTCTGTTCTTGCTAGATATATATATATATATATATATATATATATATATATATATATATATATATATATATGGATTTACTAAAAATCAAAATATTACAGAATTTTCTAAAAAGTGATATAAGATGGAAGATAATAAGACTCGACTTATTTTAATTCGCTCTTTGGATAACAGGAATAATAATCTCATATATTAACTAACGATAGCTTAATTTCTCATTATGCTCGTCGAATAATTAATATCATATAATTAATGCTGATTGTTTAATTGAAGAACTTGATTTGCTCGCTACAATGTTCATTTATTCAAATAAAAGAGAGACGAAAGTTTTGTATGAAATCACGCCTTGCTATTCTCGTTGCGACAACAAATTCAACGTTATTATAATAAATTATTGTAATTATATAAACACTCGTACCTTAAAAAAAAAAAAAAAAAAAAAAAATCTTATTATCTGTAAACCTCTGAGAACAAAAAACAATGGAGCGGGTGATATTTAAACATTAATATTCCGCGGTTGATGTGCAATTGCCATATCTTTAGGTGGAATTTATGATACTTTTAAGGAACTACGCGACGATTGGCGGAAACTAGATAAGTTTGTCCACTAAAGATTGAATCGACACATGACTTAGCTAAGCGAAACTATCGTCAACTCGTCCAAGATTTTGGGTATCCGGCGGATTGAGCACGGTTCCAGCACCAACCACAGTATTGATTTCGGTTTCTCTACGAAGTAGATGGTCAATCCTTCCAAATAGCGCAATAGCGTAGCGTTTGAACGGCTTATACGACGGAAAATCCAATATTGTCAGATTTGTGAATAGAAGTTATTATCTATCAAATCAATATTACTTTTATGCAAATAATTATTTTATCAGCTAACTATTGTCACGAAAAGATTCATATTAGAAATATTTAATTTCAAAATTATAAAATTTTACCAAGATTTATATTTATACATATATAAACTTATTTTTTCCAAAGATTTTCGCGTGTTAAAAAATCAATTGAAGAAAATGTATGAAAGAATAATCACGATCTTTGACACAGTAATGTGACGACGTTCACACGATATTTATGCGAAACTATTGCCCGATTATTTGCTCTGCAAAAATAATTCGAATAAGCTACCGCTGCACAGGCGCATTTAGCCGGTCAAAAAGCAGTCGACCTTAGAATTACGAAAGATTTCGGATATCTCGTAGCTCCAGCCCCGATTCTGGAGCATCCCCGCCAGTTTCGGTCGCAGCCCCTCGACGAACGGGAGCATAATATGCTTCTGGGCGGTGTGCCAGCACACTCCCGGGGAACAACGTTCGATCCGGCTCGTATTGCCGCGAAACATCGACCCGCTTCACGAAAATTTCAACTAGATAAGAATAAAGTGGATCGACTCGACAAAGAGAAGCCCGGTGGCGATTTTTCGCGGTGAAATTTATCGGAAGCAGATGCCTTGATACTTGTCTCGTTTTCTAATACCGTCTTCGCAATTCTAACTCTCGCTACTTATGTTGCAGTTTGTTGCCAAGAGATACGCTACGTATTTTATCTGAATTCTTATGATCATTTTAACACGATGAAAAAATGCGCGATTTATCGCTTCCAACATTTGGACGGCTGATGTATAGGTCATAGTATAATACAACACATATTTGCTATTAATATTAGCATTAAAGAAATACTCTATTAAATATAAATCTACAAATGATATTTTTATTCTGTTGTGGTTTATAAATAATTAAATAATCCAATCGATCAGTCGCAAGAGCGATTATTATTATCGCGAAGTATTAATTACTCGATACTTTCGTAATCGAATTAATATTAAAAGTAATCTTAATTCGATGTCCGGACATGTCCGTATCTTTCAGAGAGAATGGAAATCATTTGTCCTAAACTGCGGTAGACTTCTACACTGAGTTGAACGGTATTTTACGACAAGTACCCGGGGAAACTACCTTAAGCACTTTGCAAGTGTTTGGTGTCTTATAAGTAGCCAAGCTGCTTGGAGAACTGTTACCTCGTAAACAATTGCTGCTCGCATTTAACGCAAAAAATATATAATGTGAGATTTGTATCGCAAAGTATACTAATAACAGAACGTTCGTTTCGTATGATGAAATAAGAATACTGGCATTATCACACTTCGCAGAAAAAATTTTTAACAAATTTTAGTATATTTTTTGAGATTTTGAAAAAGAGATAAAATGTCAAAGAGAAAGAATATATATATATTACAAGTTAACAATTTATTAAAGGAATTCTCTCTCCGTGTAATTTCTAATGTCATTAATGGATAAAAATTTTCATTTTCATTTCAGTAACTAATAGAGCGATCACGGTCAATTTACACTCTCAGAAAGGATTTCTGATAACGAGACAAAAAATATTCTTGATGCGGTATAAAAATAAAACAATTTTAAAATTAAATCAATAATTCCTTTTCTTCTCTCTCGAATTAAATAAGATTGTCTTACTATCTTGAGACAAGAGTAACATATACAAATCTAAGCTCATATATTCTTGCATTTAGAATAACTTGATGTTAGATCGCTACAAATTTCCATCTTCATCTTTGTGAGAAAATTAACGGGATAGCACCAAGAGCATTTTATTCTAGATTTAAGAATTTTCCATTTAAGATTAAAATATTCCTTTTTCAATAATAAATACGATCGTCGCTATATCGATCCTATTTTATGATAGATTGAAGAGTAATAGCATTAGATCCGGAAATCTTTTCTGTGGGTGTAATGAAACATCCATCAACAACTGACGAAAAGAGAAAACGCAGAAGCATCCGTGATTGGTTTTGAAAAACTTTCACCGATCTGTTATCACGGACGTAATTTCGCATCGACTACTAACGAGTAACTCGGGATAGACGGCGTTTATTGCACAGGCGACGTAACAGGATATTGTCACACTGTTGTGAAAATTACAAGATTGCCGGTCTGAGGGAAGCGTTGTTTAGCTCACCCTGTAATTACGGCGATGGTGGCGAATACACGTGACGCCCGTGTATCACCGCGCTACATTTAAATATCCGTTATCAGAGAACTCGTACACGAATTGCTAGGTCCCCACCGTGTCGACGTATAATAAAAAGCGCATCTCGTTACAGAGAATCGTTGCGACCAATTAAAGCGTTAAGCTCCACTTGATACAAACTGGCACATATTATACTTAATTTAAAATACTAATAAAAATTCGCAATGTATTACTTAACGCAACGATCTATGTAAATTTGCGTGTAATACTGAACAATCGTATATAAATATATAATACTGAACAAAAGTCTCGAAGTTAATTTGTTTTTTTTGTACGAGATTTATAAGATTTATACTACCTCTTTCGCGAATTGCATTGTATTAAACTAGGTTTTGTTTTAAAAACACTTATCTATTGTATCTTAATTCTTTATCGTATATAAATAGATAAAATCGTTTTAGATAAAATTTCAGATTTGTTCTACTTCCTTCAAAAGAAAATTAATCGTCTTTCTTATCGCTGTTGCATTAAATGTGTCGGTGTATCATGACGTTCGAATATATCACCGACTACTTTACGAAGCAACTGTACGATCCATTAAGAACACCATGTAACAGTGCCACTTACAAATCACGGTGATTTGTCTCGACCGAAAAAAGACTGTTGTAAAGGTATCGTGAATAAATCGCGAATCCATTAACGATTCTAGACGAGACATGATCAATGACGTATCTCGAACGATGAATCTCCATCGATCTATCTCATGTGTTGGGCCTAATGTATAAAGCAATATGTTATTGTTCCGACACAATCTACGTGTCGAATATATCTAACTTAATCCACAAGGGGTTTTATGGAATAATAAATTTGCAAATTTATTTGTCTGCAATAAAGTACAATCAAGGATATCGTACGTATTAAGCAGTTATAAATTAAGATCACAATTGAAGTATTTGTACCAAAACAGTCTCGGAAATTTATTAAAATAAAATAGCAGTTTAATCAGTACGCAAACTAAAATTTATTAAAAATAAATCTGCACACAAGATTCAATTATACGCATAATTAAACGCACAAATGTAAAAAAGAGCAGAAAATTTCTATCTTATTTGGATGCAACGTAACGGGATAAGTTGAGATTTTATTGAGAGAAATAAAAAATATTCAATCAGATTTTTATCAACAATAATGAGGCACACTCATCATGAGCTTCATATCTAGCAGTAATGCGACGCGTTAGCGCGAGATATATGTTACATATAATTACGTGCTTATCAACGCAATTAATTTACACCGTCGCTAAACGTCATGTGACACTAGACGGAAGGTCTTTACGAGCATCACACGCCCACTAATCAATCTGTATACATAGTGAGACATACAGCGAATACTTCATCGCGATGTGAGTCACACTATATAATCCTCGTTGCTCTAAACGAGTCTTATTAAGGCACGAAATAGTCAAGTGTTCCGATGGGATTCAGAAAGATCTTTATGACAAAGTATCACCGTTTCTCTCTCTTCAATCAGAATTTATTAATCCTTCGGTGTCCATCGCTACGAGTCCCAGTTATTTGTTTGCGCGCGCAATTGCTTCTTTTCTCGTTGATATCACATGGTTCATAAAACTATCATCATAAAATCTAAACAAGTTTATAAGCGATGTTGATAAAGGCAAGATGCGAGAAAAGCAATGATATTAAAATGCCGATGATAGCGAGACTGCAAATGTATACGAGACAAAAGTATCAGAGCGTAAGTTATTATATATTTCGTATGTGCAGCATTCAAAGGGATAATGAACAGACTTAAGTTGTTTTGTGCATCACATTCGCTCAATTTTCATCCATCAAAGAAAGCACGATAAAGTATTCACCTGCCACGCCGCGTTATCAAATATTAAACGGCACGAGGCTCGAAATTTTATTGTTTCCATGTACGATACCGTCGATACAATGGAGGTAAAGGTGAAAATGTAAACGGCAAAAAACGGAGAAATGGGAGGAAAAGGAGCAAGCATGAAAAGGCGTCGTACATTGTGCGAGAAAGCTATGATAAGCTCGCAAGCTCGCGATAAGACGCGAAACTCGTTACACTCGGCATACAAGATTAGCGAGACGAAAGCGAGATGGGTGCCTGTGTGAAGCTACAACTTCCTGAAACTCAACCACTTTTAGGCTAAGTTTATCGCGGTTTCGTGCTTCGAAAATACAGTAAAATTTTGGTCCTCGGTTTGTATATTGAATTTGTATACTTTTGCATCAAACATTCATGCTTTAGGGGCACAAAAAAAATTGATTTCACGAATTATTAAGCTTCTCAGAATTCTATGGAACATAATAACAATTGCAATATAAAAATCGAGTATTACAATAAAGACAACACTGACCTGTTCTGAAAATAAAATTTTTTAAACTTTCGTAAAAAGCACTTCTCGTCAATAATTCTTTTCGCTGTGAAAAAATAATTTAAGAAAAAAAGTAAAAAAATCATGATATATTTAATAAAATTGTGATATCATAAGCGTCGTAATATAGACTGTTTTGAGACTGTTTCATCGTCTTCAATAACACGAAGGAACGCGAAAGGCAATCGTTCGTATCGAGAAGCAATTCCACGTGTATCTTTTCTCCCGAACGGTTTATCGTATTTTCGTGCTGTAAACGGCCATTGAATTTTCGAGTGTTTCCTATGCCCTCTCTGCGCTATTTTTGGCTTTCCCCTACTAACTTTGATACTTGAGATTTCACAAAAAAATATTCTTTCAACAAAAATGTTTGTTCTATGTGAAACAAAGGCGTCCGAGAGAGAATTAAAATTATTTATCGCTTAATATTTTTTTGCAATATAGATCGCGTTCAATAAATTCGTAAGTACGAAACGCAACACAATCGTTTGTCACCAATGCATTTATCATTGGACAATACACAAATGCTGGACACTGTAAGCACTCTATATACAACATTGTGTTTTCAAAGTTACCGATCCTATTAAAGATTCAATAAACCGTCGTAGTTTGTAAAGTAGGTCGAAATTCTCATGTGAATTGCTGCGAGTTCGCGACTAATGTAATCATAAAGGTAACATCATAAGCGCAAACAATCTCTGATTAATAATTATTTTATCAATAATCGAGCGTCGCTCTAAGACTGTTAGAGAGTAAGATTATTAGACGTTAGACGAGAAGATTGTCAACGAAAATAACAGGAAAGTAGTAACTGCAATGGAAATTAAGATCACAGTTTTATCATTCTTTATCTATCATCCTTTATGTATACTAACGTGAATATATTTCGCAAGTAATATATACTTAGTTCCAACTTCGATCAAATTTCTTTTACCGTATTTCTCCATATATCATAAAATTTCTATTTATTGAATATTACAATATAAATTTTGAAATATATTTTTACAGACTTTGATATTACAATATATAACGCTAAGAAAATTAAAGTATATATTGATATTATTTTTCTTTTTTGTATGCGTGTAATTGTAATTTAAAAAAATAGAAAAAAAAATCGAAAATAAACCGTAAATAGGCCATGTTCCGCGTGTAATTTTCTCCTCTCTCTTCGAGCGGTCTCTGTAATATTAAACTAGTGAATAGCCATCGTCGAATTTTGCATTCTTTTGTGCTGTGAGAAGGATCAATTTCGTAGCTCTCTTTGTATCACCCAGGTATGTAAACCTCTTTTTACCTGAATTTTAATCTCGCCCCTAAACTTGTCGCCTCCTATATTGTTTGCTAAGACCAATCTTTTACAATATTTAATTAGCTGAAATCACAAGTGTACATCTATTCTTTGATCATAAACACTATTATGCCACTTTCTCGTAATGTTATTTAATATGATATGTTCATTTTCATTTCGCGTAGCAAAGTTAATTAATCTGAGAAACGAAAGAGCTTGCTACAAAACTACTTTGTAATGCTCTTTGTAATTTATTTTTGCTTTGCTATAAATAAGAGTAAGAAGAATTTCAAAAAACAATTCGCGTAGCTGGAATAAATACGTAAGGTCGTATTAATTATTCTCCAAGATTTTATTACACGACTGCCGGATAACGAAAATATGTCGGGGATATAATAAATTTGTGTTACAATATAGCGAATGATAGATGTAAGCTAGTTCCATTCGGCGGGCATAAAAATGTCGGAACGTTCAACAATGCGAGATACAGTGACGACAGAATAATAAAAGTGGATACTTGTGCATTTTTTGGTGTGAAGAACGATCGGTTAATCTCGCTCTCCGCTTCCTTTGCCACGCATAGCAGTTTTCCGTGATTCGCAGGACGCGGTTGCACAAATTTAAATATCGCGTCCAGCGCACTATCGTCACGAATACGACGAGAAGTCCCGGTCAGGTCAGGATGAAGCCTCTGGCTATTTGATTCCTATTAGTCGGTCAGGTTTGCATACAAGGATATAGGCGTATATAATGGCCACGAGGCTCAAGCAAGAGACGATACTTATTAAGCATTCAATAGATTACGAAAGTGACAGCGAAACACGAAATTTACAATATGCGTATTTACGAACAGAGACACAAATTCGTATAATATCGATGCAATAAAGAAATATTACGCTTTATAATATTCATTTTGTCATTCAAAAAATAAATTATCTATTTCTTTTCAATCATATAGTCATTATCAATTTTTTTCGCATACTTATGTTTTGACTCATACACCGTGTATATATGTAATGGCGGAACATTTCTCTATTAAAAAAGCTCGCCGTCTTAACACTTATATCGTTTTGCATTTGCAATCTACGATTCTCGTGATGGAACAAACGCATTTACCCTTTCAAGATTATATATACGAACGTCGCAAAGTTGCGTGTATGGTACTTGCAGAAAGAACGCAAAAGGGATGCAGTGCAGCAGCCTACATATCGCGGGAGAGCGAGTTTATCGATTCCCTCGACATTTCTATTTCGGGTCGAGATATGTCGACAGCATCGCATTGCTGTTGACCGACATCGCGATATCCAGGAATTCGTGACACGACGTTCGTCGATCGAGCCGTGCCAATTGCCAGAGATCATCGATCCTCTCGCGAGAATGCATAAATAATGACGGCAGTGTAGAAAAACATGAAATAAGAGAGAGGCGATTGGGATGCACCAGCATAGATTCCGCAATGTGTAATGCATTCCGGGTGTAACCAAGTATCTTGTACAAATTTTTAAAAAATATAGGAATTTATTTAAGCTCGTGTATCAATTAAACAAAAAAATATTGATTACATTAAAAGCCAGCAAAATCATATTTATAAAAGAAAGAATTATATCAAACACAATATTGAACTGAACTTCTCTCTCTTTGTCTGAAATTCTCGTCGTGAGCGCGACGTCGAATGGCTTCAAATCCTTGTCTAATAACGTATAGTACGGATAATTAACCGGCGCAATCAGATGTAGCAACTCCCAGCATTGCGATTCGCCCAATTTAGTCATCCACGACCGAAAACCTGAAAGCGGAACGCTGGATTGTCCGACGTACGTCTCTCCTAGGAGGCAGACGGGCGATGCAAAACCATCAGAAAATATGCAAACCTTGCGTCAGAAAAATTCTCAGACAACGACGAGAATTTCAGACAACGCGACTACCCCATCAATTAACACAATTGCTTTATTCAATTAAATTGAATACGAAATAATGGAGATAGAGGCGAGACGTTTCATTAATGCAAATTACTTGAACTCGGTTCTTTTATCGAATTAAACGAATTAATTGTGATTTGGCGAAGATGAATTAACAGCACCGAATCTTGTATTCTGATAATTTAACACCTTTTCTTCCTCGTAAATTAAATCTGCATTATATTATCGATTTAATATAATTTTATCTTACAACTTTTCTTATAAAAACCAAAGTTGCATAAGAATGTTATGTTAAATTATACTATATATTATATTTAATTATTTCAAAAGACAATACATAGTATGCATGTAATGTAACATATAATTTCTTTAGCTCTGCGAATAATATGTGTGAGACACGAGTATTATGTATATCGCGTGATAGTAATTACTCGACACAAAAATTATGGACGAGCAATTAAAGTTTCAAATGTAATTTTATCAGACATAATAAATTTCGTACAGTCAGAAAAGTACATTATCGTATAATTATGTGGCTGTTTTCGAACTGCAAATTCCCCGAATATGTTTAAGCTTTTCTGTCGCACGCGCGCGAGTCGTTACAGAAAATGTAACACGCGCGTCAACGTTTAACGAGCAAACTCGCGATGAAACGCGAAGGAGTCATTAATTATCCCCATTTAACGGCATTAACAATCATTGCAGACCCAGTTTCTGGCCATGTGTCGCGTTCTGATAAAAAGCGTTCCTCCTATAATAACGACATTCCTTGCTACTTCTTCTTCTTGGGAAATATCTCGAAATACTGGAGATCTTTTAGATTCTCTGCTATTACCTAGAGATCAGTTATTTTACTGCGCGTTTGTATCTCATCTCGTTTCGTCGTTTGGCAAAGGAGACGACATAAATTGGCTCTTACGCGGTATGATAATCTCACAACCGATGTGTAAAAGTCCGCCGTAAAGTCACCGCCGAAATTAGCGGGCCACTTCACGGAATTGCAAGAGTATTCCGTTGAGTTTTCGGTCTTTATTCATTATAGTTATGTGAAAAAAATGTACTTGATATTTTAAGTTCTAAAATAATAATTAACAAGTCTGTCTCAGATGATTTACGAATAAATAATATTTTTTTTAAATAATATTTTACTCTCCACTCTGTTCTATTTTTATATAAATTTCCCTTTTATAAATTCTTTATGTGTGTATCACTCATTTTAAATTTTGCAGAAAGCTGTACGTTTTTTCAATGGTTTTCAGTTTAGTAAATATAAATTCTTTGTTTTCACACAGAACTTTGTTTTAAATCTAAAAAATAAATTTTCATCCCACAAATCCTTTTGCAATTTTGTGAGAAAATAGGATTTTGACTATGTACAGAGGTATTTAAATCGAACGTACCATAGATTAAACTTCTATAGATATATATATAAATTTATCCTCAAAATAAAATCCGCTAAAGACGCTTAGTGCAATAAATTAAATAAAAAAAGCTACATATAGACGGATATCTGACAAGCGTATGCAAAAAAAAAAAAAAAAAAACTATCCGTTTAGATAAAAAAAAAGTTTTAGATAAACTTGAAAGCCAACGAACGTAACTCTATTAAAGTTACTCGAAACTTAGCATATGCAAATTTCCGGATAACAGTAAAAAGGTTTATTGCAAAAAAATTGTCGACTGGTCATTATCCTGTAACAATGTACTACAAATTATTCCAGCAATCTACAAAACAACAATAAATATGCAGATTAATAGTAACAGCAGCAACATGATAGCAATTCATATATATATATATATATATATATATGAAGCATATAAAACTGATTAAATTGTACAGAATCATGAACCAAAAATAATATTTGTGATATCAAATGCAAAGTTGTATGTGTGTGTGTGTGTGTGTGAAGGAACTTTTCAAACCTAAGAATCTGTAATCCCATCTGTGCGCGACCAACTATCTGACATCTAAAATCTTCGGCATGAAGTATCCGTGAAACACTAGGAAGATATGTGATAGCGAATAAGATAGAGAACGAAAGATATCTACGTCGAACAATATGACTTATGGAGCTAAGATTCCATGAACTCGGACATTCTTGTAGAATCGAGAATCTATGAAGACGTCTGCGGAATCTTCGATTTGAAAGGCCATCTTAGACAATCGAAGCATCCGGAAAATCAAGAATTTATTTTTGTTTGTTGAAAAAGAGAAATATTTATCGGAATCGGAATCGGTTACACGACGCGAATGCCGTCGATAGTGAATGAAATATTTTGAACGCGAAATCCACGTTGTACAGCCCCCGGTCATGCTGAGCGTCCAATAAACGTTAACGTAAGTGCACGGCGAGAAAATTGTGTCTGCTTTGCAACGCGTTGAAATATTTATTTTCGCGTCCGGGCGACAAAGCGGCCGCCTGTCGCGCGGACGTTTATCGATTCCTCCGGATTCCTTCGTGCCTCGATATCGTGGCTGCTGCTCTGCTTTCGAGTTGATCGACGGCATCGAGGACACTGAGGCACGCGACGAATTTCGGATATCGAATCGACGATCTTCCTGAGCGAATTCTTTCGTGCCACTCCAGGAATCCGATCGGAATTGCGAAGAATCGCATCATTTTGAGGAAAGAGACGGACGAGCTGTGATTGATGGTTTGCCGAATCCTCCCGTGATTTCCGAATTTATTCGCTGCATTAGACATCATTTGTTACGAGCTATAACACCCGCGAATAGATCTTTTATCGGAAATCAATTAGAGTACAATTAGCGCCATAGCATCAACGCTGTCAATATCGTTGAGGAAGATTACATTAATTTCAAATTAATCATTTAAATATAAGAATTCATAACTTGCGATGTGGACAATTATATATTGTTTATTGTGATATTGTGCTTATAATCATATAATGTTCATTTATTAATAATGCAGTTTTAAATTATATTTGTTAACTAAATTAATTATCTTCAAAAGTGTTGCTAAATCACAATACACAATAATTATAAATTCTTTCTATGGCAATCGCATTAACATGAATGAGAAAGTAGTTTATGAAACTCTATTTTGTCACATTATTTGACTGGCGATCGATTATATTGGTTGTCGATTATATTGTCAGTCTAAGATTTTCAATCGCTCCAATGATCGATAATCAGGCATAACAATGGGAACACGGCGAGTTGAAAGCTACGTTATGTAATATTGAAGAATGGCAGCCTAGTTCGCCAAAGAGAAAGAGAAGTCGAACAATTTTGTAATTGATATTAAAATGTCATGTATTTTCCTCATGTATTGTATTATCGAGTTTTTCCAATATGAATAAATAACGACTAATTAATTAGCGAATAATAAGCCAGAAGATCACCGATTTCTTTCCCATACTAATTCCAGACATATGCACATTCCCCACCATTCTTTGCTTTGTACACTCTCAACGACGCAGATCCTTAATATCGCAGATTTTTTTATGCCATCCAGTTCTATGGATCCATTCTCATCTAATTATGTTTATAATTGTGATAATTAAAATCAATTGATATTTTAAATAACCATAAACACAGAAAAAGTCATCGCTTTTCCTGGCATTTATTTGCACGAATATTTTATCTTTATATCGAAAGTCTAATTTTCGACGATATACCCGCAATTTGAGTCGTGTAACTGTTTCGTTCTTTTGATTGCCTTTATCGATCAAGCATTATACATCGCGATTGTGAGAGACGAGCCCGACACGTGGAATAAAGCTTGATCTCGTGGGACAGAGTCGCTCGTAAACGCGAGATAGCTCGTAAGCGTGATAGTCGATCGTTAATCGCGACCGATTTTGCGTTCCGAGATTGAGGCAGCGACGAAGCGATGTGGAACGATTTACATAATTCTTAGTTAGCGTCGTGACGAACTCTCTAGTGGCATGGACGTCGGCATTATCGTTACAGTATCGAGCACAAAGGATCTAGATTTCGCGTGTAATTAAGTCGAGGAGACGAGCAAACTTGCGACAGCATAAGTTGTCGGAAAAGTATCGCGACGTGAAAATATCTAGCGACGCTACTGTGTAAAAGACTTATTATACACAGAAATATTTCTGTTTTTCTTTGCGGTTACACTTCGCGCGTAAAATAAGAGCTAGTCTCGCGTTGAGCAAACACGAAGCAGCAAAAAATATGCCGTAATAGCGTGCATCGTCACACGCGCGGTACGTATCATTTATTTTTCAAAACTTCCCTTTAAAGCCCTCTGACTTGCGCGTGCTATGAAAATTCGCTTCAACCTTTATCGAGATCGCATACATTTTCCCGGCTCTCGCGAATGTTTTCCCTGTAATTTGTCGCATTTCAACATTCTTTTTAATTCAACGGACCGTGCATATTTTCACTCATCGCATTTTAATTACATTATTTATGTTCTAAAAAATTTTATACATATATATATTTAAAAACGGAAAATTCTTGAAATTTGTGTATACGAATAACGCCAACATATTCAATTTGTATTCGTTAAATAAATGACCCGTGATAAAGACTAACGTAAAAATTATTTTTTTTTTTTTTTTTTTGCATTTACTAAATATACGATATACATATAGTTACAAATGCATAATGCATTAAATATATATATATATATGATTTTCTTTCTTATATGAATACAAAAATCTAATCTACTAAGGGAAAGAGGTAGTAATTTGTACACATTAATAAAAATCGCTACATGGGAAAAATATAAATTTTTAATATAAAGCACATTTTCGTATCGCAAAACATCCGTGAATTAAACAAGGCATTCATCTATTCTGCAGTAATTTGCAAAGATTAAAATTCTTCCCGGTAAACGCGGTCAACCTGGTCAATACACGGATTTATCAGGAATTAAAATCAGCGTATATTCCTTCACACAGATCCGTAGTTGCAAGCACGATCCATCAGTGCGATCGCAATTAGCTCTCGGACGCGACGTCCTGACGACCCGAATAAACACCGTGACGTCAGGAGGAAGCATATTTGCAGTTATAGACGAATGCGCCAGAATGCAAAGCAAATATTGTACACGTCTGAGCGCAGACGTAGTTATGGTCGTAGAAGATATTAGATAGGGAAAGGTGTTTTCGAGGAATTTCTCCATCTTTCTTTAAAAAAACGATGCAAGCAGGATTTTTATGCGCATTATGTAGAGATTATTATGTAAATTCCGTTGTGTAAAAGAAAAAGAAAAAGTACAAGTATATTTTTAGTTTATTTTATAAATAAATTATTCATCGCATACTTTTTGACGAAATCAGGCATCGGAGAATCAGCCGTAATTAGAGAGAAACTCAATTTCGTTGAATTTGCTTTACCCTATTTGATGGATGCGTTATGGAAACGTGCTGGACAAAACGACGATATCGCTGGAGTCGTAATTGAGGCATATATGTTCCAACTGGTTGAATAAATGCAACAACGCCAAATACTATTCGCATGCGAATACGGTCGATAGCAAATTTGAAGATCATTGAGATTATTTGCTGCAATGATTTTGCATAGGCAAGCTCCGGAGAGAAATTTATTTCGCGCAAATATTCTTTGACTAATTCAGCGATTTTATGCGAGAGGAAAATCTTGCAGAAAGCTCGTAACCAGAAAGCTCGTTCAAAGCTATTTTTCCACGAAGCGTTTTCTTTACAATGCCGTTATAAAATTTGATCGGTGGAAAATATTCGTCGCAGAAAACCATTTTAAAGCAATGTGAAAGAACCAATGTACAAAAATAACGCAAGTTTATTGTATTATTATACAATTTATACATTGTATAATTTGCATAAAATGCATTGTGTGTAAACTTGTGTGTATTCAAAATAAACGCAGTTATAATTTTAAATTTACTTCATTTTTTGCAATACTCTGATATGCAGATAAAATTGCATTGTCTTTTGTAACAAGAAAAGACCGAAAAATTCTTTAAAAATAATATTATATATTGCGATTAGTAATGAATTCTAGTTAAAAAAAGCAATTTTTTGCAATATTAAAATTTATAAAAGAATTTATAGACTCACAGTCCATAAAAAATAAATGAGGTGAGGGTCAGTCGCAATCTTCTTGTACAAGTAACAGTTAATTCATTTGTATTATTTATCGTGTATAATTATACAATTCAACGACTGGTGATCCATCACTATGTTCGATGAACGTCCAAATGATGTATCGCCTAAGCACGAGACATAAGTTAACCACCAGTTGTTCATCGTTTCATTGCAAAGAATTTCATGTTTTTATATCAGCTCCGCATGAATTACACGTTCGTATATCAATCCCTTTTTCATTTAATTAAAGTACTAAACTAAGAAAAAGATTCAGATTAAAGATAACACAACACTCTCTCGTATGTATCAAAGCCTTCTCCCATTGAAATAGAAAAACTAAAGATATTAATGTTATTGGAGAAAGTCATGAGATATTTCGAAAACACATTTTGAGACAATTAAACGAGGAATGATTTATAGAACGTGTATCACTTTGATTAGAGAAAATTAACTCGATATGATGTCATAAGTAATAATTATAAATTGATATCCCGAATTTATTTTTAATATAATATCATAAATAATTATGGTATCGACAATAAATTTGCGATAAAATTTGCGCCAGATATCGAGTTGGCTTTCTCTAATCAAAGTGACGCACATTCTATAAACTATTCCTCGTTTAATAGTCCCTAAATATGTTTTTGTCGGAATATCGTGGATCTTTCCTATAATATGAATATTCTTAATGTTTTATTAGTTTATTTAATTTAAAATAGATTCGCGGACTACATGTACTCGTGCAATAAAATTGCCGCAAGTTTCAACTGCAAATTTTCGCGAAACACAAAGAACCGCGTATTAGTTCGTAATAAACCGCGACTGTTTGTCGTTACGTTTAAATATACGCGAAGGAATTTGAAATTTTAATGAAAGCTTCAAAATTTGCCGCGGCGCTTTGCCGAGACCGAAGGTATAAGATTTAATATTCATGAAATGTATGCCACTTCCTGCTCGCCGCTTGCGAGAAAATAAATCTGTCTCTGCGAGAGCGAATATCTCTCGCCTACGTCTCCCTTTCCCTCCCGGCGTGTTATCGATAATTTAACGCTGGGTTTACAAGTGACGACAATTTTATTTATCTATTTATGCCATATCTCTTTGATCCATATAAACATAACATCCGTTGCGTTTCCGCATTGAACTTTCTCGCACAAACATCCAATACATGTCGTATCCTCAATACCCAATATTAATCATTTGCTAGATTTTGAACGATATTATTATCTCTTTATTCGTTTTCTTATTATAACATCTATTTTCACTCTCGCTAAGTTCCGAGACATGAAGAATAATCAGCCTCAACACTATTTTTTCTCCTTATATGCCAACATTTTATTATGCCTCTCATTTTCATTTATAATGCTATTCTCGAAAATATTCTTTATTTTTGACAGTTTTATGCAAAATAATGTATGGAATAAAATTTTCAAAAATTATCATACGATACGTGCGGCAGGACAATACATAGGCTTATACAATATATAGACTATTGTCAAGGTATAAAGAGCCATTAACGCGGAAAAATCGAACGTTCACCGCTGCCTCACACACATGTATCCGCGTGCACGATGTCGTGTATACAGAAACCTCATTTTTCAATTATAAAACAAAAGTGACGTTATTCTGGCGCAATTTTGTAAAACATATTATTTTTAATATAGCATATGCCACTATACACACTGTCACGTGTATCATATGCTCTTAATATGATAAAAACGTCTCTCGCGCGTTGAAATTTTTTACGTTATTAAATTGTAATTAATTTCATACATCTTCTCAAGATATTAATCATTGATCGTGCATTTCTCGTTTTGTTCTTTCATTGTTTCAACACGTAATCACACCGACCATGATTAATTATTGTTCCCGCATTCTTTATATTTACATATCTTTTAGAAAGTTCCTTTCACTATAACTATATTTTCTTTGACTCTTTTTTTTTCGTTGTTATCTTGTACTTCTTGTAATAAAAGTTTTCAGTTTAATCAGTTTAATCTTGATAACGATATGAGTAAGACGAATTAATATTTAATATTAATATTCGTTAGTATTAATATTAATTTTCTTTTTCTCCTACATAATGATAATTATCAATAATAATTATTATTTTGCGCGAATTTTGCGAATTCCTTTCGACAGATAAAAACTGTCAAGTTTCGTTAATCAGTCATATTAATTGTTATTATTAATCAGCATGAAAACCAGAAATGTCAGATTAGATTGAAATTGTTGATTGATTCAATGATGAAATTGTTGATTGAATTAATGATGACAGGATATCTCGTCACGGTTAACGGGCAAGGATATATCCAGCTGCGCGGTCGAGCACGTGTGCAACAAGACGTGCGTTGGTGTATCCGTCACGTTTTCGCCCCATCGATCCCGAGTCTCTTACGTCAATTGCTTCGAGGAAATATTTTTTTTCAATAACTTTTCCACGCCTATCCATTAATAATTAAGTGTTTATTAATTAAGATCTTCGCATAGCAAAGAAGATGCATCAATTTGCATTCTAAGTTGTTTGAAAAAATATTACATAATGTATATGCGACGTAAATATCTGTGTCTCATGTTAATTTCATAATCGCGATAAAATTGTTGTATATATTAAAAACAGTTTAACAAGAATTATTCGCGCTGCATTTATGTCGGAATTAATTAGATAAGCACGTTTTATTATGATTTGTATTTAAGAAAAAATATTATTTTTTTCAATGTTGGAAAACGATATTTTCGAATCACTTTATATACGAATACTTGCACACAAAAAAAAAAATGTGTCTATATCTGTACAAAGCGGTTAAGCGAATCTCACAGGTGAGAAGCTGCCCTCATTGGGGGAGGTGATTAAACGGTTGAATAACCATCATGTTTGGGTTTGGCGCAATCCGTGTGGGATAATGATTTTCGTTAATTAGCCTTGAAATCCCTGGTATACCGGCGCCTTCAATATTTTCTACTACGTGTTTGTCGTACTTAAGCTTTTATCCGTGGATTACGATTATCCGCGGTAATTATCCAATGTTCCGATAACCATGCGAATCCGTTCTCACCTAAGAGATTTACTACGCGATCGATATGCGACTTTATTCATATCGTTTATTGAATAATAATGTCTCAATTTGTAGTCGTGATTTTTATTCATGAATCTTGTCGTTAGCACAATGAATAATATCCGATATGTTTATAGTAAATTTTACTAGAGATTTATTAATGTTATAAAAAAAAAGTATGTGTAAAAAAAAGCACGTGATAAAAAAAAAGAAAATAAATACACGAGAGAGTATATTTTTATAATACTATTATATTATATTTTAATTCTTATTAAAAAGTAGAAAAAAAATTAAATAATAAGATGTTAAAAATTAATTTTTCGCAGGATTAGGCAATCGGAAAGTAGTTAAAGACTTTTGTGATTCTCTGAACTCTCTTCGGCGAGAGGCGCGAAAAAAAATTTCTTATGCCGATCGATGATAAAGTTTGGGAGACGCGATAGAAAGTACATCGAAATGATTCCTCGGAAAGAGCACGACGAAAACGACCTGACATTGTCCGTTATGAAGAATTTTCGCGCATGTATGACTTATTCAGCATTCACGATAAAATTGTGCGTGCACAGTTCGTAAATCCAAAGGACACAGAGTGATACGAATAACATTCGAAATCGGAAATATATTTGACCGACTAGCCACGCGGTCGAGTTATCACCGGGCAAATATTGGGGAAATATGACGTTTTCCGGTAAAATGGCGAACAAATATATGTATTTCGTAGGTGGATATACAACGCGGATATATTGCTCAAATGGACACTACATTTCAGAATTTAAAAACGAAAAATAATGCTATTCTAAGATATCGACACGTACAAAGATATTTTTATCAAAATTTATCGGTTATTCTATGTAAAAAAAAAAAAAAAAAAAAAAAAAAAAAAAAAAAAAAAAAAAAAAAAAAAAGAGAGAATTGTGTAATATTAGTCGATCTTGCTGCTAACTGGCAGGAATAATACAGAGTCCATTTTCATATCACGACGAAAATATGAAAAGTGTGAAAGTACGAGAACGTGAAGGATCATTCATGGCTCTTCCTTGTATAATCACATAGCGCGCTTAACACTATACTTATGTGATTAGCAATTAATTTTCTACGCACTGCGAGCGTGATACTGATATCCCTAATAATATATCGCGAGCTAATAATTGCAGTAGATCAAATGGAGAATAATTTCACATTTCGCACGTTTTATTCTTACATTTGCATCTACGGTGTATTTACGGATGCAGATGCGTATATCTGCCCCATTTCTAGTCTATCGATTTCATTTGGTGTTGCCGCATTGTATCGACAGGTCTATGATTTCCCGATACTTATCCCGGAGGTACGTAAGTAAACAAGTTTATTTATCGTCGCTTGCTAGAGTGGTTTCCAACATTCATGTCACTTCATAGGACATACCAACCTGTTTTTTCATCCAACTAACGCACGGAAATGTACTGTATTCAAAATGGAAAAAGCGTAATCGAACAAGTGCGCTCTACATTATTAGCTTTCTAAGACCCAATTTCTGCTAACAAGCATCGGTACTCGCAAAAGTAAATCGTCATTTCAGTTCAGATTTAAAAATAGATGTGTGCGAAGCTGAGATATCATTTCCTGGAAACTTCTAAACCATAATTCTTTGATAATATGACGAAAAATACGTTTAAAGGAAATCTCGTAGGACAAAATGAAATGTTACATAAACTTATCATTTTAGTTCGTCTTGAAGCATTTACTTTGATTTAACGGTTAAAACTATTTGTTTAAACTATAAAGAACTATAAAACTATTGTAAAAATAAAACCAGAAATAATAATTATTTATGAACTTCCACGACATGATACGCCAGCTTCATACACACACACACACACACACATACGGAAAATAACGAATTAAAATAAACGATGCATATATTCAGATCAATTATATGTCGAAAAATAAATTAAAATATAATATGTGCATGTACGCGACTTAAGATTAACTTATTATTAAAGTCAACAGGATAATGGCATTCGCCTTGGCAGGCTGGTATGTTACCTTACCTCGAGACACAAGCAATATAACTATCATATGAAATGCCTTAAACTTCGATCATTAATTTCAGTTAACTTACCCGTCTTCGACTCTGTGATGGCGTTTCGATTATCTAACGGTATAAGTGAACATATTTCCTCTCGACGAACACACTCTTACCTGAAACACAAAGAAGTCACGGTTATGCTCCGCGAACGAATTGATTTATCGTATATAATTCAGTTCTTTAATGGATGAAAGTAGACTATTTCTTGTAAGGTATGTCAATGGAACGAATTATACGAGCCAGCGAATAAGAAAGCCCATAAATATATAAATAAAAATAGACTACTTTATGTTCATCGCCTTTCCTGTCGGGATTATATATAATATATATATATATATATTGCTTGATAAATTTAAATTAATTTTTCTTTTTTTGTTAATTATATTTAATTTATTTAATTTAATTTAATTTAAAGTAAGTTCTATTATATATATATATATTATATATAATTCTATTGGCATATATCGTATGATAGAAATTTAACAAATTATTTAAGCTATTTGGAAAGAGGAAAAGGGAGGACATTTTGTATAGTTTGTAAAAAATATGATATATGAAAACAAATAAAATAAAGACAACAGTGTGAAAAACTCGAAATTAAAATTGTCACCTTCCGTAATCCAAAATAAAAAAAAAAGATTGTGTTAGATGACAAATACTGTTCGTTTTATATTTTTAAATTACAGAATAATATCGGTTATTCCATCGTCGCTTTGAATGTTAATATCATAAATTCAATGGGCATTCTAAATTGTATGAAGAAATTTTCTCAGACATATTACAAGCGTAAAACTCATAAAATATATAGCAATGTAAAGAGAATTAATTTTCTAGAAATCGCAATGAAATAAAAGGAATTATTGTATAATATATTTATATAGAAAAAAATTCACTCCTTTTCTTAAAAAAATAACGATATTACATTTAGGTCACTTTTCAATTGAAAAATCAATTACTGACCTCTTAATATATTCCGGCGAAAATATAACAATTTCGCAGTTGTGATTATCGATTTCTTTTTTTCTTTTCTTCTTCTTCTTCTTTTTACGCAATTCGATATCATTCTTGAATTTGATCGAGGAAAAACCGATTAATGAAAAGAAAACGCAACAGCTGATCGCACATTACAGACGCGAAGGTTATTTTATTATCGGCAAGATGGAAACCGAAGAGAGAAAGGGAGATAACGGATTTTATATGACTTGTCGACTGTGTTGCGGGTACAGAACGAATCATGCGGAATTCGTAGATCGTTAAATCTGCCGTGCTACAATTATCCGGATTATGATTACTGCAAACATTATTCGGCGCTTATAATATGATCCGATTCATTCGAACGCTACCACGTTGATAGAAAGCACTGAAACGAACGATCAATTTGAAATTTGACACCCGATAATTTAAATGAATACGATTGCGCCAGGATACATTTCCCATACTTACATTCTCTGTATATCCATATATTATAATTGTTTAATGCAAATTGACGTCAATCTTTGAATTTAATCGATCAGTTCAAAAGACAAATATAACTTATTCATTTACCTTTCTTGAAATATAAGTGCTTCCATTTATATAATAATAAAAGAATAAAAATAGGACAATATGCGAAAAAAAATAGTACGCATATAAAATTTTTTTTTTAATTAGTTGAATAATTGCTCATATGTATCGAATAAATTGATGATCTTTCCAATTTTTTAAAAATAAGTGTTCTTTGCATTTAATAGATATTATTTTGATATTATTATGTTGATCGCAATATATAAATATTATATACCGATCACACACATATAATATATAAATATTATATTATATTAAATTATGTCGAATTTTCTTTGACGCATTAGACCTTAAATGCAAACTCTGCCATTGAATCTGATTGAATGCATTTATGCATTTACGTGAGGCCTGATTACCGTGATAGTGCATGTTTAATCGCTTCGAATCCAACCGGTATTGTATCCGGGTTTGTGCAATTATAACATTTGCGTGACGATTTACGTAACACATTTGCACGTATCGCTGATCAAATTTTTATTTTGTTTACACATGTTGCATGTGCTTTATTGTGCACAATTCTATCCGATGAATATATCAATACGAATAGTCAATACGTCTCTCAAACAAACTAAAAACTCCAGAAATTGAGCATGTAAAATAAAATAAAAAATACCTGACATACATAAAAAAAATCCTGAAAAATATCCGCAAGTTAAAAAAAATAAAGATTATGGCTTCTCTCTGATATATTGAAAATTAAGATATAAAATGTTTATTTCTCATAAAAAAAATTACTACATTGTTATTAATTACCATTCTATTTTAATATATCTTTTTAAAATGGCCAATTTTACGACGTTATTAACATCTTAATGTAATTCAAGTAGTTAATTAGATCCTGACTGCTATTACAACTAGTAAAAAGTGTAGTATGATATTGAGCAGACAGTTTTTAAAAAATGATCTTTTTCCAGAGATATTTAAATTAAACTATAATTAAACTCCCCATATTACAGAGAATTTAAAGATACTCGTCATGTTTCATCGTTTTGAACAGAATAATTTTTAAACTACTGTTCCAGAAAATGTAAAATAATAAACCCGAAGAATATCGATATTAAAAATGCAAAATAAGATCGACGATCGTTTGCATGGGAAGTGCATTAAGGTCATTGCGTCTGCGAGATATTCGTAATCGCGTACCATATAACGAAAAATGCACCACCACGTAATTCCGCATTGTTGGAGACGTACCGTTTCCTACCGTTATTATACGGGAACGAGATAGTAATTGAAGATGTGGCATAAAAAAAAAAGATCGTGAGAGAAAGAGAAGTAAAACATCAATTTTCCTATTTAATATTTATATAAGTAAAGGAGAGAATTTAATTACAAAATTATTAAGTAAAATAGAGAAAAGATCTTTTGTAATAATTTAGAAAATTTGTTCTGTAGTTGATACGTCAATTGTTGTTAAACGACGAAATTGCTCTCAGAGCCCCGTGCACGGCGCACATTTTTCAACATTATTTCTATCACGCATTAATTTTCCATTAAAGTAAGAACCTCATAAACAACGCTAAGGATTCGTTTGCCGACTGCGACTGCGTCGATAAAGGTCGCCAGCAGGCTTGCTCGTATAAAAAGAAAGGAGAGAAAAAAAGACGTCTACTGTAATTTCCGCGCTCCTGCAGCAGAACGTTCTCTTAATTGCCGTATAGTCGAACGTTTATTTTAAACTTCCGCCGCAATGAACCCGACACAAAAAAAAAAAAAAAAAAAAAAAAAAAAAAAGTGGTGCAATGGCAAATTTCTCGAGCACAACCTGCATGACACGGTGCAGCGTGTTGCGAGGTAAAGTATGAATAAGGGAGAAAAGAGTCTTCCTATTCAGTAATCCCGACGATTTGGGAACAAAATTTTCTCGCGACGTTTTACGTGTTAAGCATTAAAAATTGAAAAGGATACCTTTTTCGATGATGTTTAATTTACATGCACGAAAGCGCCGAGAATACGGTCAATTAAAGTGGAAATATTAATTCCATAAACGAATTTTGATACATGCTACGCTAAAACTAATGCAGCGCGTTATACAAAATATAAATGTAATGAAAAGTCAAGCAATGCAAAGTCAATTATGCGCAGAATTAACAGTATACTATGTTCGTTCTGTGTCTCACTGCCTACTTGTAACATAAATAAAATAATAGGCGAGTAAGTTTTTTTTTTCGAAATGAATATAAGTTTGATCAAAAACTAATATATTTATATCTTTTCATTAATTATATACGATTCATAACGTGTTTCTCTCTCTCTCTTATCTATCTCACAATGTCTCCAAAATAAGGCAAGTATATATATATTTTGAGATTTAAAAAAATGAGTTTTAGAATTTACAGTAGAAATAAAAATTAATAAAACATTTTATATATGTCGGACTAAATTCGTTGCGATAAGTATGTAATTTACCTATAAGTAAGATTAAATACTCTCAATGAATAGCTGTTCTGCGGATAAGAGAAGGAAGATTAGATATTATTATCACCGAAAGCTTCCTCTCATTCACGGTGCGATTCACTCTTCCTATTCGAATCACAGTAATCGTTTGAGATTATCATCGTCATACAATGATCCGGCCAAGAGAAAAGAAATTTTGGGAAAGCAAGCAACGACAACGTATGACTATACATGAAAAAACACATGCTGTTGCAGTCTCGTTCGACGTGCAAGTACTCGCGATGTAACCATGTGACAATTCCACAGGAAACTGGGTCACGTCTTGTTTCCCACGACAATTCGCTTTATGGTGTGTGCTTTTTCGAATCTATGTTAAACGCTTCATGCACCGGCGTGTATAGCAGTAATGATAATTAAATCTATAATCCAAGAGAGAAGTAAAAAATGTGAATTTTCTCATTTTGCTATTTTATCACAGTTTCTACCATACAATATAAATATTTTTCTATGCTGTTGCTTTTTATAATTTTTGACATAATTTATCTATCTTCAAAATGCATTATTTCAAATATTTTCATATAAAAGATTAGAAAGAAAATTAAAAATCAAGAAAATAAAATAATCACGTAAACAAGATACTCTTAAAAAAATTTTTTCCCGCTTTATAAAAATCGCTTTGAAAACAATTACAATTATGTATGTTAATTTATAAAAACTAAGCTTTATCACTTTTTTTTCCTTTAACATAACGCATGAATCCGGAACAGTTTGTTGAAACCATAACCCGGGCCATAACTCAAAAATGGTAAAATTGTTTCGTAATAAAAGGAACTTTCATTGTCGGCGTAGCAAACGTATTCAACGCGATAGAGTAGAATTTCGTACGACGCTTCACAGACGGAGATGGACGGGTTGCCTTTCTCTTCGTGCCAGCGTATCATACGAAGGGAACGATATTACCGCCGCCATTCATGCGATACTTATATTATCTATGCAGTTTTCGCCTGGCACTCGAGAACGCGACGCTCGTCGCTGCGACGATATCAGACTTTGCTGTGTTACATTTGCAACGCGTTGCATGGTGATAGCGATAATTTCGAAAGTGCAATGACACGTCGTACTTGCATTTTGTAAATTGAAATCAAAGTGAAACTTTCCTGCAATCGTTGTTACTATCAACGAGTGTGCAATCGTTTCTTGTTGTTATGTGCTTACATTATATTGTATTTCCATTCGGAAATGCAAAAAAAAATATCCAAGACAAAATATGAATGATTTATTATGCGATCGAAAAATTTCTACTTATAATTTGTATTGTTACTTTTATTCTGTAATTATTTTAATAACGCTGATTACAAGCACAAATCTCCTTTAGGTATTTTCGTATCGCGCGAACTAAACCATGGTTCAACTTGACCCACAAGTGTTCGATCGCGATCTCACCACGGACGTCTGTCTTAATTATTATGATATAGTTGCGAGACTGTAATTGGTTCATGGGACGAGCTCGGTTATGCATTCAGGAACAAAGCTCAGACTCCGCAGTGCTCGACGTGCGAGCCAGCCGTCGTTCCAGTTACTTGTACATCTCATCTAATCACAAGCGGAACAGCATGACGCGGGTAATTGAAATTTCTATTGTTGCATTAGCGGCGGATAGCTATTTCCCCGATCTTCATTGCCGTATATTGGAATCGGAATAATTAATGCGCAAAAACATTCACGCAAAGAGAGATATCGATAGAATTTTTTTCTATTAATATTTAAGATATTTTTATTACGTTCCCTTTCTCTAATTTTTGCCCGCAGAGAATGTCAAAATGTAAAATCTATATTTTATATTGACACAAGAGAGAGAAAATATTGTAAAAAATTTTTATCTACAAATTTCTTATTTAGTTTTTATTACAAAGTTTTCATTTATAAAGAAAATAAATATTTTTAAATATATTTTGCTCGCTTGGTAAATAATTATCCATGGCACGGGGATGTCGACCGAAAGAGACCAACTGTGTACACGACACTTTAATGAAAACGGAGAATCCTTCTCTTTTCAGAAACTCATACACTGCCAGTGCTACTTGTAGAAGCTCTCGTCCAGCGAACTGCGGAATTTAGTAAATTTTTCATCCCGGCCACCAGTCGGGGAACGATTCGCGACCATCCAAGATACATTTAAAAACGTATGTCCTCCAGGATGAGATTTCGCGTATTTTACGTCCATAGATGACATTTCGTCGAGTGTTTATTGAACCATTTTTCACGCACACCACAATAAAATTATACTAAATTTTCATAAAATAAACGCATAAAAAATAATATATTTTTAAAAGCACAATCCTTATTTAATATCCTATAAAAAAATCAATAATTTGACAGTTATTAAGTACACTAACGTTCAATAAATAGAATTTCAGATTAGATTTCTCAAGAAAAAATTAATTGATCGAAGAATCTACGTAATATTTTTCAATCAAAATTAGAGACATCTTTTATTATGTTACATGTATTGTGCGTGTATGTACATGCGAAACGCGTATTCCGACATGTTGCAAAGACGCATTATTATGCAGATGCGGAGTCGCGCATTGTGCGTACGCAAGACGCGCGCGTAGTGCGTGTAGCGCGTGTAGCAACGGATACGCGTAGCGGATGAAAATATTTATGACGCGAGATTCGGAACAATTATTGCTTTTCTGCTCGATCGTAGGCTTCTTCGCTCCTCCACGGCTTATCATACTATTGAAACTCGTCCTATCAAAGATATGCGTTTTTACGTCCGCATATTGAAACTTACTGTTGACAATATGTTGCCGCAGCGGAAAAAGAGTATTACGCGCGTCGAAAACGACGCACGCCTGATGTAAAATATTTCACATTTCGACAAGAACGTATCTCTTCCTCGTCATTTCTCTATAGTATTTAACAGATTCGTCGCAGTTTATTTCATAATGATAAATAGCGATTTTAATTTGCCGCAACCAAATTAAATTTCCATAGCAAAATATATTCAAAAGTATATACGAAAAAATATATTGTTGAAGGAAAGATCACAAACGCGATGATCTTAACGAGAAATGTAAAAGATTTAATAAAACCCGCATATATAAAATTACATATATATAGTTATATATATAGTATATCGTATATATAGTAATAGATCAGAAGAAACTTCTTTCATTCGCTTCCTCGTATCACGTTTCGATTTCATTGTTAAATTTTACGTCAGCATAATTTAAAGTGACGTAATAGCGAAAACTTCACATCTTGCATTTCTGTTTGCTTATGTCTTACGTTATCCGATCCGATTAAATATCGTATTACGTATGGAGAATGAAAATTCAACATGACTGACTGGAAGGAGAGTTTAGCTTTTCTCATTTGCCTTCTACAAAGTCTTCAGAACAATTTCCTGACGTGTCGACGGCCTGTCAACGATCCCCTCGTTCGCCTTGACATTTCTATTCCGTGTCACTCGCAATATTACAAACGAATTGTAACATCTCTGCGACAGCCACGTCACCATCTATCAAATAAAACGCGATTTTTATATACATGCATGACTACGATATTGTGAAAAAAATTTATTATAAATTGATTATGAATCATTATGTGATTACGATTCCAATTACATGATCCAATAGAATCACAAAAAGATATAATTTTATTGTTTGTATATATATATATATATATAAATTACCCCGTTGAAAACAATATCTATTATATTACAACGTAATAATTAATATAATTATAATTTAATTTACTATTAATTATTGTTAATTATCGTATTATTTAAATTTAAAGTTACCATATAATAATCAATATATCATAACTATCGCAACTCCTATTAATTCCCTTTTATAAAAAAATCATATTTAGAGTTAAATGTCTAATGTGAATTTTATTTATATCATATGCGATTTGTTTCGAATCGAATAAAAAGGACATTAAATAATTATCATATCTAACTGTGAAAACGTGCGACGGAAATTTAAACGCTCGATTTCGTGACTGAATCCACTGATTTAAGCTCTCCTATTCGAGAAGGCTGTAATAATCTCAAGAAGAGATTAACGGCTGTTCTTAATTTACACGAAGCTTCTCTCGCTCGCTCGCGAGGATTTCAATTTCGCGAATCTTCGGCGGGCTTACGGAAACAGGGATATAGCCCATACCGTGCGACAACTATAACGATGTATTGCAATTACGGAGAACCTTCCTAATCCAGAAGGAACACGCGAGTATAGGTCTGTTGCCTAACTAGAATTAAACGACGCAGAGATAGCTAAGTACATTGTCTTTGTTTAAGTCGACTGCACGGTGGTGATCTTGCGATAATCCGCCCAACTTATTCAAGTTGCGCGTAAAGAGAGAATCAAAGTTATACTTGGACAATATGAATCGATAGTCATATGATAAAAAAATCAGTCTAAGCCAATATATGTTGTCGGCTATTTTAAAAGCTCATGTTAAAATAAAAGTGTGAAATATTATCGGCATATAAAAAATTACTCGCTCGTGCAAGTTGCTAATCATGAAATTTCACGCGTCGCAGATCTTATAAGATAAAAAGATAAACTTGATTCACTTGTCTCTGCGGTCCCTTATCAAGGATAATCTATATCCTCTATTCATACTCTATAATGATTTAATAGTTTGTTCTCAGTTAATAATCGACATAACTTTCTCGTTACAAAATTTCTTCGGCGTATTTATCATTTGCACGGATACTCCTGATTAAGAGCAATTGTTCATGCGAAAGCATTGATAGTTTCAATCTACGGGTCTCGTATATTCGCAATTATATTACACGACAAGAACGTTGCCAAGCAATCCAATGTAACGACGAAGGCGCTCGTAATATCCTCGCTACTGAAAGGCCACATTTGATATTCGAGTAATATAGTCGGCCATGCATGTGTAGCAGGAAACAATAATTTTGGAAATTCTGCTTAAACAGGAAGCACACGTGCTGAATTTACGCAGTAATTTACATATAATAATCTCGTATTGTATAGATTAATCTTATAATACACGATACAATACACAACCTCAACAAAAATAACACACATATCCTTCTCGGATAGATATTATTATTATCAACAAAAGTTTTAAGAAAATAAAAATTTAAATAAAATTTAAATTCTATTAAAATTAACATCTAATATTTAAAAAGAAATTGTAATTTATTCTTTTGCCTTTAGCGCGCACAATCGTCGCGAGAAAGAAATTCTTGTGTATTTTTATGCAAATATATCAACAATATAATAGTTCTGATAACGGCGCTTGTGTTACCCAACAGGATACGAAAGACGTCAGCAGTATCCAGCACTAAAGGCGAACACGTTCAACGAGAGCAATATGGCAGAGCAAGCAAATATCCAGTACTACTTTTAAGAGTGTTTCGTAAGCTGCAGATATTTGTGCTAACGGCGAAGGTATAGCGTTATCATGGACATATTGATACAAAGTTTTTTTTATTCCCATATTACATATGCAATATATCTTTGCATATTACATATGCAATATATAACGATTTGCGCGTCCATCTTCACAGCTGGAAAAGATTTATATGAATATCTTCTCGTAGAAACAAATGTTTCATAACGAAAATAAATATTGCATCCCAGCAATATTTTCATAATATAAAACATTTTAAGAGAAATTAATATCGTAATTTATTTTTCACGTTTAAAACATACATGTAGCGAGACGAAATGTAGAATCTATGAACAGAAATGTTAGGGACAATATTTGGAATCAAAAATTAAATCTGATTCGGCGTCCAGTTCATAGCGTTCAAAGTTTTTAATATAAGCCTTTAATATATATATATATATATTGTATATGTATGTATATTAAATATTTATCATACGCATGTTTTTTTTACAAATATTATTTTTTAATAAATTAGTTTTATCACCGAACAAAGTTTTTGTATGCATGAAATATATTTGCGATCAATATTTTATATCAAAAGCTTATATATAATAAAAACTTTAATTCGCTGAGACACGCTAGAGCGATAGAAAAGTCTATTTATAGTTTCTTTCGAAACTGATCGCCATGTTTAACTCTGTTTTTTGAATTTCATAATTTTTTTTTTCGATTAAATTTAATAAAATTAAAATTGTCACTTTAACATGCGTTAGAATAGAATATAAAAGCGACCGAATACCGTCGAGCAAGTAACTGCGTCCGCGGTATGCACCTTCGCATTGCACTCCCATATTTGCACCGCAGTCGATAACGTACGGTAGGGCGTGCCTTGGTAGTTTATCAGTACGAATGCATTAACCCTGATGAAACCCTCTGCATCAGGAACAGCAAGATAAGGTGTGATTAACGACGGTTGCTGTACTTTCTTATGTGTCGACCCATCGTATTTTACACAAGAAGTTAACGATGAGACGGTAATTACGTTAATAAACGATCAGACAGTTTTATAATTAGTTTTGCACATTTTTTTCTTATCGATACGTCTCATTTGACTATCAAAGAAAGAGATCTCGGCTGCATAATTCAATTACTGAAAGATATCGGCAATCGATTCAATTCAAGCAGCCTGTACATGTAATGTATTGCAAGTGTGTACGTGTATCGAATGATAATTGCGTGAGCGTGTCTTGAATATATATATAAAATTTTTATGTTAAAAAAAAATTAATAATAACGGATTCATTTAAAATAACAATAATGAAATTGCTGACATGCACATTCTCCAAATCACTGTTTCATTTACGTTTACATGTTCTTATATTACGCGTTTTTTGTCTGCAAACAAATTTTAATTAAAGAATTTCTTCGCAACCGACCGACATATTTAGATGTGTCTGTGTTGTTATATGTGTAAGTGGAGCACTCTGTATATATTAATGCGATGATATTCCGCCTACATTTTACGCGAATCTACTCTCTTCGAAAATTCAATCTCGTGAATTTCCAGCGGTATGACATTCATTAAAACGTCGCGCATCGAATCAAGTTCGCCAAATATATGGTTCACAATCAGCAATTATATAAACAAAATTAATCGGAATTAATTCTTTCACTTAAACTTTTTTCGAGGAAAGGTAGAAACAAAAATTTTTATAAATTAATTAATAGATATTTACATGCATATATAGACACACATATATATAAACACTGCATATATAAACATCCGCAAATTTTTATAAAAAATCGAATCTCAAACAATAAATTGAAATATTATAATAATCTCGAAATTATTTAGTGCTAAACATATATCTTTAAAAATCAGAGGCTGTTTGATATTTTCTCATTAAATTCATAAGACTAAAATACTGCTTTAATTCATAATAAAAGTTTTTGTTATAATTTTTTAATAATATTCTCAAAAGCTCATTTATTTCTGTATTCTCTTAATTCATTTTCTCTTTCTGTTTGTTATTCCTCAGTCTTTAAAATTCATTCTACCAAAAAAAAAAAAAAAAACTGTCAGCTTTTTAAAAGATTAATTTTTAGAGGCACGAAATAAATTAATAATAAAGTTACTACGACATAAACAAAATCGAACAAGTCCATTAATTAATTAAGAAAATGATAAATTATTGCCAACTCGACATTATTTAAATTAATTTGATTGAATGTGACCAACTATGTGACCTACAGCAATTTTTTATTTCTCAGAAGGTACAATCACATAATGTAATATTGTTTTCCATTTATTAAATATATCAAAAAAATTTTAAAAATATATTTGACAGAAGAACAGCTCTATACATATATTTACGGATCTTTCCATATTGCACTATTTAATTAATATAAGTTTGTCTTAGCGAGACTTTTAATTAACGAGCCGTTCTAAAAGTGCGTAATTGCTTGGCGTGTTAATCAAGAAGCAGCGACGGCATCCACACATAATTCACCTCTTTCACGAGTTTCTTTAGTTTATATGATATAAATTGCCAGTAAAAGTAAACTAAAAAGCAAGAAGTTATTATTAATTATAATTTAATGCTATTAATCCGCATAATAAATTAAGAAAACAAAATTAAATTGGCAAAGAGAGATTGATACATTTTATTTAAATGAATATACTCATTGTTAAACAAGTATATTTAAATAACATCCAGTTAATTAAAATATTTAGTTAAATTTGTAGTAATAATTCATTTAATCAAATATTGTATGATCCCGTTCGCGGTTTACTCTCTCTTCATTCTTATAATAATATAATACAACTAATTATTATGTGTACTATATATTTTGGTAATGCGATAATTATTGCAAAATTCTGTTTAGAACCAGCATCGCGATCATAAAGCTCGATGAAGAGAAAAAAAATAGCATTGTACTTGAGCACGCAATGTACTATTGAACTATTGTATTGTATTATAGGCAGCTTTTTCGAAACTTTTAATCACGCGAGAGCATCGGAAAGCGTCGGATAAGCAAAAACACGGCCGCCTTTTTCCCTATAGGCCGGCTATTTTTTGACTTGATGAAATGAAGCCGGCGGACGCGAGGATAACGAGATGCTAATTGGCACGATTACATCGCACCGGCGAGTTTCTGATGGATTTTTTGGGGAAGGGCGGGTGATAGGGGCAAACCAGTTTACGCAAATGATAAATAAACTTGTTTCCGGTACTTTCATGCACTCCGCTCTTGTCAAAGTGTTATTCCGCAACGCTTAAATGTTCGTTTAGTAAGATATGGAGAAAACATACCCATCCAAGATATTCCCACTCTCTAATCATTCATAGATCACGCAACTCTATTTATGCTAATTACGATCGATTCTTCGTGAATAATCGAATCTCATCGAAAAGCCGTCGAAACCTCGGCTTCCAGAATATAACAATGAACATAACGATGATAGAAGATTTTCTCCATTTTCGCAATTATACCTGGATTGATCAATTAATTGAGCTTATTGATAGATAAATGGTTGCTCGACTTCAAAACTTTCAATATGCGCAAATATTTTCAGAATTCAGTAGATCATATGGTAGATTTTTGCATAAAAATTTAAACATTTTAACATTTTTTAAACATAAGTCATATGTTTCAGCATTGAAAGACTATACAGAATTTTCAATAGAACGCTCAATTTCTGCAAATACTTTTTTTTTATTTTTGATAATTTAAAAAAGAAAAAACTTCTGTCGTGCCTTTTTTTTTCTCGAAATATCCATTCTTTAATAAACACATTAATAAGAAAAGTAAATCGTGCTCTCTCTTTTTTTATTTTGCTGTCTTTCTCTCATCCTCTTTCTCTCTTCCTCTTTTTAAACATGATGACACTACAATCTCTTGTCGATGACCTCGTTATTCCGCGAATTGATAGGCTGACCAATATCATTCGATATATAAATATCATCCGATATATAAAAAATTTATATAAAGTACAATAAACACTATATGGTAAGATGCTGCACATGACGTGACTATTATACACATAAAACTCGAATTAAGATGCAAAGAAAAAAACAACTAATTATGCAAAATTATACTAATAAAACGCTAAAAATATACATTACAGAAAAGAAAATATCGGAAGATATTTTTGTTCAATTTCTCGAAGTGCAAAAACAATTTACGCCACAATTTACCGACTAATTCAAATTAATATTTAGTTTGAATTAACCGTAATCAAAATTCTGCGGCGAGATTATTTACCTTGTGTAACAAATGTGATTTAACGAGATTAATATGCGATAATCTGTAATATTCCTTGTTTCCAGTAAAATATTCCATTAGCGGCCAAAACGTAACAATAGCTGTTAAAGTAGCATTAAATTTAACCTTGTTGCGCGCTTGATGAAGTCGATTAACGCCGATGTGTTAATCGTGTAACGATCAAAAAGCTAATATTCACAACGTCAAAAAATAGAATAATTATTTAATAAAAAATTTTCCCTGAAGATTATTCTCACCTCCTATTCTTTCCAAGAACTAATATTTTTTTATATTTTTATAAAACTATCCTTTCTCTTAACTCTTAATCACTTCTTAAATGCGTGATCATTTTAAATTTTTTACTATTATATCTGAAAATCAAGTTGCAACCGTATAATATATTTAAAGTAACAGCTTGAATTAATGTCGTACATAAGCATCAACTGCACTCGTTACAACATATATCTAAAATAAAGATTAATTTATTTCTATAGCACGCATTTACAATACCCTACATGTGTGCAGTTTTATTATTAGAGAAAATATGTTTATTGTAAAATCGGGTTAGAATTACTCACGTACTCAACCTGCAAGTTACTATTAAGCACATAACATAATCATATTACTAACAAAGGGGTGCCCGTACAATGTAGCATGTGTGTCTCTTGGTCTTTGATTAAATTTTCATCGAGCGATAACTTCATAATGACATTAAATTACATCGTCGAACAATATTAATCGATAAGATAAGATTGATTAATACATGTAAAGCCGGTAGTGAATATGAATATCTATACATTATATAATAGATAACCATTATGTATATATAATTCAATTATATTATTCTCTAATGTAACTATTACCTTGATCTTCGACAACTGTATTCCTTTTTACTCAAAATGAGATTAAGTAGTATATCTGGTTGTATTGTAAATCTAAATTATGGTTAAATTTTATTAACAAAGAATAATTTTTTTTTTTTAATATTTATCTTTAAAATCAATATCATCATTAATGAAAATGTAATGAGAATTATCTTATAATTGTTTAACTACAATACATACACGAAAATCTTAATTAATAAAAATATTTTAATGTTCATCGCGATTATAATTTTCTTATACGTTTTCACGTATTATTACAAAAATTATTAATTATTAAATTAAATCTGTTATAAAAAATTAAAAATATATTATCATAATATTAAATTGTAATACTAGTGTGGCGTCATAATTGGTAAAAAAAAAAATACATATCGTAAACTCGTGTTTACAATACACGTATCAGATATTGAAGTTTCGCTAACCGGACGGATATCAAGAGAGTATGGAGAACTTGGCAACTGCTGATACAGCACGAATATTCGCCACTGTGCACGTTACGCCATTATCTCGGATTTATCTCCGATTGCACGGCCAATTTTGTAATGGTGCAATATACGGGCCAACGCGTATCAGGTAAACCGTGATAGATCCATAATGACATTGGATATACGCCGATACATATAATACAAGTCTTTATCCCTGCAATCCGGACTGCACATTATAAATGCAGTGCAATACATAATCTTCATTTGCAATAGATGATGGCACAATAATTTTTTTTTTAAATTTTATATCATCATAAAATTGTCAATAAGCATATAACATAATCCAAAACTAACGTCACCTTTTTATCTATAAATTCTTTAAGTAATTTAAAGTCAATCTTTTTTTAACAAAAATATAAAAAGCCATTATTCATTGCAATCCTTGAATCTGTAAAAATTGTAATTAAACGTAGAATGATATGTCACTGTCTCTCTTCACAGATAAACTTACTTTCCTTCGAAAGATTCATAATTTTCTATCGTTTATGTTAAAAATTATTGATTATAAGTTGAAGGAAAATACGAATTAGTCATTAAAATATATAAGTGAAAGGTAAACGGCAAAAATTTGAAAAATTCTATACAAAATGATTATCATGTCAATTTGCTTAATTACTTATAAAATATTAAATTACCAATTATATTTATCTTTAATGACACGTTTAAATGAACCTTCATTCATCCGAAACTTTCACATCTATGATTATCAAGCAAACAAATACGGCAAACGTGTACATTCTATTGTGACGACGAACTATAGACATAGGCACGTCGTAATTACGGCATCCTCGGTCTTTAAAGAGACATCAGTCCCTCTCCCCCCCCCCTCCCCTCCCATCCCCCATGTTGCGTGCTCGTGCCGAGCATGACGGAGAGCGGTCACGCGAGTTATATAACGATGATACGTATGCGTCGAGTTGTCGGAGCTGCCGTGGAATTTGGATATCGTTATCGGGCATTAATCGCAAGGCCGCGTAATTTAGCCAGGCTTTACGACAGGAATTCGCGTCGCTACGTAGATGGCCTTTCCGTAGATGTATGTACATTCGAACCTATATCCTGTACATATATATATATATATATATTCGTGATGAGAATGAAGTTGTATTTTAGAATGTACACATACAGCATAACAAACTGTTCTAGGTATCACTGTTACATTGAGATGTGCTATAAATTGTATCAATATTGTGGTCTTTTTATAAAACGCTGAATCCTTGTAAGCTAATAAAGACCTCAGTTTTTTTTTTTTTTTTTTTTTTTTAAGAGCAGAATTTAGAAATCTTATGCAACATCTTGACGTAAATATTTAAGAAAGTATCACTACTAAAAATACGTTAAAAAGGACAGGATTGTGTTATTTTTAATAAACGATATTGTGATATAAATCGATATTTTTCTTTTAAAAAATAAAGAATTATTATATAACGTAATATCGTAATATCAATATCGATAATTAAAAGAATACCATACGCGTATGAATCAAATGAATTAAATGTAAAAATGTAAATGATAATAATTCGGTTATTTAATATGACGCGAACCAAATGGCCCTGAAATTGTCAAATTGTGATAATGAATTTATTTTTTAATACAGCTAACTATAACTTATATTTATATTTGCTCTGGAATGCGAAAATATTTGCCGAGTAGTCAGAGCCTGGGTCGATGTCGTCACGATCCGTTGCCGTAATGTGATTTGGCTTTTAGGACACACGACGTAGAATTTACTGCTGAAATGACGACCCGCACGTTTACGGTAACGCGGCCTGACGTCAATTGAAATTTATAATATCGTGGACACGCATCCGACGCGAAATATTCATTATGCTATATTGATTTATGTTACAGGGAGGGAGGGAGGGATTATGTTTGAAAGAAGCGTCGAAAATTGAGGTAGTCAACACGCGACAAATCCCGGCTCAACGATAATACACGATGATAATCCTTGAACCAAGCAACGAAAGATAAATTGTTTATCGTAAGGATATAATATCGCCAAGTACAATTTCCATTTATATCCCTCGCGTAACATCCACGATGATCCTTAATCCTCGAACAATTTTGATGCATAACTATGTGAATTTTTTTCAATTTATAGATTTTTAAAATAATGATTAGCAAGAGACAGATATTTCTTTTGTCCGTAAGAACTTTCCAAGTTTTCAGGACCTCGCCAATCGATTCTCGAAACGTGTTCTTTGATCATTAATTGCACGAAATCTTTTCGCAAAATCTCTACGCAGTTACGATATAATCGAAAGAATCCACGGAAATCATGGTATCCCGAAAGAATTTCTTAAATTTTTGGAGGAAAAATTGGAGGGAATTATCCCAACGTATATACATAAATGTAGCACCCTACAAAGCACTGGAGAGATCTAGTCGTCGACATCGATCTGTTTATACATGACATAATGTAATATGCATTCAGGAAAAATATTGCACATTTGCGAAACGATGAGCCATCATTAATAGCACAATGCCACTAGAATGTATATTCTCGCGCAGCATCGTGATATAATTGCATTATCCCGGCTCGATTATTCGCGCACACGTATGTTTGTTGCTCCGTCGAAGATACGTGCAACTAATAACCGCCCCCGGTTAAAGATCTTATGTCGATACGATAACATCACACAGAATTGTGCACGCATCGACGAATAAAATAAAACTGCCTTAAATAATGATCTAGGAGACAAACTTACAATCATCGTGATTGCGTTGATAAATAAAAAAAGTGTGAAAAAAATTGAACAATTGATTAATTTTAATACTGTCTCTCTCTTATATCTGTACTTTTTATTGTGTAAATTTATAATACAATGAGTATTATTTCTGAGCGATTAGAAATGTTTCCAAGATTTATTTAATATGCGATAAATCTACTCTAAATACTTTTAAATGATCTACAGGCGCTTTGCATCTAATATTTAACGTGATTGCTGACTCGATACGAGTTTAACAAGCACGGTCTTTGACGTTCCTAAAGTGGCATTTTATTTAATCGGCTCTTCCGATTGAAAGGCGTCATTAAGCGGCTTCTATGGCCGATATATACAAAGCTTAATTAATTAGTTTGCCTAAAGAGCTAATTTCCATTCGTTTAACTCGTCAATCCCCGGTGAACTTCTTTCTGCACACTTAACGCAATTTCAACGGATACGAGGCTTTTAATAAAAGCACCTTTCGGCTTTTGTAGATTTATGCTCGTTTTAATCATGCGCCTGAGAGCGTCCATAATAATAAGTTAATTGAAAGTTGAATTTGAAGGAGAAATTTCTAATTAATTCTAATTTAATAAAGTACTGATTAAACATAACAACCGGAAATTCATCGATTGCGATTACGTAGTTGTTTGACAAGTTAAAAAATTGTAACAAGTTGACTTTTAAAAATGCACACAATCAACAAGTTAAAAAATTTATTCTACAGATCTATTCTTATATATAATTTTTTCAACAAACTTAAATCTAAATAAATTGTAAATAGATATATATTTATATATGAAAAAATGATCTTATAAGCTTGCAAATATAAAAATTATAAATAAAGATGATGTCCAATATAAAATTTTATCAAAGCGAAAAAAATCTATAATTTCGCTTCTTGCGTAATTAAATAAAAAATGATTAAATTTATTATTCTCAGGTAATAAAAAAAAAAAAAAATTATAACTGAACGCTTATTGCTCTTTTATTATAAATATGCATGCAAGAAATTAAATCATTCAATAGGTTTAATTGACTGCCATTAATAAAAATATTTTGCATTAATCATCAATTTTTACATATTTTATAAAGGAAATATACAAAATACAGTATCTCTCAATCGCGAAATAATTAAATGTGATTGCGCAATATTTTCGAATAATCAATATAATAATTATTTCTATTTATTAATTGCATACATTATTATATAACCATTGTTTATGATAATTAATAATTAATATTATCTCTTATCGCTGGAAAATATTGCACTTCTGCATTTGCCCTATTGACATTAACTCGATTAATCTGCAAATAATCGCATTTTGAAATAAGACAATTTACAAAATTTAAGGCTAGCGAATAATATAATATAATAATATAAAACAATATGATAATATAAAAAACGCAAAGATTAATATTATTTGTTACTTGCAATTAATATTTACACCAAAAAAACGATACAATGGTTTACAACGGAGTAAAATATTTTCACTGATAATCCGTCGACTACATTTGTCGCCAAACGTTTTTTTTCCCAGGGTGAAATTGCGATGACGAATAAAAAAAGAAAAAAGAAAAAAAACGCGACGTCAAAGCCAAGTGGAGGGAAGGGTTACGAGATGCGATAAAATTCGCACATGTAAATGGCTTTTCCAACGATTCTCATCCACAAAGCGTGCATTCGAATTTCCATGTGTGCGTCACGCGACAGCAGAAAATACGCGAAAACCGGATAACGCGGAAAATACGAGAACGCAGCCCGTCCGACTTTCGATCCCCGCGCGTTTTTCGCAATTAGCTGCTGTGCGCTGCGAAACGTCGCGTTTTTTTCGTAGTCTGCAAACATTGCGTTTACGCATTTACGAATATATATATATATATATATATATATATATATATATATATATATATATACACACACACATCAAATCCAACGCGAAATACCATCACGACGATAGCTTGTTTGGACTGTTGCCAAATTAGATTTTTCAAAAAATTCCCCGCAAATGTTGAATTTTGCATAGTGCGCGCGGGAAATATTGGTCTTAACTTATGCAGGAGAGATTTTGTGAAATTGGATCGTTCATGTTAAAACTCTGCTCGCGGCAAAATTTTTTGATTTTCAAAGTTAGATAACATCAATAATTGTCTATCGATTGCATAACGCCGAAAAAAGATACGTTCTGAAATGTAATTTTTAAAAAATAGCTTTATATATATACAAGCAAAATATTGTATATTTTCTTATTAAAAGTTAAAGTTATGGATATAAAGAATTATAGAGCCACTATTTGTAGATTGCGAATATTGTATAGCAGACAACGTTATCTCGACGTATTATGGGAATTATCGAAATTTGAATATTCATTATTCATATATTATATTAGCTGTCATGGTTATCACGGCAAAATGGATTCTATTTGATGACCTTATTTGCGAAATAATGCCATGATATAATAAATAGTCATCCCGTTATAGCATGTTACAAAGCTATGAAAGTACTTGTGCATAATGATTCTATCAATTATTTCAATGTCATTATAATTCGACATTTCCTATTTTCTTCTTTGACATAACTCAAATAAATTATCTATTCATTAAAATAATTGTAAACTCTTTGCGGTATAAATTCTTCCGCTATCGTGCAGTTACCATTAGAGAAAGTGTAAGTGTTTATTTTGATAAAAGCAGCAAAGGAAAAACTTCTGTAGAAAATATCAGAGCGGGAAAAATACCTGTTTGCTTTTCTCAGAGTTCTTAAGATGAAGTAGCCGAAGTCCAAAGTAACCTCTCGAACTTCGCTTTTATATCGATAATGTGGAAAAGAAAAACGAAAGGGAATATTACATAAGAAAAGTGCAAAGGCATTCGTCAGTGTTGACGATAACGTTAATTAACAATACACGCAACAACTTTAATTCTGAATCATGCTAATTATTGTATTTCAAAGTTATGAATTTGGTATCCATTTTACATCAAGTGTACGCAGCACGCTGCAGTGCAATGTGATGAGAAGTTGACAGAACAGCTTGTAATAATGTCCGAATATGAATTCGTCTGGTTGCGAAAAATATTTGCGAGCTGCTTAAAGCTGGCGCGCCAATATGTGCATTCAAGCTTTGACTTGCCGCGAAAAACCTCATCTAATGCGATCCTCCTCCCTCGTACTTTCAAACCCTTTCCGCCAACGCGGATCGTCTACATATTTCTTGCGGAAATATTCAGACACCCGGTCTTCGACAAATATTTCCGCCGACATGTTCATACGCGAAGCACATCGTCGAAAAATGTGCTCTTTCAAAAGCATGCGAGTCTGCCTTTTTTCCACCTTTATTTACATATCCAAATAACTTCGATGCTAATCCTGCGTATCGTTATTAACATACAAATCTAATCTCTTATTATTTTCCTTTATAAAAAAAGAGAAAAATTAAAATTATTAAATTGCTACGTAATTAAATTACTCAAATTATTTTATTACAATTGTATGTTACAACAACGTGTCTTATTTGGAAAATTGTAGCCTTGTAAAATCATATAAGAACCTTTATAAATCGTATAGTTTTTCTCCGCATTTTTTTTAACATCCTACAAATAATAACAAATAATGTAATAAATCTTCGTTTCTAGTAATCTGTACCTTATATTTCCGTCCTTTGTCTCGGTTAATTGTCCTCCTCACGCGCGCGTTAAACTCATTTTTCTCGTGCATTAAAAAGCAGTACCACCATAAATTTACACACGAATCGATTAATCTCGTCCACCTATTGCCGCTAAACTTAGAGACGCGTCTGGGATTGTTATTTCATCCGATGCAACCCTTTCTAGTCGCGCACACACCCGTCGTCTTCTAACCCTTTCTTTCGCCTCATCATTCTCGCCCCCTAAATCCTTCCTTCCTCTACGGGCGGCAAACTCGCGCGCGATTTATCTCCGACATTCGTGGAAAATGCATCCAAGTACCGGATGCGCCATAAATTTCACGCCGGTGATCCAAATCGAGGGCGGATACCGGCGCGATCACGAATGCATCGACAGTTGAGTCACGATTATCGCCGGTCGAAAATGAACTCTCTCCGGCCATTATTGGTGTGACAAAATGCAAAATCCAGCATAATTCAAACATATTCCCTGCGCGTTTTTCCGATTCCATTATGTACGTTATTGTGTGTAGTGAAATCAGCATCAAGAGATTCATGCATGTCAACGATTTCACGAGAATTTAGTGCATAAAATGCAATAATTAATCGTCTTTTCAAACTTGTTCATTGAATAAAAAAGTCTTAATCAACTTCGCATTCTAATGGTTCAACATTTGCAGCGTGCATTTAAATATTCATTTATTTTACAAGTGATAAAATGCATAAATTATCTTAAATTAATTGTCGACCGTACAGTAGAATATTTCTTGGAAAATTATTAAAAAACATAATATTTTTAACACTAGGAAATAGTAAATTACTTATAAATTTGTATATAATGTTGAAAGAGTGAGAGAGAGAGAGAGAGAGAGAGAGAGAGAGAGAGAGAGAATTTTGCGACAGAGGTGTAATATTAAACAAGTCAGATTAATAATGAAATATATGTTCCCAACATTGAAGATATAAGCGATTATAATCTGTATCGCGCATATTCAGATAGATTATTATAACTCTATAAAGAATTCTTTTATTGAGAATTTATCTATATATATATATATATCTACATATTTTCACCCATATTAAGTTAGCCCCTCCACCAACGCCAAATTAAATCAAATACATCAAATAATTTAGTGCTAATTATGTGCTAATTAGTTGCCGTAGTCCGAATTTTGTTGCTCAAACCGTTTAGCAGGAATTTACATTCAAAGTGGGGGGTGCTAGCTTGACATTAAGCCAGCCCCCCCCATAGTGAAAAAAATATATATATAAAGCTCGAATCAAAAAATAAAATACACTAGAATTTGTTGCTATTTTGTTGCTCTAAAATAACATAAAAATATTTTAAAAAAAGTATATTATTTAATTAGTACCACTATATACTCAGTCTCGCCGCGCCGTACCATTCACTTGCGCGAAGTAAAAGTAAATAAAAAAATGTATTGCTCGCATGTATTTGGTACTGAAATAATCTGTGGACAATATACTGTCGAAATATATGAGAAACTGAATTTGTTGCTCATCTTAAAGTATTAAAAATCGATACTTTGTCGCCGTGGACCCTATACGACGCGCTATTATATTATATAAACTAACTAAAAGAATTTGTTGCTCGCATGTTTTTGGTATTAAAATAATCTGTGGACGATGTACTATCGAAATATATAAGAAACTGAATTTGTTGCTCGTCTTAAAGTATTAAAAATCGATACTTTGTCGCCGAGGACCCTATACGACGCGCTCTTATATTATATAAATTAACTAAAAGAATTTGTTGCTCGCATGTTTTTGGTATTAAAATAATCAGTGGACAATATACTATCGAAATATATAAGAAACTGAATTTGTTGCTCCTCTTGCTTTTTTAAGAATGACGCGTTAAAGATATATGTTAAGATTACAGAGTGATCAGAGTTAAATAAAATGTAATCGTATTAATGATGATTTCGAATGCTAATAAAATAGTAAAATTAATGCGCTCAACGATTATAATTATGAAATCATCAGTAATCATTAATGACGAATAACAGAAATAATCAAGGCAAAAATAATATGATCAGTTTTAATTCTAAATATTTATATGATTAATTTTGTTAATGCACATGTTTGATAATTTTCATTCTCTAAAAATGACGCGTTAAAGATGTTAAGATTACAGAGTGATCAAAGTTAAATAAAATGTAATCGTATTAATGATGATTTCGAATGCTAATAAAATAGTAAAATTAATGCGCTCAACGATTATAATTATGAAATCATTAATAATCATCAATGATGAATAATAGAAATAATCAAGGCAAAGATAATATGGTCAGTTTTAATTCTAAATATTTATATGATTATCAGATTATAAATAATTAACCAAAAAACAACTCGATTTTTCAATATCATCGTTTCCATAAATTAAAAAATAAATTGACATGCATATTGTTAATTTCGTTAATGCACATGTTTGATAATTTTCATTCTCTAAAAATGACGCGTTAAGGATGTTAAGATTACAGAGTGATCAGAGTTAAATAAAATGTAATCGTATTAATGATGATTTCGAATGCTAATAAAATAGTAAAATTAATGCGCTCAACGATTATAATTATGAAATCATTAATAATCATCAATGATGAATAATAGAAATAATCAAGGCAAAGATAATATGGTCAGTTTTAATTCTAAATATTTATATGATTATCAGATTATAAATAATTAATCAAAAAACAACTCGATTTTTCAATATCATCGTTTCCATAAATTAAAAAATAAATTGACACGCATATTGTTAATTTCGTTAATGCACATGTTTGATAATTTTCATTCTCTAAAAATGACGCGTTAAGGATGTTAAGATTACAGAGTGATCAGAGTTAAATAAAATGTAATCGTATTAATGATGATTTCGAATGCTAATAAAATAGTAAAATTAATGCGCTCAACGATTATAATTATGAAATCATCAGTAATCATTAATGACGAATAACAGAAATAATCAAGGCAAAAATAATATGATCAGTTTTAATTCTAAATATTTATATGATTAATTTTGTTAATGCACATGTTTGATAATTTTCATTCTCTAAAAATGACGCGTTAAAGATGTTAAGATTACAGAGTGATCAGAGTTAAATAAAATGTAATCGTATTAATGATGATTTCAAATGCTAATAAAATAGTAAAATTAATGCGCTCAACGATTATAATTATGAAATCATCAGTAATCATCAATGACGAATAATAGAAATAATCAAGACAAAGATAATATGGTCAGTTATAATTCTAAATATTTATACATGAGCTATAAATCATTAATAAAAAAAAAACCCCCCCGATTTTTCAATACTATTGTTTCCATAAACTAAAAATTATATTGACAATTTTAAATGTTTAATAATAAATTCTACTGACCGACCGATGCACCGCCCTTGCATGTCTCACTTCTTTCTGCATCTGGTCATCACGAGATCCCTTCCGTTTCCGGTTGCTCCCTTCGCTTCAAATTGAGACGAGACAGTCTATCAATTTGTCCACTCATGCATAATCACTATTCTCATAATCACTATTTCACTCGTAGTCGAAAATCCGCCATATGCAATGACGCGGTAAAATTATTTGCATGTCGATTATAAACATGAAAGAACATATAATCGCGTATTAATAAATGGACGGAGACGATTTTCCGTGATTCTAATCGACATTCCCGATACTCACGACATCCACTTTATACACGGGATAAACTTGTGATGGATAAAAAAAGGCGAGAAATACGGAAAGAATATTTCAATCTCGCACGCTAATGCAATACGACGGTTACTGTAACGGTTACGGAAAATTTAGGCAGGTTGAGTAGTAGTAGATGGGGAGGGGGGGGACGCGTCGTCGAATATCCGTTCCAGGAAAAGGAGCGAGCGCGTCTCTTCCGAGAAATAAACCGTACGCGAAAAATTCTGCGCGAGATAAATCAAACTAGCTCGAGCGACGCTCTTTTGCGATCTCGATTTATGAAATTGTGAATATAACTCTGAAAAAAGGATTACATTTGAAAACAATATTAAAGAATATTAAAGCAGAAACGTGTGGAACGCGACGCGCTTATATTTTCAACGCAATATTATTATATACGACAGCGAGTAAATTATTTCAGCGCCTAAAAATATGTTAAATAATGTATTCATCGATCGTTGTATCGTATTATAAAGTCGATATATCAAAACTACAAATTACTCTCGATTCGGATATTTCGAATATTCGTTCGGATGCGAAATTCATTTTCGATAGATAAAAGATGCGTGGGAAAAATCTTGTCGTTTGCGAGTATATATATATCGAAAGATGCCTTAATCACGATTACACGGGTTAATATATTACACTCGGATAATCGCCTGTTATTCGATACAAGACCCCCCCGACACTCGTTCGTACGCGGATCTCACTTTCGACGGATAAAAAGACGCGAGAAACACGGAGCGCGACCGTAATTCGTCTTGAGACTCGCGCTTGTGCGAAGAGACTGACACGATTACGGAAAATTTAGGCTGGACGGATAAGCGAGGAGAGGGGAGGACCGCGTCGCCGAACGTCTCGGTACAGAAGCGTTCAAAAAAGTTGGATGTAAACATTCAGATATAAACAAAGAAGCGCGGCTCGAGAGAAAGAGAGAGAGAGAGAGAGCTTATATTACAAAATCTCGATCAATTTTCATGGCGAAACGATAATACAACGAGAATAATCGTTGAATAGAATGTGTAAGATTCAAGGAGGAATATATCTGAAAAGCAGCTCACACACCACATATGAACATTCCTAATAACATATTCTTATTTAAGAGAAAAAAAAAATGTGTTCGGTTAGTCGACTAATTTTACACGTCAGGTTTAATAATATTCATGGTTGTAAAATTGACCAATCACGGTCATTCGATTCTTGATTGGTGATTGGTTAGTTTTAAAACTATGGATGTTACTGAAATCCAATTAAGGGTGACATGTCAACGTTAATCAATGTCTCTGAAATGCCGCGAGAAACCACGAGTACCAACAGCTAAATGAGAAATTTTACAATCGGTGAAGCTTCGCGTCGCGTTTTTCACACGTTTCGTATTTCAATATACTTTAATATTCTTTTAAAATATATGATTCTTCTTCAATTATATGTATAATTTCGCCAGAAAATAATCGCGAGATTGCAAAAGTATCGCTCGAGCTTCGTTATCTTATCCTTGTTCATATCGCGAAGGTTTTTTGGCGCACGATTTTTTTCTCGCAAAAAACTCGCTCGCTCCTGTTCTTGGAAGAGATATTCGACGACATTCCCCTCCCCTCCCCCCACCTATCCGTCCAGCCTAAATTTTCCGTAACGCTCTTCACACAAGCGCGATTATCGAGACGTATTATTTGTTGCTATTTTGTTGCTCTAAAATAACATAAAAATATTTTTAAAAAAGTATATTATTTAATTAATACCACTATATACTCAGTCTCGCCGCGCCGTACCACTCACTTGCGCGAAGTAAAAGTAAATAAAAAAATGTATTGCTCGCATGTATTTGGTACTGAAATAATCTGTGGACGATGTACTATCGAAATATATAAGAAACTGAATTTGTTGCTCGTCTTAAAGTATTAAAAATCGATACTTTACAGATTATTTTAATACCAAAAACATGCGAGCAACAAATTCTTTTAGTTAATTTATATAATATAAGAGCGCGTCGTATAGGGTCCGCGACGACAAAGTATCGATTTTTAATACTTTAAGACGAGCAACAAATTCAGTTTCTCATATATTTCGACAGTATATTGTCCACAGATTATTTTAGTACCAAATACATGCGAGCAATACATTTTTTTATTTACTTTTACTTCGCGCAAGTGAATGGTACGGCGCGGCGAGACTGAGTATATAGTGGTATTAATTAAATTATATACTTTTTTAAAAATATTCTTATGTTATTTTAGAGCAACAAAATAGCAACAAATTCTAGTGTATTTTATTTTTTGATTCGAGCATTCTATATATTTTTTTCACTATGGGGGGGGCTGGCTTAATGTCAAGCTAGCACCCCCCCACTTTGAATGTAAATTCCTGCTAAACGGTTTGAGCAACAAAATTCGGACTACGGCAACTAATTAGCACATAATTAGCACTAAATTATTTGATGTATTTGATTTAATTTGGCGTTGGTGGGGGGACTAACTTAATATGAATTATATTTTCTCTTCCGACAATACGAATACATTAACTATTCTATTTCTTGTGTGCATATATTATATTTTATTTCGTTTAATGATAATTACTTTGTTATGTAAAAATAGTCTGAATGTCTATTGGAGGTATGCTGAATTTCTAAAATTCAATTTTTACATAAAAGCAGATTATACTATATTAACAGAATCGCAAGCATTATTTCCCCGATTGTAAAAAAATAGTCATACTACGCTATTACACATGCCACTATCTCTTTTAATATATCCTCGTCTTTTCAACTGGAAAAGGAACGATTGCAGAAATCCGCGCTGCAAAAGTACGATTGAAGAAGCGCGGAGGTGAACTTCGATACTTCTTACGGCAATGAAGAAACGTATTCGGCGCGCGAAATAGAACGCTCGACAACTCGATATCAACGTGATTACAGTTCCTTCGCAGATCAGATCGGGTAAATATTCGGCGATACGTGCTCAAGCAGTGTTGGACGATATTGCTTGACGCTGAAAGCTATTCATTCGATCAATCGGTCCATCCATTGTTTAACACGAGAGAAAGAGAGAGAGAGAGAGAGAAAGGAAGAAAAAAAAGAGAACGAGAGAGAGTGAGAGGTCTCTACTTAAGTACGGCTTTTAGCTCGTAGTACTCCTCTTCGAACATGAGCATGGTTGCTCTTCTTTTCTGATTCTCCCCGAAGATGAAAAGCAGCATGCAACCACTTTTCCCTGGATAACGATTACATGTCTCGAAACGCTAATTTCTAATCGCAACATACGTTATCAGCCTAATAATGTGTTATGATATCGAATAAGATTATTGATTTTTTTTCAGTTTGTTATTCTTGCAAATCAGAATTACTAATTTTCATGAAATTTATAATATCTGCCATGGTTTCTCAAAATTATTCAAGAAAATTAATCAAAGCTTTTACATAAATATACACGTAAACTATCCGTATTCTTCTTATTATTTTTACGCGTTATTTAATATCTTTTTAATTTTTACTTCTGGGGAAAAAAAGAACACTTTTGTAAAAATTTTATCTTCCACATCCAACAATAAATTCTATAAAGTATAAAGAAAATGAAAAGCTTTTTTGTCGCTCCGTCATATTGTATACGACTACTAACTGCCATGTGCAGCCGGTTTTCCTTTTTTTAATAACTGTACAGATAATCCGATAGGTATCCCATCGTGGTTCAAAACTAAACCAAAAGCCCATCACATCGATTCATTCGAACCCAATCGATCGATACTTCCGCCTAATGAAATAAGCACAATGCTCCGCGCAGGCAGCGATATCAGGTCACCTTCCCAAAGAAAATCATTCTTTTCACGCCCGTAAAGGAGAATTTATAGCGGTACGATAAAATTTGACTTTAATGGACGACAGGGCCGTAAACTTTCGTGCCACGACTCTTTTAATGAACTGCAAAAAGTTAATCAAAAATTGATATGATGGAACACGCGGGGAGGGAATTGGCGATGTAAAATTGAATTCGGCGTGTAAAAGTCATTTGCGTGCTAATTGTGATGCTTATGTCATTCTATAGTTTTTCCAATTGCAATATTTCCAGCTGATAGCGGAAAAGATTTAACCGGAAAATTCGCAGACGAAGAGCCGGCGATATTTTCCCTCACGCACGGTACACGTGATGCACGTTCTCACATACAGGCAATGTTTAAACTGTACTTCCTGCACACGCGAATGTTTTACGCGCGATGACCGTAAAATTAGTCCCAACGGGATAATTTTCGCCTTGTTTTCGCATCCGGGAATCAACGTGCATTAAAAACAATGCATTGTGCCTAAAACTCTGCGTCGCATTTTACATTCGCACGAAGAAATAGTCAAGGTATAAAACGTTGTATTCATTGTATCAAATTTCGTGTCATATTGAAAATTCACTTTTGAATCGAAAGTTCATGTAATAAAATTGTCATGAAATTTGTCGATATTTGTTCGGGCAGATTATTAGGAAACTATTACGATTATAACTGACTTTCCGCTCGCGTTCGCAACATGTCGGAAGTATACAGAATCATTTCGAGATCTGGACGATCTTGATAGGATAACGGCTGAAAAATGGAAGCGATCCGATTGGATACCTCTTTCCAAGCAGTTACGCACGGTATAGATTTCCGAAAGCATATACTATATTTATCAGATCGATCGGCGTGATAAATTGATACTTTGCACTAAGCTGCAACGCATGTACGCTTTAGTCGATTCTCGATAGCTTAACGTGTTAGTTAGCGTCGTAGAGCAAAGTGCATTGTGCGACGCATAAACACGAAAGCAAACATTGCATAATTCAACTCGCGCGCCCAGGGTCGGTCGTCGAAAAGAAATTATAATGCGCTCGCGGGACAGTTCGAACGATCTTTGTGAGAATTCAAGAGAAAAGCTCTCGCATTCGCAAATACTCTATCTAAATATATATATATATATCAATATAATACATTCATTAAAAAGATACAATTAATTCTATTTTCTACAATTAATACCGTTAACGCAAATTGTCACACCGTTTATTTGTTAAAATCGAAGTACCCTCAAGAGATATTAATTACGTCACTTGGATTTATCAGTCGAGCAGTCGAGGATTAATGGTAGGAAAGATCCGGCCCGTAATTGCAGGAAAGACTCGCGGTGATTATACGGCTTCGCTTAGCAAATAACAGTGCAGTGCAAGATGGCAATTTGTTCTGCAGGCGGGATATCGTGCTTCGCAAGGGACGACGATCGGCAACATGAATCGTGCATGAAAAGCTTGCGAAGCTTATATGTCTGTCATCTCTAGCTATTCCTCGAGCGCGTCTGGCAAAAAGTTCACCAAACATGGAAATGCATCTCACTACACGTTGCATTATGAGCTTTTTTGCGCTGCATAATACGCGCCTCGGATTATACGAATGTGTATGCAGCGTTATGCGACAATCCACGCAAATACGTCTTTCCTTTCTCATGGCTCTTTACTACCTCTCACATACATAAGTGTCCCCCGTTTATACGCTAAATCTAACGATAGCTTTTCTCATTGCATCTACTCGTATCTCTTGCAATTGATAACGTTTCTAGCATAAAATTTCACTAAACAATTAAGCCTATGGAAGCTATAATGTCTTTAAGAGAAACATTAATATAACATAACAAAGATTATGTATACACGATAAAAAAAATATTAATACCATTAATCTAAGCAAAAGAAATAATTAATTACAATATGTATATTTATTCTCCCTAATAGCTATCGCAATGTTATTTTACGTAACGTTTACGCGAAAAGAGAGTAGCTAAAAGACATAAAACGCGCATCGTTCTCCAAGTAACTATCCTGAATTTAATCACTGCTTATTTGCCAACAAAAATAAATTAGCGGATACACTAAAGTTCTTTACTTCCGCGGTGAAGTCAATTTCCAACGGATCCTTTTGCAATCTGGTAAATGAGAAAACTAAAATAACACTGATATATAAAGTACCTAGTTCAACAGTACGAAACCAAGTAAGCGAGGTGGTCGAAAGAGTAACTTGCAATTGAAACAAAAATGCGAGAAAAAGGTTTATACTATTCACAACTTGATAACGAAAATATAGTTTGCGCTTGAATAGAGTATCTTGGAAAAATTTGCTCAAATAGAAATAATATGAATAAAGACTTCAATATCAAAGACAATTAATCTATAAAATTCAATAATAAATTGTTATTTATTTTTATTTATATTTAAATTGTTATTATTTCGATTATTTATTCGCAATCTTATCTGAGATGTTTATAAATTTATTTTATATCATAAATTATTATAAAACTTATGTGCTGCCGTTTTGTACATCAAATCGCAAATTTTAATCTAAAAATGTTCAATAATGATATTAATTGTGTTAGTTGTGTCTCTCTTCTTCTCTTTTTGATATGTTTGTTTTTTTTCTCATATAAGGATATACGATATATAGTTATACAAGTTTATAGGTAATATATACAGTATTCAAAAGCAAATTTTGAGCGTTTCTTTTTTTGAGATTAATTAACTTATAAAGAGTTGTAGTTATAAACTATTTTGTATAAATAGTCTCCAAGAAGTTTATACTTTTAGGCGAATTTCGAGAAATTCTAGATGACAATGGAGATCAAAGCAGGCTTTTTTTTTTTTTTTTTTTTAAGATACAAGCATTTTAAATATTCTTGCATTTGAATACGCACAGAACAAAGCAATAAGCGATTCTCAAAATGAAGGCCGTTCTAGCGTGGTAATATCTTTGTCTGTGCGTTATTTTTTTCTTTGTAGCTTGTTTCTCGCATAATTCCCGTTGCATTACGAGACACGTTCAATTCCGTGTCAAATTGAAGCGGAAGAGCAAATCGTTTATATTACGGGACCGGTCGCGAACAGCTGATTGCATATTATTTCCTTGCAGCAGCTTCGATTAAAAGAAACATTGTTCGGAGACAAACGTGGCCATACAACTATGAAATTACGAAGCATAATCGTGTCACGACATAAATCAGTTATGGATATTTTATAACAGTTAAATATTGCATATATTACAACACAATATATTTAATATATAAACATAATTTTATTCGATTAACTTTTGAATTTCAAATAAGCTTCGTTTCAAGAATTTGTTTTATATATAGTAAATCACGTATTCAGTTTCCTTTCTCTCTTTCTCTATCTTTCTGTAAATCGATATACTTAATAATGAAAAAATAAAAAAACCATTATTTCTGCACAATGAAACAATCTACAATTCAAAGATTAACTTATATAATCATATAAGCGTATGGACCGTGACACGACCCTGTGATTGGATGTCGAAATCCAGCAGATTACATAATGCATGAGTAAGAAGAACCGTCTCCCCGCCGGCTGACGCGAGTCATTCTGGTTTTATGGCGGCTTCTGACTCACACACTTCTACGCGCTCGCAAGCTTTCACGATCCAAAATCCAATTTCCTATTACTTGCATTCGAGTCTCGATATTTTATGGGCTAAAGAAATATCGAACTATACAGAGATCGAAAAGAGAATTATAGATCCGTAAAAGTGTGATATATACAGAGGCATTAAATTACAATATATATAAAACATAAGATCATATTTTGAATCTACAGCGTATTGTGAAAGAACTTTGAAATGTGTATATATGTATTATACAGTGGCTCAGATTTCGGATTATGAAATAACGATCCACTAGAATTGTCTCGTATCGAAAATTGAATTTCGCTTTCGTTAAAAATATCGGGACTGATATAAATTTCGTGCCAATTAAAATTGTCGGATTCTCTTATTTGGTTTGTTCGTCAAACTATCTCCGACCAAAAAAAAATGAAGAAAGAAACATTTTTCAAGCACTCTGCTCGCATTCGCGAAACGCATGACGCGAAACCGACCGCGTCGTTTGCATACAAAACACGTACGTTTGCGTACTTATTTCTCTGCTTCCCTATTTTTTTCTTTTCTTTTTTTATTTTTTGCAACTGTCGTTGTATCCAACGGACCGAGAATTTCCTTGTTTGTTCCATGACCGAGCGCTTCGACATTTTCTGACGTAAGATTGGATTAACGAGAGCAAAATGTAATTGATTTTAATGTAGAAAATATAAAAAATATTTACTTTATTTTTTCCGTTTCTTTATCTTTTTCACAATATAATAATATATCGCTAATTATATGTTTCACATGGTATTCTTTTATTGTAAAATCTTTCGTTCTATTCTTTTATCATAACTTTTGTATTTATTATAATGAGAGAGAGAGAGAGAGAGAAAAGTGTTCTTATTTTCTAATATTAGTATTTACAAAATTGTAAAAATTGAAATTATACATATATTATTTTATGCACATAAAGAATATTGAAAATCCATGTTAATTTCATATTATTTTTAAAAATTTCTAATTAAATTAAGATTTTTTACAAAATACGTATCTTTGATGTATCATTCCAGAATGTTTTGCATCTACAGCCAAATTAAATATTTAAATACCAAATAATGAATAAAATATATATATTACGTATTAATTACACACAAAAAAAAATATATTTTTACAAGAGTTATGATAAACTTGCTCATATCTTTTTATAAAATTATGTGAACGCGATAAAACAGCTTGATCCAATCCTGCTTATCAAGAAGGAAGATACACAAATGCACTTCACAGCTTTATGAATAAATGTATTTACATCTTTGTGTCCTTTATGAATATATGTAAGCAGGATCAAATCAGCAAGAACGGCATATGCGGCACTTTCGACCCAGTTATGCTTCGACCGGCGACAAAAATCGATCGTAGAATAGATCTATTTGACATAGGGGATAGATTTCGCCTTTCAATCGATCAATTCGAATTATTGGCAACAAAGCACCTAAATCAGGTCTTCCAAAACTATATGTTGCTTTTTACGAGAAACGTGACACAAATCAAAATTTCTTTATTGTTAGTTTGCCTGCATGCTAGATATAGAAAAGTAAACTAGTATAAAACTTTGAAAGTTCAACAACTATCTAAAAATTTCTAATTTAAATTTGAAAGAAATTTACGCGAACTCGAACTCATGGACCCATCGAATATTTATCTAATTGCTGCTATCTTTATATACTACAGATTACAAGCATATACAATATATTATTTAATATATATATATATATATTTATATATATAATAATATATTATACAGGGTGGGCCCGAACGTTCCAGCCAAACTTTAAGATCTTATAGGAAATTTAATTCTGAACAAAAAAATTGCGATAAACATGGGTCGAAAAATGCATTTTTAAAAAGTTATCGCTCAAAAACCTCTAAAATCGTAATTATTTTACATATTTTTCCGAATATCAAAATATGGAAAATGTGCGTCTTTAACAAAAAGTCTTTATTCATTTTCTACTATTACGTACTATTTTAGTTTAAAAAAAATTTATTTTATTTTCACAAAAGAAAAAGATTTTTATTTTTTATTTTTATCGTGTTTTTTTTCCCCCCCCCCCAAGAAATTTATCAAGTTTCATTTTCTTTTCACCTTTTGCTCTTCCTTTGCATCAGAGGTTTTTGATAACTTCTTAGGGAAGCATTTTTCGACCCATGTTTATAGAAAATTTTTTGTTCAGAATTAAATTTCCTATAAAATCTCAAAGTCTGGCTGGAACGTTCGGGGCCATCTTCTATATATAATATAAAATTACAAGAAAAATAATGTACATATATTATAAATATCTAAAAGTCAAATAAAACAAGTACAAAACAACAAATGCGGATATTTTATCCTTCCTATTACAAAAAATCTGCTAAAAAATTAACTTAAGATTGACAAATCTATTCAAACATTATTATTGATTTTAACTATTATTCAAGATATTAAATAAAACCGTCTGGAAAACCAAAATACCAAAAATTATTCGTGTTGTTAAAAATGGTGGTAAAAATTTAATTTTACAAATCATTATGAACGTAATTATTTTAATTCGCGTCAAGTACGATTTCTACGATGCAAAAGAATTTAGCAATTACTTAAACTATTTTAAGCAAAAATGAAATTTCTCTTCGTATTTCTTTTATACATTTTTAATCCGCATGCAGCTTAATAGAAATAAATATTTTAAAATAATTAACGATTCTCCATAAAAAAACACATTCGCGATTCTATTAATGTAAAAACCATTTAATTAAAAAAAGAGTTCTTGCCACGACATTTGCATTGTCGAAAGAATGTCATGTATTTTGCTCCTTCTTGCTAATCGTCATGTACTTCTCTTGCTCGATAATACAGAATATATTTGCGCGAGCGAATTTAGATCGACGAGGAAGCGGATCGTCGCATTTCGCAGTCCCCATCCGGCTTTCTCGTTACGCAATTTATCTTTTACATCCCCCGAGCGGTTTGCGCGATTGTAAAGCTCCGACAACGGCGTCTGTATAAAACACGATATTTCCGCTGTCATTCGCTCTGTTCCCTGTTTAAAATGGGAACTCGTGACGCTCGCGAGACGCCGCGTTCGCAAGAGATGCGAAAAAGCTATGAAAGCAGAGCTATGATATTTAATCCGTGTTGAAGATGAGATATGGTGGCATTTTCATTCTCGCTAGACGCACGCGGTTGATACAGGGTCGCTTGTATACAAAATGTATCCGAGTCGTGTGACAATTAAGGATTCGCTAGTCAATTTGCATAGTTTTAAATAATTGCGACTCTTCCGCGTACGTGATATTAAATAAAAATTATTTCTTTTAACGATCTTTCTGTTTTTCTACATTAAACCTTTTAAATGCTTATCAAGTTCCAAAGAAAGAAATATCTGTATAATCTATTTTCAATATTCTATTGGATCGAATTGTTGGCAATTTAATAATGTTATTCTTATTTCTATGAATTTTATTTACGATGTACTAGAAAAATGAAACATAGGATTATTTTTCAATTATATAAATAACAAGCTAATTAAAGATGGGTTAAAAACAATAAGTTACAATAGCAGTTGCAAATAAACATTTTGTTTGCAAAACAATTTAATTAACGTTACATCGTGAATTTTGAACGCGATCGTTTCATTCCAAGTTTATTCCACGGTATTGTATATAATTTCCATAAAGAATAAAATATTTATTTTGAAACACAATATAAAAATACAAAATTTAATCCATACAATAAAATAAAAATCCATACAAATATCGCGATTTAATATAAGAGTGACTTTGTAAGAATTATTAACCAATAATTACATTTGTTAGTGTAAATTTAATACGATAATCTATTTAAAATTAAATAAATATACATGTAAAATATAATATTATATTTCTTATATTTCTGTTTGTATACGTTTCATTGTCAAGATAAACAAATACATTAAGTTTTGTTTCATAGTTGCAAATTATAAAAGAAGTATGCTTTAAGAATGTATTATTCGCGAATATGTACGCACATGTGTGTCGATTTTATGATAATGCGCTTACATGAAAGTAATAGTTACCGCAGATAGGCCATAAAGCTAGTTGAGGTAAGAAAAAAAATCTTGTAATATATCAGTTTTGCAATATTATTGTCTTATTTTGTATGAAATGATAAAAATATAATTCAAAAGTTACATTTTACTTTAAATACTTTTTTTGACGCTCTCTTTTTTTTCTTAAAATATAATGGCCTTTAAGTTTTTCGATCGATGTTAAGACATAAAGTTACTAAATTTATTCTGACCAACGATCGGATCAACCTACTTCGTTGCGCAATGTGCGTATTTGTCTACCGGAATGAGGCAAAACACTCTACAATGCGGCATACCGCAGACCCACAAATTAGTACAGTGTGAGTGGTAGCCAAAGTTAGCGAACAGCTGACCACACGCGAGACTGTACGAAGATGCCAAGAAGTAGCGGGACTGTTTGACACAATTCTAGTTTGCAGATGTCCCATGTGCTTAAATTAGTCTACTGCCATGTTAACATTAAATTTAAAAAAAAAAATAGTATCAAAAACATATATCTTTTATATATAGGTCGCGCGGTTTATTAAAATATATGGTATAGAAGATATATGTTTTTGATACAATTTTTTTTTCAATTTAATGTTAACATAGCAGTAGACTAATTTAAGCATATATATATATATATATATATATATATATATATATACCATATTTAATAGAAGTTATATTTCTCCACCACATTTCAAAAATATATTTAAAAATTTTTTCTGACGGAGAAAGTTTTTGTTCATAATAATTATGCGTAGATGATATGTTCCTACATAATACAGTCGCAGTTTTAATAACAATTTAAATTGTCTATTTAATCTCTTGTCCTCCGTCAAAGGTATATTTAGTAACTCGGTTTAATTTGCCACTGACCAACGGACTAGAAACGGGAATCCCGCGACTGGGCTAAACTTGACAAACGGCGCTATTAATACATCAATGATGACGAAAGCATGCGTCGCGTTGCACATATGATCGCGATCTTTTAACATTACCCAAAATAATTAGATTTGTACAAAATCAATTCTCATAATATTTTAATTTGATTTATTTAAATTTCATTTTGGCTAAAATTTTGTGGAAAAGCATTGTTTCCTGCAAATTTATCGAACTTCAATATTAAATATTTCCACGATATTAGATCTCATTCAAAGTAAAATTTTTTAAAAATTGATTAAAAAATGCATTGTCTTTTATTAAATTTACTAAATTACAATTCTCTAATTTCTCACGATTCTCTAATTCTCTTTATTTGAATACAACGGTTATTGGTGGCTCGCCAATAAAATCATCATTTACTGGAATTTGTCGTCGAGTATCTCTAGTTGAGAGAAGGTATTCAAATATACGTGACATTAATGAAATCATGAGAACGGAGATAACGCGATGATCTCGTATGTATCGGGTCTATTAGTCAGCTCAATTTCTCTCGCGTGCCGCGACGCTCGTACAAGACCGAATCAATTCATCGAAATTCGCCGGGAATAAAAGTTGGACAAAGTGCCGCAACCGATGACACAGGGTCCATTCGCGGGAAAAGCCAAGCTCAAGGGCGAATGATGTTCGATAAACACATCGCCGCGGATGGTAAAGTCGATGACAAGATTCCTACAGGTTCCGTTTCACAGAGATGAAAGAACGAAATTCCATTAAGCGTGTCACGTGCAGAAGGACCGCAGATGCTATTTTCTCCGAGCGGAAATCGTTGCCGAAGCACGATGAACTATTTCTTTCCGCCGACTCCGTTCGCACGGTATTGGCAAAATGGAACGAGGCTGGATTGATGGATGCAAGAGACTGATAGATCGTAGTTTATTAATTCTTATCGGATCGTCGATAAATTTATTTCAGAATCAAAATACAATTTTCTCTCCTCGCATTCTCATTATACGTCCTTTTTGTTTGCGCTTAATATAATAATAAAAAGTTTCTAAAATTATTTGCGTATTACGTATGATTTTTACGTTTGATATCAATTTGACGAAACATATAAATTGAAACGTAAGACATGACAACACAATAATAGAATATATCGGAAATAATCCAGCGTAAAAAATATGTAAAAGTTTTGTCTAGAAATAAAAGTATTTTTTTTAAATAAAAAATATATTATATAATTTGGCTTTTTTGTTGATTAGTAAATATGAAAAGATTCTGTATTCAATATTCAAACTGTTGTATATTTCGTTTTATCGTATTTGTACGATATGGTATCGATAAAACTAAACTGCATCGTTATTCCATGCTGCGAGTCATAAGTCTACTATTACACCAAAGCTTGGTGACCTCGTTACATGTTGCATACAATCAGATATGTAGTAGCACAGAGTACGTTGACCCTTTGAGGCGTACGAGAGACTCGTCATCATTTATTCACAAGAACACCCAGATATTGCGATCGCGAGTAAATCCTAAAGACCATCCCCTGTCGTTGATACGAATCCAATTTGTCATTGTATTGCGATGATAATATTCGCATCGATACAAGGCGTTTTATCTCGTGGGAAATACCGAGTTCTTCGCCTCGTTAAAAAATTTATTCCTTTTTTCTAGGATTAAATTTCATTGTAATGCATTACCGCAATCGCGAAACGGAAACGCAAATGCACTTTACGTCGTTCAAAATCTCCAGCACGAGAAATATCGATAAATTCATCCTCTTCAGAAATATATATATATATATATATATATATAAAAAAAAGGTATAATATTATTTTTAAAAAATATGGATAAAATATAGATTTAACAATCCAAAGTCAATTTTTCTCTGCTACTTTCGACGTTTATTCACTGTAATACAGTTTTGTCTCAAAATCGATATTATTGGAATAAGTTTTAGCTCATCTCGTATTCTATTATCTGTCTTCGTTTTGCACAATTTCATATCTAAACATTTGTACACTTTTATATAAAGGTATACATAAAGAGTTCGCTGATTTAAAACTTAATCTTTTCTTTAATTTTGAAATTTATCGACTTTAATGATCCAAAGTCGTATGAGAAAACCGCGCTACGCGGTTCATTCGGTAACTGCAACTAAATATTTGAGAAAATGTACGATCCCATCGAGCGTGTTATTTTCAGTATATAAATCACGACGGAGGGGGAGGGGGGAATGATCGTTTAGCACGCTCTCGACATTTTCCGATAATTTTCCAACGAAATATTGTACGATTCTCCGAGCGGCGCAGAAAATATCATTCTTCCCCTCGCCAACATTCGGGAACCCATCGACGCATTCCAGCACAAATCACACACCTTCTCATCCACGAATAGTTCTCTCTTTCTTTCTCTTCTTTTCTCATTACGTCGTTAACCTCGTAAAATCTCTTGAGATTCGCGCGGAATCGAACAGAGAGAAGAGCCCGTCGCATATCTTGACATTCCTTCGATTTTTAACGCGTCTTTTAACGATCGCAGTATCTCAGAATAAAATTTAGATGCGATTTATAAGACCATAAAAATTATCTCAAGCTCTTACGTCATTCTACTGTAACGTTCACTTATTTCCTTAACGTGCATTTATCTTATTCCGTTGTTAGGAAGAAATGCGTATTAAAAAATGCGAAAAATAGACTATAAAAAAACTATATCCGCTATCTCTTCTAAAGAAAATTAATATTTTATTTATCTAGTCCTATTATATTATTGACTGCATAAAACAAGCAGATCATACATGTTTGCGAAAAGATGACGGATAATGTCAGCTGTTTCAACTTCGTAACAGATGGACATAACTGTGTCCTCAAAAATATGTCATTCACGATATATTTTCAGACACAAGACTCTATTAGTTAGAAGAAATCGCGGTAGGTTATAATGAATTCTCTGTACGAATCGGTATCTTTGTCTACATTCATTGTCATACGATCCGTTGCTTATTTTGACAACGTGTTTGTTAGTTTCAATCATAAAATCCACCGCACCATAAATCACGCGGCAAAACGCAAGTTACGTTTTAGACACACAAACCACGAATATTATTTCGCGAAACTGGCACGTCTTTCCAACCATCTCTAGAGACGCGTCCGTATATCCCGCGCGCACTCCCACATGCGGCAACGTGCCGCATCCGAATGCGCTCGCTCGTGCGCTTCGAGATCCTCGTAAAGCGTAATGCGTGTATCGAGATGCGAGACGTCTTGCTCGCGAATGTAATGTCTCCCAAGGCTTGCGTCGCATGAGTGAATAGGTTGAATTGAATGTCTCGGCATATAATCAAACGCGCATCATTTTAATTCTTTTCGACCCTCCTGCTTCCCGGAAACCACTTGGCACCGGATCATTCAATGGAATAATAAGTAAAAAGTTTTGTACAAGAAATATACGGATTCGTATAATTCAGATGCCAAATTCTTTTCTAAAGAAATTTTCCCTTACAAATATGGAAATAAAAATGGATAAAAAGTAAATATGTAATGTTAAAAAATAAAAAATCATGATAGATAAAAAATGCACATGCAAAATATATACATATTAAATATATATGTATATTATATGTATATATAAATATATACACATATATATATATATATATATATATATATATATATGCATTATATATTCTAAAGTAATTCATTTTCATAATTTTGGACGTGTATATGAATAAATAAAATAAAGTTTTAGAATAACATGATTACATAATATGTTTGTTTGTAAAATAAAATAAAACATGGATTTTCTTTTTTAATTTCACAAAAAGTTAACAACGAATGCGCAATTATAATATATTACACAGTATAAACTGTTCAGTTTGTTTTTCGGGGAGAAACTTACTTCGCGGTCTCCTCTCTGCCTATTTCTCATTCAACTCAGATCCTGCCATAAAATGTAACTCGTAATTCTTTGGTGCGGTACGGAAAGCATCATTTTGTCTAAATAACCGTATTCGCAAACGTACATCTCCATCCTTATGTCCGTGCAATCCGGAATTTCTCGTGTATCCTGGAGATGGACGGAAATTTTTTTCGAAGCCGACTTCTTAAAGCATATTTTCGTCCAATAGCTTTTAAATTTTTTTATCTATTCTTTTTCTCGCGTCAAGAAAAACCATTCCTCGGTATACCACGACGAGAAAGATATCTTTCGCACGCCACGCCCGTCTCGACAGAAATAATTGTTATGACGAGCGAGAAATCGATTTCTCTCGCCAGATTACACGCGTATTACGAAGAATTTTCAGACCGAATTAAAGATTCGTAGAGCGAATCAATCTACGACTATTCAAAGAATCCTCTTTTCGGGATAAGAAATATTTTTATAATAGTGTTCACGACTTCTCGAAAATCATAAAGAATTTAATGATATCACAATATTTTAGTACTACTTACTTTACGTTTCCTACGATATTGAATATTTTTACCATCTTTTAAAATATATTCTTTATGGTTCTTTAATTAAATTAGATTATTGTTATTACAAACAACTGCGAAATATTACTCTCATTTTCTAAAAACTAAAAACTTAATTTATTAGTTTATTTGAGTAAAAAATGCCAAATTCTATATTTTTAATAGACCTTATTATATCTATTTAAAAATATCTAAGCGTATTAATTTTTCCTATTTTCTATATGTCAAAAAAAGATTTTAAATTATGTAATAAAAGAAAATCTATGCAGTTTATAAAATATACAGAATAAAATGCGCTTGGAGATTAATAAAAAGAGAGGATTATTTAGCATTAGGCGTTTCTTTCGAAACTTTATATTCGTTACAATAAAAAGAAATCCGTATCCAATTTTACGTTAGAATAATATAATTTTTTTCAAGAAAAAGTGCAAAAAGAGAAAATTAAGCAAGCGTTATCGGATATGCCAATTCAGATGTACAGTTATTTACAGAAAGTACGAGTCGAATTACGGCAGCATTGAGAGGGCAATCGAATAAGAGCAGATATTTCGCTATTAACGACTGTCCCAGGATTTTCTAACGGGAGCATAAAATAGTGAGCAGGCAACGGAGAAACGGCATCGATGCGTTTTAACACAGATCACGTATTATCCTCAGTCACGAACATAGATCCCTTCGATCGTTCCCCTCGGACACACCGAACGAGAACCCTGGCAAGCCCAATCTAATTGTCGAATACTGGTACCATAACTCTTGCTGCACGAAACCACTTGGCGTAATGATGGTCACGCGTTATTTGACCAGAATAAAAGTCATAAAAAATACCATTAAAAGCTAGCCTTCAAATTTAAATTCTCTCATCTTTTTCGATATCAAATCGGAAACAATCTTATTATGTTCCAAGTCTATACAGCAAAAGATTTAATATCTCAATTTTTAAATAAAAAATATCACGATTGCCACATTCTATAAGAAAGACAAAGTTACGAACTTGTAATTTATGATGAACATTATCTAAGAGAAAAAAATTAAATGTAATAAATTCTATTTATAGAAAAATTTCTACTATAATACTTAAATTTATATTGCCAAAAAAATAAAAAGACAAATATGATTAATGTTTCGAATTTGCAACAGTTAATAATATATGTATATACTGCTAAGTTTTAACTTTAATAAGTCGTACTATAGATACTTTTTATCATCTCTTTATTCTTCTTGGATTAGCCCCGAAGGCCAAATCGCTTTTGATTAAACACCTTCGAGGTATTAGCAGCAACTTAGTTCCTTTCGGATTCCGCCGAAAATTGCTCGCTCATAAATTACAACCACAAAAACTTGCGGGTAAATTTACATTCTAATATGCCGTCTTGTTATCCGGTGGTCGGATTGTTAAGAGGAAGGCAATTTCGTCCGAGTACGAGTGGTTCTTCCTCTAGATTCATTAGAACTTCTACCGTACCGTGTGATAACTTTGTCGTTATATTTCCAACTTTTCTACAAACAAGTCACGCCTCAGTGGCAAGCGCGCGAGAAATAGGATTCCTTCCTATTCGCGCACGAAAAATATCATTCTACGAACCACCGAATACCCCAGTGGGTGCACGCGTGTGCAAGTCACGAGTCACCGCCGTAATTTTCGCAGATATTTCGCGTTCCATCGTGTAACCGCGACATTTCATTCCCAAATAAATTTGTTGCAAACGCATCGAATTAAAACATCGATTAAAATCGAGAAAATCAGAAGCACACTACGCGTTCGCTTATATAATTCGAAATATTTTGAAAATAATATATTTCACTGTAATTTTAAGAGTACAATTATTAGTAAATTCAAAAATAATATTCTTTTAATAAAAGTTTGATAAAATATGTATTGTATAATTCTTTTTTAATATCGTTATTAAAAAAATATCCTTCTTTCTAAATTTCAAATTAAATTTTTATCCATGCTTAATTTACTGAAAATTAACTAAAATATAAGTGAAAATTAATTGTCTAAAGAATAAGCTCTTGTTATATATATATATATAAATGCCCGACATTCTAAGTTGTTTATATTCAATCGTGTTTTTAGGTAATTCCATTATTCCTCGATATTTTTATCCAGCAGTAATTGACTCCAAATTAGAACAAGACAAAAGTAAGGATGTCGATCTCGGTGAACAAACATCCGAGAACGAATTCGTTTTCGTGGGATAATGCTCAAGAATATTGCCGGTGCACGTTATGTGCAGTTCGTATTCCTATGCGATTTGATCGTGGCTCGTAAGATAATTCTTTCCGAACACATTAAACTCGCGTTACATCACCAAGTAAGATCGCCATAATTTTACTTCGTACTATGGTCTCAGATTTTTCGCGAAAGAGTTATCGTGCGCACTCAAAATAGAATTGGCGATTTGCAGCAAAGCCGTTTTCCGGATTCAAAGCGAATCTCTATCATATATCGCGCGAGAAGATACGCGTATGAAGTTGAAATGAACTATGAACACGAAAAGGCAGGCTAAAAAATTTCGTTGAAATTTATAACCGTCCATGTATCTTTATACTGCTGCTATATGACTATTTTTACTCATAAAGATACGGAAGAATCTAGAATAGATCTTTTTAAATTTCTGAATTTTTTCCTCCCGATACACGCATTCGTTTATTAATTATATTTATTAATTTATTGAAGATATAAAATAATTATATTTTCTGAAAATTAAATAAAACTCTCTATTTAATAATAGGCCTAACAATATATTATTCTGTGTCTCATTTTCAAACGTAACTATCAAAAATGAAAATAATTTGTATTACAGCTTGAATTGGCTTCGCATTATTTTTGATTGAATAGGGCAATAATGGAAAGGGCCGAATTAAACCGAATTAGTGTATATCTGGGGAATTTGAAGAGAGATTGAACCGAGAAGTTGCTCGGCTCGAGGAAGATTCAATTAACATATTTACTCGATGAGTTCCATGTGGTGATAAGGGATGGAGTGATAAGGGTTAAATAAACATTGGGAATGAAGAAGAGCACGTAGATCTCATTATTTTGAAAAGAGGTGAATTAACTCTTGACATTTATCACCTTGTCTATACAAATTATTAGGAAACTTCTTGGATATGATGGATAACTTAATTAACGATCCATCAAATGTGATAACGACGAATAACATTAAAGATCAACAATCTAAATGACAAATTTCAAAGGACAATAAGGTAGAAATTCAATTTAATGAAAATTGAGATAATTAATATACTCGTTATCCAAATCAATAATTTGTTTAATGCAAAAATTTTCTGTTAATAAATCAAGAGAAAAACGGTAAAGTTCGAACGAAAGTGCGGCAAAATTGAAACTAAATTTCACACGAAAGAATCAATACATCCGTGTGTTTATATCATGATGTAGACCATCCAGTGATTCCTGTTAAAAGCGGAAGGCGTAAAAGCCAAGTAGAAGGCAAGTCAAAACAGTGCGAAATCCCTTCGAGCTACAGAACAAATTTATTCGCTAATGGAAACTACCGTTACCACTTTTTCAGTGTTAAGAAAACAACTTCTTTCCACGATTACATTATCGAAAAACGTTAAAATCTTACCGATTTAATCTATAGCAATTTTGTGGTAGTTTTCAGTGAGTCTAAAAATCCTCTCGTGTTCGTTCATGGAATTATGAAATTGATGACATGTGACGCCTTCATAGACACACGTGTATAACAACGTAATGATGAGAACAAAGGGGAGATAGACGGAGAAAAAGCAGAAAACGGATATATATGAGCAAGTTTATTTCCAGACGAAAGATAGAGGGTGAAAGAAGATGAAAGGAAGAGCGGAGAGAGTTGATGAATGGTAGAGGGAAATGTATCAAATTCAATCTAAGTCAACTCAGTTTTTATAGACGTCGCGCGTATCTCGGACACGTCTCATCAAAAGCTTGACACCTGCACTTGACTACGTCTCTATCCCTCTCTTTTCATCTTTCCTTTTCATTCCTACACTCTTGCCATCTCTACGTGTCGCTTTCGCTCCGTCCTCGTTGCCTATTCACGTTCCGATTCTACTATTTCTGTCGTGCTCAATCGCATTCGCTACCTCTTTCGCTCCAACGATCGCTCTTCTCGCCAATCGATCTCGTCACGAATGCGTTTCGAGTGTCTGGAAAGACCAGGGCAAATACGGACACCTCGGTGTCCGCGGCATGACCTTTGATTACAAGGTGTTACGATAATCAATTCGATGAACAAAGAAATTTTTCTCATTAAACACTAAAAAAATAAGACCTTCCCTTTATCAAAATTTAATTCAACGTTATATTCTCCGCTATTTTTTTTTTCAAATTTTCATATTAAATACATTGGCAACTTCACCTACACACATCTCTCAGAATACTATTATATGATAGTTACTGTAAAGTCCATCTAAATATAGTCAATAAATAAGATATAATTTTTCTATATGAATTTTTATCAAAGAAAAAATTATTCTGCCTTTACGATAAAAATTGTTACAAGCATTACATAAATATATCTTTAATTACCGAATAATCTGTGATACAGCTGTTGCATATCTATAGTGGCCATGACAAACATTGAACGAGAGAAAAAGAATAAATGCGGATAAATTTTTTTCTCTTTGATATATTTAAATGCGTTAGAATTTGGAACAAGGGGTGTACATACATTAAAAAAAAACACACATTCAGCAGAACAAATTTTTTTTTACGCTGGTATTTACATTTGCGTAGTAAACGCGCCGCTGAAGATCACCGCATGCACAATTCCGCAACTGCATAAACCAGCGAAAAAATGTGTTACGAGACGAAAATGCTAATAATATACATCGCGATTTAAATTGAATTTTTTTTGTATATTAAAGCCGGAAAAACTGTCAGTTTTATTCATCGTACGCGGAAGTTTCTTTTTTTTTGTGCGACGCTGAAATTTTTATTAAATAAACGCGAATCTTTTTATTTGTTACTATTTATTAGTAAACATTAGTAAACATTGTTATTATTCATCAGCTGTATTAATAATTCGTCAAACAGAAATTGATCTTTTGAACATTGTATCAAACGACGGCGTGTCGCGAAGATTGAAGGCAAAGATAGCGACGTCCAGTAGATTAACGAGGGCGGGCATAACAGTTTATGATATTAAAGTGGAACGGTACGACGATAAAACTAAGCAGGGTATAATTATGAAATTGAGGCCCTTCGTTACGATAGAATTCACGTCGCTTTAACATGAATTATCCACGATTTCCCTACCATCCACACTTTAACGGATTTCTATACGTTCCTCTTGCTACATCAAACGTGAAATATTATCGGCCACTAAATCTACATTACGTTTCTAGAAGGAAAGATTATAGTAAAGATATTTGCTACTCGAAATTAAATACTTTAGCATTTTTTATATCAATCATGTTTTCATATTCACTTATACTATAATAATTAACGAATTTTTATAACATGTTAATTCCTTATTAATTTGCTATAATATTATTGCTATAAATATGTATCGGCAAAAGTAGTATATATGCATTAAATATTTATTACGAGAATACCAGTTTTTCAGAGCGTTTGTCATATTTATTCGAACTTATTTCTCGCTTTATCTTAAACGCATTTCGCAATGCTACGCAGGAGCAATTATGTAATTAATCTCGATTATACATTTACGCCAATGCACGTCAATCGACCACCGAAAGTCGCTTAACATAAGTCAAGTCCAGTATTGCCTCACCTACACTCCACTCTACAAACTTTGGAAATTTAATTCTGCCTGAAAGAGAGGAACTTTATTATGTTCTAGCGCGGTTCTAATCGCTCATGGCACGTAGCAATACGGAGAAGTAATCAGGCAATATATATCGGATTTTCATCCGAATTAAATTTCGTAAAGAGACTTTTTTCGATACATTTATATTTTTTCATAACAGCGATAATAACAGCGTAAAAATGTGCAACGTTAAATACTTCCGGAATGGAAACGTATACATAAAGAAAGTAAAATAAATTTTGCAACGTTACCGTTCGTCGTGCGAATGCAGCGTAACATTTTTCAAAGCTTGAGAAGAATGTGTCGCGCGTGCATTTGCGACAGATCCCTTTATCATGCCGCTATTATGCGCTTTGCTACACCTGGTGTATTCTTACATCATGGTTTCGCTATTATTCCGTCGTCGTCGCTTGCCTGCTCTGATCCCTCCGATCCTCTCTTTCTCTTCTCGCTTTTTTCTCCCACTCTTTCCCTTTCGCTCTTTCTCTCTTTCGACCTACTCTATCTCTCATTCTAGGTTTGTGTACCATTTATAAATACATCGTGTCGAGTGTGCCCATTGGATTATGCACGCTCAGCGCGCGGAAGTCGCGACGGGAAAGCAATAGTAAAACGCTCTGCGAATGTCTCTTCTCGAATCTTTTATTTTTTTTATTAAAGTATTGTACATTGCAAATTCGGAAATAGAATATAGAAGAAGCAAAAAAATATATCGATATCAAAATATCATCTCTGCGATAGTGTCCCACTTTTAGAATTTCGATATAAATAATAGAGAGAATTTTAACTTTTTTTTTTTTTTTTTTAAGTTCGAATTTCTGATACGTTTCAAAAAAGAATTCTGACACGATTAAATGTATAAAAGTCGATGTATTTTATCAAAACTAGCGACACGATCGTGGCATCGAATAAAATATTCGTACGTCTTTGTAACTTCTGAAGCTCAAAAGCTTCATCGCAGAATCATGAATTACATACGAAGCGAGTAACGCGATATGTCATCTTTCCGCGTCATTTTCTCGCAGTTTCGCATGCGTTTCCGCGTGAGTTTTGAAGAAAAAGAAAAAAAAAAGATTTATTCGCGATGACACTTTAATCCCATTCGTTCGTTGACCCGACCGTGAATCGTTCGTGAGCATTCCGTTTCGATGACCGTAACGTTAACGAGGAACGGTCCTCCGAACTTGTTCCCGTAGCTACGTAACTACGTGCCGGTTACGGAGAAACCGGTGGTGCTGTTATTTCTACCGCGGGTCTGCCGTTGCACCGGAGTCTCTCGAATGCACGTAACCGTGGCGAGCGAACGGCCTGAGCCCGGATAATTACGCGACCGCGCCGGTACTGCTGCTGCATCAAGTGCTGCAACGAGTATGCACGGTGTAAGGTCTCAACGACGACGCCTCGTATATTTGAGAAAGTACGTTTCATTATCATAGCTGAGAGAAAATCACTCGTACCATTACTGCGCCGATTGGTAATTAGAGATAAGTAAAATAAGAAAGACAGGAACATGACGATTTTTAAAAGGCATCTTGAAAGTCATAGTAAGAGAAAGTTCTAATAATAATATATCATAAAATCAAAATAATCTGTAACATCAATATCAAACGCTGTGATATACGCGAAAGGAGGATAATCGAGATTGATTCACGATTTGTCTGTTAATAAGAAGCGTTTAACGTTCCTATTTAACATTCGATATTATTTATGATTTGTCCTTAAAAAATTTTCATATATGAAACTATTAATTAAAATAGCTCTCATATAATTAATTGGAAAAACATTCAAATGATATTTCATAAGCATTTAATTTTCTGTTATGGATTCGTTAAGCTACATCATAAATTATGTCAATCGAGATTATACCCTTTTAACCATTAGCCCGATGTGTTTAAATAAATTTCAATTGCGCTTAGATCAATATGAATTTAAATCCTCGTGATCGAAGATAATAGCAGTGCCACAATACTCTATGGTACGCATAATCGATTGTAGCAGGTGCCTCGTGGAAAGGCTAATCATTCGTTCTAATCTGCCGGCAAGAGAAGGCTCGCGAAGAGCAATTATTTCCCCTCGAGAAGAGGTAATCCGACGTAATTCGCGTCGTGCACATATGTATGCTCACGTTTTCCAACGTAGTTCTAACGTATCATTTTAATCGCCATTATAACATCGTCATTGTTTGTTATGATAAAAAAAGAATATAAAAATTAAAAACAGAATTATTTTAATTATAGTATCAATTTTTTCATAGAATGTTAACGGCTCGGAATATCTTACGTGTTACGACTCACGTGATCTTAAGAAAATGGACGATAAAACATAATATGTACCATTATCGCAACAGCTTTTAAATATCTCCGTCAAAGTCTACGCCACGATAATTACAATCTAACATTGCGCGATTGATGAAAACACGCTCGACTCTCTCGCGCAAGTAAAATCGCGACGGCCATACATTCACGCGTACGCTCGAAATTTATTCCGAACAGGTGTCGTCTATCCCGACGAAATATTCGAAGAGAGGATTTCGCAAACTGATAATTAGAAGAGGATTCTCATCACCGTCGCGGCGATGCTGCGCGGAACGCGGAAATAAATACACAAAGAGGAGAAAAATAAAAAATATACCGCAATCCTAGCACGAAAGATTTCAAATGCGGACCTTCATCATTAATATATATATTGAACAAAATAATAGAAATTTAGAACGGGAATGGTAAGCGTGCTTTTCTACGTTACATGAAATTTTATCTTAATTCAATTTTATTTTCTCTGATCAAGATTAATTTTTTTTTTTTTTTTTTTTTTTTTAGAAAACTACAAAAATTCATAATTTATCACAACTTTTTAGTATATTGTTAATATTTTAGGATCGCTTATATAATAACTTTACAAGATTAACTTGTTCATCTCGCATTTGAAAATTTTTATAAATATATTGTTTATCAAACTTTTGCGAATTATAAGAGAATAATTATGAATCAAATATCGCATACTTGGAAAATAAATGATTCTATATATATGATCTCTTTGAACAAAATATATTATAAAAGGATATAATTCAAAGAGAATCCAGAAAAAGTTCTAATCTTTCAAAAGAATGAAGAGGAATATAAAAAAAATTTCCTTCTCCGATTACTTTCGTTATCCAGTAATTACGAGGTTTGCCCTACGTGCAGCTTAAGCCGCATATTTTCGACATAATCGCCGTATAGGGACAGGATAAAGGAAAGAGGGATATCGTGCCGTGCGATGGAGAATGGTAGAGGAACACAATGTAGCTTGGAGAGAAGGATAAAAGATGGCTCTTTTCAGACCGCCGTGAAATTTCGCCGCGTTGAGAGTGCCGCGCATCAAGTAATTGAAGGCGTCTATCCCAGATGAATCTCCTTCAGTTTCGTCGATAAACGCGCTTATCTCCGACCTTTCTGAATTATTTGGCGCGGCCGGCCGCCTGCATTATGTAAATCAGCAAGTCATTAAACCCGTGGGAAAAAAATCGCTCGTCACTTTGTGACTTGAAAATGTCTTAATCCGACGATTATAATACGTACTATTATTGTAAGGAGGAAATTATTTATTCGTTGCAGAAATTGCATGAAATTTCTAAAATTCTTTAATAACCTCTAAAGCCTGTCTTGAAATTACTCCATTATTCTTTTGAAAAAAGTACGAAAGCTTCGATGAATTTAAAAATTAATTTTTTAACAAAAGTTCGTTAAATATGTATCTTAATAATCAATTTTTAAAATTCAATAATAGCGTATAATAATAAATAAATAATACTTGACTTTTTAATATTTAAAATCACACGTATTAAAGTATTTCAACACATTTAATATTAATGCAAAAACATATATAATTTCACGTATTCTGTATGTATTATTTGTAAATAATGTAATAATGTAATACAGAAATTATATCTCTACACATTTTAGATATAATTTGTTCACGCTTTTGTATAATGATATTACGGCTATCGATAATGTAATTAATAATGTTTTAAAACCTTATTAGTGATAGATAAATAACACATGTGTGTGTTTGTCGATGCAATCCATATCTCATTTTACAGCTCGAATGCATCGCAATTGAATCGAATCGTTTATCTCATATGATTATTATTTTTTTTTTTTTTTAGATCGATAATAAAATACGAAGAATAAAACGAGCAAGGGACTTGTTCGAAATTCGATAAAAAAGTAAAATTATTCTACGTAATCGGAGACTGTCTTATGTATAAGGTATATACGTATATGAGGCGTAAAATATGACATAATGAATTATATGAGGAAGGTCAAACGATTACTCGCGATGGAATGCATTATGCTCGTAACTCAGACCGATTATATTTTTGTCGCGGGCAAGCGTCTGCGGGCGGATTAAAGGGAGCGGCAATTTAAATGATTAATGGCGCCCTTCTTCTCTGTCTCTTTCCTGGATAATTCATTAATACAGTAAAATTCATTCACTGTGGCCGTGAAATATTAACCGAAGGAAGATTGAGATTATTTCTTTTCATATTATGTATGATTCTATATAGAACAAAATTCAAAATAATATTCTCCAGAGAACTATAATTGCATATTATAAACATTCAAAATATATATCAATGGAATAATCTATAATAAAAAAGACAATTAACGTAAATATAATTTTGCAACGGATCACATACATATAGGCACGAGTATGTGCACTACTGTGTCTATGCACATAATCTTAAAACAAGCACAAAGTGACAGCAAAATCCCTCATGAATATTTCTTATAAGCTCTTTGCTATTGTATGAATTTCATATAGTCTCTATCCATCTCCACCTTCTCATAAGTCCAGTAATACTTTTTTTTTTTATTGCAGTTTCTTTTATTATCTCTTTCACATTGTTTTCTATTTTTATCCTTTCTAACTAAAATCCAGCTGTATTATAAAAACGAAATAATTTCTTTTTATCGTTAGTAATATAATTTAAAGAATATAAAAATTTCTGTTATACTCCGCAGCATCCATATCTAAAAGCATGTAGCAAAAAGTAATATAGTTGCTATTTCTAATTCAATTCTGAAAAATGAAAAATATTTAAGTTTATATGCATATATCTAAAAAGAAAGAAGCTTCGCTTCTATACTTGTCTATACGAGGCACTCTCTCTTTCTTACCGTAGTTTCTAACAAAATTTATTTCGGCCCGAGTTTTTGCGAATCGTGCCGTGCGTGTGCTCGGCACACAGATATACATATAATATATGCGTACTATTCAGCGCGCGCGCATGCCGCAACCACAGAGAGTCATTGCACCGAGGAGAGCCGGATCAATGAGGCCGATTACTCAATTCCTCTCGCAGACGCGAGACAGACTGGTCCGGCTTGAGCGCGCCTATTTTCCACGAAAATTGTCGTCAGGGAGACATTAAGAAAGAGATTGAGCAGAATTGAAAAGGCTCCCAATTAAGGCAAGACAATTGAACGCATACCAGCTTTCTCGGAAGAACTCGCGAACTTTGAATTTTGATGAAAGGTCGAGCATGTCGCATTACGGAGAGAAAGAAAATTAAACGGCGCGAATGAACAAGAGTTCGTTGTACCATAAATTTTAATACGCAACTCGTATCTTGTTTTACGACTGAATCACAGGCGCTGAATAACTTCAGAATATTCACACCATTAAAAAAAAAAAAAAAAAAAAAAAAGATTCGATATCTCTTTTTTTTTTTCGCCTTCTTTATCTAGATTCACAGCGATAAGGATAATTCGTAACGTGATTTGTATTTGTACACATATCAATGTACTGCTGTAATAAAAAATGAAATAAGTATTAATTATTCATATCGTTCCACAATAATATAATTGATTGCTAAAGTTTCGAATGGTATAATATCGAGCGTATCAAAAGAATAATACTCGTAAAACGAGATCGCTCGAAAAAATAATTTTATTAAAATGTTCACTCTGTTTACACTATACTACATACATATATGTATGTACATACAGACAAAGTTATACTCGATAATAATATTATACAGTTGACACTGTTTCTCTAATTAAATATTATAATATCATAATTTCTTACGCAATAAGATAATATAATAAAATTGTGCAATAAGTATTGTAAGTGTGTAATATGTGAAATTGAATACAGTGCAAAATCAAGCAGAAATATAGCTGCAAACTCATTCGATAAAATAATGATGACAATGACATTTTTTGATAAAAAAAAAACTAATTATGTAAAAAACAACAAACTATATCAACGAAAACATCTCTAGTTGTATAAACTCTTTTGATCATTAATAATTACAAAATATTTTCTACAGATAAACGCGAAAAAATTAAAAAAGATGTTATAACTAACTCTTAACGTCTTTCCATTAATTCAAAACAAATTTAACCAGCATTATTAACATTTGCAGAATGTAAAAAAAACCAAAGATTTCTAGTTCTATTAAATGTTATTTTCCCCACCAGGAACACACTACGCAATATTGATGACGCGCTTAGAATCCATTTCAAAGAATGACGCTAACGCCGAGATGTATATTTACGATATTGGATGAAGAGGAAAACTCTAACACCGCACTCGCATACGAAGGATGCAATTTACGTGAGCTCGTAACTCATAGCAAAATTAATGCCACGACGCTGACAGTCAATATCGAAATCAAAACATCGAAAAGTATCTCGATATATATCTTGAAATCTACATAATATACCACGGTAAAATCTGCATCCGCAAGTACGTCGAGTGCGATTCAAGTGACGCACATCCTCGTGTGGTTCTCCGCACGATTCTCAATTACAAAATTGCTCGCAAGTGCAAGGCTGATCCGCAACGCTAACCGCAATTGATACTTTGCCCCGATGCGATGTATCAATGTCAACCATTATAATATATATAATATGAAACGAGACATATAATCGACACATAACAATTTTGCGAAAGTTTGCAAAGTTTGTCTAAACTATAATCTACGTTTACATCTTAGTTTACATCCGTACTCGATATTAACGATCTATTTTAACGATCCTAAATACTTCATTTAAGATTTTTGCAAAGCTATTAAATAAATTTTTTTTTTATATATTAGTTTCTCTGTAAATGTATGTGCGCACATATTTACATAAAAAAATGTACCAAAATATATTAAAAGAGTTAAAGAGGTGACTTTTTAATCAATTTAAAATAATAATGAAAATTATATAAAAAATATGTCCATATAATTTTAATAAATTTAAAATATTTACAACGCACATTGCATTATAAATAATTCTTGCTTATAAACGAATGCTTAGCGACCCGAACATTTTCATAAATCCCATCTATCATTTATATCGAAGAAAATTTAATTTATCGCGGTAAATAATAAAAAATCCTTTAGTCTACCTTACATCCATTAGAATCAATTTAAAGCAGGCTCTAAATTGACATCTGGACGCACCCGGCTCTAACGTTTGACATACACTCGATCCAACGATCAGCGCACTTCGACATGTCGGTCGGAAATACATCTAGCCTTTAAGTGCGGTAATACTCGCACTTCCAAAGGCGATGGCCATTGTGTCGCGGTGCCTAGTGTTGAGGACCGCTTCACGTTCCATCGACGGTGATCGATAAAGGGCGTGCGATTGGCGGACCGATCGAGATTCCGCGCGAGAATATAATAATGGTGAGAGATGACATTGTTTGAAAAGAAAAGCCGATGGAGAATGAACGACGTGCTCAAATTTGAGGAGTTCGTCATCTCCGGAAGATCCTTCATGATGCGTATGGTGAGAAATATTGCTCGTTGTTTTTACTTTACAATATCCTAACAAAATTTAAATTTTTCTTCTACTTCTTTCGTTGATCTTAAAATTATATACATTTGCTTCCGGATATATTTTATTTAGCGTGCTTTTTTTGCCGGGACAAGATTGTATCTTGAAAAAAAATATTTTTCTAACTTGAATGCTTTTTTGCGAAGCTAAAAAATATCCATAGAGAAAAGACATTTTCTATTGTCATTACAGTTACGAAAGACTCGATTTTTGAATCTAATGAAAACTCTTGCCTTTCCATAAAGACAAACTTCAAAGTCGCGTAAAAAGATCAAGAGTTGCAAAAGAAGAAGAGAAAGGAGCAAAAGAATTCGAAGAAGTTAGAAAAATTCAACTGGTCAATCCACTATCTTTCCCTCTCGTTCGCGTCTTTCTTTCTCTTTTCCCTTTCCTCTCGTCCATTCCGCGTCTTTTCTTCCATCATCCCATCCCTTTCTATCTACAACTTGAATTTCTCACGCGTTGTTCTCTCTCCGGTAATGTCTAGACTGAAAGATCTTCCACGAGCTAGAACCCCGCCGTTTCTACCGGCGGACATGCTTTAACGATTCGTTGCTTCTCAATGTCTGATACGATGGGTGGACGATCTCGGTGGGGTCCGTGGCCATTGACATCTCGGCGTCGGCAGACACTCGAGAAAAAAAGCATCGAACACCGTCGAGCGACACGTTCATTAACTATATCAATCTTCCATTTCGATAAACGATAACAAAATTCTATCTTTTTCCTTCTTTTTATATTTTTAAAAGATCTGACACTCCCATTTACTTAACAAATTTCAACAAACTAAAAATCGGAAAAATTATATGGCGCAGAATTTTTTTAATTAATTTATACGTAACTGTACAAGTTTCACTTTCGCTATCTATTTTAATCGTCGAGACATTTCATGAAAATTCATGAATTATAAAAATCAAAAATGTAGAATCAAAAATGTTAAAATCAAAGATGATAAAATCGCGATAGATTAATGGAACGCTAAACGTGTTATGCTAATCAGCATCAGTCAGTTCGCTGAAACAAAAATTTATCGTTACAAAGTTTCATTTCCGGTGGCGGCGAAATTGACGATCATCTCACGATACACAGCGTAAAGTAAGATTAGGCGTACAAATCTCATACAAAATTTCTAGTCTCTTGGTTTATTGACTTATTCATGGTGTCCGTATAAAAAAAAAATTATGAAACGCAACATTTTCTATTTTATATATCCTAAAGGTACCGGAAATGTCGAAAAATGCTACGAAATTATTCCAATTAACGCGCCGAGAATTATTGCTCTTAAATCATGTCGCTGGCCGAAATTTTGTTATTAAACAAAAGGGAGATCGATGAAAGAGAAAATTACTTGTAGCCAGAGTGTCAAGCGATAATAAAATATGATTTCGCGTCAAGGGAAAAATCGATTTTTAAAAGCGCACGGATACACTCTTTTCTGACGAATTGAGTAATTTCAGTTTGATGAGACATATATAGGGCGAAATCAGTGATAAGATAAAATTCTCGCGCTTCATACTTCAAATATAACATAAAAGTAAATTGGATAAATTTAGAATTGTATATAATAGAGTGTCATGTTTTATGAAAAGTACGTGATGTTTCGTAACATGATGTTGCGTGAGTGCTCTGAAACTATTTTGCTTCCTTCCTATTTCAAGCAATTTCAATTACGGCAAAAAAACGTTATTACTGCAAACGTTATTACGGCGTACTGCAAAGCATCATATATTTTTTTCAATCGCTAATTACGTCACAAATTTAGAGAGCTGATCTACTTTCAATATCTATTTTGTAAAAATTCTATAGAATTGAATTATTCGCACGCGTTTCAAGAAAAAGAGATTAGTATAGTATTTAAAATAATATCTAATTAATCAATAAAAATATAACAAAGCGTTCAATATATAACGAAAAATTTGATAGATCTAGTCACGGAATGAGTCTCTAAGCATATATGTCATCAAGATATCATACAAAGAGAAAAACAACGAATCGAGTCTATCTATCTCGTCGATTCGTCTATTTTCTAATCATTGTTCAAACATTCGTTAAGAAAAACCAACAGAATCAATCCACGCAAGAAGCTACATACATTCTATTGATTCCAATGCGGTGAACGCAACAGTTGTCAAATAAAGATGTCATATAATTTATATTTTATAATATATATGTAGTGTCATTTAAACTTGATAGAAAACAAAAAATCGGAAACAAGATTCTGTGTATCATTAATTCGAGTTATTAATTTATTTGCAATGCGAATCTTCTTTCCTTGATTAACTTATACTAAGATGAATAATAAAATAATTAAATTCTGTTTTTCTTCGATATTAATTTATTATGAGAATAAAGGCAAAAATGATATTTTTTAGAACATGTTAGTGCAAGGATTAGAGTTGAACTAGAAATTTATGCATAACTACAAGTTTTAAGCGTGCTCTTTTTCTTTTTATCGCACAATGATAAAAACCTATTACGATTTTTTACACATTCATTCTATCGTTTGATCTTGAGGTAGCATGAGAACTCGTAAGAGACAAAGGCCGCGTTTATCTTCGCTTGAGTGTTCGTTCACTTAATGCAGTATAGTCACCCCTTTACTCTCCAAGTGGCAAGGGTGCAGGCGACTTGCAAATACGAGAAAACTCGATGCTCTTTTGCACTTGCGCATTTTCACCGATTCGCAGAATATTCTAAAACGAAATGCGTCTGAAGCATTCATTTAATAGGAGATGCATTTTTCCGTTATGACCGTAAGTGTGCAGCACTATACCTCTCTCTTTTTTTTATATGATTCCTTTAGGATAATAATATCGTAATCCATATTTCAAAAAGTATAGTATATTTCTATATTTTTTTCTACTCTTTCTCTTTAGCATTTGAAGTTGATATAAATACAGATATATCGAATTTTTCCGAATAATTTTACAATAATCTTTCAAAACATATTTAATAAAATCTCATCATGTGGAAGGCTGTAGAATATCTGTTTCAAGTTTAGTAATTGCACTAAATCGCTACAAAAAAAAAACCTCATAATCCTCTCATTACGATCGCTCGACGATGACGAAAGACGAAACCACGGGCGATTTTCGTTAGAACCGGTTTTACTAGATGTTACATTGTCTGCGGTTTCTTTGGCCTGAATGTACGAAGATAATAAACTCCACTCATATGTGGACATTTTAGAAACGCCGACCGGTATCGTCGTTAAAGTGAGCAATATCGGTTTGTAGTTAAAATTCGAGGTGACAAAGCCGCCGTGATGACGATTCTGCGCGACACGCGACACTCTAGACCATTATAACAGCAATAAATTAAATGACGGCGTAACAATACATTTATCGCGGATAAAATGAACGTATATAGCCAGATATAGATACGCGGCAGCGATTTCAACGAGCGGATCTGTTTAACGGCTCGTATTTTCTTGTCCAGATCGGACAAGTTTTAACTAGTTTTAAAGTCCCGGACAGTTACTGTCCGCCGGAATTTCGGGTATCACGTATCACGCTTATACGAAAACCGAATGAGTACAGCTCGTCTATCAGACTAAATGCGGTATTGTGTAAAATGGGTCTGAACTAACCATGATATATGCCATACGAAACTTTTTCAATAGCATTCACAAGTTATCGCTACGCCGGGTAACATGAAAATATTTAAATTTAATGAGATGTGAATAAACTTTTCTTTTTTCAATTATACCTTATAATAACGGAAAAAAAAATTTCCGACGATAATAGATTAACTAAAAAATGTATATAATCGACGCTTTGTAAACATATACAGAATCTTAGAGAAATATAACAAGAGTTTTTTCTGTTCGAGATATTATCTGTCAGATATCGATATCAATATCTAATTATATCGATATTAAGCTTTATGCTTATATATTAGATGTCACAAATAATAAGAAGTCTTGAATTAAGCTGAATCGCTTACTAGCTCAAAAAATTACTTTTTATCAGAAATAATTACTAATTTTCTTTCGCTTTGTACTATATAATTCGCTTCGTGTTATATATTCTGCTTTGATTGGATTTTCAACAAAGCCGGATGAAAATGGAATGCTTCCGTGCGAATAGACACAAAAGAAAAGTAAGAAAGTCGACAGAAAGGTCCGAGTAATTGTTTCGGATACTTTCACGTGTACTCAAAGTGCCAAGAACGACGATGCCCTGGTTTTTTTTTTTTTTTTTTTTTTTTTTTTTTTTTTTTTTTTTTTTTTTTTTAATGAACGGGTGTTTGGCAAGCTTGAAGAATAAAATCTTGCCGTCGCTAAGTAAAATTCAACGAAAGTCCGACGAAATAAGCTCTCGCCCAAAAACCAACCGATTAAAAGTTTCACGAACCTCAAAGAAAAAAAGAAAAAAAAATGGCCGAGAAAAAAGTAATTTCGTAATTTTAAAAAAGTCACTTTGATTTATCTGACTCCGCTCGGAAAACAGATTCATTTCGCGAGAGTTCCTTGAGACCCGATACGACAGTAAACGAAGAAAAATCCAGGAGAAATCTGAAAAGCGAGGCGAATCGAAGGCGAATCTTTCTATAGTCGCTCAATTATTCTTATCATCGAAACGAATCTCTTACGCGACCGACTCATTCCCGTAGCCTATCTCTTATCATTCCACCAACCTTATCTGCCGCCGATTTTCTATTTCGATTTAACCGTGATATTATACATCGTCAAGCTGGATTGTGAAAGCCCGGTTTGGTCGCTCAAGAAATCAGTCACACTTGTGCAAACATCAAACGTCAAATTTTAAATGATTAATTTCGATTGATAATAGATAATTTAAATTATATCAAACTCTTGATATTCATCGTGACGGTTAATACTCGCTACATAAAAATTTTTGAAAGTTTAGATTAATTAAAATAGCATAGTTGAACTATTAATTTAGCATAGTTGAAATATTAATGAAGTGAAAATTGAAGAAAGCGTAAATAAGAATTTTTTTCCAAATCAGATGCCAAGTTCATGCATTATTAAATACCTAGGGTATTACCCATGTATATAATCATCTTTTTAATAACTTTTTATGCTCAAATGGAAACGCGGTATTCCCAATGATAATTTATTATCGATTTTAACAACCGTCAACCGCATATGTAATATGTATGTTATATATTTGATGATAAATGCAATATACATTTACGCAAATTTGACTCGACGATAACGAATATTGCAATATTTTCAAGAACTGACTATGCTGTTTATAAGAAACTGCAATTATAAAAAATTTTAACAAGTTTCATTAAAAAAAAAAAAATATGTGTACTTAAAATAATATTATCTATATAGGTTAAATTTTCTTACAAGTATCAATTCGATATAAATTATGTTATGCGTAGTATGTTTTATAAATCAATAAAATTACAACATAATTATTGTAATTATACTAAATTAAAGTATACATGTATATGTTTACAAAAAAAATCAATTTAATAGATTAATTAAACAAAAAGTAGATAAAGATTAATCATATACATGATAATCTATACGTAAAACAAAGTATACGCAATTAAGTAATATGTTTTCCAACGTTTGTTTTTCAATATTATTATGCTTTCACAATCATTCTGTGTTTACGGATACTTAATGTATATCTCGCATAATCAGCGACATATGTTATAGATACATGCTTTTATCTTGAAAAACATTTAGCAAATGTTAACTGTGTAATTTTTTCGCGGAAAATTACCAAGTTCACGCAACGAAAGGTCGATATACATACAAAACCAGAATATCCAATATGTGTGTGTATATCCTTTCTATTATCGAGACGTTCATAAACGCATTCGCGATCATCGGTCAATTCGTAAATGATTTTAACCATTCGTAAAATAAAATCGGCAAACATTCGAGGTCATTCGAGGCTCGTAACGTAACGGAACAGCTGACATATACGAAAAACCCGTGCGTCCCCAAATTCCGCAAAAGAGATTAATGCGATTAATATATTGCATATTCGCGTGAAGTTCCCACTCCCCTCTCGTTATAAAACTGTTTATCGCGTTACGACCGCGAACGTGATTTTATGTTACAGCAAAGTAACAAACACTGAATATGATTTATGCGGGATGAAGTGTCCATCGATGAGTTCGTCCATTGCTGCAACATCGCGCCATCCACTCGTACATATATTAACGTAATGAAAAAAAAAAAAGAAGAAATAGAAAAAACAATTCCGCGAACAAGCCATTTAAATACTGGATTTTCCGCAGGCTATGATATGAACGGAAGCGCATTTTTATCGGCGGCGTGCGCTTATCACCCCTTATTCGCTACGTCCTGTTATTATTCATCTTAAAAATCATCGATATCAATATGCATTAATAACAAGTCTAGCTTTGTCGTGGTTCTACAACTGCTATAACAAATAAACGTAGAATCCATAAAGTATCTGCGGAAACGATGCTAATTTTTAAAAAAATTACGCAACAATTAAAAATAATTATTAAGTGATTTCGCAAAATCCAAACTTTTAAGTATCAATAAATTAATTACATTAAGATAAGAGGAGTGTTGCTCAATTAACGCATATAAAATAAATTCCCATTTAAATAATATCGTATATTAATAATACAATATATTGTATTATTTTAATCTTATCCTCAACAATCTATTAATTTCGTTTTCGTCCTATATATAATTTGCTGATTCAAATAGTTAATTCAAAATATACTTTTCGCATATAATACTACAGAAAGAACTGTGTTTATTCTATTTCTCCAAGCTATAGAGGATAACCGGTTTCATCTTCAAGATAAAATAATTCAATGTCGAGGTTAACAAAAATCAAAATAAAATTATATAAATATGATTTAAAGCGTGTATTAAAGAAATCAAAAAACTTCTCCGTACGAAAACTTTCTGTATCTCGATATTCTCGACTGGTTTGTCTTATCGCGGGCACGATATTTCATCGACGATATTTCGGCAAAGCGTTGTACGCGACTTTCCAAATTGAAGTCCATCGATTGAACTCGGTTGAAGAAGAACCGATGTGGAAACTGAAGAGATAGCGAGTTCGATTCTCTATCGCGGAGCTATTTAGGCAGAAAGGAGATTGTCACGGAGATTATAATTTCCGTCTTCGATAGCAGAATCTACATCGCGGCCTTTCTTCACGGTCACTGAGACAGAGGTACACGTGACCGCTGTTTACGTCAGTGTATGCGATCAGCTGCGCTTCTCTCGTGGAGAGACAATTATAACCGAGATTTGATTGTTATCTTGTCTATTAAACAGCGTGATTGTAACGTTGTATTGTCTACGGAAAATTTCTGAATAATATTATGTTTTCTTTTGAGTACAAGTCTAGCAAAAATTTTATAACCTACGGATCTAATATTGTAATTTCATTCTAAAAACACATTCTAAAAACCCGAATGTAATATAAAAAATCCATACCACATATTTTTTTTTAATTTTTTAAACATTTTTCAAAAAGATTATTAGAAAATGAACCAAACGATTCACGTGTTTTTTGCGCATTTTATGCTGACTTTTTATTGAGTAATAAAACGAGAGCCTGCTTTACGACGATGTAATGAAAATGTAAAAATATCGCGAATCTCTCCTCTACATAATATATAATTTTCCAAACAAATTACAATTTCCGAAAATTAGTATATAGCTAATCAAGATAATACATTATGTGAATACATATGATAGCGTATTTGTGGTAAAAAAATATGACGAAACAGCATGAGTGAGCAACAGGACATGTTTCCATTGTAATTGCAAAAGACACGAAAAATATGACAACGATATATATCAATGTCTATTTCGAAATCAATCGCGCTTTCTCGATTTAAAAATTCAAATGCCATTAAAAACTTTCTATATTTCTCAAGAAAAAAATAGAAATTAATGGATTCAGCTGTTCATCGCAAAAATGATAGGACTCATTTCCTGTCGCATTCATTTGGAATGAGAACCGTATTGGTGAGCGTAACCGAATGAGATAATAGAGAGTTCCATGAGAATTTCAATTTAGAGTTTTATCAGGTTTATACTATTTAATTCAGCGCTCACGCAGATAAATCTCATACGAGATTGGTTGAAAATGCATTGAATTCAACTCTTTGTCAATTTCGATTTCAAATGTTATCGTGCGGTACGAAAGTTTTCTTTGAGTGCTGCATGTTACCAAAACGGAGAAACGAAAAAATTTATATATATTTCTCGATTTCTAAATAAAATTATCAAAATATAATATAAAAATCGTGTAAAAATAATTTAGCAAAAACGTCTTCGTGTCGATCGTTAATTGCATATTTAACCGCTCCACTGTACAACAGCATTTCTTCTTCAAATATTAATTTGCATATCCAATTTATGAGAAAGTATCAATTTTTAGCTCATCTTCACACTTTTCAACTCTCACGAATGATCGAAATAGAATTTAATTAAAGTATAAAATCGTTTCTCTCATCACAATATCGAATTATTATACCTTCTATGGAGAATTGAATTCTGTAATTTGAATTTGCATTCAAATGTACTGCAAGTGATAATGTCAAGTAAATAAATCTCGATTTTAACGTCAATGTTGTATATTAATCGAGTCAGAAACTAAATGGCGTAGATCGTTTATTTGATTGTTGCCAGAAGAACATGCCATTAAATCTCTTGCCTCATCTCGAGTGTATTGTATAATTTACCTTCTCGGTGATATTATCCTTGTTTATTCCATGGTCTAGCAACATTCTGACTTTCAACGAATCAATTGATAAATAATATTCACAATATTACATTATTGTACCTTAATTGTAGTGTATTAATTCACTTTACAAATTAATTTATTCAAAATTAATTTTTATTCAATCTAAAAAAAAGAAGAACCATTGCGTAAGTCGAAATGTATTTGAACCGATTCATCTCGTTTTAATAATAATGAATTATTAGGCAATAATTTGATTTCATAATCTTTTCGTTTCGTCACAGTCGATTAATTAAACGATATCACTCGAGATTATCAGAAGCAGTTGTTGGAATGACAAGCAAATCATGCGATCATGCTCGCTTCATGCATGCGAAACAAGATTTTTTTCGCAACACACGTGCGTTCGAAACATACGGTTGCGAAAATTACCGAAAAAAAAAAAGATGAATCCAGAGTCCTATCAGCGGGACACTGGATTCGCGACACTGACCTTGCCCAAATAACGAAAGTCGTAGTCCTCGGCGACCCGCTTGGCCACCTCTTCTCCTCCGTCGACGTGTGCGGCCCATTGATTGGTATACGCGCGTACCGGACCGCCGAAAGTCAACAGAGCCACGACCGCCAGTCCGAGAATCCGCCGCGTGCACATGATAGCACCTCCGCTGCACCGACGATCGCCACCGGCTGCTCCAGTTTCGCCGTCTCCGCGGGCCGCCGCTATCATCCAGCACTATATATATATCCACCGCCAACACCACCGCCACCGTCGCCACCGCTTCTACGGCTTATCGAGGATAGCAGCGACACAACGGTAACAACGCGCCACCACCACAAATAACACTACGGTCGTTACGACCCACCGCCGTTACCCCGGAACGGAAGTAGACAAGAATTTACAGCCCTAACAGGAGACTAACGTGCGTCCTCTCTCCTTTTTTCCTTCTTGATTTCTCTCGGCCGATTTTTCTTGTATCTGCTGAGTCTCTCCGTAAAGGAATCCCCGCATACACGCGCGATCCAGGAAGACGCGACCACGCGCATACGCGCGCGCGTACACATACACACACACACACACACACACACACTCGCGTACGTCTCACACTTGCGGACCGACTGCCGGCGACTGACTGAATCGCCGGCAGTGCGTGTCACTCGTTTTAAGAATCGCCGCCGTCGTCGCGTTGCGTTGCAAGCCGTTGACTTCTAGTCGCGTTATCGTCCACGTCGTCGTCGTCGTCGTCTTCTTCGTCGCCGCCACCGCCGCCGCCGCCTTCGATCAACGGGCAGGAGCAGCAGCGGGAGGTAAAGGGGGCGATCGTCAAGTCATGTGGCCGCGGCGGGGATGAGGAAAACGACGAGACGATGATAACGTCGCGAGCGTGACCACGAGCAGAGATATCCGCCGTCGCGCACCGTCACTGCGGTGACGATCACGGACGATCTTCCCGATTATCGGATATCCACGCCACGCGGACATCCAACGTGACCTTGTCCAGCGTCGACTGCGCGTTGAAATTCACGCGCGGCCGCTTCAAGGTGAGCCGCGGAGACTTATCATCGCCTTTTCTCGCAACATGTTTCCATATCATTCGCTTGATCCAAACTAGCAGATCTCAAGTTGCTCTTCCTGATTCTTCCGTTTGATAAGCCCTCGCAAAAATCGTGTTTCGATTTTTGTCCGATGACTTTCATAGTCCCATCTGTCCGATAAACATTTTCATCTCCGTATTTCAGTATCATCAAGTTGGAACGTGCATCTAGATACTTCGTATTTCTCGATCGTCTCTTCGCTCGTTCCTTCTCGAGTGTTCAAGGAACAAAAAAAAAAAAAAAAACATGCGCTTCGAGGACGTACAATTTTTCGCCAACGTCTTCCGACTCTTCCTTTCGTCAGCGTTTCGTTCTTCTCGTGTCTATCATGCCTTCAAAATTTCTTCTCTCGTGTCTTTTTCTTCGGATGTCAGCAAGACATTTGGTCGAATGACTCTTTTCCCGCGCATCTCAATCGCTCGTCCTTCTTTTTATCAAGTGTACGATTCGTCGTTGCAAAAATGTCTTCATGATCTCGATGTCCTTTCGCACATCCTCTCGAATTTTGAACACTAACGAGTTGATACTTCGTGAGACATATCTTTTTTCGAACAACTTTTTTCTTCGCCCCTCAATTCTTTCGAAAAAAAAATGAGGTTTCCAATTTTATTCCTTTAGCGCTTTCTTTGCTCTTCGAATCCGACGACGTTTCGGCCGCGAAGAACCAAGTGAATGGCCAGCCACGAAAGAGGTCACGGCGCGTAGCTGACCGAGAGGTCGATCACGTCATCGAGCGCCGCATCGGTCTCTTGGGCGCACCGTCAAGGTCCTGACTGAGATATCTTCTTGCTTTAAAATCGGTCTCGAGCTGCAAACGATGTTGAGAAAAATTAATTAGTTAGAAGTTTTCGATAAAACTTATCGACTAATTTTTTTATACTTTACGCGATCTACGAAATTAAAATAATCGAAGATTAGACTAGTATCTAAAGTATCCGAAAAGTATCTGACAATAATTGCGTAAATTAATTTCGAAGTAAGTTCTGATACACTATACAGTATACTCCGTATCCGCCAAAAGCCTGAGTTGGTCAGTTTTTGATTTATGAATTTTTATATTAATTCTAACTGTCAAAGAAAAACTTTTACGATTGATGGAGGGAAAATTAGTTTCAACGCACAAAGTCCACAGTTTAAAAATCTGACACATATATATGATGGACACACAATTTTCTACACGACAACTAAATATATACAAAAAAGATAATTATCGTGTGCACCTCTCTGCGTTTTGTAATATTCATTCACCGTTCATTCACGATGCGTCACATCATCGAGCATTTTGCATGATTGTCACGTTTAAGGAATATTCGGCCCAGTCAGCATTTTCGTGGAGCGAAAAAAAGAGATTGGCCCGACAAATCCACATCGATTTACAGCGATTACTGCTTCGCGGAATAATTTTGCCTCATATATGACCAAAATTGCATTCGCCTTAAATAACGTGACCCGATTTTCCGTTATAGATCAGAGGTAACTTTTTACATAACAGCTCTCAACAATCTTAAGTTAGGTCGACGAGAACGATATCGCGGTCGCAAATGAGTGCATCGTTATTACGTAATTCTTGATGAGGTTAATTATTAATGTGACATATCATTGAATTAATCCATCATGAATTCGTACCAAATTCTTATACGTAACTCGTTATAATTCCTGCATTTGATTATCCACTTATGAATGTAGATTCAATCGAATAATATAAATCCAGATCTTTTTTCGACACACAATTAAAAACTGTCATTCAAAATTCGAAATAGAGATTATTTTCTGCAATTATACTGTATCGTCATTTTTCGTGTTTATAAAAAATGTATCGTCGTTTTTATAAAATAAAGTTATTTTCTGTCTCGTTGTGCAACACATTTTATTTCATTCTTTGACCGTTAACGAATTTTTGTATTATATGTAAATATGTATATAATAGTCACAAAATTTATTATTAAATATACTATTTATTATGTAAATCATATAATTTCTTTGCATCGAAACGAAGATTCGTCTCTTTTGCTTCGCTCTGTTTATCGTAGCTTTTCCTATTATAAATTATTTCATAGGATTACCGGAAACTTGATGACAGAGAAAATCATAGAGAATAAAACCAAAATTTATACTCCATATTTAAGATTTGCTGCATTATCAGCGCATTCGCGATAAATCTCCAGTAGTAAAATGAGATATTCACAGGTCCGCATTATCGTCACGTTCAAAGGACTTTCCGGGCGAGTCAGTTTCCGGAAAAAGGACTCGACATTAGTCGATCTGAACGGACGGTCGGCCGCGTAACCCGCAGGAATATCCAGCTCGTGCCCCCGAGGAAATTGCATTCGCGAGTTGGTCTTCCACCAACCTCATTTCCTCTATCCCCTTCGTTCCACCATGGCAGTCACTCGCGTGATAAAGAGAATAGAAAAGGGTTGCTGGAGAAGTGAATTAAATTTAAGCCAACTCGCATTCTATATCCAACTATCCCCTCTCTGCCTCCTCTTTCCTCGTCCCTGACACCATCCCTTCTTTCACAATCCTCTCGCACTTTGTGTCGGGCTTCTCTTTGTCATTTCATCCTCTTTATAGACGAGCCGGTGCAACCGACCAGTCGAGACGACAGCAATGGCCCTCTTTTCAATTTTGAGATAAAAGAGGGCAAAACTGCCATTCGAGAAAAACTGGACGGGGGAGACAACGGAGGATCAATCAAGTCGGTTAGGTATAAATCCCGTTGGAAAGAAAGAATATCATCTCCGACAAAAACGGATTCGATCTCTTGACTTTAGTGAGGCTAAACGAACAAGAAGCTATCGAATCTTTCGCCAGGTATATAATAATCACCTTTACGCTAGAATATGATCTCCAAGAATCTATCTTAAATACCGCAAGATACTTAAATTCTACCTGACTTGACTGCCGGCTCGGTCTCGGAAGATAATGACTCACGGTGCTTTTATTTCAACGAAGCAATCAGAAAATCGATAAGGACGAATGGATGAGGACTTTATTTTAACGAGATCTTAATTTGAAGTTTACTCGTTAAATATTTAAGCTTGAAAATTTAATTTCGATCAAATTTTGAGTAACAAATAATGTTGATACACAAAGAAATTAATGGTTATCTCCTAAATAAAATATTATTTTTTTAAATTAATGCATTAATTGTATATTTTTCGCCAATTTTTTTTAGCTAAAAATTGATTTGTAAAATATTATTAATTCCTTAATCACATAAAAATGTTATTTACAATAATCCAAGGTTAAATCATAGAAATCATTTATAACTAAGAATAAAATATTATTTTAATTTAATATAATTTATTATTATATACATATTATCATTTTTTTAAAATTCTATTTTACAATTTTTATTCACAATCAGACATTACACAAATTTACAGTAAATTATTTATGTCTAATTAATTTTTGATTGTGTTTAATATCTTAATTATACACATATGTACATTTCATTATAGTAGAACATTACAGAGATCAATTTATTCAGTTATACGAAGTAATAGAAAATAATGAACAAATAGCGTACGTGATTCAAAAAGTGACCGATTGGTTTTAGAGAAATACGGGAGCGATACAGCTCCCGTTGGATTTCTCAGTTTATAGTTATAAATATGAATTTATTTGGATGAGCGACATGTTTGTATATCCTGCGCTCTTATCACTTTGTTCTCTCACTTTGTTAATTTCGATTGGATCTATCGTACTGAAAATTCAATCCATGGAAGTTATAATTCAATTTATCTCGCATATTATATAAAAGGACAAATAACGGCAAATAATTATCGCGATGATTCTGATAAATTTTTAGCAGAAATAAAATATTCAAAATTCACTTTTTTAAATTATTTCAAAATTCAATAGTACTAATATCCCTCCGGATTTATTTTACTTTTTATGAAAATTGTGATAGCCATTATTTTATACTTCATGCTCGGCGTGATAGTAATAAACACGTGTTACACGAGCTGCTATGACGTTAATAAAAACGAAGGAAAAATCGATAGACGCGTGTCAAAAATAATGTCGGCAAATAGGATAATTCGAAAAATTGTATATCGATTATATGAACCGTAACGAAGATACGCAATCGTGTTGAACAAAGAATATACACGTATTTTTTATAGAATTTCTGCAATATCGAGAGACAAATACAAACCTATCTATTTTTTATATTGAATATGTATTCGTTGTGCTTTGTTAACGGGAAAGCGTCGAGATGAATCCGCCTTCGTTGTATGAGAAGAGGCTGCCTAGCATATCTCGTTACAGATTTTAGTTCTCGAAACGGCAAGGCGATATCGCTGACATGCATCTCAATACAATATTACACGAAACAATTCCGTATCGTAAAGTGAAACAGCCATTCTATCACAAACGATATTGTTCCCTGTGTGTAACTTCGTACATCAATAATATCGCGATTATAAAAATGCAACATCATCGAATAGTACGAGACGAATGCTGCCCCTTGTATTCTCATTTATATTTTAAAACAGTCAGAAAATACTTGCCAATAGAATATTATTCGCACTATCGTCTCGATTAATTATTGTTATCTAATCGAAACAAATCATCGCCGAATCTCGAAAAATGCATAATTTTGAAATTGATCAAGAATTAAAACTTATTGTTAGATTCGGTATAAAATCTGATGAAAATAAATCGCGATACACCGAGGTGAAACAATGCTGTTGAAAGCGAACGATGCCAAGGCCGTTCTTGTAACAGGAAGCGATAGGGCTCAAAGACTGAGATACGTTCGTACGAGAGTGTAATGTTTATAGTAACGAAAAATGCAAGAGCCGAGAGTAAACAAAAACTGGCTGATTCGATTCCCTTGTTAAGATAGAAAGCCGAATTTACGCGAGATGTTCTATCTATACGAGATGTAAAAGTTTTTCCATGAACGAATTTTCGCGTAAAAAAATTTATAAATCAAAAACCAATTTTAAACCCAATTTTAATTTTTTGACTTGAATTAAATTAAATCCAATTCAATTTTCGAATTACATTTTAATATACGATTTAAAAAATGGAATAAATCTTTTTTCCATAATTTCAATTTACAGTTTAATTATGAGATATTTAATATATATCCAAGGCACTTGTCCTTTGAAATCGTCTTTAAATTTATTTTGCTGCGTGATTGATTTATGAAACATTCGGTATTATTAGCGCGATGTCCATGGACGTGGACAATCGCAAGGAAGGATCGCGATCTGTGCAGACGTAATCGGAAACGTTCAGCCTCGGCAAATACAATCGAACGAAATTACTTTCTCGATCGTGCATAAATACACCGAAAAATACACATGCGACCGCAATAAAGAGATTGACATGTGTGCCCGCATTTTGCGGGCAAATTTATTTTCTCCCGTACAGCGTATATCGCGCATCCCCCGATCGGTAAACATCGCGTTGCAAATTAACATCACTCCATGAAACTCGGGGATGGTTGCGCTTTTCCCTCAGGAGAAACGGATATTTTTTTTCAATGAGCGAACGTTTAATTGGAACATTGTTGATACGCCGGTGCTCGGGAAATATGAGATTTAAGCTGTTAAACCTTTGTATAGTATGCTCTCACAGATTCAGAGAGAAATAAAAAATCTGTAGCAAAATAATAAGTTGACCGAAAAAAAAAAATTTTTTTAAAACAATATTTGAAAAATTGGAAATATAAGAATAATATGTATGTGTCAGAATATCGGTATTATTGAAAATATCAACATTATTGAAAATATCGACATTACAATTGTAAGCTTTGATTATTTTTTTAAAAATCCTTTTTTTTTCTCTTTCCGTATTTACGTATTCATTATTCTTGCTATTCGTACATTGCTTTCCATAGCTCGTAATAAAGAATAACATTGCTGTTTACAATATATTAATATTGACATAGCGCGTAATAAAATATACTAGACACTGAAATATTTGTAACTGTTCTTTATTCCTGTCTTGCTACTTTCGTTTTTTTTTTTTTTTTTTTTTTTTTTTGTTTCTATTATTTGCAATATCGCTTATTACAAAAAGCTGTAAGCCTTTTCCGAAAAGATTAAAATATATCTATGATAAAATATAAAATTAAGATAAAAAGTATAATATTTTTAAAATAATATTAAAAATAAATAAAAGATATAAGAGAAGAAAGACGAATATTTTCATTAAAAAAACGCTATTTTATCTTATTATTTATCATTCTATTTAAAAAATCACAAGCAACTATAATATTCCAAATATTAACTCGAATATGTTATAAAAAATGAACAGAACAATATTATCTCTTTAAAAGTATATAAGCTTACACAAGCTAGAGCACAAGCGAAAGAAAGGGTACACATATCGTGAGAGATCAACTTTAAAAAAGCTAAGGCAAAGATTATACATACGTATATACAGGATAGTGTGTATCCACCCACACGAAATAAATTCCTTATCTTTCGCACGACGATCGACGCACACGTGACGCGGTCCCGTGATTCCGAAACATCACGTGACGCTATACGAGACGAGCGCGAGCGACGTAAACAATCCTTATATGGATCGATTCCCACGCGATAACCCGAGCATCTGACCTTCACATTCCGAAATGAACGCATAATACATACATACGTAACAACTCACATATAAACACTTTCTTTCCCGGAGATATAACTATGATTTTCTCCATGTAGCTGGGATCATAAAGCATAGCGAGAAACCTTCGCGATCGTCGTTAAAATCAGCGTCACGGCCACGGAGAGAGACTGTCTAACGGTATCGCGCGCCTCACGAAGTTAGCAATGGAAAAATCACGTGATAGCACCCGGCCGATCGACGCAACAAGACTCGCTCGTCCCTTCATGTTATAACAAATAAATGTTTACTTACCGTTCGCGTCCTCGTAGAAATCGCCGCCGGCCCAAGATTCGTTGCTGCGATCCGACGTCTACTCGACAAGGAACGCGGAAGAAGAGAGGATGTGCAGGGAAAAGAGAAATGTACGCGCGACCGCTTCACCCAGCTGTCTAAATCCGCGGCCGAAAGTTCGCGCGAGTATCGCGGTTCGTCGCGTTTCGTTTCGCCTCGTTCCGTTACCTACTCGCATGTAGATTGTAAGACGCGACGATGTTATCGACGTCGTTGTCGTCCTCGACGTCGCGCGCGAATAACCACACCGAGCGAACGTCCGGCCGCAATGTCACTTCTACGACGGAGCACGGATGACTGAACGGTAGTAGACGGTTGGTCGGTCGGACTGCTCCGCGCCGCTTCCCCCACTCCATTTCTCCCTCACTCACTCGCTCTCACTCACGCGTTCTTCGCGCTTCTCCCCTCTCTTGTTCTCCCTTTCTACCGACCATCTCGCATCTCGCGCCGACAACTCGATCCGCCGTGGTCCATCCCCACCATCCACTATCACGATAGTTCGAAACACCCACGCTGTATCTTTCCTCGTCTCTGGCGTTATGCAGGTAGGCTTTGGTCTCTCTCTCTCTCTCTCTCTCTCTCTCTCTCTCTCTCTCTCTCTCTCTCTCTCTCTCTCTCTCTCTCTCTCTCTCTCTCTCTCTCTCTCTCACTCACTCTTTCTCTCGGGTTTCCTCTGAATCTAGTCGCGATCTCACTCGATCTCTTCTTCTCTGATCCCTCTTTGGTCTAACCATGGTTTCTATCTCTTTCTCTATCTCTATCTCCCTCGATTCTACATGGATCTCTCCCTTCAACACATACCGCATACAATCCTCCTTTCTCTCGTTCGCCAGGTAATAGCACGAGCGACAAAGCGAATGAGAGAATGAGCGAGTGAACGTGGCGAATGCCAGTGTTGGAATAACGGCAAGATCCGACCCATGGCCCATGGCTCTGATTTTCCCCATCCGTTGGTTTCCTTCGCAGACTTGATCTCTCGCATTTTATTTATTTATCTTTTGTAGTTCACAACTCTGTCTCTTTTCTTTCTATTTTTTATTACACGCACGGTTCTCCCGACACTTTATGTTTTTCTCGTTTTCCCTTTTACATTTCCAAAATGACTTTGAAGCTGCGGAAAATGCAGTTTTACTGATCGACCGATGCAAAAATACGAATGAAGATATGTAGGTCAGAGCTCCGGTAATTGGCGAGTTTTAATATCGGGATATGCGACCGAATGTTTTTATTCAATATGTTTCCGTTTTTATTTTCCATCGCGTCGGTATCTTTTATCGAAAAGCGCGATTTCTTTATTGGAATAATTATTCCGCTATAATGTCACGCAAATTCTCCGACAGAATGCAAATAAGGATATATCTGTGACAGTTCACGTTGCAAGATATATTGGAGCATTCGGTTAAATTTATCTATCTATAAAATATAGGCTTCACATCATCAAACCTTGAAATATGAAAACTCTTTCATTGGATGTGTTTATTCAAAAAAAAAATAATTATTATTATAACGGAATATAAATATTTTAACGTATTACATTATGAATAATCTATGTAGAGAAATAGAAATGTATATATATATATATATGTGTGTGTGTGTGTGTGTGTGTGTGTGTTATCTTGAAATTTGTCAACGGATTTAATTATTTTAATTTGATGTAAATTTTAGTAATTAATTTAGTTAAGTTATTTAAAATTATCTTCAAACGAGAAATTATATACTTTAAATAATTGACAATCAAAATTTACATTTTTTAGGAAAATTTTTTTTTTTAATAATTTATCTTAACTATAATCTCTGTTATTTATTATTCGCGATATTAATTTTATGAATTATTGAATAAGGAAGGGTATGCAAGAGTTGGAAACTTTATTTTTTGAATTTTGGAACAGGATCAAAGTTGACGTTACTATCATTAACCTAAGTATTAATGTCATCTAATACAATGACGAAAATATTTATTCGACACCTGGAAGCGAGATTATGCAAATATCGAACGTTATGTTTTGTCTGATATGCGCTGGCTTCATTGTTTTTAGTCAAAGTCTACATCTAATGGCTAACTCGAATGTCCATGATGATGTCGATAATGCGAAGATTAAGCGCGTCACATCCAGTTACAAAAACAATTCACTAATTTGAATATCTAAATGATTTCTCGATATATTCGAGAATATTGCAAAATAAAGTTTATCATATTGAAACTTTATTTTGCAATATTCTCGAATATATCGAGAAATCATTTAAGTATTCAAATTAATAAATTGTTTTTGTAATTTTTACTAGTATTTGGACATTTCTGTGAGTTTTCATACGAACAAATTTTCCATCTCTTTAGCTTACCTTTCAAGTACATAAACACGCGCATATATCTGATCTATCGCAGCGAAATCCCCCTTCAATCACTAAGACAAATAGTTGTCTAGTCGTCATCGTAAAATCAAACACTATTTTATATTTATATCTACGTACGAAGGAAAGCGCATCGAATTTCATCATTAAAATGCGAACAAGGGCACCTACAGGCTTTTGATCGGCCCTGATAGTTGCGGTACGAACATATCCCTTCTTCTTCCGCTTGTTCCTTTTCCACATACGTGCATGTATATATAGGGTGGTCCAGAACGACCGTGATTTTTCTTGAGAATAACCATTGACAATGGAAAAAATAATAGAGGAAAAGGATGTATGACATAACTTCCTCTTCCGTTGATCATCTAACAAATCATTTCTCTCTTTCTCTTCCTTTCTGTGCAACTTTCTAGCCACGCGTCTAGTATGCCTTCCTCTTCTGTATTTTTGCGACCCTGATTCATCTCGTTTCTTTTCTCCGCAAAGGCAATCGTGCGACGAGGAGCCAACGAATGTAAATGCTAAACAACACAAAGCGTGCATTCCGATGGAAGGAATGGGAAGTTACACCCTTCGTTCTTCCTTTCTTGTTTCTTTAAAGCTGCAGGTAGCTCCTTTTGAATCTATATATATATATACTCTCGCTGTAGGTGTATCGACATCGTCCAGTACAATTTAATCAATGCAAATAAAAAATAGAAAAAATAATCTTATGTTTTTGCGATTTGCTCACCAAATTTGTAATAAATAAGAATTTGTTTCTGAATACAAATATATGTATATATATGTCATATTTATAAATATTTATTCTATAATAAAGTTAAAGCTTATTCAGATAAAAAATAAAAAATTAATGAAATTAATATATGTATATATACATGTATGAATTAATTTTATTATTAATTTTATTAATAAAAACAAAAGAAATTATTAAACATAAATAATTATTCTGAAATTTAAAAAAAGGTAATTTTTTAAAATTAATAAGATTAAATTTTATAAAAGGATTATTAAATAGTTTAGATTTATAAAAGAATTAAATATATAAAAAATTTAGATTAAATTATAAAAAGTTTAGATTCATATGTATATGGAGAGAAAAGTTAAAAAAATTGGACAATGTCCGTAAAAAAAAAGCGCGCGCCTGTGTTGTTCTAGTACAATAAATTATATATATTACGAGGTTTGCGATTAGAATTGCATTTTACTGTGTATTTGTTCCACTTTATATTTCCGCCAATAAGGAAACCATCATTCCTCAAAATCAGTTGTATATGTGTGGTGAGGGAACGTTCGAAAACAAATCTATCAAATGCTTGAGTAGACCAATTTTTCTACGATTTTTTTTTGTACGATTTGAATCTTATCCTCCACAAGATTTTCCTTTTCGATGCTTATTTCTGTTCGACTGAAAATCGAGCTTAGCTTTTCTCTTTATCATTTTTCCGCGCCTAGCTATACCGTTTTTTTGAGGGTCATCTTCGATCGAGTACCTCAGCCCTTAAATTCGTTTCACAACGATACTGACAAAAACGCTGTCACATAGAAGAGAACCACTCTACCATCGCCGTTATCGGCGAATACACGGATATTCGATAGATCGGATATTATACGGATCCTCGTTATCGGCCCTTTTCTAAGAGGGCATCCTACGCGTTCCGCAAATCAAACGATGCCGATCTTCCGACATATTTCAGCTCTTTATCGTCTTGTTACCGCACAGGGACGTATAAAAGACAATTTTTTCTTCATCATTATATTTTTTACGCTTCTGAAATGAAATTTGATAATAATTATGAAGATTATAAAAATGTTCAAAATTGAAAAAATATTTATGCATATATTATCTGTGATATAAAACAGTCAATTGTTGTTAGAACAATATTGTATAAATAAGTTATAATATTAATTTTTTTATACAGAATAACGCAGATGTTTAAATACAATAAGTGAATTTAAATGCGATATATATATATATATATATATATATATATATATATATATATATATATATATACACAATGCGTAGTGGCATTTACATTTTTTATGATATCATTAAAATTAAATTATCAAATAATTATCAAACCGTCATTTGGCAATCAATAGAAATTTACGTAGGAAATGATAATGGACGTGCAATTTACATTTCGCCAAAATCACCGCCTAAACCTTCAATATTTGTGACCATTCAACATGAATAATCGATACCTAAAGTGCGAAATCTTGTACATGCCGTATTTTTTTATATTCCACAGACGATTCAATTATTATTCTTGAGCGACGTTCTTCATGAATAAAATAATACGCAAGATACGTAATACTTTTTATGCAAATTTAAACACGTGCCACCAATTACGCATATATTTAACAATTATCTTCAATAAATCGATCAATGTCACGAATGAAGAAATTCGTACGAACAATGCATTTATTTTATCAATAGCAATAGAAAATCCATGCGTTAGTCCCGGCGTAATCAATTGGATATCTCATTTGAGATCTTTTTCTCCTATCCTTTCCTCAAAGCCTGGTGCGAAAATGTTGCATAATGAAAAGCGCGTAAAATGATGCATTGCAAAGGAAATCCACGAAGAGTCTGCACTCGCAGCTAAACGCGCTCCAATTACATCCGACAAATGTCTCGATTAATTCGATATTTCCCTGCGTTATTGTAAACGCAGCTGTGCCGATCCGTATTTCGTAATTACAATTCGATCTTTTCTTTTATTCGATATTCAAGTTTCCAGGAATTCCATTAGAGTCAAAATGTTGCGAGGGCTTTTCATCGTTGATAATTTGTTGCCATAATAAACTCTCTCTCTCTCTCTCTCTCTCTCTCTCTCTCTCTATCCCTTAGCTTTCTTAAACTACAATTTTTTAGATTACTCTTATATATTTGATTTATTGTTATTAAAAAAAAAGACTATTGTTGATGTAATCCCTCATCGTTGAAATCATAATATTACTTGAACAATAAAATAAATTTAAGCAATATAGATATTGTAGACAGATTTAATGAAAACGACATTCTAGGATGTATGAGAAACGCAAATAAACTGAAACTTTTACTATTACTTATTCAAACTATGTGCTCTAGTTTTTAAATGAACCTCGTTCTCTCTTATTTTTGTAATATCTTTATTGCGAGAGGTACACATGAAGTTTTCACTATTCTGTCGATTATGTGCACGTGTAATACTTTATTGATATACAAGCTTGAAAAAAATTGTGTCTTCTCGAAGGTACGAGATTTTTACATAAATGTGACGGTTTATACGACCTGAGCGCTAATGAAACACGTGTTCGATAATTTATTTGTATTGTTATAAACATATTTAAAAAATGAGATACTCGTGTTTCTCGTGTGGACAGGTACTGATCGATGGTAAGCGCGACCGATTTATTAGCAACTAAAAAAAAAAGATTGATTGTAAGATGAAACAGAAGTTGCAGAGTGGAGATCCGTCCTCACCAGTCTTATCTCCCTCGGCGTTTGACGATTTCATTAATCTTTGTCAGTCATTTCTGATAGACGAGTGAAAAATGATAACCGAGAATTTATTGGGAAATGAGACGAAAACTTAATTCGCAAGAAACTTGACTAAACAAGTCAGATATATTCTTATTTGCCTATTAATTTGGTTGAGTTGGTAAAGCTCGTCTTACGAAACAGAATGTTAAAACAGAATGTGTTTTAAAAATATTTAGATTACAATCTGATCAAAAAAATTCCCGTATAAATCGGACTTATCCCATAAACGCTTGATTTTACTTTTAGACGAATAATATAATCCGCAAACATTCGAAAATGTTGTAAGCATACCACAACACTATTATGAATTTGTCGTTGCGTTTTTTTATTTATTACTCCGCCTTACAATCTTTTTTTATATACTAAATTTTGATTACTTTCATTGATAAGGAGCCGAAGTGAGCCTAAACATTTGATTTATTAATTTATATTATATTATACATGTATTATTATATAGGTATGTATTATATATGTATATCGTTTATTAAAACAATATACAATTATTACGCTCTAAGTACCGCGTGTAGGCTCCAATAGACTTTCCTTTTTCAACGATTAATTATGATTAGTCATATACGCAACAATTACGAAACACTTTGCACGGCACTCCCAATTGCGGATTATAATCACACAAGATATACATTTTATTATATCATAAAAAGAGCAACACGGTATAGGCGCTTCAATGAAAATTTATCATCGTGATATAATTTTATCTTAAAAGTTAATTAATCGTCTTATTTTTAAAAGATAATTAATCGTTAATTATAATAATCATAGCGAATTATGTTTCCACATTTGTTGCGATAATTAAGAAAAGAATTCGACAATATATGAAGAATTTCGAACCACTACTTTACTGCTCGAAAGTCGATATATGAATGATAACAAGATTGTAAGATGTAAATAATAGAGGCGGCTGTACGCCATCAAGATCAAATACATTTGTTATTATACATACGTCAACAAGATCATGTTATTGTGATAATTTGCAGCCAAAATATTTTACATACAATATTATAACATATATATATATATATATATATTATGTATGTAAAATATATAAGTTACAGAAATAACTGTATGCCATAAATAATAATAAGTACCAATTGTATTTAAATGATTAAATATTGATTTTTCTCTTATTAATTGAATATTTTTATATACTAAATCTCTATTTATTTTAAAGTATAATAAAAATAAATTATTATGTAATAATGTATTCATTTGATATATAAGTATTACATTAATTAACACAAATCTAAATAAATAGTACATTAAGTTAGAATTAAATTATTATATCAAACACAATTAACAATGAATATATTAAAGACGACGCATATAGATGTTCGCAGGTATTGTTCATCAACTACTCAGACAGTCGGGAAGGAAGATTGGGAAGGATTTCAGAGCAGAACAAGATCGTACCTAAATCCTCTGTGTAACGTAGTTCCTGTCAAAACAGGACGCCATCAATTACAGTTCTTACACGTGCACCCTCTTTCGCCCTTCCGTAGATCGTCGTTGTCGTGACACGTCTCTGTCATATTCACCGATACTGCCGCTGTCATTTGAACGCCCTTCGACGATTATATCTCGCTGAGCAGCTAATCCAGAAATCGATAATTACGTGCAGCGCCCTGAAACATACGAAATTAATACGTCTATTACGAATAAATAGTTAAATCGATAAATCGTTATAACAATAATTGGATTTTGACAATTGATATTCGCTCGTCGCTAAAAAATATAATTGCATAAACATATCACAAAAGTTATATGTTGTAAAAGTTATGAAAATTTGTATATATATCTACATATATATACAATTAATTATAGGAACAATGCTTTGCCAAAAAATCTATCTCAATAATTGAAACAGAATAAGCGAGCGAACGAATTTAATTTCTCATGTCCTATCTTTACTCTCGTTTAACTTTTCTGTGTCGCTTATGTTGCTACCCATTCCATTGATACAGCAGCTGGCAATGTCACTTGAACAATTTGAAATGATAATGCACTATAAAGTCCTAAGTCGGGACAAAACTGACCAAATGATCATACATTTATATATATAACGGAATTATTTATATAGAAATTTCTGAGCAAATGTATTTATTTATTCTTTTTTTTTTAGTAAATAAAGTTATTATAAGTATTTATAATATTATAAGTAATATTTTATAAATAATATTATATAAATATATATATAAGTAATTTTCAGTATTTAATAATTATTTTATACTCATTACATTATGTATAAAATAATTATTTTTAACATACATGGAGAGATATAATCATTATATGTGGACCAAGCAATGAATTGACTAAAATTATAACCATAAATAATATGAAATAACTAAAGCAAGATTATTTAATCGACAACAAATCATCTCCCTTAACTCATAAACTAACCGCGCAAACCATTAACGGCGTATCGTGTGTTAATATAAACAAGATATTGATATTAATATATACATCAAATATTTGATCGCTTATTGTAATATTAATATTTCAATAGTACATAGCATTTCTGATTATTTACAAATGCATATTTAGTCTTATCTTCGTTTGTGTAACGTAATATATAAAATGTGATTTATTTATATAATTTTTTTTTTTTTTAATCTTATTATCCTCATAAATTGCCACTAAAAATATGATATATATCATTAGTCATTTTCTTTCTTTATTTTTATATTATGGAAAACTCTTTATTTTCAATCAATAGTTATTTGCGTAAACTGTAGATATTTTTATTAGGAAGAAAAATTGATTTAAATTAATCGGAAAAAAATATATTATTAAAAAATTATGAAGAAACTTTTTATACGGTGAAAGATTAAAGATTATTCTATCTATATACTTTTACATCAAAAGTATAGTCATTTCTTTGATTATTAGATAAAATTTTATTATTTTGACGGAGAGATGCGGTTTCGTATCACAATAGTACGACGGCGAGATATTCCGAAAATCGATAGGAAATCGCTCGGTTGGCGGGCCTTCCTGTGTGTTAGGTTAATGCATTTAGGAAGCGCGTGTATGGCCGTCCACCTGCCCACTCGACTAGTTAAGCTGATTATTACCGCAACAATTAGCGCAGCTGCGCAGATTCGTAAGTCGTCGCGGAAGAGGCATTAACGGATGCGCCGGTATTAACTGCGCTAAACGAAACGGCGAATTATCGACAACAAAGTGGAAAACTCGACTTACTGCCGACTGCAGCAGGCAAACACAAACGGGGATGAGTCTTTTAAAGGCGATCGATTTGTAACAACTGTTTTGTGAAAAGGCCGTGAGAAATTTTTACGATCTATCAATTGCCCATTTTTGTATAATCTAGAATTCGACTCGATATCGGTGTATTCCCGATATTTCTCGCCTCGTCGCCGTGATTAATACAATTAATTTATTTATCAATTATTTATCAATGTCGAGTTACGTAATGTAATTGTATAATTAATTATTGGTGTAAAGTAACAGCAAAGAAAACGCGAAATGGAATTCTCGTTGGCTGACGACTTACAACTGCTTAAATTGCGCGCATAAAAGCTTTTTCGTTTCTGATTGAGCAATGCAATAAAGACACTCGATTTATTAATTGCTGCAAGAAGATGCAAGATTCGAGTTAGGATATTTCACACGATGTGTTCAAAGTGCGTCTGTTTAAGTTTGTGCTAAATGAGTAATACATAAATAAGCATTCGTTTCCTATGTGGGCAAGTTCAAAATCCTTAATAGGGGTTATTAGAGTAACCCCATAATCGTTTCTGCGTCCCCATATCTATTCATGCCACAGATTTTTTTCCGTAAACAAACGTTTTTACCTTAACGCTGGAAAGATATTTCCTTTGATATAATTTCTTTATTTTTATAGTTAGAAAATGTCATTTATATAAAAATTGTTTGAGTGTTTGAGCTTTAGATATATGCTACAAATATTGTATATAAATATATTTCTCAAATATATTATATTTCTCGCAGAAAAAAATATAGAACAAGAGTAATCAATAAATATCGTTGCAAGTGACTTGATAAAAAGATGAATATGTTATTCTCATTTTAAGGCGAATATAGATAGACTTACAAACACATGTAGACAGATGCAGTGTATTCACTCTAACTAAACAGCTCGCGTAATATAGGATCGATCTGAAAGAGGAGCAACGTGTGTCCGCAACTAGTGTATTGTCAATCTCGATTTGGTAACGTCATGTCACGGGAATTTGGCGCAATTCTTCACATGCGGAGTTGAAACTTTGTGGCAAACCGCGCGAGATTTTTGTATATTCCCGACGATCTCGTTGACTATTACTACTACTATATGTAAATACCGAGCCGTGCCATATTCGTCGATGTGGCATATTGCGTGTTTGTAGTTCGATCTTAGCGCGAGCAAATATGAAGGAATGACGAGAAGTGCGTCGAATACTGAAATTAAATTAGTTTGTTCTTTTGCAGTATTATTTATCCAACAGACGATTTATCAAGTAGCAAGTTACCATCGCTAAATCGCAAAGCTTGCGATCGTTCGTTGCAATTGATTAATGATTGCGAATGACACGCCACCAATTCGAATTATCGGATCGACATTACCATCGAGATCAATGAAATGCTTTGTCAGCTGTTTCGGTAGTGGTTATTTCACATTCGTATACACTATTGAATTATAATAGAGTGCAGGTTTTAGCTTTATAGATTACATGATTACAAGCTATTCGGTATGTGTTTGACGTTAAAGCGCTTGAAATTTTCGACATTTTAATTTATTTTTCTTTAATTATTAATTATAAATAGAGGACAGACGCATAAATAAATGACCGATCAAACAATATTGTCAGATAATTTAATTTCTTTGCTCAATAAAGAAATATTATTTCGTTATATAATATATTATATATATTTTAAATATTTGGCAAGTAAGGTTTAATCTTTTTATTGTAATTTTTGTTTCTCTACAAATTAGCGAAATTAAAAAATTTAAATCTCATTTGATTCTTGAGAGGTAAGTGATAAAAGAGATATTTTTGTTTAGAAAGAAATTAGATTGTTCGACAATAAGTATGGTTTAACAGATCACCGATGCGCCTGACAGCGACAGAGACTTGTGTTGCTTTGTTGAAATGTTTAATCCGCATCTGAGTTTGTTAGAGCCGATTAATACAATCGATTTGATCAACCGACAAGCCAATGTACGTGTCTAGCTGGATGCGAAAGGATTAAGGCGTTTGCTACGGGAACACTGGATCGGTAGCTTGACGGTTAATTGAAGACGTCCAGACATTGACCGGCACGGGATCGATAGACGAACGATATCCAGGAAGACAAAGAGGTCGTTCGGACATATGTTGAAGTGGTCATTTGTCTGCGATTTACGTGAAGATTGACGCTAATCCGCTCGTTGCTCGTTTGATCCTTATAATTCTCTCGGATTTCGTAAATTTAACGCTGCTATTAAAGCTTCTTCTGCGTTACAGAATAATATTTTAGCGAAATTTACAACTCCATCTTTAAGCGTGGATGTATGTAAAATACCCGCTAAACTCCACAGTTAGAAAAGAAAAACGGCGCACAAAACTACTAGAAATTCTAATTTTTGTAAATTTTCAAGTATGCAATAATTCTAAAAATGCAGTATGTTCAGAAAAATAGATGTTCGTACTGGAAAATTATTGACGTATCTATATTAAATACTAAATACTTAAAAAGAAAGATATAGTCATTATTTAATATTGTTTCGGAATTTCAGAATTTCGAAAGTGATTTACGGTCGTCGTCTTATTTTTTCAATTGCAAAATTCTTCACATTTTGAATATCAATAAACTTTTGAGATTTCTTTAAATTTCTCTCTTCATGTAAATAAAAGAAAGAACTTAGAATATATACGAGTCCTATATTTTAGAAAAGTGATTAAACAAAGATCCGCATCGCGAAGTAATTTTGATTTCGTCAGCCTCATCTGAATGTATTTTATCAAACAAAGCGAAGGTTTTACGTGACGTTGATTGCACTGTGTAACAATGCGACTTTCTTCGCAAATCATGATAAAAAAATAAATTACGCACGAACAAATTGTCAAATGTAATTAGTTTTATAGAAGAGTATATTTAAGTACTTAAGAGTAGCACAATGGTAGTGGACAAATGCAAACTTGATAAAAGAAGCGTTAATTAGTTTCATTGAAGTCTTTATTGTCTCTCCAAAACGAATACGATTTTTCACAAAATTCTATAGTTTTCATTGTCATACACACTTTCCTGAATATGGAAATTGATTTCCAGGATGTAAAAGTTGACCTACATATATCAAGATATATTTATATATATAATATGAATATACTATTGGTTTTATCAATTTTTCATATTATCAATTAAAATCGATTTTGTTTCACTTTTCCAATTTTTAAGATTTAAATTAAAAATTACGAAATATTTATAACTTTAAAATATATTTTTTAAATAATAGAAAAGTATTTATATTAATTTCTCTTTTATCTAATTTTCGAACGTTTTAATTATAAACTTGTGTGATATATCCTTCTTTGAAAAAGACATATTATTGATAGTTATAATATATTTATATACGATCACTTAAATTAAAATTAATTTTTTAATGAAAGAGCCTTACATGTATATATCAATTTGCTTGATAATATTTAATCAAAATATTTACAAGTTTACATAAATAATACAGTATTATTAAAATAACGTTCCATTTTTCCCATAATAAAATTTGACTTTATCGATTTACATACCCGTCCAAATGATCGATTTCATCGTAACTTTATCGATTCCATCGCATACAAACGCCTTACTTTATCTGCGGCGCCTTAATATAAAAGTAACGTGTTTTTTACGGCTATCTCGACGTGCCCGTAGGTTATGCATTTTTCTGTATTATGAGTAATAAAACCCGACACGTTTTATTGCCACTAAATTTTCATGGTTGCGCAATGAGCGACACGCAAGAGATTTTGTAAAATCGCACGCGCTGAAAAACGCGCGTCTTTATGCGAGTAGATTACACAAAAACATACAGTGGCGACAATTTTTACTTTATTTCTGTGGACGAGCGAATGGCTTTCAGCCGGCGACTGTGGTCGCTTTAAATGCACGACCGAAAAGAATATTCGTCCGCGCGTAATTATGTGTGCTCATTAAAAAACCAAATTGCTAATACCAAAAAGTGGCTCTCTAGTAATGTCCGGTAATGATCTTTTAAAGAAGATTAAGTTTTTTCCAAATATAGGTAAATGCTTGGGTATCTAGCTTGTATTTCCAGCAGTTTAATTAATTAAAGAATTAAAGTAGATGAAATTTTCTCGAGGTTAACCGATAACAATTATTTTCTATTTTATTTTCTAAACGTGCAATTAAAAATGACAAACGCTTATAGTTTCTTCAAATTAATGTCGTATTATTCTTGTTAAAGTTATATATAGCGATTATTAAAAAAAAAATATATATATATATATGTATTATATATATAATTAATAATTCTTATTAAAATATATAATTTACGTTATGTACATTCATATATTTCGTATAAAATATTTTTTCTCTAATGCTTTTCGTTTTGGATAAAGAGCAATTTTTTAAACTAAAGTCTAGCAATTTATATATTCACCATCAGTTGAATAAAATGAAACACAAATAATTCAATTGAGTTTACAACCGAGAAATTTGTTTTTTCGTGGACGCGTTCGAAACACGCTATAATCTTTGAAGAGTTCTCTCCGGAGGCGACGAACGCATGCACGACCGCAGAAAGCGGATTGTATCCGCGACCGCAAATATTTGTCGCGAAAAAATTGTCGCTGAGGAGCGAACGAGGATTGCGGTTTCGTTGCAGTACGGACCAAGTTTTGCGATTCATCATACATGAACCATCTTGCTTCGATGCGGTTGCATCACATGCGGATGGCGCTTAATCAAACAATAATGCGTACCAATGCATACATGGGCGGTCGATGCGCGTATGCAGCTTCGCAGAACTGGACCAGTCCGTGCATACAAGCGGCACAACGGCTTTGTTTCCTATGTGCAGGGCGCGATACACACAGCGAATCTAGCTCGTTGTTATTTTACAAAGCGGGCCGATTATTACCCGATCTCGTCCACACATCCGGAGTTTCCGGAGTTTATTATTTCTGATCAACAACCAAGCCGTTGCTTCTGATATGACGCTGTGATTTAGATTCGTCTACAGTTGCCGAAATTTTTTTATGGTATTTCTGTGCTATAAAAACTTACCGAGTAATTGCCAATATTGTTAAATGAATTGGAGACTGGCTTAGTGGTAATGCCGGTCCAATAATAATCCATTTCTATCTAATAATTGAAATTGCAATGTCAATTTCAATTATTGCAATTTGAAATTGCATTTTGGAATAAATTACGACGAATCTAAGCTAAAATATTAATATAGTGAAGTACTAAAAATATTTTATAGCGATAACACGTCAATGTATATCATATTGAAATTGTATATAAAAGTTTTGTAATATTATAATTCAACATGTTGTACACAGCAGAATCTTGAGAGAAATGTGTATAATCTTATTACTGCGTCTACAATTGAACTGTTGCGAGTCAATATCAGCCAATGCTAACATACTGCACCAGTAGTATTACCTTCGAAACACTACTCAACTATGTACAGCATTGTCGCATCTTAACAATGTTGTGTTAATAGCAACATTACCACACAGAATGATATTACATTCCGTTCAAAGTTAACTAGCGCAATGCTGACGAACAACGCTGAAATGACTTGCAAAAAACTTACTCGATACTAGCAGTTGATAAATTTTCAAATAAGAAATTGCAATGCATTATAATTAATTGTAAGTTACAAATTTTTTTATATAATATTTTAAAAATAAAATATATGACAAAAATAGACAAAGAATAAATTAATAAATAAATATACGTATATATATATATTTAAAATAAAATTATAAAAAACACAGTTTCTATAAAAATAAATATAAAAAATCGTGCGAAATTTTTGATAAGCTTGATAAAATATTGATAAATTATTTTAGATATCGTTTAACATTTTTTTTACTGCGAATATAAAATTATTACACTTTTTAAACGCCATCAGGTGCCATCCGATTATCATGTTTTATGAAAATGTAATGCATGGATAACGAGCTAATAGAAATGTAAATGATGATAAATTTAAAATTCAATTTGGAAAACTCTGCGAAAAGGCTGCGGCGTAAGGCATTTAAATATCTTCGTAGAAAATACTGACAATATTATATGTCGCGATAATACGTAATTATACACACGCGTCTGTTATATTGCAGTTATCGCGTTGCACCTGCGTTGACATAGTAATGAGGAATAATATGTAAGGAAAGTTTCGAATGTGTGTGTGTTTTCCAAACAATTTAGAATTTGTGCGTAATATATTGCCATTTCGCTGCAACGCGGCCTATATGTCACCGGAAAGTTGGAAGCGTTTCGAAATAATCTATAATTATATACAACTTTGACATAGCTTTCCCTACATACAGCGAGTTTTGAACTATACGGGTCGAAGGTTTATGTGCAGTATAGAATGTAAGAAATTTCAACAACTACTTCATTGAATCATAAGAGACGTCTGCGTATAATGATTATTTAATATGCAAATCAATTTTTTACCATAACTTGGAAATACGCAAATTATGCATTAATAATGCTTTAATTATATTTATTCTTGATCTAAATCGCAGACGGCAAGAAAAATATTAAAATAAATATTAGAAAATGTAATTATCGTATAACAATAATTATTACATATATAAAACAAGTTTAATGACTACTTTTCAAATAAATTCTTAATTTGTATATATATATATATTGCCATTGTATATATATTCAATTGTATATATAACTGTATATAATAAATCCAAAGAATATTTTTTTTTCTTTTCTAAAAATTTTTATTTGATTTAAATTTTTATTTTTTGTGAACTCTATTTAGTAGCGACTCAAAAAGATCTATACAGGATTCGCTTATTTCTCTCTATGTAACTCCATCTTCCACGACTTGTCCAGAATCCCTCGGTAAAGCAGCATATCTACATCGAGAACGACCAACCACCCTTAGTTACCAACCCCTCAGATAGCACAATTTATTCCAGCGTGTTGAAAATTTTGCTATAATCGGTGGCGTTTCTTTGCGTTCCCCCGGTAACATTCCTTTTCGTCGAATAAAATTACGGCAGTTTCAACGGTATCTTCGACAATGAATCTCCAGCGATTGTAAGGGGGTGTGCAATGACGAGAGTCGCAATCGCTTGTCGAGGGTACGTTCGGTGTGTCGGGTTGTAAGGAAGGAAATGCAATTATTGGCCAGCGTCTGCGCTTCTATATCGATCCGTGTCGACGGCGGTGGTGGCGGTGGACTGTGCTCGCGGCGCGTTCGGGTGGGACTACAATCAACCCCACAACGAACCCGCCCAAAATGTATTTCTGCTTGCGTCTCGCGCGGTTATTCCTGATCTCGGCGATTTTGTGCATCGGTAAGTGTGCGGTTTCCGTGGCGACGAACTGAAACTTGAGAAAAAGCTCGCGCGCTTTAGGAAAAGTGCAGGAATGCTTGGATGTGTAAACTTCGCGACATGACGAGAGAACGAAAGAAGTAAAGTGTGCGATAGCGAAATAAAGGCGGCGTGCGAGTTTTTAATTTTATACGATCCTTTTCATGCGATTCAGAGCTTCGTTCATCGTTTCGATTCAGGACTTTGATCATATTCGTTAATTACGGTAATCGCCTTACTTGCAGGTCTGTGCTCCGAAGATGAGGAGAGACTGGTGCGAGATTTATTCAGAGGGTACAATAAACTCATCCGACCAGTGCAAAATATGACGGAGAAGGTACACGTGAGGTTCGGCCTCGCCTTCGTACAGCTGATCAATGTGGTGAGATTATCTTGTTTCGTTTCTTTTTCGCGCAATTGAAAAATAATATTAGTTGCATTATCTACAAAAAAAAAAAAAAAAAAAAATTTCATTATATTGTATAAATAATAGTACAACATTATTGTTTTTAAAAAATCTTTCAAAAATTTTTACATATATTTCTAAAATTTTTTAGAATGAAAAGAATCAGATTATGAAATCGAACGTATGGTTAAGATTTGTATGGATGGATTATCAATTGCAATGGGATGAAGCAGATTACGGCGGAATCGGTGTCCTGAGATTACCACCTGACAAAGTGTGGAAACCGGATATAGTATTATTCAATAAGTATGCGAGAAACTTATTTGCATGCTTTATTAAAAAATATATATATATTAATTATTTATTAATTTTTATTAAAATCGAGATATATTAATATATTGTATGATGTATATGTGTTTAAAATTGATTAATTCGAAATTGCAATTATTTTAAACTAATATATAAAGTAGCCGTAAACAAAAACAATTAAAAATATTTTCTGTTTGTCGGAGTCGAAAAAAAAATATTTTGACAATGAAATATAATTTGCTTTCTATTATAAAATAAAATTTGTTTTTTAATTAATTATATCTATATTAAAATTATATTTACTTTGTTTGCAGTGCTGATGGCAACTATGAGGTTCGTTACAAGAGTAACGTATTAATATATCCGAACGGCGAGGTGCTCTGGGTGCCGCCAGCGATTTATCAAAGCTCGTGCACGATCGATGTCACGTATTTCCCCTTCGATCAACAGACGTGCATTATGAAATTCGGTTCGTGGACTTTCAATGGCGACCAAGTCTCTCTCGCGCTCTATAACGATAAGAACTTCGTCGATCTGTCCGATTATTGGAAAAGCGGCACGTGGGACATCATCAGCGTCCCGGCGTATCTTAACACTTACACAGGTGATTTTCCCACGGAGACGGACATCACTTTCTACATAATTATCCGCAGGTACATACTTTCGATTTTTACCAATTTTGTCTTCGATATTACTCCAGCTTCTATGCCACAACGGATATTTTGATATGTTTGCATTATTATAATTATGATTCAAAATTTTAATTAAAAAGATATATATTTTGGCACACATTTCTGAAATCTTAAAATGTTTATATTGTTTTTGCAGGAAGACTCTCTTTTACACAGTAAACTTGATACTGCCAACAGTTCTGATCTCTTTCCTCTGCGTACTCGTCTTCTATCTTCCTGCGGAAGCTGGCGAGAAGGTCACTTTGGGTATCAGTATTCTTTTATCTCTGGTTGTATTTCTTCTGTTAGTCAGCAAAATTCTGCCACCTACTTCTCTTGTGCTGCCTCTGATAGCCAAATATCTACTCTTTACCTTTATCATGAATACTGTCAGTATTCTTGTAACTGTTATCATCATCAACTGGAACTTTCGCGGACCGAGGACCCACAGGATGCCTCAGCTTATACGCAAGATCTTCCTTAAATATCTGCCAACGATTCTATTCATGAGACGGCCAAAGAAAACACGATTGAGGTGAGAAATTATTTTTAACAAATATATTATTAACAAAAAATAATTATAATTAAAAATTTTATCAATTAAAAGCATGAAATTAATGATTATTAATAAGATAAAATAAATTTAATTGGACAAAAAGATGTTGTAGAGATATATGTGAGATACAAACATAATTAATTTATTCGAGTAAACGGATATTACAATATTTTGTCAGATGGATGATGGAGATACCGAATGTAACACTGCCAGCTTCCACATATTCCGGGAGCCCGACCGAGGTGCCGAAACACCTTCCAGCTTCTTTGGCTAAATCGAAGATGGAGGTGATGGAGCTGTCCGATTTGCATCATCCGAATTGTAAGATTAATCGTAAGGTACATCATACCACGAGCAGCTCCAGCGGTGCTGGAGGTGGGGAGGGCATGGGGGACAGAAGAGGATCCGAAAGCTCGGATTCTGTGTTGCTCAGCCCGGAAGCCAGCAAGGCCACCGAGGCCGTGGAGTTTATAGCGGAGCATCTCAGGAACGAGGATTTGTATATACAGGTGAGAATCTCGCATTTTTTTATTTCTCTAAATGAACATTGTAAGAAACTTGGCTATACATTTTATGCTCACGCTATGTGTGTAAAATGAAAAAAATTTTTAGATTTACGTAACTAAAACTTTCTTTCATTAAATATTTCTTTTCTGCGACATCTTTCTTTTATAGACAAGGGAGGATTGGAAATACGTTGCAATGGTGATCGATCGACTGCAACTTTATATCTTCTTTATAGTGACGACAGCGGGTACCGTCGGGATCCTAATGGACGCGCCTCACATTTTCGAGTACGTAGACCAGGATCGTATCATAGAAATTTATCGCGGAAAATAAAATCTGATTTGTCTTAACGAATCGCAATTACAAATAATGTGCCATCGTTACCTACCGTTCTCATTTCGTCCTTTTCGAAATCGATTTCGTACAATGTCGTATGAATAATCTTGCTATGACAGTTGTATAACGTATAACGCTTACAACTCAAGCAGTCATTCAACACACGTGTAATTATTTTTTATACAGACATTTCTATCAAATCTTCTATCAAAGTACAAATTTATTTAATGAAAGTTTCAACTCAATCCGCTGCCATTGTGTGTGTGTGTATATTTTTTTGGTTTAAAATTGATAAATTTTTTTACTCGCAAATGTTCTCAGTTGTAAAGTTTGCGCGGGCAATCGAAATGGCATATATTACGTAGATAATAATTCCATTAGCATTAATCCAGGCTGCCTCTACGATTCTTGTCTTCTCCAATGCCATTAACTTCCGATAGCTCTATCGCGTCGTGCTTAGACGAAAGATTTGCAAAGCAACCATCGAATGGTTCTCGTCTTTCATTTTATCGGAGAAAATAGGTATTTTCAAAATTCTTAAGTATGTTATAACAAATTATTTGCTAATTTTTTAATTTTTACGAGATAATATCGTGTAAACTAAAGAAACATTTCTATTTAATATTATGGTTTTTAAATTAGCAATTCTATTGCTTAAAATAATTTTGAGACTTAATTTCAAGAAAAAAAAGGTATACATGGCGTAAATTATTTTAATAATTACGTATATTGGATAAATTCTTTCTAGTACGTAACACATATATGTAGTTTTGTCAGTTTATATATTGATTATAAAATCGTATAAATATCTCATTGGAAATATGTTTGCTCCTCCAAAAGTAAGTACCACGTAACACACTTAATGTTAAACGATGAAATCCGCTTATGTAGTATCCGTATTATATAATATCCGTAATTAGAAAAATGCGAAATTAATTAATGAAACTTTGGCAAGATTATTATAATATTAATATAACGATGGTACGCACAAACACATGTTTAGTCAACTATATCGATATCTCTTAATTAGAATACAGATAATCCAATAGTCTGATAAGTTAGCAAATATATGATAAAAAATATTATTTGTATTATAAAATAATTCAAACTTACAAGGAATTCACGTTTAACATTAAAAATTATGTGAAATTCTCGCGTATTTTCTTAAGGCTGTAGTTTTATCATAATTTATTACTAAATCTATCATTAAATTCCTTTTTTTCTGTTTTTGAATCTGAGTTGCCGAAAGTATACACGTTTAATGTATGCGCGTAATATGAAACGTTAACAAATTTAGTATTAAGTGTGTGGTGAAAAAACGATCCTTTATTTGATTTCTTGATCGCAATTTTAGCGATCAGTTTTGACCAGTATCGATCAAAGTCTCAAATATCAAAGTTAAAAATCTTGTAAAATAAGGTCGAAACAATGCGCATTCACGTGCAGATACAATAGATATGCGGAATCAATTTTGCGACAATGGCTTAGATATAGATTTGAAATAATTTTGATAATAATCGTGCAAATCGTCGTTGCTACATTGTATTGTAATTTAGCTGAGCTCACGTTTCATACTCGTCGTCGTGTTGTATTGATTATACGTATTGATAGAATCGCGATGACTTCAACATGCTCGTCAAATATTTGCATCGACGAGTTTCTAGTGACAAATTTCATGCGAGCATAAAATATTGTATACATTAAATCGATATAAATTATGAAGGGGTTTTCTCTCGTATCTATACGTGATGAGTTTAGCGCGCAATAGAAGACCAATACAAGTCAAGGTATAATAAAATAGAATTGTGTTGATTAGAATGACAAAATAAATGAATTCAACAATAAAATTGTTTGCATTTTTGTTTATTTCAAACAGAAATAATACTTTCAGAAAATATTTTGACTGGGAAATTGGCCTTCCTAAAATTAAAAATAAAATGATTCAGATTTCAGGCTCATACTACATATTTATTGTTATGGAATTATCTGAGTTATCTAAATAATTATTATTGAATATATATTATGTAGAATATATAGATATAGTACATACATGTCTTTTTTTGTTTAAATTTTTCTTCATGTTTAGATATTTTTATTGTTGAAATTTTATTGTTGTTATTTTACAAACATAAAAGTATAATGGATGGCTTTTATGATCATAACTAACTTGTATGCTATGTAATAGAATTTAATAAAAAGTTTCGTCTTAATATACGAAATAAGTAAATAAAGCAAAAATATAGATAATGTTTAGTTATCTAAACAGATATGTTTAGTTGCGGAATGAGCCAATGTATTTGCGCTATAATAACTATAAATGCGCATATATTAGAAAAAAATGCAAATTCTACATTCGCCATAAGAACGTAAAATCGTCGTGCGTTAATAGAACATTATAATCATACTTATATCGTATTGTATTGCGTATATTGTACAGAGAAACTGTCAAACGATCATGTGTTCTCTGATAGAACGTTTAGTTGAGAGAAAAGTTGTAGTCGATTGTTGAATAATGAGGATTCATATGTAAGTAGTGAAACGACCGAAAAAAATGTAATCTCTTCATATTAATTTATAATTTTGTGCAATCGTAATTTTTTATCGCATCTATCAACGTATAGATAATTGCAATTTTACATACCTTGCAAGACTCATACATGACTCATTCATTCGATTATGTCGAGATTCTCTTGTTAAAAATTGTTAATTGATCAGACTCACATCAGAATTTTTTAAATATAATAAGCAGTTATTGTACGTACATGAATATTTTATTCCATTTGATGAAATTTAATGTTGTAGCTGTTGTGATAGTTTTTCAAAAGTATTTACGTCCGTTGCTGTATAAATTAATTGTTATGTTTGTTCAAGTAAAATGAGTTTTTCGTCCAAAGATGTTTGATAACGATAGCAATAGTTGATACGGAATAAAAAAAAAAACATTCTTGATTATAATTCTTTATGTCGATTATAGCGAATTGTATGAAAGGGGAGGGAAGAGGGAATATATACAGTTACATAATTTCCCCCAAAAATTTATAATATAAAATTTTGTTTCAATTTTGGTAAGTTAATAATAATTACGGAATTAATTTTATTTACAAATTTCGTTTTTATAAGCAAATTTACGTTGCGATATAATTCATTAAAGAAAAATTACTGTATGTCCATAAATTGATGTAACGAGAATAATTCAACTCCGTGTTAAAATACGTTGATTACTGATAGCTCATGACGCGTCTTCCTCGAAAGAAATACAATAATTAAAATTTTTAGAGATCAGGTATACCATATGCATTCATTTTAGCCTTTTTACGTCTCGATGAGTTTTATCTAATTCATTGAACGCGATTTAATATAAACAATGACAGTAAAAAAAGTATACATTCCAGCCGGTGTATACGCGTTCTTTATCTACTGCGAAATGGATGATTTTACCGCATCAGCAAATATATATTATATTATATTATAGTTTACTTCTGCGCATCAAACGGATTATTGTTAAACCTACCAAGTTTGTACTTTATTATGCATGATAAATAATAGTGACTATATATTCGTTCATTACTATATATGTTGGTAGGTAAAAAAGAACTTGAACGTGATAGCTAAGTAGTCCTTTTTATAATGAAATAACACATCAATAAAATCATCAAATTTCATACCTTCATGTGCCTTGACTAATATATTATAAAGATATTATTTTGTTCCCAGCCTCAACTCTTCACATACTATATAAATAAAGTATAAAAAGTAAAATAGCTTTCTCGAGTTGCCGATGAGAATCCTTTATGATAAATGAAATATTTGTGCATGGCCGAAAGAAATTGAAAAGAGGAGAGAATGGAAGACATTTATTTTCATTTCATTTATTTCAACAATTTCATAATAACGTAATAATGTTAATAATATTACAATGCGGCGATTACAGTGCTCACCAGTTAACAGGGATTCCCGATCAACGTTGCCTCGAAAAGGAGCCCAGCGTAGAAATATAACAAATTTTTATTCACGCTCTCTTATATCTCCTTCGTGGTATAGATTTACTATTATCGGACCAGGCTGTTGTTCAGAGGCATAATTAAAAGTCCAGTGAGATCGGGTGAGTTCAGTTCAATTGCATCGTTCCACCAAGGTCTACGGAAACATAATAACTTATTTCGTACATTCTCGCGTCTTTTTTACACTTTCCTTCGTATTCTCGATAGCAATCGATAACGCACACCATTGTCGATCTTAACGATTGATTGTAACGATGGACAATACGCGATTTTTTTTTTTTTTTTAAGTACATAGGGAATAAAGATAGGCGTAGGTAGATAACGAAGAGAGTTAGATCGCGTTCTATATATAATCGGTCTTCTGAAATCGCATCAGCGCAGTTTTTACGTTCTGTTAAATTCAATAGGTTAGCATTGAGAGATAATTAGGTATAACTCCTTCTTTCTTCATCGTTAGTTTAGAGAGAAAGTGATCTCGATAAAGTTCGACCCTAACTGCTAATAGACTACCTCTGAATCACCCCTATAATTACTGTCAGAGTATAACTACGTCGCTATTGATTACAGGCTAGCTTTTAATATTCAGTTAATCGATTATTAATCATTTCTTTTTATTCATTATTACGAATATGACTTTAGCAATCAATAGTTTAATTATATATAGTTTATGTTTAGTGGTACATGTGATTTTTTTTTTTAATAGTTTCGCTTTTATTTCTTTATTTGTTTGTTATCATTATCATTATTTCTCTTGCGTTAATTTTTGATGATTATTTTTCTTCCTCGCTATTACGCTAATCATCCAGCGCGAATACTTTTTTTATCTTTTTTCGATAAGACAATATAGCTTCTTATGGAATCGCGCGTGGTAAATTAGCCGAACGAGGATCCAGTACGGAAGGAAACGAGTATTGCCTGAAAATAACTGAGTTTTACTTGTGCAAAAATTCATTTTTAAATTCATTTGGCTGTGACGTGTTTTTCTCTTATCTGTTTTCTCTTCTTTTTTTTTATAAATACATTTCTTCTGTACGTCTTTCTTTTACTGCGGAATTCTGATGCAAAATATGTATATTCGCTCGAATCGAACTCAGGAATTTGTTCTCTTTCTCTCGTCTCGCGCAATAAATTCGAGAATTACTTGGCACTAACGTTCTGCGTTTGGGATAAAGCATATAGAAAATTAAGACAAATCTAAAGCTAAACAAAATTAATATCTTTGTTAGTACATTGTATGTTTTGCTGTCGATCTGATCGAAGAGAATGTCATATATACTTTATTTTAACATATAAAGATCGACGTTTTATCTCTCTTTTAGCTCAAACAAAATTTAATTCTGACATAAAGAATAATTAATAATATAATATCATTATTACAATTATTTAATTTTGTTCTCAGAATACAAGAAATAAATCGACAAGGGACATTTCTCTAACAAATTTATAACAAATCGCGAGGTAATTTCGCAGACTCTCCCCGATCCTCTCGTAACGGATTAATTCATAATCGATTCAATTACACGCGATTTCCGCGCCGCCTTATGATCTTTCTCGTTAATTACATTCTTATTCAGCCCTATCACGTAGCACGTTCGCTCCTCAGTGCGCTCGTTTACGCTTTAAGGATTAGCTACAAATTTGGCACTTGAACTTACGCTTCACCTAATCAGTTAATCTAATTTATTAACTCGCCATCGTCGTGAAAAAAGATACGCGCACGAGCCTATCTTAAATACTTCTCTTTCTTTCCTTGTTTCCGCGCTTTCGCTCGCTCGCGCTAATCGACCGATCAATCCGGACAATTGATCATTGTAACTCTGTACAAACAATGGCACAGTGGAATTTACACACAAAACCTTGCCCCGAATCGCGCCGACAAAACGATACGACAATGATAACGTAACACTCATGAAATCTGCGTCACTGCGTATGATGGCACGAAAAGCGTCGTTTTGCTTTTCCAATTCTGTCGTGATGGCTCCGCAAGCTATCAAATGTAAATACGATGATGTAGTATTATAGCGGAAATATCCTCTGTATCCCTCTGTACAATCGTTCTGCATCAACAATGATTTAACTCAAGATTGGACGCGTTAACCTTTTTTTTTACACTCGAAAGAGTATTGGAATAGATTTTTTTATAGTCGACCGTTGTATGTTCCATCCAATTCAAAAATCTCTTGCTTGTTATACAGCTTAATATTGATATTATTTTCATAAAACTTTTGCAAAATATTTACATTATTTATAATTATAATTATTAGTAGTAACATTTAATTTTTGATTTTTACGACAATTGTTGCTTTCTTTGACTTGTCAAATTTTTTTTCGCAGAAAGATTTCCTGCAAAGATTTCATACGATGATCGACGGTGAGCAGAACGACGCGATTCATGTAACGAGCAGCGAAATCCTACGCGGACGATATCTCGTTTCGCTTAATTTAACAACGGGGCTGAGCGCGAGCAACGATTTACACGCTATGTATCGTCGATATAATTAAATCTCTGTCGCGTATATGTATAATATATAATACATGTGTACGTGTATATATAAAGAACGATCTAATAAAACAGGCAAGGGATCATCAATTTTTTGAACGTCTCCACCAATCCAAAATGTATGGCTTCTTTAAAAAGTAAGAAGCGTAATTATATTTCTGTTTTCTTTGACAATTTTAATACTTTATTCTCTGTGACACAGATTAATAAAAGTAATCTTTCCTAATATTATTTCTCGTTCTTTCTTCATCAAAAGCATACGTTTGAATCATTTATTATGAAAAATTCACACTGTCAAAATCAGCCCAAAGCTTCGCACATTTGAAAAACATTATGATTGATGCGATCATTATCGTAAGATCAAGTAAATCATGAAACACGTTGAAGTTAAAAATTTAAAATATTCACATATCGTGTGATCGTAAACCAATATACAGCTTTATTTTAATTTTTTTGTTTTAAATGTACGCATGCAATTTTAATCCGATCAAATCTTAATGGAATTTCGCGTTGAGAAAGTTACGCGATTGCAATTTTGACATATTCATATAAGATGCGTGAATGCAAACACATGCGTTTACTCGTAGGATAAAATTATACGATTTCTCGAAATATCCGGACAAGGAAAATTCTGGTGGTTTCGTTTCATTTTGTCGCCTCTTGCTTCCCGTCGTGCGGCTAGTTTCAGTGTCAGATCTACGAGCGCGTAAAATTTGTCGCTAGAGCTTCGACTACTTACATCACAGCGAGCTACTAACGCTGAACAGCTGAATGAGCAGTTGCAACGACTTTCGCGAGCGTTCTCCAGAACGTTAATTATACCCTCTTGAACGGTATTAGCGCAAACGGGATCAGTTCACGCAAACGCGATTTACGCTGATGATCTCGCGAGAGTTTCGCAACCGAGAAAACTCGTCAGCTATACTAGGCGACTAATGGCGGAAGACTTTGGCATGCTATAGTATAATAGACCTTACAATAAATTACACACGACAGAAAATATATATATATATATATATATATATATATATATGTGTGTGTGTGTGTCTCCGTCGAATTAATCTCTCGTGTTAATTAGAGGTAGTATTATATATATCGAGAAGTATAGTTTTCGTCGTCAGCCGCTTGGAGTCATCAGGGGATTGTCTTGACACTTAAACGACAGGCATAATCGATGAGCAATCGTAATTATCTCTATCGTAATAAGTCCTTAGATAAGTCTTTAAAACGCTCGAGTAATTAATGTAGGAGTGAAGAAGAAGTGCTACGAAACTCGCATATGATTTAACTCGTTATAACCCGTATGCAAGAAAAAAATATTACAGAGAGTAGTGTGTATTGCTCTTTATTCTAAATTGAAGAAAAATTTACGCTTGGGTATAACGGGTTAATCTCCACATCACGACGGGAACGTCACATCGGCTCGACGAAACGAAGCTCATCGTTTGTAATTTTCGTATTGGATTATTTTATTTTTTAAGAGTAATATCTCATATATATTTTTGGTAGATTTTCTAATCTGCTTTCGATTTTATTGCGATTATTCCTTGCCTTTAACATCGATCGATGGACGAGACGTTCAAAAAATCGCTCACGTCGCACTGCCGGATTTTCTTTTTCGTCGCATCACCCCGTACATCTGCACTATTACAATATCCTATGAGTCTATTAACCTTTGTTTAGTTAACTCACATATTTATTCAATTTCTTTTTTTTATCTATCTTTCTGTCCGCCGCAACTACATTCATCGAGAACGATTCGACTCGCGGAAATCGACTTAATCGTACATTAATGATGTAGAAAGGAGATTTCAACATTTCGTACAGGCAAAGAGTCTCATAGCTAATACGTTTTAATATTATTATTGTTATTATTAATAATAGTAATATTATCATTTATCGTTATCGTTAATCGTTAGCACTAACTCGTTATCATTATTAATATTCTTTTTTTTTTTTACAAGATTACAGTTTATATATTACAGCCCCGCGCGTATTAAGCTGAGTTGTCGATTTTAAAGGCGCAAGTCACGTTAATGCCGCTTATCTTATTCATTTTTTTCTCATACTCTACCCTCTTCTCTTTTATTCAGTTGTCTCTTATTCAGTCGTTTACTTAAAATGGTCAATTTGTACGGAAATTTCCTTATTTACTGCTGCTCTCATTTAAGTTTTACAAATTAATTCGAGGAAAAACAGTTGTGTACAAGTCTAAAAATAATTGATACATTTTATAGAATTTCTCATCTTTCTTTAAGAAAAAGAGAAATATTTTTCTAGTTATTCTTTGTAACCCCAAATTTAAAATTAAAAAAAAAAAAAATTAAAGTTAAAATATATTATATTAAAAAAACATTAAATTTACGAGAATTAATCGCGCTACGTAATTATTTATATAAAAACATATACCATTGTACGTATATATTAATTTATCAAATATGAAATAATGAAAGCTAATTAAAACTTTTGAAATTGAAAAATTCTACTTTTTATTTGTACAAGTCAAAAAAATAGCTAATAATAAATCGATTAATGTCCTTTTAATTTAATCTATCTCATCAAATAAGTGGTAAATTTTTCAGACTTATAACCATTCATTATTCTCGCCTACTAAAGCATAGGCGGATCATACCATGCCTGAGTACGTTTGCTGCGTTATCTTCGCAAAACTGTCTATATCGAGTTCAAGGAGGTGGAAACTTTTCGCGCGAAGTGTGTCACGTTCCACTTGAATTTTAAAATCCACTTTTATACGAATTTGTAATGTTCAAGAATTTGCTGATTTCTGAGAATCTCGTTTAGCAAGAAGGATCATCGATGGTAATAGTTCTTCTTTCGGTTTCTCGTCGCGGAAATCGCGGGAAGAAGCCTATTATATTGTATAACAATGTAATTGTTTGAATTTTGTATACTATAATACTGAACAACAACTATGCATCATGGCGTGAAGAAAGGTTTCCGAGAATCTGGCATATTATATCAGATTTATTTAACTTAGCCATGAGCTTCAGTTTTAATCTCTGTTATTTATTCGTTATTGTGCAATAGATTTAAAACTTTATCCTTTCTTGATACAAAGTTGCATCATTCTATATCGGAAATCTCGCGTTGTTTCGTTTTTACCTATATTTTTTTATCGTCAAAATCTTCTAGCTACATCCGCGTAAAGGGAAAAATCGGTTGTTTCTAGCGTCGCTCGCGGTGTGCTTATTAATTTATAGGAAAATAAATCAGCAGTCGTTAGCGACGAATTACAGTGAGCAATTTTCTGTCTTCGACGTAAATCTCATTACGATATGTGATAATACACATTTACAAGTATAATTATAGAACAAGTATCGTCGTACAGTATCGCGTACCGTGGTAAAACGTATTATTTTCTTTTTTTTTTTTTACTATCTAATCGTTAAATCTTGATTATACATTAAAATCACGCGTTTGCTTCGCTAACACGACTCTTTGATACCCGTAATGTTCTAGGACTCGTAATCCATATATATCGCTGCTTCTAGATTAATTTTGCACTTGCGATATAATTAATCGCAGTGCCAGTGTAATTAATCTCGGTCTGATACGCGTATTATTTTTTTTGCGTATAACAATTGCGGTTAAATTCGCAAATTTAGAGCAAAAAAGCAAAGGCTTCATTAATTAAAAAGCCCTACTTTCGACGCGATAGCAATGAAATTACTTCTCTTTAATGTACCGAATGATTTGAAATAATGTGGCAATATTTTAAGAACGCACATATATCTTACTAATAATAAATATGAAAAAATTGATTATATTAATAAGAAACAGCCTTTGCATTGCGATCTTAAAGGTAATCGTCATTTTAAAGAAAAAAGTAACTAGACAGAATGGGACATGAAGTTTAGACACATATTTCTATTTTGTAAAAAAAAAAAAAAAAACGGATGGCGCATTTTCCTACATGCCCTTAATCGCAATGAATCGGCATTGTTAATCACCTTTCCACCAACTTGAACTACAGCAAACGCACGTAAAAAGGAACGATGGAGCCGGACGTTTTCCTGCAGCGACAAAAATTATCAGGGCGTTGAGAATCCTCTATTTTACATCCTTCTTTAAAAACAGCACGCAATGGCATTTTGTAGCTTAAAAATAAATCTCTTTTTATTTGAATCTTAATATTTGAATAGCTTATCCTAATTTTTGTTATGTTATCGAGTTAATGAAAGGCTGATATTGAGCCGCATGTTAATTTTTATCGCATAAAGGATGAATCATCCGGCATTAAAATGTACGTATCGATGTTTTTTAGTGAATTATTTCTTTGATTTCTTGTTAACTAGTGATTATAATGATAAATTTGTAGTGATTAACCGCGTTTCTCTCGTCTATGTAATGTAATGTAAACTCTCTATCTCCCTTACGAGTTTAATGCAATACAATTCGACATTATTCTGTTTATATCTTTTATTTTTTAATCGTTCGCGCGCTAGAGATCAAAACACACCGTTTTATAGTTTTTATCGTACTTCTACGCGTAACCCTGCCCGCAACGCAACATGATCAACAACGGTTCATTATTTTAATAATCTTTAATAGTACTTATTTAAAAGATAACGTGATTGGTTGTCGCGTATCCAATGCCGATAGCTGAAAAATGTACAACATACGACTTGAGTTCGTCTCTCCGATGTCTCGTCGAGACGGCGTCCGCCTACGTGTCTGTCCGTGAGCAAGAGCAACTTCCTTTCTTTATCGGCCATCCCACGTTGCTTTTTCCTTTTCCTATCGTGACTAATCGACTTCGTCGCTCCCGCCATTTTCTACCACAACTCTCGAGCGGCTTGTAAATTAATAGAGAGAGAACGCGCGACGCGTATTAATTTTTTAAATGCACTTAAAAGTAATGTCATGCTTTTCTATTGTTCCTTGCGGATAAAAGAAATATTTGTCACAAACCAACACCTTGATTGTAATATTTAACATTGCGATATTCATATATGTATAGAATAGTTTTTCAACTTTTGCAATCGCGCGATACTTAATGTTTATCAGCGGAAATGCGCTGCGATTTTTCTTGAAGATGCGGTAACAAAACGAGGGACGTTGAAAACACATTTCTCTAATATAAGAGAAATAAAAGTTCCATTTTTAACTTTTGCGTTCTTAAACGGTTTGTTCGATGTCAGAAAGAAGATACATTATTTCCGCGATAATGATTCTTGTAATGGAATTCTTATAGGAAAGAGAAAGATTGATGCGCGTTAGACGAAAAGGTACATTAGCGTTTCTATTTACTGTGTACCAGAAAGTGTAAGTGTGTCCGCATAAATCCGCGTTTTATCTACGTGTAATGCGAGAAATAATGATCCACTTTCTCAATGCACATTCAACGGTAAATTTACTCGTCTTGTTTCTTCAAATTTAAAACTCGAGAACAATTTGTCAAACAACTCGACGGTTGTTCGATTCTCGAAACATAGAAACTAGATATAAAACTATGTTTAACTTTAAATACGATTGTTTAATATTTCGATACACGTAAAATGTTTGATCCAAGATAGACGAAATATCAGCGTTAAATGCGCGATGAGAATGCAAATCGATGATACAAACAATTCGCACGCGTTTGCGGACACTTGGGAAAGGAAGTGCGTTGCGCTCACTGAAACAGTTCAAGCAAAAATTTTATCCAACAACGTCCACGCAATCGTCCTTCATTTTTCTGCGCCCGCTTTCTACGTCCTTCCACAGTGTCCTTCGAAATTTTTTTCTCTCTTTTCTCTTCTCTTCCCGAGAGAGTATTTATGTTATATGACCGCCGCTTTTAAATCGTAGTACAAATCCCCCGTTTATTAAGTCGTCGTCGATTTTTACATACTAATGATACGGATAAGAAAATTCACTGGCATTATTTGAATCACCTTGGCAGTTCATCATGTGTATTCTGAGAGTGTATGCGTGTGCGTTTTATCTCTAAAGCCCATTCGTTTTATACAGCTCAAAAGAATTGGTGATCGTCGCCTGTATATCCAACCGCTTCTCTTCGCATATCGCCCTAGACGAGAACCAATGTCAAATTGCGTATAGTAATCCCCGAATCTCTTTTCTGTTGCTTATATATTTTCAAGAATTTTAAAATCAAATATTTTAAAACTTTGATTTTATATCGATTTTTTTTTTTTTTTTTTTTTTTAGCATGCTATCATTTATATATATTTTTCATTTATTTTATATAATTGCGTATATCATTTAGGATTTTTTCAAAGTTCTTCGAGATACTCGAATTTAAATCTTCACGAAATTCATTTAGGTTGTTACATCCGTTACAAAGGTCTCTTAATGCTAACGATATCGATCCTCGTATACATTCGGAGATTTCTACATCGTATTAACCTTGGGCTGCATCGGAGTATTTTTAACTCATTGACAAATCACGCTTCCGTGCGTATCGTCGCTCGTATGATGTTACGTGCATTTGTATGTATGTGTATGTGTGGTACATCCCTAAGTAGTAGTCGCGGAGGACAGACTCGTCTCGATTCTCGATCGATTACGTTTTTACCCCGGTGAAAACGTAATTGAATTTTGTATAGAACTAATCGTTTAACTCTCGTTCGAGAGAATGTATGTACCATTTCAGCTATACAAGGCGTTTTCGGCTACCTTGTTCGACTGCTCTCAGGGATGCGTGTAACAAACCAATGTACATGTCTTCGCATACGTGTGTCTCGTACTCCCCGCGTGTCCCCGTGTACATGTCCCTTTGCTCTTGCGCGCGCGAGCTCGCGCTGTCTTGAAAACGGTGTGTCAACGTGTTTCGCTAAGGCGTCCTCGTGGGATAATTATATACGATAAAGTTTTTTACCGTTACTATTACGTAATTATTATTAATACTATTATCGTTATTCTCATTATCGATAGCGTTATTATTTTCATTTTTACTGGTATTAGTATATATATCATAAAGAAACGAAGTTACTCCCCGTATTGCTTTCTTCCTAACGCGCAGGTCTCCGAAACGAAGCGGCATGCGAACCCGGAGGCGAGCACCCTCATGACCGATCCGGCAGAATCCGGTTAACGGGAAGGGCGGGTGCTTCGCTGACGCGAAGATGCCCGTCGGCGAGATCCTCGTCAGCCCCGGAACCACCGGCGGCAGACTGGCTTTTCTGAATCACGTGACGATAATGTGCGGCGCCGATAGCAGGACGGTGATGGTAGCGATGATGGTGAACAGAGTAAAAATGATTAGGCACATCCTATCGATCACCATCGCCGCGAACTTCCAATCGTTCGTGATCTTCGTGTTCTCATCCTCGGCCTTTAGCTGATTCGTTATTATCTGAAACGAGAGATTGCTTTTTTTCGTTGAAAATGTAATGATCGGCTAGCATGGATCTTTTCAATTCTTGGCTTTTTCAAACTTTAGAGATTTAAGATCGAGTCGAGTTACTTAGAATTTTGGGCTTCAAATCTATAAACTTATTGATATTTTCGGAATTTTGAATTATTACAATTTTTGAAATTTAGAGAGATTGAGACAAGTTAGGTTCTAAAGGTTTGAAGCATTGCATTTTACCCATCTTGTGACTATAAATTTAGAATCTTTGGACCGTAGAATAAAATAATTAAATAATATTAAAAAATTTTTTTGAAACCGAGGAAATTATCTCTGAAGATTTTTTAGATCGCTTGTCGAATCGTTGGATCGAATCGTTACCTTAATCTCCTTCAGGATTAACACAAGCTCGTAACGAGCGCAGAAACATGCGTTCTGGAGTATCGTTTCGACTTGCGGCCCTGACGCGTCTTGCGGATGTGGGTGATGGTGCGGCGTATGCGAGATCTGGTGGCCTGGTGTCATGGGATACGATGAGTGCGGCAGCGCCGTCGCGTGTTGATGGTGCGGCGTCGTGGGTGCGTGGCTGTGATGATGATGGGGCGTCGTGTGTATGTGGCTGTGGCCATGACCCATCGCGTGCGCGTGGTGCGGCCCGGGCGTGCTATACACATTGTTCAGCAGATTATTGTGAGACGCCAACGCGTTGTCGTCCAGGTCCAGGACGTTCGCCAACAGAGACTTACTACTCCTCTGATGGAGCTCCAGATCGCCATACGACTTGCTCGCACCTGGCATATCCAGAGAAAAATTGTTAGTCGTTAAATTAGAGAAAAGTTATGTAATTGCAGTAATTATGTAATCATTAAGACTGTGAGAGAGGGAAAGCGGGAAAACACATGTCAAATTTCGATGAGAAAAAACTTACAATTAAATTATTCACATAAATTATTCACGTATTGTAATCAGAGATAAATTGCTTAAATTTAATTAATATATTTCTATGAAAAAAAAAAAAATTATTTTCTTACTTTTAATACGATCTTACCCGTAACCGGAGATGGCTTCTGCGATTTATGTACTTCCTTGTCCTCGTCTTGCACTGGCCTCGACATACGGAGTATACAAGGTAGCCAGTATAGGAAAACCACTCTAATCTGTAATGCATTTTAATTAACAATATAATTCAATATGCGTAATTATCTATTGATTACTATATTTATGTGAATAAATTTTCAAAATCGCATAAATTCGCGACTTTCAAGAAGAAAGCTACGTTAATTTAAGACTTGTACAATATATGTGCGTATTATCCTCTTGCGGAAATCTAATCGCGCGAGTAATCAATTTTCAAAATTTACATCCTAATTAAAATGACGTCTGACGAGAAATTCGATAATGCAACGTGATTTATATCGCGACGCGCATTCGGTGAAATGGCCCTTAATTATTCGCCTATAAAATTCCCAATTTATCCGTGATGAAAAGAGAGCGTTGCATCGGTCTCAGCGGCGGCATGCGCTATATTTTAATTAAATCATAATTATCTGCCGATATATGCGCAAGTCATATAGCATTGATAACGAATTAAAATACTGAGCTTTAATAAAATTGTTCTCGTCGTATCCCCCCTTACGCGGGTGAAAATAACATTAACAAATTGTTTGGTTAATACATTTCAGAGATATAAATCCAGAGAATAAATAATATCAATTAATTATAGAAATAATTAAAAAATCTATACAGAAAAATCGAACAATTTAACCAAATGAGTAAAACAGAGACCATCAATAATATTTTATGTAAATTATTACCGATTTTATATTGACCAGTTATATTTTAACATGGATTAGTTTATATGATTAATTTTATAACAATAGGGTCCGTTATTTGTTTCGTTCCATTATCTTCGTTCAATTATTACTAATCTTGTTGCCGATAATTTATACGATTCTAGATTAACTGTGTATTTGTAAATTTAGAATATTTTAAGCAAACTATATACATATATTTCTTTTTTCAAATAATAACTGAAGACTATAGATTAATTTATTATTAACTAAACTCGCTATGCTTTTTTTTCTTCATATATTTATATTACAATATTAGCAAGATAAGTCGTAACGGCCGTAGTGTTACGTTACGTGCTTTGATATCGATCAAAGTAAATTACCCATTCAGACATTTCGTGGGAGTCAGCATTTCGATGATGATAGTTTAAGATGAGAATCGTGCTGACCACGCTGCTGGCTACCATAAACATGATGCAATTGAAGTATGTTCCTGAAAAGTATGAGAGAATAATTAAATATAAGAATATGATTTAAAAATTAGTCAAATTAGCACACACACACACACACACACACACACACAAACAAGCGATAATTATAACATCACATATTATTCAATTAATGGAAAATTCGAAAATTTGTTAGTTGATATATTTTAACACAATTTATTTCTTTCTTTAAGCGTTAATTAAACGTAAGCGTCAAATTCACGCTTCTGTCTACATATCAAATAAATATAATTACATTCCCTCTCAAAAATAATTATGATTTGATATGTGATATAAATATTATGTATATGAATATTATAGATAATAATAACATCATTTTATAGAGAAAATAATTATTCAATTATTCAATTACTTTATAATTATGAATTATGAAACGTGTATGTATATAATAATTAGAAAAGCATATGATATTTATTTCAATAATAAGACAATGAAACTCAGTTGCATGTCTTCTTGCCTCAGGTGTTTCGCAATCGGGGAGCGTACCCTAGAAGAGTGCAAAGATAAAATCCTTCGTTTCTCCTTTCCCTATCATTTTCCACTCGAATGATTTACGATATAGGTGATCAATCATGCTCTGCTTTCTCATATTGAAAAATTAATCATATTGAAAATCAATTAAATCGAGCTCACCTAAAAGCGGCACGGCGTCAGACGTCGCCGGCATTGTCTCGGCAACCATATTCAGGAACACAGTGAGGGACAAGAGGATGGTTACTCCTACAAAAGAGGTTCGTTGGCTTCGATTAATTATCGAGTGCTTCAAAGAGGTGGCCAAGCGAGATTAACCCTCGGCCCTTGAACGCTCGAAGAGCCTTCAATGCGTAACAACCCCATGTTGAAGGCGCTTCGATTCTTATCTTAAGGCGATATACGGTGTCTCCGACCTCATCGTCACGAACGCAATGACAGACAGTTGCAAAAATATTCCATATATTTCTAGTTAATAATTCTTTGAGGTATTAATATAATTATTAAAAATTTTGTGGCGTAAAAGATAATGTAAATTAAAAATAAATAGTGTAATATTTTGATGATCTTTTTTATTTTAATTAGCACTTTAAATAAAAATCTTTGGAAGATGATTTGCACTTGCAGGATCTACAGTATCTCAATCCGTCACTGTGTTCGAGCTTTGAACACGGCACTCATTCGCGCTGCCACAGCGTTAAGAGGCGCTTTCAAATTATTTAGACTTTCAAAACGTCGCGGCAGGTGCCTCATCTAAATATCAGATGTTACTCGAGTTTTCTCGAAGCTCGCGATGTAACGCGTTGAAAGGTGTTCTCTCAAGTCCCTTAGAGACGAAGATCAATTACGATAAAAAAATATTGTTTTTTTTTTCTGTTTGTTTTCTCTCGGATAAAATTTCAGTTTTCATTTCTTTTATTATATTCGATAATTTACATTACATTGAGACCGTTGAAGACAATATGTGAGTTAAAATTATATATGTATATATATTTTTTTAATTAATTTTTGAATTAATTAATAATCAATTCTAAGAAAAGACTTGAAACAAAATTGGCTTACGTGTCGTTTTACTTATAAATATTAAGCCGATCACTATAGAGCGACATTGCTACGGAGAGACGTTATTGTCATACTTCGATCTAGAAATAGATATGAGTTTCGAAGGAACTCGCAACGGAGACGATTGCAATTGCTCGACATTGTCATTCCATTGTCGCCGTATCGCCGCGTCGACGACGGCGATTGTCGCGATCGCTTCCAAATTCGTCGAAGATTCACAGTAACGCGCTTGCATGCTCGAAGAAACTCGACGTCTTGAATAGAAGGCTTGCTGAAGTTGGCGCGTCGGGACGCCGTTTCAATCGGGATCGAAGCGAAATCTAATCGCGTAAACGCCCGATGCGCTTAGCAAACTCCGGCACATGACTTTAATCACGGGAGCGTTTATACGGTAGTGCGAGGCGCCTCGCCTCGGGCAAGGAATCGAAATTATGCAGCTGAGCGGATTCGAACTGTAGAAAGCAAAATTTCTACCAAGCATCCGGCTTCTCGATGAATTCCAGGACTACCATGCTTACGAGGTAACAATGAAATTAATTGTGTCATGGATAGCGCTAACGTAATCATTTTCTATTTGTACTTCTATAACTATCGTATAATGATATAACGACTACGCGTGCGAGAGAAAGTCTGGAATCACTTTATTATATGTTTTGTGCAAGTCAGGAATAAAGCTACATTATTACATTTTTTCGAGAGAAAATTCTCTGCCAAATTAATCATCATCAATCGATTACTTGTCACTACAAATTTTTCCATTTTGATTTAATTTGATAAACTTATAGTTACTTTTAGAGAAAATTGTTGAAAAATTGAAACGAACATAGTGGAAAAAATCATAAAAATATAAATATAAATTTATAAATTAATTACATAAGAATTAATTTTTATAGTTAATAAGAAACAAAATTGTGAAAATTTTTCATGTCCGAGAAAATTTGTCCTAAGAGAATTAATATTTTTTTCTGCAAACGTGTCATATAAAAGATATAGATTTGCACGTAAAAATAAAATTAATATTATAGGAATATGAATCTCACACAAGTGTTCATCTTAATTTCGATATAGAATTCGTACCTTCGATCGTTCTTTATTAAATTGCGCGGTGACGTAAAATCATATTCGTAAAGCTTGGACTCAACGAATCAAGTTTTGGTATAGTGTTTCGTACGAAATTTTACCCATTCTAATTTCAAAATTCGATAAAGTCCCCGCGGTTTTTGATCGAAGAAGAAACTCGCGACGACGCGTTGCAGAATAGTTTCTTCCTGGCGCGGTTTCCGGATGAATCCCCCGGAAGTAGGTCGAACCTAATCGCGTAAATGTCTGATGTTCTTAACAAACAGGGACGTGCCTAATCGCGAGAGTTCGAATTTACGAACTGTTGGGAAAGGAGCAGTTGGAGTTTTGCATCAAGTTGAAACTTGCCGAGGGAGAGTTTCTCGCCGGAATCGGGCGGCAGGGTGAACCCGAGGACGGCCATGCTGGCAATTAGAACGCACGGCACAATCAAGTTGAAAAAATAGTAGAGCGTGCGTCTTCTGATGATGACGACGAAAGTGATGTCTATATACGGTTCCGGGCAGCAATTGTAATAGATTTCGTTTCTCTTACCAGGTACCCCTAAGCAAAATAGAAATAGGAATTAATATTATATCAACATATTACTTTTTATGTTAATATAACTTTTAATCGTGAAAGCGCAAGCAAAAGATTAGAGCTATCGAGAAATGCAATAATCTTCTTTCTATATTTTTTTCTAAATAGGAATGTATAAAAATCATACATATGGTATATATTACAGAGTTTATATATTATTAAACATTGAAAGAGAAGTTTGCACTTTAGAATTGAGAAATGGATATCACTTTAAGATTGAAAAATTAATGGATATCACGAAATGTCAATATCGAACTGATATTTTGAGCGAGTGATTTTTCCACCGCTTTGCGAATGGTTCTCGAAAGCGAATATATACATTTGAAATTTTTATATTCAAAATTAAAATTTTTTTATGGATATTCAATCTAGCGCTTACGCTTATGATGTCGCTTATGATACACGTGTAGAAATAATCGATACTGTCAATAAAACGAAATGCGTTATCGAGCGTAACGAAAAATTGCCGGAAGCGAAAAATGCCTGTACTCTATTCCCTTGAATTATCCTGTGCAACAGGGCAGAGAAAAACGGACGACTCTATGTTACACTATTCCTTCGGGTACAAAACGGTGCGCTCTACTGCAGCCGTAGTTACTTAAGATACATTTCTATCGCGAGTCTCTTAACTTGAGCACATACATTACACGTGTACGCCGACCTATGCGATTCCCACGCGTAATGCAACGTACAATTTTTCGAGAGATACACGAGATACGGAAAGCGAAGGTTCTTGCTCTTGTATTAAATGATAAAAATTCAAGAAACGCTACGCGCGCGTGCATTTCTTGAATTTATCCACAACAAAATTATCAACAGCAAATGACATACGATCGAATAATGCATCATAATTATAAACCAGATTTCTACTTTTGTGCTGCAATTCCAATACGAAGCTAGTTCCACGCTATTGATTAAATTTTATTAAATTACAGTAAAAAATATAGTCTCGCAAATTTTTAAATTTTGCAGAGATATTAGATGTCTATTAAAAGCGGATTTCAAAAATAAAATTTATTTTTTAGATTATGTAATTATGATCGACAGTCACTGTGGGCTGCTGATTTAAGCGTAAGCTGATTTTTGATATATGCAGTAATTTTACAAATTTTATCAATATTAGAATAAAATTTAATATAAAAGAATATTTTATTACGTAATTCGCGAATTTAAGCAAAAGTTTTGCGTAAATAGATTTTTGCTAATAATTATATGTACGCATATCTATTTATGTACCTATATATATTATTATAAATTAAATGTTTACGACGGAAAATGCTATATAAAAATCATAATTTAAAAATCTTGGCTTTTAATAAATTCTCAGGCGATTATTCAACGATTGCGACAAGTTAGTATTCGCTTTTCAAATGAGACGCTTCGTCGTTAATTCCGACACTTTACCGATCGCCCAATTTCTGTTCGCCAACGAAAACACTAAACTCAGGGCGCGCGCGAAGGGAGCCGCGCCGTATCTCCTCTTCTCCCCCACCCCCCTCGTTTGACCCAGATACAGGCAATTTTGACAGGGACAAAGCGAGGATCAATACCGTTTCCGATTTGCGAAACGATTGATCATCCGCCCGTGGCCGTGCAAGACTTTAGAATTGCTAATCGGCCGGGAATCACTTTCGGTGCAAACTATCCGGGCGTGGCAACGGTCCCCTTCGATAAGGACTGTAAAAACTCACCCAACAAATCCCACTCGCCGTTAGTGATGAAACTGCTGATGTCACCCCCGCCCTCGTCCTGCAGCTGCAGATCCAACTGTCGACAATTTATGACGGTCGATTAGAGAAAGCTTATTGCAACTGCACCGCATGTAAGATGACTGTTCTATTTCAAAAGCGACGGAAAAATCTCTTCTATAGAATGATCGAGGTACGGCAACTTATTTTTTGAAAGAAATATTATGAAATTTTTTTAAACAAACAAAAACTGCACTCTCAAGATGTTTGCAGAGCACTCTACAGTTAATTCATATTATTAATATTAACCTAATCTCTAGAATATTTTTTAATTAAATATTATAACTTATTTCTAAAAATATCTGTAAATATTCTTATTTATTTACACCAAATACATATAGGTAATCAATATATTTAAGAAATTAGTATATTAAGAGAGAGAGAGAGAGAGAGAGAGAGAGAGAGAGAGAGAGAGAGAGAGAGAGAGAGATGCAGAATAAAAATATATATAATATATTTAAATAATATTATTTATTGTGATAAATACCATGTCGGGTTTTTAACTTCATATAGTCAACTTTATATAGTTTTGTCGATGTAACAATATAATATAAATTCATGCATATTTACGTAGACCAATATGAAGCTTCCGCAACTTTTCGCAATTTTTGCCCGTTTGAATATCGATGCGAAATTTTTTTTTCTCGTTGGCGCACAATCTACGGCGAATTAATATCTGGGTGCGAATTGTTAAGTGAGAATGGACGATTAAATCGAAAAATCTGTTTTGCATTTCGTATTCAATTGATCGAACCGAGGTCGGGAAAATCATGGTGCATTTCGCTGTCTCCTTTGCTTTTGCGCCGCGCTTCAATTACGTTCTGCTTATTGTCTTTCTTAATGAACCTCCGAGCGTTCTCGAATTGCCCGGCACCACTGTAATTCGCATCTTGAATTTTAATTATTCCGAAGTTGCGCATGCTCGACAATTAAACTCGCCGCGTACAGTCGTATGCTAGAAACGCATGTTGAATCGATATTACACTTTTGTCATTATAATTAATAACTATTATTATAATTATCATAATCGGATATCATGCTATGCATTGTGTTTATTTTTTTTTAATACAGAGAGAGAGAGAGAGAGAGAGAGAGAGAGAGATAAAGAAAGACAATAAAAGAGATTTTATCACCAATTTTGATATAGTACCTACTTCTTTTATAAAAAATACAGTGAAATATTTACACACATATAAAAATATACTTTTTTTATTTTTATACAAAAAGTAATGTGTTATAAATTAATAATGTTTAAATATTTATCGTTAATCGGTTATTAAATTATTTATATTTTATTTATTGATTTGCTTTAATTTAATAAATTTTATATAGAAATGGTGATTTAAAATATAATATAAATTCTTTCATTTTTTTACAAAATTTATTTGGAATGCTATAATAATTTTGCTTTTATAATATTTGTTTAAAGTTTAAAAAAATTAAAAGAGATTTTTCTGAGAATGTATTGAGTTGTAAGAATGAAAATCGTAAAAATTTTGGATGTCGTTCTCACGTTCATCTAAACGCATCGTCTACGATTCACAAATTTCCTGCAATTCACCCTAAAATGGTGTTACGCCATTAGTGATGTTTCAACGAAATGCATTTTATGCCCGTCTCGATATTTTTAGAATGTATATAGAAATCGAGAATATTCATACCATATTTCTTGAAGATTTTTCAGAAAATGTTCCAAAACATGCGTGCATATCGATGTTCCCACAAAAAGTTATGATAAAAGAAATTAACAGAATATAAAAATGGAAAAATGTTCATTACACCAATATTTGTTGTCGTACCTGAGATAAAACTATAATAATTATTTTTCTCAAACAAAAATATCGAGAGAGAGAGAGAGAGAGAGAGAGAGAGAGATATGAGTTTACTTCCTCGTTTAATTACATTGTAAAATAAATTATTTATTATTGAGCGCTCTCTTTCTCTTTTTCTCTTTTCTCTCTCTTTTTATCTCTCTTTATATATTTATCACTCTATATAGAGAGAATCATATATCACACTTTTGATCCAAATAAATAATCATTCAATGAATGAGCAGTTGAGATAAACGAGTGCAATCTCAAGAACGTTAACTCGACTTGCGTCGGGTATGGCGGAAAATTCGCTGCTGTTACCCGATCGGAGTACTTTACTCAAAGTCCACTCTGTTCTTAGGAATTTCATGGAATGTTCTCGCGAGCGAATCTCGCATTGGCAAACAGCGAAGATTCTCTCTTCTCCTTCTCTTTCGCTATTTCGCCCGCTCTCAGGCGCTAATCAAACTCTTCGATGTCGTTGCTTTAAATTATTTCCGCGTCCCGAGACGTTTCGACGAGAAGTGCCGACGTGCTTCCGACAGATTGGAAAATTCGTAAATTCGATGTCAATGTCGAGCGAATGTATCAGGGAATGACGATTGGTTGACCCAATTCCGGTAATGTCTATCCCTTATGCTCACCTGAAAGCCGTCGTACGTCCAGGAGCCGAATTTCATCTCGCAGCGCTGATCATCAAAGGGAAACCAGGTAATGTCTATCTTGCAAGTGCTCTTGAATATACCGGGCGGTATGTATGAGCAGGTTCCATTGTTCTTTACGACGACGTTCGTGGGATAAGTACCATCGAAGCCCTCGTCGGCGCTGTAACAAGCAACGATTCACGTTAATCTTTCCGTGATAAAATGTAGCAGGCTGATTTAATCGGTAGTTTCGATACTGCAGACGAGAAAACTAATTAAATCAGTTTATAAATTTTCAAAAAGCTTAAACATTTGTCTTATTAAAAAGCAATAAAATTGGATTTAATTATTGATACATATGCTCTATAAAAATTAGACGATATAAAAATATAATTATTTTATTGTAATTTGTTTACATTAAAAAATATAAATTACAAAAACAGACCATTTGGAAAAATATATTTTTTGTTACGTTGATTATATTTTTTGAAAATAAATTTTCTCTCTTTCTTGTTTTTTATATTTTTTCTATTTGCTTTTATTATTTATTTTATAGAAAAGTTATTTACTATTAATGTAATCCTGTTACATCACAATGGCGGTAGTTATAGAAGTTCTTTATTTAATTCTATTATGTCAAACGCATTTTTCGCGATTGAGATAATTCCTGGATACGTGTGAAACATTTGTCTTACTCAAGAGACTAAACAATATTGCAGTACATGTAAGCATAAAACCTAATATCAGAGCACTGATGTCCCCGAAGTAAACCCGTCGGTTTATCCCTTCTCTGCAATAATTTAGAGATAATTTAGTTGTCCCTAATGCTGCTTACAAAGGGAAGCAACGACTATCTACTCTTTTATAATTAATATGTAATACAACGAATTCAATCTTGCATGTTTTAACATTTATTCGCATAATTATTGTATGAAAGTAACGACATATTTCTAATTCTATATAATCAATCCTAGTTTATTAAATCAAAAAGCATACTTTTGCCGTTATTATAATAAATAAAATAGTAAACAAAAATTATATTGTAAATAAATATAATGCTATAATGCAATAATATCTTAATTATAAATATAACTTTGCAAGTTGCAACAAATTCAAATAGACTTTCTCAATAAAGATAAATTTATAATAGTAACAATTTTATTAATATAAAATTATATTTATAGATGTTGACATATTAATTTAGGTTCATTAAATATTGCGCTATCGATGATTAATTGTTCTAAAATTTTACTACACATGCTCAGAAAATATGTTGATAATAAATAGTCGCTATAAAAATGAGCCGCCATCGTAACTGTGGAGTGGCATTTAAGTGTGCAATATATTCTGACATCTCGTGCAGTAAAATAAATTACTACGAAGGGGCAAATATTACTTTTGCAGAAAATCCTTCAAAATTTAGTTTGTGGAAGAGAATTCTTACAGAAAATTCAGTTTCTCGTCCAAAAGCTTAAGGATGAGTTTTCATATTATCCCACAATTGCAAGATTGAATATGCAAATATAGTCTTAAATAAATTGTGATATTAGACAACATTTTTTTCATAAAAATAATTAGATTAATTTAAACATGTTAATTGTATATATATATATATATATATATATATATATATATATATATATATATATATGGAGGGTCTATAAACTCTCTTAGCTAATCACAGGAAAATGTGGAAAGAATACATCAGAAATCTTCTCATCAAAGGAAAGTATTTTCTCTTCGATTCCATTATTGTATACTTACTTAAGATGTCTATTAAAAACAAATTCTCGTACCTTCTCTACTCGAATTTATCACAACTTACAACGACATACGATTAAACTTCCAAGCGGGCGTCACGTTAAAGTAAACTCGAATAGACTAGCAGGAGCTAATTATGGACGAATGTATCCCAGGCGTTTGACGTCCTACCTCGCTTGTCCTACACCCCTTTCGATTACGTTCCATTTGCGTTAACTAACAAGACAAACGCCAACTTTTCCTATACACTCGGACGCCAATTGACGCGATACTTATTTTTGCAACTTTTCTCAAAGAATTGATTTTTTTATATTCACGCTATAAAAAAAAAATATTTAATCCTCTTCATCACTAGAGCAAATCACAAAAAATACATGAGATTAAATAGTTTAATTACATTTTTTTCATCATATGCCGCTTCATTCTTCGTCGTGATTATTTCGTTAATTTGGAGTTAGCCAAAAGTTTTAAATTTCTTAACAACTGCCTATGATGACTGACTCTCCGCACATTTAATAATGCGCGCAAATGAGATTTTACTGCATACAAAGTGTTAATTAGAATAATATAGTAGCTATTCATTCAACCAAATATTTAAATTAATATGATAATTAATAATGAAACTCCAAATTAATTTACATTAATTTATTGACTCCTAAGTAAAGCCTATCAACGAGTACGAGAACTGTTTTTTGCACTTAGAATCATTAATCGAAAAATTTACCTTAGATAATTAGTTTGATATTAATGTATAAAAAAATTCTATTATACTATAGATTTAGTTTCTTAATAATACGCGCGATATATTCCATCTTCTTTATTTAATCAGACGTATACGAGCTCACATTGGTGAGAAAATATTTGTAGGATAGGTCGGTACACTCAAACCGTGTTACATTCTACAAAATAGAGTATTTTACCTTGAGTGCGTGCCTCGTGTGATAACGAGAAAGATTTAAGAAAAGTTCGCTTGCGGAATTCCTGAGGCTACACTGAGCCTTTTAGCATCATCGTATTTTGTTGGCGTTGCATTATTTTGATGTAATCTTGAAATGAATCGAAGCTTATTCAAGAAAATAATAAAAACGAAACAAAACTATTTCATTATTATTAAAATTATCTTATTATTAAAATCATCTTCGTCGGAAATTCTTCGTGAGCTTATTGTTTATTTCGCGTGACAGCGCAAATATTATGAGAATAAGCACACTGTGAGAGATTTTAATTTAAGATTCTTCTAAACTAGATTACATTTTCACTTGGTTGTCATCTTTTATTTGAGAAAATGTAATTCCGTGCCATATTCAATTTAAAAGTATTGTTAAATCCTAGATTTATTTAATGTCTACCAAAAGTTTTGGAGAAACATACAAAACTCATCTGTTTTTAGTAAAGAACTACGTTATAACTACGATACATAAAATAATTGTTACATATATCCTGTAATTTAAAAATAAAATAACAACGCTGTCTTCTCTACAATTCTACAGAAAAAATTTTATAAACACTTTGACTATATTCTCTGACAATTCCGGATAGGCTCCACTTAATAATGAGAAGAGGTAACCTCAGGTTTTCCCTCTCGAATATTTAATGAAATTGTCACGAGATTTCCACGAATCGAGATGAGTCGTTCATTCTCGAGGCGTTACTATCCCTGTCTCTCCCGCGGGAATAACATCAATGAATAATACCACTTTCAACGAGAAAGCATATTTAATTATAATTCTGAAAACTTCCATCTCTTTGTAACAATTTTTATAATAATTATTTGCTAATTCTTAATATAATAATTTATTTTTCATTTCTTATTTTATTATTATACTCACTATCAATTAATCTCTAATTTTTTAAAGTTTACAATTTGATATTAATTGTTTGATAATTTTGCTTCCGGTGAGTGACTTATCCAATACATTTAGTCAGTAATGTTAATATTTGTATGTATGTTTTGTATGTATATATTTACGTAATTCTGTTGCCACAAAAGTCTCGATTTTTTTTTTCTAAATTTTATTAACAAAATTAATTAAATAATAACAATGACAGTTATATCTCACAAAAAAAGCACACGCACATAATTAATTAATAGTAGATGTGATTCACACATTAAAAATTATACGTAAATATTTGTTTCTTGTAATTAATTGTGATTTATATATTTCTGCAATTGTTTTATACAATAATCTTATGAATTGCAATAAAAAATAAATAAAAAAGGCTGCCGTTTATATCTAATTTTAGAAATGTATACAAATTTATAGAAATGTATATATACAACGTAAATTTTCACAAATTATATGATTAGTATAATTTTTCACAATATCAACACTATCGAATTTCCTTCATTTACATCGAGTTCACTCGATACTCCACCACGTCCACCGTATTACTTATCGTAAGGATGAACCCATTATCGCGATAGCAATGTCTCGAGTACCATTCTGGAATTCTTAATGAAATGATCTCGAAATGAAGTTTCCTACGAATCGATTCACATCCACTCTGAAATATATATACCATCATCCCTTATTCTTTCTGTTTTTTTAATCGTTCCTTTGGGAGCCACCGTCTGAAGAGAAAGCATAATCGTGAATGAAAATCGCTTAGACGTGCGATTATGAATATATGTATTCGAGAATGTGGTAATAAAGTATTGAATCAGTGCAAAAGTTGTACTAACTATTGAATGGCGTTAAAGTTCATGGAATATTTTTCTATCAACATTTTTCTTCAACATCCGAAAGTTCTCGAATATCTCGGGATGCAAGAATATATAACTTCAAGAATATTATTTGTGCATTATAAAGGTTGCACGAAAAGTCTACGCACCTATAGATTATTGGGAAGAAGTTTCATCCTGCATTCTATCTCGAGACACGATTCTTGACTTGAAAATCGCTAACGGCGAAAGTAAATACACGTTTTAAGAGATACTCAATTCTAGCATTGAAGTTACAAAATATGCCATCGAAGTTCTCTCGTGCGCGTAATTGTATCCAGTTGGAGCGAACATAATTTCTCAGCTCCAAACGCTCGATGTAAAACGTCACGAGACTCTCGTTTTGATCGATTCGCGCTCATTCTACACGCCTTATTCCCTTCTTGCCCCCTAGTTGCAATCTCACAGAGAAATATAATTTTGAATGAGATGCAACTGGGCGATTCTACGAATATAAGGCGGTTGAATGGTATACATAATATAGTCTCATCCGAAAGACGAAGGATTGGTTGGAACATGGCCAGTTGGCCGCAACCCAATCCGTTATTTCATTCTTTTCGAATCCACCCTCTATATCACTCGTCTCGTACTCACTATCCTGCAAAATCATCTCGAGTGCATCCAGCGCAGTATCCACAGTGCCACACCCACCGCTGCTATCGTCATCGATAACAAACGGTGTTTTGTCTTTCGTTTTGTTTTTGCCGCTAATAAATCGCGTAAATTAAAGAACGCACTGAACGCGCATATGAATTTTTGCTTGGATTTTCATTATCGATAACGACCTACTTATGGTCTAACGTATTGCAATTTGTTGTCACAAATCTTATTGACACATCATTATTTATAATTTAAATATGCAATCTCTCTAGTATTGTAAAAAATCCTCACCTATATTCACACTTTTTATATAAAAAAATTAAATAATATAGGATTATCACATGCGTTGAACCAAGAAACAATATAAACATTTTAATTGAATATCGTCAGGTTATAAGAAGATCCGTCATTAAGTTCGCGTAAATAGCCACCGTGTCTTTTTTTTTTTTACATTGCGTTATCGTGCAGTTTAGTCGTTTACATTTTTGTACAAAAATTATACATGCGGAACAATGTTGAGAAACAGAAAAATTGGTCGGTCATTTACGTTACTTTGTGCGAACGTTCATTTAACGTGCGCGTTCACGAAATACGGCAAACAAGAAAGTAATAAATGAGTGTATGAGGTAAAAGATCACGCGGGCATATTGATTTTGTAATGCAAACGTTATTCTCGTTCCGTTCATCCATACGATCAATCTCCCCGGTTTTACATTTAATACCGCATGTGTATTACAATGTTACGGAACTTTGGCAGAGTTTGCGAATTTTTTTCTTCTATAAATTGATTAATAGCACATTTAGAACATTAAAATTTTTAGAAAAGAAAAATTTAAATCATACAAATTTAATTCTAGATCTTATTTATCATCATTTATACACACACACACACACCATTATTTTCAGCACTTTATTACTTGTATACATATTTTTCAAAATTTTTAAAATTTTTAATCAATGTGTAAATTACGTGGAGAGATCTAATAAAAATAGAATAAAATGATGAATGAATTGCATTGAAAGTAATTTTTCAATTACTATGAGATAAAATTAATGCTTGCAAAATATCTGTTTCAATTATTAAAAACATTTTGCAAAAAGCAGACAAACGGTTGATTACCATATAGTTTTGTTACCAACAGATCGTAATTTGATGGATATCTGTGATCAAAATGTGCCGATATGTTATTAATATACTACTAATGATTTGTGTAAAAATTACATTTTGTCCAAATTTAAATGATTCGAATATATCAAAATAATTCGTGAATTAATATTCGCTAACAAGACAAATCATACTAATACTCAAACAAGAACCACGATCGTTGATTATCATTGTTATCCGCCGATGTATTTGCGATTATCAATTACGAGAAATTAATAGGGAAAATTTATGATCGCTCGAACACATATTGTGTATCATGACCAAGACTGTCGCTAGTGATTCTAAAAAAATTCCCGGATTTTTGTATTTGACAAAAATTTCATTACGCTCTTGCTGCACTTTATTAATTCTCGTACTTTTACTTCATTTGTTTATTGGCGTTCCGATGATAATTAGGAACCTTCCGCGATTGCAGCAATTATCGTCCCGTGATGCGGAATTCTGAATTAAATTGCCGTTTCGTCTGGTGGTGATAAAGCCATTGTCGATTTGAGACTCACTTGTACGACATTACCTTCGCGGATGTAATCACGTTATCCCGTTATTGCCTGACATTTGGCAGAGTCTTTCCTATCGAGATAGTTTGCAAAGATATTCGCAGGATCATTTCGTGACCGAGATTCTGTCGACGTTTCAAGGTGAGAAATGACTTTGGATTATACATATATTCTAATTATTACCTTTCGGAAGATTAAGTCTTTAATGGAGATATAAAAAAATAAAAATAGCATGGACAAGATCTCAAGCGTTCACTGCTTATTCTATGCTATTATGTAAACTTAATGAAAGCCAAATCAATGGCTTGGCAATTGCATTTCCCGACAGATTATATGGAATAACTCTTGTCGGAAGCAACCTATTTTCAATATCTCGCAATTACCACAACCGCCAATTTCTGTTTTGTATCGTAAACCGAATTGTACGTTGTGAGTAATATATTCTGGTTTTCCACGATTATTATTGGCATCGATAAAAACGTCAATTTTAAATTATTCGCTCAATTTTTATATCAAAGATTTGATTATGTTAAAGTAATACTTTGTGTAGAAGGAAAATAAACGCGGAATGATAAAGACTCAATAATTTATCTTGACTATCTGTAAATTTTAATTTTTCATATAATGATATCTCGAATCGACAATTTTCTTTCTTAAATATAATAAATCTAAAATTCTTAAAAATGTTAATGTTCGACGGTAACACTTTACATTTAAAAAGAAAATATTTAACACGTGAAGATCTCATCAACCTACATACATACATACATAGCACGTACTATAATTGTCACAAGATATATCTCTTGATGAGCACTTTAATCTCGGTGGTAGTTATACAGTTATGTTCGCAGCAAAGGCACATAATTGCATATTGCGCATAATGCGTACCGTCGAGAAGGGCACAATATGATGAAAACCACAAGAGTGCTCTAATAAAGCATAAAGCATTTAACCTACTTGCGAAAAATTTATCGATTTTTACCGAGCTTCTTATTATATGACCCATTTTTGTATCTATATATTTAGTTACAGAACGAAAAAAAAACCTGGATGATACATAAATCAGTTTAAATATAGAGGCAAAAGATACCTATATAAATATCCAAACACAGAGTTACATAGATATAAATACACACACACACACACATACACACACAATTTTATATATATATTTATATCTATTGCAGCAAATTCATTGAAACAATTCGAGTAATAATACCTTTATTAGGCTTTGATAATGCTCTCAATCGAATGGAATTAATCGTTACTTTAGGCATTATCTTAGACGTTAACGAGTTTACAAAATAAATACAACATGTGCGAATATAGCCGTCCATGAAAGTTAATTTAAATTTAAAATGTAAGCAAAGAAATATTTGCGACGCGAACATTTATTTGTGTATTACACAATTACAAAAATTAAAGTATAAATTTATTTACAATTGCGACTATACGTACTTATTAAAAGACGCTGTTCATCTCCCAGTTCTGTTCTTTTATATACAAAGTTTAAAATAACTAGAGCGACAAAATTTTAAAGAGAAATAAAAGACTCGAAAATAAACATTTTTTGTTAATACTATTTTTCTCTACACGATATAAAACAGGAGTTTCGTGACTTCATTGTTAAATTTTTTACACCCTGTATATACGCAATACATTGATAGCGATAGTACGCGAAAATATTTTGTGGCGACAATGTTTATGTTAGCGCCGCCGAGCGCGCGTTTTTTTGCGACGTGTAGCGCGCCACTGTTTACATTCCATCGCTGTGACGCTGTGACTACATTCGCGCGACTAGGGGGGGATAGAGTGCGTAGACAGTAGACAGTAGACAGTAGACGGAGACGCTCGTCGCTCGTCGCTCGTCGCGTAATCTTTCGAGACGCGATCGCGAGGAGTATTACGAGATGCGAGGCACGATCATTTCTTACAATAAGCGTCTATCAAAGTGCGTAATTACAAACTCCTACATCCGACAATAATGCGGCGTATACAATAGAGATTTTAAGCCCTAAGCTTTAAGAAATTGACCAATCACAGTCAAGTATGAGAAGAATACTCGACTGTGATTGGTCAATTTCTTAAGGCTTAGGGCTTAAAATCTCTATTGTAGACGCCGCATAATACGTCGTATCGCGCGTAGTTAGACCGGTTCTACAATAAGTCGTATGTCGTTAATCGTAAGGAGATCGACCAATCACAGTTCATTTCAAAAAAAAAATTGACCGTGGTTGGTCAATTTGCTTACGGCTAACGACATACGACTTATTGTAGAACCGGCCTTATCGACGCTCATTTACGGTAAATAACAGCACAACTCGCGTACGAAAGGAATGGGCTTCGAGGCAAATAGCGTCGTATGATCAGTACGTAAAATCGCATATACATATATATATATATAAATTCATACTTAAATATTTATTAATTGCGCGATACACAAATCTAACATTTGTATGTCAGCGATTAATTGGAAGTGATATTTCGCGAAATTTATTCGGGCAAAGTCTATCGCGCGATATAATCGGCAATGCTATATTTTTATCATATTAGGGGGATTGATATTTCCTCAGTTATTAAATATAGATACACTTTCATAGTTTTGAATGCGGTACTAGAAGATAGTGGGCACATATTATTTGTTAGTGAGAATCGAGAAAGTGTACGTAGGAGCAACAGGTGCAGCGACGCCGCGGGGTGATGACGTGCGCGCGTGAAGTTGGTCACGCTTTCCTTCTGCTCGAGATTCGTTATTTTCCGTTTAATTCGCGAGGCGTAACGTACGTTGAACGAATCGTGCGAACGTATTTCGCATCATTCTTTCGTCGCAGAATAATAAAGTGCGCGTCGCGTGTGTAAATATCATCGGGAGTGCTAAATTAAAGTATCGCGCGTTTGTCATGGCAATAATTAACGTGCTTAATGACTGCTACGAGGGAATAGCGGCAAAGGGGCAGGAGGGAAGGAGGAGGCCAGGAAGATATCGGGCGGCGGCGGAGAAAATTATAATTAATGGTAATTTATTGTTTATGTATTATTATTTGCAAAACTATAATTGTTTGTCTTCGTAATGGTCGCATAGCATAACTTGTGTGTAATTTTGCACATTATTGTGTAATATAATATATATGAAATATTCTTAAATAGTTTTTTTTTTTTTTTTTTTTTTTTTTTAAGAAATATATGTATAATACACACATACACCATTACTAAAAAATTCGATATGCGTAATGATCTTTTGAAATATTAATCCTTTTTGGTGTTGTTATAATTGAATATATTTATATTTTGCAGATCAACGTTTCCACTACAACTAAACTGTTGTACATCATATTGGTGAGTATCTAATTATTTTTATTAATCTAAGATAATGGATCTTTATGAAAATTATATATTGTATATCAGATTTACATATGAAATATATATTGTAAAATGTATTAAAATGGATAGCATGATAAGAAAATTATAATAACGTGTCATACAGATCTATCGTCTTAAAATGGATATGCTAAGACAGATTAGGGCTCTAAAATTTAACCCTGGAATATCTGTAATTATATGTCTATATATATTTTTTATCAAGATATGACGCAAGAATTTCAGGAACATTTAAGAATGCACGCTATGAGACTATAATAATAATATTATTTAAACAATTCTAATATTTACAGTTTTAATTGAAAATTTATAATCAGTTGAATTTTTGAAAAATTATCGCTTAGATAAATAATAAAATATAAAGAAAAGAAGAGCATCAATACATTTAATTATAAGGAATAAAATATTTTTATGGAATATTTCAAGAGAATTTTTCTTTTCATGTGATACACAATAATAAATTTATAATAAATTCTTTATAATCTATGTATTATGGACAATGCAGATCAGAATAAGGTGTTTATGATTGTATTGTATGAAATAAAATAAAATTAATACATATGGAACATGCGATACAAAAAGAAATTGTTAATATTTAAGTATTTTTTAATTTTTTTTTTCTTTTAAATTAGAAATAATAAAATTAAATTAAAAAATTGTGCTCTCTTCGTTGGCTCCCTATACAAAATTGTTTTCAGGGTTAAATATTATAAATTATTACATATAAAATAATATATTTAGATATGTTTGTCAATGTATACATATATATGTAAAAATATCTATAAAAGAAAGAAGATATTACAATTTGCATAACGTTTTAACTTATTTAATTAAAAGTTAGTTTATTTTATATAAAACTATTAATTATTATTAATATATTTATTTTTACAATATGCAATTTTATCCTAATTTTTCATAGCTTATCCATATTTACAACTTGACTTTATATTATATATATTTGCAACAAAATTAATTGACATGAGATCTAATAAACATTTAGCGAAATAAAATATTTTTTATTAATCAGTTTGTTTATAAATTAGTCGAAGTTTATCAATTACATGTCAAATATTGAAAACTTATTGAAATAATGCTTAATATACATATTGCATTAAAAATAATTCTAATAGAATATTCTAAAATGAGATATTTATATAGAAAAATAATTTGTAAAAACATGTTAACAATATGAAAAATTCATATTGATAACAATACTGATCGCAAGGAAAGTTTCTTATTTTGGATCTCAGGTCATCTCTCTTTAGGCATCAGTGATAAAACTGGCTAATAATTCGACACATCATTGTTTTGTCACATCTCATTGTTATCATTTAATATATCTTAAAAAGGCATTAATTGCGGCCGCAAATCGATATTGATTGAAAATAATTACTGTTAATTTTATTCATAAATCAGAAATTCCCAAATTTATGTTGAACCATAAAAAGTATTAGATTAATTGTAAAACATTCGATATTAACCAAAAAACATTCTAAATTCATTAAAAAATATATGATTAATTATCAAATTTTTTTAAATGAATTATAAATATCTGTTATAATATATGTAATACTTAATGTTATAATACTTAAATTTCTTTTTTAAATTGTGAATATAGTTGCATGAAAATAAATTGTTTTACATTTATTTACATTTAATATTTAACATATTATATTACAATTTTTCTTTATGCTTTTATTTTTTAAATATGATCTCTCGTAGAAGTATTATTCAAAATTTAACATTTATAAAAAGGATTTTAATATATAAATATCGGCATAAAATTATATAGCTACAAAAATATGTATAAAGGAACATGGAAAACCTTGATATATTATATGAAGAAGCAATAGAGATGTGATAAAAATGACAGATTCTCCAGAAAAGTTTACGTAAGTACAATTTTTATATTTGTAATATAAACATGTTTGACATTATCTTTGAATAAAATCGATACAAATATAAATTTTATATGCATTTAATTATAAAAAATTAATTATTATTAAGTGATAAATTATTCATGAATTAAATTGCTGCGTGTTTATTGATGCATTTAAAAAAATAAATATTAAAAAAAACGTAGCTAATAATTTTTGATTATATTCACTATTATAATTTAAAATTTATTATCAATGTTTAATGATTGAAAGAAACGTGATAAAAATAATAATATATAATAAAACATATATTTTTTTAAATTTATTTTTTAAAAGATATGAGAAGAAGGTTTCTTTGTGATATTATCGCTTCTGTTTTTGCATTGTTGAGAGATATACGTAATAATTTTGATAATCTTTTTGTTTATGAGAAAATACCTATTTTTTAATAAATATAAAAAATATATTTTTTAAATAAAAATTAAGAAATAGCATATTAAAAGCCATTTTTCTTATTTTTAATGCATTTTTAAATGTTAAAAAATTATGAGATGTGTGTGTAGATAAGTTGATGCACATGATTATTAAAATTGAATTTAAAAAATTGAGCTACTCGCCACGTATGATAAAAATACTGGCGGCAAAGACGAAATCGTGCTGAATACATCTATCCTGCATCAATCTTGTTGTCATTTTTGTACTATAATTTATCGCGAATCATATATCTATCGCATTCATCCTACATGCAGAATAAATTCTAGTTACTCGATTGTATCCATGGTATATCCGATACTGTTCGCGCTTGCGAGACCCGAAAACCACTTAATATTCGTCAAATAGAATGAGGGAAAGCAAGATAGACGGGTGGATTTTGTGAGAAAAGGAGGGAATGAGAGGTAACAGTTGCATTCGGAATTGCATATTGGCGAATCGGACTTTCGGGTACGAGTTGCCGCCAATATATTGTCGACCATTCTGGAAGCGCGATCTGTTCTCTCAATATGTAATTACTAGTAAATCAAACGGCCTGACCAAATTGATTTAGATTCCAATAACCAGTGACCAAAATGACTAAAATCGGCATAGATAGTCGGCCGCATCTCGTTCGACAAAAGATGCGTTTATTGATGATAGTAGAATTGCGAAAATCTTTTTGTATAATTGATTGTTCGTTGCAGAAGTTTGTTTTAAAGCGTTCGCTATTAGTGGATATGCTAATGTAATACAATATGATGTACTACGATATGTTACCGTATATCTTGGCTTTTTTAATATTTTTATACGTTTTATATTAATTTTTCATACGCATTATAAATATCAGAGGAACTTCTGCCAACATTGCAAATTAGCGTAAAGAACAAACAGAGAACATGCTTTATGGAATAAGAAACTGCTATGACACATTAGCATATATCATAAATATGTTAATCCAGTATAATATGCATAGAAGCATATTTATTAAAGTCTTGTTACTCAATATCATAATTAATTTTGCACTTCTGCAATTTAATTTCATAAATAATTAGCAGTTACGTTAAATTTTAGTTAGACTTGTTTAAATTATAAAATTTCACAGAGATGGTGTATAAAAATTAAATGTGCTGAATGCTAACTATTAGCGATATTATCTCTATATTGTTGTTTAGCCAGATCAAGCTTTGTAGAAAAGAGAAACTAGAGACGCGCCTCGCATTAATTGCTCGAAATGCAACTATTACGTTTGAGCAAATTGATATGGTTGTAATAGTCGACTGTCATAGAACAACTGCAACATCACCCTTCCTTTGCGAATAGATAACCGCACTTGGGCGGGTTAGATAATTGAAATATCATGAAAGACGTCGGTATGCTCGTTGGTTTAATCGCGAGTCTTGGTAATGCAGCATTGTGGACAGTCTCGTTGAAGCATTCTCATTGACGCTGAACAAAGATATTTGCTTGGTAGAGCATAAACGAATAATTGAAATTGAAAGAAACCGACTATTAGCATTAAATTTATTCAAACTTTATTAATTTTTTAATTAATAATTTTATGATATTAAACTAATTACTTTTTTAATAAACAATCATATAAATGAAAATAATTAAAATTAAATGGTAACAAGATAAACAAAGATATTTCGTAATACAAAATTTTCGAACATTAATTGCATAATATTTAATCTATCTTTATTTCTCGAAGATTAATTTTTATTTTTTTTTCATCCATTTAGAATTGCAATTATCACAGATACAGGGAAATTAAGGAAAATATATAAAATATTCTGTTTGTAAGAGAATCTAATAAATTTTTTTTTGCGTCACGTTATTATCTTTGCTCTCTTTTTTATTCGTCAAATAGCAGTAGAATTTTACGAATTTCTATAACCCACTCAATTCTAAAGTCTTAGATGAACTTTCAACTTAATTAAGAAACTTTTAGATTGAATAATGGTGTGATATTCATTAAGGGACAGAATAAGGGAAAGTGTTAATCCTGCAAATCCATGGAATCCATGTATAATGAAGTCTATTAATTTTCTAGTTCTAGGAACTGATAAAAAGTGTCCATATCTTGTTTTTTCATATAGATATTTAAATGTTACGTATATTTTTTTGATTATATATTCTTTTTAATTTGGTATTATCAGGAGATACATTAAAGATACTAAAATATTAGATATAATAAAAATATTTTAAGATCAGTACTAAAATTGTGCTATTACTCTTATGAGTTAGATTTCTCGATGGATATAAAATTGTTTTCTTCTTTTTTTTTTTTTTAATGTCTATAATGAATGCGAGAATATCGATGCGATTATGCTAAAGTTATAATGGGAAACTGTTTTCAAAAGTAAATATAAAAAAAGACTAGATTAAAAAAATAAAAAACGATACTTTTAATTTACTTTTATAAAAGGAATATTTATGATCAATTCCCATTTAATTTTATTTTTATAATTTATTTTATAAAAAGTTAACAAATCTTTACAAAGGATATCCACGCATGTATCATTATCGCTTTATAATTTCGTCTCGAACTCCGCATGTTGAGCATGGCGGAATCCGTGATCGCATTCATTTTCGGCAAACTGCCTTCTACGAATGCTACAAGAGACAATAATTTCGGTCACTTCGATAATTAATCTCTAATACGGGCCACTCAATCGGGCCAATTCGGCGAATTTACGCGCACATTACCCGCAACCGAAATGCGACCGCATTCCTGTGTTCATTGAACGAAATGTCGTAAAAGCTTAGGCATATCGAATTGACATTCATTATGTATGGAAGAACACGGCATGAGCGATTTAGGATACAAAGGGTGCGCAGAGAGGAAAAGCCTGGCGGGGCAAAAGAATAGCGGGTGAGGGACGATTGACGGACTGGTTACAGGATCGCTATAGTGTTTAATCTGCTTTGGCTTGAATATCAAAATACGCGATAGCTAATACATATTGCCTTTGGCGCCACTCCAAGTCGCCTATGCAGTCGAATTCCCTGTCTCCTCTCCCGGCCTCGTTCGCAACCATCCTTCTGACCCCTCGTACACATCCGTTCTACCAAACTCTTCATTATATGTGTGCCCTACTATACTAATCCCGTTGCCATCCCTTTGTGGCCAATGTAAACTCATTTTGTCATGCATTAAGCGCCGTGAAATGTCGCTCCCTTCTTCTCCTCTTATACAATTTCTCACTATCTATCGATATGCCTATATCTCCATTCCTTTATCTCCATCATCTCTCGTTTTTCCGTCTCAAACGATATTTATGCCATATTAATCGGATATCTCCTTTATATGCGCATGAATCCTCCTTTCCTTCTCCGAGCAACTATCCCTCTACACTCTACACCCTTCTCTCGTTAACGTGTCCTGTGACGGTGACCTGAAATTGCGGACAACATCGCGTTTGCCTGCTACCAATCTCGGCGGTCGCTTGTGTGGCGGTGAATCTTGGCGCGGGTCATTGATGATCGACTCATGTACGTGTATATGGATCGGTGCGGTGGTTTATTAAATTTAGTGCAACTAGCTGCAATACCAATATTGAGTTTCTATTAGTATCTTCATGCCATTACGTTATTAAAATGAATCTGGGATTCGGAAATAACGAAAGAAATGAATACAAGCAGTCTTTCGGAAAAGAAAGCTAAATTATTTGAATTTTCAGAATCGTACATCCAATTGCGAATTTCATATATTTATTTCTTATTACGAATATAAATAAAATTTATATATATTAAACAGAGAGATTTATATTCATAATAAAAAAAATTATTTATTTATAATAATTATATACTATTATTTTCAAAAATGTAACATAACGTAACACAATATATGGTATATGTATAGCAATAACGGCGAGTCAATATTTCTTGTGCACATTCGCATGCGTACATACCTTTTGCGTGATATTATCACAATCTAGGGAAGGATAATTTCGATAACTCGACCATTAACATCTAATTGAAAGGATGCGAATTGGCGGAAAGCAGAAAATTGCGCAAACGAGAAGAGATTCGATTACCGGCGATCCCAGTATCGTATCGAAACGAACGAATTGCGTTTAATATACTTAGGATCCATTTGTTCCACTGCTACGACTAGCGATCCGAATCAGTCTCATCACGGCTTATTCCCGTCAGGAAAATGGTCGAAAATTGCTTTTTCGCATGCACATTCATCCGACAAATGTCAGCCTGTATTCCGTTATCTCGCTTTTCTTTTCAACTATGTCGTAGAAAAAGTTTTTTTTATCGAATTATGTAAAACATCGCATACAATTAATTCAGCTTATGTTTATCGCAATAAAGAACAATTAAATGAATTATAATTTTACAGTTCTGTTTTCAAAATTATCCGTTTTGTGTATGAGTTGTAGATTGCGTGAATTTACGTTAATAATTTAAACTAATTTACTAAAAATAAATTAAAATAGTCTAATTTAATTGAAATATTGTAAATAAATTTATTCAAAATCAATTAAATTATCAAAGAATATTACAAAAATGTTTCTTTCTTTTTTGCTAAAATATATATATTGTATATGTATGTATGCGAACAGTCGATCATTGCAGGAATAGACGATCGGTTGCACGAGCATCATAAAATTTTTATAAAAGGCCCTGTTTTCTCTCTCGTCTTCGCGTATTCTAGGATATATCGTAATCTGAAGGCTGAAAGGAATAAACATTTTTCTTGGTATTTTTGAACAGACTATTTTTTTATTGTCAGCCAGCAGAATAAGTCTGTTCCCACTCGACAAGGTTCCGGTAAGTGCACTAAGAAACAGACGTTCTATCGCGGTCAACATTCAGTCCCCAGGATCGTCCTTTGACGACTTTTGCTTCTAGAATGTAATATATTGCTGCATTATTTCAGAATTTTAAGATTATCGCGGATGAGTTAATGTAGCGAATGTGAAACGTGTCAAAAAAATTATTTCAAGATAAGCAATCTTTTTCAGTTACAATTGATAACTTAGTTCCATTGTCTTATAATTAGTTACATACTTCAAGAAATTAAGATAAAAATTTACTAATAATTTTATGTGCTGTATTATATATATATATATATATATACATACATATATTCTTTCTGTGTACATGTTCTATATATTTAATTTTTCAAATTATTCTCGATATTGTACGATTAAATTATATATGAATGAATTCTGTTTTGAATTATAAATGAATTTTAAAAGATATAATGAGAAGTCCTAGAGAGAAACAAATCAAATGAGTAAACATTTTAATTTATAATTTTTTGTCAAATAAATTGATCTACATAGTTTTTCACTTTTTGCTATGAATTAAAATTGACTGCAAATTTAAAAAAATATTTTTATTAAAAATACATATTATTGGTTCCGAAATATGCTGTATTATTAATTTAATAAAAATAAAAAAATTACAATTAAATAATTTGAATAATTAAAAATTTTTTTCGACTTTAATTTAAAAAAATAATCTATACAATAAAATTTGTAATACGCGTTCTATTTAATCAATTTTCAAAGTCAATAATCTGCCAGCTCTTAATTTCTCCTTCACGCCATGTAATTTTTCCAAGTCTTAACAAATCCAACACGACACCCTGTTAATGCTTGTAGACATAAAAGCGAGTAGATGGAAAATGCGCGGATGAATGTGTGGAACGAAAATTATTTAGCCAAGTGCGCGTGTAAATCATCGATTGATAGTATCGTAGCCAATGAATTATCTTGGAGGATTTTGTACATCCGAGATAATTCCTCGATATATTGTTTGACAATGAACGTGCGCGTTTTCAATCTCTTTTCAACGTTACAACGTCGTCTAAAGTGTTCCCAATCCGCTCGTAATATCATGCCATATCATTATCAATTTTTGCAATTTTTCTTTAACAGAATTGTCGCCGCGAGCATTGCGTTCTCTCTCACAGATAACACGAATAATGATCTACATTTGCACGTGAACTTACGGGATACGACGAATGATGCTTCGTGAGTTTGCGTGTCCCGAAGTTATCGACGTAGCACGGAAACGAGAGAGTATGCGTTTGCCTGAAATATTAATTCACGACGATCGCATAGGAAGTAATGTGTCTACTAAACTATTCGCCTTTCCTTTGATCCCGGGTAGAAGTATTAAAGTACGGTTGTATTCGCGCGAAACGTTAGATATTCATGATGCTGGGGATCGCGATTAATCTTTGAATATAAAGCGGCAATAAATTGTCGCTTTTAAAATGCGAAACGCACTGTCCTGTGAGCCTATAAAATTATTTGAATAACGTTAGTCGTTATGACAAACTGTAAAGTCTTCCGCGATATTTAACGCTAACGTAACGCAAAAATACATTTGTTCGCGCAAAAATAATATCTTAGGAAAAGCCGATTTCGCAATTGCTGTAACATATTTAAATTCATTTTTAAAAATACATTTTTTTTTTAGCTTTGATTATCGCAAAAATTATCGAAATACGAATCTAATAAATTTCGCATTTCTGAAATTGCAAAGAGAATCGGATTTATTCGGAATATATGAATTTTTCTGGAATATAGGAATCTCAAAAATTCTTTATTTATATGATTTTCCTTTCATAATTATATATTCATGTTTTTTTTTCTCTGAATAGAATTGTCCACTAATTTAAACTACATATATATATATAACAATATTATAATCTAAATAGTAGGAAAAAATTAATCTTATTTTTTTAATGTTGAATGCGTAAAATGTTCAAAGTGACATGGCAGTTTTTCCAGAGCGAACAGCGTCGGATTCTTTTGTGTCGGGCAACACTTGGAATGTTGCATTTATTTAAAAACGTGAACAACGTCTTGCAAAATGTTGTTTGCAAAAATAACTTAATTTTCATACGTTGCTCGAGCGTAGCTTGCAGTGTGCAAACCGATACGCTTCGATTTGCGTTTATGCATCACTGCAAAATCTATGTTTTCGTTATCCGCAGGATTAACTCATTGTCGTACAATGTTTTACGATTTACTGTTTCATGCATATTGTTTTTATTTTGTGGATTGTGGATTAACGTGACATTATGATATAGCATTCATATCAATATTTTATTCACATCATATATTTATATATTTATATATAAAATTAATTGTCTTATCATTTTACAATTAATTTTTTTATAAATATTTTATTTACGCAGTTTTGATTTGCAAGTAAGATAAAATTAAAAAATATTAAAAGAACATCATATAAACTTAACTCTCACCATTTATAAAAAATTTGTGTTATATTTTATATATTTATTATTGACAGCTAAGATCTTATTCCCTATGATTTTATCGCGATAAATTTTGAACAGCAATAAACGCGTCACGAATATCATATTTTGCGTCGTCGAATGAATATACTTTTGACATCCCGATAGACATTCCCGAAGAATAAACGCGCGCATTTATCACAATTGATATGCAACCGAGTGATTCGTTATATTTTTCTACACAGAACCTTGCCTGTTTTGTTGGAAATTCACCTAGTTCGTTGTTCTCACGTTTATGGCAATTTTCCGAAAAAAAAAAATCATCAGTCGCGCGCGCGTTCTCGCTCAGACCATTCGCCGCGAAATGAATTTTTGCCGCAATCCTTCATCGTGCACAAGTGATTCATGAAAAATTGCCGGTTTGATGGATTGACGGACGAGTAAGTAAGCGTAATATCAAACAACGGTCCACTCTTCTTCTTAGCGACAGCCTGTAAAAGGAACCGCAAAAGCATCGAAAGCTGTCACTGCAGACAGATTGTTCTTACTTTAAGTAATATCGAGATAACTGACGGTTAAAATGACATAAGAATTAGGGCTGTTTTCTTACACAGTGTAGAGGTATCTTTTTCATCAATGTTAAGAAGAGTAATTCTTAAAGTATTTGTTTAATTTTCTGATTTACATATTTTTGGACGGTAAATTATTGTAATAATAATTTTCTAAAATATATATTTTACAATATATTGCTATAATATTAAAATTCGTACAATGTAGTTACACTGCTGTATAATTTAGATTTTGCAAGTTTCCGTACTATTAATAGCGATATTATTACGTGTTAAGTTTTTGCAAATAAATTCGTGGTTTAACTTGAAGTAAGCTCGAGGTAAGCTTAAAGTAAAGTAAAATTTCATTTCGCGATAATTACTGCTGGTCCTTTTTATGAACGATACTTGATGAAAGGATAACGTGTGACACGGGATTCATTGGGATCATCGTCAACAAGCTAAACGGAATATAGGATCGGAAATGCGAAGTAGTCTAAAAGCGTCAAAAGGATGAATAATCGAAGCGTATAGCGTGAACTGAATGCGAAAAGATGCGATTGTGCACAGTTTTGGATGCACCATCTGTGGAATATACTCGATGTCCCGCAGATAAGAAATCAAGAAATTTTCTGTTTTAAAATTTAACTGCCGGCTGCGGAGATATTCGAACTCTTTAAAATATTTAAATAAGAAATTTAGATTGTCTCTCTTTTTTTCTCTTCTCTTTGATATCGTCTGTCATGAGGATAAAGGCTATAGTTTTCAAAAAGATCGAATAAAAACACAATAATTGATGATATAGTCGGATAAAAATTTAAAAACCGAAAATTTGATTTGCTTTACTATAATTGTGATTTATCTTACACGCGTTAATAGATTCTTAAATCGCGTTAAATTGATTGATATGTCGATTATCATGAAGAGCTGATAGATATTTTTATCATTGGATCGGTCTTACATCGTGCGATTAATCCGACAAAAACGAAAGTCGGGCAATCAAAGTCGCAAATTGACGGACAAAGTTCTTGCTCGACGAGCGCGTAGAGATCGTACCGTTAAACGTTTTACTTCGCCGGCAAGTTTGCCAGCCATTCGTTTCTACTAATGCATCGCAAGGCGAAGTTCTAATTCGACAAATACGACGACGATCGCGACGGACACCCGATGCATTACCTACTTAAAGACAATGGTGTGGCCGCAAGCGTTTTCCGACAATGTATTATCCCGTCGGGGACGGGGATACTTTCCCTGATTCTCTTTAAATGGTAGCGGTGGCTTTGTTTTTAATGCGCGTGACCCAGTTGGCCCAGCGCTCCACTTTATCCATTGCACGTTGCATCTACCTCCAATAGTTTAAAACGAATTTACGCGATGTATTCGTGATGATCATCCTGGATGAATCATTCGAAGGGAATGCGTCTCGTTTTGCTTACATTATTACGTTACATCGGGTATTAAATTATCGCATTACAGTTAGCGACGTGGTTATAAGTTAATAAGAGAAAATGCGAGAAATATATAACGAACGTTCAATATACATATAAACAAACTTAGCATTCAATTAGAGCTTTCGCGTAAATTACCCTTCGAAATGCGACAATGCTACTGGTGAGGACTGTTTACTAATTAGCGATACCTCAGACGTTCGAAATATAGCAGCAAGTTCACATCATGCGAAAGACCATATGATCTAATATTGACATTTTTTCATAGTTCAATAATTTATTTGGTAAATTATTTTATTACATCTTTTAGAAGTAAAATTTACTTTTAAATTACTCAACGCGATGTGCGGTATCGATATTAGTGTCGAAAAAAAAAAAGAATACACGATTATTATACACGTCTCTTTCTTCCGTTGAATTAAACTCCGTTTTTCAGCTAATTTGAAATGATATATAGTATGCCGAACTTATCGCACGTTTTCTTCGGAGTCATAGATGTTAGAAGCGAGACCAAGAAAAATGGTGATTTGCCTATGTATGGAACACCTTATATGCGGAATATGCACGATAAAATTGCCTCGGCGGTATGCACGTGGAAATCTGGATGAAAAGTGGAACACGGGAGAATTGCGCCGTGACGGAGCGACAAAGCAGTTAAGTGATCGATCAGTCCTTAGGCGTGTGCACCATCTTTGCGATTGACCCCCCGTGAAGCCCCCCTTTCAAGCCGCTGTTGTATGTATATTACGTGGTGTCCGTGCTACATAATAACGTCGGATGCATCGCATAAAAGCGCCGTCGACGCGACGGAGACCGATTATGACTACGGGTGCATGCCCGACAAAACACACGCTGCTGCGGTGTGTGTATAAAAAGAGTTCACATACTCGACTTCGTTCATTGCAACTGAGGATGCATCATGCGCTCATATCATATCAAACTCATGTGGTTTCGGTAAAAATTAGGTCACTGCAAATAATGAAATTTTATATACTCTGTAGTTTTTAATTTTAAATTTTAACAAAAATTGCATCGTGTGATTAAAATTGTGTACAAAATATCTAATATTGACAATTAAAAGATATAAAAAAGTAACTGTGTCCAATTAAAAAAGAATTTTTTATTAAAACAACATTTTTTTTTTTCTACACAATCAAACAACTGTGCAGAATCTAAAATCGAAAGAAAGTGTGCACGAATTATAGAATATTCTTTAGTATAGTTATGCTAAAATATTTTCGTTAATAACATTTTTAAAATGCGACGATTAATGTGAATTTACAACGAACAAAAAAAAAAGGATAGTGTCGAGCCGTTTGCAATTTAAAATTTAAACGAACAAAATAGAGAATAGTAAACTAACAGTACAATATAGTGAAATGATTATATTTTGTACTTTCTCCATTTATTTTTTGTCGAGCCAAGTTTTTTAATGGAAGTTTTCATTATCTCTGTCAGTGAACGCAAAGAGCGAAAATTAAATAGTGGAAATTCTGCGTGTGAATTTCATTCGGCGTGTAAATAATTCATAGCGAGCAAATTCGCACTGTGAGAAAACATGCCGAGGCTCGCTCTAAAATAATTCAACGACATTGTTTTATCGATCAATTTGCATCTCACTTCGAGCGTAAGCCGTCTTTGTAACTGACCCGACGACCTGCAGTACATATTATGGCCGCACGTTGACGTTAGTGTGGCACATAAACGCAACTATGTGATAGACGTTGTATACGATGGTGCGTTTATAAACTTTCTCACGCATGCACGCATACAATGCACGCCGCTCTCGCGAATAGATTGCATACAAAATAATGAAAAACGGTACAACGATCATGATAACGTTATCATGTGACTAACTCTTCACGCTTAACTAATTAACGTACACCGTGACGATACGTTTATTGAAAAATAAATATAAAATAGTGATGCGCACACATATACTCTCTTTCTTCTCTCTTTTTGTCTTTATCATAAACTTAAAAAAGATTTTTTTTGGTTTTTGTTTTAAAATGCAATGACATTTATATAATTGTATCGCGATAATTTGTTAAAAAAAAAGTAAGTACGTTTTTGATTAAAAAATATTACTTCTATTAATGCAAAATTGTTAATTTTATTTTACGTATATCGTATAAGTTTTTTCTATACTTCTAACTTATTAGAGATTACATTTTCTGTAAACAAAATTTTTTAAATCACGATAAAATTACTAGTATGTGTACTGAAACGAATAAATATTCATAAAATTAGCAGAATATTACAAGTCTCATAAAAATAAATGTATCATCTTTCCCATACTGTAATACTATTACACGAGATAAGTATTAATATGTATTTTATGTTACTAGAACAACACAGACGCGCGCTTTTATTTATGGATATCTTTCAATTTCTTTAACTTTTCTTTACTAACTTTAAATTTTTCTTTCGCAAATTGTCAGACTGTCAAAATTCTCATGATTTGCAAATAACACGAATGAAGCAAGTCACAGCGCACAAGCGAGACAATTAATCAACGTCGCGGAAAAGAGACCTCAACACTTTGATATATTCGAGTTCGAAGTTTCATGCTTTTTTATAAAAGGAAAGTTTAACAGAACAAAAATTAAATTATGACTTTGTATGAAATCGCTCAAGTTGTATGTTCGGGAAGGATATGATGATACTTTATTTTCGTCTTTTTTCTCACAATAATTGCATTATATTTTAAACTTCATATCGTGGTGTGTGTTTTAAAGAGGTCTGCTTTTTTAAATAAATTACCATAAATTGATTAATCGATTAACTTATCGTACAATCGGGGCTGTGTATTACTGTTTCGCGCCAAGCCTGCAGTTTAGCATTATATTATGTGGTTACAACTGTGCAAGGACAACTATGTGAAACATGCTTATAATCGATACGTGCAATTTCGGCATATTAGCGGTGTAAAGCATATATATACAATATATATATATATATATATATATATATATATATATATATATATATATATAGAGAGAGAGAGAGAGAGAGAGAGAGAGAGAGAATTTCGCTGGTCAATGATCACCGACACTATATTTCATTAAAAATTCCACGAAAAATACATAAAACAGATCGTCACTATTGCCATTATGTAGTTGGATGCATTTTAATATTCGCGAATGATATCGATAAAATATTATTGCAGAGAGGAGATCACGATAATTATTGTAATTACGTAGTGAGTTTAATGTCATGAAGATACTTTATATGTTTAACTATAAAGTTGAATTATATAACTTAAAAATATTCTGTTCATTATTGGAATCTTTCTTTGGTTATTAAAATCTCGTTATTATATTATTTTACATATGTGTAATTTTATTAATTTTATTAATTATACACATAAATGCTTCATTTGTATATATTTTCCGTTTTTTTTTTAATTATTTATTTGTTTTAATAATTCTTTTATTTTATTTTTATTTACAAGTTTCTTGATTTCCTGTATAACATTTTTTTGCTATACAGAAAACTTGTACATACTTATGTATTACAATAGTAGCGAAATAAATATTTATATATATATATATAGGTCAAACGATATGTTTCAATAATTTTACATAACACATCACGCATATTGGAATTTTGCTGGATGCAATTTAATCTCATTCAACTGGCATATTTTTTTGATTGGAAAAATTCTGGGAAATGCAAAATATTCAATTATCGATTTCCAGAGTATTACGTATATAAAATTTGTATGATGGAATTTATGGTTGGACCTGGTCCAGGAGTTCAAGGAGAATTTTTCTAATCAAAAAAATATGCGAGTTGAATGAGATTAAATTGCATCCAGCAAAATTCCAATATGCGTGATGTGTTATGTAAAATTATTGAAACATATCGTTTGGCCTTTCGTGTAGCAAGTATATTTTTTCCAGGCAATTTTAAAATATTACGATGTTAAATGGAATCTAACTCAGCAATAATCAAACTCAATATTTTCATGAGTAAGCGAGACCATTTTAGATTCTATAATGCACAGTTGGAAAGCAAATGACTCGTAGATATAAAATGATATTTTTCAATTTTTATGGGTGACATTTACTAGGTGATCGAAGGAATTTTTTTGCTGTCGCGGAAGCACTTCGAAAACTTGAATAACAGCAAAGTTGATTCTTGTATATAACCTTTCTTTATACAATATTTGATATTTCACATGATGTAAACGCAAGATATCATGAATATAAATATGATGGTATACACATAAGAATGTCACCATAAATTATTATAATTCTGTAGAGAACATTATTGATACAGTTTCATGTAATATTTAATTGAGAATTAGAAACATATGATAATTGGATATAATTGCGCAATATTTCTGAGTCTTTGATTTCCGATTTTTGATTTTGATATTTGCAAATATATATAAACTGTCACTTTTTATATTTTAAAGTAATATTTTGTCATAAGAATTTTTCAGAATGTAAAATGAACTTGTAGATGTTACATTCAAATAGTACCAATTTTTATTTTAAAAATATGTCAGTTGCTATTTCAAAAATACATTATTTGAAATGCAGAGCAATATAAAAAAGATGCACGCGTGTATGAATAGGAAAATATAGTTTTTTACATTACCTGTTATACATAAGAACATCGGGTTTCCATAGCCGATGCGGCGGGATTCTAAGGTCTCGTACACCTCCGTAGTCCGAGACATTCCATCTCATATTCACGTCGTTCCATTCCTGTAATTGAACGAAAATTATGCACAACTATACGCAAATAGGAAATTACAATGGTTAGCGAAAAATAAATACCAAAAAAAAAAAAACGACATCTTAATATTCAAATCAAGCGAATAAATACGAACAAGCATAAAAATCCATTAATTATTAATCTCTTATATATTTTTAAAATAATTTTTTTATAAACTTTTATATAAAATAATTTTTTGTAAAATTATCAATTCAATCATTCTAATTTACTAACATAGTTTGTGAACGCTCGTTTGTTTGCTTGGTTTAGATTCGGTTTTACAAAAAAAGATGCAAAAATTTTAGAAAATGACAACGAGAAATATATTTCATAAGATATATTGTATGTGTATAAATGTTATAGTTAACAGCTGTCTATAAGAAATATCCTTTTATCGATTAGGTTAACAATTTGATTAAAGCATTTTTGAGCAAAATTAATGTTTCACATAATCAATGGGGAACACGGATTTAATATATCGCAATCACGTTCAATTCAGTCACAGCGTTCTTTTCAAAGTGATGTTGACATTATCGATTTTTCAAGCGGCAAGTGCTGACCTTTGCTTTTTCGCAAATATTTTAAACTACATCGTCAAGTAAACAATACAGCATTTCAATTTAATTCTCGTTCGGGGAATTTACGAACGTGCAATTTTGCGAGGAAAGTCTTGTCCTTTTGCTTCTGTAATAAACAAAGCGCACCTTTGGGAAGCCATATTACGAGTCCGTAGTTCGTGTGCAAACAAATTCAATAAATTACTTCTAGTATCTTTCGCCATTTATTTGATTTCTTTGAGTCCGTAATTTTGTATATTTTTAATAAAGTTGTGTTGGCTTTTGTTACAAAAGAGAAAAAGAATAAATTAGTAAAATTAACGTTGAAAGCTTCTAACGCAATCTTTTATCATTACCTTTTATGATAGTAAAGTCTAATATCCGCCAATAATTTTTCGCGACATAAATTTTAGTTAGAATTTTAGCAGTTTAATACTACATACAATATTAGTCTATCAAAGTATACTTTTGAAATTTTATGCAAAAGACTATCATAGCAGAGATAGTGCATTTAGTTGGACACTGAGTATTACGGTGCTACGTGCCCGCTAATACTTTCCCCGTACTTTTCAAGAACATTTTCCAAACCTTCCCTGCAAGTTTTCATGACTCTTCCGAAGCGATTTAGAAACTTGGAAATATTTGTGGTTCGGGAACTCTTCGCTTTGGATTTGTAGTCCTTTCTTTCCTTGGCAGAGCAAAAATGAAATAGACAGAATCGATCCGGCCAATGTAATGTATAACAAATCGCTGCGCGATGTATTTTTGACCGGATTTTGTCATATATATTCGTGATTCGAATTATATTAAATATAGTTTCTCCCTCTCATACCAAATAGATAAGATCTTACGGATTGATAATTATGATCATAATGAGAAAAATATGTAAGAGATCACATTAAGAAAAATATAGGAAAAAGTTTTTTTAAGATTTCCCAGAAGATTTTCCAACAAAATTGTTGAAATGTTTTTGATAACAAGCTTAAATTTTAATCTCTAGCAAGCTCAAATTCCGTCGCCTCGACTGTCGTATTCGTGTCGATTAGTCACTGAACCTGATTGATTAGCTGCTGATGGAGTGCGCTGCGAGATAATTAACAATGGCGCGCGTTATTCAGCTCTGCACGGCGGTTTGTGGAGCCGCCATGCGTAGGCAATTATTGTTGTATAATCATCTTGCACGTAGGCAGAAAGCTGATGCTATTAATTGCAGCCATAGTTCAACCGTTGATACAGAAAAATCTTTTAGATTGCTTTCATATATAAGAAACTTTTTTTCTTAATATATTCCATTAATTGATTAATCTGACATATTTATATATAATTTGTATGTAGTAATATCTCGCATACTTTTAGCTCATGTTGTAATTTGTCAGCTTTATATAACAACTGATGTTTAAAATAAATTAAATATGTATGTATTGTATATTGTATTGTATATATTTCAAAAATTTTTCCATAAGAAAAATTATTTAGTATTTTTAATCTTTATTTGTTTGCCCGAAAACTCTTTAGAGTTTTAATTTTCGTTGAGCGAAAATTCTGTTCACATCGTATCCATGAAAAGCTTGTCCGTCATTATCGTTCTCTTGTCTCAGTATACTCTTATTTTTTGCGGGAAGGAAAAACTAATTGAGTCATCGGATATAGTTATTGAAGGTAAATCCTTCTTTTGCAAAAAGCCATTTTGTCGATCGCACGACAAAGCTTGTTGGTATTTTCTCAGGGTGAAAAGCGATTCGACCCTGCCTCGGTTGCGTCTTTTTACACGCGTTATCGCTTCCTTATCGTTCCGTTCTATGAAAAGCGAGATTCTCGAACGCGAGCAATGATCCATCTGTCTTCCACAGAGAAGACAAATACCGGCAATCTCGTTTTGCACGCTCGCTTTACGAACACTACTGAAAAATACCTCTCGGTGATGCACGAGCCGATGAACCGGATGTAAAAGTAACCGGATATATAGGATAAAAATCACAGGATCGGAATGGAATTCCGTTGCGAAGTGCAATTTTGCGAATCACGCGGATTCCGAGCAGAACGGCTTTCGAGATGAATGCCATTTACAAGTCGCGTCTTTAGAAACGCGACCTATTTTCTAAGACGGTATTTTTATGGATAAAGAGAGTTCTCTGATTTATTTTTTTGTAGATAAAAATGTTTATACCATCGCTACATATCCGTAATTTATTTGCTTGTCATTATATATATCTTAATTTTTTTTTTTAATTTTATTGTATTATGTTTTAATCTCTCGATTCTTTCGATATAATTATGAGAGAAAGATAATTTTACGCAATAATGTTGAGTAGCTCTAATTGTTTTGTAAGAGAACTGATCGTTTGTGGCCGATTTGTAGTCGAGCCGTTAAACCGCGTTTTCTAAAACAGGAGTAGCTCTGTAAAAGATGAACGTAAAACGGCGTGACGACGGTAACGATGGAAAACCATAAAACTTAACGGCATCGCAAGCACGTGTTTTTATCTTGCTATTTCAGTGTTTATGCTATTACACGACAATCGGCAAGTATGGAGGAAGCAGTAGAGCGGATAGAATTGTTATATATTAAGTTAAAAAAATTAGGCAAAGAAGCAGAGAAATACGAGAAACGCAATAATTTTCATAAAGTATCTTTTTTCCAAACTTTTTGAGGTTTAGAAAACTTTTCTAATTAAATGCAATATCATATATAATATTAGTTTATCGCTTTTAAAAACATGATTTATGTTTAAAAAAAGTAATAGTTATATATATTTACAAAAGTAGCAATTTTATATCTAATTTGAATGCTCTCTAATATATATATATATATATATATATAATAATTAAATAATATTTATATTTGAAAAAATGAGATAATTATAAAATATATAGCGCTTTATGTAAAATACAATTTATGTTCCATTAAAGTCAAAAGAAAGAATATATCCATCAAGCGTTTCTCTATACGATAATTATGCATCCAGCGAAAAGTGGAAACTCTCGTGTAGTTCGGTGATTTGCATGTCTAATCTAGTCTTAGTTAGCATAACTTCATGGAGAAAACGTGGCCTAATATTCCTGCACGTACTATAATTCCTGCAACTGTATGATGTGGGATATTCATAAACTTGAAATATATATCCGTCATATTATCTTTGGTATAATTTGTAAGTTCTATGTCGCAATTGGAGAATTCATTACTTATCTCCTTGCTGTTACCTAAATTTTGTTAAAATTTTATTGAACGTTTTCAACATTACTTTCATTATTATTGTGAATTTAAAAGAAACTTTGCAAATTTAAAATAAAAACAAATTTAAAAAATCAACTATAAATATATTTTTCTTTTTCCACATAATTATAAATAATATTATACCCTTATAACAACATAGAAATTATATTTGCCAATTTTATTTTGCCAATAACTTACGAGTTAGAGTATGCCGTTATTATTTATATGTTTGTAAATAATTTATTTATCATTACGATCAGAAAACAACATTAAAATATGGCGATTGTATATTTATACGTGTACAGGCTGTATATCACAACATATTTCATTCATACAAATTTTTTTTTTTTTTTTTTTTTTTTCACGGATTATATTATATCGGAGCGACTTTTGTCCTTACTCAGGAAACGTAAACATATAAATACGTTTTATGAGTTTAAAAGAAATGCCTTTTATAAGTTCACATCCATTACCAGTCCATTTGTTCGAGACAGCCACTCTGTCTTAAAAGGAGCGTTCCAGCAGGCGATGCTGTCAAAAATCAAATATAAAATACTAACGGCCATTCTTTCTATAACGACAATTACGTATCTGGAGGATACGTGTATGCCGCCATCCACGGAATGAAACACAGCGAGATATTTTACTGGAAGATCGAGACAAATGAGGAAGCTTAATCGAATCGCCAGCCAATCGCGAATTCCTTCCTCTAGGAATCCACGCTTTTTTCTTAGCCGAACGATTTTCACGAAATGAAGAACTAGGATGACGAGGGGACGAGGCATTCACGTTTTAAACTCGCAAATCGGGAATTCGAATAATTTTGATTACCATCGCTGCTCAGATTCCCGGAATCTCGATCGCCATTTTATCGCATAAAATCAGGAACTGAATAAGGGGATGGGATACTTTGGCGGTTGTCACGAGAAGGCCGATCTATGGCGCCACATCGTCGGGGATCTCCCTTTCCGCTCCCGGTTTCCCCTCGACAAAGTTGTCGATTAAAGTAACGAACGATCGACCGAAAAAGTAATAAACTTTTTCGTGAGACCGAATTATTCAATGAAACGTAAACCCCACAAATTAAGATCGAGAGGAAGGAGAAGAAGAAGTTGCATTGAATATCGTCCTTTTTTTACAATCACTATTCGTACTGAAATTTCTAGTCACTTCTTTTTACAACAAATGTTCAGTAAAGCTATCATATTCCGTGACTTGTCAAATTTTAAAATTTGATGTTATCTTAAAAATTATATCGATTAAAATTTACAACTTTGTGAAACTCTAAGTAAACTTTTATTTTAACTGCTTTTTTGCTTTAAAAATATTAACACAAATTTTTGCAAACAAAAACCGACATGTAGAGCACACATAAAGTCTATTTTTTGTTAGTTTAAAAAAAATCTTATAAAATATATAGAGAGAGAAAGAAATAATTAAATATTTTATTAATATTATAATATTATAAGGAATATTATTCGGTACTGCTTTTATTAATGAGAAATATTAAATGTTTGTGTAGATTATTGGGAAAATACAATTCTAATAGTGCTTGAAACTGCAAGTCTCATTTCGTTTACGAATTACATCACTTTCGCAAGATGTTAATAGAGTTAATGACCGCATTGCTATCCGATTAGAAACCTCTTAAAGTATCTACGTGCATTGTAAACCAAATCACGACAATCTATGTTTTAGTTACTAACATATATTTATACAGCAGAAATAAATTTCGGGAAGATAACGAAATACTTTCCAGTAAATCACAAAATTGCTATAAAAGATATATTTAATACGAAATGTGTGTAAATAAAAAACATTGTCAAAAAGTACAAATAAATGACAAAGAGAAAGAATGCATTCTCACTTTTTTACATATCATATGTCATACGTGTTAGAAATTAAAATAAATTAGTGCTATATAAAGAGAAAATTAATATTTAATATTAAACAATTACAACAAAATGATTTTGTTTTATAATTGACTTTAAATTCAGCAAAAAATAATCGATTTTTGATATAACTAAAATTGAGACTCCATTTACTTTAATATTATTAATACAATTTTGAAGAATGCCTAATATTATTGGCAGAATTTTAATTAAATTATTTGCGATAACAAAATAATTATAAAATGCAATTTAACAAATATTATTTCATTAAATTAAACTAATGTCGCTTTCGGATATTTCGCTTTGTTATTAAAAGGAAAACGGATCGTCGGATTTGCAACTAATAGTAAGTCTTCATTCTCTTCATGAAAGACGCAATTACAGCGTCTTCTGAAGCTTATACAAAAAGTGAACAGCAAAGGATGATGGAAGAGAACGCTAGGTTACGATACGATGTTGTCGCGATGCATAAACTACACTATATATATGGTGTGTGTTCGCGCATCGTAACACTTTTATCAAAAAGATTGCAACAAGCTGTTGTTGCGTTGTAGCTGACAGCGTTTTAGATCGGTAGCGAAATAAGGCAGTACAACGTATCTCGAGAAGATGCATTAATAGTAAGAGCTTGAGAAAAGGAGCTCTTTGAAGAAATGCAGTGCCGGTTTATTCTTTGCGGAAGTTCCATTTCAGCTCTTTATATATTTTTTTAATTTGCTTGTTTTGCACTCAGCCATATACTTCATATACATTATAAACCAGAATGTAGAGAACGTAGAAAACATACTGTTGATGTTGTATCCAACACACTTCTAATAAATTAGAAATTATGTATATAGTACAATATACAATATTTAAATATATTTTCCGTGCGGAAGGTATATTTATATATATTATATATCTAATTATCATCGAACACACACACACACACACACACACACACACACATACATAAATAGCTTGATACTCGAAATTATAACTTAGATTTGATCTAGAAAGAGTTATGCCCCGAGGACGGGAATATAAGAGGGCCGTTTTTGTGTCATATTTTCGCCACCAGTTGATAGTTATACCCAATGACAATTTACCACAACACGACCATTTCGGCACGAGTTGTCCCCAGGGAGATGGAGACTCTTTTATCCGATGTCCTATCTACTCATCGAGATCCCCCTCGGACGTGGATTTAATTTAACGAGACGCTGAAATTCAAGCCGCGCTTGACAAACGAAGCGCCAAGTTCACTCTTCCCTCGAGCACATAACTTCTTGTCGTACCGTAGTGCGACCTCAATTATCTTTCTAATGTTATTTCAATTCTATCTTCTAAGAGAAAGAGGAAGAATGGAGTATATCGCATATTACGAGATCTGACAATGATCGGGATATATATGCTTCACTGATTAAGTTACATCCAGAAATAGAGTAGCGAGTAGTACTAAAATAGTACAAGTGTATTACCATAAGATCTGATAAAGAAAATTTAATGTATATTTTTCAAGTCATAAAAAGTTAAAAAAATGTATATCAAATATTATATAGTAAAAAATTAAATTACTTTTACAAATTATATTAATTTAGAAAATTTAGGTATTATTTCTTCTTTTTCATTATTTTTATATTTCATTATAATAGATATATAAACCATATATATTCACATTTATATAATTATTGTTCTTAACATTTTACTTAATAGAATTTATTCACAAAAATAATACAAATATATTTTCTGTATTTCATATCTTTCTATAAACATGTAATTAAAATAGTTGCACCTCAAAATTTTACTCAATTTTTGTATCAAAATATAATTATAAGTGAAAAATATATTTGAAAATATATTTAGAAAAAAAATCAAACATAAAAACATAAAAATTGATATTTAATAAAAATATTATTAAAAGCAATATAGCAAAATATTGATTTTCAGATATGAGAGAGATATAAAAAGCAGAAAATACATATTTCAAAAATATGCAATGAGACGCAAATAACGGTGAGGTGGGCCAGAACAGAAAAAAAATATAGTCATACTATACATATATATTACACGACAAACACATAAGCGAGATTTTCTTTTTTTCTCGTTAACTCATAACTTGTGCAGACATTTTTCAATAGTATTTACAACTAAATGACGTTAATGCCACTCATTTATCACATGATCATCAAGCTTGTTCGATAAATAATATAGTAACAGTATAATATCTTATGCAGCGTTAATAAAATGCTTCGCGTTACAGAAGCTGAAGTTACGAAGTTTCATTAAACGTCGCTAATTAATTACGCGAAGAAATTGTTAGCCAGCTATTATTTATGTTAAGGAACGTGCGTCCGATCGCGTTTATCTCCGTTTAAGGCTGGACCGCTTTTAATTGTTGGCGTCGTTATTATAGCGCGGTAATTCCTGTAATTCGGCGAGTTAAAAAGTCACACAGATAATTAAGAGGCATCGAGGCTCTACTTTAATTTTAATACTCGGAATGCCGCCCCTTGCGTCCGCGCCTTTCATTGCTGCTTAATTAAACTCGTACGGGAAAGTCGTTTCATTGTTGTTAAGAATATGAAGAACGCGGGGTGAGAAATGGGAAGCGAAGCTGCGCGCCGAAAAAAAGTGATGACGAGATAAAAGCTACAAAAAAATCCTTCCTAAAAGAAGTAAAAAGATAGAGCCACAGTAATTTAAATTACAGTTTTCCAAGCTATTGTAAGGCTCTCACGTATGCGAGTTTTTCCTCTGCATGCAGACTATGAATCTCTTCAGTGTTAATCCTTTTCGTCATTTCCCCGAAATTCGCAGCGTCAGCGAACTCGCCGCATTCGCAGTTGCAAATCGTGCAACTCTGCGGTAGATTAGGCCAGCAAATAGAAAAGTGTATTTACGTAGGTAACGTGCAGGACTCGAAGGGCTGCGTTATCGCGGTAGCGCCTTAATCACATTCGCAGCGCACGTATTGTATATTTACCTCAATAGTAAATACTCCATTCGCCTTAGCGTATAACGCGTACTGATGCACAGAGTGCATAGGATATATCCATTAATCGCGATCAGAGCACGAATGAAATTGGGTCGTCCAAAGTTTCCCGCAGGCTTTTTGTCTTATAATAGCACGTCATGACATTCATAAAATATGTTCATGTTTTTTTTTCGAGCGTACAGTGTTGGTTTGTTTTAAAAAAAGCTTAACTCGAGTTAATATAATAAAAAATATGTTATTTATTATTCTAACGATTTCTATTATAATTTTATGTTAAAATGAATAAGCCATTTTTTTTTTTTTTTTTTTTTTTTTAAAGAGATCTGTTATTTTATATGTTGAACAGAATAAATACATATCTGCGAATATATGCATAAATTATGAATAGTAGAAAAAAATAATCATTCAGAAATGTTAGAAAAGTATTTTTAACGTATTGTTTTAATTCTTTAATTTATATGTATAATTATTTGTTCAACATTTATAAAGATAAAAAAAAAGAATTGTTAACATAAATTAATATTATTTATTCATCGAATTTAAAGTGTTTCCTTGTAATTGTGTTACATCATTAAATTTTAATTACAACAAACTAGAGTTAATATCCCTTGAAGTTATACAACACATACTCATCCGTTCTATATAACTAAGCTGTAAAACTCGTCAAAGTACCTGCGTCTCTCGCGCAACTCATACCATCAGAGCATTAACAAAGAACAAACTTTATTAGATTCTTTTTACATGCACGGGCCCGCATCGAGTATGCCTGCAAAAAATGCTTCAATCGCATGCAAATAACAAAGCAGTTATTCAGAGCAATCAAGATGAACGAGTCGTCTTGTAGATGCGCGTCGAGGAAGAGACTTATAACAATGTACGTTCACGAATCTCACACAGACGCGCGCGCGCGCGCGCGCAAGTAAAAAGTAAAAGACGCAAACGAGAGAAAAGAAATGGAAACTCATAAAAGTGCTGAATAACTCGGGGCCAATATAAAGCACGCCAAAGTGAAATCGAGCTTGGCACGTGAAGATCGAGCGCTTCGCGCCCCGAGTTTACAGCCTGTCAAGAGCTAGACCTTGACGAATGGCTGCGGAATTTGCTCGAATCGAGTGGGTCGACTGTCCTATTTGGCCTCCGGTCTTGGAAATCAAGTAGTCTGAGGACCACTCGAATCTTTTTTTTCCCCTGTAATTCTGAAACGACACCTAGATGCTATTCTTTCTCGTCCTCTCCAACGTTTCCGCCCGTATGAAAGCTCTTTTCTTATTTATCTGTCGGCGCATACAAATACACGAGATCTCGCTGATTTCGGTGACTTGAGGATAATCAAAGATGCCCTATGAACCTCGGATATTCGTCAGGCGGCGTGACAATGTCGAGTTTGCGCCAAAACTAGGGAGATTTTACACCCACAGCTTATAACACATTGATGTCCTTTGATCAGAGAGGTACCAGCAGCTAGTACCGTAACTCAATTTTCGGCGAGAGCCAGTTAATGCACCCTCGATTACTCAAGCGACCCGGATTTATCGGAAAACGACCCCCTCGTGGAAGGAGCCTTTTCTTGTCCCCAGCGGACGTGCGAGTTGAATTCATTATAGTAACCCGGATGGCATGTAATTGTGACTACGGCGATAACGCTATAATCAACGTTTCTGTCTCGGGATCCGCGTGACGTGTACATATAAATTTTGTATGCATATGTTCTCTGACGTATGTAAAGTTTAGATCTGTGTCCGTGTTAACAGTCAACGGACTAGAGTGACGATGGTCATTTAAACAATTATTTAATAGGCTTTGTATAACAAAGTTAATTTCACGTTTTACATTCGCATTCGCGGCACTCTTAATTAATAATATTGATTTTTCGAATTTGGACCGCGAATTTTTCCGATATCGCGAACAAATCGAAATGTTTTATCGCAATTCAAATCTACAAAATATAATGAATAAAAATTTATGTTAGCGAAAATGAAAAAGCTACTGCTAATTTCATGGAGAAAAATATAACAGCTTGACTGAAAGCGGCTTTCCATTGCTGGGCTTGCATTTTCATCTTTCTCGAAAACATATTTTTAAGACTAATTATATTTTTCATTAGCAGATTCGTATTTTGTATTGCTTGTATCTTTCTTTTTAATCCTCTCTATTCATTACGCGCGGCATAAAAGAGAGCTTTTTCAGGAATAAGAAAGAACTTCATTCTTCTCGCCATCTTTAATGAATTGCTTTTGATATGGCGCAAAGCGCAGCTTCTTTATTTCATCGACCTACCTCGTTATGAAGTAATATAGAGAATAATTAGAAAAGTACCTAATCGATGGACACATAATTGTAATTAATTATATAATCGCTTCGAAAAAAAGTTGCCAATTACGAAGTTTCTTTGTTAATATTAATTGAAATCTAATTCAAATAGGATCTTATCCAGTCTCACAAAAATATCAACATTTTACAAATTAGCATCACCGTTTATAATATTATCTTCTGTGATATGATTTATGCTCGATTTATAAAATAGATAGTAATTTACAAATTTTGCTTTAAATGTTTTTTGTTTTTGTATATTTAAATACTTCGGCACTTTTAAGTAGGTCGAGAAAATATTTACGAGCAACTACATCGTTGCAAATCTAATTTATTCAACCACGTGGAATCTAAATAATTCATAACACATAAAGTGTGCCGTTGCATCGCGAGCTTTTAACAAGAAGCAACGTAATTCTTGAAAAAGTTGGCTAATTTATCCTTAATCGCGCGTGCGTCTTTCAGAAAAATATTTACGCGAGAGAATATTTTCGAGACACACTCTGTCAAGAAATGAACCGGAAAGATTTATTGCGTATTTTCGCCATTTCTATGCCACACAGACTAATTTTCTAATTTTCCGTTGTCAAAATATCTTATACACAACGCGCGCAGGACATACTATGTACTCTAATTTTAAATTGCTACTAAAGAAATAAAATAAAATAAAAAAAATATCGATCAGCTTTTGATCTCTTTTACGTATATATATTTTATGTATTTTATTTTAAACCGTAAACGCTGTTAAAAATACTCGCTCCAGTGTTATATCCTAAACGGACGCACGTATTAAGATCACAAATCGACATTGTCGAACGCAATCAATGGCAAACTTGTAACTATATTAAAAGACGCATCAAGCGACAATGCAGTCATAATAGTACAAAAAGATATTCTTTTCTTATTCCGTTTCTTTTTATTCCTATTCTTAATAAATAAACTGTCGCGATTTCTCTCTTTTTCTCTATTTACCTTTATTTTTATACAAATTGATAGGATATAATGATTTTTTTAATCTAAAAATACAAGATTAGTAAAATAGCAGTATTGAAAAATATTTTAATTGAATGCAATGCGTGGTCATAAAAAGAGAAAGACCGCTATTTTTAACGTTTTAATTCCAAAATTGTTAGCTCTTTTTAGAGAGTATATTTTTGTTTGAAATGGTTTTTTTTTTTTTTTTTTCCCCAAGGGACTTTCTCAGATTGTTGTTCGCAAATTCCGCACAAAAGATAATTGAAATTGTTTGCGTGGGATAGCCGAAACATTATAGCTGGGCGTATATCCGCCGACTTTGGCAAATATTCCGTTCGTTCCAGCATGCTCAAAGCTTGTGACCGAGAAACGTCGTTTCCTGGTACAGCGGATTTGTACAGGAATTCGAGGAAACGTATGCGCGTCCATTGTCCAAACCTGGAAATGTCTCCATCAAAAGAGCTCGACGAAAGAATGGCTAATTGTTGAATGACGAGAGAAATAACGTTTATCATGTAATTTATATACTTTTGTATTTCGAGAAGATGAGAAAGCAAAGAATAGATATTTCGGAGAAAATTGAGAAAAATTTGCTTAATTGTACGTAGATGTTTTAATGAATAAATAACTTAAAAATGTGTCGTTAAATAATTCAGCATTCTTATTAGATTATTTTGGTCAATATCAAATAAAGAATGTATCAAATTATTGAACGTTGTTGAATATATGGGAATAGTGTATTATTCTGATAAAATTATTTGCATCTCCTGATTTTTTAAGTTTTTTATATATTATACGTGATATAAAATTATAAGGAAAACTTTCATATCCTAAGTTCTGTCGTAAATTAGAGATTTTTTTTCGAAATGGGTTTTTTTTAGCAAATAAAATTGAATGTTTTGGAATTCTAAAGAGCCGCGAGAAATACGAAAATGATAACGAAGCTGTAATCTTTCATTTAAAGGAGAGTTTAACTATTAAACTTTCCGGGTTTATATCTTTGATCTCTTTATTTAGTCTTAATCCTGTCATAGTTATTCTCCGTAGTACAAAGCGAAAGGAATGCATAAAGCAGAGCTTAAGATTTTCATATTTAGCGAAGATTTATACATCTCTCGGGAAATTTGTGTACCAGACCGATTCAAAGTTTGAAATTTAGGAAAGTTTTGAATAAATATTGATAAAATATTAGTAAACAAATATCATTGCCTACTTATTTCATATAAGTAGGCATAGCGCTTTTCAAATTACTACAAACTATTGTACATTATCATAAGTTAAACATTGATATTATTTTCAGTCTTGTTAGAAACTCGAAAAAGTAATTGTCAAATTTTTTTACTTTTAAGAGAGAATATACAAATAGAAGAAATAAATATAATTATCTTTATAAATTTAATTTCTTATAATTAAATTTAATCATTATTCTTAAATTCTCAAATCAAGATACGAGTAGGTGAATTTTCAAGTTCTGAAAGGCGAATGAAAGTACTCGATATCTGTGATGAATTTTACAATGACCTAATTAGTGATTCCAATAATAAACTCGTACCATTTAATATCAAGCTATTTTTTCCTGCTGATATGAAGGAACGCGGAGAAAAAGCGCAATTAAAGCAGCACCCCTGATGCTGTGAGCGCAGCAATTAATTCTGTGGGGATATGGCATGATATTGATTAAAATAATGGCGGAATTAAAAGTAAGTCGATACGTGACGGCTATTCAAAAATTCATGAAATGCCAATTGATGAAACGATCTAAATGGCATTTTTTTAGATACGTACTCAGAACTTTCTCCGCATCAGGAGACGCTCAGCGATTGGGTATTTCAATAGAAATATTGTAATTTTTCGCGATTGTTGGCTTGATAACTGTATTTACATGGTAACAGAAATCTATTCCTAATCAGTATGCGAGAGCTATATTGAAAGCGACCCGTGTATCGACGCCTTTATATATATTACTGCTTTCTTCCCAGGGAACCTTTTGATAAGGATATTGCACTCCTTCATAAATGAATCCTGGCTCGCGGCAAGGAAAAAAAATGAAGTGCACGATATCGAGAAAACGTTGAAAATTAAATCGACATGAAATTAATATCGGGTATTAAAATCGCTTTATTTTTTACTACACGGCTAATTGAGAAATTAAATTTGACGGGTAAATAGTGGCGCTTCAAATCAAGAGTTCTCGATTTAAATAATTAACGCACGAAAGTATTGTAATTTAATACGCTTAATTAAGATTAAGATAACTTATCTGAGTTTCTTTTTCTGACTTAAAAAAAAAAAAATCAGTTGCAAACCACGCGAAACGTAAACTATTGCCGATTCTTGTGACATCTTAATTAGTATCAGAAAATTTCAGCCAAAATTTGTGCTATTTTTGCACATTTTTTATTTAAGCGTTTAGATATTGTTTTATTTTATAATTAAAGAAAAATTTATATTAAAAGAGTATATTGTTGAATGAAACAAATTTTTCGATTTGATTCCAATTTTTCAATTTCAAATAATTGATATAGAGAGCGAATGTAGAAAAATCCAGTTTGCTTACCAAGCTAAAAGCCGCGGATATAACGTCAATTTGATAAGATCTGTCGAAGAATTGTATTGTTTCTCTTCGCGATTAATTCTAAAATTAAATACAAAGGATTCAAATTTTATATATCGTTTTGTACATGCGTAAATAATTTTTTTCTACATTTGCGAATCCTAAGTGAGATATATTGAGAACATCGGATAAACTCGTCTCTTAGTGCACGTATGGAATGGAGAAAAAAAAAACGGGGTCGGATGTAACGAATGAAGAAGATGGAGGATGCAGTACACGAGGAAGAAAACGAAAAAAGAGATAGGTACTACTAGAAATGAAAAGGTATGAAACACCGCGGTTTGTCAGTCATAATACTGGTTGGTCCATTAAAACACGCCGAGATTCGAGCTTGTCTTCTACCTCGAGTATTCTCTTTCCTAGAGTCGATCGAAAAGTTACATCGGACGTACAGAGTTTCTTCACCGCGATCGCGTAGCGTAGATTTTCTCGCACGACGTAGAAGTTTGTTCAACTTGAAAAAGCTTTAGAAGATTTGCCGATATCATTCCATCGATAACGCGAATAAATTGAAAATGGATGACAAACATCTTAAGAAATATTTACATAACATTAATCAAGCTCAAAAATCCTTTGAAATTAGGGGAAAATGATTTTCTTTTAAAATCTTTATCGATGACGAATTGAAATATATTTAAAAAGTTTAGTCAATTCATGTTGAGATCGTTTATCTTACATGTAAAATGTTATTAAGTTATTAAATTAAGATTGTTTCAGAAGTTGTTCGTTCTTCACAAGCCTTTTAACGTCCACGAAAAAATCGTTTTAGTTACATATAAGGCGTAATTCACATAGTGATGCACTTATACGTAATACATCGTCCTTGGCGTGTAGTTTTATATTTTATGTTGTACAAGAGTTGCATTGGTTTTCACTCTTAGCACGTAGTAAAGCACACCACTGTTCGGAAAGTTTCCCATACACGCATCTATATATTATTTTCGCTCTATGAGATTTATCGCCTCTGCGATAGTAATGAAACTCGCAAAACCTGTCTGACAAGAAGCATGTACGAGGAGTTTTTTTTTTACATATCCGTAATGTAAAAATCGCTCGATAAGTTTTTAAAAGGCGCGATCAAGGAAACATTTTCTAACAACGTCAAGTTTATAAATTATTCTTGAAATAATTTTGAAATAACTCGGTAGACATCCAGAAATAAAAGAGAAGATTTTTGGAATCCGGAAAAGATCCTACGTGTAATTCAACGGTTACGTATAGCGGGCTCGCCTACCGAAATACACTATATCGTCCAGAGGAAGATACCTAAATGATCCAAACACGGTATCTCCATTACCCGATAGTCTACAGAATCCCTGGGCAACCATTTCACCGGTCCCGTACAACCATCGCCCATCCATTGGAAGAAATTGTCAAATACCTAGGGACGTACGTGTAGATTACGAGACACCCGGTATACGTTTCGCGCATGTACTTCGCACGTGCTATCGTCGACGGCTTGCGGTATCGTCGCGCTAGTTGCATTCCCTGTTCCATCAGCGAAAATTATGTAAATACATTCCCTTCTTTCATCCCGATGCATAAAGACGATGGAACCGAAGTAACGAAACTTTATGCAGCGCCGTCTCGTCTCGTCTCGTCTCGTTTCGTCTCGTTTCGTCGTCATGCTAGTTTCGTCGAATCGCGTTGCGTTTCTCCGGCGCAAACAAATTTTGCACCACTTTTTACATAAATTTCAGCATCGATCATCTCGATGTGTTCAGTTAATTTAAGAGGAAGTGAGATGCGCTCGATGTATAAATACGACAGTTATAATCGGCGTATTATAAACAGCTGGTCGGAAATGATTTATATCAATTGAGTAATATATGAGTATTAGATAATTATTTGCCAAAATTGTAAATAATAATTAAATGATTAGAATAATAAAATAGTGATGACGCCAATTTACAAAAATGAAAGAATTAATATGAAATAAATTGAATATCATACTCTCTCTCTCTCTCTCTCTCTCTCTATATTGATATATTACAAAGGTATCGTTTTACAAACGTATTTTTATTTATAATTTTCCACTCGCAAAAATCGATCATTTCTTTCAAATTAATTCATCGTTCAGTTTGCAAACCAAATATTAGTCAAACGCGTCGGTCTATTCAATAGCGATACGGTGAGAATTGGAACGGAATTGCTTTATAAGCAAGCGTGAGTATTGAGAATAATATCGAAGGGTTTCGAGCATATATAAAAGGCACTTTTTAACCTTATATTTTTTCAATTTATTCACGACAAGAGATAATGGTTAAGTACAAGTTATGTAAAATAAATAAGTTACGTCACTCGCGACATAGGTTTGGAAATGGAATATCTCTTGCTGTGTGATTTAATGATCAATCCGCAGTGATTAAGTTGATAATTTCTAGCGGTTGTAATTGCAAATATCAAATATATTCGCAATATTAACGCGGACTATGCTAATACATTGTGCATTAGTTATTGGTATTAACATTGCAAGTTAAATTTTGATATTATATGTGTTTCACGGATTATCATATTTTTTAAGAAATAAAAATATTTCTCATTGATCTCTATTATTTCCATGACAGATAAAATATGTTTAGCTGTATCTTGAAAATACGATTTTTCCATCTTGAACACGTATGCCCTTCTTCGTGAAACACGGATTTAATTTCGGTTCTTTTCTTGCATTCGACACAAGTGCATTCGATAGCTACGTTTCATATAACATTATATCGATACACGCGGACGTCGAATGTCCCTTGAGTATCTGTACGATTTATATTTGGGAAACGTATCGGTTTTCTAAGTCAAATGCAGCTGCGTGTTACTTCCGTATGCATTGGTCGTCATGAGACACAGAGGAAAGATTAAATAGCGAGAGATGAAAGCTGACGTTTCTATATCTTCGGTACGATAGTACCTTCGAAATTACAAATGTTATCAAATTAATTTATCAGATGTCACAATGCGAAATAGTTTCACAATTGAAACAAGTTAGTTACTAAGAAAAGTATAATATAGAATCTACATAAGTATTAAAAATGACAACGCGATAACAGCAAGATATATACTTAATAAAATTTGTCTCTTCGAACGAATCTGGAATATCAACTAGCAATTGCAAAAATTTTAAATCTCTGCGGGCAAAATTAGCTACCAATCAGCAGCGTAATAATGATTTTTACCCTTCATATCGTTGTTTGTATCGTCAGTTGTGCCAAAGGACGTTACGCGTCGGACGTTACGCGGTGCGATTCGTCAATCAGCATTCAAAAAATGGTAATGTTCAAATTTAGGCCATTGTTACGTGCGTGAACTCACGCAGAATTTACGCTCAACAAACCGCGAAAAATAAGCAACGACGATCGCTTTCGAGCCCTGTGAACGGATCGAAACCCGCTCTCTGGAAGAAAACACTGCCGCAGTCTTAATAAAGGCGCATCGTCGCTTGAAAAAGTAACCTGTTGCGGCTACCCTATTAATAGTTGGGGTGCCGATAAAAATCCGATCTGATATCGCCGCGGTTTTACTCGAAAGCTTTTCTATCATATATTTTGAAGTATGCTGATGATCCAATGATAAAGTTGCAAATAAACGATACAATCAACGTTTAGAAGCAACGAACAATTTTTTTTTATATAATAAATTTTGAATTATAAAAGATTAATGCTTTTATATTGATAAAACAATAGCAGTAGTATATCTACTTTTGACATATCGATCTTTGGCGGGTAAAAACTGATAATTGCACGAGTGAAATGTAATCATATGTAAATAGAGTCAGTTTATATCACGAATTTTGTTCCCAATCTTTTTGCACCAATAACTGCCTGATTTACGTGACGCAACTATTTCGCGAAAACGATTTGAAACATCGGATAAAACTGAACGATGTGTAACGCGGTAATTGGATCACTCTCAAATACACTTGAAACAACTTTGGATGAATCAAGACTGACGTCCAATTAATAGAATATTGAAGATTTGTTAAAAAATGACAAATAGTTTCGAAGAGTTTTATGCCGTTCGTGTAATTGGCAACAATCAATTTGAAGGAAGTCGCGATTTGTTTTATTTTTCACGAATTGGAAACTTTGAGTAAATCAGAGAGACTTACCAGTTTCAGCCAAAGATTCGTGATGAGCAACTGATTCTTTTCGTCCTATAACAAAGATCAAATATTAATAAATTTAAACACACACTACATACACATTAAATAACTGTTTTCCCGTTTAAAATATATTTTTAATGTTGGAATGAAAATTATTCATAATTCGTCAAAAAATAGCATTTCACAATACTATTACATAGTTTTTTAATATTTATGAATAGTAAAATACACACACACACACACATTTTATATTTAATTTAAACAGGTTTTAAACTTCTACAATTAGAAATTAAATGGAATACTGAATGAAAGATAAATAAAAGCAAATCTAGATTATTCTGCACAAAAATATTTTATACACTTCGAAAAGTAAATTTATAATATGGCATGTTAACATTATACATAAATATATACACAGTTTCTATTTTTTGTAAATTTATTTCCACCAAAATTTCATCGCCACGGAAATAGTACTTGAAATATTGATGATTTTAAGCTTTAATTAACACTACAGTCAAAGCTAAAATAATCCTATTCTGTTGGCCTTTATCAGTTTTTGTATACCAATTGAAGCCGTCAACTCTTATAAAAACGTACATTATTTCCAATTCGTTATTGGACACTAAACGAGAAATTTGATTACATCATAACCAATAACAAAAATAATCAAGTGAATTCGAAAAATTCAATACGTCTTTTAAAATACGAACGTACAAACAGAAAGAATTTATATAAGCTTATTTTATATCGAACATTGAAAATAACAATGTGTACAAAATATAAAAAAAATAAAAGTTCTTATATAACAAAATCGATATGAAATTTTTTAATCTGAAAAATTCATTACCAATTATATGGTAAATTACTATACTTATGTGGTAAAGCTATTAAAAGATGTATATGTAAAATTCTATTGCAACATAATGGCAAATTGATTTTTTGTTAATAAGGTTAATAAAGTTTTTTAATAAGGTTAATAAATTTAATAAAGTTTTTAAGAAACATTATCTAGAATTTTTCATATTTGCATTTTAGTCCTTCACAAAGTTTTATTTAATATTATGTTTAAAATTATATTATACAAAAAAATTGTTTGTCACGAATGAAAAATAGAAGCACACGAGTTTATGAAAAATAAGGTATACAAAAACTTTGAGAAAATATCGAAAACAAGATATAACGTCAGCTTCAGAGACGGCAGAAGCGTTGTTTTATATCATATCCGCATGTCAAAAGAAATATTCCGAAGACAAATGTGCGACGAGTGAATGCATGCAACGATCCTCGCGACTTCTTGACATACAAGATGAGATTGTTCGTGATGTAACGCTTAGTTAACAATATTGTTGCCATTTTTACTATTGTCGCAGTAGGAATTTTCCGGTTTCGTTCGTTTGTTCGTTTCGCGCATTGTCAGCCTCGTCACGTAAGGCATTGGCTTTCGGGTTTCCCAGTGTTCAAACCGCGTTCTTATCCTGATTACAAGCGCGCCTTACAGGAGGAATGCTCACCTCCCGAGAAGCTGCATTCCCGTGTCCCAGAGGAGGCTCGCATCCACGAAGATGAGCTTCGATATATCCTCGAAACATACAGCGATACGAGACATGGATATCGATCCTTGTATCCGGAAAGCACGCAAGGGAGAAGCGCCGATAGGAACAAGGAAATAATATATCATGTTGTACTACAATACGAACTTTACACCGCGTTAAAGAAAGACTATTTTCAAACCAATCGTCGAAACTAAAATTAATATATTATTTTCTTGAATGCTAAGTGATTTCGTATCCTATATAAGATAATTTTTTTTATTTTAATATACAAGTACTAAAAGGTATCTTAACATAATAATTGCACACATATGTACGTAATAGTATCTTTAGAAAATTATCTTATCTGACTTTTTTGAAAGTAAAATACAAGAGAGATGTAGACGTTATTCTATTCACGCTTATTGTCGACAATCTTATAATTACTCCCATTCTCGATAGCTCGATTTTCTAAACCGATCGTACATCAATGAAGTTAACAATCAGCTTTTCTTCTCTCGCGACGTATATCGGATGTTTCCGGAGTCCCGGTCCATTCCACAGAGAAAAGTGAGCTCTGAATTTTCCGCCGGCTTATCCTTTCGTTCGCGTCCGCAAGATAAACTGTTCCTCGATAATTGGATCTTATCGTTTAACCTCGCCCCTTTCAAAAACTACCGCTCAAAATCCCCATCTAAGGTCGAGGTTAATCCATACGGTCATTATTTTGCCGCATTCTCTTGCATAATTTAACGTCTCGTTGAAACTTTTCATTGCCGACCGAGTTCTCCAAAGATCCGTCGATCTTATAGGCTAATGGGACCATAACTGCGCGTGATCAGACAATTCTGTCTCGTTAATTTAACTGCAGTATGGAACTGAGAAATTTTCCATATCTAGGATGTATAAAAAATTTTTGAACTAACATTTCTCTTATGCATTTGCAGTCGATTTTTTCATTAGCGTAAATTTCAAGTTATTTCTCGATCTTATGTGTTATTTTTCAATCTTCTAATTTTCAATTTATAAATATATACGTATATATAATAAAATCTCTTAAATTATAAAAATCTTAGTTCGAATAAGAAAATCAGAGTTTAAATAAACTTCAAATAAGGGAAATATAAATACATAGAACAAGAAACTAAATAAGAGTTCTATTCTGTTTCACAGAGTGTAACGGTAATCAAATCTTCGATTCAGAGAAATTTTTATTCTTTGAAGTGCCAAAAGTAACGGCACTTCGTTTCTCTCAACTGTCGAATCTCGCAGCATGCTATCGCCTGGATCTGTTCCAACGTACTCTGTTTTTCTGGGCCTCGAATCCTCAGCCAGAATTTTCGAGCAGCCTGGGGCAAATATTTGAAGGTTTAACAAGCTGTCGTCCACCATGCAGTTAAACGAGAAAGAGAGAGAAAGAAAAGTACGAAGAAAAAGTTCTACCGCAATATAACGCTCACTAGAATTGTCCGAATTTAGAAAGAAAACAGCCAAAAATCTCGCACGCACGTATTTATCTTTTATCATTTCATTGTGCTTTTTAACGCAGATTATTTCAAAGAAAGTCGAATAAGTGAATGACATTTAACGAATGGCTAATCACTCTAGTAAATAACTATTGACTTTATGCTCAATTTTGCGATCGTAATAATGTATGTATCTCATAATAACAATATGATACTTCTAGATTTTAATTATAAAAACATATAATTCTCGATAGCGTTTATTATCCGTTAATTAAAAATTACATGTTATTACCGGAAGTATCGCGTTCATTTAAATTAGGTAAATAGCAATTTGCGCTTTAGATACATAGCGTTTTCATAACCGCATACAGGCACGCAACCATTGTAGATATTCCGGATACTGATTAGGAAACTATGCCGAGGGTTGTTTCAAGGTTCGCGTGCGATATGGCTTAACCGCGATTGTACAGATTTTATGTGACCAAAGAGAATGTTCAGAGTCTGTTCCGACAAACTGAACACCGCCGCAGACTATTGCGGTCACTTCAATCAACCGTCCACAAGCTCGATTCTGTCTACAAGCAAGGTATCTCTCGGTATCTCCACTCGACACGTGCATCTAGCTATCTTATCCGATGATACTTGCACTGAAACCGTCTTCAACTCAATTATTATAAATTTTGAATCAGAAATTAAGACGTAGCCATTAATCGCGGATCAATGATAATGCTTTGATTCGCATTTTAAAATTTTTAAAAGAATGTATCGAAAAAAAAAAGAAATGCTATTATTTTGACAGATCAGAGTCAAATGCTATCTCGATGATTTTTTACTCGTACATGGAGAACATTCGAAGTTTCATCGACGAAAAAGAGCAGAAATATTTATAGCCAAATAAATAAAATTATTACGCGAAATGTGTGTATACAGGTGAAAGAATATAGTGGATATTCTTTTCGGGTCAGTGGTTTTAAGCCAATTGTACTAGAAATATTAACGATCGCTCTAACTTCGGTAAAATATTAAAAGGCTGCTAAGACAACACACTCACGTAGGACAATTTTATATTATTTTTGAATACGTAAACGTCAAAATGCGAAAGAATTCATAAATGTTATAATCGTAAATTCGAATTCCTTGTATGGATGAGAAAAGCGAAACAAATAATTTTAAAATCTTTTTATCAAAAAAGAGACAAAGAGAGAAGATAGAGAGAAAGAGAGAGAGAAAAAGATATAGAAGCAAATAAGTTATGACGGACATGGCATTATATGGCATAGAATATAGCGCAATATTGCGCCGGATAAAGTTTCTCAATGAGATATTTATGTAGTTTTACGCAAACAAAGTTGAGTTCTCTAGTTTATGAAAATTTGTTTTATACGAACTCTCTCTCTCTCTCTCTCTCTCTCTCTCTCTCTCTCTCTCTCTCTCTCTCTCTTTCTCTCTCTCTCTTCTATAAAATTAAATTAATGCGGACTGTTTTGTTCTATTTTTGTATAATATAAAGTATTAATTGTCTATCCTTTTCGATCGTATCTTTTTCTAAATCTTTCCCTAAATGTGTCATATCTCCAAATATCGTAACTTTTAATAAGATACTTTAATAAGACAAATAAATAAGTTATTCAGTTTTCACACAAATTAAAATACCTTGCAAATTTTTCAAATATTGAGAATATTTCAATATTTGTATATTTAATTAATATAGAATTTTGTTTATTGTGTGTATTATAAAATATGAAAAACTCTTTATGCTGATCACGCAGAGAGTTTTACTTGCTAACGAGCATAACTTGTCGAAATTATTTTATACTTTTAATTAAAATTATTAAAAAAATATATAATATTTTACATACTTGTTTACATATTATATATTATAGTGTTTACACATTCATATCATCAGTCGCGGTCGTATTCTATAGAACGGAACATAATCGACTCGATGTTAGATGCGAATTGGTGATGCACTCTCAGGGCATTAGATTTATTTTAAAATACACGGACGCGCGATCAAGATCCAAGTAATTTCCAAATCACTACATATTCCGATGGGGCGAAACCTTTCGAACAACTTGGTAAAAAAATTTGCGTGTTCGAATTCTCGGCTATCCCAGCGGAAACATGAATCGCAAATTCGTCCTTCGCGCGATAGTGCATTACCGATAAGTTATACTACATCCAGATGTAGATACGGTGTAACGAAATCGTCTCAAGGGATATCATTTTGCTGCATATATCCTACAGCATCTCAAACTATCCACGGAATCGCGCTCGCACGCAATCTCTTACCGAGAGATACGTATTCTTCAAAAAGTTTAAATAAATCGAGCAGCAGCATTATCCAGCGCATTAAATTTCCCATTAAATAGATCTGGGAATTTATATGCGAGTCCCGTGACTCATCTGTATTGTCGACGGAAGACGTATAGTTAGCTAGAATTTCGTAATTCTGGGAGGTATAAGTACGCAATAATCTCATGCAAAAATATTTATATCGTCACAGACATCAGAAGATGATAGATATTGTATTTCGTGTTTTTACATAAATAATCTGTATGAATCTGAAAAGATTAATTTTTAATAATGATAAATAATAAAACGTTAATGCATTATTCTCTTTTGACATATACATCAATACATTTAACATATTTAATGTCTTAATAAAAATTATCACCATCAAAAAAAAAAATTTCTTATGTAGAAATCAATATAAAAAATTACTTACACAAAAGATAGAATATTTCAATTATTAACCATTTTCGTATAACAAAAGAATATTTCTAGTATTTCTGCAGATGTATTTAATTGCGTAAGTTTTTAAATAGATTTTTTAACTCTATTCTATATTTTGTATATATTGCTTATTTGCTAAAATCGAATTTGTAAAGTTAATTTTTTGAATTCTTTTGTTTGTAATTGATAAAAAAATCTGAAAATTAATTTGTTTAAACATTTCTTAGATATTATGTGGAATATATTGTATAAACATAATATGTGTGTGGTATGTAGATGAATAATTCAAATGTTCTGCAAGTATAAACTTGTTACTGAATAGATTAGTATAAATGAAAGTGGTCATATATCATCGTTACACACCACTGTTATTTTCTATTCAAACATTTAGTTATCTTAATCACCGAGAGAGGATATCGTGTCGCATTGACATTTGAATTTCCTAGATTGCAGAATACGCATGTATAGCATCGTATGAATGAAAAAACTTGCACGAAAGCATACTGGTGAACTCACGTCCTTAATGCATGGAAAGCGTTCTCCGAAAGCTCATCATTGGTCTGACAATGAGCGCATTGTTTGGTAAATCGAGATGGGAAGAGGGGGATGAACGTGGGATGTTATGTGTGCGTGCATGTAACGGAGCAATGCCATAACGTGTTACGGTCATTTGGGGAATGCCATAATGTCACGTGGCCAATTTGCATCTCGGCTATGTTTCGAGGAATCACGAATCCTCGAGTGACCTGCATTGCGATGAAAAGGTCACGAACGGATGCATCGAATTAAACGGACTGATCGGAAATGTTCAAGAGATCATTGATAACAATATTGCAAATGGATACATGCTGACAGAAAGATTAGAGAAAACTAGAGTGAAAAATAGATTAGGCATGTCGGGCTCTTTATACATTGCACTACATGTTTATTAATTTGAGAAATTGCTGCATTATAGTGATATTATTAAACATTTTTATTAAAAATATTGGAATTTTTTTGAAATCTCTTTACAAAAATATTACTTTACAAAATAACTTTTGTTTTTGGTTTAAATATTACTTATCATTTTTTTAAATAATAAATTTGTTTTAATATGTAGAAATATTGAGTACATATATTCATCAACAGTAATGAGGAAAAGACGCACATTCACACATATACACTTAATAGAAACAAGCAAAAAGGTACATTAATTGAAAAGGGCAAATTTCTATAGTCTGATTACGAATGTGCAATCGCAGATCATTATACATTGTACGTCATACACACAAACGCGCGATCAAATGCTGAGTGGGCAGTAACAACGCACGTTGCTTCTACCAAATAAAGCATAGTGGTTTGATTATTATTTTTTGGCATAGTCTTTGATTCTGTATCTAATCGATAGTTGCCAATTAATTTCAAGCTAAGACAAGTCAATGGCAATCTTTCCATAACATTTATTTAAATTCTCTATTGAAATTATATTTTATTACACATTTCTTGGTAATTTAAATTATCTATTTATATTAGCAGAAAATTAATCGCTAAAATTTTAACTGAATAATTTACACAGAGCTTTCACTTTTAAAAAAATAATTGGAAAATTTAAACACTGATATATTGAATATACCATATGAGATAAATTAGCGTAGATAAATGTAAAAGAAGTATGTTCCAAGCATCCTTGTGGAAGGAATGCTGCTATTATCGTGCATATGTTTTTTTTAGGGCATCCTGTGTAAGTGGGCGAGATATGCATGAAACATACTATTTTGTCGATAAACGATACTTCCGCACAAGAGTAACGTTTTATTGGAGAATTTGCAGGGGAAACCAAGCGGTTTTCATTACATCCGAAAGGTCATTCGTTGATTGCTAAAACGTCAAATAGAACAGACGGCCAGGTAACCGACAAGAGATACGAATGTTCCCTTTTTCAAATGATTTTAATTTGATATCAAGTGAACATACACGCATTGAAGAGATCCCTCTCAAATCCGCTTAGAAAAGTTTTCCGAAATAATTGCCATAAAAAAGTGCCTGTCAAAAATATCAAGAGTAGATGCTTTTCTACAAAAATTATTTGAAATTGTACATGTTATTGACAGTTTTATGATTTTAAGTTGTTCTATTTAACACTGCAAAATCACATACAAAGAGTCAATATTAAACGCATGATTATCACGGCTATCAAAAATAAAAATTTTCTTGAAGAGTGAAAAAAAAAAAATTTTAAATGATCGCTGAATTTCTTTCAAAGAAATTTGTTATTAATAATGATTGCCAGGAAATCAGGAGTTTATTCATTTCTTAATCTTTGAAATGTTAAATATAAAATAAATATTAAATAGCAAACGATATAATTTTTTCCTCTTTTAAACAAAATTAAATCAATGGAGCGATAAAAATATAGATCAAGATGTGAATATTTCCTTAAATAGGATGTACATTTCAAAATTTTATTATCGGAGTAAAATTGTTTTTAAATAATGAAACTAACGATAAGAAATAGACATTCCTCGGGATATTACCATTTGTATCTATCCAAGAATATATTATTAAGAATTACACTCACGCATATATATAGATAGTAGTAAATAAAATAAAATATCTTATCCACATTAATTTATTAATATAAATAATCTTTATAAAGGATATAAAGATATAAAGAAAAATTAAGGCATTATTCTAACAACATATTCCTCCAATCAAATCAAGCTGAAAAGTCCTGAATAATTTTTTTTTCTTTTCTTAAATGTTTGGTCCCAGAAATGCGCTGTTAAAATACTGCTCCAACTTATGTTTACATTCTGTATATTTCATAAAAAATCAAAGATAAAAATGGTACCAGTATGATATGAACTGAAATGTTTCATATATTTCCATCTCGAATATTGAGAAACGAAGTATTACGAAGAATTCTTGTTTCAATACATTGCTATTATATTTAGATATAGCAAACGTCAGTATGTCGCATATGATGGATGATACGTTTTACTATGTTATGAGAGTCATAAGTTAGAGCTTTAAAGATACTTATTCCACTTCGCTTTCCAATCTTCATTTCTTTTTACGTGCAGAACGATACTTTACGACTTAACGATGTTGCCCTTTTTTTATTTAATCCTATCACGGTGGAAACTTGGCACGTAGGTCTTGCAATTTATCATGTCTATCGGGAAAAGGTTTCTTATCCACATCCAACTTCCGACGAAGGCTTAGTTTGACTAAGGTATAAAAAAAAAAGTTCGACTATCGCCTAAATGAGATCGCCCATAAACTTGATCTGAAAGCGCAGTCGTTAATTAATACAGTAAGATCATGCTCGAATCGTTCATTAAAGCAATACAAATTGATGCCGCCGCAATATAGAATTATTCAATATTTGTATGAAATAAATCCTCGTGTTGTACAATCTGATATACGTGTCGTGCGTCGATGGCGTTGGAAGGTAATTAGATATTGAATATAATTGCATAGCATTGACAGAATATGATATCGATATTAATATCATAAAATATATAATTCAATATAGAACATTATCATGTATGACATATAAGCGATAATAATATCAGGAAATGAATAAAAATCAACATTTGATGATTTGATAATAACAGATATTTTTCAAAAATTATTTTTCTCTATCTAAAATATATATATATATAATTAAAAAATTAATCTTTTGCTCTTAATTTCGATTATTTCATAATTTTAATATTATCTTATTAATAATTAGAGATTGGATAACTTTAAATAACATCATATCTATAATAATTTTCAAGAGACATATAGCGTTTACGGCGTTATAAATTTTTAGATTATCTTTTTTTAAAGCAAACGCACAGAGCTTTTTTTTTTCTCGAGCGATATCATAATAATGAATTTATATTTCCTATTAGTCTATTAGTTTCTTTCAATATTTTAAATACTAAAAAGTATTCTACAATGTCGTGTCCATATGGAAATATTCTATTAAAGACAATGATAGTTTACATAATTTCATAATTTCATACGCATGAATTATTCAATATATTCTGGATTCTAATTCTTTCCTTGTTTACTGCTAGTTTGGAACTGGTATTGAAACTGACAATCGTAAAAGACAATTTTAATAATATATATAGTATTTCAAGCGTATATATATTGTCCGATATATCATAATTTAGGCTACGCTTCCGTAACCTTTTTTATCAAATGGAACGATGATGAAAATTTTCACATTCCCAGATTTCTGAATTTTATTCATTTCGAGGGTAAATTCAATTTACTGCGGAACGTATCGAATGTAAATTCTGGGAGGAAATTCGCGCGGCGCGAGTAAGCACAGTCTGGCTCAATTAAGGCAAGTCGGTCGAAAAAAAGGGGGAAACGAGAGATTTCAGCAGATCGGAATATCGAAACGAATTCCTTTTGCATGTGTACACAATCTATTACAGCGGGCTTATATTCGAGTCACCAGGTATCGGGGGGTGCGAACTTTTTCAGTAATTAATCGGTCCCGATATTTTGTTCCTTCTCGGCACCCTGGCTCACCGATTAATCTTATTTTCCATCGCCGAGCCAATCGGCAGGACTCCATTGTATTCTCGGTGGAGCACGCTTTTTAATTGGCATTGACTCGGTAAACTTCGCTGTAACTTTGTCGATGAGAGACTCTATCACCGAACGGAATAATGCCGAGGGTTCCGACATACGGGGGGTCACTATCGACGAGATCTAGATTAGCATTGGCCAAAGTTAGCTACTCAATTATTCAAACCATTGCCGCGAAGGAAACTCGAGAAACACAAAAAGAACGCAAGTCGTGCTAATTAATTGGCGGGTTCAGATGTGAAGTGCCGTAACGGATTTCTACCTTAAAGTCAATTACTGGATTTTACTAGCTCATTTTCCCTGAATATATTGTAATATAATATACACGTAAAGTGCTCTACTGTCTTTTTAAACCACAAATCAAAACTCTAACACAGTCTTAGATTATTTAAAATTTATTTGAGTATGAATTTAATAAAAATTAACTATTGTAGATATATATAATATCAATATTATACGAACAAATTGCAATTATAAATTATTCGAATTGTAATGTGATCGACGTGCGATATTAAATTGACGTACGCCGATTATGTAAACTTTTGAGCGGAAATCAAGGGAAGCATTCTTAATTGTGTTACAAGTAAGCAATGCTAATTTCTAATTCAATCAGATTTGTAGACGTTTTAGAGCGAACTGTCAAAGTACGCCCGGTGAGAATTAAGCATCCGACATCCGACAGATGAATTAATTCCGGCGGTCCCATGCGATATCGGAACTGGATATCACTGGTATATGCAAGTGTTACGTCAGTTGCGTGTATTAACGACCGTCAATAAACAGCAGTTACAAACATTGTATTGTGCTTTTGTCATTGGTCGCGTTTCGATACGAAACAAACTCCTCGATATCAACTGCTGTTAACTGGAAACATTTAATATAGATTTAAAGTAAAAATTATTTTTTAAATAATGTACTCTAACGTTTATCCATCGAAATTCACCAGAATCAAAGCTACAATTGTTATATTAAAAGATTATAGCACACATAGTTTTTATTTTAAAGGATTTTTAATTAATTCAATATTACTTTTAGCAATGTTTAACTTTATTTACGCTAATTTGATTTTAACTCCAAAGTTCCTACACAACATTTAATGTTTTAAGGATGCTTTCATGTAGTTAGAGTAATTAAAGCAACGCACGGAAGAATGACAAAAGCGCGTTCACATCGCGTCTTTTCATCAACCTGCTTTAGTTAAGACTCAGTAAATCCAGCAATTTCGCTCGGCAGAAAAGGAAAGGAAGCAAGCATATTCCGTTCACTGAATATTACACGCGTTTTTCCCTTTCGCTCGGCATAAAAATGATGTGATTTCCAAGCGAAATAAACCAAAGTTAGTCTCGTCGCGCTAGTTCCCTTTTCATTTTTCGCACGTGTTATTTATTTCGGCGATGGAACCAGCGGATATAGACCCGAGATCTGACGATTTTCACGTAAATCCCGGGATTATGCGCCTTTCAACGCTCGAGAAGATATAGAGAAGTATCTTCGACTCGGATACTTTATAATATCGCGTTACACGATTCGAGAGCTGTGGGATTTAACGGATGAAAGAGGACGACCTCTCGATACCCGTTTCAATTTTTCGCTACGTGTCTCTTCAGAAAACGTAGCGATGAGTATTAGCTCCTCGCGCTATTGAACGCGATATCATAAATGGCTATAACATTGCTCGAATAATGGTCACGTCATTTATTAAATCCTTAGAGTTTACACACTTGGCCTCTACGCGCACGTCTCAAATTAACTCAGCATTGGTCTCACGCTTGCATGCGTACGCGTGCAAACAAGGATTGAACCATAAACATCTCAGTAATATTTTCTTCGTTATTTAGGTTAATTAAAAAATCGCACTCATGTACTCTCTTAACCATAAGATATTTAACTCTGAAAAATTTAAAGTTATTTAACTCAAGTATTGCAAGCTTTGATACATTCTCTGTATATTTCGAAAGGGAGTTATTAGTCAAACATCTATAGAATTCGCTGGAATAAATTTTTGTAATTATTTAACGCGAATAATATGTATCTATAACAATTGTAATTAAATAATAGTTTTGATACGTTGTTGGTAGAAGAACGTAATATTTTTTTGCGTTTCTCACTTCGATTTTGTCTGATTATGAATTCCCGGTAATCCTCCCGGTTATTCGTCGGAGGAACAAAAATTATTCGGCGGTCTGAAAATGCGCTTCGCTGAAAATGTAACTCAAGCGCGTCCCCGGCAACTGATTCTGATTTAAGCTCGCGAGGTTAAATCTTGCGGAATGCTCGAAAACGCTATCAGTAAAATATGAGCCGTTCGAAGCGAAAGAAATGAATTAAATTTAGAATTATCATAAATTTAGAATTTTAGACACACATTCCTTAGAGGATAATAAGTAAAGCTCACAGTAATATGTGAAATGATTTGTACGTATATCGTTTGATACGATATTATAAAAGTAAACATAACAAGAGAGTAATCGAGTACGTATGATAAACCAACATTAATTTAAATATTTTAATGAAAATATTTCAACCAGATTTCAGAATAAAATTACGAACGTGGAATAAAATTTCTAGAAAAATGTCAGGAAGCCATTGAATATCGGAAATGGTAATTATATTCAAATCAGGCACATCAAGCGAAAAGAATCTCCTCGATAATTCCAAAGTGTGATATGCCACATGGAGCGACATTATTGCGTCGTTCGAGATTCGACACATTTAACATTCCACCAATAGAAAGGAATATGTCGAACTCCTGGCTCTGTTACAAGACTTTTACGTTGCTCCAGGGAAATTGCTACGGCAATTTCGTTCGTCGCCGGAAAGCTTCGAACAAAAATTAATATTCACTTTTTGGCCGTTGAGATAAATGAAAAGGCTCGTTAAAATTTAGATTTTGGATATTTTAGAAGTATCTTAAGCGTATTCGTGTCGCGAATACTATATTGGAAATGACGATCAATTTGCTGTTATTGTCATGATTATTAAATTGCCTTATCGCAAGAGAAATTTATTTACTGAGAATACGAAACAACCATATATAAATCAATCATATATAAGCAGCGAGAACAGGAATTTCTGTTCTCTGGTAAGAATAATATCTAGCAGAGCGCATCTATATATCTTTAAAATATCGCAGAAGTTTCGTGATTGTATAATATATATTTTATATTATACAGGTTACTTGATATAATATCAAGAGTAGGAAGCCAACGAAAATAAATTTAATCTATATAAAAGGGATCCGATAAAATTGGAACAAGTGATCTTGTCCATAGAACAGTAAAATTTAATTTATATTTGAAAACATTAATGAACTATGATAAATTTTAATAATTTTTATTTTACCAAAAAATTTAAATGTTATTAGTTTTCAAATTTAAAAATTTATTTTTTTGAGAGAAAAAGAAAGAGATGAATTTTATTTCCTGTAATGAAATATATATTTTTTCTATAGTCTTTTTAATTGAAAATTTCTTTCTTTACGCGGTCTAATAAAGTTAGAATATCAGATTCAATACGTCATCTTGGCGTCATCGAGAACAACTAAAATTCCACAGATGCCAGGTAAAACCGCGCGGAATAAAGGAATGGCAAACAGAGGTTAGAACGCAAAAGGGTGAAGAGATAGGAGAACGAGAGCGACCGCGACCTACGGTCGAGAACAAGTGTGGGTTCCGGTTAGACACGAGAGTCCGATTGGTGGTTTCGCCACTTGAGTTCAGGCTTGGAGACGAAATAAATTCTGTTTACATCTCCGCAATGCCATCGCGCATGGGGACCCAAGGGCCTCCCCTTGAAGACTTTAAGACGCTCCTGCAACCGCGCAACTGCTATTAATATAAATCATACTGCTCAAAGTCGCATAGTATAGTTTAATAAGGTTGAATAAACGCGACAGTATAAATTTATATATATATATATATATATATATATATATATATATCGTACAAAGATGGAGAAATATAACAGCAATTTTTTTTTTCTTAACTTTCCAGTGAAGATCTACGATCTCTTCTAGATGGTAAAAATATGATGATAATGGTAGAAATGATGGTAAAATAATGATATGCGAATTATATGGGATCGATAACTTCAAGATTTTTATAAACTTATTTTTTTGCTAAACCAAGTAATGAGAAAAATATAAATATTTATCTATGTTAGGAATTATGATATTTATATATAGTGCGTATAAAAGAATTGATATTTTCCATTATTTAATATATATCGCATACACACACACACACACACACATATATATATACAATATATAAATAGTTATTTAAAAGATATGAAAATTAAAGATATAGAATTATTTTCAAATATTTTTTTGAATTCAATTATTATTTACAAAGATATTTAAATCTTATAAAATTTTGTAATAAGATTATAAAAATCCTTAAATCTTCATTAAAGAAAAATTAACTTGAGATTGATTTAGACTATATCATATATAGTCATAATGCTCCGCATCATATTCTAGGTTTCTACGCCGATAGACTTCCTAACTTAACGGAAGCGAAAACTATATGTCAATCAATGTCATCGCCTCCGCGACGTCCGCAAATTCAGATAGGTGCAGCTGCTAAGTCGGATAACTTCTGGCTTATTATGCTGAAGTCGAAATATCCATCAGCGAATTGCTCTTCATCGAACAATCAGACAGCCAAGTATTTTGCTTACGTAAGCATCCTGTAAAGTTATCGATTGTTCTCTGCGATATAAGTTTTTCTTCCACATAAACATCAAAAAGCTTGCGAATTAGATTTTATTACAATTTGAAGAACATTTCAATATTCTATTCTACATTTCGCATTCTCTTGAATAAGCAAATATTTTTATTTTTATTTTTTACCCTTATTTATACGATTTAATTTTTGTTTCGAAATCTTTTTGAATGTACAGTCTCTCTCTCTCCTCGACGTATTTCCCTGCGAACGGTCGCGGCGTAAATTCTATCATAAACCACGTGAACCGCGAAATTATTTTCGTATGTTAGACAAAGTGTTTTTTAACTCTTTTTGCGATTTTGCGCCAACTTTTGCAAAGTGAGGCGATGCGGAAATATCATTCGCGAAGATGCAGTAGGACGCGCCACATTATGATATGATCGCTCACGAAAAAAAGTCGGATAATAGAAGAAAAGAAGACGCATTTCTCATCGTAAACGAGCCGTGAACGTGATTTCTGTTAAACGAACAAGTTTTTCTATTTGCAGTCTTCCTGCCTTTCTTCGTATCCCTTGTTCTTTGGCTCGTTTCGGAATGCTAATTAAAAGTTCGGAATTCTGAGTACTCGTACGTGCCACACGAAGATAGGCCAAGACCTTCTGATACTTGAAATGACAGAAAGAATGACATGTTTTTATAGTCGAGCATTACGCGGAATAATTCCAGAATTAATAATGTTTGAAATGACAAATCTATTTTTTTTTTTTTTTTTTTTTTGTTAGTTGGATTGTATAAATTATAAAGAAATTTACAAAGAAATATAGAGAACACAATCTACAAATTAGCTGAATAGATTAATATAACATAAAAAAATTATAGTTTTATGATAAATTTATACAAATATTTAAACAACTAAAGTTACAATAGTAAATATATAAAATAATAAGTACAATAAAAATTATGAGCATTATAATTTTTTTTTTTTTTTTATCATCAATAATATATTTTATTTCCTATCACAATATTCTCGTAAAGGAATATAAATAGCCAGGTATTAGATCATGCCCACTATTTGCATCTATATATAATTTTACAGCCTTCATTTATTTTTCGAAAATTATTCTTCGAGTTAAACCGCGTACAATGGAAGGAATAGCAAACTCATAAAAATGACGCCTTTATCTTCTAAAACGAGATAGTAGTATAATCCTGAATATTTCTTTACTTCCTGGCTTGTTAGAAGAATACGTTGTTTTTTTTTTACGTTTCGTACATTTATCGTACATATGAATCGCCAGGTTTGGCGAATTTATGAGAAGATTTCACGTGTGAGAGATTTACTTCACTAACGTTAATTATCACAAAAGTTGCATGTAACAAATTGTGGAAATTCAATTAAAATGCATGTATCATATCATGTTTCCTCTCCCGACGTTTTAATAAACTACTTTATGTGCTTATATAAATTACATAATAAATTTTCTATATACCCTCCCACTTTCGTATTATCATTCTGGAAAACATTTCACTTGACTCATTATGTCTAATTCAAGTCGGACCCAAAGTTATATAGTTTGTGTTTACGTGGAAGAAGGCGGAAGATGCAAAGCGTTAACTTTCCAGCTCCTTAATTCTTCCCCTTTCGTGTTGATCTAATTCTCGTCGCGTCTGCGTTGGAGAGTGCGTTTTGCCTGCATAATTCGCAGTGAAATAAGCCGCATAGTCAGACCGTGTAAGCTTAGCTTGATACAGATCCTGTTCCCCAAAATGAGTTCCCTGGCGTAATTGCTAATTGTATTTACTATACTGACGGTAGCATCATGTTCGAGAAAGTAAATAATAAAGATAATATCTAACTATTGAATACAATCAGACATAACTAGCGACTTGCTAAAGCATGTAAAACGTACTTTAAAGCCGCTTTGCGCTTCACAAAACACGATAGAAGTTATTATTCTTGTAAAATCAATTCAAGCGTTAAATTGGTTTATAATTGGTACATAATTGAAACATTCGCAAAGGTGTTACACCAGATAATACAGAAATCTTAAAGCTTTGTTTACAATGGCAATCTGAAAAAAAAAGCATATACGTAAATTGCACACACGTTAAATATTAATAAAATATAAACTAACACATATATTTTCAGAATCTGTATCTTTAGTTATTGTTCTGTATACTTTATAGCAAATTATTAACAAGAAATAATTATTAATAAGAAAATTATTATATATAATATTTTGAATATTTTGAGATTGTGCCAGTAAATTCAAATAATTTTTCACAAAGATGTTAGTAATTTATTTTACCGTAAACTATAAGTATATATTTATAAAAGCGCTTTACAATTAAAATAAAACAGTAAAAAAACGTAATAGAGAAAAAACCATAAATAAACTCGAACTTTTTTTTATATTTTTTTTACAATCATTAAAACCGCGTAAACGAACGATAAATATAGTTCATCATATTCTGTGTGATAAACAATGGTTATCATTTTATACTTATTTGGTCATTAATAGTTGAGGTTTCTTCTGATTTTCTCTTCTGCCTGCGTAGAAATCTTTTAAATTACACGAGACTTATAGAAATTTGTAAATACGCCACTATGTAAATATTGTTTACTTTACCTAACGGGTTAAGTACGGCATGTGCTCTAAGTATAACGAGCAACTTAAACAAGAATCTCATTCTACCGCACGTTCCACGATCCTCTACACAATTTTATTACTTAGCTTAATGGATCCCTAATCCGTGAGAAAAACATTCTAATTACAATGTTGAGAAGCATCGCGGAAAAAAGATTCTCTAGTTACTTTATTTAAATATAATTCTCTCTCCGTCTTCCTTTCCTTTTCTGTCTTTCCTCTCGGCACTTATTGTTAGATACTTTCTCTCTCTATTTATAATATACAATACCTATACTATCCTATCGGGTATTATAGTTCGTTCTATAATAAAAGAAATAAGCTTAAAATTATAATAACGATTACTAAGTGAGAAAATTGGCAGATAAGAATCGATGGTAATTAGAACGCAAACTTTTTTAAATATATTACAAAATATTTAATTTTAGTAGCGAATATAAATTAAATACGTATTTAATATATGAATTTGCTATTGAAATTGAATATTTTGTAACATAGTTAAAAAAGTTTGCGCACTCTGTAATTACCGCGCTTCAGCTCTTATTTGTCAATTTTTTTACTTAGTCGTTATAGTTTGTTGTTCGCCATTGATATTTACGAATCCTATAGTAATAACTATAGTAATAACTTCACTATAATTTTGACGATTATTTGAGGCTTTGTAAAATATTTAAAAATAATATTTGTAACTGAAAAATATCCTCTATTTTTCATTTCTCGAACATTTAGTCCCAAAAAACTAATATTTATATAGAACTGCCATAATGCATTCGCGAAAAATTCTCAACGAAATAAATTGTCGAGGAAAGCTCCTTTCCAGATATTTTATTTAATTTTTTTTATTTTATTTTTTTCTCCTTTTTTTTTCTTCCTTGCCTTGCCTTATCCGTTCTCTGTCCGCAAGCTTTTTATTTGCTTTGGAGTTGAAAAGAGCCACACGCCGATTGGTTCGCCAAGTGATGGCGGTTCTCTCTTCCGTGGTATAAAAGGGGTAGGGTTTCAATTCCGATTCGATCGCGTGAACCAACGGCGGGAGTCGAAGGATGGAAGGGGAAAGGCGAGGGTGGCTGTGCAACGTGGTATATGAGGGTTGCGTCTATATCCAAGCCGAAAGGAGACACGTTCGCGTTGTTGATCTCTGATACGCTTGAAGTGCCCCGTATAACGACGTGCTAATGTATCATTGAAGACGTAAAGTAATGGAAGATGTTAAGCGGTGGGTTAAAAATTTCAATCCCGATAGTAGAAACGTGTCGATAACGCAACTAACGCAAAGGGTTATAATGGAGTGTAACTAACATATCAATTTGACTATTACTTTCTTAACTTTTCTAACAATTTTTCTTAACTTTTCTAACAATTTTTGATAATGATTTCTAACAACTTTTTTCAACAACATATCTAATAAAGAATTGAAGAAGCTGGCAGATGAAAAAAGTTCTGAAAAAAAATCTGGCAAAATGTTGCATGCAGTTTATTTTGTGAAATCGATTGACGAATCGTGGTTTATTTTTCTGCGTGAATACAACGCGTACGCTTGATTTATACGAGCCAATGCGACATTTCAGTTTGTGGAGATAGCGAAGAAACGGACCATCCCGGCATTAATATAAAAGGCAATTAAACACGCTAATTCTTCATCCGCGCTGCGCGATTGTCGATGCGAGAAGAGTCCGTTTATTATCTGTGCTCATTCACAATCGCGTTTTCGCAAAACTAGTTTCTCAGCTACGAGCTCGATACTCGAATTCAATTACGAACTACGAGAGATACGACGATCGATAATATTCCAATACTGCATCTCTCATTGCAACGTCTCGATTCCACATCGGCATATAAGGTAATTCGATAACTACGGGGTGTCCATAAACATTTTATCTGTCTCGTGGCTATAAAACGTGCAAATTGCATTAGTACCATCGTGAAAAGGATATCGCGTGTCGATGAAATTAGAGGAAAAAGAGATTGAACCAGGATGAGCGCTGTACTTTGACAAAGTCCATGAAAATTAGATTAGTTCGAAAAGCGCCAGTTTGCGACGTTCCATTTATTTCCTAAAGAATTTATACATAGATTATAATTTTGCAATATTTTTAATATTTTACACACACGCCAAATTTAATAAGAATTTATATAAATTATATTATAAACAATAAGTTCTCTTCAATGTTAATATTATTAATTAAAAAAACTTTTATATCTTATTTACTATTATTAATATATAAACGATATATATATATATAATACATCTAGTATTTTTATGATTTAAATATGTTGCCGTTGATTAGTTTTACATAAATTGAGGAATTCTACTGAAATCTTTCGTCAGTGGAGCTTATAGATAAAAGACATGGAAAGGCGAAAAACGTTAGACAAGATAGTTTTTGAGTGAGAGATTTTACGTAATTAATCGATCTTTCGTACGACAGAGTTTTATCGAGAGGCGATGTGATATTTGCAATTTCATGATTAAAACCGCACCGGTTTCGAATCTCGCAGAAAATCAGTGTTGACCGCGCAAACACGCCGGTTAACACGGTGTCTCGGTTCTCGTTTAGATCAGTAATAATAAATGTGTCCGGGCCGTACATTCCGATATTTATGACGGCGCGATTAAAAATTTGCGGCGAGAAAAGAAGGAGAACCCTCACTGAGTCGGTGTCGGGAAGATAGCGTCGCTCGGCACATCGTGGGTGTTACGCCAACATTGAAGGGGGTATATATACAAATCTTGTCCCTCGTGGATTGACGTGAACTCGCAACGAATATCACGAAACGGGAAGGGAGAGATGATGCAATTCAATCCTTAATTGATGCCTACTCTCACTTGCAATTTGTTTTTGATCGCGATTAAAGTAGCATCGGAATAATAATTCCCCTTGAATTTTAGGATGCTCGAAAAGAGATTATATTCCGGATTTGTTTAGGTAAAGTATTAAATCAAGATGTGTTTGTATAATTGTGCTTCCATGTAATGTCCCTCACACATGTAGAACGATTTAGCATGCATAATTAATTTCTTCGATGTAAATCCGCAAATTTGTAGCGTGCAACATAACAGAATATCAGATGATGCTATCGACAGAATCGATACAATCGTGGTTGGATAAACTTAATAGTTTATTGCTATAGGTCAATTGATAGCTTAATGAAACATGCAAACGGACGCATTAGCAGCCGGGAACGCGAGTGCAACGATAAAATTCACGGCCTTTTGATTAGTTATTTCCTGTAAACAACATAAAACATCAGCTTTAGTATTCAAACATGAAGAAGCAACTATAAACCAGCTGTCGTTATCGGAAACAATCCAAAATTTCGAGACTTGTAATGCGCTGTCAAGGCGCTTTGTTTTCGAGCAACTTTGGTTGAACATGTCTATTATGATTAACAAACTTGCACATTTGATTTGAGCGATACGATTAAGAAGAGATATGAAATACGTTTCGTATACGCAAATTTTGATGCGATGAAATGCATAAATCAAATCCCCATTTAAATTTTCAATCTGGTTATTACAGATATTGGATATAGATTTACATATAGAAATGTGAGATATAAATGTAAAAAAAAAATATATATACTGTACGCTGTCTAAAAACAATTAAATCTTCTTTTCTTCCACGTCTCGCGTAAATGAAAAATTTTTATTAAGTAAAATTATTTATAAATGTTTCCTTGTCTGAATATATTATACAAAGTTTCGCGACACATTTAATAAAATTTGCTGCGTTTATTTGTTCGTGCATTTGGCGCGTCGTTCGAAGAAGCGCTATAGAGAGAGACACGAGAATATCTTGGAACATGTATCGCGGTTAAATAAAAGTGAGGATCACACACAGCCACAGCGCGGTTTAAATCTAAATGTGTGTACGGTGAAAATACAGATCAAAGTACCCGAGTGCGCGTGGACTACAAGTAGTACAGTCGCGAATTACTCAGCCGCGCCGGAGCACATCGCGATTACTTCCACTCGAGCCGCTGGAAGTAACTCGGGGACTGCGCGACCGAAAACCAGCATCGTGATTAAGTTTACAGTGCGCGCGAGACTTCGTAGATAGAAGCGATCTGACATGATTAAGAATGTTTCACGAGTGTGCGGGCTGCTTGCTTCCGGCATGCCCTTCTCGATGACACTTTTGTATACACTTGTGAAATTACGTTCAACTGCTACGCTCCCGGATGTCGTCTTACTTTCGCAGCGGAGGAATCACGGAATGTAACTGTCTTAACTTGCGCAAGGAAGCAACTAAAAAGCGCACGGGCAAGTTCGGGGAATGAGATTTGGCAACGGGAATTTCGAAACGTGATACATGTTTTCCAAGAAGGCGATATTCTCTCAGAGCAATATGAAATTAAATTTGGAATTGATTAAGGTATGTAATTCTCAGTGTATTGTTGCAAAAATATTGAAATTGTTTTTATCGCGTTGTACCTGCAATAATAGCTGCAGTTGACGTACATAAAATAATGTCGAGCTACACAGAAAAATAATTTTCAAGCCTGTTGTCAAGTTTTGCAATTTTTCAAGCTTTGAAACAATAAAAAAGTAGAAGTTTTAAAGAATTAAATGTTTTCAGGTTGTGTAAATTTATAAATAATATATTTATATTTTTTAACTAATCTTAAATAAATTTTTCTTTAGCAGAAAATTTTTGACTCGAGACACACTAAGATATTTAAAGTTAAAGATTGAACTATAAAAAATATAATACTTTATTATATTTTGATAAAGAGAAAATTATTTCAATTTGTCATAAGAAACATTAGCCATCAATTGTCGAAATATATTACATGAACATCCTTATTCTCATATAAAAACGTATAAGACACGTATATTATTTTATATGCACATTTATATACGGATCTTTTCAAATACGTTCAATACGCTGAATGCGCTGCCTGCATTGTTACAATTCTAAAGAAATCGTCCCCGATTCCTTTAGATAAATAAAAGTGTAAATCGAACAGCTGTTGAGTATTACATTGCCAACCGCCATTATCTCACCGGTTGGCACAGCTGGTATATCCTCTAGCGAAATTTCATTTCACCGCAGTCTCGTCACACGTTTTTACCGGTTTCCGCCGTAACAAACACAATTTACCGGCGTCCTTGCCGAGACCTGTCCTGCGAACTGCATGATGCAAGAAACTAGTATTGTTCCAATAATGGACATTGCAAAAAAGAATCATCTGGCCAAATACATCGAATAACTATAAAGAGGGGGAAAAGAGAAAATTTTTATCTTGACAAATGATGATAGATGTAAAGAGCTAAATTAAATTTGTTGCACATAAATTTTTGGATGTTTTAAAAGAATAGAATTTCCAACATTCAGATAAGAATTTTAATTTTTAATCTCTATTAAAAAAAAAAAATCTACAAATATATTATTTCGTATAATTGAAATTCTTGAAATGGAAAAGGTGTACGGAATAGCTTTTCTTTTGTACAAAGAATCAGCGAAAAAACGAAGGCGTGTCAAGTTCGTCTTTTCCTTTGCTCGTTGCTTGCCCTTTTGCCATTTTTCTCCTTCTGTCTCGCGCAGTAGCTCGACGTATAAGGGGAAGCAAAGGAATAGAGGTACTATCATACATGAACAATCAAAGAACAAAGAAGCATGGAGCTAAAATTGAAAAGTCGACGGCGAAGAAGAAATAGATGAGGTTGAATCGCATTGCTGGACTTTTCAGTCGAACTGCGACGAAACTCTTCCTTCGATGCCCTCTTGTCTTCGAAGCGATTTATCTGATCAAGACAATTATAGTGATTTATAGTGTATAAATTACGTTCAACTAAAATTGTTAAACAGATTAACTAACGGCTAAAATCATCCGCACTGAGGAATTTGCATGTCTGTAGATGTTAAGAGAATATTTAGATAGGATATTTCTCTCTCATACATTGTACAAGGTTAAAGGGAGTATCGTTTTACTATACGACAAAATAAACGTCAACATTTCCCGCATTTAATTTTAAATCAACAAAAATTTAATTTGATTGTTAAGCCATTTAATGCTACATACTGAAAAGTTATGACAGGTAATTATCACTAGTAATAATTAAAACTTTATCTTATCGGGAATATACGATATATCATATTTATATATATATATATATATATAATATTTTACAAAATTGAAAAAAGATAATAAAGAAAATGAGGATGTTTTATTAGATTTTTACTAAAAAATTAATTTTTACTTTTTAATAAAATTTGAATACAGAATTTCTTGTTTTAAACCGGGAGAGAAAGAGAGAAATTTAGGAAGATTTGATCACAAATCAGAAATTCTGTTTTATTTTTTCTGAATTGCTCAAACTTTACGACATAAGCAATGGGAAATAGACTTAATCCATATGTAATATTTACATCCGAGAAACTCCTATGCCATATTTGCGGGCGTTAGGGGTTAGCAGCGATATATTTCACGGTGCGAAGTTTTCGGATCACGAGACTACTTTTTTTTTTACGAGCACGTATGTTGTACGAGCGACATCTTATGCGAGGAAATATATTTCGTGAGGACAGTTCAGTCTTCCGCTTTCACGATGGACTGTTGTTGTACGTGACGTGAGACGAGTGCGAAATTTCAGTCGGATTCCGTATATCCGATCCATCTGTATCTGGCTGCAAGGCAGAAAATTATTTTCCCTTGAAAAAAGAATTACATATACCACTCGCTCGTAGCAAAGAAATTGCTTTTATTCCTTTTGCCTTTGAAAATCCATACTTAAAGTAACCATACATTCTATTATCAATTATCATAACGAATTTCAATCGCATTCTATCGAAACGATGAGAAAATGTAAAATTTTAATCCATCGCATATTACACTAGTTTAATTTATAATGTGATATTACGTTTATATTTTTTATGAAAGAAATTCTCTCCCCTCTATACATCATTCGTACGTCATCGATACGGATTCTTGAAGTTGCAAACAAGTGAAGCTACAATTATTTAGTGCTTTTCTATCTGGGAGCATTTCAAAGCAAATGCGGAAGCAATCTCGGCAGCGAATCGGAAAGATAAGCTCGAACGCGGCGCAAAAGCTCGATTAAAAATTTAATTTCACGATGCACACAATATATACGCCAACATTACGCGGCTTGCCGTTCGTTGCCGATCGCGAATAAAATTTCCATTGTTCTGATTTCAATATCCGGAAAAGCTGTTTTCTTCTTCTTCCGAAAAGATGTTGTATTACAGTACGATATTGAATTTCGTTGAGGAGCTTTCGTTGGGTAATTGAGGCCGCGAAGGATCATGTTTAAATCAACGTGTAAAACACAAAAATCATATTCTTGAATATGGGATTCAAAGATTATTTTTTAATTAACTCAAGAAACTTTTTATAAGTTTTTATTACTAAAGTTGAGGAAGAGAGTAAAACAATAAAGGGGAAAAGAATTCTCATTAAATTTTCTAAGAAAGGATTAATTTCAACAATTAAAAGCTACTAGAATTCTCTTGTTTTTATTAATTATATGATTCGCTAATTACATCTCCGTGATTTCTCGCAAAGTATTTCTTTAACAATTACTGTTATGTATATCACGAAACAGACAGATTATTTTCGGAATGAATTTTGCACAGACTATCGTATCTCGTAAGATTCGAGTTAAAAATTGATATCTAAAAAGTGTACAAGTATTAAAAAAAAAAAAAATGGAAAGAACGTAAGAATGTAAAAGAATACGAGCAACGAGATTGGACGTTCTTGAGTAATCGTGTTACATCTACCGCGATATATGTTCTTATCGTTTCGCATCTTGAGAACGAAACGGAAAAGCGCTGACAGATCCGTTGGGAGAACGCGCGCGCTGAGTAATAAGAGTTCGAGATCAATTATATAACGGAAATTCTCCCGTCGTCTTATCTCATCTCTTACATCTATTCATGCTTGCCGAAGTGAAAGCATGAGATTTACTGCTAATAATTCAACTATTTTATTAAATAATTATCTAATTTTGTGAATGCTGTTTAGTTTACATGCTATTTTAATAACAACAAAGGAAAGCAAAGTAATTAAACTTAAACTTATTTAATTGTGTTTATTATATCTATTAAATAATCGTCTGAATATATATGTAGCTATATAAGAAATATACCAATTATAATATAATCAGACGGGTATACAATCTTATTTTGGGGAAAGAGTATGTTTAAAATATATTACAGATTGCACAAACTTTAGCGGATTAATTAAATTCTATGATAGCGTGGATTGTGTTTTAGCGCAAGCTAAATTACATAGATTAGTAGAAAACAGTACAGCTGTTGAAGAGGATCATTTCTGGAATTATTTCGAGTTTATTTCGGAATAAAGACTATTGAAATGAGCTCTATCAAAAATACAACATTTGATCTCTTTTGTATAGAAAGCGGAATATTTTATTTTATATTATTTCGTAGATTATTAACGAGTAAATTATTGTGAACCCCAGCATAAAATATTCCGCTATTCTCAATATAACCTATCTAAATATAAACGGCTTGAAGGCTAAAATCATTACACGCTGCTTGCGACGCGTCGTTCTGAATACTTATTTCGACGCGCAAGTAGTTATAGTTTGTGACAGGCCAGACGCGTACCATTACCGTCGTTAAATGAATCCCTGGCGAATCGCGACTTGCGCTTGCAGTCGACTATAGTTCGTCACATAGACGAAGAAAACAGGGGGATAAGAGAAGAGAGAGAGAGGCTATGAACGAAGAGGGGAAGAGAAGGATGAGGAAGACGAGAACGCGAGAACAGCCCTGCGGAGAGGACTCGACGAGTAATAAGAAGTCGGGGGAGTAATTACACGCCAGGGACTTTTCCAGGAGGACTCCCGTTCCCTCCTCTCACAATCCACCATCGTCCTTTTGTAAGCTTTTTCTAGTCTCTCCGGGTTAACGAGCAGGTGTCCGAGGCGTCGCACTAAGAAACGCGCTGGAGTCGAGAAGGTATAACTAATCCTCGAGTTTTCCCATTCTTTCGACGCGCGGCTCCTGTTTTCCCTCGCGTCTTTCATCCTCAAAGAAGAATGAAAGAAGCAGAACGGTTTAACAAACATTTTTATTTTGTTGTTCGAGACTTCTAATCGATGAATTCTCCGATCGTTCAGATAAAAACCGACAAGAAAACCTTTATTGAATTCAATTTCGAAGACAATGAATCTCATATAAACGTTGATGAAATAATAATATATTTAATTGTCTTTATTTTTGCAAATAATAAATTCCGTAGCTGCTATTTATGAGAGAATGGATAATAATATTTAAATAAAACCAGTTTTTTCAGAGATACTTTAAAAAACGCGATCGTATATACAGGATCGTATGTCATGAATTAATTTGTACGTAAAAGCTACATTCATATTCTGCTCTTTCAGTAACAATAAAGTTCACTTGAATTTGAGAACACGTCTGCCATTCTTGGGATTTTTTCGCTTTGTTAACACATAAGCTCAGTCTTTTACATTTAGTCCTATCTTCCCATAATATTTTTTTTTTTTTTTCTTAGGTAATCTTCATTTTTTTAAGGTGTTGCAAGGTAGATGAACGACTTGAAAATAGAAAAAAATGCTCAAAGTATTATTTGTCATGATTATGATAATCTTATCGCGATTGAAATATATAGTACCATATATGTAGAATATTTTTCAATTATGATAAAAAAGAAAATAATCTACTAGAAGTGAAATAAGAGCGATCGTTCAAAGTGTCGTTTTGCAAATTATTCCATTTATATCTCGAGATAGAAGGTTAATTGCTGGAATATACAGATTTCTTGTTTATATTTGTAGAAATTATTTGTAGACTTATGACGTATGACGTATATAATGTATTTGTTTTGCACAATTATCACGAAATATGCAACGTTTAGTGTGGTTAAAGCTCGTAATAGACAAAATATATTTCGCGTTGTCAGCATGTATTAACACTGATTATTCCAGTTTATTTCAGTCAATGGTAATATTCATAATGTTTTGCATATTAAGTTGCTTAATGCATTTTTTATTAGACAATTAGTTAATGTTAACCAAATTTTTAAAATTTTACTTAAATATTAGATTTATTAACAATATTTTAATATTTAAAGTTTGTTATAATAAATGTAGAACATAAATTTCATATCGAAACAAGATAGAACAATTTATTTATAACATCAATAAAATTTTGGTAAATATGCATAAAAGGTTACACTTTACCGATTTTATCGTCACTTAGATATGTTAGGGGAGATTCTTCTGAGTAATTCGCCGCAAGAAAAAAGTGAGGAAAAGCATCCGTTTAAAAGATACGATAAATTAAAATTTCATAGTTTTAATGCTTTTTCTCGGGTATTATAAAGTAATATTAGGAAAAGTGAAGTTTATGTACGTTGTATTTGTTGTAGAGAGAATAGATATGAAACAAATATTTGTTTACATTTACGGGATAGGTATAGGTATGATCATAAATATTTTGTCAACAATTGGTTTTACCTATTTCTCGTAGTTCGTTAACAGCTTTCAATATGCGACTACATGAATTTTTAAGTCATGTCTTCAATTTTACTTTTAAAACTGAAAATGGGTTTGGGTTGGGTTATATCTTCCGGAAGTGGAGCCCCCCTCCGTATAGGGGCGGAACCCACTGCGTTCACGCATCTATTATACTTTACAACGCGAAACGAGGTCCATCCTACAATTGTTGTGTGGATGGGAAAGTATATGCGTAGATGCAGCGGGTTCCATCACCCTACGGGAGGGCTCCACTTTCGGAAGATATAACCAAACCTATTTCTGATTTAAAACTAAAATTTGGTTTCGATTACGTTATATAACCCATCTATGACCCTGTATCTATCTCGTAAATGTAAACAAAAACATTTCCTACGTCCTCTGCAAGAAATAAAATGTACATAAAAATATCACTGTTTCTAATTTTAATTTATAATACTTCAAAGAAAATATTGTGAAATTTCAATTTATTGTATCTTCTAAACGAATGCTTTGCCCCCCACTTTTTTCTTGCGGAGAATTACTCAGAAGAACCTCCCCTACAACATATTTAAATGACGATAAAACCAGTGAAATGTAACCTTTTATGCATATTTACTAAAATTTTTTATGACAGATGTATTATAGCTGTACTTACCTTTATTTACAGTTATATAAAATTTAATCATATTCCAATTTCGTATAAATCTTAAATGAAATTGACTTAGAATTTCTATATATATATAGAAATTAATACAATTTTTACTTTTGTAAGATAAAATTAGTAAAAATTATTAGTTTATAATAATCTGCTTAAATAGGCAAAAGTTACGTACAGAAATTGAATATTATTACAAAGAATCTAATAATGATAATAAGGATAAAGGAAGGTATAAGGATAAATAAAGATCATCGAAAACCTTTTAATCAACAAATCGTTGTTGAATTCGGCAAGGCATTTTGTTCGAGCTCAAAATATTTTAGCGCTTTATTGATGACCAGAACTAAGATATAAGGAAGAATTAGAATTTTCCGTGTAAAGATCTAGAAACGCGCGCATGGTGACGCGGAATTCGTTGAATATTTTACCGCAACATCTTGGCTGCGTTAACTTACAAATATTCGAATCTCTATCTATCGCTTTATTGAAATCGGGGAAAATCGCTGCCGTCGAAAAATTCCGTGGAAAATATCGCACGAGCAACGCTTACACGGCAGAAAATCATGGCCGCAAGCGGTAAGCCCGCCATTATTCAGCTGGGAAATTCAACGTTAATCTTTGCTTTGGCCCGCAGTGGTCGCTCAATTTTGGCGAGAGCTAGCGATATGCAAATTTTAATCCCACAGAAACAGATGTGCGTTTGGACTACATTTTTCGTTGAATGACAAATTGTAACAATATACGATCCTATCGTATATATATAAATTAAATTAAATACAGTCGAAAACATAGAATAAAAGTAAAAGCACGTAGATGAGTATTGTCAACACATGAACACCTGATGTGAGAAGAGAAATATTATTTTTTATTAAACAATATATATATATATATATATATATACTATATTTTGAAGAATAATATAACACGATTATTTCATCAAAATCCAATTTATCCACTGTGGTGCGCTACATATTTTAATATGATCGCTGCGTATCAAATCTGCGGTAAAACAGGACAGGTATAAGACCGCTTGCATACAACTATACATATATACTGTGGCGAAACTGCAGCGAAATTCCGCTAAAACTTTAATGACTTTTTGTACCCTACAGCGGCTACTTTGTCCTAAGAGGCTCGTAAATAACAGTACCATTGAAACCTCAAAACTTCCCTTAGAGCATTAGGTGACAGACTTACATTGAGTGCCTGTCAAAGATTTTTTTTGCTAAAATAATGTATATTTTTATATTACTATAGTACCGTAAGAAAAAGGGTATTTATATCAGCAATTTTTTTATTCATGATTGTTATTTTTCGTAAAGAATTATTTTAAATAAATTTCCACAGATTATGATGATTAAAAAGCAATTTATTGAAATAAATCAATTTATAAATCTCATGCGGATTTTATAGTAATATTAAAATAAGGTTAAAAAATATTATTTACATGTTCTTTACATTAATTATACACATGTATATCCTTTCATACAATCAATAATAGTTTATAATTTATCGTAATTCTTTGTTTTATTAACTGATTATAAGAAATACATGTACATAATTAATACGAATTAATTTTTATAAGAAAAGTTTGATTAAAACGCCGTTAATCGTCAGATGCTGCGGCTAAGATAATGTTAATGCTTAATTACTAGAATGAAACGAAACAAAGCATTCGAACAGTATGTCACCGGATGCTTCTGCAGAAATATCGAATACCGCATCGCCCAGCTTGCGGTAATTCGAATCGAATAGGGCTCTGGTATCTATCTATCTATTCGCGCTACGTGTCCGTAATTACGAATTCGCGAAACGTCAAGCTGCAAGAAACGATGACCATCTGTTGTCACGCTCGTCGTTCGCTGAAAAAAAAAAAAAGGACCGATAGAAATAGACGAGTTTGCAAGTGTTCACAGACCGAAAGGAATTCGTGCCCGCGCGCGCATACGACGAAAAAGTTCGCGCGGATGTCGTGATGCGAATTTAATTCTGCGTATAAACGAAAACTTCGGCGGACGCGTAATTTGCCGACGCGGCGCGATAAATCGCGGCAGCGTAACTTACCCTCGTCGCGCGAGATTTACGAGCCGCGATCGATTTATCGTCCGACCGGCAGTCGGACGCGAGCGATTATCGATGTCTTAAATCTGCCGATCGGCTTGGTCGCGCGCGCGCGCGAGTTATCGGAAAGCGATCTGAAATCTCTCGCAAGCACTGGACTTCCGCTGTGCTCCCCGAGGGAAAACTCTACACGAGTATGTTTCTTTTTATTTCTTTATTTTTTAATAAACTAGAGCGAAACATGCTATAAAAAAAAAAGGGTGAAGCCTGAAGTAGCAAGATTCGTTGAAATAGCCGCATACAGAGCTCATTAAATTTTAGCGAATTTTCAATTGCATACAACATTTTTTCATTACATCATTATCATTTCAATGAGTTTTGTAATTAATTGAACGAGTGTCCGAGAAAATATCGCAATCGTTTGTTTTATTTCTTAATGAAAATGTCAGAAATATAGTATGTAATTAATGTATGCAACTAATATATTGATACGTCATTTATTGCAATAGCAAAATTCATTGTATCAGCGGTTTGTATAATTTTTCCAGGGCGAATGATATTATTCATTTAAATTAATGCGCGAGAGTTTCCCACTTATTTCCAGATCGAACCGTCCTGTCGGCGCGATCGCATATATAAATATATATTAATTATAAACATAAATCAAGATATAGCCTGAAGTATTAAAATACCATTAATGTCCCGAGAAAATATTTCGTAAGAACGTCCCGTTACATCTCGGCAGGAGAGGAACGATTAATTTCGAACAAGGCAGATTTTTCATCGTCCATTACACACCACGCATCAATTCTCTCGTGACCTACTTCGGATTTTGGGGACGAAAGCCGATGACGGAGGATATCTCCTTCGGGCGGCTCGTGATCGCTCGAGGACATCAATTAATCGCGCATACTGCCGTGCATCATCGTTACATTTGAACTCCAGGTAAACGGAATAAACTGGGTACTTTGAGACGCACGTTTGCTCAACGAAATTCGCTGTAATAGCATGCGTTCGCAGACGCATAATAAGCGCATTTAAACTTTCGCACGAATGTTCCATCTGAATTTTGATATAATCGGCATACTAATCGCGATCAATCTATATGAAGATTCATTCCTATATTGTTTTTACTAACAAAAAAATTGATTTGTCGAGCTTCTCGTCCTGAATCGAAATATTTCTCCTACTGTCGATTTTAATTTTCAATGTAACATTTAACATTTTTGATTGGAACTTCAAGGAGTGAAATCACACTGTCTTGAGAGAGAAACTATTAATTTATAATTTTATCGAAAGCTCTTTTTTTTTAATCTTTAGCTGGAAAATTGTTTGTTTATTGTTTATTTGAAATACAAAATATGAGCTTAATTATATAAATTGAAATATTAAAATTTTCCAAAATTCATAAACATAATAAAATTGATATCGAAAATACGAGAAAAATTTTGATACGGATTACTAAGAATTCCATTGAATATTGTAACCGTCGACAAAGTCATGTTATTAAATCTTTAAGAAGCGTTGATAACTTGCAATGTGAAGAAACATAGAATATAAGATTTTAGTAAGGATCATTAAACAGTAACGATATTTCTTGAATGGGGAAAGCAGTCAGTATCCGAGACGACAACTTCAGTAATTCCGAGCAAAGGCATTGAGCCGTCCATGCTCGTTAAAGGTTGCCATCTTGTTTAAATCTGTTTAATGATCGAAATAAAATGTTGAAAACAATCTAGAGAGAATTTCTAAAGAGAAAAATATATGCAGATATCTTTGAAATTGGTACGTTTTAAAAGCACAACATATATTTTCACATAAGCAATGTTTCAGAAATTATTAACGATTTGAGATTTACTATATAATTCGAATTAATAATATATATAATTCATTATTAAGTAACACATTTTTTATTCAGATAAATCAGAATATTTACAACGCATTTAACTGACTTATTGTGGAACGTCTATGATTCTATACGATTCTATACGTTTCTATCCAAATGGAAAAAAAAACTATCACTTATTGTTAGTATCGCGTAAATGTAGGAATCGATTCTTACTGGCAAGTATAGTCAAGAGCTTGAAAGCTTTTACCACGCAACAATGTTCTCATTCGTGCAACGAATCCACTGAAATTATAATAATACCAAGCGTTGAAATTCGCGAATGCAAAGCATCATATATGCGTTTATAAGATATAAAATATTCATGGGATTTTCTATTGAAGCAAATAGAATTTTTTATATACGATGCAAAATTTGAATCAATATTTTTAATATCGTACCTGATAATGAAAAAAATCATTCAATCATTATAGAAAAATATTTACATTTATTAATTTATGATTTTTACATTTATATTAAATTATAATTATAAATCATAGATAAAAATTTTAAAAAACATATATATATATATATATATATATATATATATATATATATATATGTCTTCTTATGAATTTTTAAAATTATAATAAAAACAAATATTGAAATGGACCGTCGAAAATAATTTATCCATAAACTTGTTGGATGTTAATAATATTATTACATGTCATTTGAGGAGCGATGTTAATATCAACTCGACAGATATTTTTTATTATTTATTATATGTAGAATATAATAAATGATGAAAAATATCTGTCGAAAAAGAGCGATATTAATATCGAGTTGATATTAATGTCGCTCTTTTTACGATTATTACGGAAAAAATTACTATAGAAAAATGGCGACCAAAAGCATCGCTGGATCTTTAGGATTAATCGTGCGTAATAGAACGTTCAGTAAAAAGAGTGTTTTTGTACGCGTGTGTTTGTATGTTTACACGCCCGTATTTCCGTGAGAAATGTAGGATGTGTTCGATTTTCCCGCCCGTAAGTTTTGCGAACGAAAAGGTTCGTATCCCTTTTGTATGTTTTCACAAATCTTCCAACGTCGTTAAAGTAACGTCGAACCGAACGTCTCTATCTCATTCTCATGTACGTTCATTTCCTCAGCTTTTTGTGGCAATTCTTCATAGAATGATTTTATTGATAATCTCTATGATGGATGACCGTATAATTGTTCCTATCTCGTATATCCGCGTAACGTGCAATATTTATATAGAGTATAGCAAACGCAATCCATTTATTGATTGAAGATAGCGCCGAATAAATGCGTCACTTTTTATATCGGAGTTTGAATAGATTCAATTTGAGATCGCATATTCTGCACACTCGTGGCAGCTGCACATATTTTGCGGCGTGAATGCAAGTACACGTGAATATGCATGCACATGACGTCTGTTCGTCCACCGCTTATTCGTGCTGCAGTATCGATTTCATCAAATTCTCTAAATAGTATTCTATGCCCGAAATGCGCATATGCATATAATATACTTTCATCACATTATCGACTTAAGCTACCATCTGTTCTCATAAATGTATATAAGGTATTCATATATGGACGCGCATTCGTAGATGATTATTAATATTAGTTTAATTAATTATCATATATCAATAAAATATTTTGTAACTATATTTTTTTGTCAAATTTAAAATGTGCAATTGGATTAGGAGAGGATTCCTAGACGGACATTTTCCCATTTGAAGGAAAAGTAAATTCGACTTGCAAAGCTCTGCATATCCGTTTTTTCCTCTATAAAGGTACATAAATCTCGAAAATTATCTGACTTACGCGAAATGTAATAAAGTCTACATAAAATAGTCCACGCTGTACTACTAAACAAAACGCTTTTTGTATTCAGATTTTTACGCCTTCGACTTAATGCATTCCTAAGCGTTATTAATGCCAGTCCTGAATTAATAGTTTGGATTATTTCGAATAAATCGACGGGCGTGTGTGTGAGTGTACTATGGATACTCCCTACTAATTATTCGCATCGAGAATCCTCGCTTGGTTCAGATCTCGCAGCAAGATATATCTCACGCTATCCGAAACGTCAAATCCGCCCCGTCGATTGAGATCCATCGATATATCTACGGGTACATTAACGGGGTACAAGGTGATCGATTTGATTTCGATCTCTCGAACTTCACGCCATTTCATACTTTTATCAGCCTTCTTGCCACATATGTGATCAAAAATTTCGGTTTCTGATTGTAAGTTTCTACTTGCAAAATATATGGCAAAGAATTATACATGAATGTATAAATAAATTGGAGGTAAAATTTCTACATCGCGAGTCAATCATGTTACATTCGACGCTAAAATTGTGATGAAAATACGATCATTCCGAAGCAGTCACTCGCGCGATTCAGAATATTATCGTGAGACGATGTTCTTAACGGTGTCAAGCCGATCACCCTATATAAGTATACTTATACGGCATGTACATGTAAACATACAACAGGGTCCGTACATATGCGCCGTATACATATATGTATACCGTCGAGGGAACAGGCGGATTTGGCATTTCCAATTCTGCTCGCATTGTCGAGTCGTAGAAGTGATTCAAAGCCACGGAGAACACGCTACCGTGTACAATCGCGATTCGCAGAATCCGCATTGTCGTACATGCGCACGTGAAAGATCGCCGGTTACTTTCGTCGGCATGCGGGGGCGCATTTTTATAAGTTTACATGTCGCGCCTATGCCAACGCGTGACAGACGCGATCTCCGTTCTGACTTTATACTTTTTTCTACCTCGTCGAACAGAAAATCTTAATTCTTTGACGGTGTCGCGTCATAGCCATGGACTGTTTACGACGCGTGCATCGCGTTACAACTCTATATACGGTAAACTTACTAATGCAGTCTGTAATATGCAATCTCTCTTATTTTTCGCCGACTAGACTCTTAGTTTCTCGTTTATACATTAAAATTGTTAATTGTTTCGTTTTTCCTTTATTATTATGCTAAACGATTTTAAATTTATTTTTCCTGTCTAGCAAAATGCTTACACGTGTAACACGCGTTTTTATACTTAAAAATTAAATAGTTAATAAATAAATGATCAATACTCCGAGTTTTGTATTCCGATCTATTGATTTTCCATATAATGTTATATACAGTATTACATATATTATTTTTATATTTAAAAAATAAACTGCTTATTTATAAATAGTTTCAAACAAAATAGCATATTGTGCTGTTTGATCTTGGTGCAGTTTACGAGATTAATGTATAAAAATAAAATTATTGTAATAAATCCTTTAATTTTTTTAAATAAACAATTATCAAATTTGCCCGCTCTTGTCGCAAAGTTTTTAATAATTGTTAGACGTGTGTATATATATGCTCTTCATTGCAGAAGGGTTCAAATAAGCAATAGATCATCCGGCAGGATTACGTTTTTGTAGACGTTTGTGTAGAGTAGGAGAGCTCTGCTTTTTAATCCTTTCATCCCTAAATTGTGCCAACATCATTCTAACGAAGGACGTATAAATTATACAAATTTATCATCAACGCATTTATTCCGGTAAATTTTTGATAGTTTGCGTATGAATATAATCGTTTCGCGCAAATAAAAGGTACGAAACATCAGGGAAAGATGCATTATATATTACTTTCTATCATATTGCATTAAACGCGATAAGATTTATTCATTTAATACTATCATCATAAAATTCGATAAAATCTAGATGAGATGAATACAGGCAAATTTAGATATATTATTATTCATGCAAAACACTCAACTAAGCAGCTTTCAAGCTAGATTACACGCTAAAATCGACTAATTATATTGTATGCAATAATAGGAAATCACATATCGTACATTATGTGATTTAGCAGACAGCAGCTATTATCGTTTGTGTAGGAATATGATCTCGCTGTTCGAAAAGCAAAAGGGCGGAACGCTTGAAAAATACTGTGTACGATTCCGAAAGTTCATAAATGTTTCACAGAGCGCGCTATAGCAACGACTAGGTGAGAGACCTACGGGTTTCAAGAGTCCATAAAAAGGTTTTACAGCTTGGTCTATGTAGGTCGTAGAATGTTGCGTACTGGTCCATATGTTACACGAATTGTGTAGCGTGACACGATAAAGCCTCGCACGATCGTTCCCCCGTCCAAACAAATGAGATAAAAAACAATCGCTGGCATGTTAAATAAATATATTTAATTAATTAAATTGGCACGGGAAAAACTATGTTCGTTATTTTAACAGATCATGTAACTTTCTCAATTTCTTTGAAGTTTTTACAAAAATATTGACATTTTTCCTGACTCTTAGTAAATTAATATTGCACAATATTTATGAACGCATAAAAATTTAATTTAATTTAATTAAAACGCTTTTATTTCTGCGTTGTATCAATATCGATGGTCTACGTGTTTCTGTTAATTGGTTATACTAACAAAGAAGACCAACTATTGCTACCCGCAAATGGTCGATAAATATTTAAAAAAAAAATTTTTTTTTAAACTCATTAAATTAGATTCCGCAAATACTCGTCCATTCAGTAAATCGTACTTGACAATTACGATTCTGCCGTTTGGCGCGCGTAATTGCGAGAATCCACGACGACCGTGTTTCTCGCCAAAAACTTCTGCAAAGCGAATTTGCTTGTTAGAAAAAGTACACGAATTGTGACAAATGGAACTTGACGTCCCTTCCCGGGGAAATAGAATTATGTAGAATTTCATTCTAGCATTCTAAAAGCGTAAATTCACTTTAACTTTCAATTCTGACTACGACGTATCACCACATTGCATTTCTCCCAACGCATCTACGCAGCCTATTAATCTCTTAGCTGTTTACGTATTTTTTTTTTTTTTTTATTAACGATTTGCACGTATGTCTTATTTACAAAATTAATATACATATCCCATCTTTACTGTACATTTTATTATTATAATAACAGATTTTTTGCCAACTCGTGGAATTGATTTTTGCTTAACGGAATATCGAAACATCTATCATTTTCGAGTTTTGAAGTAATTCGCAATTAATTATATAAAAGACTTTTAACAAAATTACCCTAACTTTTACAATTAATTTCAAAAAACGATCTCTTGTATATACTTTAACAAAATTCTTAGTTTAAGCTTTTATTTTCCATAGAATGTCATACTTCACGTATTTTAAATATCACATATCTAATTTTTTAACGTTATTTTGTCACTTTTGATAATATCGTCGTTTATGGGAGGCTAATTAAAGTATAGACGTGAATAAGATGCACTTCTCATGGCAGTGCTAGATCTGTATTTGACTATTATTGTGTGCAGATTTTTGGTTTGCTCGCAGCAATTTGATTAAGCGAATCAATATAAAGCAGTTATCATCGAGTTAGCAACTTGATATAGAAAAACGAATGGTAGGATGAAATTTAATTTTTCTCTTGCTCTCTCGCGGATTAAAGTGAATAAAGAAAGTATCGATCCGTAGGGAGTTAGTTTGGATAAGGTGGTCCTAATCTCCGAGGAACAACCCACGCCCGCTCATGGCCGAATGGATTATGGTAGTCGGTGGAGATATATATGTATATGCATGTCCCGGCGCAATTTTGACGGGTTATAAACTGCTTTATAATTTCGTTTATGTACGCGAGCGCGAAGATTCTTTTATGCTTTTGTCAAGTATCGCATGTAATTCTTATACCTATATACCCTACCGCTTTATAAGATGGCTTTATAAGATGGCAGAACACAATTGTGGGATAAAAAAAATTATACACTGCGATTTGTTAATAATAATCGCGGTATCGCGATTGAACAATGTCTAAATAATGTGCAAAAATTTTTGAAACTATGGCAAACTTTGTCATTATAAAATATGTATGATTTGTAACCAATCGAAATGAATAGCAAATGGAATAAATTCAATTGAAAAACAGATTTATGTATTTATCTCAATTTGCATCGTACATATATTGTTGATAGATTTTTACAAAATTAACTTTTACATAATCGATAAACTTTTACAAAATACATAAAAAAATATCTTTAGAAAAGTATTTTGCTAAAGATTGCAAGTTGTCGAACTTTTAGAGATATAAATTATTTTACTCCTTTCTACGTGATCATAGAGCATTAATTGCCGTATATTTAAGGTGCAATTTCTACTTTTTGTTTAGCAATTAACACTACGAAATCAGCAAATATTATTACTGTATATTGCAGTTTATACTGCAAGCTGCAGTATTTGATATAGAATCGCAAACTGACTTAAAATTGCGGGAACCGTGTGCTTCGATTAAGTTTTGAATAGAATTAAGAGGAAAATATACGTAATAATCAATAACATATATATCCAGGGACAATTCAATTCTTTCATGTAGCTGCCGAAAACATTGAGTTTCTGTTTAAATTGATAAAGCAAATAAACGACAAAACTATTGTCAACTCTCAACCGATATTTAACGGGTGCGACGTACTCGCACGACCGGATTAACTGTTGGGTAGGAAACTTCTGAATTCTCTGGATAAATTGTCGGATACTGCAGCACGGTTAAACTCACGAAATATCAACCTCAAAACCAAACTTTTTTTACGATAATTATAGTAGCAGTCATTAATTTGTAAACGTTTACAGAGAATTGCAAATATGTTGAGTAAAAAGGTAGTTCTCATAGGTTTTGTCCCTTTCTTTACATGTCAAAAGTTTTTTTAATTTAAAAAAATGATAATTTAAAATTAAATTTTTTATTGATTTTAATGAATTAAACTTATTAAAATGATGTAATTTTAAAATTATCTCGTGCAATAGAATTTCCTCTTTCTGTTAAAACTTTAATTGTTTATAAATGTTTACAAGCTAATGGTTAATATTGCATATTGAAATTAAGTTTCTCTATTCCAATGCATTTATTGTCACAAACAATTAAAATGCATATATAATTTGAATTTATGTAAAAGACATTTAGCAATTTTATCGCTGCATTGCAACGATGCAGCTACCTGTTCTAAGTAAGTATTATGCTCTTTTAATTCTTATTCGAATGTGTAGAAAATCGGTTTTGTCGAAAAACTTGGGAAGGAAGACTAGTATTCTGCGAACAGAAGAGAGTGTTCTTTTTGTGTCCGCAAACGAGCAGCCAGCTGTTAGATAAACGTTAACCAGATCGCTTTTATGGCGCCATTGCGGTGCTGGTAACGCACACACACGTACACATCGCAGGTAAAATGTGACCGGTTTTCTTTACTTGCGACGATTATCTGGAAAACATTCTGACATTGTCTACCAGGAATGAGTAGCGAAACGTAGCGCGAAAATCGGGTTAATGGCCACCTAAATGGTCGTGTTTGATCATGGCTGTGACGTGCATATTATCGATCCTTCATAGTGGGATGCTTTAACGTACGGGAAAGAAGCGCGAAGGTTGTGGGGATGCATAGCACGGAATAAAATAATATAAACGATGCTTCTCGATTACAATGTACGATTAATGTCTAATGTAGTTTATTTTTGTTTCTATATTTACCCACTTTTTTATACACAATTTAAAAAATATTTACTATCAATAAATTCTTATACAATATTTAGATCTTTTATATATTTGTTACACATTATATTCTTATATATTTATCTTAATACAAAAAAAAACTATATTAATGAAAAATATAAATAAAAAAAATATAATATAGATAAATTATGTACTGTAACTGTATTTCCTCTAATAACATATGTATTGGAAATTATTTTCGACGCTACGAACGATCACTCGCGTCATTAGCAAAAAACGAACTGCAAAACACAATGGAAATCTGTTCAATTAGATATACAACTGATTAGCTTGTTCTTGCCATAGAGAATTGAGATTTAATTGACTTATTAAACGATTGAATAGTATATTATCATTGTCGCGTGTGAGCGTATGTTGAAAGCAAAATATACTCACAGAAAGCGTATTTTGCGGCTGCAGCTCATTACACGCAGCAGTAGAAGGTATTTACATGCTTGCTACTACATTTTAATAGTATCATTAATTTTAGTATGTACAAAGGAAAAGCGAAATAACGTATTTTACGAAGGTCACGTGGTACAAAGACGATCGTGCAAAGTACTTCTCGCTGACACGTGTTTACCAGATATTCATCATTGTTCAAGAGGGAGTTCATAGTATTTGTATTTGATAGCGGACACGGCGTGGACGATATTGAGTTTTACAAGAACAAACAGACTGTAGACGAAGTCAAACAATCGCGCCAAGCGAATGTATAATTTCAGAGAAGCGCAACTGCAAGTGCAATTTCGAAGTTAGAGTCAAGAATACTGGTGCATGAAAGTCGGTAAAGATTGCAGCGGAATAATAAATCTCAATGGTATCGCGACATTAAAATATTGTAAAACTAACTCTTTGATATTAAATTTATTTATAAATAGCTCTCGCGTAATTAATAAATATAATGTTATGCAATAATATGCAAAAAAGTATTATACATATATATATTACATATTTAATTTTCTTACATGATTTGTGGTAAGATTGAAAAAACTTTTTATCACAAAAACAAGTTAGAAATATTAAATATCCGTTTTGCTACTGTTTGCTATTTTATTTTTACTTGAAATGGAGCACATTAAGATATAGAATAATACTTTCAACTCAATATTGGAAAAGATTGGAAACAATATGCATTTGTTACTATAACATTCCCGTCATTATATTTCGATCAGACTGCTATTTCTCGATTCCCGTTTATCGACAACTGTTTTCAATTTTTTTAAACAATATCAGATAGTCCAATGTCGTGGCGAGGAAAAAAGGATCGGAACAAACTTTGTAGAAGTAAAAAGGTCGATCCTTTGTATATCACTTAATTGCCAGTCGAGCTCTGTCTCTTTAATCCTTTAACTATATTCACCGATTAATACATTGTGTCTAATTATTTATTTTTCGCCAAAAAAATAGAAGTGTCACAATTTTCGCGAAACTCATTGATACGCGAAGGACGACCGATGCACATTAATGGACGACGACCAATCGTTTTGATTACGCGTGTTTCGTTGATTAGGATAGCCGCCTTTCACGTGCGGAAAATGTCCTCGTTGATGTTTCAAACTATGCTGAAGACTTGTAATGTCATCGCAACCTACGAAGCTCTTTTTCATTACTTCTAATGTTCTTTTGTAATCTTCTTGAACGTGCAGCGACTTTCGTAATCAATTGCGCGAGATTATAGAAAGTCTATCAGTGAACGGAAAGCAATTATTTCACCTACTCGTGAAATTTCACGGCACGTGCGACCTCGTTTCCTTCGAATTTTATTTTTTCATTTTTTCTACCAAAAATCCAGAATACGACTAATTGTGAGTTATACCAGCGCGGTCACGTTTTCGTAAGATGTTAGTACCCTGTATAAAGAATTATCGACAATTTCTTGTGGTAAGAAGGTCGTGTAATGGTCGGTCACATATGGCAACAGTGTGACGCAGAAATGAAAAAGTTGCCCTAGAAATAATAAAAAAGGATATAAACGAGAGGAAAACGTCTATTGTCACGTGTCGTAACGGGACCAGCGGACCACATTTGGTCAAATCGTTGGGTTACAGCGATATCGAAGGGTATGTAATATAGGGTGACAGCGGTTTGCAGCAAACGAAGCCGGGGCAATAACGCTGCGTGCAACAACAAAAGTAGGACGACAACAGCGACAACAGTCCGTCTATTTTCACCGCAAATGGCTTCAGAAAAAAAATCTACAAAAATATCAATATTACTGAAATTACATCTGTCAACGTTTAATCCTTTAACTTTAGTAATTCGAAAGCTATTTCACTCGCCGTTTTCAAGTTTGCAAGCATCAGATACGAGATAAACTCGTCGCTGTCGTATGGTCTGCATTAGACGTGACGGTTCTTTTTTATGTAGATACGTTTTTCTCTTTTAGAAGTCTCTATTTTTAGAAGTCTCATTTTATCGCGTAGATTAATTTTGTACTATATATTTCCAAATATGTGTTTCTCAATCTGCAAGATAAAACTATAAAAAGTTTCTAATAACGTCCGAAAAATATCGCGAATAAGTCACGATATTAAATTCTAATTTTTAACCGATTAAAAAAAAGGATTAAAGCAACTATTTCGATACCATTGGACTGTTTATTTTAGCGTGCAGCAGTTTATTTATTTAAATTATGCTTATTTGTTTGTTTGTTGTGTAAATTGGCTTGTATCATTGTATTATTTTTGATAAATACGCCGAATAATTGGACGTCCAAAAAACCGTTAAATGCATATCAGCCCATTCGTTGCATAATTTGGATCGATTAGACCGGGATGCTTTCGATAGAACGCGTGTTTTCGCGTCAAACCTGTCGACTTTAATGACACACATTTCTCGCACGAGAATAGCAGGTGTGCTGTCCAATATTATGTATAAGCGCAAGTCAAGCGCGATTCGATTGCATGCGCGGCGATCACTAAAGTGAACAAGTTAAACGTGGCATAATAATGAATAGCGAAAAGAAAATATATAATATAATTTATTTAAACATTACTTTTAAGAAAATCTTTCTTCTACGGCAATTCAATCTTTTATGTGTTACGTGCAATTTTTTACAAAACACTTTTATTTAATAATAGAGAAAGAAAGTATGTAGAAAAATATAAAAGGCGCAAAAATGTTTCCGATGGCCGCATTTTCATGCGCATCGTCGACTTCAACGACACGCATTTTGCGCTCGCACGACAATGGCGGATGTACTTCTATATGTGAACGGAAGCTGCGCTCGAATCGATTGCAACGCGATAGCGAAGGCTAAGTGGAATCGAGAGACTCGTAACGTGGTGCAGAGTTGTTTCATCGACAGTGGCGATTGATCTCACTGCCGCCGCCATTTCGATGATTGCACTGATTGATAGCTGTTCTCTTGTCCGTGTGTAAGCGCGATCCGACGAACTGACGATCCTGATCGCAGTTCAGTATCAATTCGAAAATTTGTGCGCGTCTGTGTGCATTCCTCATAAATACGCATAATTTTAATAATCCATAAGAACGGAGAAATATTTCGATAATATGTGAAAAGTATTATAATCGCAAGGTTTGAATATTTTCATAGCGGACAGTAAATGATTCTCTGACTATAATAACCGTGATAACATCTCTTTAAATGTTTGGAACAGATAATTTCAACGGAAATTAATCAAAAACGAGATATTTATCAGGAGATTCTTTAAAAAACGGTATGTCAAATATAATTTATTAAAATCAAAATGTAATCCCCTATCTAAAGGAAGATTGGATACTTTTCCGATCTGATCCGATAGCTTTGAAATTTATAATAAATTATTGACAAAAATATTCGCTTCTTCCAATGATGAAACTTTAAAATTTCTATAAATTTTTGACGAGAATACTTTTCTCTTAAATAAGTAAATTTTGCGCAGCGCTTCCGATCGCGCCAGTTTCGAAATTCATGACAGTTACGATTTATAGACAAGTTCGAAAATTTAATTCCTCTCGAGTCCATTAAGGATATTTCGGCTGTAGAATAGTAGTCTTCGTAAAAGAAAATAGTTTTAATTAATATATTTCTTAATTTATGACAAAAACTTTTGATTTTGAATATCCTCTGAAATCAACTGCAAGAAATAAAAAAATCGAATAATTTGCAGAAAGAGAGAAAGAGAGAGATAATATTTTTCTTGAATTTTTAGTAAATAAGTTTTAAACGAGTAAGTAAGTGGAGATCAAAATTAAGTTTTGCATAAATACAATATTTATTAGAGTTTTTTTAATGTGTGAAAATTTTTATTTTGTTGGCAATGTTTTTCCTTTGGCAAATTTATCAATAAATGCTACAATACGCGATTTTCCATAAGAATCAATACTTAAACTTAAATAATTTTCAAACCGTTAAGAAAATTGTGCTCAGATTTTGCATAAATACTCAGAAGAAAGTAGTAAAACAATCTACGAAATTTTCATGTTTTTGTCAATGTTGTGACATATGACACATACATTCTTAATTTTGATCGTTTATCTAGAGCAACGACACGTGTTGTTAGCGATATAAATTGTTTGTCCATTTCGCGCAGTTAGAAATTTATCATTGCGCTTTTTGGCATGTGATAAAGTGCACGGCGTTCGTCACGGAGCTCGTGATGAAATTTGCATGAAAAAGAAGGGTGTGTGACGCGAGAACAAGGTATGAGGCTCCGCGGGGAAATCTCTGCTCGATACCCTTGTAACGACACATATCTTTTGAGAAAGAAAGTCCTGTATCTCGCGAAATATGTACTAACCCACAATGTAACGCGGCGTAAATTCTCGCGTGAGTGCGCGCACTTTCCTCTTTTTTTTTCTTACAAAATTATTACACTTTTAGAATTTTTAGATTAAATTGTAATGTAATAATTGCGAGGTTTTTTTCTGCCCGAGATAGATGAGAGCAATTTTTGAGACGCGTGCATTCTTTTGTCGTCGCTCACAGTACAACCCGTACTTCAATGCAGAAACTGCGGCGTAACGAGGTGAAACACGTAACTTTACTGCAGCCAGAAGATTCGCGGCATGATAATTATTATGCACGCGCGTACAAATGGTACACTCGACGAACTCGTAAACTAATACGCATTGTTCAGCCCGCGAAATTGATAAACGGACGACCGTTTTTCATGTTCCAATATAACTTCGGCTTAACAAGGATGGAATTGAATTCGCTTTCTACAGAATACTACAGTTGCTGATTGCGCTAATTAGCATCAACATTGCCCAATGATTAATTGAAAAATGTATGAAATGCGCATCTAAGAAACAATACGTGCATTCCACAATAATCAGTACATCAATAATCAATTTATATACATATTTCTTGCCGCACGACTCGTACGTGCCACGCTTTCCGTTTAGCATGTTTGATAATTTTCACTATTAAAAGTAACATTATGATGAAATTTTTATAAAATTACGTATTGATGCTTAAATATCGTAATAACCATATAAACGTTTATAATATGCAATCTCTCTTTGAGAGAATAAGAAGAATAGGATTGTATGTAAATAATTATGTTATCGGATTAAAAACGGATTTGTGTGAATAATTAGATTATCGAGTTATCTTAAATTCATTCATTCTAAATAATTTATTATAGGAAGAGAAAGCGCTTTAATTGACTTTTGCAATATAAATCTAAAAATTTTTTCTTTTCTCCTATATGTATAATTAATTTAAATAATGATCGAGAGGACACCGAATAGCGGGGGCTCAAGACTGTCCGTCAAAAGCAACAGGTTGCAACATATCACGTGCATCGGTCACTCGATAAAACCGCAAATGGCTCTACGATCTCAGCCTGGATTGGCAAAATCATGATAGATCCGTTTATTGTTAGAGTAAACATTTATGAGATGAGAATATTTATTTAATCGATATCAAATGCTGTCGATTTTTTCGCATTTTTCCGTAGAGTTATGATGTAAATATATATACTACAAAAAAAAATTGATTTTTTATTATTACCAATACATATTAATGTCTTTAATCCTAATAATTAAATTTGTACAATATAACTTTTAATTATTAGCTCACTTTAAATTAATAATAAAAATTTTATTTTTATTGTGCTCGCTTGCGTAACAAAAACCTGAAAAAAATTGCGACATATAAAGTTATAAAAACATTAGAAAAATGAAATAAACTAAAAGCGGATTTATTCTTTTCTTCTTTCTTCTGATATTTTATTAAATTTTTATATTTATAATACTGCAAAATTTACTCATAACACAATTTTAAGCTATTATTATCGCACATAATAATATTGTGACTCGAGAAATATAACTTTTTCCCGTGTAATATTATTTTTGAAGATTTAAAATAAAGTTTTCTCAGACAGAACTTTCACATCACTAAACACAGTATTACTCTATCATTTAATATCCGACGGTAAATAACTCGATAATTACGTCTCCTGTTTAAATTTTTACGCAAAATATTTACCAAAAATTAATTTAGAGTTCACTATTCGTTAAGCTTCTGAGGTAAAATTCGCTAAAATCCTACTTTTAAAATATTACGCAAACTCATAGTGATTAAATCCCACAAATTTTCTTTCTAGGAAAATTAAATGGGAAATGTTTGCATAAAACTTGTAATTATTGAGTTAAAGTTTGCGCATAAATTTTTAGAATACTTTCTATTTAATATATAGTTTATAAACATGATTTAAATATAGCACATTTTACATATAGATATAATTTTTTTGAAAGAATCTTTAGATTGATAATTTTTAAAAATATTCGCGTATTGTCAGTTGAAACCTGTTATATCAATCGAAGTTTATTTGTACTGAACCTATTCCCGAAAGAATGTTTATCCATAAAATCAAAGTCCATTGGCTGAAAAATACTTTTTAGTGAGGACAGTTATAAAAATTACGATTTTCTCAGCGAATTTAAAAATATAACTGCTGTTATACGAAAGAACGTAAACTTTATCTAGTAAGCGGAGAACTGATTTACGGAAGTAAACTCTTTTTCTCTCGCTTTCTCTCTTTCTCTCTCTCAATGTTGCCTATGAATGCGGAAACTTTCTCTGGAGAAGTTATCGAGAGCAATCGTCGAAGATTGAGTTAGAAATAGAAACCACATGTAATTTCTTTAGCATTCAATCATTCATTGTCTATCACTGCTACCACCAAAAAAGAGAAGATACTTAGTAAGAAATATTTGCAGAGAGAGAGAGAGAGAGAGAAGATAAGTTTTACAATTTTTAACTAGAAATTGCGCGACAAATTATATTTCCTTTTCTACAATACTAATTTTTTGCTAGCACCAAGCTATATATTTGTATTATTATTCAAAGATGACGTGAAACGATTCAAAGGTGATGATTGAAGATTTCATATTTTTGCTCGCATTTTTCTCTGCACGCCAGACGATTAATAATTCTCGCTCTTTATTCCCGCGCATGGGGCAATATCGGCGGACATTTGGAGAGGGCTCGTTTTCTCATATCCGCCGAAGAATGGATTCCATGCGACGGCTGCGGGTCACACGTTCACGGCCCCTTCGAATACGGGATAAGCTGCCGCCGTCGCAGTGAAGAAGCGGTGATACACACGGATCACGTGCGCGACCCTCGAAACGGGCGAATAAAGTTTTGGGATTCACTTTTCATTCGTGCGAGCTAATTTATGTCATAACGAATAATATAAACGAGTTGCGAGCACGCTGACTTTCCCAAATGCGAAGAGAGAACGATGTGACGCCGTCAATTTGCCACTTTTAATGCGATCTCGCAATTACGCAAAAGAATACAAGAGTTTGATGACAAATTGTTAGATTAATTCTCGAGCTGTTAATTACGCTAATATCTAGGCATTGGTAACTTTATTGCTGATTAAAACTATATGCATAATTTTTTTCATTTTGATTTAATTTTATTAATTTCTTTCTTCTTTATCGAAAAAACATCATTCGAATGCAATGATAAGATGTTTGTTAAAGACGGATATTACAGCTGCGAAAATTGTTCATCGGGTACTGAGTACAGATACGCTGCAGCTGTTACCGAACAGCTATCGAAAAGGTTGAATAAGTGTTCGTGCCGGATGCTTCATCATTTTCCACGATGAAATCGTGACACGATCAGCAGTTTCATTTTAGTAAAAGCAATATCATCTAGTACGTAGCGCATGTACGGATGTGTATCGTGTATTATAAACCTAGCATAGTTGACGATTCGTCTTTATACAAACAGACAATGATTTGCGCATCGTTTCAATTTCCGATGGTAACAACTTTCGAAATTTCCGATCGTGAAAAATGAGGTTTTCTTTTTTTTTTTTTTTTAGTATAGCAATGTGTAGCAAGCATCCCCCTTCTATCTGCTTCTCTCAGGGCAACTTTAGACAGAGATATGTTTATCATAAGCATAATAACAGATAATCATTTTGGTATATAAAAATATTCAGATAATTAAAATCTTGATTTAATTTGAATTAGCATCATCAGTCGTTAAAATTGTTAATAATTTACGTTCTGTAGTAATTACATTTCTCACTGTGCAGCTAAGATAATTAAAATAATGCAAAATTATGCATATTAATCACATGCCATCAAATATTTTACTATTATGTAAATTTTTGCTATTATGTAAAATGTTGCACATACACACATACAATTGCAATGTAATCATTTTATAATACATATATCCAATAATATTAAACATGTTATTATTTTATGATAAATGCATTTATTTTCTAAAATCCCGGAATACTTAAGATGTCGTTACATAATTGTTCACGTTCTTAAAAAGTCGAGTATATTTGCTATTCACAGATATTTAAATTGAACCTATGGCAGCTGGAGAAAATCTATTCCAGTACGTGACATGGCATATTAAACGATTTCTTGCATAATCTTGTTTCATTTGCGGATGTTTATTTTTCCGCTCAAATATGAGAAATTAAATTTTCGGAAATATATTTTTATTATTTTTATTTATTATACATGTATTGTAATATGCGCGTATATATATATATATATATATATATATATATATATATATATATATATATGTGACGGCAATTATCAATGATAATTTATTATTTTAAATAATATATAAAGAAAAGAGAAAACGTAGGAGAATAATGGATTTAAAAAAGATATATAATAATAATTATTATAAAATCAATAAAAATTTAGATATATGCGCGTGTATATTTAATAGATATTAAATCTCATTATAAATATGCATTTTTTATTAGAAATTTTCAGTCTATTTTCCATTATTCTATTCGCCGCAATGTACATATCAAAGGCGAATAAGAAACGAGACCATCATCAAAGAAATAAGAGCCGCGTAACGGTCTCGATGAATAAACTCATTTATTATATTCGCGTGACTAAAAATAAGAATACGCCATTATTATCTCACGCAAACTCACATTTTGTATTACGTCATATTATAAGTATTGAGAAATGAGTGAACACATTATTGCGATTATTAAAAAAAAAAAAAAAACCCACAAGAAAGAATTAATATAAAAATGTGAAAATATATTATGCGTAATTTGTATAATTAATAATTGTATAATAATTTATATTCGCAATCAGAATCATTTAACACCGAATCAAGTAATGCATTCTACAAAAAGGCAGGATATCACCGATATGTGTGATACTCTACATCTACATGATATCGTCTTTTTTTTTTCGGGACGGTTCATATTTTTTTGGTAATTTTACACTGCATGCCGGTAAATGTATCGTTTACGTAACACCCGATGAAAAAATCAAAGTGCAAATCAAATATTAATCAATTAAGAGATAAATATCAATAAATAAGATAGAGAAAAGGAGAACTACTAATCGGCGTTAACGTTATTGTCGCTGTTATTTATAATGTAATATGATAAATCGCGCACGCGCGACCTGTCGTGATGCGATAATAGCATGTCTCTGCGTTAACCATTCATTTATCTTGTTCGCGATGGTTTGACGCCGTTGCGTGATAGTGATGAATTATGGCACGCGGACAGTTAATTTAACGTACAACGACGAGTATGGGAAACTTTTCGCGGTACGTGACCTGTTATAATGAATTGTAATATGGCTCAGAGAACTCGCACAAATGCCGCGTATTTTCCCGTCAAATATAACAGATCCAGTTTGCAGCCTCCGGCGCATCTTTGACGCTATGCGTCATTCGCCATTACCACGGATGCGACGAAGCGAATTGAATGCGGGAGTCGACGGAAACCCCGCGGCTTCCTTCTGCCGTCGTCGTCGTCGTCGTCGTTGTCACCCCGGTCCCATTAGCCAGCTTTCTTCCACTTGCGAATTGCATCACGCTGTATGCGAAATTAAATTGTGGCATGCGCACTCCTCGAGAGAGCGCACTTCTACCGGATTTTATGGTATACGAGTGATGGAAATGAACGAAAACGGGAAGAAAAATTTTGAATCGCAGTTATCACGCAGTGATTCTAATTTATTCTATTTTATGCGATTTTGAAAAGATACCGTCTTACTTCAGAAAATTATATTTATGGATAATTTAAATAAAAGTTTACATTTTTTGGAGTAAACAATTAACCCGTTTAATACGAGAATTCTTTGACGAAATTTGTGGAATAATACAATTTCTTGAAATTTAATTTAGAATATCTTAAGGATATAATAATAGATAAAAAACCACAATTATATACAAGATTTATCTCAATACAGTTGTAATTAATCGGAAATTTTTACAAGATTATGATATTTTTATGCGGGCTATATTTATCATTCGGCATATTTAAGTTATCTATGCTATATCTTGCGTTATTTGTAAAAAGATTGCAATGCGCATGCAAATCTGCATCCACTATGCAAATTTCATCGAGCCACTCGCTCTTATTTTTGGCCAATCGCGTTTAGCACGTTCCGGCTTAACCAAGGATTTACAGATCGCGAAACTCTCTTTTGCCAGGCACTTCCACAGCCTATTTCACCGAGGTTTTAACCCTCGTGCCCTTGGGAATATAGCTCTTCTTCCTTAAAATCCCTCCAATTTCTCTAAACCGACCGGTCAGACTGGTTTGAACTACTTAAGCTTTCTATTTGGGGTGCCAAATTATTTAGCTCGAATAATTAACGTAATATCGATTTATTTGTCTTGATATTTTCTGTGCAGCTGTGGCCATAATTAGAAAGAAATTTATTACATAATTGTTTTAGAAATCTAACGATAAAGAAATTATAATATCAAACACGCACATAAATATATTTAAATATTTTTCACTTTCCACGCTTAAAACGTGCTATTTTTTAAATTATTGTTTCTCTTTATATTGAACTTTCTCAAAACTGTTATAAATATATATACATATATAGTATATATTATATTATTAAAATACTTTTTCCACATATTAAAAAAACGTATATCTGCTAAGCGTAATGGGCTTAAGAGTTGAAAGACTATCACTCCATCTCTGACACTAATTATAGAATCTCATTTTTGTCCCTAACTTTGAAATTCCATGGAAGCAAGAAGTTTTCTGACAGAAAATGGATGTTGGAAAATGCTTTAACTTTGATAAACTATGCCGCAGGATCTCGTGATGGACTTTGAAAATTATTTTAATTAAGCAGTTTAAACGATCATTCAAATTACGATAAGGAATTCGATAAATCAGTATGAATAACTTTGCAATTTATATAACTAACAAGAAATCTTTATATCGATTCGTCAATACTGTTTCAATATGTTAAAATATCAGAAGACAAAACGGTTATAACAATATCTAGGAACTGTTATATTAATCCGATTCTAAATTTTATGCCACGCACAAGATCGTTACATTAAACTTTGTTCTGTAAAAGCAGTATATGATTGCTAGAAAAGCAATTATAAATTTATTAATTTAACACGCGCGGGCGTGAAGATATGAAGATATTTTTTCAATTATTCAGACACAAGAGAGATGATTTATATCTCCGTAAATTGAAGTTGTCTCTCTTTCTTTCTCCCTCTGCGTTATTATTTTTGCCTTACTTCGTGAATAATTCATGAGAATCTAATACCTATTTATTTAAGAACCAGTGCGCGCATCAGAAACAACAAAACTGGTGCTTTTTACGCTTAAATTTTCAAATAAGATATTATTCCTGGCACGTATTTTTTTTATGCTACGATATTTTCGAAATTGTTATACAATTTGCTGCTCCCAGATTAAATGGCCAAACTTGAAATATGAATGTAGGATCTCCAAAAAAAAAAAAAAAAAAAAATCTCTGGAAGTATGCTCGCGAACGATTCGTTCAAGAGATATTGACTTCTTAAGTTATTAGAACTATAGAAATGAATAATGTCAAAATAATATAGGTTTAGCATCTTTATTGCTTTACAGTAATCGAAATTCAATTATTAAATATTTTGTTCAAAATGATAACTTTCAACTCTAAGACAAGCATTGCATGTATCGATGAAAGAACGAGTGGCTGATTGACATTATGCGTTTGTAATTTCTTCGCACACTTGCGATATTCTCTGTTTTAATGATTGAATGTTAGTAAATTATTTTGTTTACAGTGTTAATAACCTTCGATCTTCAAAATAGAAAAAAAGAAACATTTCGATATTATTCATTATTCTAATAGTTCTATAACTTAAGAAATCAATATCTTTTAAACGAAGCGTTTGCGAGCATACTTTCAGAGAAAAATTATTTTTGTTTTAAGATCCTAAATTTATATTTTAAATTTGACTATTTAATCCGGGAGCACCCTGTAGATTATACATCAAGTTTCTATAATGCGGATTTATTATACGTCACTCTTTTTTTGAAATATAATATAATCCTGTAATTGTTTTCTAGGAATAATTAAACGTGTTAAATAGAAATGCAAATAATAATTTCGATGCATCTAAAATTACAATCTAATTGTAAGTATAACTTCGTGTAACAATGAACAAGATATAAGTAGCATTTTATTATTTTACAAGATACAATAGATAACTATTTATTTATCTTAATATTTAAAGCAATATATATTTTTCGATTTGATTTTCTACCGAATAGAGAGAGAGAGTGAATATGCTTGTTGATGTATTATTTTATGTTTGTTTAGCATGTGTGATGCGAAATTGCAAAGCATTCGTAATATAGGACAGATGGAAACGGGTTAAAGGTCACGCGAAAATCAATCTAGATTATCCGGCGAAACAATTTTTGCGTTTGCCAAAAATTTATCGCATACGCTTCGAGGGGGGGGGGGGAGAGAAATCGATAAGTCGCGCGCCCATAAATAATACTGCACATAATAAAACGCAGGATGCATGATACGGTGTTCTGAATTTTCCGACGATTACACTTGCACAGTATTGTGTTAAGCTTTCCAATCGCAAATAACGAATAAAATATTTTGTAGTCTGGTATAAAATTGAATAATAATATGTATTTTGCATTGAAAAATAGAGCTATAAATGGCGAAAATATTAATCTGATTAAAAGTAAAACAAATCTTAAAAGTTTTAATATCGCAATCTTTCATTGGTATATAATCTATTGATACATATCTGTTTAATCAAAAATTTTAATCAAACAACTATGGAAAACTGAATATACGGCCAGAATCAAATTTCTTGAGAACGCGCTCCCCAATGTGTAGCGTATGTGCAGTTTCTTCGATGTGTTCTGCGCACAGGGAAAGCTATAACTTAGATTACCGCCGTTTCGAGAATCGCTTGGCAAAGTATAACCGATGCGGCACTATTTCAGAAGCTCTTCGGAAAGTGAAGAAATCGTCGGTTACCGAGTGTGGATGACATAAATGTACGGAGTATTAATGCGAGGACGTGTCACGGAATCTGGATCTGTCGTAATGATACATCGTAATGAATCATGTATGTTTAACGTACGCGCGTGATTTTACAGTTACGTGAGTTGCTTTCGTTATTCAACAAATGTAATAATTATGACGGATAAGAAAAGATCATATTTTTGAAAAAAATAATTTATATATTAATTTTAGTAGTTATAAGATATAATTTCTACCCTGAAAAAATATACGATTTACAGCTGACAAAATTCGCGAAATGATCCAAATATGTATGTTATTTTGTAAGATTGAAATATGCAAAGGAATTTAATATTTTCATGTATTCATATGATGTTATTTTCTTAATATTAATATATTACTCCCAGTTATGCTAATAAATTTCCGCAAAATTGCACTTGTTATCATTTGTTTGCGAAAGAAAATGCTGTATACAATTCTAAGTCCATTATTAGAAACGGATTCCTTCACCAATTCAATAAATAAGACTTTCGCGTCATTATACTAAAGTAAAATTTGCAATAATATGACTGGTAGGGATAAAAAAAAAAGAAACCAATTGTATCGCTTCAAAAATGCGTCTATATATATCGTGAAAGTCATTCTTATTCCACCTTTATTTCCAATTCGATTCCACTAAGACTATAAGTTATTATCGATTCCGCAATTGCAATTGGTTATTTAAGGTCCGGCTTAGATTGTAAAGAACAGCTCATGATGAAAAGAGAACGCGATTAATCACTGGCAAAACTTGGTTACAAGGAAGGTTATAAGAAAAAAAGTGGAAAAGATTGAATGCTTCATTTTATATTTATGAAAAATATAATACAAAGAACAATTTTTTTTATTATTCTCTTTATTATATACACGCGAATTACACAAAATATTGTATATATTTGCATTCAGAAAAGCAAACTCTTTTATTACAGTATATAAACTTATACAGGGGAACTTATTCGTTCCTATAGTTTATAACTTCAGAAGTCAATATCTCTTGAACGAAGCGTTTGCGAGGATACTTCTAGAAAAAAATTTTTTTCTCGTTTTAAGGTCCTAAATTCATATTTCAAGTTTGGCCGTTTAACCCGAGAACACCCTGTATAGTGTTGCTACATATTATATTCACAATTATAAAATCAATTTATCTATAATAAATATATTTATAAAATACAAATGCAAGCTTTGTTAAATGGATAAAGGATATAAATAGGGTAAGTAGACTTTATGTTTTATTAAATTTCAAGTGAATTTTGATACGATTTAAATTCGATTTAAATTTAATTATGAAAAGATTTAATGTTCAATAAAAAAAAAATATAGAAAATAGCTTCTTTTGATATTCCATAAAGTTTTCTGTCTCATTGTCAGATTTAAATAAGAAATATGTTTTTAGTAAGAAAAAGATGTGCAAATGAGTCCGTATTTATTTTATTATATCGTTTGCGGCTTCACAAGTATCATTATCCTATAAACACGTAACTAAAGTCAAATACCTGGAGTGATAAAATCTGCAATGGCCTAAGAATAAAATTACGATGCTTGCGTGACTCTCGAGACAAATTTGTAGCAGGAAGCTAGTTATTTTCACAGCTAAGGTAATATACATTCTCTCAGAGTCGATTTGTTAAGCTACACTTATCTACAAGACAAACTCATCGCAAGATAAGGCTAAGCAGCCCTAAGGGAATGTGTGTCGAAATATATTCCACACATATTGACGATAACACTACGAATTTCCTTTCCCTTCGTCGGTGGAGAAACGTTGGTCGATCGGTCGGTCGGTGCACTGAAACCGACGCACGTATACATTCACGGTCGAAGAAACGAGATAGTCGGTGCCATTGCAAGTGAGCACTGAAACTGAGCACTGAAACTCGGCTAATCTCCAGACTAAGTACTATTCCATTGCAGAACACTATTGAAACTTAGTTCTGAGCAGGCGTGCCGGTTCTGGGAGCGAAATTGTTCACGATTTTGTGCGGCATGACTGTGCGAGCATCATGAAAAGGAGTACTCCAAATGAGTAATTAATTTCCCTTAATTTTGTTCAAAAGAATTATGTCATACAAGTGTATTTCTGTAATAAAGTTATGGATAATTTTCTCTCTTTAATTTGTCGCGTAAAGCGATAAATTAATTTATAAAAATAGTTTTTTTGATTAAAAGAAGATAAATTTTATTTTTTAGATTAAACCTTTCAATCTTATGTGCGAGGATAATCCCATTCGTCAAAGTTAACTCAGAATACAAGATATAAAATATATATTTAGCTTGAATTTAAATTGTAAAACATTTAATACGTATTTCGGGGCGACGACACGAATATATATAAATTGTTACATGATATTTGGCCTTAGCGACGTGTGATGTATAATATAATCTTATTTTAAAAAACTTTCAATATGTAATAAATTATTTACTACAATTATTACGAAACCCTTCCATTGAGTACACCTTGACGTTGGTGGGAGGACTCAATACCTGGAAGGTTTATCCTGAAGGGGAAGCCAAATACCCAAAACACTGCATTGTTATCCAGTCGGTACCAATAAAGCTAGCTAGCGCCAGATTATGCATGTATTCGCGATTCATGATACGCGATTTGTAAATAGCATAAAAAATCTGATTAAATTTGACGAATCTTCTATCTACATTATTCACGAATTAGAAACGAATTGCAGATACGTGCATAATATGGCGCTAATTTAACTGATCAATTAGATTACATATATAGTGAACGCATTTAATGCGAGAAGTATTTCACAAAAGAATTAAAATCTTTCTCTTATCAATAGATAAAAATTTGAGTTTGCAATAAAATAACGAATGCCGCGATAACATAAATATTATTTATATTCAAAAATTCTTTAACGTATCTAAAAATTTATAATTTTTTTATTTCTATACAAATATTATTATATTAAAAGATAAAATTGGTTGTTTAAGTTAAGCGTAATAAGAATAAATAAGTATAAATATAACAAAAAAATATATATTTCCAATTCATGAATATCTATGGGTATAAAAGAGAAATGAGATCTTTACATAAAGCCGATTTTTTATCGATATTCGTCTGAAGATAATTTCAATAAACGATATCTCAATAACAAGTGTCATACATATGGAATTATAACGTACAGTTTTTGCATATATTTAATTATTGATGACGTTTTTATATCCAATGACGTGTGTGTCAGATATGTCTGAATCTTTATGAAAAAAAAAAAAAAAAAAATAGATCGTAGCGCTTTTTTCTACTTGTCGTATTAGAAAAAAAAAATGAGGTACAATATCGCGCGCAACATCAACTCCCTACAATTAAATTTCCGCCAATTAATTCAGTGTGCGATGACATTAAAAACTTCTTATTGATTGTTTGAAAATAAAGTTAAAGTATGTATATTATCACAGTATATGCAGGATCTAAAATATCTTTTTATGATAAAAAAGAAAAATGATTAAGTTTATTTTTTAGATACACTAAATTAATCTAATTAAATGACTAGAGACAATTCCAGATACTATATATTTTTTTTACACATCAAACACACATTTCGTACAAAATAAATATTTCTACAAGTCTTCATAAGTTAGATACGGAATTGCAATCGAAGAATCGTATTTCTTAACAGAATTGCTTTAACAGAATTTTAATTTGAGACTTGTTTATTAAAATGTTTAATATTAAAAATTAAAAAGTGCTTTTTGCTGTATTCGTGGTAATCTTAAGATAGTTTTACAAACAAGTTATTACGAAATCATTCATGCATTATACACGAATATTTATCTCCCTCGGCATGTAAAGTGACTTTGCAAATAAGTAGCAATAAGTTGATATTTTACGCATGCATTATTTGACTGGGCTTTGCAGAATACTTGCGACAAACGTGCAATGATACGCGAAATATATATCCGAAATACGCGATAGGCAGTGACACGTACACGTGAGTGCAGATGCAGTAACATAGTTGCAACGATACGCGATCTAGATACAGTACACGCATATAGAGATATGCATACAGAGGCTGATTTGTATTCCGCGATGCGAATATCATATAAGGATATAACATATTTTAATAATCACTGCGTCATGCACTCCGCGCCTGTGCAAACGTGCAACGATTTTAAATAATTTCTCGTTATTGTGAAATTTTATATTTGTATATGTATCTCCATAATATAGAGAAAATACATACAGTAACGCTGATAAGAGAGTGGATATACTATAATTATTTAACCGAAAAATAATCGCACAAAATATTAAAGAAATATAAAAACATTTTACTTCAAGAGTATACATCTTTTCATCGAAAAAATAATCTTTAGAATTTTTCATAGATAAATTAGCGATATCGTCTTCCTCGATATGTTCGCGCCGAAACATTATTATTAGATTCTAATACGATCATAATGCCGCACGCTCTCGCAACCCTTGCCACTCGATATCCTTCTCGGTAGTTTATCGCGCATCCCCCGGCGTTGCGTCGAAAATTGCAGCGTGCAACGTCCAAGATAAACGGCGACACAAGAGACGCGTATAATGCACACACGTACACGCTCGTGTACACGTTAGTACGCTATTTATATTCGGGATGTACGCGTGCACCGCGAAGCTGACGATATTGCCTTTCTCGATTGAAACGGGGTAGCCGGGGGTGCAGCGAGACTAGGCGCCAGCCGACCATACGGATTTCGGAAATTAAAAGCTTCCTGTTTCGCGCATACGAGAAGAGGATTCGGTCGTTGTTTCCTTGGGGAAGTCGTGCTTCACCGCCGCCGTTTGACCCCTGCCACCGAATCGACGCGAACCGCGGAAATAGAGAGAAAAATGATAAGGGTTTACGAGTGTTAAAAATAGTTGTTCCAGCACTGTGAATTATTTTGATATAACTATCTGAAAACTAACTACTACAATAAATCTAAATCTCATCAAAAAAAAATATTAAAATAACACATTAAAAGTATTAATATAATTAATAAAAGCGTTCAGATGATGGTTCTTGTCATTAAAAAATAATTTTAAATATTAAGAAAATTTATATATATTTACTTAATTTTTAATTTTTTTTTTAATGACAAGAACTATCATCTGAACGGTTTTATGATATATTGTGTATATATATATATATATATATATATATATTATATACACATAATATAACAACACTGCAACCTGAATCTTCGAATTAATTTGAAGTTGATTTATATTTTTTCTGATTTTAAAATATGCTTTTCTGCAAATTTTTGATATATAATTAAATAAAAAGATAGTTTCTTATCATTATTTACACGTCATTTAATGTACGCAAGAGGTTACAAAATACATTCTTTTAATTGATTATAGAAATGCGCTTTAATAAAAGTAATCAAAAGAATATACGAACGGTCGAGATTAGCAATTTTCCGAAGACGATCTCGACGCTATTATCTTGATTTATAACGTGTCGGCGAAACTAAGCGAAACTTGAGTGTCGATCTGTGACTTTGATCGGTGCACGCGATTCATCTACAAGGAGCTGAAACTTTAGAGTTCGCCAAAGTCTGTACGCTATTTGTTATGCTCGTCTACGAATCGCGGTGACTGAGCTTGATTCGCTTCAATGTCATTTTTGTCATAAACATGCATTGCTTATAAAAAATATACGCCGGTAACGTACACTCAAATCTATTATATATAATAAAATCGCATAAAAACATACACAATGACACTTTTTCTTAATAATAGAATCTACGAAATCGTAGATAAAATATGGCGCAAATTAGTAAAGAAATAAATTCCTTCTATCTCTTGTCTTCAAATATCTTTCAATTGATATTAATAAAGCAAAAGTGATATTAATAAAGCATAAAGTGATATTAATAAAGCTCTTCACATATGTAAAGCAATCTGATGAATAAATTTAGTAACTTTTAATCGAGGGCGAGTTTAATGAATTGTAAAAAGTAAGAAAATTTTATTATGCGTAGTTATTTTTATAACAAAAATCATGAACTATAATTAAAATCAATTATATACGCTTTATTATCTTAATATACTGAAAATTATACGTTATTATAATACGATTATTCAAGATTTCTAATATACGAGTGTCATATTACGTTGACGAAACATGTTTATATGTCGTGCATACATCTTAATATATCTACCTAAACGCGATGAATTTTTGTACATCACCAGTGATTAATATTAATAAATCGCGCGATTTACGTAGTAATACGATGAAATATGCTTACATCGCTAAAATAATACGTTATTAGTCATTAATTCTGATTATACTTGACATTTTTTGAAATTTTGAAGAACTGATATTGATCCTCACGCGGAAGCTTTTATATAACTAATCGGATAATAATCAGACAATGGCTGATCAAATAAAAAAAAAAAATAAAAAAAAATCATACACTTTAAAAAAAAAGAGAGAGAGAGAACGAAAAAAATTTCTACATAATATAAAAATACCAAAGATGTCTGAAGAATATATAGGATATTTTTTTATACATCCTTGTAATTGTTAAAATGAAACACAGAAATATAAGTCGCGCATATAAGTAACAAGGGAAAAATATAAAGATTTTATAATATATTATGAGCAATGATATATAATCTATGATGCGGAAAATTGAACGCGTCGAGGATTCGACGGAAAATCGATCTGATGCCGAATGAGATATGTTGAAGAAAATAGTGTTTGACACTTACGACGTCGATTATTTGCATGAGCGTGAGGCCGAAGCTCAGCACTAGGGGTTCGGACTCGTTGCCCACCGGCCGCTCCAGCACATTGTACGAGTCCAGCAGATCGTTCAGCAGCCGCTTCTCGTGTAAACCGCCACTTACCAGCCCTGCCCAATCACAATCAGTAGTCAGTGAGTAGTTTGCGCGTAATCAGTCGCAACGATCACCTCGTCCTTGTCGCCGACGTCGCATCGCCTCGCTTCGGGAAAAAAACGTAAGAAATGGGAGTGGGAAAACGTAGGAATGATTAATAATCGTCTCTCTCTTTCTATCTCTCTCTCTCTCTTCTCTTCTCTATTTTTCTGCCGGCGTCCGAGCAGAGTTTATCTTCTTAGGACTGCGAGCGCAGATGTACCCCCTCCCCTCCCCCCCCGCTATTTAGTATCTACCCATCCCCGTTGTTACTGTAACCACCCCGATTCCGAAAGTTCTAGACTACTTTTCGCGAATACTCTCTTTCTCTCTCTTCCTCCCTCTCTCACTCTCTCTCTCTCTCTGTCTCCCAATTCTCGTCTCCCTTTTTCTATTCCTCCTCCTCTATTTCTTTCTCGCTTGCTGTCTGTCTCTTTTTCTCTGTAAATCTCTGTCTTCTTACCCCTTTTTCGCTTGCTTCCTACCATTACGATCTGCGGTATCTTTCTTGAATAAATCACTTCTTTGTCTTGCTTCCTTTACACTACTCTATCGCTTTTTATTAGACGGTTTTTCCTTTTTTGTTTGCCTATTCTTTTCCTTTCCTCCGTCTGTTTTGTTTATCTTTAACTTTACCATCTTCTCTCTCTCTCTCTCTCTCTCTCTCTATCTCCCCTTTCCTCTCTATGTCCCATTATGTTACGAATAACGAAACGTTTTGTTCAGTTAAAGTACGCGAAAATTTATGGTTCATAAAGTTTAGTAAGTTTCAAATGATTGTAGTATTAATAAATTTGAAGTTTTTACAGCTTAACGTTGTTTATTACATACTTAAACACACTTGACATACTTAATTATCTTTATAGAGAGCATTTACAAAATTTTTATTTATGTAGTATTTTTTTATTTATATAATTTTCATGTTATCCTTTTATTTTAATGCATTTGTGAAATATTGAATTTATATTCACGAAGATAAATAAAATCTTTTTATTGTTGTATATTGTCTCAAAAACACACGCGTATCAAAGAGACAATATAAAAATATAAGTTTTAGCAATTTAGACGCGATGCTAGAAATTCGCGCTCTAATAATTAATATATACTAGGCCGAGCGTGTTCAATGGATTAAAGCACAGATTACTGAAGTATTTGGCCTTGTAAATAGCTACATCGATATATCGAGGATCTGATACTTGAACCAAAGTTTCATATCGCGGCCGGGAGTTTATCGACGCTTATCGACATCTCAGGAAGTAAGATAGCTTAAAGTTTAACTAGCTTAAAGCCGAACAAGTATCTTTTTCATCAATCACAATCCAAATGGGAGAAAGCGATATCGAAATATTTACATTCAAATATTTAATGATATTATACATAATTGTTTGCAATATGAAATTTATTTATTTATTTATTTTTATTAGTAAAGAACACATGTATACATTGAACATACGTTATATATATTTTCCCAATTTTATTTAATCTTTTTTTGTCAAGTTTGTAATTATTGATAGTTTGATTCAATAACCAGTTTTTAAACACATCTTGATATGTAATAAAATTTTAAAATAAAATTATTAAAATATAACGACTTAAAATTGAATTAGATACCTTTATTTTAATTTGTTGCTAAATTGATAACTACTAATATATCTTGACATTGGAACAAAGAAAGAATTCTCTTTTATTCGACTTCTGATACACAAAAGATACAACATAATACTCGCAATGCACTTCGTACGAATAACGAGAAGCAATATAATTAATACAAAGACTTGTTCTCGTCGCTAAACTCTCCATCGACAACTGTAAAATCCGGACTTGTTGCACTTTGTGTCGTTAGCATTAGCGTTTCCGTCGGAGGACGAGCGAAATTTGCATTACGTATACGCATTTACATTGTAGCCCGCCCATGAAAGTCGGAACAAAGGTGCAAGGATACGAATTTAAGCGGCATGAGGCGAATCTACAATCAAGAAAAAATATGCGTAATTAAAGCACGAACATCCCTTCTGCATAAATTGTTCTACAAAGGGCGCAATAATGCTGTGATAATAATCACGTTTCAGGACAAGCGTTTCTTTTACATTAATATAATTTGTGAAATACTATCAGAATACCGTATAAAAGAAAAGTAACTTTTTGCATCATAATTATATAATATAGTGTGTGTGTGTGTGTGTGTATATATATATATATATATATATATGTCATATTAGACTAAAATATTTTAATAACTTTGCTATTTCTCTCCCTCTTGCTCTTTCTTTTATTATACAATAACTTTATAAAATCTATTTTATAATTTAATGATGGGGGACAATATAATATTTTGAAAACTAAAAAAATTGTATAATGAACTAAAGTTTAATATATTTTAGTAGATAACAATGTCCTGTTTGGTGATCTATTTTTATCAATACATTTAAATTTTACAAATGCAAAGTATTAGATACGAGTACATTTCCTCGCTACTGACGGCATCTCGTCGCATCTTTGCGCAGAATGATTAAAAATGCACGTACCGGTTTCTATCCGACGCTTTCGAGAAATTCTCATTATCCGCGCGGCATCGTTCCATTTCTGTCGTACATGTAAAGAAAGCCACGCCACAACGTAAGCCAAATTGTAAAATTCTTAGACATACAGCATCCTTGGGAAATACGGTGGATAATTGAATTCATGAATGTTAAAGAAAGAGAAGAGCGGGATAAATGCGACTTCAAGACTTCATGGATACACCGAGTAACAATCGAGTTAGAAAATAATATTCTTCGTTAATTATTTTTGTTTAGTTATTATATCAGTTATTTAATTTGCAATATAATAAAAAGAGCGATTAATTTTTATATAAGTATATCTCTCTTAGAATTCTCTCCAAATTCTTTACAAGCTATAAATTCAATTTTTTGGCTTGTTTATTAAAAGAGAAAATCAATTTTATATGTTATAGACGGTAGGACGCTCAATCACTAAACTGGCTTAGAGCTTATTCTTGAAAATACGACGGGGCATTAATATCTTGAAAGCTTTAAATAGGAGACATTCTAGCATAATCTAATCACTAGTATAAAAACGTCCCGACATTCCGAGTTTCGCGTTGAGGCTGTGGCTTAACGATAACATTTTATCTTCCGGTAGAGTAAGAGTTTTAACTTTCATATACACGGCCGTTCACACGGAATTTCGTAGTTACGGTTCTGTTGTGCATTTTATTCCTCTTTCTTCGCGAAAGATCGGGCGTTTTTATAAAGTCGTGCGCGCATGAAACGAAGAAAAGAATCGCTGACGCGCTTAAACATCATATATTTTTTTATTTCAAGAAAAATTAATTTCATTAAGCAAAAATGATCCTCGAGAAATATTTTATCGTTAAATATGTAAAATGCGCGATAATGTGAATAGAGACCTTGATAAAGAAAGAATTTAGTAAATTAAACAACTGTCTTAAACATTCTCATTTCCTATTTGGCTGCAGAAGAAAGAAGAGAAAGAAAAATTTTCCGTCCAACTATCATTAATATCAAAGACTTTGATAAAAGTATTTATAAAAGTAAAACTATAACAAAGATTATATATTCGTTAATAATTTTAATATGAATTATTCCAAAGTCTTTTTATTATTATGCAACATAAAATTTTTATAACAAATTTTAACAAGTATATATTGTTAGAATTAATACACAATATATAATTAAACAAAATATTTATTAATTATGAGAAACGAGGTTTTATATATATGTGGTTTAAACGATTATGTATTATTTTCCTTTGAAAGAGACTTATGCGGATAGTTTCTCACACAATTCACACAAAGGACATTAATAACATTCCTGCGTGTATGGGAACTGAAAGTTCTTATGGTCGGACTTTCATACAATTCTTATTGAGATTTGAATTGTGGTAAGTGCGCAAAACTCAGTATTCTTCGAGGTATAAATAAAGATTACGTCGCAAAACCTTGTCAGGATTACCAGATGGAAGATTTGAAAAATGGATTCGGAAATATTTCTTCACCGGACACACGTGGCATCATTTATGAATACAAATTTTACATTTGCTCATGAAACGCTTCATTACATATGGCATATTATATATTATGCCGTATATAATTGATAAATATCAAAAGATGAAAACTCATGCAAAAATCTTTGCGACATATTTTGATAAAACGACAACAACGGACAACAGTAACGAATTTTCCAACATTTTGAGAAGTGTCATGCTTTCAATTAAATATTACGATTCTATAGCGTACGTTGCATTGTTTGCGTGCTACTGCAAATTATCGGTCAATTCGTCGTATCGACGTATTAACGTTTTGCAAAACGAATCGTCCTTTTCTTGCTATTTTACATAGCCAAACGCAATCGACAGTTTGACAAATTTTTGAAATATTGACTTTTATTCCCGTCGATAAGAAGAGACATTGTCATGGTACGTGAGATAAATCTAAAGCTATAAAACATCTATATCTATACCTTATTCATGCCGTATTTTTGCCATAAATCTACACTGCCATAAAATCTCTGATAAGACGGCGAGCAATAAAATATCATGAAATTGCCAAAGAATTTTTTTCTCGTCAGACTCTTGTCGCATTTTGCGATAGATGTATTATATAATACTTTTATTGAACATGTGTTTGTTGTATGTATGTGTATGTGGGCTCTACACATGCGATATCTTTGGTAATGTTGCATAATAATAACTGATGCTCTGCCATGGTATGAACGCGCATTGTCGAGATGCGTTAATAAGGAAGATTTAAAAAAAGAATGAAAAGATATGAATTCTAATTAAAAGTGTAGTTGACTGTAGAAAAATACAATTAATTTTTTGATGAATTTCTCGCCCACACACATACATATTATATATATATATATAATGTGTGTGTGTGTGTGTGTGTGTGTGTGTATGTAGGATGCACATTTACTGCAGAATATCTGGGAATATTCGTGAGCGCGATCTCGACAAATATTGCAGAATACGCCGAATAATTGAAATATCACAATAGGCGTTACGCACTACGATCGCGGCAGATAATGGTCAATACGAATCGATCTTATGACAACTGTTGGTAATTTCGTACCGAGTGCTTATGTCCAACAGAGTTTACCTCGACATTTGGGCCTGATTTTGCGGTTAATTCACACGCAAATTCGCCATCGAGAACGTAGTCGTCATTGGCGTCCAGCTGCGTCGACCGACGTAGATTATGGTCGTTATAGTAAACGTCACAAACAATTATACGGCGAGACAAATGTTGCGTTTATGCGAGCAACTATCTCGTTATAAACAGAATTACAAGATGAGAAGCTCTCTTCGGTTTGATTATAATTATAAGCGATCCAAAATAACTTTCAATTTCCAATTTAATTAAAACATTTTTCATACCATTTTCAATATTAAATATTACTTTTACTGTTTTATATAGTAATTAGAGATATAATCATTATTCTAATATTTAATTTTCTATCCAGTTGAAAGCGCTAAAAAAAAGTATAAAATGCTGAAATCTTCTTGAACAAACTGCAAGTATGGATTTATCGTACCAAAAGAATACAATGCAATTGCGAATGGTTTTGCAGGATTAAAAGAGATAACGGATATTGCTACGAACGGTTGTCCTACATTGAATCTTGCGTAAATAATATTAAGTGAATGGGGCGATCTGTTATTGAATTGCACTTGGAAAACTAAAAGTTTGCTGACATATATTGATGTAAGTCTTTTTAGTTGCTCCGAAGAACTTATTCCTAAAGTTTGTCCGATATTTACTAACATCTTATATATGCATTATGATACTCAAATGTATATTTTTCACTAAAGACATCAACAAACACTGTGTCGTCAGTACCATAAGTTCACCTATTTACTATTAACTAAATAAATTATAATGTAAGCCCCGTATTAAGAGGACTTTCGCGATATTTCGAAAAAGTAATTTATTTTTTTTTTTTATAAAAGAAATAAATATATGTTTTCAAAATTTATCTGTTAAATAAAACAAGATCTAATACTCAAATAAGCTTGCGACAACATCACAGTTTTAAATCCGACATTGAACATATCGAGAGTTGTTTAATACCGGAAAGATTCGACAGCAACTATAAAATAGCTTGGATTTTGGGATACTGTATCAGTTAGATCTCGATTAATCGCATCGTCCAATTGCACGCTTAATTGTCGCGATTGCGGTCGATTCGTTTAATAAATCACAATCACCGATTTGAATTCGCCGGATGAGCTGGCGCGATTGCATTAGCATCTCATTACTCTCTCGCGAACGTCTATAACGAGCCTATAATAATTGAATTTTGACGAGTGTATTTTCCCCCGCGAAACCTATGCTTTCGGCGCGTCCGCTTATTCACAGACAACACGTGTCGTCGAACGTGTCATATGTCTGCAATACGAAAGCAGGATACAATGAAGGCTTGTTACGTGACACAACTTCTCTCCGCGTAGTTTGTTACCGATTACTAATTAACTTGATTATTTCTTTTTAATCGTCATAATACGCATGGCGAATTTATTTACTAGTTTAATGCTCGTATTGTTAACATCGCTCGTGCATTGGTGATGTTCTCTTCTCGATTGATTTTATACGGAAATAAAATCTGCCCAATTGCGAGAGTATTTAAATTTTTATATTTTTACCCGGTAAATACACTGCTCTTATACTTTAAATTAAATTAGATCTATTAAACAAAACTTTGACAAAATTTTTACAAGATTTTTCTTATAAATTTTAAGATTAATTAGCATAAATAGAAATCGAAAATAATTACAGTGTTTACTGCGGAAGAGCAATATAAAGAATTGTCGGAATTTTACGGAATAAAAATGTAATCTTTCTAGACAAGAGCTATGGATTTAAAAGAAACCTTCCTACCATAATGCAATCGCTCGCAAAGCCTTCGCACGAACTGTCAATTTCTCTTTCCAGTGCATTTAAACTGGTTGTGAATCCGCAAGCTCCGTTGCCGAGCGGAAGTCACGTCCGCGCGAGCAAAATCGATTAAAAACTTTTCTCACTCTGCGCGCTGTTGACTCCGTATCCCGAGAGCTGTCTTTCGAGAGTCGCATTCCGAGATTTGCATTTTTGAAGGCGAATTGTAATATTATATACACAATCGGAAAGAGATTGACTAGGTTGGTAATTCGAAGACTTAACTAGTGGATTGTTTACTGTTCTCAAGAGCGTCTTTTTGCAATTATCATGGTTAAAATCATTAAGATAAGCTTTTCAAGGTTTTAACCTTTTTTACAAGATTTCGGTATGCAAGCTGAAATTATTTGCGGGAGAGATAACACAGATAGATTTGACTCGAGTCACTTTTTCATGAAACCCTCCGTAGATTATTTTCTTATAGAGAGTAAGCATAGGCACTTCCAGATACTTTTTCAACTAAGTTCGTGTACGGAATTCTTGCCAGCAATCTGGAACCTTACTGCACATCGATCGTGTGTTACGATCGAGTTCACTTCTCGACGACAAGATCGCGTCTAAAGAACGTAAATGTTCTCCAAAGTAGGATTCTAGTTATCGGCCTCAGGTGGCTAGAATCAGGTGACTTGCACCAAGCTGTGAATAAGCAAGTAGAGAAGTAGTTCACTTAGAAACTAAGACATGGATTTGCTGAGATTCCTAAGCTCATAATTAGATTTAAGAAAATGTGAGAATAATGATGTTCCAACATAGAATTTAATTAGAAATCTGAGAAAGAGAATGGTAAAAACGCGAGAGAGGGAGAGAAATAGTCAGAATAATATATTATTCGCTAACAATTGTGTTAATATTTTACAATTTCTAAAATAAAAAAATTTATTAGAAAATTATATTTAACATTTAATTAAATACAATTTTAGGAAAATATTAAAAAGTTTTGTTTGCAAATGTATAAATCATAAAAATATATATTATATATAAAAATACTTAAAATTATATATACTTTTTCGTGAAAAATTATTCTAGTATAAGTAATTTGATTTAACTTTTTTGGTAGAATTTTGGAATATCTGATTTGTGAAAGATTACTTTATTTAAATAATTTAATTTATTTTGTTTGATATAAATTGATTGTATTATGATTTTTTATTACTTTAATTGAATTAGATTATAACACGAAATTCTTTGCTGATAATAAAATGAATATTTTTCACATTATTTTCTTCTTCATTTTAAGAAAATCATATACTCCCAATTTCTGTTTTGCGTTTTATTCACGAAAATGCACGATTATTTAATCGGAATCATAAACACTAGATAAACATTTGATTCATCGTATGACTTCCACGAGGTTTCGAATTTGATGGAGCAGTTAATGACTAATTTGATTTCAATCGTGTAGAAAGAGAGCTCTACAATTAAACAAATCCAAGCAATCAATACGTTGTTTTAATTACAAGCGACGCGCCATCCATCGATGAGGCCAATTATAATTACAACTTGACGCGCACTCGCGCGTGCTCTTTTGATTTTAATTAATACGCTCTATCGATATAATTGATGCGCATCGAATCTTTATGAATCATTCAATATCTCTTTCAAACTTTCACGTAATATTACTCCAACAAATCGAGTTCTATTAATTTCAAATTAATCGATAGAGCAGACATTCATTACAAATATTCGTATCGTCGAGTTCAATATTATTTATAGCAAGACTCGTCAGGCGGTTCCAATCATCTAATCAAGCTCGAGATTTTTAATTAACGAATTTCATTTATATGAACGAAATTGGTGTGATTTAATTTGAATTAACCTGAGGAGATATATCGCATTTTAAGTAATTCATTGTCAGTTGGGCAACAAAAATTGTAAAACATTTTAAATTAGCTTAACGTTGAAAGGTGTAATATGTAAATCTATTCTCTTTCGCCTTAATTAATTTATACGAATAATTTTGTTTCTCTTTGCACGATAAACTGTTTGCGATGAATCAAGCGAGAAAAAGTAAACAAAGACAAAATAATGAAAAGCGACATAAGCGTTACGAATTTTGCAAATTTTATGATATGCAAATCCTTCTTCGTGGTTTGCTTTTGTCCGATTATCCACACGAGTGCAACAACTCATAATTGTAACGTTGTTCATTGAGTAACAAAAGACATAAAACGTAATGATATAATCATAAAACTACGATCGCGCAATAAAATCGCGACGAACGTTACAATCTTCTATCACGCCAAACAAATACAAGATAATATATTCGTCTATTGCATTCCCCATTGTCATTTCACATTTAAATTTATCCTTATTACAAAGAGTGTCGCACATTGGCTATAAATTTAGTTTCCATAAATGTATTAAAAAATGTGTCTGTTATTAATTATGTAACTGATAAAAATATATTTGAATTTTTTTTAAATTAATTTTTTATTACTTTGCCCATCTTTCTGAGCTGGAAAGGAAAACACGTTTATACAAAATTAATTCCGTTCTCGTTAGCGTGGTGTTTGCATGGGTAGTTTGCGATCAGAAACCGATCGGCTTCATTGCCGTTTAATTACTTCCGGAGCTGATAGTTTCGATTGTCGAGCATGGGGCGCGACTCTGGAGGTAGCGGCTAATGAAACAGGCAAAGGATGGTGCATTATTCTCAGCATAATGGCGAGTCGTATATTTTGCGTTCACTGTATCAGGTTCAGCAAAGATGGAATAAATTTTTAAAAAATTTAAAAAACAGAGAATTTGACAAAAAGAAACATACACAGTGATCCTTTGTGCTCTGCATTAATTTTATATAAACATATACAAAAATAGTTTGGTATTATTTTATCTTTATTGTAAACTAATTTTAATTTATTTCTTTTTTGATTCGCTTCTGATAATGATTCGCTTATCATGTAAATATTATACAATAATTAGTTAATCAGACGTTAAATCGCTTTTTTAAAGATCTATTCTTTCGTTTTGATCGCACACGTCTGCTTTAATAAAATCATTACGATGTCCAGCGAGGAAAGTACAGCTCGTGCCGTTAATAATTCAATAACTCGAGCTTATCTTGTCCAGATCATAAACGCAATTTACGTCTTCAGTGACGCGTGACGATCTGAAGAGCGGCTCCGGAGATCTTCGTCCTGAAAATCCCGCGGGATTTAGACATTAAATACACTGGCGGTGTGCGCCACCGCTTTACGATAGGTATCTAGCCGTTAAATAAACAGGCCGGAACGGCCGCTTATTCATCGCTACGTCTATTGTATGCCATACTTGACAAAATTACCATCTGCAATTATGAGTGCCGGTCGTACTTGATCAGTTTCCGGTTGTCATTCACCGGTAATTGATTTTTAACGAGTTCAGCGATTCCATCGAGAATTCCAGACTTCCGGGAATTCTGGTAAAGCGCACGCGAATTATTCTCTCTGGACGAACATTGTGCTAACTAATTTCGAAAGCGAATGCTAAGATATCTAAGATGAGAATTAAAATGTTGAGCATTAAAGTAAACAAAACTCATGCTCAACTCTCTCTCTCTCTGCTTGTTAAAATGTGCGCTTAATGGGAAAAACTTTCGCGTATACATATTTTGATGAATTATCTGAATTATTTTATTGCCAAATTTAATTAAAAATTTTAATTTTGCTAAATACATTTTTTTAACAGAAAATATAATACGTATAATGAAATATAAAATAAGAGATTGCACTCATAATACAATTTATCAGTGAATGTTACAGTTTTACCTCTATATAACGTCATACTATTATACTTTATATTCGTGGAAATCGAATTCCACGCGGCAACGAATTACGACTTATATTTTATAATAGAAATAGCCTTTACAGATATTTATTTAATTTCGCCGCAAGGGAGAAATTATAATTATCTAATTTAATGTCACGATTGTGGATAAGATTTCGCGTATTGCGAAGAACCATTACATTTTCGCCGGTCGATGTAATCAAGAAAATGTCCATTCGCAACGACTATGGGGTAATATTCGCGTCGTATTTGACTCGAATGGAGAAGACAATTCTCTCACGACACTTGAAAAGAATCGAATTGAATCAACACCGGGAGATACAATCGAGGGATTCGATTTTATTACAACACGCGTGCGTTTTATCACGCGCGATAGTATAATAGTAATAGCAGCATTGTACCTGTATCTACACGGCTCCTGGACCATAAAAGATTCCTAAATTTTTACGACAAAGCTCACTTATGTTCTTAGAACATTTCACGCGAGAACAATTTCCAGATCTATCAAAAGGATCTCTGCAATCTAACTTATATGTGAATATGCAATGAGCATTGATATCATTTAATGTGATATATATATATATATATATATATATATATATATATAATTCACCATTCCATACAGCTTTATTTCGTCTATAATATTTGAATCATTCTTAATAAATGAAATTCTATTTTACCTATATATCAAGCATTAGCTAAACTTTTCTGTGCGTTTCATGAACACATTTAGAACTCCGGACTGTAAATAAATATTTCGAATATTTATTCGGTCAAATATTTTATCGACTAAGTAACCCCAAAATTTCACTTTGCAATGATTTCCGGATATATATGTCTATCTTTGATAATAAATCATCTGTCGCTTTTCAGCTACTCAGATAAGCAGTTCGGCTGATGGGGCACGAATATTACTTCAGAATTCCGCCATTAACGATAAGTTTATCCTTTCAGCAACGCTATAGCAAGCATTGATCACAGTTAACGATATTAGGTTCACGAAAATTTCATTCGCGGCTCAAATCCAAAACGTTTTTGAATGTTTAAAGTGCCACTAATAAATCAGGAAAGTAAAGCACGTTTAATTGGCACACAATACAGTTAATGTTCTATTTATCACCAGTAACATATATACAAAGTGATTCTAAAGTAAGTGACCTGTGAAACAATCGGTTCTAGATAAATCGAAGAATATGACCGCAAAGTTTAACGAATTAATTTTTAATTATCTAATATAAAAAAAATCAGTACTTTAGTTTTATTTATTTTTAACAGTTTTGTACTGTTTATACGCTCAACTTTTATAAAAAGAAACCTGTATTCGGGTCCCTTCATTCTATTTGCATTTATATCCCACGAACAGTACAGAAAAGTGCTCCTTATATCGATAATACTCGAGAGAAAAATACTGCAACGAACTGTCGAATAAAAAAAATTAACGCCACGTGCCGTACTCTATTGTATATATGTGTTAAAAAAATTTAATGCTCCAATTACTAGCGTGGCGGATAGAATCCGCAACTACGCGAAAAACAATAATGCGCTCAATACTTTTCAATATGGTTGCGTATCAATACTATAATTAATAGCTGCAAGACAAACTTTTGTAAATTTTGACATCAAAAGACATTTTCTACGAATCTCTCTCTTCGAAGATTCAGAGTATAATATGCAGAAATTAATATTATAATAATTATTAATAATATTAATATATGCAGACATATAATATTTATTGTAAGGCGAAAATTAGAATCAAACTTGCATACATGTCGCAATATACCATATAAAATAAATATTACATGATAAATAAAATTATTGTATTATAGCTCGATATTTTTATTAGAAAATATGGAACGATTTCAAAAGAGAAGCGTATAGATAGTTCGTAACAAGACTCGCTAATTTTTCAGCGTGCGTTTTCTTGAAAGAAAACTTTTTAGCATGTTACAAGAGACAGTTTGCGGCGACGATCAGCATAGCCGGTCAAAAATAGGAACTTTCCGTTCGAGAAGACGGTACGGGCGTAAAACGGGGACGCGCGAAGTTTAATTCCGGAAACAAGATTGAATCTTGTAACGTATGTGCCCTGAGAAGTATGTGCTTCTACGTTACATTCCGTTACATGCACGGTTACATCCCGCTGCGATACCGTAAACGTAGCTGCGATATCGCTCTACGTAACCACGAGTAATAGCACGTTGCTCTATAAATAGTTGCGCTAGATATTTTTTGCAAATAAAAAAGCGAGGGTACTTCGCAACGAGAGAAAATCGCCGCGTAAAAATGCAGAGAAAGTCGCTGTTCTATCCATTGCCGATGAGCATCCAGAAATTTCATGGAAATGTGCCAAATCTTCGAAAAAATTTTAAACTCGCTTTAACCAAAAAATGTATGCACGGTTTCGTTTTTAGGATATACATACATTAGCTATTTTCTTATATTACAAAATGTAAATGTAAGGAATTTTATAACATATATGTTTCGTAAATTGAAAAAAAAATTTCAAAATTTATCATATTTATTATTTTTTTTAGTGTTTTGCAATGTAATATGAACTCGGTATAAAACGTAATATGAGAATAGAATTAGAGAATATACCCTATATAATACAATAGCTAATCTATCGGATAAATTCGATTAATCGTGTCGATATAAACATTCGTGCGTGAGAAACAAGTTTGTAGTAATAATAAGATTAATTAATGTTTCATTTATCGTCGTCATCGATACTTTGAAACATATCGCAACGTAATATCTAACGCTACGAACAATGACTGAGGACTCTAAACAAAGGCTAGAAAAATATTATGTCTATCTCTGTTTGAGACTTTCGAGATTATATCACGTGCCGCCTTCGCGAGTAGTACACTTGTACATTACGGAAGACTTGGCGTATGCACGCTCGATTACACGGTAATATTGCTTTGAGGAAAAAGAACATCGCGGAGAAAGCTGCTGCGCATTACAAGTAAAAATAAACCCATCAAAGGTTGATAAATTTTTTTTCCCATCGCTTCTCCATCGTAACGTTACAGAAAGCTGTTAATTATGTCACGCGATGATGCCACGTGTAAAGACAACGATACAATGCAACACTCTTACAATAGAAATATTTATATAATGTATTAATTTTTTGCATTTCAAAAATATCGCGACATTAAATATCTTTCCTTAAAAATTTTTTTTTTTAAACAGAGGGACAGAACATTCTACTCCATCCTCTAACAAACGCGTCGATTCGCACAAGCGATCGATTGATTTTTTTTTTTTTACTTTGAAAGCGTTTTGTTGAATATTGTTTTGCTTTCTTATTAACGTGATCACATCTGAAGCGTAACAGCTGCTGCATAGACGTGATTTCCTACGTGAACGTTCGCCGGGACATAAACTTGCACTATAATTACCGCCATAATCTGAGATATTGATTACGTGGCATACTAAATCAATAACCGTCACTACATTGTGGTTGATAGTCATTGAAGGAAACCATAAATGGTTTATGGCGTGCGATGAAAAGGAGGATCTTCACGTTTTGGTCGATAAGAAGATTTCGGTTAATATGCTTTCATAGTAAAGTTACTGGACTTGTTATATGCGATATCTCAGATTATAATGCTCTGTGGTTGATCGTCTTAGTTTATTAATAGACATTTTATGCGATATCTATAGAGGCACCATAACTACTCAAGATTCTGTTTGATTATTTCAAAATACTATTCTTTCTACTATGTCGCACTCAATCTGTTTCTGCCTACGATTGCCAGAAATAGACGACGCATTTATATTTTCTTCTACACGCAGTATATTTTATATATTCGCGTAATATTCTTCTACATTTTTCTTGAACGTATTATGAATTATTAATTCGCAAATATCTCTTTAGTATAAAATGTATAGAGTACTTATTTCATATTGCAATTATTTAATTTTTAAATATTCGAGAAATTTTTACAATAAATTGTCTCTTTTAAAATATATTTACTTAATTTGTTAATTTTGGAGATTAACTAAAATTGTATTTCCACAATATAAACGAGTTCCCTATCACTTACATATAAGAGATACAAGGGATGTCTCCTGCTGTCCGGCAGCAATACATACATAGCTATAGGACAAACTTGTGATTTTTAAAGAGAAAACTTGAAATATGTGACCACCAACTTTACAGCCATCTAGTGAAGTTACTTTCTCTAACAATAAGTTGTGTACCATCTGCTAGAAACACTCTTCACAAACATGTATTTCTATTTTGAAACGTAGTGAGTAACTAAATTTGAGTATCCACATTTCTATATAAGTAGTTATAAATTTTAACATTTTAATATATTTAAAAATTCTTTAAAAATACGTCTACATTATATATATATATATCTTTACAATTTTTTAAATTATTACTGAAATAATTTATGTTCTATAAGTAACCAGCTCTTGATAAAAAAGTAGTAATAACATCACTGAAAAAAATAAGAAGTTACTCTAAAGCGCGAAATAAAAAGTCTCGTATATTTTCTCTGATCTTTTACCTGTAATAATAGGTAGTTACACTGAATCCTATATTTTAATTCCACTTATTTCTTTGCCGTAATAGATTACATAAGTACACTCGAATCTCTCTTTACTTCAATTGAAATATAAGAAAAATAATTTGTGGCTTTAAGTCGAGATTGTGATATTTAAAAGTATTTCCCCCGGGTATACTGCGCGCCATAATATATAGATAGAATACAAATATACACTATAATTTCATTAATTTCTTCAGGAACAATGACTATATTTATTTAAATATATTTAATACCTTCGACAAATTGCATGTTTACAACAAGAAATAGAATTTAAATTTTTTTCTTACAAAATGATTTTTTTCGACGATCTATTGCTGTAAGATCTGATATTTGTCTAATATAATTTAAAAATGAGAGATAATTTATCTTATTTAATTTGCATTTATGAAAGAAGGATTGTACTTGAAGAGATTAACCATATCTGCGCCTACCATCGAGCAACACTATTCCTTTCGCTTTGGTATTTTATTTTCGAACTCTGTGTCCGTCTGCAAGTTATAGTCCGTTGGACTATTATTCCCGGCGGTATCTTAACCTTAATTCAATATCGAGATAGAACTGATCTAGTATAGTAAATGACGATCCTATAAATACTTTTAATGTCCGAAATTTAATAAAGAAATAAATAACATATTTTGGCGCTGTAACTTGACGAGAGACTCAAGGAAATAATCGATTTCCACGACAGAAATATCTTTTATTTATTTTAAACCGTTCCATAGAATTGTAAAATGATAAATTATTAGAATTCTGATTTGCTACATTATCATAGAAGGATCTTATTTTAAATGTACCGACTTTTTTATTCACGTCTCAAATCAAAGTGTAATTTAAATTTAAATGTTTACATTCTCCAAGGAGATTTTGCCGGTCATCGGACAATCAAATGTATTCTACTAAATTTATTTCTCATTCTTGTGAATAATTTTTCAATAGTTCTTCGACATCGTTTGCATCTTGTTATCCGTTCACTCCTCTATCGATTCAACTCTTTATCGACATTTATATCTAAATTATTTAAATGCATAATTCAATGCTGTATAGTTCAATACAGAAAGCTCTTGATAAAGAAAAAATTGACTTAAAACTCATCAAGGAACCCGTGCTTAGAACAAGTTTGATCTCCTATATGATCCTATATGTACACCACTTCTCGTCTTTCGATTATCATAAAAATCCATTATTCCTTCAAGATACATTATCTGCAGCGGTATTGCGTTAGTTTTACAAGTATGCGAAAGTAGATGTACGTTACATGCTGCGTAAAGCGGAGTATTCTAGCAAAATGGCGCAAGTATCTTCTCCGAAACAAGAATATATGCTTATATGACATCATCCACCGACCTGCATTCTTCGCGTTCCTCGGTGTTCGCGTTCCTTTGCCACGTTTATATCGTAAAAAGTTTATGTCCTTCGCGCATGAACGTTCAGCTACAGAATTCGTCCAATGCGCCGGATTTTTCGCTCAGACGATCTCACCTTATTTACGATTTATCATTGTTTCGAAACAATACCTCTTAACATATGCTAAATGTCACGAGCAGGAATTAAATTTTCAATGCTCCACAAAAGTTACAAAAACCGTATATTATATCAATGGTCACTTTTCCATTTTCATGCGAAGAATAATTTTTTTTTTTTTTTGTAAAAATTAATTTTTTTAGCAAAATCCAAAAATACGCAGTTACAGATTATTTGGAATATAATATTTTATATTCCCCCTCCCCTCCTCTCCAATACGATTAAATGATTTTTTGATTTTTATCAAACCGACAATTTTCAAAATTTATTTAAAAAATAAGAAGGAAGAAAGAATTCTCTATATATATTTTTAATTGTCTATATTATATTAATAATACCATGTGTATCTGAATAATATATATATATATATATATATATATATATATATATATATTTTCCCAACTTTGTAAATGCAATAATTACTTCCAATAATTATCTTACTCAATCAAATTCTGGGACGAAAGCGTGCTTTCAATTAAAATATGAACGGGTTTTCCTATACTGGGGAAATTACAGCTTCCGGATACAGTCAATTTAGTGAAAAGACGATAATATTTTAAGGCCACGTAATATTTTTTGGTTCCACCGTTACAGCAATTCTGGTGTTAATCGGATTGGTTAATGATTTATGATCTTTCCCGATCGCTCGCGCGGCTTAACATGTCACAGCAAGAGCCTCGACACGTGTGCTGCTGTGAGAAACAGCCCTAAGGATATAGCGTAGACGTTAATATCATATTTTACTGCGCGCTCCGAAACAGTCACCGACCGTCCTGGTAAATCGATTCTGCGGTCTTTACGCTTCATATGTATAAATGTCTTCACTTTAACAGATAGAGGCTTCTGTTCCTCTCACAGGCTCACAATAGTGAATACGAAAATAACGAACCCGAAATATTCGAATTGTCAAAATAGGTTTTTTTTTTTTTTTTTTTTTTTCCATGGAAAACGATACGTTTAAAAATATTCAATATAAAAATTCTCTGTAAAATTTAAATAAATCTTTTATATAAACATTTATGACGATTGTTGTACGTTCGGGAGAAAAAATGATCGATCCGACGTTTCGCTAAATTCACAGCCGCAGCAATATCGCCCGTCACTAACGTTTCGACGGCAAACATTTGCGGCTTTTGGCGCAGAGAGATTATTAAGCTGTCCGAGAAAAATATTGTTTTTATCGTTGAAACAAAGCAGAGCCGGCGAGACGCCGTGTCGGCCCGCCGAACGCAGATGATTAATAGCGCGATTGACATTGGTTGATGACGGGAGGGACGCTTCTGATAATTTTGGCATGGAAAATGTTTTTTCTCGAAAGTCTAAATTAATGCTGAAGACAGCGGTTTCAAATCTTTGCGATTCATAATTTTCAAAATCAGGAACATCCCATCTGTCTTTTAATTGCAGCATAAAATTTAAAATGAATATTTCTTTAACGTTGTTTTTTATATTTTCTCTAAATCATTATTAATATTTTTCTTAGAGTTTAAGAAACATTAGCGACACATTTGATTTCTATAAATATCCTATCTCTATTTGTTTATGCTTTTTTACTTAATTATATGTAAATTTACTTACTTTGGTCAATTTTTACCAAATAATTTGTCTTAATTAATCTTTGATCTGTTTAATATTCATAAATCTGTGGCCCGTACGACTTTCTGTGAAGTACTTTTTCATTTGGACTTTGGAGTGATGTCGCGACGTTTACTCTCCGCCGACGTCGAAGCGACGCGAACGGATGGTAGTTCGGACAAGATCCGTTATCCTTCCGCAGTTTTCTGTCGTATTCTCGTGAAAAAGTACCGGCGAAGCGGCCGGGTGGCGTGCGAAATGTAAACGGATTGCCCGGACTGCGCACGACATTAATGCCCAAAGTTGCACAGTGGGCTCTCTTTGCTACTTCCGGTGCGCCGCGACTGAGACTCTGATATATAGCGAGCTCTCCATGTTCCCAGTATGTTGCAGAATATGTTGTACGCATGGATTTAACCCTTTCGTGTCCCCAATCGCGATGTGTTTTTTCTTCATTTGTGATATGCAAACGTATACATGTCGTCATAAAACGATCGTAAATCACGCAAACACCTTTATATACTGATACTCATATTTTAAGCGATATTCTACTTAATTTAAGATTTATTGCTTTTAAAACATTCGAAAAATAATTAATATTTAATTTTACATAAATTAATGAACTGTAAATAAATTTACATTAATATGATCGTTGCACCATGATATAGGTAATTACATTTTAGATTTCTCTAAGAGATGCCAGAGGAGATAGAGTTTATGTGATTTGTCGCTAATTTAGTCGGTTGGTTGATCAGTGAGACTGCAATCAATTACATGATTACATCTGCGATTAGTATCCGTATAACGATATTGAATATACCTACATACAGTATATTAATTTCTTCACGTTTCCTTTAATATTAGATAAATTTATGACACTAAATTTATTTTTGAAATGTTGTGAATTTTACATTGATAAAACTTTATTAAACTTCATCAAGTACATTGTGTGAGTCATTGAGATTGATCCATTAAAGAATTTTAAAATTATTGAATAACGTCGAAGAACAATAATTAACAAGCAAATATAATCAACAATCGAAATAAAGCATGTGAATTATTTTTCCAAATATTAAAACGTTTTTAAAAATATTTCCCGATTTAAAGTTACTTTTATATTCTATTGATGCAACTTTATCTCCATTATATATACACGCAATACCTGATGAAATAAATTACAAAAGTATTTAGCGTTAAAGCTTCACGCGAATTTTGAAAATAAAATATTTTTATGTTAGCGCGTTTTTATATAATTAAATTTACGGTGTTAAAATATTAATATTATCATGCAAGAAATAATATGCCTACAGATATTTTAGAATTTGACAAAATACAATTTTTACACGTAAATATTGAATCATGATTATATATATTCCTACAAACAAGCGTACCTCTACAATTTTGATTATAATCATTAGTAGCATAATAGCCGCACGTACGTGCGATTACGGACACTGTATTTTATTATACATATTGATACAACGTAACGATTGTTAATGAATTTAACGAAAATCATATTACGTGGCCATAATCCATTAACGCACGCGTAAAGTAGTTACCACGCTTTTAAAACAATATATAGATTGATGCATCAACACGCGAAATTTCTTTATTACTTCAACGAAATCATTTCAGTTCAAAGATATATTAGTATTTACAAAAGACATAATTAAGTCAAGTTAATTAGATTATCGTATACTGTAAATATAATTATCTGTTTTTATTGTATGCGTGATTAAATGGAATCATATCGATGAAAGAAAATTAATTTTTTAATTGATGTAAATTTTTAATTGTATGAAAGATTACTTTCAAATTTTGGGAGGAAATAATTGGAGAGAGGAAAAGTTCTCGCTCGGTTAGAAATTAGCATTATTTCAGGATAATCCGATTCTGTTTTATTGTACGTAAATTGAAATCCGGTTTGCCGAAATTGCGGGAAACTTTAATCCCCGCTGTTACACGCTATTACTGGGTAAGCCAACCGCCACCAATTTTCGCTAACTTACAACGTCGTATGCGTGTCTGAATTAAACGGATAAAGAAATCCAAAAGATTTCGTTCCCCGGTTGGTCGGTCGAAATTTAAGTCGAGACGAAGATGAATTTTCGAATGACCTCCGTTAAAGTAAAAGTCAAGAGAATGGTGTTCTTTCACGAACATGATATTTGTCCTTCATATTTCTATCAATTTCAAGAGATTCACCGTACGATAATTCAAAGTTCGCTCACGTCGCTCGCAGATATTCTCGGTAAACTTTGCGACGACTACCTGATTGTTTTGAATTTAAGACCGACCTCCATTATCTCTTATTGAAAGATATGAAGTTACGATGAAGCATTTCTAATCAGGTGTATGTAATCGCCGTTTTGCTAATCTTCGAAGAATATTTAATTTAAAGTTTTTTTAAAATATATATATTTAAGTGGATTTCTTTTTTTTTTATATAAAATAAAATTTTAAAAATAAGACTAACAATTAGTTAATGCTTGAATCTATAATAATTAAAAATTGATATTATCAAAAGTTTCATTTAAAAGCTTTATCTTTGATTTTGAAGGAAAAACAGTTTTTTTTTTTTTTCCTTTTTCAAATGACTCGAAGAACACGCGCTGAAGTTTGTATTATTATTTACGCTGCACAAAATTAATAGGGTTTTATTGCATTGGTTGTTCTTATTTATATATTGGTATCTATACAATCTTATAATCCTTTAATCATGCAATCCTCCAAGCTTAAGTTTGATACCATCGATTAGATTACGTTCTTTGCCATGGGTCAAATCATTCTTCCCTGATTGGACAAGCAGATAAAAATGCAAGGAAATAAAACGAATAGAAATAACCGGGTATCTCGTATGCGCGGATTTAGGTCGTTCAAAGAGACAAATCTTTCGCAGATCTGATGACGAGATAAAAGATACAAAAGCGCGTTTTTTTCTCACTCTCTCAGGGGGAAAGAGGTTTCGAGACAGTCACCATACTTTCTCGGGCTGTGAAATCAGTCCCTCGGTAATCTTCATGTAACTGTTGTGTCACTTTTGCGTCGTAATGCAAAAAGAAAAGGAAGTTATCTTTCGTCTTAAGAAAGAAAATTAACTGTCGTTGTGCTGTCCTTATTACTGCCGCACAGAAAATTCTTTTAGCTACAAAAAGGATATTGATGGTTCTTAATTACATACTTTTTTTTTCTCTCTACCCGAAAGAATTATTTCAATAATAGATAATTATCTTCAAAAAAATATTGAAAATATTTTTATTAAAATATTATTATTAAAACATTTTTATTTGTAATAATAGCAGTTTCCTAATTACGAACTTTATAAAATAGAATTAATAATCTCCTTAAGATGATTAAAAGTACTAAATATTTAAATAAGAGAGATACGTGTTATAATTTATTAAATCTTTGATTTTTTACAAGACATCGAGAGAATCTGCTGTTAGAGGGAGTGTTAGCTAACTTGGTGATTTGTATCTCAATTGGTACATTATATCTTTGTCTAAAAATATATATTTAATTACCATAATTTCTTCAAGAGTGATGCATGCTGCTCTATTGATCTGTGTTCTATCATCACATTAGAGTGGTCCGGAGATCCGACGAAGGGAAGCTCAAAGTTCGCGAGCGAATCTGGGTCGGTCCCAGACAAATCTCTCAGCGATGCATGACGAGATAAACACGCGAATACAAAAGAATAGCGTAATGTTACGTTTTTCTGCGGCACATCCAATGCAGCAGTTGCGAGACCTCGCAGTCACACAGTAAAGATTTCGCGGTAAAGATTCTGGCTCAAGTCCTCCGAAAACAGGAGGATAAACGGTTGAGTGAAAAAGCTGTTTATGCTATTAATCCGAGTATCAATTTCCGATAAAAATAATATATATATATATATATATATTTGCAATGTGTTTTGTTTCAATATCTAAACGATCTAGATTTTATAACAAACAAAAAAATGTCTTGCTTGATTCTGGCGATCAATTTTTGAATAATTAAATTAATTAATTAGTCTTAAACAAAATTAGACGTGATAATATTTATATATTATGAAAAATACAGTTATTATTACAAGTATAGTTATCATTTTCTAAATATTATAAGTATCGAAAAAATTAAAATTTACAAAATGAAGAAAATGAGAGATTTCTTAGCGGTTGAGATATATAAATTATATACATATTTATAAATATTTAGAAAGTTACGTATATATTCTCAGTTATTTATTTCATGATTGTATAATGCTGTTTGTTTTTCGTATTTCTACCGTAATTCTGCCGTGCATTTTTAATGAAAAACTTTTATATAACGTGCGTAAGACACGAAAAACGATGGTTAATATAAAGCGCGTATTCTCGGATATTAAACAATATTATTTGCCGGGTTTATGCACGAAGAGGACAAACCACGCCATCGAACCAAACGCATAATCATATCAGCTTCAATTTCAGAAATGTAGCATTGCGGTCTTGCCTCGTGGAGTCGTAAAGCTCCAGAGAAAAGGGTGCCGGGAGGGGCGGAAAGGAGCGAATGCGGTACGTTTCACTTCGTCGTTTCTTTCGCGTCGTTGCATCTACACAAATCGATTTTCCCTTGTCGATTTCAACTCCCGATCCTGTCTCGATGACAGCGACGTTCTCGAAAAGCCACGATAGCTTTTTTTCGTATGTTTTGCTTTTTCTCCATCTTCTTCTTAGCCCTTGCACCCACAACCAAATATAAATACTGTATCTCCTATATACTCTCGGCAGGATATATTCGCCAGGAAATTACGATAAAAGCAAATAACGTTCCAAGTTGGTCTTCGAAGGGATTGTGTCTCATATGCAAACTATTTCTAAAATAAATGGACACAAGTTGAAGAAACGTATTTTTCGCACAATTTGGAATCTATATCTTTTTAAATTGTCTATTTATTTTAGAAACACACATTTCGATACATATAGGAATTTACATATTATATTTTAAAGATAATACTCATGCATGTGTGTGTGTATGTGCGCATGTTTTATAAGAAAAAATTTATCAAATCCATATTGTATATCAAACACGAGATTTAAATCAAAGCTTAAAATTATTTAAAAGTAAATAATTTCCTTTTATTATTCCAAAGATTATATTTTGATGGTTTATTTAGAAAAGTACAAAAAGTCATAATTAAAATATTTTAACACATACAGGGAAATGAGAGAATTGAAGAATAAAATTACATTAATATTTCTGTGAATCTTTTAAATTACTTCTATTCTACAAAATTATTTTAAAATATTAAAAAATCGCATTCAACGAAAACAAATAATTAACAAATTATTTTCTTCACTTAAAAAATTTTTTATTTATATTTTAAAATTTATATTTATATTATTAATATACATATTAATGTACATAATTTAAATCGATGGGGAAGAAAGATAAATAATATAAATGAATTTTGCAATTATTTCGGGCTGCGTGACTCCGAAATTAGTATAATTCTTGAGTTACCTTAAATGATGACAAAAGGTGAATGCGTCCGAAAATTTAAATCTTTTTATTAAAAGTACCTTCGACCGCAGCTTTTAGGCACTTAATTAGAGGCTCTTTCAGACGATCGCTAGTAATGTCACCAATTAAAAATAATTATATCGTGCTTCTGGTGCTCCATCTAACGAATCATGATCTCCCATTAAAACAATTTATGCGCGATTACAACTCTCACGCATGAAATCTGTAAATTACCTTGAATGTAAGTATTTCTCGAAAAATATTTTTTTTTTATTTAGAATGACGTGAAATATACATCTATCTTTTGTTCTTTGACGTTATACCTTTTCATACAAACAAAGTAAAAAAATAAAACTGAACATTAGGGGCGACTTAGATTTTGAAGTTAGCATGATAAAGTTAATAACCGAATTTATGATAGTTATATTTATACAATAATAAAGTTGTTTCATGGTACAACATGAATAAAAATCGGATGCGTGGGTAAATGTGTCGAAAAATTCTATCTAAAATTACTATTACTGTCAAGCTGGATGTTTTTTTTTTTTTTTTTTTTTTTCTTTTCTTTTCTTGTGCATGCATCTCTTTCCTCGAACACGTTATACATGACATGAAAAAATTCTAGCGCTAGGTCAAACAATTTTTTCCGCGCCTAGATATCGTTTGATTTAAAGCAAAGCACGTACAAGAATGCAAGAGGTAACGCGGAAAATACAAGTCCCGTTTCTCCTGCTTCCATTTCTTAACTCTCGTCAACGTCGACAGACTCGATGCGTCTCACGTCGTTACGTCTTTCGCATTGTTGCATTAGATCAAATCATTTTCCTCACCCGAGACTTTTGCCCACTCCACTTTCGAGGTCGTACAACGTAATCGGAACATCATGTAAGAAACCACACTTCCATATAAAGTAGGTTTTCCGACCGATAATTTTCAGAAATGCTTTGTACGTGCGTTGGTCTGGCAAATCGAATTTGTATTTTCCGTTTCGCGTCTTCTAACTTCTATATATTTATACCCAATAGCGTGTCAGCTGTCGTGTACTTGTAAGAATAGAGAAAGAAGCGTTAAAAAAAAATATAAATTTTCTACATTCCGAATTGACATATCTGTTAATTGCATCTGTATGAAAAATGTAAAAGCTGTTTGAGTTTAATCAATTCGAATTACATAAATCGAACGAGAGATTTATAAATATGAAAAGTTAAATAGACGATAGAGAGATTTATAACTATGCGAGAATGTTTTCTTTACATTTTAAATATATTCACGTACTTAGGAGATTCTATAGCCAAACCAATCAAAAGCATTATTAGATAAAAGGAAAGAAAATTATCAATCCAGCCGATTTATAAAATAAAATCAATACCCCATTTTGGGTATTCATATGTGGAAGAAACTTTGGAACGTCGGAGGACGCGTCAGGTCGAAGGTAAGAAGGGTAGGACGCGGTTGCTGCTGCTGCTGCAGCAGCATTATCAGCCTTTTGTTTCGCGCAAGCATGGGACGCGGATATCGCGAAACAATGCGCGAGCCTCGAGCAATGTCGAGGAAAGGATCGTGCTCTTGGAAAAAAAAGATAGACCAGCTAGAGAGGATGAGAAATAGGCACAGAAATATCGCAGAAAGTGAGATACATAGAAAGAAAAAAAATAAGGGAAAAATTAAACAGAAAAAAAAAGAAAATAACAAAAATATAATCACAGCTTCCAGAAGAGAGAGCGATGGAAGACAAGGAAGGAACAAAAAATGCTAGAAAAATAATTGTAAAAAATAGTAAAAGAAAGAAAGAAATGTTGAGAAGATAAAAACGAAAAAGGAGAAATAAGAGGAAGAAAAAGAGAGAGAGAGAGGGGGGGGCTGTAAAATATTGATATAAGAAAGCAGAAAAAGGAAGAGAATAGAAATATCTGCAAAAAAAAATTAGATAAAAGAAGATGACAAAAGAAGAGTAAAAAACATAGTAGCAATGACAAGTAGAATGAAAAGCGAGAGAGAAAGAAGTGTAATTCTCAGTGACAGTTTACAGAAGCAAATAAAAATAGTAGAAGACTCGTGAGAGAGAAAGATAACTGTAAAGCGTTAACAAGTGGCGGGGAAGATAGGAGATAAAAAGAAGTGATGACAGTCGAGCGAGAAAGAGAGACGAGACAGGAAGACGGAAGAAACACACGAGAAAAACGACAACATAGAGGCATAGAGAAACAGAGCGAGAGAAAAAGAGAGAAAGAGCGTGAAAGTATATCGCAAACGATATAAGACGAACGAGCGGAAAAATATCGGTCTTCAATCATCCTTGCCTATCCTCATCCACGTTTATTTCCCGCTAGGTTCCTGCCCCTTTTTTTCGCATTCGATATGAGACGCTATGACGGAAAGAGACATTCGGTTTCAAAATCAAGCACATCGTTGCCAGTCGCCAAAAACCGCCACGCGACGAATCGATAATCCAGTAGGTCACGTCGGCATGGAAAACTGTGCCAAAGTCTTTTCTTTCCCGCTCTTCCGATTTCTCTCTCCTTCCTCCTGCGTTTCCCCGTGCACACACCAACGCGGACATTACCTTCGCACTAAAAAAGGCTTTGACGTCCAGGTAAAAGCGAGAGGATCCTTACTTCTCGCTCGAGAAAGAAGGATACGTCATAAGGATAAAAGCATGAAAACCTTTCCTCTTTTCGATGGGAAAAGTACGGCGTAAGGATAAAAGCGTAAAAATCCTTCTTCACGGTAAAAGAGGGAGAGAGAAAGAGATCAATGTAAGGATATAAAAGGATGAACATTTTTTCATACGCGATGAGGAAGGGCTTGATATGAAGGGGAGGATACATGAGAACATTAATTGTTTGGTGGCAAGCGGTCTATTAGAGGAAGAATAAAAATTGGTCGCTTATTTCAAAATTATTATATAATACATTAAAAAAAAAATATATTTTTTTATTTTTATTTATTAATAATACTTAATCAATTGACCTATATATTGATAATAAATATGACACATTTCGAGAATTAGATAATAATAAGATATAAAAAAAAAAAAAGAATTTAAAAAAGAGAAATCTCAACGCGATATGAATACAAGTACTCTTTTTACTCGCTGCGAATTGACCGACTCGAAAATCGTAGCGATTTATCACGCTGTCGCAAACGAGGCCATCAGGTGTGCGCGATGTAACGGGGATGCAAAGTTGCGCGCAAACTCTCTCAGTTACCTCATCACGGCGGTAACAGACACATCAATGCCTCTCTCTGACAAAGACGGACTTCGTGGCCGGCACTGTCGACCGGAGAAACGCAGATATCAACATCACCCCGTTTCTCGCTGGTGCACGGAATGCCTGTTTTTAGTAGCCGAAGGCCAGACATACAGAGCGAGTCGAGTGAAACGAGCATGTGTTGAAACATCTCGATATATAGAATAAAAAAGTGTCAGTATTATCGATTCTCCTACGAAACATTGATAATACAGAGATGTGTAATATAGAGAGATAATATTAATGTCTCTTATATAATCAGATATCTCGATAATTTGCTTCCAAAATGCCTAAGTATTTTCGGTATTGATTCTCAACCGACTCGAGAACTATTATAATAAATTAATCAACTATATAGAAATGTATATATTTATGTGTATATAAAAACAGTTCTAATATAACAAAATAAATTAAAAATTACTTAATGAGATAAATAGCGAAAAAAAGGGCCGAAATGTCGCCTTTCGCGAGTAATGTAATTCTTTTAAAATAAATATTTATACGCCCTTAATACTGCGCTTGACTCTTTATGCCATTTTATTTCGATATTCTTAAATAGCGAAAGATTAAAATAAAAGATTCTTTTCTTGATTTAGATTTATAAATGATCTTAAAAGATTTAAATGTGCGATTATTAAATCAGTAAATTGACGAGTGACGGGAGAAGTTAACGTGCTGAAGCAACGAAATAATATTAACTCTCGGCGCTGCTATCTGCCATATTAGTTGAATTGATTGCGAACTCCTGTCACGTAGCACATGAGTGTCGCTTTCGCTTATTCCATCCTCGTCGGGTCCCTTAGAATAGCTTTCCGAGCGCGCGACCACCGTTGAATCCTACGAATTGCCGACGTTATGTGATCAAAAGGGCGCGAGCTATCGTCGATCGCTGATCGCGCAAAAAAGGACACAGCGACATTTTGCCATTTCGGCAATCGAAGAAATATAGGCTTAATGCGACGACGAATAAGAACGAACGTTCGCAGGGGAAGAAGGTTGACTTAATCTCGTGATAATTTTAACGCCAATGTCAGCACAATACGTTTTATTGAATAGTTTGTTTAGCTTCCTCTTACTGAAATGCCACTCGTTATATGAAACCGTTATATGAATACACGTTATATGAAGATAATTAACCCGACAATAGTGATTTTATTCTACAAACATCAAGGATACAACTTGTATTAATCGTACAAGTTGTTGATCATCAATTAAACAATAAAATAGCAAGATTTAGTAACACGTAAATGAGTCTGCAAATTATATAGAAATTAAATAAATTAGAAATAGAATAAAAAGTTATATATTAGTCTTATATGGAGTTATATATTAGTCAATATATGGAGATTTATGAGCATTTACGATAGAAACGGCTTGCCACATTTTTCCCTTGCGTTTCGGTTAAAATACCCCAAACACGCAAACGATACAGTTAATTTTAACATGTTAATGCGTAAATAATATATTCTTTTTTACGGGGACAAAAACGGGCACAAGATTTTCCAATATAAAAAATAATATAATTTTATATAAATCTTAATCGGGATATTCTATTTTTTAAAAGCAAATGCGATAAATAAATTTCTTCTATAAAATATCGTATCAAAATTTTTGCTTTGTCTTTGAAGACGCGCATCGTTGTTGACATTTAATAATGTCTTGACAAATCCAATTTTGAGGGAGACTCGTAATCACATAGTTGGATTTGAAACGAGAGAAGAAATACGATATCCATTTGAAAAGAAGAGGCTATTGTGCTTTTCCTCGCAAGATGTACTTTGCGATCTTTCTCTCTCTCTCTCTCTCGAAATGTGTTTACGAAAAATAGTTACTATTCCGGGAATAAACTCGCTGTGAAAAGAATACTAGGACTTTTGTGTATGCGAAAAACACACACGCCGTCGATTCTTATGAGATACACCGCGAAAATTTGTCTATCCCTCGACATATAACGTACGTAATGCTTGTACAGAGTTTGTCGTGTTATCGCGTGTTTGTTGTCCTGATATTCACTTCAAATGTGCTCCGACTTAATGAAAGGATCCCGAGATGAATCAAGAAATGTCTAGACCCTTTATATATGACAGATAAAAATGATTCATACAACAAAGTATTTCCACAAGAACTCTTCTAAATATCTTATCTCGCAAGCGTTTTCTGGCAACATACATATATTGCTCCAGTTATAAATCATAAAAATATCCGTGAAAAGCACCCCAATATTACCGAATATAATATATAATTTATTGCAAAAACGTTTACCAAGAGATACTATCAGTTCCATCGATTTGTTCCATTGATACTGACATTGTAATTTGTAATCGAGAAGCAGCAGGATAAATTCGAAATAAAAGATATTGTAAAACTGAATATCAAAATTTTACATAAAAAACATAATAATTTCTTTCTTCTAGTATTCAAACTTTGATTTGATCATGTGATATATATATATTCTATACGTGTGTATGTCAAATGAAACACGTATCACGACGTTAATACATCGCCGCGACGAAAAGGCGAGATGTAAGCTGCGTAATGCATCATTGCTTGCATACGTAAAACGGTGTCTGCGTGCATCATATTGTTGCCGAACTTTTCCCTCAAACAGTTTTGCTTTCGCAGCGAATTGCTATTATGCTCACATATGGCTATCGGAAAGGTGAAAACCGCGTCGAGGGGAGTTAAGTGCTTTGATCTGGCTGGAACTTATAGTTATCCGATAAACGACGAGAGGAGTAGCTTTCCCGCCAGGGAAAGGGTTCAAGTCTCTCCGCGTCTCACGCTCCATCGACCACCTTCAAGGATGGTAGGTTCTTTTGTCGCCGTCGTTCAGCGGCCGGGAACTAGGACTAAATTTAAGAATAGGAACATGGAGCGTTCGCGGCTTCGCGCGATGTGGCTTCTCGCTCGGAAAATATTGGCCCTTTAACGAAGCGCCTTAGTAATGTCACTTTAGGAACACGTCGCTTACCTGCAAGCTACAGCTCGATTTTTTTTTTTTTTTTTTTTTTTTTTACGCACAAAATTAGAACGCGCCACTCCCAAACGTATCTCTCTGTACTTTCAGTAGTATAGAAGTAATTTTGACGCGCCACATAGTTGTAGATATCCAAACTCCGAACTAACTCACCGCTTTAATTTATTATAATTAGTTAAAGCCGACTTAAGAACGGCAACACAACACCTGTCACTCAAAGTAACCCGCAACTCACGTTGGAATCATGCATCAGACAAGACACTCGGTATATAAGACATTAACGTAGAGACCACCTCATAACCGGAAGCGCATCAGGCTAATACATCACGACGTTCTGCGGTCGCTACAAGACAACCTTAGCTGCATAAGATGTTAGAGAGATGCTTAAAGATGTCTTATGCTTGATAAACTAATTGAATCCGTTATCTTAAAAGCGGTATTTATATGAATAATGTTTCGAAAATACTGAAACGTGCACATCATTCTCCACAATTGATATATATACTTTGAAGAAAATGCATTTCTTAGATCTAAATTATTAACAAAAATTTATTGCTAGGTAATATTAAATTATGATTGGGAAGAGGAAGAAAACGGTGTAGATAAAGAGAAATGCAGGAAACTAGAGAGAGAGAGAGAGAGAGAGAGAGGTACATATATACATATTTATATGTATAATCTAAAATATATATACTTTACGCGATAATAAATTTTAGTACACTAACAATTCAAATCCACATTCAGTCAAATATATTTCATCAAAAAAATATGAACATGTTTAAAATTTATTAAGATTCCTCATAACTATATATTATTTGAATTTTAAATTAAATATCTTATTTAAATTTATTATGACTCACGCAAGCGCGTACTTATTTAGCGCAGCTGTTTGCCTCTCTCATCCCACATTTCCAGCCATATTTTACGTCAAGTGTGCGTTCAACGACTATTGTGCTTTTACAATTTGGTTCTCGCGATAAATAGCGCCCTTATTGGTGTAAATTATCTTGGCCATCGGATCCCGTTCACTTTGTACGTGTCGAGGGGCCGAATTGGCGCCGCGAAAAGGGTCGATGTGAGAAAAGAAATATATTTGCGCTAAGCCCACATCGAGTCCTTAATTTTTAAAGGCTGCCATTCAAGTTCCTAAAAGACGAGCGGATCGACGCGGTCTAGGAGAAACGACAACGTCTTCTTGAGTTTTCAGAGCGTTAAAACTGCACGAGAACGCTACTAGTTTAATTTGAATCCAATTAGTACGGTGCCGTTAATGACAAGTCGAGATGTATCTTGTAACGAGTTTTTAGGGAGGTAAATTGTCTCGTAAGACAAATACCCGCGCGAGAGAAACGTGCGTCGACTAAATGTGGCAAATTAGACTGATGATCGTTTTGTTGTCTTAATAATATTACGCGTAATGTGTGAAAATTAATTTAACAATGCTAAAGCATCAATATTGTAATAAAAATTTAATTAAATATTGCTTTTTTTTCACAGCTCCTTTATTTTATACATTTTTAATATTTATTTTGATCATAAATATTTTTTTAATTTCGAACGCGATGCATTTTTTTTATAGCAAAAATTATAAAATTTGTTTATATATAATATATATAACAAATCGAAACGAAAATGATCACATATCTATCAGTGATCTACAAAGATATAACGCACATTTTTATAGAATACAGAATAAGTTTGCAAATGAAAGCGCGTGCGTATTAAATTGATTGATCCTTATTATCAAACTTCATCTTTCAATCAAGAATAATACTTTTGGGATTTACTGATATATCATGAAAAATGGAAGAAAAATTTGTCTCCATCGTAAGACGTGAGATTAACGTGAATTCTCCAGAAGAACGCGGTTTGAAATCTAGATTTACGTTCGATCTTTAATCCGGTCTCGTTACGGAAGGTTTATTTTCTCGTCGAACGGCTCACAAGGAGCACGAGAGTCGTTCGCCTTTAAAGAAGCCAGTCTATATAGAGCGAAGAGCTTTCGCTCTTGCGACCTTTCCAATCACGTATCCTCTCTACCTGATAGCAATAAATTGTGTGAACGAACGTAACGTCCTCCACTCGTAACGCGGTGGACATCGGCCCTTTAGTGCTGGCCGGTGTTCAGCCGTGAATACAAAGCTCCTTTAAAAGGGCCACTGAACAGGATTTTATCCTGACGACCCGTGAATCGGTTTCGGATTTTGAAAGGAAATATGGTCTAAGGGAAGAGCTCCGCTCTAAAGTGAGAGCGGATGTAGCCGATCCAGTATATAAAATATTTAAATAAAAATTCTAAAACATGAATTTTCTTAGTAAGATCTTAGTAAATTTCTTCAGAGATTTCTCTACGTTGCGAGAAAAATCATTGTTATAAATCAATAATATTTTTATGTATAAATGTATGTGGAAATCGCTCTAAATACAATATATTATGCAAAAATGGCGTTAAAAAGAAAATCTTAAATTTTTCATATTTACATTATCTGTTTATCTTATTTGATTTGTGGTAACATTGAAAAAATTCTTTGCATATACAGATTCCAATAAATTTTTTGAATTTTCTTTATTTCCAAATTAAGCTAAAAATACTAATCTGCTACTGCATGTACAAATGCGCAGTAAAATACAAACCAAGCATTCCTAATGAATCGAATAAAATTAAAAAATATAAGATTCGTTTTTATATCTCTCATACTCGATTCTTGAACGGCGGCTTTATTATTTCTACCGACTGATATAACGTAGTTCGTAGTCTCAGATGCATCAAAATGCAACGGATCGATTCATATGACGGTGGACGTCTTTGAAAGACTCCGCCGGAAAAACAGCTCCGGTCGGTCAACGACCTCGACTACTCATGCGTCAGGAAATTACTCAGCTTTTACCGAAATTACTAAGCAAAATGTTGTCCGATGTTTACGCGAAGTGCATTATGAAATTACAAAATGGCTACGTTTAATTCTACTTGATAAGAAACATAGGAAAAACTCTCTGATATTGAAATATATATGTGATAATATAATATAATAATACAGCGATTATATAATTAATTAAACTACAATAAAGATTTCTGTATTACAGCTTTCGAGAATATAAAAATTCTTTTTTCGTTTTTATATGCCAATTTTTTTTGTCATGTAAAATTTGCAATTTAATTTTTTCCCGTATCAAGTTTTACAAACGTATCCTTGTTATATCTACGATGGATATTTTGAACGAACATTTAATCACACGTGATATGATTGTTGAGATGATATGATTGTTGAGATATAATCGAGTAACATTTAATTGTATATTGCTTTCAGTTAACAATTATTTCTCATTTGTTTTGTATATTTATTTGAAATATTTTGCATAAATTGCGCGCGATAGCAATATATGAAATCTGCATAAATATTTATCACATGTATCGAAACGATTAATCATTAACAATTCATTACTTCTCGGTTATTAGCATAAAATTTTAACATTCAATATTTATATAAAATGTTATCATAAATCTAATTCAAGAAAGCAATGGCACTCAAAATTGCTTTTATTTATTTCCTTTCGAATGTGACGAACTAATTTTTTTTCTTTTCCGACTATTACGATCAATGAGTTTGTTATTGATTTCATATATCTCGAGATAGACGAAGAATGTGATTTTTCCACTTCAATCATAACGCGATGTAATGGCTAAGATCGAAACGTTTTTACATTAGTTCAGTCAATTTTTCTATCTTTCAATATAATAGATTTCACGGACTTTAAAACGTCAATTTATTTTCTCCCGACATCGAGGTTTTAATCATAGTATCTTTTACCATAAATTTTGTAATGAGAAATAATGACGAAGCTATTTAAAAAATGTCTTGAATAATAAAGACCAAAATGTTTTTATCGTTAGTCAAGCTAATTTTTGTACCTAACAATAAATTTTATAGATTAAAATATGTTATATTTCGTATTATCAAAAATCTAAGTATGGAATTCTTATATCGTGAATTAAATAATAATAAATATTAAATAGAGTTATTTGAAAAATAGATTGAAAAAGTTTAAAAATAGATTAAAAAATTCAAGTTTGAAGAAACTTTGTTGGAAGGAAATATTATGAAGGAGAAAGATAAATTTCCGCCGCAAAGTCGTTTAAAAAGAATGCTTTTACATTGCACGAAACGAAATATACATAAAAGTAATATTAACAAGATATCATTGTATCTGATGCATTTACATCTTAATCTACATGTATCAAAGCGACGCCAAAAATGTTAAAAATGTATACGAGAGATTTATCTTAGATTATTTTTAAATTGAAAGATATATAATAATTTATTGAGCATGTAACATAAAATTAAAAATCGAATAAAGTTAAAATTTTTGAAATAGAGTAAGAATTTACAATGGATTTGTTAAAAAAAAAAAACAATAAAAGTTAAGCATGGATGGCCGCAGATTGCAAATTTACAACTGATTCAAGCAATATAGAGTTGTAGCGCGTTGAGAGATGATGTAGAATATTTTTCACAAACAAAACAAATATTAGTAAAATCTTTTTCATGTCTTCTAACGCGGAATAAAAACGTAGAATAGAAATAGACGAACTTTCGACAATTCGTGAAATTGCATTTTATAGAAAAAGGAAGAGAAAGAGAAAGGAAGAAAAGACAAACTGTTTTCGCGGTCTCGCAGATGCGGGTAGACTAGGAAGAGATCGATGACGCGCGGCCTTCGCGTACCGCGCTGAAACGGCGATGAGGAAGAAAAGGGCAGCGCGCGAGGGCGTATAAAACTTGCAGCCGCTTCTGTCTCCAAGGGTGTCAAGGGTCGCTGACTCCCCGGTTGCTGCTGCTACTATTGCCGTTGCAGCCGGCGAGAGTCGCTCGCTCTCGTTCCCGAAGACGGTCCGCTGCCATCATGCGGATCGATCGTTCGCGGCACCGCGGGCATCGCGCGCTTAAATGGACGAACAGATAGACAGACACGCGGATTGCAGTCGAATACACGCCCGGGCAAAGCGGAATGCTCCATCCTCCGTTGTGGCTGCGAATGCAGCTGCGACTCTCGCCAAGGCGACTCCAGGAACGCCGGAATTAAAGTCGGTCTGCGCTATTGATAATCACAAAGTCATCTATCAGATAGATCTCTCGCATATATATTTTCGATTTCTTTTACATTTTTGCCATTTTTCGTCGTCGCTCAGGCATCAGAACTGTTCTATTTAATTCTTTTTCCGATTTGTTAATTACTAACAAGTGATGATTATTATCTCTTATATATTTTTTAACATCTTTAATTTTGCTTTAATTTATGGAAATGTTAAAGTAAATCGATTCTAGATACACCGACATTAATTTCTTAACTCATAGAAAGTTATCTAACAAGCAGAGCTTCAAACTCTGTCAGAAAGAATTTCTTATCTTATGAAAAGCGCAGAGAAAAAAATTACAGGTCTATTCTGATCGTCCGAAGCAGGAATACTTCAATTTGACATAGACAATTCGGATGGCATAATTTTAGTACAACAAACTTAACTGGAACTTCAATGAAGTTCTAATAGCCAAATTCCACTGCAAATGGCTCTTTATATCACGCATATCGATATTTATTATCGTGGGTCTTATGTAATGCGTTTCTTCGATATAGAAGTTATCGGACAGCGCTAAATGAGCGGCAGGAGAAATGGTTGCGTTTTATCGGTACAGTGCTGCAGTAAGCTTTTTTCGAATTCCGCGATGACCTCATTCTTCGCGCGTTACTTTTTTTCCTACTAACAATGAAAGAGAGACGAAGTACATTCAGCGGATGGATGGTACGAAAAAACGAAGATTATGATCACTTTACATAATATCGTTCGTCGAGTTATTAGATTTAAAAAAATTTTGATAATAATCTTTATAATCTCTCTCCATCTCTATCGAAAAATATACATATTACGAAAAATATATACGTAACAAGCGATAATTCGTAATATAAAATCGATAATCAATCTGCGCTTCCAGTTCAGAAAGTTGGCGGAAATATATATACATATATATATCATTAATTAAAGTTCGTGAATAAATATACTGTTTCTATCAAAATCCAGGATTATTTGAATATTCATAACTCTAAGCTTGTAAGATAAAAGATACATGGATTAAAAGAGAAACTAAGAATTTTTGAATTGAAAATCGAATAATTTGTACTTAAATCTATATAAGAATCTAAATTCAGATTTCGAGATTCAATAATTTAGATATTCAGAAAAGAAGACAGTAATCTTTTAACAATATATTATATAAGCGTTTAGTTTAATTACGAATGATAGATGTTTATTTAAAAAAATTTATAAGTATCTTCTTTTATGATCGCTTAAAAAATTATAATATAAAGAGCAGAAAAGAAGAGAGATAAATAGAGAAATGGATATATATATATATATAGATAAATATAGAGAGAACATTATATTGTATACTCGGGGAGAGACAGATCCCTTAAGAGCACTAAGCTACCCACTATACCTCGGTTATATAAACAGCGTGAAATTACCATCAACGCGATACACGATAAGATACGAATAAATAATATGGCTAATTTATATGCATTAAACTGAAGAACATTTTATTACATATATATGTTGTTATACTAATCGTCTTTTATCTATTACAAATAAAATTGACGCTGACCATAATATAAGACGACGCATATAAAATCTTTTTAAATAATAAATTAAAAATGTATTTAATTTCAAATATAATTATTTGTTACGGAAGTTTAATTGTTTATTTTAGAAATATCTTCAAATTAAAATTGAATTTAATGACAAATAATGATAATTTCCCGTCATACCCGTTAAAAAAAAAAAAAAAAAAAAAAAAAAACTCGAAATTCATCACTAATTCTACTATCATTAATGCCATTAATATTTGATCTGGTAGTAATGGCATTAGAAAAATTCCACATGCATGAAATAATTGCTATAGATAAATTTCGTACGCTGATTACACATGAGAATCGAGATAAATGCATTAACTTAAATATGCTAGGATGCATTTTAATTTGAGGAACCGATAAAAAAAGAAGCGAGGAGAAGAAGAGCGCACGCGAGGGACAGCGAGAGAGTGCAAGGCAGGAGAAAGAGACAGAAAGAGAGAGAGAGAGAAAAGGATTGCAGAGGGCGGCAGCTGGAGGGATGCAGGCGCAACACGTGCAAACCACTCGGCGGTTTTACTCGATAGAGAGAGAGACATTAGCGTAGAATCGATAACCGGTTCGCTTTCGTATGGCTGACAATTAAATTCTCGTATGAGCTCGGCGGTCGATGAACGGCGTCCGATGGTTGCCCACTCTTGCCGTTCTCGTTTCATCCCCCTATTTCCAACTACCCCTTCGATCCCCGCATGCATCCGTTCACTTATCTCACGCCGTTTATCAATAGTAAGCGAAAGATGCGGCTGACAAGAATCAAGTATAGACTCATATATGTTAAATAAATTACTTATCATTTAGTGTTTGGGGAGAGTAGTGGTTTATCGATCAACAGCGGTATAAAAGGTGTCTAGATAATTATTTGTTGTTTTTTTATCTTTTGTTATTTAATATTGTCAGGAGATTAATGAAAATTAGATTCGCTATTATTATAATCAAACGAGAGTCACCGAGAATAGCGTCTTGTTTCTCATTATGCGCTTCATTAGTAATACAAAAGAAGATATTTGAGAAAAAGAGTCGAGTTACCTTGGATGACTGATGGATTTCCTCGTAACATTTAAAGAATTAAACGATCGGTTTTTGAGCTTGACAATTTCCAATACTCGATTCGCAAATCATGCAAATTGTGATGAAAAATTAAATTTGAGTGTTGGAAGAATCATAAAAAATTTTTTTTTATTTTGTCAAAATTCTAAATTATTCGACTTTTACTTTTTTTTTTATGAAAGATTTAACTGTTATATTAAGTGTCAAATTCGCACTAGCGGAAAGGAGCGTGCAAAAACGTCAATAACGAGGGAAGCGGAGTGAAATGATGGTGTGTGACATTCGATGGATAAATACCGCAGCGCCAGTAACTTTTACATGTGTGACAGAGAGAATGAAGAGAGAGAGAGAAAGAGAGATCTATATATATATACATATATATCTATAATCGTATCCATGTCGCGCACTCTCACACCTATTTACGACCACTTCAGATCGAACGATGTCAGATTGCAAGCTGTTGCACGTGAACAACGATAAAGCCTCTTCCAAAACTCGCCGAAACTAACTGTTTGCTTATATTGCCTCCCATTACTGGTTTCCACATGAAACTTCGACGAGACCTGTCGTCCGGACGACGGATAATTTTGCGATCCCGTTTAGAGTAAAATAGTAACCGAATACATTTCACTAGTATGTAAAATCTTAAGTTGTAAAGTTATACATTTACTATGAAAATTTTTATGTAATGATTAAAAAATTATTCTCTAATGTTAAAAAAATTGAAAAATTTTTATATCATAATTCAAAAAACTTCTTTAATGAGCTCTAATAAACTAACATTTCGAAGAAGGATTCTTTAAAATTTTTGAAAGAACGAGAACGATGTTGAGACAATTACAGACTTTGGGTGCAAATTAAGAGATGATTCATGATATTGCTATTATCAGCAAATCATGGCCACTTGTATGAATAATACAGATCTTGCATCGACAAGAAGTACTTTTCTTGTACTTGCAGCAAATGAAGACACAAGGTGATGTAGATTATTAACAGACATTCGACCTAGAATTATTTAACACAATTGTCGGATCAAATTGTCTGATACTTATTTTCGTTCGCGTTGTTAGACAATCGGGAGATTGCATGATTATAATGGGCAGCTTTATACGGACTTATAATGTTTGAATGTTCTTATAAAATTATTATGCTATCAGTATTGAAATAATTTTGTCATCGGATTGGAGGATGAAAGATTAAGATGACTGTACTAAGATAGTCGTCTGATTGAATCGATTAATTATCTTGCATACTTCCAAAAAAAAAGAGAGAGAGAGAGAGAGAGAGAGAAAGAGAAACATATATTATTTCATTGTTTTAAAGTGCGAACACTCCCATTTTAAGAAAAATATATATTGGTCAATTACATATTCTTATTCTTGGACAATTTGAGATAAGTTTTATATTACAATGAAGTTACAATGGATATTTATTTTGAAAAGATATTAACTTCAAACGATGAGTATACATGACTAATAAATATAATACATTTCTCGTTTATATAAAAAAATTAATATTTTAAAATTATTGCAAGATGTTCTTTGAAGTTACCGCATGTGAAATTTTTACATTTGTCATTTTTTAATGTACGATTTTAAAATATAAGATTTTATATGCATTATATGCATTGTAACTTATGTAAGATATATATCACTTTAAACAAATGTGTGGAAATCATTTTAGAACAAGTAACGGTGTGTGTACTGTATCTTCACTATAAATAATCTAATCTGCATTGCCATTTAATCTCTGACGGATCTCTGCGACATAAATAATCGCAAAAGGAGCAGCGCTCTTTGGTCCTTTAATAGTTTGATCGCGAGAGATAATTAACTCGGGCACTAATTTGCCCGGCAAGATTGCTTGCCGCAAACATTGAAGTCGTTTCTACGCTAAGCCCTCCCATCGTGTTTACCCTGTAATTCGCGATACATACCATTTAGGAAACACGACATACACAATTATCCAGTCAAAGTCGTCGGCACGCCGTTTAAGATGGAAGCCTCGACCGTTGCCGTCTCGAAACAAATCCAATCAAGCGGTCTTTACGGTAAACGCTACACGACAACGCCGTATAACAATGTCTGATTATAGGATTGATTACTGGAAGTAATAGATAACAATGCGCGGTATTATGGCCAATTTCAAAAAGAACCTTCCAATTTGCTATAAAATCAGTTTTCATTGAAATATTCAGTTAACGCTGACACTGAAGCTTGGTTGTGTGATCATAATTACTCTATCTGACATTCGAATACCGAGAGAAAATGTAATCATCTGATTGCTACCAATTAATTGTCGGTATAATATTATAATTTTTAATTAGGATAATCTCACGTGTTAATTTATTATACAATATATTGTATCATTATTAGAGAGAGATTTTTATTTTATAAGTGAATTCAAAATACATATAGTATCCAAATAATCAGATGTCAAGGCCGAGTCATTAAACACAGATGCTATATAATACAATATTATTATACATATTTCTCGTAGTATTTATGTCGCTCTTCGTATAACGAATCCGATAAACAATAACTTAATACGTGATCATTGAAAACAGTAAAGGGAGAATCGTGTACCGTACAGTAAATGAAAGAGGCTGAAATTTTATACAATCAGTTGGCAACTTTTTTAACTGACGAGAACCGGAATGAAAGTCAAGAGAGAAGTTAATACCTCTACGGAGAACAATATAAATATTACAAAATATATATTGTAAGTATTTTATATAGTACACTATCTAATAGATCGTATTAATTTTGACAGCATTATTTTTCTCAGAATTTTTCTAAATAAAGAAATAAAAATTTATCTTTTATCGAAATGTATATGCTTAAATATGTTAATATAGCTATCGTGATATTTCTCTAACAAGTAAATTTTTCTCGGAGTAGAGAAACTTAACTAATGTAACGTTATATATCTTTCGAGAGTTTCGCTCGCTCGCCGAAGCGATCCGAGATCTCCTTGATATCGAGATCGCCGTATCATTTCTGCGAGACGGCAACAACGGCAAGAGTATATCGTTATTAGCGGCGAAGTTCTAACGATTCTACTGGCAGATGAGGAGCGAGGTCGCAGTACGCGGTCAGACACAATAGCAAGCCGCTATGTTGCGTCGGTTGAAATAGTTTAGAACATTGTTAATCCGAAGCCGATAAAAGCCGCGAGACATTCTCTGCGACAATGCCAATACCTGGAAAGACAGAAAGCGAGAAAGAGCAAGAGAGATAAGAGAGAAATAAAAATCGCAAATTCACACGACAGATTTGTTTATTATTTAATATGCATTATAAAAAATTAATTTAAAGATAATGAATTATTTCTACAACGTGTATATATTATATATATATATATATATTAAATAATTTGAAAAGGAGGAATTGTATAATAAAAAGCATTAACAATTATCAAAATAATTCTCCATTTAAATTAATTATTTCAATTAAGATAATAAATGATGTATGATAACCTTTTCTTCTGGATTATAAGAATAAATCATAGAATCAATAATTCTATTTAAACATAACCGTTCGCCTTAAATATATAAAAGATAAAATATCTGAACATTTATTTAGAGTAATTTTATCTGAACAATATAGCATATATTTGATGCGCGCTAATATAGGGTATTCCCGATAAAAAAGTTGAAATTTTTTTTTTGTTTCTTATATAAAAAGCCAAGAATGGCGAAACAAATGGCAGAGACTATCGTCGAAGGAGCTCCTCGGATCTATCGGCGTGTCTTCCGTTGGGATGGTCATGTATTCCAGAACGAGCGCGAGATGTGCTCGTATAATATGATAATGACGATCTGTATGGTTCCATTGCACAGCAAATGAGATTCGCAGTTAAGGTGAGCCAAGTTTCTCAGTGTTACAATACTTGCCGCGAAGTGATGACTTCTAGTCAGAATATATCATCGGTATATAAAGAGAGAAAGTAGTAAAATTCCATTTTTCAGAGGAATAGTCGAAGAGCGTAAAAATTTAAATATTTTTTAAAAATGGGAATGTTATTGAGCGCTAATTTAGCATGATAATACATTATTCTTTTCAAAGAGATTTTATATACGTATATGTAGAACTTAACCAGTATCTATCTTAATATAATTTAGTCAATTAATACAGCTTGGCTAATTTTTGATATTTTTCCTCAAAATAGATTGAATATAGTTTTTTTTTTTTTTTTATTAAGCTCCTTTTATTAAAATAAAAGAATTAAAAATTTTACATTATTTATATTTAGATATTTAACATGAAATTTTAATTTAAAATAAAAGAAATCACGAAAATATGTCAACATGGTAAAAATACTGAGGTCCGACTTCCATCAACTAAAAACATATGAATTATTGCTAAAAATAACTCCTGTAAACTTATCATCCCTTGTGTTGCGCGCAAAATTTCCTTCTTGCCGCGTTGTAATTTTATTTTATCTTAAAAGGTTTATTACACGTAATATTTTATTTTACATCACTGCGAATAGCATAAACCCTATGTCGTGTCAGATCTAAGAAGCTAGTAGTAAAAGCGCGCATATATCGGACATTTGAATTATTCCGAGTTTATTATATCAAACTATACATCAAGCAGGGATGCGCAGTGTTTCGCAATGATATAAAACGTTTACGTTTAATATTTTCAATTTTTCGTAATTTTTAAATAGGTTAAATTAATTGCCTTAGTTATTCACTCTATATCGAGAGTTTCTTAGAGCTACAATTTAATTGTTGCTGGATTCCGTTTCATTATAGTTCATTCATTACAAGTCCTTGTAGTTTCGACCCTTAGACCTTTGACCCTTTTGTTTATTCATTCAAAGATCCTTGGACATTTGACCCTCGACTATACATTTTCATATTCGGTTCTTTATCAGCATTAAGCGTTTCATCGGGATTCCGGCGAGGGGCCAAAAGTCATTACTACATTTGGTTCGGCCTCCTAACGAATTGTGCCTTTCTCTCGCTCGCAGGCATCACCGAGAGACAAAGAGAGACAGAAAGAGAGAGAGAGAGAAAGAGAAAAAAAGCGAAGTTTGGGCGTGTGCATTATTGACAACACCAGGCACACGCATTTTCGTCGCAAACTGCGATGAGCAGGCTCGTAAAACGTTTCAAGTAGCTAAGGGCTAATTTCGTCGGGGCAGCGTTTGGCACAGTTTTCATTTCAGACGTACACGATCGCGCGTTCGCTCATGCAATTCATCAAGAGAGAGGGATGGAAGGGGAGAAAAAGAGAAAGAGAAAGACAGATGTAGAGAAATAGAGAGACAAAGGGAAAGAGAGGAATAGAGAGACAGAACACACTCGAAGGTATATCACGAAGCGGAAAGATAAAGAAGATAGAGAGAGGAAGAAATTGTCCGCTTTATGTTTGGGAACTGGCCATCTCCATCGCGAAACTTTGCGCAAACTTTTTGCTCGTCATCGCAGATTCTCACTCGGATTCGACGACTTTTTACGCGGGGATAAAAGGGGATATGTAATATTTAAACGACTGACTTTGTCGGAGATCGACTTACTCTCTTTTCCGGTTCAATGTTCGAGAGACAATGAAAATTGAAATTGCCGATCTGCGCCAGTTCAATTTGTGTATCCTCTTCGCAGTCTCTCGAAACGAGCCTTTTATTTTCGCTCTCGTAATAAAACACATATACATATATACCATCTTGTCATCAAATAAATGAATTAATCGGCGATCACATAAGGTAAATGTCTAAATGGCCGGAATTGTATTTTGTCACTAAATATCTATTTATATCAATATTTCTCGTCAGCATATTAATTTTCTAGTTATGGTCGAATACTGGGCTGTGACCTATTTCAGCTGTCTGGCCATTGGTACACTGACGCGTTCCATTACTTATGTAAATATTTAATTAATAATTGAAATATATGGGTTCAAATAATTTTTTCTTGCTTAAGGGAATCTTAAACTTTCGATTAAATGCAAATATTTATATTAAAAATCTTTCTAATATTATAAATTGTATTATTTGTGACAACCTACGCTTAAACATCCGGCCACTGGGATATTTACCTTAATACGTAGAACATTTTTATATCTCAATATGAAAACCTTCTCAGCGCGGTTCGTAAAAATTATGTTTTAGCTAATAATCACTTAATGTGCAACTTTAATTAATATATATATATATTATACTTGGAATTGTTGATCGATTTTCATATTTATGGAAACTGAATAGTAATGGCGCATTAATATTCATCCGACGTTATTATCATGATAAGCAGCCTATAAACAATTAATATAAATAATGTAAGTAATTATCACCCGTTATATTATAATACTACAAATAGGGGTCGAAATTATACAAGCCCTTTAAATAAATCGAAAATCTAGTTTTCACATATCTAGTTTACATTAATTATTTTATCTAAGATATCTATTATCTGCAATATTTTACATAATTGTCGTAGGCAAATTAAACGTTATTAATCGGATTCCTCATCGGGGCGTAATTATTTTTCTAATCTGCCAAATATCACGAAAAGACGTTATTTATACGAGATTTCGCGATATTTCGAGCACCGATATTACATTTGTCTCGTGCGTTTATATAGTCTTGCTACTCTGTGTAATTGAGAATTCTCGAGGGAGATGACCAGTTTCTTTCAATTTTTTTTTGTTTTTTGTTTTTTTTTTTTCGTTGGCGGACGCCTCCGCGACGCAGACGTGCGAATGCACGGATATACGAGTACGTGCGAACGTGTATGTCACGCACGTGCGAGCGTGCAGTGTCCTCTTCCTCGCGGCTTCCACATGGTCGATACTCTCAGCACCGTATGCCCACATGTTCGCATGCCCCCGTATTTGCGTGCACCTTACAGCTCGCGCAGCATAGGACGTCTAGGGATGCTTTATGATACCTAAACAGTATCGATACTTAGCTCATAATTCTGATTATTTTGTGTTTATTTAACCGTAACATTTAAATATTTACCTTGATATTAGAAACGGAATATCAAGCGTGTGTTGTCAATATAGTGATATTTATATATTTTTCAAAGATAGGATTATGAGATATGGATTAGTATCGATACTTGATATAGTTGATATTGAGTGAGTAAAAAATATCAAGATTTTGTGAATTTTAAGCATCCCTAGATTCGTCTGGAGGGGCAGCATGACGCGAGGCGATGTGGCGAACGACACATAAATCTGCGATCGGACGTCGCGCAATGCGCGATGAATCGTACGGGTTCTTTACATTTTCGTAGTAAAGCGAGATTTTTGACGAATTTTTTTCAAGAACGATATAGATGTTACCATTTATGTATATAACAGTTTATGAAATATACAGTTAAGAGTCTCTACATTGAAAGAGAATATCGAGTAAGTGGAAAAAGTTTCCAATAATCTGTTGGAAATGCTTTATTAAAATATATATTTCTGAAATTGTATTCAAAATGTATCCGTAATAACTTCTAATGTTTTAGAAGTTGCTGGGAAAATTCAATAATTATTAATTTGATAAACACTAGAAACTTGTATTTATCCTACAGTCTCGATTCTTAATTTATAATTCTTTCACAGTTTTTAATAAAATATTTTTTCAACTAATATATATATATATGTTTATAGGAATTTTTTGAATCTCACTTAACTTTCTTGAAATATATTGTAGAAATTCATTTTATGCATTATAACGGTGATGAGATAGAAAGTATCTTCATCACATTCTTTTCCATTAATGCACATTTGATACTACAATATATCCTATTTTTTAAATATAATCTTATTTATTCTCTTGAGAGATATTATAATCCCGTTATCTCCAATATACCGGAGGCACAAAATATGTTAAACCAATAGGTTAAACCAAATAGAAAGAATATTTTCTATGATCAACATAATTTTATAAGCTACAGTGTATGCAAATATCTCTCTTTTATAGAGAGTATTTAAGACATATACGTAAAATCTTATACGTAAGATAGAAAGGAACAAAGAAAGGGAGAAACGAGGTATGGGTAAGAGGAAAAGGAATAGCTAAGGATAAAATAATTTGCGACGCGAACATATATGTCCACCGGTTATTTTGAAAGTAACTTTACCAGTTTTAGAAAAATTTAGTATGCGTATGACACCCATAACAGTTGTCTTCGTTATTTTTTACTAAAGCGATCGCATCGTGTTTCACCTACGCACATACACAAGGAGTGTAAAAAAATTTAATTTTTTTTATCGAAAAAATATGTAAAATACTACACAAAATAGTTCTCCGTAATATCTTTTACATTTAATTTTATTTGAAGAAATCTTTATCTTGTTTGAAAGTATTCTTTAAGTGTATCCGAGATATACTTCTGAAATGTGACTATGCTTCGAATGAGACGAAAGAATGTTACGAGCGACATCGTTTTGAGATACGCAACTTTTTAAGAGAAACTTTTTCAAGAAACGTTGAGATTCGTCAAGCGAAGTGAATCCCTCCGCAGGGATTTTTCTTGAATGGACTTTTGAGAATGTCTGAAATTTTCAAGCAACAGAATGGTTTCTCCCACAGATGTTCTTAAAGCGGATTACACAAAAATCTTGGAGAATTACCGGTAAACTTTTCTAAAGTTAAAAATAACAGAGTTAACCGAACTTTTAAGATATCACTCTGTCTTTGCTTAATAATCTCTATCTTAGTACAAATGACGCGATCGGTATAATAATTACAGATTACAAAGTGAAAATATTATTGCGAGTAAAAAGATAAAAGATATGTATAAGGTAGTTATAATTAATTTTTCGCATTTTTTTTAAAGACAGACAATATAAAAATATCTGCGTTTAAAACTTCTAATCGCGCGTTCGGATATGACATAAATAAAATACTAATAAAAATATAATACTGTTTTTCCATGCGTATTAAATTCGCGAATGATTGATATACATTCTTTATGAAAAGTTACATAATGTATCGCGTCCAGAATATTTTCTTTAAATGCGATCTTTTTTAATTGCTTGCGCAGCATCCAGATTAAAAGGAACTACATTGGTCCGAAACACTTTGTACGAAATTAATCCTTTGGGAACCAGTAGTGTCTCATTACGAAACCATCTTTTCAAAATTTTGCTTCGAGCGAAATGGTAATCCCGCTAAATGAAAATGGAGATGATTACAGTATTAAAATATTGTCTCGTCAAAATATTTATAAGAAAGCTTGAGCAAGAACTTTGATCAAAGTCTTTTATGCTATTTCTCTCTTTCTTTGTTCGCTATAGCCGATTACTACGAACGCACGATCTGATGCTGCGTAGGTGGATACGTCAGCAGTTCTCTGAAATTTCAACAGGCGTAATTATTCGCCGAAAGCACGAAAATAAACGAGTGCTGCATACAACGTAGGATTGTAATTAATCAAACATGGAATCTCCTAATCCGCATTTTTGATGGACCAGTCGACACCAAATGAAAGAAAACTAAAAATACATTTGTAATTTCAGAGCGTGCGCGCACACATATACACATATTTTTTTTTTCTAAAATTTTCTAAAATATTTATCCTTCAAGAACGAAAAGAGATATTGAGAGAAATTAGTACAATTCTTTCGTAAAAAAAATTAATATATTCTCTAATATATTTTCTATAGAAAGCAGATGAAAAAAGGTGGGGAAGAAGATTATTAATTATCTTATTGATATTTTAATAATAATCGACAAAGTTTCTATTTATTTTGTCTAGAAAACTTTTCACCTCGCGCACGGAAGTTTCGTTTTACATCTAAAGATTTCTCTCGAGGAACAATCGATCGCCTCGACTAGACGAAAACTCACATTAATCACTTCGAGAAGGACACTCGCCGTGCTTTCTTGCAGCGTGGGATGACCACGATTTTTGCAACCATTTTCCATTTCGATTGACGACGTCTGCAACGGCGCCGGATGCACCGCGGTCAACAACTGCGGTGGAATGCTAATTAATCAACACGATAATACGTCATGGCAGAACCATCTCCCGACACGCGTGGACGAGATAGGTAACTTACTAATTTACATTTTACACGCGACTAACATGCACAATTTGGTAGCGCGAATCGAGACAGCTTTTGACGTGCCGCGACTGCAGCGTAATGTTTCCATTCGATTTCGATCAATACAGACCAGACATTTATAATAGAATCTTCGTGTTGTTTGCGAGCGTGAAAATATTCATGCATTGCAATTCACAATCGAGACATAATTGAACGATATTATTTTTAACGGGGACATTTTAATTAATTAACGCGCAATGTGCGACAACAGGCATTTCTGATGCGTTAACATCAAGTGGAATTCGCACAAATTTATTACAACCGCTTCTGATGAACGGTAATAACACATTTAAAACTGGAAGGAAGTCAAAGTCAAAATTTTTAAATAGACTTTGCCGAACTAAATGCTCAGTTTTCATAATAACAATTTAAAAACCGCTCGAAATACGCGCGGTTACCGTTTTATAATTATATTTAAAGAGGAATTCACACACATCCACACACACCCGCACACATACAGCACATACACATGATAATTTACTTCCGAATTATTTTCTACTTTTACAAATGCATCCTAAAAGTAAGTATTAGAAGAGAAGAGGGATAAAAATTATGAATTTTTCATTATTTTTAAAAGAATTCTCTATAATATCTGTTTTATATTAGTCATTACGACAATCTGAAAAGAAATCTATTTTCTTAATTCTGCAAACTTTACATTTCTAGTAATGAAGGGATAAACCCATCTTAAGAGATAACAATTTTTATATTCCTATCAATCAATGGATGAATCTATCTCAACGATTTTTGTTCTTCCATCGCTCTCCACGGGAAATACGGGAAAAAAGACGACGTGAATGACAAGATGACGTGCGATTACGCGTCAGTTGGGGTCGATGCAAAATAAGCCAAAAAAAAAAAAAAAAAATGCTATCGGTGCAACGCGCAAATATTTACGCAACGCCGATTTGACGGCATGCGCGCACATTTTCGATTCCCAGCTGGTGGCATCAACGTGCCGTTAACGAGGTACGAGACATCGCGTCGCTCTGGAAGCGTCGCGGGTTGACGTCAATATTGAAATGCCGCGTCCTTCCCTCTTCTCTTCCTCTCCATCTCTGCCACCCTTCCGCCCTATTCCTCCTCCCGGGATTGCGGCGCTCTACATCTGCCTGCTCCATTCAAAGCTAGAAACGAGCTCGCACCGATCTCGGAAGCAAGAGAGCGATGTTGAAGAGATGAAGGATCGCGTGTGACGAGCACCCTCACGTTCGCGAAAGCGAAATTCGATCTCCTCCTTATAACCCGGATGGCAACCTTGAAGAAATTTTACCGCCCGGCAGCGGTTTTTGGGAGACGAGGCTCGAATATGAATTCGACGAGCATTTTCGCGAAATAGAAACTCCCTCGTAACGTAAACAACGAAACAGGAAAGTTGTGCGGGAAGTTTACTTAGCTACAGGGAATCGCGCTCGTAATCCGAACAACAATGCTAAAAAGATTTCTCAAGAGATGTCTCACAAGAGAGATGAAGAATTGACAAGCATACCCGTCTGAAACTCGCTGGTTGCAATACCTTCAAACAATCTCGAAGAGATTTGTTTACGAGAAGAAGCCTCATGTTGAATTCCGGAAAGAAGATTCGACGCTTGCAATGTCGAGAAGATATGATTAATAGCAACGAACGTTTCTGCGAGATCGAACTCGCAGGTTGCAAATTTGAAGAATTTCACGTTACTCGGCAAGTTGGCCAATTTTTCATATCTTTGAATATATAATGAAGATCTATAAAATTTTAGAAAAACAGCATAACAAAATTTCTAAGCAAGGTCTACATTAGAAACTGAAATTCCTTGATACGAATTTGAATATCAATGTGATATTCCGATTTCATGTCATCTTACATCAATATTATTATTACGTATCACGAGATGAGAAACCGTAATAGAGAGAAAGAGAGAGAGAAACGAAATCGTCACTACGACATCATCAGCCACGTAAAAGGAATGTCGGCGCCACTGTTCGAAATAATCAATTGTTCAATTACTCTCAAGAACGATGCTGAGAAAGAAGTGATTGCAATTATATTTAAGAAACATCTTGGATATAACGCAAACATTATTTCATGATTTTATCGTGCGTTCGCAGTGCCGGAAAGAAAGAGATACAGAAGCTCGGAGCAACGGGTGATGCGTCATGACGTCGACGGACACTTGTGGAAGGGACGGATAGGGATAAAACACACACGGTGAAATTCGAAGAGTAATCTCTCCCTTTTTTTGGCAAGAAAAAAAGGATCGGATAGCGAGACAACCGGTGGACGGTGTTCGCGTTGCGACTGAGATTTATGTGAAGGACATCGTCGGACTAACGGTTGAGATATTCTCCTGAAATTGAAAATCACTCACCGGATGCTGCCAGGGCTATCGCCGCGACAAGCGTCCACGAGCGTCTCATGTTTACTCGCGAAGTACTCGGAGTGAGGCTGCTATTCCTCCTTTCTCGAGGATCACTTGGAGCACCACCTCCACGTTGCCGATTTTCTCAACCTTCTTTTTCGCCACCGTTGTCGCCGTCGCAACCGCCTCAACGTCGCTCGTCCTCGCACGTGGCTGCCGAATTGCGTCAAGCAAGAACGAACCTCGATCCGGACCCCTCGGAGGATCAGCTGTCCTCGGCGGTTCGCTCGGCGCGATAAAAACCGAGCGATCGTTCTGAATCCTCAGGGCTCGCCCGGTCGCATCTGCACCGGGCTCGCCAGGTGCATCGTCCTAGATGCTCCGTCGAGGGCACGTGATCGCCTCCACGCAGCGATGTCCCGGTGCGGTAGTAATCCGCTGCTATCCCGTACCGGATGATAAAATCCGTGCGCACTATGGTCCAGAAGGTCCGTACCACGACGCGGCATCGTCGGGCAGCGCGGACATCTCTTGGTTTATCTTCCCGGGTTTCCCTTTAGTCTCGCGGTTATCACCGATAACGATGATATCGGTCGCACGAGCGACTCGGTTGAGCTTCAATCTCGTCAACCAGCACCAGCTGGTCGTCGCGATCGCAACTGATATCACGGGGGAGGCTGACTCCGCGGATCTCGCATGTATGATTTTTATATGTATGTGTGCGTGTGCGTATATATATGCGTGTACGTACAAAACAGGCTCAGGGACGCATCCGCAGTCCGATCATGGATTCGTTCCGCTCGTCGAACTTCCCGCGTTCGCTCGGTATAGTTGCCGCAGCATCGGGTCAGGGTGAACGACGGGGGTTCACCTTCGATAATGTGGATCCCGGAACGCGTGCGATCGCCAGGATCGCGAGAACATTCCTTCGTGCTTTCTCGTCCGTTACGGAGAGACGCGTGTAGCGCGGGCTGCCCTTCTAAATCTTAATCGTGGGGTTACTCTATCACTCTCCCCGTGCTTTGCCAGATGCGCCCTCGCCGGCGACCAACGCTGGACTAAGATTCATTTGGCTGCAACGCCGCGCGGTACTGCCGCTTCAGCCCGCTTTGGCGCTAGCTCTGTAGTAGCTAACCGCCACCGTTCACCACCTTCGGTTCTCTTCGTTGCTCGTGATATCTTTGTCATTTCTCTCTCTCTCTCTCTCTCTCTCTCTCTCTTTCAATCTCTCTCGCTCTCTCTTCCTTGTTGCCATTCTCTCCGTCTAGCACAGCATGTACACCTGCCAGTCGCCGTGCGCGTCTCGATTCCTCTTCTCTTCTTCACCCCCGTATCGTTCTATCTCGATCACCGATGCTGTTCGTCTCTCATATTTCTCATCCCGCATTCTCTCTCCTCTCTCTCTCCTCTGTTTCTCCACCTCTTTCTCTTTACCTCTCCAACTCGTTCTTGTTCTCGTCACATATATACCTTCTCCCCCTACGATATCCTCAACGACTTCCTTTCTCTTCGTCCCACCGGCACCTTGCCTCGCCTCGCGTTCTCGCTCGCGTTCAACCCTCGGCGGCCCACATCCGCGCAACGTGGGGTGGCGTGGTACCCCATGCGGTACGACCTGCCTCCCCTTTTTCCCCTCTCTTGTTCCCTCTCCACCCGATCTCCTCCCGCATGACTCCTCGCTCTCCGACATCCCTCTTCCTCCCGGGGCTATAGTGCATCCCAACATCGTTGGAGAAGAGAGAATCGTTACTATGGCGAGATCAATATGATAGAACGGCGCATGCCTCGGTATCCTTATACTTGAACCCCTCGCCACCATTCGCCCTGCCGCGTGTCTCTCTCTCTCGCAGTTCCGCTCATTCCGTCATCGTCGCGCATTATTATCCAGTCTCGTCGTCTCGTGCTTCATCTCACCGTCTCTCCCGTCTTCGTCGCTCGGGGATCCACGTCCCCCGATGACGTTCCTCATATTTCCCGTTTTCTCGCGCATATATCCCTCTTCGTCTTGGCGCGTACTGGAGGCCGCGTGCCAGACCGTGGGCGGCGTTGACTTAAGTCGGTTCAGTCAACAGAGGGCCGTATGCGGGAGGATACCGGTCCGGCCTCTCCGGTCCGGATCGACCTCCGGGATGTTCTCTTTTTCTCTTTTGAATGAAACAGAAGTAACGTTGAAATGAAACGACTAAGCTGCCGTCAGATATGTTCAGAATTGCGATCATCAATATTTTGATACCAGAGCGAAACCAACTAGAGTGATTCTGACTGTACTTCATTCACCAAATGGTGTTCGTAAAGAAAATGATTGGATTGATATTTTCAGATGCAGAGGAAAAATAAAATTGGCTACTCGGGAGACGACGTGTTACGCGTGTGCCAAGATATGCAACCGACCGCGTGATGCAGTATGTCTATGTCATGAAGCGCGCCAAAATGCTCATCGTAAATAAGAGAGAGAAAATTAGTATCGCATTTAAAAAAAAACTTGATTAAGTTTTTTATCCAGACAATATATAACACGATACTATAATATTGAGAGAATATAATTATAAGATATATTTTATTTTTCTAAATAATTGTTTTTCTCTCTAATAGATTTTAAGAGAAAAAAAAACACAAGACAGCGTAACCGTTACATAAACGTCATCTATTCTACACATTTTAAAAAGATAGCACATATTGATCTCCGCAAAATATTTCAACCTTTGTTTGCTCTGATGATTTTTATGAAACAAATAAAAAAATATCCCAGCAACAAAGAGAGAGAGAGAGAGAGAGAGAGAGAGAAGCTCTCGCTTTTTCTCCCAGTTAGAAAAGGGGGTTGCTCGGACGAGTTAACGCTCCGATGGCCCGATTCTCCTTTGTGCTGCCTTTTCTCCGTCTCGATGTTACGCTCCGCTTTTCCGCGTTGCGCGTCCCTCGCACACTCGCGTATCACGCGACAACGATGACGATGGTCATATCACGACGATACCCCGATGCATCGAATCGCATGATCATACACGACCGCATTCCCAACGAGTCAATCTACGTTTGAAACGATCTTGCGCTTTTGCATTTGATGAAGATTATCGTACAAGAATTTTTACCTTGAATGTCCAATTCATTGCAGATTTTTTTCTTAGAGAATATTTCGATGAAAATTATTATCCATTATAACTTTTAATGATATATTTAATATTAAATTAAAATTAAAAAAAAAAGGGAAAATTATTTTCGAGATTAAATGAACAATAACGATGTTTACGTAATCGTATCAAAAAGATGTTGGTTTGTCGAAAAAAATCTTCCCTTACAATCATTTATAACGCAAAAGTTATTCGACATTTGTATGATTAAAGATACTAATACTATTGAAATTTAATGCGATAAAAATAAAAAAATCTCTATATAAATACAACTATTATCGAGCTAAGTATGGCTGTCAGATGATAAAACATTGTTTACATAGAATTCTTTCGTAGAAATCCGATTCTATAATGCTTTGACGTTGATAACCCGTAAACATGTTGAGTGCACCGTATTTACACTTTGCATTACTGGCATCCGGAGTTTCGCCTTTGCGATTTCTACGCTTGTCGCTGATAATAGTCGCGAGTTTATACACTTCGCTAGCGTCAAAGTTACAACGTTTCTCAGACAATTTTTGAACAATTTCTGCCACGATGCACCAACGTTCTCCGACATCTCCTCGCATTTCCGCTTCTGATTGTCTGTTGCGTTTCCGCCTCAACGGTCCTTTACACTTCTCGATCCAACTTATTTGACGCCGTCCAATCGCGAAGAATAACCAATGTAAGCTTGACGTCTCCTAGTTTGCGATCGACTGCAAAAAACAACATAACTTTTCCGCTTTTCTCGCAGTCTTCTAGTTTCCGCTCCTATCTGGCGCCGAATCGAATGGAATATTTCATGCGATTCAACTACGTGCTTAGAGTCATAATTGTTCATCGACGTCTCGGTATTTACGATGTCGTATGTGATGTCGAGTTTTAAAAAATTTAGAGCGAGTACATATTTTACGAATATAGGATTTATTTTTAGTCAAAAATATAATAGATAATAGATTGTCATACTTATCGCTTAATAAAATATAATAAAAAAATAAAATAAGGAAATAATTTATCAATTGTTAAATATATTTTATATCTATTTATTTGCGTGTTATACGTAATTGATTACGCATGCAATTAATTATGCGGGTAATATATACGTATTTTACCGAGGAAGAATAAGAGAATTATATATTTCTTATAACTGACGCGATTACATATATACGAATAAATATAGAAAATATATTAAACATTTTTTTTTCAATAATCACATTGTTTCTTAATTTTACTAGTAAGTGTAAGACAGACTAATCGATATTCAGAAAAAACGTGAAGTTTATATGATGTCAAAATCTCTCGCTTTGAAAATAGAGTAAATTTAATTTAATCAGACAAATTAGCGAATTAAAATTGATAAAGTCAGAGAGAAGGGCCTTTTTGTACAAAGTGCTTATACAAACTTTCTTAGTATTTTAACGGTGGAAATAAGTGTGATAAATATTTTACAACATTTTTTTATATTATACAGAAATGTTTGCACAATATCCGAAAAAAGGACGTAATTACAGCGACTATAATACGTTCTTCCGATAAGTTATACGGTTCGGTAACGTCATCGACCAGCATTCCGACGTTGTTTCTTTGCCATCTTATTTGTAGGTGACCGGAGATCATTGGCACGACATTATTAATATTATCAAATCAGTCGCTATTACCCGAGTATTGCCCATTCCGTCTCACTTGAGACATGAGAGACACGCGGAATCTGCATCGCGATGAGATGCTAATTAACTCGAATACGATATCAAGGATTGAGACTCCCGAACGCAGGTATCGTATCTTACAAATCACGTTGGTCCTCCGTCGATTCGTCATCGCTCGCGACGTAAATGATATTCGGTAAATTTGAAACAATTTTAACCCTAGCAATTGTGCATCGACAGCAGGAGTCATTTAATTAAATCAATTAACGGGCAAGATCAGTAAAACTGGCGACCATGATATTAATTACTCATAATCTTTCTTGCGTCGAGACTAGAAATTTATTTCACTCTCTGAACCGATGAATTAAAGTAGCGATCGTAAAACGATATTCGATATTTTTTTTAATGAGATTATATATAAAACCGCAAAAATTTAATTGAGATCTCTTTAGAGCTTGTCTCTATTAACATTCAAATGAATAAAATATTGCATGCATTGTCGAATATTCGTGTGTGTACTTATCATAATCATACAATATTTAATATATAAATGATAGATCGTATAAATTCGAAACAATTATTGCATCGAATGTGCGTGAATTTCCATTATTATTTCCGTAAATGAAAACGCATTTTACATGCTTGATGAAGCTCGAGAGTATAAGATCATCTGCAGACAGATGATAAATTACTACGCGTAGTCAACTTCTCATGAACTACGAAACGTGCACGTGTGAAGGATTTGCAGTAAGCGGATAAAGGATTTCTCATTTGTCCCTTTTAGCTAAATATAGTATTAAAAATATTAATAAGAAAGAGAGACAGATAATAAAAACGTATTAAATATTCCAAATTTCTAAGTTTTAGGTAATTAGAAATATTCATTTCTTTGTTCAGAAATTTCAAATGTTCAATCATGGATGTAATCGATTCTATTAATTAACTTTGCAATTGGAGATTTGTGGTATAACCAGTTTAATAAAAAGAGGTTTTCTTTCATTATAAAAAAGTAATAAAGATTATCTATTTTCCACACAATCTCAATTTCGATAAAATTAATAATTCAAGGTAGATACGCGGGCGAAAAGAATGACGAAAGAGATGAGACCGCGGAAGAAGAGTCATTTATCATTTGAGGGGATTGCGAAGTTTTGAGAATTGCAAGTTTAATCAATCAAGACTATTTAATAATTGCTTGCTGACGTAGTAAGAGAATTGATATTTTATAATACTAAAGTTATCAAAGTTATGGTACGTCAGTGATTTTCTAAATTTCAATTAACTTTATCATGTTAATTCATTCATAGGGATATAGAGCGTTCCCGCATAAGATACTGCCAATATGAACTATCATTTTAATATTATATTATTCGATAAATTGACGGTGCGATTTCGAACGATATTACTAATTGTAAGGAGACTTTCCCCGAATAAAACAAGAATCCAACGCAACAATCTCGTTACTCGACCGCTAACGCAGCTTCTTCATTGCCGTCGCTATTTTGAGTTTTTGCCATCGCACCGACGACGAAACTCCTCGATGCTAAATAAATAATCGGTCTTTTTCTTTGTCGGCGTTGGATTCACGCGCGATTGTGCAAACAGAGGGACCGAGATTCGCGTTCACCTCGACGCTGAGATTCTATTTGCGCACCTGCACTCTCTTTCTACCTCCGAGTCCAATTATCTCGCGCCCACTACAAAGGATTTGTTTTAACAATCCGTAGCGCTATGCTCGTAACGGGAAGGAACTCCCATTTCCGCAATTATTTCGTGATGCGCGCGCTTCAATTAATCGCATCTTTCATTTCAAAAAAGACGCTCGCTCGATGATGCGAACGCGGACGTACCCTTGTCAAGACAGAAGTTACAGAGCTATCAAAGGACGAGCTTTATCTCTGACTGGCCGGTAATTAACATGTATTTCCATTGCGCGGTGAAATTGAATCCTTGGGCTTAAAACTTTGCCCGAAAACAAGATTGGATGGTGCAATTTCCGTAAACAACGTTGACTAGACAATGGCTTATTTTGAAGTCAAGCGATTCTCTGGAAATCAGCTTCTTGTTTGACGCCGCGAGTGAGTTTCGTGTTTGCATATTAATAAATCTTAAATTGAAGTCGGTGCCCAATTCTCTCTCAAGTCACTTCCAACTTGCGCTGGAAAACGCCGGAAATCGGGTCACTGTCGGTTTTTACTTCGTCCCGTCGATCGACTTACCGAAGTCGGTTCTCCCTCCGTTTTTCAGAAGTTTGAGACCGAACGTCGCAGCAAGGTGCCGCACTTAAAAGTCACTACCGAACATCGTCGGAATTTTTTGTAGGCAGGCTTTAAGTAAAAAAGAAAAGAACGCGCACGTGGAATGTGGGTCAAGTCAGCGTAATTTAATAACGTCTGGCCTAAAAGGTTTCGCGACGGCTTTGATGGCTGTCGTCAACGTTAAATTCCGAGCGACGCGCTCAATGCCAATTTCATTGACATTGACCATCATGAAACAATCAAGACTCATAAATTTATCATTAGATACGCGCACATCAGATATAATTATACATTAATTATCTCAGTAAAAATTCAAAAATTTATCTTGCTATTGCGTTTATTGCGAATTTCACAATCGACAGTTCCTGATATTGAATTTAATTAAAACGATCTATTATATGAAATAAAGCAAAATTTTAATAATGTACATATTTATAAGCTTTTATAGCCTATGCATAAAATTGCGTACCACTTATAACATTATTAATACAATATATATTCTCTAGTCTCTCTTATCCTACCATCCAATAAACATTAATTATTGCGCAATTAATTATTATGAGATAAAGTTGATTATTATTTGTTACATTAATTAATTAATCAATAACTGCGTTGCGGATTTTTACGCCCCTTATTGCGACAGTGAATACACAAGAAAGAATTGCGTAAGATTTTAAGCATTATCAGGCACTCAACGAACTGTCAGTAATTAATCCATCAAGCGGAATAACGATACAAGGCGAATATCAAATTCATCGAACAACGTTCGTGCTGAACAATATTCGAGCTTAATTAGCGTACATTTACATGGTCACTATTTAGCATTTCAATGATGCAACCTCACATATAGCTTCAACAACATACAAATGTAGTAAGCGCTGAAATCTCGGAGAATTTAAGATAAATCTAAAAAAAAAAAAATGAGATAACATATATAATAACAATTATTTACTATAATAACTATGCTATTTTGATAATATCTGCAGTTTTTTTCAAATTTAACTTTCAAAAGAATTAAGACTAATACTCTTTTAGCTCTTTTTAAATGTATAAAAGTTCTGACGAAATTTTGGTCATCACGATAAGATCAAAGTTAATGTCAACTTCTAGGGTTGTTATGACCAAAAGAAGATTAAAGGGAAAGAACAAACTAATCGCGAATAATACTTGGAACGATTCTTTATCGTTTGAATAAGAGGGGGAATTATCTGAAATTTATGGGAACCAGAAAAAACGATTTATTATGCGATACGATACGTGTTAGCGTTTATCAGCAAAGTAATGGAGAGGGGACCCGTATTTTCGACATAAACAACCCCCTTGCAAGTGCTAGCCATATCGAAAACGATATCATCTTCCACCATAAGTAAGCAAGAAGCATAATGACTTGGAAAACTCGCGATGTTCGTTAGCGCGAGAAATTTGATCATGCTTCGTTATATCGAATAATTATATCAAAGTCATCAGTCGTCGGCAAACCGCATTCATTTCGTTGGCCAAATCGCAGATGGCCTTATCTGACATATCAATCCTTTATGCTCTTTTCAGAATGTACTTGTAATTAATTATTTCTGTGATAACTTTAATAATTAATTATTTAGCCAACGTTACGACTAAAATAATTGAAATTGATTATAGAATCTCTTTCTATGTGTAAAATTTATAATTAAGATTATAAGATGTAAGATTATTAATGTTCTTTCTTGAATTTCTTTATTTATTGCATCTTCTTGATTTTCACACAACAAATAAAAAAATAAAAAATACGTGCGTGTGTGTCAAAAATATTTTACGGTATTTCATAAATGTACTCAAGAATAGAAATATTGAGAAAAAGAGAGAGCCATAAAATTTAAAGAGGTTACGAACAATATTTTCATTTCTTCTATCTACATTTTCTTGATACTTAAGAGTTATCACATTTCCAAAATAAGCGAACTCCAACAAAATAACTGAGTTAAAAAGCATTAAAGTAATAAAAAGAAAAAGAAAGATAAGTTACTTATATATACAATATTTCTTATTTTTATAGTACAGCTATAAAATCTTAAAATTGGAAACATGTAATTTTTTTTTACTGGTTTATACTACATACGTTAAAGATGTGATATTATCTCGTAGGAAATTAATAATATTCTAATTAATTCGAAAATGATAAAAAATTATAAAAGATTCGAAATAAATTTCGACTAGGTGGATTAAATACTGTGTAAAATGTTCAAAACTGAAGGCAAAACGAGATGCATGCGCATGATATCGACACATGCTTTCGGTTCGTTTATGAACATTCGATACTTGTACTTTCGTCACGTTCTTCGTCGAAGTATTATTATATGTGATTCTCAAGATGATGACCAAAAGCCTCGCAAGGTTGATAATGCACAACTTTGAGTTACGATCGGTTATAAAAATTTCGAGTCGACGGACTCTTATTCGGCGACAGAGGACATCGATATGGAAATTCGATAATATATCCTTCCGGATATTTTGCCCACGATAAAAGTTGCAAAACTCCCGGCACTTCTCTTAAGACCCCGAACTTCATAACCGGGATGAAATCTGATACTTTATACGATTCGAGATTGTGCTTAACAGGATGCGATAGTTAGCTACCGGTAAAAGGACGCGTAAGAGCTTTCGATTTATTGAGCGCCGAACTTTCTTTGCCAATTTAAATAATTCCTTCTGAAACCTACCAACCCGATTATAAAGTGCAACTAATGTACAGCACATTACGCTATTTAAATTTCAAATCACGAATGTATTGTTATATGCGTATTATTTTACACTTTGTAAAGCTAAATGGTAATTAAAAATTATTGCGCGGAGACGAGTTGTAGCTCGTCCCTTAAGTAAGATTTAGCGTTCAGGCCGCAATATATCAATATGTAAATTAACTCATTCATTAACTGTTCCCGCGCCACAGTCTCATATATGCTACTTATTTACGTGTGCCATAATTATTCTGTAATTAAGCTTCACTTATTCTGTAATTAGCGTTAATAGAGTTTAATGAAAGCTGCAGTTATCCGTTATAAACTCGTTGCTTGCCGATTAGCCCAAACATGCTTAGATGCATCCCTTGGAGATGCGAGCCGCAATACAATGCAGTGGTTCTCGTACGCAGAACTCGTAGAAGTAATGATACATCTTCGCGTGACTAATGTGCGTATATGTAGATTTCGCACGTCCAATAATCTATGATAAATTATTAACTATGACTTTGGCGATGTATCTTATTATTATTATATACATATCTCTGTTTTTCGCTGCTCGATATACTTGCGATTTTTTATTTTTCATTTACAATAATATTATGTAAAAGTCCGTTAAATTCTACGCGATTTTTGTATATTCTCCTCTTTAACTCGTTGTAATTAATTTTGATTTTATAAAAAAAGCACAATATATATAGCCTAAGAAAATTATTACAAAACAAGATTATTATTTTATTAATAAGGTTCATAGACAAATCTTTTCTTTTATATTTGTGATTGTAATATAATCTTAAAATACATCTGTTACATATTTTATTTTTTTTTATTTTTTGTTTTTGGTGTTTTACATTTTTATATTATAATCTTCGTATTGAGATAATGGCCGTTAAAATGTCGCTAATGGCGTTTTGGTTTAACGGCAATTGTTTTAATACGATTAAGATTAGTTATATAAAAATATAATACACTAAAAACAAAAACAAAAGTTCGATTAAAAACACAGACATATGGCTTGAGTGAAATTTATATAGAAAAATAAAAGATTCTGCTTGTAATATACATATAATACATTTGAGAAAAAGATATAGTTACACACGTCATGTCTTTTTTTCAAAGATTATCAGATTTTAATTCTTAAATAGTTTTTTTTACTACTATTAATGTTAATATACTTTTAATTAAGGATAAAATCAAACTCGAAAAATGAAGATTTTCATATATATTCGACAGATATGCGTTGTTACTCTTTCAAAAAATTATAAAATGCCTTCACATGGAGAAATGAAACAGCCATGCAAGCGTGACATGTACTGTCATCTAAACTGAGCTGTACTATACTAACTTAGCCAACAGCAATCCAGTTGGCAACAATCAAAGAATGGATCATATCAGAGAATGATAACAATGATAACAATTAACAAGGTTTACATGATATGTAAACAATATTTATCGTTATATTAATTATTCGACTTTGCGATTTGATCGTTTTACAGCATGTTCTTAATCCAAAAATTATATCTATTAGATCTAATTAGATGGTCGAAAAATTAAATGATATAGCATCGTGGACAAAATATATTTGACTCTGTGTGTTGTTAAAAAAATAATTATTGTTCGTAAAAATCGTAACGATATATTTGTTATATTGGTTGATAATATCGAATGAATCGCACTATTGAGGAAATAAAAAAAAAGAACGAGCAATATGTATATCTTAAAAATAATACTAATCAAATTTATAAATTACTCACTGCATATCGTTGTTTCGTACGTCGCCCGATGTTGCTTCAGATCTTCTTTTTCTCTTTTGTTTATTCTTTGCTGCTTTCTCATGGCACATACATTCACTCACTCATTCACGATTAATTATGGTTAATCGTATAAGCAGCGATCGCGAAATACTTCGCACGGCATTCCCGATCGCGGAACAATTACACGAGATAAACACTTTATTATATCATAAGAGAGTAATACGGAAAGTACGATTCGCAATTGACATTCACGCGAGGCCAAAATCATGTGCATCGTTGCAATAATAATATAGCAATCATTTAATTAATAATTATTTTATGCTCGCATTTTAGAAAAAGTTATCGGATGAAATATGTTTGACTATAATTGTCAAATAAATAATTATTATCCGTAGGATCGATGATCTCGAAGGATCGTAACAAAATTTATAATTTTTATTCCTATTGCTTCGATATTTTTATTCGCAATAATGGATTATCGCGCTTTGATAAAGATTTATATTTCCAATTACTTATATTCGTAATATAGTTTTGTGTCGTTTATTAAAAATAAATTAATCGTTAAAATAGACGCAAAATCTCCAGCCTCTAAGATGGCCGCGACGATGGACTCCTCGTCCTTTCAGACTCAGCTTTTCGCGTCTAAAAGGGCATCTTATGCTCTGTCCAGATATTTTTTACGTCTATGGTTTTTATATATTCAATAAATGCACTCCGTTAGACACTATTCCTGCTCTGAAGCGTTTGGTGAGCAAATGAAGGCGAAGAATCTTGTTCTTCGAACGAAAATAGTGTTAAGCAAAGCGTATCTATTGTTATGATTATTTTCAAAAGACTTGTATAGTATTAATTATCTTATCGTTTTACTTATGTTTATATATAAATTATACTTGTATAAATTTATATATAATAGCTTCCACACACACACACAATGTGCATCACTAGTGCACACTAGTGCATCCAACTGAATTTATAAATTAAAAAATTACTTAAATAATACAATTAATAATTAATTAATAATTAATTATAAAAAGCTATATAAGTTAAAAGCATAATAAAGTGAAAGTGTGCAATTTATTGTAAATATTTTCTGCACATTATATTTAAAAATTAAGAAAAAAATTATTAAGAAAATTAATTTTGAAAAATTAATATTTATAAGAAAATTTATTTCATTTTATATGCGCATATATATAAAAATACTTCAATAATAACTTATCGCTGTCCGTAGTATATACTAGAATAACGAAACATCATGCAGCTAATAAAACATTAATAAATCTATAATATTTCGCAATTTTGATACACAATTATAGATCCTATCACGGACATGCATTAACCGGCTGTTTTACCGTGGCACCGAGAAGTGAATCTGGCCATGTAGTTCCGCCAGCTCTAAAATGGATCTAGTTGACGCTACTGTACAGCTAGAAAAAGCGTCTTATAGAAAACGGCAGCGTAACCCCTTCTCGAACTTCTCTCTGCTAATTAAAAAATGTCAGACAAAAATTTACATCAGTTTATACGTCAAATACGTCAAAGTCCGAGGAAAGCAAAAGAAAATATTACAAGAATAGTGGACTCTTTCTTTTGCTGATAAATCTCGATCATTTTTAGTCCTCCCGTCTTCGATGAATCCGAATTAACGTAAATATATACTCTCGTTACGATAATTTAGTTTCTACTCTATTTTGAAGCAACTCTTACAATCCTTATGAATATTTATCATTATTTTTTAATTATTTGTTTTATTTATTTCACTTTTAAACTTGTTATTATAATATTTTGTTATACATTAAAATTAATTATTTCGAGTCAATCAACTCAAGTTAAATTAAACAACAAATTTACATAAATCAAAATAATGCAAAGAGATATTTTATGATTAAAGATATTATGCAACTTTTCGCTACAAAAAGATTTACATACTGGGGAATAAATGTGTAACATGTTAATGTACATTTAAATTTAAAAGCTCAAATTACATCTAATATCTTGTCAATAAATATATATGTACACTTCTTATTACAGAATTTCATCCTCAGAGTTTTTTACCGGGACATTTATAATGTCTTCGGTCCAGCGTGCATTTGCTCATAAATTAAGCAAACAACATGCAGCCGATGTAAGACGGCAGATTGCTACTTCTACTTCTTATTCACGTGATCTATCAAAAAGTGGGAGCAGTGTATCAGGATTTTCTTCCACGGTGTGAAAGCTTTCCTTGAAAAAATTGGAAATCTTAAGATATACTATATCTCTCATTTCAGAGAAAATTAATATTTAATTCCTTTATAGATGTCCTTATGTGAGGTATTAGAACCACTTGATTATGAGGAATTCTTAGTGCAACACCAATCAGTGCTGGATCGTGATCCCTTAAAACCAATATTAGATTTTTCACCGGGAGATGTAGAATTGAGGATCATAAAAAGGAAGATTCGAACAGAAGAGCCAGTAGTTCCACATGAATCACTGTAAGTAAAATAATATTAGTACAATCAATACAAGTGCTATTAGTACAATCAATTTAAAATCAGTGATTTATCTTTTAATTTAATTTTCTGTTTTTCAGAGATATCGTGTCACCTTATGTAAAGAGATGCATTGAAAGCTTTACTTCAGATTGGATGGTAATACATCGCAAATACAAAGGGAGAATCTCACCTATTGCTAGAGACAGATTGCTTCAGGATACACCTAGACAAGATTTCGAGGTATGCTACAAATAATATTAATTTGTTTATAAATAGAGTATTCAAGAGTGAGAAAGGAATTTATTTTAATCAGGTAGATCAAGAAGATACAAATGGCTGTGGATCACCGAACGAGGAAGATGATTTATCCAACTGTGGAGATACTCCTAGAGGATCTTGGGCAAGTCTGGATTTGCGGCATTCGCAGCATGATCCACTTCTGCCGAGTTTATTAGATCGTGTCTGCCTTGAGACGATCGATCAGATGAACGAGCAAAAGAGATTGGAGGATCGACAGGTAGATAATTGTTACATGGCAAGGATACAAATGTTATTTTGATCAAATATTTATTTTAGGAAGCTTTATTTCCACTTTATGCCCCTCCAACATCTTCTGATGACGAGTGGCAAGAAATTAGCATTGCTCCTGAACCTACAGAGCCTTTCGCTCATAAAATTCTCGTGAAATGCCTGCAATTAAAATTAGAACTGGAAGTGGAGCCAATATTTGCGAGCCTTGCATTGTATGATGCCAGAGAAAAGAAAAAGGTACAATATTTTTTTATTACTTAAGATTGCAGCTTTAAGAATGCCTGATATTAATTATAAATTATTATATTTTAGGTGTCGGAGAATTTTTATGTTGATATGAATTCCGAAGGATTGAAAAGAATGCTTGGAGGGCACATTGCTTATAGTGATGCCAGTACTTTAGCTAGAAGCTGTGTTCTGAGCATTAGTAAACCCAGTCCCGATTTGTTTCTCGTTGTACGGCTGGAGAAAGTATTGCAGGGCGATATTTCGGAATGTGCCGAGCCTTATCTACGCGAAGATAAAAATAAGGATAAAGTAATAAAATAAGATGAGAAATAAAATGATGCATCCAAATCGATAATTTTCTATTTTATCGCTTTATGTATATTTTTATAGGTCAGAGCTGCCGCTGCCGCTGCATGTGAACGTTTGGGTCGCTACAGAATGCCGCTCGCGTGGACCGCGATTCATTTGTCTGGTGTAATTGGAGGCGGTGGCGACGCGGATAGCACTGGCAGTGCTGGCTCCTTAGACAGAAAATCAGGTAGTTTGGAACAGTGGCGAAAAAAAGTGGAACCGCCAACAAGGCGAGGTTCGTTAGAAAGACGGAGTTCGGACAAAAGACGCAGTTGGTCCCCGGACGATTTTGCCAATTGTCTCGATAGCTTTAGGTTCGTATAATATTTCTATGAGCCAGATATCAGACAATATGAATAAACATGATATTCTTGCAGGCCCATCACTTTAACTGTTTCAAGCTTTTTCAAACAGGAAAGCGAACGACTCCGCGACGAAGATCTCTATAAACTTTTGGTCGAACTACGGAAACCTGGTTCTAATTTAAAACGATTAAAGTGCTTACCAGGGATATTGAAATTGGATCTTAGTCCTAGACCGGAGGAATTACCTAGGTGTCTAGATCCTGATCTCAGAAGATTAGTTCCATATCCGGATGAGAAGAATCGACCAGTTAAAGAGATACTCGAGTTTCCAAGCGAAGTTGTTTCACCAGATTTAACGTATCGTAATCTTCTATATCTTTATCCCAAGGTATGTGTCGAATAAAATTGTACGATCTAATATTTTTTGTTAATCGTACAATGTTAGAATTACGTTTTATTATTTGTAGGAAGCGAATTTCAGTTCTAGGACTGGTTCGGCCCGTAATATCGCCGTAAGAATTCAGCTCATGGGAGGTGAACAAGAAGCCGATGCGCTCACAGCTATTTTCGGCAGATCATCGTGTCCCGAAATGACGCATGAATACTTTACTTCTGTATCATATCACAATAAAAACCCGAACTTTTATGACGAAGTCAAAATGAGATTGCCCGCGGATTTAAGCGCTAAACATCATTTACTATTCACTTTTTATCATATCAGTTGCCAAAAGAAAGCAGAACAACCAAACGTTGAAACGGCAGTCGCTTACACAGTAAATTTTAATTAATAATGAAATTAATAATGTTGATGATACAATCGTTATATTAAATATATAAAAACTGATTATTTATAGTGGCTACCGCTTTTAAGAGACGGTCATCTTCAATCAGGCGAATTTAGCTTGCCTGCTATGCTGGATCCGCCGCCTGCAAATTATTCTTACATTGCGCCTGATGTTCTTTTGCCAGGCACTCGATGGGTGGACGCTCATCGAGGAGTCTTTACTGTTATATTGGAGCCCGTTTCCAGTGTTCACCCGCAAGATAAATATATCGATAGGTACAATAATGTATTGTTTTTTTGTTTTGTTTAAAGAGTGAATTGACAGATATCTAATATATAATTTTCATATTATAGATTTTTATCATTATGTGGGTTTCTGGAAACCGGTCAAGTCCCACCTCGCATCGGCGAAGCGGGCATGGAATCGGAATTGAAATCAGCCCTCCTCGAATTAGCGCGTGCCTCGCATTCCGCTTTAATGCGATCTCTTCCTCAATTGCTGGATCAATTACTGTGTCTTCTCGTGCGACCACCAACCTTACCATCTCAGCCATTGAACGTTGCCGCTACCATTTTCGAAGCTCTAGGCTTGCTTGTACGAAATATCACCAATCTACCGGACGGTCAATTGGACGCACATGGAAGACATGCGCTTTTAGCTACGTACATCGCGTACCAATGTTCTCTACCAAGTATATCTCACAGCGGAGGCGTTGCGCGAGCACAGAGCAATCCTGATCTACCTTTAGAAGATTTGGAGATGGAGATCCATTCGCGTGGATTAGATAGAACCGCGTCTATGCGACAGGAATCTCCTTCGATCAACAGTCATCCTACCAGAAGACTTTTGCACGAGGAACTCGCATTGCACTGGGTCGTGTCCACTGGTCAGGCACGTGAATTGGCGATAACTCATTCCTGGTTTTTTCTTGAATTAATAATGCGTTCGATGGTTGTTACACTGTCTGAGACAAGCACCTTGGAAGCTCCGCGAAAACTAAGATTTTCACCACAGTTTTGTGACGATGTCGCAACGCTTGCGGCCGCATTGACATCTGAGGTGATATCACGTTGCGGTAAAGAAATACGCGTGGCGTCCAACTTGATATCGAGCCTCGGCAGTTTTCTATCAGACCTATTGTCTGTAATGGACAGAGGATTTGTTCTGTCGCTTGTTCGTGCCACCTGTTGCTCATTGTCGGACGCATCGATGCATATACCCGATTCGGCGGCATTGTTTGCCCTAAAACTCGACCTCGTGAGAACGGTCTGCTCGCACGAACATTACGTGGCATTGAATCTTCCTTTCGGCACAGGCTACACTTCGGGTTCTGCTCCGGCATCGCCAAGTCCGTCAACTGGTAGCTCGGGCAGTCTGATCTCCACGCTCGTGCCCGGGGATAGAGTTAGATTCTCGGAACTTAGCCAAGAATTTAGACAGCAACATTTTTTGGTCGGCATTATTCTATCTGATTTGGCGAATACTCTGGAGATACCGAATCCGATGCTGCAGAATAAAGCTATTGGGAGCGTACGATATCTTATGAGTTGCCATGACGCTGATTCGCGATATTCCGATCCCGCAGCGAAAGCCAGAGTCGCTGCACTTTATCTGCCGTTACTAAATATTTTGATGGATGCCTTACCTCAGCTCTATCACTGGGATTCCAAGGACAAAAGTGTTTATACGGATGAATCCGGATCAATTATGCAATCGGTAGCTCTGGCCATTGCCGGTGGGGCATCAGCGGACACCGCGGGAAATCAATGCCGCGTGTCTTTAAGCTCAGAGGCTACTCGACATCTATTAATGTGTGCCTTATGGGTACTCAAAGGATTGGAGCGAACTGCATTAGCGCAATGGTGTTCCGAACTCAGTGCAAGACGTATCTTGAGTTTATTGCAAGTACTGAATATTGCTACCGCCGCTTTCGAATATAAAGGCAAAAAAGCTCTAAAAAGATTGCCACCTCAAGCTGCGGCCACTAGTGATATCAGATCGCGATTAGAAGACGTGATCCTTGGTCAGGGAAGTGCCAGAAGTGAAATGATGCTGCGAAGAAAGGAAAGAGTAACCGGCGACAAGTTGAGATGGCGCAAAGATCAAATGCCTTACAGGTAAGTAATATGTCATTTAAACCGTAGTTGAAATTATAAAATTGCACAAATGTTGATTCTTCAAGATCTTGCGAACAGCCGGAAGGTAGAGCTGTGGAACAAGATGCTCACATAGAAGGAGCCTTAGCGGCTGAAGCTTCTCTTGTCGTATTAGACACTTTAGAATCTGTAGTTCAAGCTGACGGTGGTGGAGGTATACAATAATTTTTTATGTTATCTATATATATTTAAATATATGATAAGTTTTTTAGAGATGAATTGTGATATGTTTGAAATTATTTAGGGGCGGTTGTTGGAGCGGTGTTAAAAGTGCTGCTAAGAGCGTTGGCTAGAAACCAAAGTACATCAGTTCTTCAGCACATGTTCAATACACAGCGAGCTCTAGTCTTCAAGTATCATAGCGCATTATTCGACGAGGAAAGTGAACGCTGCGGGGACTTGTGCTTAACATTGCTCACTCGATGTAGCTCGCCACTAAGCGCTGTCAGAAGTCACGCAGCTGCGAGTCTATACTTGCTGATGCGACAAAATTTTGAAATTGGAAATGTAAGCTGTGATCTTGGTATTGGTAATCTATAAAAGCATTATTTTAAGCCTTATATTTTTTGTAGAATTTTGCACGCGTTAAGATGCAAGTTACAACGTCCTTATCCGCTCTCGTTGGAAGAGGAAGAGCTCCTAGCGAAGGGGCACTACGTAGAGCGTTGAAAACAGTGCTGGTATATGCTGAAAGGGACACAGAACTTGCAGATACGAGTTTCCCCGAACAAGTCAAGGATCTACTATTTAATCTTCATATGATTCTTTCCGATACTGTTAAGATGAAAGAATTTCAAGAGGATCCTGAAATGTTGTTGGATTTAATGTATAGGTAAGATTTCGATAATAATAATCTGACTTTTGCTTAAAAATATTAATTAATTAAGGCATATATATTTTGTAAATTTATATTTTGTGTAGAATCGCCAAGGGTTATCAAGGATCACCCGATCTTCGATTAACTTGGCTCGCAAACATGGCTCAACAGCACATGGAAAGAAAGAATCATACAGAAGCAGCGATGTGCTTGGTACACAGTGCTGCACTGGTAGCGGAATATCTTCATCTATTGGAACCTGGCGGCGGCGGCCGGCCTGTAGGAGCCGTCGCTTTGAACGCCGTGACACCAAACGCTTTAGAGGAAAGCGCCGTTGGCGATGACGTGTTGGCCAGAAGGGAAGAAGGACTTTGTTTAGGTCCTGATTTTTCAGAAAGTGGATTGGCAGGATTATTGGAACATGCAGCTAGTTCTTTTCACGCAGCTGGAATGTACGAAGCTATACCTGATGTCTACAGAGTGTTGCTGCCTATAGCCGAAGCTGCACATGACTACAAGAAGTTAGCTAACATTCATGGGTAAGGAGATTCAAATGATTCTGTAATTTATGAAAGATGTCCTCTCTCTCTCTCTCTCAGCTTTACATAAAATATTTTTTTGAACTTGTATAGCAAACTTCACGAAGCATATACGCGCGTGGAACAGTTGGCTGGGAAACGCGTCTTCGGCACATATTTCAGAGTTGGTTTTTACGGTGCCAGATTCGGCGATCTTGCGGGCGAAGAGTTTGTTTACAAAGAACCGACCTTGACGAAACTTCCGGAAATATTTTCACGACTCGAGAACTTTTATGCCGAGAGATTCGGCGCGGAGAATATAGTTATAATAAAGGATTCGAATCCTGTGGATCCTAGCAAATTGGAACCAGACAAAGCTTATGTGCAGATCACTTACGTGGAGCCATACTTCGAAGCACATGAATTCAGACATAGACCTACAGTTTTTCATCGAAATTTTAATATAAGTAAGCGACAATTTAAATAAACTGTTTCATTATTGCAAGTAATTTTTTATTCATTTTTTATGATGTTATTTTTAGAACGATTTGTTTATGCAACACCTTTCACTCCTGGCGGCAAGGCGCACGGTGAACTGCGCGAACAGTGCAAACGAAAAACGATATTAACAGTGGCAACACATTTCCCGTATCTGAAAACTAGAATTCGAGTCGTAGCTCGGAAGCAAATAGTTCTGAGTCCTATTGAAGTGGCAATTGAAGATATACAGAAAAAAACTGCTGAAGTATCTATCATTTGTTCATATTATTTTATAATATATCTTGATTTTATTATATGTGATATAATGCATGCGCTTGTATGTATTCTTAGGTGGCTGCTGTAATATAATGCATGTGCTTGTATATATTCTTAGGTGGCTGCTGCGACCATTCAGGAACCACCCGATGCAAAGATGTTACAGATGGTTCTTCAAGGTTGCATCGGTACAACTGTCAATCAAGGACCTGCCGAAGTAGCGATCGTATTTCTGTCTGGTTTGCGCGAACAGAATGCACAGCCGACTAGATTGCAGCACAAACTTCGTCTGTGCTTTAAAGATTTCCAGAAAAAGTGTCTTGATGCTTTACGACGCAATAAGAATTTAATTGGTCCTGATCAGCGAGATTACCAGCGAGAACTCGAAAGAAATTACCAAAGATTAACTGAACGATTGGCACCTCTCATCGCTTGGAGGTAAGAGATTTTTATTAGAGAAAATAACTTTTTTTTTAATTTTCCAGATTAAATCTTTTATATTGTTATTGTAGCGGACCTTCTTTAATTAATCAGCAAGCTATACCGGCAACCTCGCCACGTTGGTAATAAAACACTGCCATAAATTACCAAAGATAATTGTATTCAATTATTAATCATATGAGATTGTCATTTATATACAGCTGACTCTTCTTATCGTATTGTGAGAAATATTCGTTGAATCCTTGCTTTATAACAAAGTTGAAACTATTCCATATTATTTCTAAAATAAACATAACATAGCTGAAAGATTGTATATATCTTATATGATTTATATATTAGATATGTTCAACTGAAACATAGACTAAGGTCGTTGTTCCATGAAAATCTCAATTTATGTTTTATTTGAACATACTTCTAATACATATATTATATTTTTTAATATTTAATAAATTAATATTTTTTTGTTCTGAAAAAAGATGTAAGAAGATAAAAAATATTAAAGAATATTAAAAAGTTGTCTGAGAGATTTGCAAATATTTTAATATTAAAGATTTAACAATTAAATGTTCATAAAGTAAGAATTTAGCATAATTTATATAAAGCAAGGATTTAGAATAATTTATATAATATTCATATACTAATATCATAATATATAATAAAATTTTATATATTCTTATGAGCACTTAAATATTATAATATGCTGTGACCATCACATTAAAAATTATCTTCATATTTCTTTAAATCGAGCGCCAAATATTTTTTAAGAGAACAAAAATAGCTTTCAAATATAAATCTGAATTAAAACTATTTCCCTTTCCTTCAACAAAAATTTTTGGATTTTATATTGATTGACGCACTCGGTTCATAAAATGTTAATTTATAAAATAGATAGTTTGTGTAATATATAATATATCAAACGATTGATGTTTTTCTATAATTTTTAGATTTAAGATTAAAATCATTATATGTTTATAGCACTTTAAGCTTTGTATAAGATTGCACTTTTGTATTTCTTGAAATATATTTATATTAGTAATATATGCAAACTTTGTACGCAATCAACTTATGTTTTGTGAAGAATAAGAAAAAAAAATAGAAAAAGCAAGTAGATATCTTTATATAATTCAGGCTTTTCATCAGTCTATTATATTCCTATAAACACATTCTCTCTTTCTGTTTTATTGGCATCTACATAAATTTTATTGTCCCGTATAAATATAAAAGTTATTTTATGTCATGGAAATTTGAATCTGATATTAAAAAATCTGAACTAATGTTAGATATTATCAGCTTCGAAACGCCATACCGTTCGAAAGAATTTAGATTCGTATGCATCGAGCGGAAATAATAATGATACAGATATAAACGTAGATACGCGATACGTTGACTCGACAAGAAGAAAGAAGATGGAATAAAATGTCGTAACGGAGGCGAGAGGGTTCCATATTGGAGGTCTCAGATAAAAGGTTTACCTTTGAACTCGGGATGAGACTTCTCGAAGGATTTTCTCGAGGAAAACTTTGATCGCGTTAAGAGATTTCCTTCAGGGTACCAGCGAGACCGCGTTGCGGAAAATTCTTCGGAAGTATTCTCTCGCGATGTGGAATAGAGCGGAGGAGGAGGAGGAGGAGGAGGAGGAGCAGGAGAGAGAAAGGGTGAAGGAGGTCGATGGCGTAAGGCAGGAAAAAAAGTATTATTCGAAATTCCGTCTCTCGTTTTCCCGCGTCGTTCGCGTGGGTTCACGTGTGCGATGACTGGAAATTTCTTTCGTCCCTGTTTATTTTGTCTACGGTCCATTTAACTTTCAAACGCACCAACTATTCTCCCCCTCTATGCCTCTTCGATTCCCGGTCCATTTCGCGCTCACACTTCTGTTGCGTGTCTTCTCATTTCTTTGCTTATTCGATAATCTATTTTTTCCGCGTTAAGAGTCGCTGCATTTTTTCATATCAATCATCATTATACTTCCCTTTGATCTTTTCCTCTTTATATCATATACGTCATATGCAGCAGATTTGTTTCTAAATTGTTTTTTTACGTTTATGCAAAAAAGTATTATTTCATATACGAAAAGAGTTACGCACACACAAGAAAAAGTTAAGAAAGATTTTAAGGCGTATGTTTATATTTCTGATATAAAAGCTAATCGTAGAAATCGCAACTTATATACATATATATTTACTATATTTATATCTTTTATTTAATCTGTTCTCTAGTTATAATCTATTTTATGACATCCGAAAAAGATTATATATTAGAAAAGATTAACATATTTTTTATTTCATTATATTTAAAAGTTTTATTATATATATATATATATATATATATATATATATATATATATATATATCTTTTATATGGTTATAATTGCAAGGTTATTTTTTCTTTATTTTATATTCTCGCGCTTTGAATATTCTCAAAGTATTCAAATCAACCAATAGCGTGCGCGCATACATTACGCCATATTAGTTTCGCGCCAGTCGAGTCGGATAGACGTGGTGTGAAGCCGTTCCGTATTTTTCGTATTTTTTATCCGGCAAAAGTACATCGCGTGTGCAAAAATGTGTCGGGAGTGCTGCGGAAGCTGCCGGGCGATCGTTGTAGCAGATTAATCGTTATGCGCGAACGAAATTCGCTGCGTTTTTCCGACATTCGTATTCAAGCGAGTGAGAGCTCTCGATTGAAGTTGTGTGCGGTACAGTCTCGACGAGAAGTTTCGCCGAGCGACACCTGCGGTACCGTCCGGTGAGTAAACTTATTATGGCTGCACCATGATTAATCATCTATTTATTTCCAATAATCCGGTTATTATTCTCGCAACATAATGTGATCGCGCTTTCTTCAATGTTTGATGATGATTAATGAATCTGAAATTATACAATATATAGAAGATAAAACATACGCATACGAGGCTGTCTTTATAATTTATAATTTAATTTGCAGGAAAATTTATAGCTTATTTGAAATTATGAGAGCCGAGTGTTGTAGAGAGATTGCAATATCCTTAAATTTTCACATATTTATCTCGCAAAATTGTATTAAATTTCTTTAATATATTTTTAATATTCATTTACGAGAAAATATTAATTTTGTATTTTTCCTACAATATTCAAGACAAAATCGGGATGATTAATAACAGGATGATCATTAACGAGTGATAATACTTTTATAAAACTATGTAGATAGATTAAAATATATAAGCGGCTTATTTTTGAAAAGTTGTGTCAGCTCAACGTCGCAAATTTTGCAAAAATTGATTCATATATTTGCATATTATTGGAGTTTTCATTATGTTCAAGCATCGGTCTTATACTACTTTCAAAATGAACGATTTGCATAATCCTAGAATGATATTATACAGATATGGCAATATAATATATTATCGTCTCTTGAGACGCGTACTTTATATTCCTATATTATCTTTCGTCCTACACTATAATTAATAGCGTAAAGAAGAACTCGATTAGAGAACGGCGCCATAATTAACTTAGCTATTTCACTTAGCTGGTCGCATTGAAATCTCGTTTGCCGGCGTAATTCTGGCGCTCGCAATATTCTATAGTTCCTGGTGTGGCTTTACATCTCTCATCGCCCCCGGCTTTAAATTCTTGTTCCGGTTTGTTCCGAACGTTATCGAGTCGTCGGTAGATCCCCAATCCGTTGTCTCGCAAAATGATCCTACCTTCGTGATAAATTATTTAGCATTTCGCGCATTGCCTCTAGGGATACAGGGCGGATAGGGTTACACATCGCGATCGATACCGATTCCATTTGATTACGCACTGCAAAGTACATGAAATTAGCAAACTTCCCGGTAGAATACCGGTATGCTCGATTCTCTCTCTCTCTCCCTCCCTCTCTCTTTCTATCTTTCACTCTTCCTCTCTTTCTCCCTCTCCCTGTCTCATTCTTCTTTTCTCACATGCCTTTCTCCTCTCCTCTCTTCCTCTCTCTTTCTCGATGAATGCGTTAATTACTTTTCCAACAACGCAACCAGCAAAGTAATTTTCTCCGTGTTGTCTTCCACGACGACAGAGAATTTCTCAGACGACGTACGCCCGTTCGCTCAACTCATATGCTTACAAGGAGCTCGCTATTTTCTTTGTGACTACGATAGCTCGCACTGGTTCGTAAATCGCGCGAGGGAAAACCGCGAAAAGCTTTTTCGCAGCAACTTCGGCAAATTTCATCCTTTTCCGTCGTAATCGTATGCAATGCGCGCGCAACATGTTCGCTGACAAAGTGTAAGTACGTATTCCAAGCTTATATATTAAATGTGCAACCAGAACTGCAGTTTCGTGTCAACGTTATGGATTCTCAAAAGTAGCGACGATATTTCGTAATCTTAACACCTCGTGCTTTCATTGACGTAACAATTTTAACGTAATGAGTTAGAATTTTCAAAGAAGTTTATGGAAACGCAAATATATATATATATAGTTTTCTTATATTCTGTAATAAATTTTTTACAGCCAAAAATTATTTTTATTATAATATTTATATTTTGCATTGAAAAATATTAATTTTTATTACAATATCATTATTTTATTATAACTACTAAACAGCATAAAAAAGACTAAAGGACATCTTAAAAATGTCTAAGGAACGATAAGAGAGTCTTTAAGTCGTTTTTAGATGTCTTTTAGAGATATGCTGTCTGGGAACATTATAATATTGTTATTATTTTAATTAGAGAATTTTATATTGAGGTTTTGATTACAATATTATTTTATATAAAATATTAGAAATTTTCTTGTATAGGATTTACAATATTTATTTTACGAAATTTATTTTTATGATATTTCTAATTAAAACGGCATAAAAATGGCACGTGTCCGTATCACAATAATATCATCTTTAACAAATATGCGCGGTAAATAATAAAAAGGTCTCTCTTTATTTCATGTCTTTCCGATGATTTTTCGTCAAACTACAACGTTTTAAAAATTTCGCGACGTATTAATTGTAAGAAATGCGTAGCGCTTGGTAAACAGTAGGGAATGCGCGCGGCACGTGAGTAAGTAAGGATAGGTCAAGATAGCCGCAATCAGCTGATCGCCTGCCACAGTGGTGACGCATCGGCTCAGTATCGCTGCGTCGCGCCGCGAATATGATTGCGCATCGATACAATCACCGATATCTCCGTTTAGAAATATCGTAGCGACTTTAAATAAAGCGTACTAGAAAGCTAAAACTTTTCCGCGCATCTTGTAAAATATATTATTGTTTTTTCCAGAGAATAATTCGTCGAGGAACGTTTGACTAATTGTGAATTAATTATGTTAAAGTTTCTTATAATTATATATATCGTTATATATCTGTACGTTATACCTTCTAAACGTAATTTATAACATGTTAATTCTGTTATTAATAAATATTAGGAATATAACACATGAACTAATTCGATATTGTGACTTATTTGAAAAATAATTGCGAGATATTAGCTGTGATGAATAATTTTTGAGTTATCGTTGCGTGAGTTAAAAGTTTGTTTATTTCTTTTTCGTTACGTACGTCAGTAAAAAAATTCCAAGATGTGACAAATGTTTTCAAATATATCAGAAGCTTGTTTTAAAAAATTTTGTTAACAAAGTGTTTCCGTTCTCGCACACAACATCTAAACCGCGTGTAGTACCTGCGTGATCGAAGAGAGCAACGAAAGAAAAAGAAAATCGCGAAAGATTAGGCGCGGAATCACGGTAAAGTGACAATGCTCTCTCTTCGCGAGAACGTACCGACACGGAGAACAATAATAAATAGCAAACGCCGCGAACACAAATCATGTTTTTAGCGAGGATCGGATACGAGGACCATAGATTTTATGTCCGGACGAGAATTTTTTGGTAAACGCATCTCACACGAACTGTAATGACATCGGTTTTACGAAGATATTTGAATGTGCATGAAAGAAAAGCTAACGTAAAAAATGTGCATTAGCATTTATCATGACGAGAGTTTCGATCGATCTATTTAGCGACGATTGTGACAATTTTTCTCTTTTGTTTATATTGAATTTTAAGTCGATGAAATTATAATACAAACAACATGAATCATCGATTGATAATGTCAAAGGAATTTGAATAATCATCTTTGAAATTTCTCTGCGCGATCCTTGCCAAGGATAATGAATGCGATTTTTTAAACGACGCAGAAGAGAATGCTAGAGCCGATAATTGATTTTCGATGGACTATTATTCTTGGTATTTCAGGAGTGCGGTCGCTTGAGCGATACCTAAATGGTTTCCGATGGAGCGCTTGTTACTTCATTTGCAACGCATGAGTACCATTCACAATTTTCGCAACTGTGAAATAAAGAAGGTACCGTGAAAAATGAAGCGATTATCACGTGTTCATCTAATTGAGCCGGAAAAAAGATTCACACTCGTGTAATGGATATAGATGGATATATAAATTATGTTTGCGTCAATTATAATTTTTTGCTAGATAATTTATTCTCTCTCTCTCTCTCTCTCAAAGGAGTCCAACTAAAATAATTTTTCAATTATAATCTGCTTGAGTATTGCATAAATATTGACTTGGAACTATTGCAATTAGACGGCAAGACTATACCTCTTGTCATCGTGTAATCATTGCTTCTGTGTTTAAATATTTGCCGTCGAGCGTTTCTCTCCTATGCTTTACACGTATTCATGGCTGCTACGTGTAAGGAGTACATGCATTGTGATGGTACACAGTACAGTTAGCAGCGGTTCTACATTTTCAATCATCTATTTAGCTCGTATGAAGTAGACTGCTTTAATTATACGTTCGTGTTTTTACTTTTTTTTTTGCGAGTTAATTTTTTCTTGCGACTTTGCCAGCAGCAATCAGCATAGTCAATTGAATAGTAGACGGAATCGTCTTTTTAATCACTGCAGCGTTCCTGTTAATTCCAATTTCGTAATGACGAAGTCAGTTCTCATATGTGTATCAGCTGTAATTATTTTATCAACGACTGACTCGGCAAGCTGAAAATTAGTTTGATTAGATAACGAAATGTCGCACCGCGATTTCCTAATGACGAAATTGAGAAATTATACGGGAAGGATAGGTAATTCGGTTTAGAAGCATCCATTGTATGGGGCGCTTCGTTAACCCTGGCGACGCATCGACTTCTCGAGAATTAGGGTAGTTACGTTCGGTTGCATCTTCGAGGCTGCTTTTGCACCTATGTATGTGCAGCCACCTATCCACCATAGAAGTCCCCTTCTACGTTCTATACTGCATCTGCACTTCAAGTAGACGTCGAATCGTTCCACCACATCGGAGGTACACCCGCTGCTTTTGAGAATTTAATCATACAGTTCGAGTAATGCGCGCACGTCATCTCGAGTAACGTCTTGAAATCCTCAATTCCCGCTCAGGAAATTGCGGACGAAAGCGAATAACGGAATTTCAATATAAAAATTCCTGTGGATTAAGAGAAAAATCTGGCATTGTAAATATTAGATTGCGCGAGTATTCAAATGTTTCGATTTGCCATAGGGCTAAGAGGGAAATATTGACTTTTGTTGTTCGTAAAATCGTTTTACTTGATTTATATGTCTAAACTTACGCGTCTAGACATATATATCGACATGACATTGTAGCTTTAGGAGATTCCTCAGGAGTTGTCGCTAATAAATTTGAACCGCGACTCGTGATAGCTAATATTTATCAGCGGATTTCCTTTTCGCTCGACAAAATTCTCTTTCCCGAGGAATCAGCCGCGCGGTGTCGGCTGGCAACTCAGCTGTGAATAAATGAAGGTGACCTTAAAGGTCGCACTTTCGCGAGATGTTTGCACATATTTTTTCGCAAGCGAGAACGAATGCGTTTAGCCTCGTTTTCTTCGTTAATCCTTCGCGCGAGGGTCTTGCCTCTCTTCCTTTGCGTGTGTTTGCCTAGTCTTATTAATTTACAAGGGCGTCGTCGGAAGTTGCGAGTGAGGTGAAGATGCTGGCGAGAAACGGGGCGAGGATGCTGAATAAATATCTACAGAGACGAAAACGAAATTCGGGATATCCAGGCAACGGCCAAAGTACCGAGCAGAACTAAGCAGAAGCACGGTGTAAGATTGTGTTTAATTTATTTCGACTGCCAAGGACTCGAGCATTAAACTTCCACCATTCTCTCCTTCCATCTACCTTATTTGCCTTGCATTCGTTACGGGATGGCGGGACTACGGAAGGTCCGTGAAGCCACGCCATCTACTATCGCTCGAATTTCTTTTTTCTTTCCATATCATTCTCGGTGAACAAAATGCTAAATGTCATAGTTAATCTGATCCTATTAGAGAATTCAGCGCCAGGTTATTAATTCTGGAACGTCGTGATTTGTCGTCACCCGTCAAAATGAGCCCTGCGCTGAAAGTATTTACTTAGTTTCAATCGACGAAGCTGCTTAATGCCAATTCGCGGAAATTACACAGAGGATCGTTTAACAGCGTCGGAAAGGGATCGATGTTAAACAGAAATCTAATGCGCTAATGCGATCGGAGACGATTCGGGTCTCGCAATTTCTCAGATGCTAAATAGTAGTCCCATAGATTCTCTCTGTTCGTCGTCTCACTTTCCTTTGCGATGGAATATTTGCATACTATTGATTGCTTCAATATTCAGGAAATCAGTAGACTGAATGATATCAGGTTAGACTGGTTGTTTCATTTGGAATTAGGTATTCCGCTCATGCTGCTCGAGTCAGGTTGCTACGGACGACATTTGATTTCTTTCGAAAAATTCACACGGCTACAGATTGACGGCCGCGATTTTTCAATGTTCGACTACGAGAATATATGTTTTACCGCACGTGCAAACAGGATCGGATTAAGGTACGAGTCGACCGAAAAATCACGAAGGAGAACAATCGATAAGAAATTTCACAATAGAAATTGAACCATTTTGCTAGTCAATCAAAATGCTCTGCCCATTTAATTTCGCACACAAAGATATATCTCTTTATTATCTTATTTATAGTATACATACAAGTTTTTAGATGATTTTGATTTAATTGTATCAAAAATTTTATAAAATATTAAAGAAATTAAAGAGACATTTCAAATTTTATGTTTATTGCTTCTGATAATATAACAGGCAAAATAAAATAATGCAATGTAGAAAAGTAAAAATATTTCATGCGCTCCTACATGTAAGATTAGATGACCGTAAGATTAACGTGAAATAGCCGCGAACGAATCGTGACGCGAAATCAAGCCGAAAAATCCCTTTCCCAGGCTAAAACGTGACGGGACTGGAATTTATTGATATCACGAGTTTGCTCAATTTTTTGTCGATTAAGACATGAAACTAAAACATCAATTTTTTTTCTCTCTTAGTTTCCAACATTCGTATAGAGATACACGAGAGCTTGAGTCACAAGCTGCGAAAATATTCACGAAACTTTGCAATTAACTGCATTTTTAATAAGATTTTCATTTTTATTACCCAAAGTGCAAGTCGTTTGAGGCTGAAAATTTTCTCGGGTGACTAAAAACAGCGACTATCGCGAACCTGTACCATTTTTCATACGCTCCGTATATATAGATATAGAGAGTCGAAATTTCTTATCCTTCTCCCCCTTCCTTCAATCGCTGTCGATCTTTCTTATACACTCTTCCTTTTTTATTCCTTCACATCGCGTTCGCACTTGGAATCCATCGTTCTTCACTGTCTCCGTCACTCTTGCTGTTTCTATGACTTCTTATCGCTTAGTATCGCTTCTTGCACCTACCTATGTGTGTCCTACGATGCTGCTTCTATCGCATTACGCTATGCCCTTCCGCGCACTTTGTCCATTTATGCACCCTGCTGATTCGCGCTGCTAACCGGATTCGCACACGTCTGAATTTATCTCCTTTGTGGCAGGTGCAGGCTCTCCACGCTATATATTGTATACACATTCGACATCGTAAATACTTTCCTTTTACCAGATGCATTTTTCGAAAGAATCGTATCGTAACGTGTTTTAGTAGAGAGTTCTCTTATAGTTGTCGAACTTTTGAAAAAGTTTACGCCTAAATACATGAAATCACTGAAAAACGATATATGGTAATAGTAAAAAATTTAAAAACCACTAATTGAAGTTATTCTATTAAAAATGATATATTTACGATTCGTGACTTTTGAAAGATTAAGCCAATTGATGTTGTTACGAAGATAGCGAAAGACTTAAATTTGTAAGGAAGAGCGGCATGTGCGCTAATTGGAATTTTGTATTTTGTTACGATCTATTTTTATGGTTCTGAGATTATATTCCCGACAATACTAAAGCGGTGTTTGTGTCGTCCGTGTATTTGCGCAACGGACAACAGGAAATCCCTATTCGCTCGGCGCCGTCAAGAGCTTGACAAGCCAACGGTGGATATTCGCGCCGAGTTTACGAGCCATTTTATTGCGACAGTTTGCACAGACGCAGGGAAAAAAGTGATGAGTAGACAGAGGTCACACCACTTTAGCCTGATAAATTGGCAGGTGATAACACGGGTGCGGCTGATGTCCGCGGGGAAGGAAAAAACTTTCCTCACTGCAGCTTTAGCCAAGTCTCGGCATATCGCGGAAATATCAGATAGTCAGAAGTTTCCTTCACTCGCGAGACTTTGTTCCATCGCGAGTGAACGCGATCTTTCATTATCCGGAGATTCATGCGCCTTTCGAATACGCGACAGACCTCATTTCATTAGGGGTACATAATTCTGATTGTTATACGAGCGTCGCGAGGAAACGCGTACAATTTCACGCTTGCGGAAAGCTTGCGAATGTTTTGGATAGTTTCACGAAAGAGCGAGAATATATATGCGTTGCGGAGAAGCGTGTAAATTCAATTTTGTCGCCGACGGCAATCAACCCGCCGCGACAATTCGCGATGCATAACTTTCAACAAATTCCCGATACAACGTATGCAATGCGCATAATCTTTTTTTTTCTACATGCGATAAACATGCGGATACGATGCCGTCCATTGTTTCGGAACCGATGCGGCCCAAAAAAAAAAAAAAAAAAACTCAACGGGCAGAACGGTTCTTCCGTATAATTATTCGCACACGCCTAACTCACCGGGGCTTTGTGTGCGTCAGCTTTGTTCAGTTATTCGCCCAGGTTTTCGCGAATTACAAGAGTACGCATTCGCGCCATTTACTGACGAGCCGCACGGAAGCGCTGTAAAGAATGTACCTTGTTACGTCTCGTTAAGAAGTTTCGCGAAAGTTTCGGCCGCAGGCGCCGATCGTCCCTTAATAACCACGAGATGAGTTTACGGTGTACAAGTAACCGGAAACAAGAAGCAACAGCAACAGCTCGGCTCTCCATGTTATCGGAGCTAATTTATAATAAACGTTAACCTCCAGCGTTCGTACGCGCTTGCGCGCTGGCTCATCTTTCATCGCGGACATGCTCATCGTTCTCGTATAATAAAATTACGATTGAACATTATGCATTCGTATTTTATATAATATAATTAAATATACATCTTGTTTTTGAAGATTATCCTGCAATTCATTTTTAAAGAGAAATCTCGTAAAGCTTTAAATTGTACATTTCGTATAATTGTATATAATTGTGTGTGTGTGTGTATATATATATATGTATAATATGAGTGAGAATATAATTTAAACGATTGGCCAAGAGTAAAATATTAATAATGTTGGTTATTATCAATGCAGAGAACTTTTTATCGGGGTAAAAAATACAGTCTGTCCGTATTTCTGTACAAGCCGTGAGTTTATACAGCCAATGCATGTTTTTTTTACGCGACGAACATCTCACGGGAATATGCGTTGTTGAAATCAATTGGAGCGATTCGTTATTCCAACTCGAAAAATTTCCAACATAGCGAGATATATACAGACAAGGGATGACAGGGCAAAGGTTACTCTATCACAATTATACATATGATTCGTACATATTTCGCATCATGCATGGCTAATGAACGAGAATGCGAAATAAACGGCATGCCTGGAGAACATGAGTTCTCTTAACGCACGTATAACTTGATTGTATATCTTTTGAATCAACCGCGAGATCAGTGAACTGCGTGCATTGAGCACCGATAGTCAAACCAGTCGACGATCCTGTGCGAAAATCGACCACGCATTTCACGGTTTTGCGCGCGTGATACGTCTCTGCGTGTCTGTCTATACGTTTGTGCAGCCACGCGTTTCACGATGATGGAAAATGGGTTCGTTTCGCATGGATGCATCCATGAGACGTACGATAAATCGCGTACAATTGATGCGTATTATTCTTAGGAAAGATTCAGAAAAAAATCAGATATTTAGAATGTTGGATAGAAGAATTTTTAATGAAAGAATCTTGAAAGAGAGCAAATATTGGGCATTGAAACTTTATCGTTGTTACTTATTCGCTAAAAATTTATATTATTTTATATACATTTTTTTTACGATATTCCGATTGGGGTATACGTATGAGCGAATTGGAAGTAATAGCGTCGAATTAATGTCGCCTTTGGGAATAATGCACAACGTTACAAATGCGAGGGCGAGTTTGACATACTACGGGGTACTACAAATGTTATCGCATCGATAATATATGAGATTAATATACTATTGTCGTATAACATATTATGATCGTAATGCACTCTGCGGGCATTAACATTTATTATTTAACCGTTACATTTTATTCGGTGTCATGCGCAGACCACGCGGCATTAAATTTTATCACGCGCATATTATATGAGGGATTGAGTTAGGTCCTATTATATTTTCCAATATCGCGTATTATAGTGTCGCTTAATTAAACGCGCGCTTTGGACAGGGTCCCCGAAAGCGTCACTATGCATTAAATTCCATTGGCCGATCGCTCAGTATTTGACGATTAACTTTAGTGATACAGAGGATGCAATTACTCATTACCTAATTTACGTCGCCTGTAATTTCATCTGCGATTAACGATTCTCCGATCATGGGAAATGATGGAGAATTTATGAGTTGGCTTCGTATGGTTTATAATTACGTTTATCAGTCTCGTTTTTCTCTAATTTCCTTGATACGTCTGTCTCTATCTATATCTATCTTTTTCTTTCTCTCTCTCTCTCTCTCTCTTTTTCGTTTTTTCGTTATTTCTGTTTGTTTCTCTTTCTTCATCCTTATTTATTCGTACTTTTTCATTCGATGGGCCTCACTCGTTTCCCATCCAGATATACACTTTCGACAAAGTTATCGCCGTCCATTACCCAGGACGATCCTTTATGACTGTTATTTACGATTATTATTATTGCGCGGTGATGGCTACCGCTATTGCATGGCTGCCGCACATAGAGAAACCATTCTTACAGGAAAGAAAACTGGTGGAACATTACGTTACGAAAGTTGCAACCTCTCGCGCCTCTTTTCTCAAAGTAATTTACAAGTCGATCAAATTACATCGTTAAGTGTATATAGCACCCAGGGCTTTAATTGTCTTTTGATAGTTTACTTATTAGTAGTTGATTTTCTAATAAATTATGTATACATAGAGGCCACTGTCAGCGTTTAATAAATATGTACCTCTCTCCACAATCTCATATTAATGAATTAAATATCCGATGTCAACCAAGTTAACGTCACAGCTTGTGCGAATATTGACAAAAGCCGAGGTGTTACGAGGCGCGCAGGAAATTAACAGACCTTCCATGTAGCATTTATCGACCGATAAAAATTGGCTTTTTGTTTACGCAACAAGGCTAGCTTTACTCATAGTACTATCAACGCTTTTGAAACGGGTGACACGTGAAACTGCCCGTCAAAATGGACGGATTTTATGTAAAAAATAATGGTTATGTCTTTTATATCTTTGTATTTTTTATATATTTCATATGTTCAATTTTTTTTTTTTTTTTCAATTTTTACTATATGTCACATAAATTTTTGTGTATAGATTCACAATTATCGCGTTTTTCCCTCTGGAGAATAGCTTTATAACGTGTTTCTCAATTTCATCATATATAAAGAAGCATTACATAATCTGTTTTGTATAAAACCAGATATCCCTTGTTTTTGGAAAATTATATGGCGAGTTTACTTCTAAGAGTCGCACGATCGTTATCGTTGAACATGGCGTGCGTGCGGCCCCCTCGTAATCCGCCTAATAGTAACGGGGCCTATCAGTAATCATTATTTTTAGGCAGGTAGACATCACGCACGACTTAAGGTAGCGATGTGGTTCGACGATGGTTTCATTGCACCTCGCGTGCGTTACGAATAAGACAACGGGACGATTAATGGGGGCGAGCGCACAAGGGTGATTAAAGGGCAGACGAAAGGGCAGAGAGAGAGAGAGAGAGAGAGAGAGAAAGGAGGATACTAGCGTATGAATAATAAATAAATGGAAATGTAATGCTTGCTTTTATCTGGTCGCGCCGGCCGAACACCCACGCGTTTATACGTCTACGCGTGCATGCACGCGCGCAGTCACGCGACTGCTTCTCGCGCGTATCCGCGCCATTGTTACGCCGCGTTATTATTCCATCGTTTTTGCACCTGTTCCGTTGTTATGTTACCTGCGATCGAGAGTTGACACGGTTCTCATCAAGACCGTTTTTTTTTTTTCCGCTGCACATGTGCACACGTCGCCCGTCAATCGGCAACGAGACGCTTCGGCGTTTTCGCGACCGAATGTCGGTCGTGCGCGCGTATGCACGCAAAGCACGCACCCCGGTGGATTTTCACACGATATCGCCATTTTTTTCACTCCGTCCGTCCGGTCGCGATTTCGGTCGGGCCACCGCATATTCTCGATTCAGCAGTTTTGATAAGTGATGAGTTATGAGCGCGCCGCGGCAATTCTCACTCGAAAAATGGTTTCTTCCGGCCATCCGGCGCGGTAATGGAAAGGTAACCGCGATGAGATAACGATAGAAAGGATCATAATAACGGTAACAGTTACGCGGCGTACGGGGATGAGGGATGTGAATATTTGCATGACAAACATATAGTCGAATCTCGACGATTAATTTTCCCGTCGCGGAATATTAATGTAGTCAATATGACCGTCGATCTATGTAGCTTATAGATATACGTATCACACACATATAATTTTGACCATAAAGAAATACTTTAATATCTTTATTAATATTTTTTCGATTATTTCTTCGATAAAAATATGATGCTAAACATATAATATATAGCATATGTATATAGATATATATTTAGTATATATATTTTTCATATACATATAGTAACTCGTATATTTATATTGGATCTCTTACTTACAAGAGGAGATGACGCGAATGGCTTCTTGAGATATGGCCTATTGAAATAACTGCTTTATTGAAAATTACGCGCTTTATTGAAAAGAATGTTCCTTTGCTCTTGCTTTGTACATCTTCGTAATATTACTATCGCGGTTTCGGGGGAATTCTGCCAGTGCATCCTACAGGAATATTTTTCTTCTTGAAGAAACCGGGAGACGATAGAGAGATGATCTCGAGAGCGGCGTAAAAGCAGCATGGCAACGCAACATGCTCGGATATAAATAGTAACGTCAGGGATGACGACGATGACGATGACGGTTACAAGGGTAGTCGGAATGGAAAAGGGACAGCTTTAGGGAATGCGGCGAGATCGGTGGTAGGGAAGAGGAGTTAGACGATAGATGCTGAAGGTGGTTCGTTGCAAGGGACGACGATGGGGAGTCCTGGAGAACAACGCCCCAGGGAATCGTTTTCTAGGGAAAGCTTCGAGAGAGCTCACTGAGCTGCCTCTTACCGTTCCTGGATTTTAAGCGCGATGGCGTATATCGCTTGGCATGGCTCTGATTCTCGATCGAATGTCAGCGTGTTTGAAACGCACGTAAAAAATTAGGGATTTCGAAGAAAATTTCATTTTCCCGGAATTAAAGCGAAGGGGACTTGCTTTATAATTGTACTTATTTAATATTTTTTATTCAATTAATTGTTATTATGTGAGAATACAGATAGAAAAAATTTTATATCTAGAGATTTAAATTTAAATTATTTTATTTATATAAATTAAATAATATGTTATACTTTTTTGTGATTGTTAATATTAATCGTAAAATTTTATCATTTTCTTTTCTCTTTGAAAATAAAATATGCATTCTATTTCATGAAGGAGCTCGTATAAAAATTCTATGCAATAGTTTTAGTAGAATTAACGCATTTTAATGTAACGTGTTCCCAATATATTCAGCGCGAACGCTACAAAAGCATCCGCGCGTATGGAACTTTGGTATAAAAGTTCTCTTTTTTTCCGTCCTTGTGCGCGTGTCGCGTATTGTTTCACATCGAGACACTTACAATAGAGAGCACGAATGGGTCGGGAGTAACGGTCGACGTTTCTTTGAAAGGAAACCGCGAAGGAAATAGCCAGTTTGTTGCGTAGCAAAAAGCCTTCGCGTCCATCGTCTATCTACACAGAAAAAACAAAAGTCTACCCCTACGGTAGCTGCTGTTCCGTGGCACATAATTAATATTTTGGCAAACTCGGGGCTTGTATCTCGAGTATTCGTCGCCGTTTCCCGAGATGTCCTCAGGTCATTGTTATTCCGTTAGCTGCAGCTCAAACAGCTTAACCGGGGATACATTTCGTATGCAAATGGGAAATGTGTTCCAGAATAAGCTTACGTCTCTGTAGCTGTTACGGATCAGCACTTACTGCATAAATCGTTTTCCAAACGTAGGTGTACCGCCTCTGTCTGTCCTCAGTCTCGATCGACTATACGACCTCGATTCAGAAGTTTCCTATCGAAATCGACACAACTGTATATTTAGCTTTTCGACAAAATCAATGCTTCGATAATAGTATTCTGATAATTTGGCGCCGCGTTCAACTCGACTGTATCGAATTATGCAATATTCAGACTTTAGGGATATATTCTTGTATCTTTGAGTTTTCTCAGATTACGGGTTAATAGATATAATAGAATATTTAAACTTTTGACTTTTCAAATTACTAATATTATAGTACATTCACAAAATTTTCCATTTTTTTTCGGAATCTCGAAATCTTTAATTTCCGGATAATAGAATGTTCGATTGGACGGACTTTTACATTTTTGAAGGAGATGTGCCGAATCTTCAAATATTTAACTTATATCGTTTTCTCAGATCCTCGAATTGTCGGAAGCTCCGAATTTCGAAATGGGAAGAGATGTAGTACCTCTCGCATTTTCGGATGCTCTGGCTGCACGGCTTGAATCCCCGAATCTCCTCTATTCTCGCTTCCTGCCATTTTCCGGAGTCGCCGACGAAATACACACAATTTCGAGGCCGAAAGCCTTTCAACCTTCTCCGTTTTACGCGAGGCAAACGTGGAAACGACGTGAGCTCGGTTCAGAAATGAGATCCGCCGATGACTATCGGTCGAACAAGACTTTTGCAGCGAGTTTTCCACGCGCGCGGGCATTTTTACGGTTTTCTCACTGCGGATTCGCGTCGTCGCGAATTCCCAGGGCGCATTTCGGCTGTGGATCAGAATAAGGAAACTCGAGGCTACCACTACACGCCGCCGCCGGGGGTCCCCCGTGTGCAAGAGGGAACTAAGTTCTAATCGAATCAACGACCCTCTCGCTTCGATTTACCGAGGACGGTGAGGACGGCGAGGACGGCAGCGCGGGGGAAGAACACGCCGCCGGGACGTGCAAGGACGAACTCGTCGAACTGTCTTCCAGAGAGGACGAAGCGGCAGCTGTCTCCTCCGTGTCGTTCTTTTGCCGCGCGCTGCCCCCTGTGCGCGGAAAATATTATTTGCTTTCTTGCGGTGCTGGGAAGTTTACGCCGTCGCCGGAAGTTTAACCGCGCGCGCGCTCCTCCTCCGGACGCGTCTGTAAATCCTGTTTTCGGTTACATCCTTTCGCTCGGATGCGGGACGTCGGTCCGGTGCAATTGTCATGAAAAGAAAATATCATCTAATCCACTTCTCGGAGAAAAAAATCCGTAAATTTAAGCATTTCGCAATTTAAAAAATTACTCCTGTTTAATAGTCTGAATATACTCGAAAATTTAAACTCCGCCCTATAGAAGCTTTTTCGTGTTACACGAATAGCAAAAATATTTAGTAGGAAAAGGCTTGAAGCACGAACTCCTCGCATCGCTATTGCAGCGGGGACTGCATTTTTTATTTCGCTTCTACGGTGGCCATTAAATTACTCGATATTAATGCTTCAGAAATTTATCGTTCCTCAAAGATCTTTCCAGTTCGATAAACTCCAGAAAATCGCATTTATTTTTCCTCTCTTTTAGTTTTTCTCTTATATCGCGAAGCCGGAATGATCAGCCGACGGAATGTCGGCACGAAATGTCGCTGAATTATAAACCGCAATTCTTTTACTCGTTCAATCGGCGTTCTTCCATTCGGATCGTTCGATAAGCGAGGCTAACAGCGAGATGTCGATATCGATGGCGACGCATGACCCACTCTTCCTCGTAAAATATGTCTTTCTCGCCATTTTTGTCTTTCTTTCTCTCTCCTCTTTTCCTTTTTTCTCTCTTTCTTCTTTACTCTCTCCTTTCCGTCTCCACCTTTATTCTCTTGCCTCTTTCCCTTCCTTTCTTCTCGGCGTAATCCGACATGAAAAATTGCGTTTCTCCGGCACGCCGTGCGCGATTCTTCCCTTTAAACAGCGAAAATCTCGGTGACTGATATTTCATTCTCCCTTTTTTCGTAGGATCAAAAGCGCCGGTGGTGGGTTGACGTACGTAAGATAAATACGTGCGTTCTAATTGCGTCCAAGTGCGATAAAGCGTGACGCGTGGTAGAGTTAAAAATTTCCTTGGTAAGTGAGATATTTTTGCCGAGTCGAGTTGTGCGCTCCATCGTTGCATCGGAATTTTTGTAATCCCTTTTCCGCTTGTTTCTTAATCGCGTTTATTAATTTTATCACATATGTAATAAAGATGAAAATTTTGTCAGGATGTATAAGAAGATATTTTGATTGGCAATATTTTATTCATATGACGCGAGAACTTATCTTGTTAACTGGGTGGACAGCTTATCAATCGGAGATACTCGTAAAGATCAAGTCCGTACTGTTCGTCCAGCTGTAGTTTCTATTTCCACCGTGTCTCGTCTATAGAATCTATATGCACTCGGCCCTGTCTATCGATATCGATAGCCATTCGGCACTCTGCAAAGGGGCTACATAATCTGACGTGAAATATTGCGCAAACGGGTTATAGCCTTATTGAGCGCGTTCGTGTGTACCGTATGTATGCGTGTGGGCACACGACATTCTAATACAGCAATACAAGCCACTGTATGCGTACATAAACTCGCGCACATAACCGGAATGTACATATTGTACATACATGGCTACAGGTTATCTCAAAGCTGGCCTAGAGCTATCATGTAGGATTATTACGCCTGAACAAATCAAACGATGTCTCTCTCTCTCTTTCTCTCCATCTTTCATTTCAGAGAGAAACTCCATAAAACAATATTTTCGCGAAAGAATAATAGAAAGATGACTATTGCGCGCGATTTATAGTTTGTGTCATATTTACTCACAAATGACGATATTTGTGATGGAGAAGCTGAGGAAAGTTTGACCGAAGTAATAATATACGTGTGTGTGTATGCGTGTATGTATCGTGATAAAAAGCTATACATTAGAAACGCACAATTCAAATACAATATTACGGAGTGAAACATTCAGTTTAAATTAAAATTAACTGAGCCACAATATCAACTTTGTTGTTGCATAATAGCGTCAGTCAAGGGATTTATTACGGAATATATTATATCAAGCAAAATTACTAAAATTTACTGGCTTAAACACATCGCTAATTTCGCGTAACTAATGTTGGACGTAAATATTGTACATAAACGCATACGTATTGTATTATATTTAATCCGATAATGCATGAATATATATATATATATCACAACAAAGAGCTTAAAATACTTCAATAATCCCATTGAAAATGTGTCACGGCGAGGGGGATCATTTCTTATTTATTAAATATTAAAGAGCCGAATATAAGAGATATTATTATCGAAGGACCTATATAGTAAAAAGTTTGAAAAATGTTTGACATCCGCAGGCTGTATTTTCTGCAACTCGGTTGCACGTAAACGCGAAATGTGGAAACATCTTTTTCGCGTTTATCCTGGCCAATGCGACGTAAGAAACTACACACATAGATTAGACATAGATGACTTTCTTTGTGCACCCTTTGGCCGCGTTCTGCTTACAGCCCTCTTGTCCTCCATATTTGAGCCCGTGCTGGGTTATTTGCTTTCTCTCAATTTTTCATAACGCCAACTCGATGTACGTATGCATCTCTCAGGCTGCGCATACCTACTTCCACCTCCTTTTTCCTCGCTCTCTTTCTAAACTACCGCTATGTCCGCGTTCTCGCGGAGAAACGTGATTACGTTGCGTCACGAGTTAAGAGTCGAGTTTCTAGTTCAACGGGGTTACTCCATTATTAACCCTTAACCAGCGTAGCTTTTTACGCTCGCGTCGTTGCCGCGCGAACTAGGTCAAAAGGATTCGATTCCGGCAATTTTTCCTCCCGCACCTACCGAGAAGTAATTTCAATCGCTGGTACATCATATTCGCAGTAACGACAGATTGTCGCCTTGCACTTTCGATTTTCTCGCAGGAGGGCGACGAACGCGCTCGATACGTCGTATGCAATTCTAAATGCTCGTTTTTATACTGGCACGAGATTTCCATTTTGTCACGTCTAGAAACATCGCAGAATCGTGGGTCGCGATATCTATTCACCCTATCTTGTGTGCCTTGTAATTAATCCCTTTTAACATTCCCTTTTCACACACAAATACCCACGGATGTAAATTATTCTCAATTAAGTGAGATGGTAATTTGTATGCAAGCGAGTAAATCAGAGAGATCTGAAGTATTCGAAATAAAATGAAATATACAGCTAATATATACACGATTAAATCGAAGATTTATTTTTAATTTCTTTTATGCTTTTATAAATTTTCTTTTATAAATTTTAACTCGAGTTTAAGATGTCTCTCTGGAGAAATTCAATGAGCTATTTAACAGTGTAACTCTTTTTGTGTGAATAGACGATGCTACAAAATTAATATCGCATTATATCAACATTGATCATGGTACCGTGCCGCTAATGTCCCTGCGTCTAGGCGCCGACACAAAGATGAATTTTGATAAAAAGAAGGCGTTCTCAAACGGATGCTTTTACGGGCGTATGATAAATTGGGTAGATACGTTATTTAATTGGCGTCCGTGGTCAGTCAGTTCTTGATTATTATTGATGGCTCGACGATGGCGCGGTTCTAATAGCATAGTGTGTCATAAATTTCACGTTACGTCGATCGAAATGAATAAGCGCATCTAAGAAATATCCGAGCGTCATTATTATCGATCAAAACCGATGGTGATGTCGGGAGTATCGTGGTGTCGTCTACTATGATGTGCGTATATGGATAGGCTTATTGATCGTTCAGCAATCACTGTGTGAGAGAGAAAATAGGGTATATTCACCCTCTGTGTACGTGTGTTATTTTCCTTCCAGTCATTACTTCCGTTAACTTAGCACCTCTTACTACGAGAAATTAAATTTGAATGCATGGCATAATTAAGTACTAATTTATTACTAATTTCTTACTTTAATGCTGAATTTATCGCTGTTACCAATTAGCAGAAAATTCATATTAAAGATGAAGATGCTGGCTCAATATTACGCTAGCATTCTCAATTTCGAAAAACGCTTATAACGAATCATCAACAAAACACAAATATTGTGCAATTAATTGTTGATTAATTACTCAAAGATGTTTCAAATAGATTTTTGAAATATGAATTTTTTTAAACGTAGTATACTAGAATTATACGTGTATGATAGTGTGTATAATATTTTAAAGTAAAAAGTTAGCAATTTGATATATCAGATCGTTTCTCAAATTTCTACTACAATACACGAGTTTTAAATTTATTGCTTGCAAAATAAGTCTAAAAAATAATTTAAAATACTCCATATTTATATCATTTATAAAAGCAAACTATACTGTTGCAATTGCTTCGAATTTATGGAGAATTCACCTGTATTATAGAGTGGATACGGACGATAACCGCCGCGTCCGCAGGGGATAAATTGTCGGAAGACTGAAAATGGACATCTGTATTTATTCTCGAAACCCTCCTCTCTAACACCCATAACACTTAAAGCTCGATCGTGACGTATTATTGTGTTATCACATGAAAAGTTGAGAAAAAAATTCTTCGATATATTATTGTTTACATTTTACATGGATTGTTTTAGAGAGAGTTCTATTTATTTCTTTTTATTTATATGCGTATGTATAGCATATGTATAGCGATACAACTATACAGAAGCCGAAGAATAATAACTTTCATTCATGTACATAATAAAAAAAAAAAAATGTATATATATATATATGTAATTCTCTTTATTCTATTGTAATTACGATTTTTGAAAATCTTTTAATAGATTTGTGATATATCGTGAATAAATTATATGTACTTTGCCATCTTTAAACGTTAAATATTAAGCATTATATCTACTTGTCGTTTCCACAAATAGAGATTTGATTGACTCCAGAAAGAGGGTGCGAAATCGAGTCCATTTACTCTCAAGCGCAACCAGCGGGAGCGCGCGAGATTTGCGTTTTTGCTACAGACTACTTTCCGCTTTCTTCGCCGATTTAACCCCCGACTAGTCTCCCCGTCGAACCATGCATAAAACGTCATTCCGCGTCTCCCAGGGTGGTCTATCGTCCCGCGCGCATTAGGGCGGCCGAAATTTGTCGAGAACGATCAGAAGGTGCTTTGAAAGAAACAGCACGAAGAAGTAGGATCGACGAGTTCCTTCAGCATTGGGGCAGCGCAAGAGGGTAAATCCTTCGGTCAGTGACAGATGGTGGTTTTATGCTACGGGGGGGTTGAACAATATCACTCGACGACGAAACCGCTCCCGATCAGCAGCGCGAACAAGGATCTGAAAATATTATTCCAGCGAATAGCGTTACACGCGCGCGTGCTTCTATTATCGTTAGAATATCCGACTTCGTTCACATCAAATTGATTATTTTACAGCCGCGGACACGAGTAAAAATATTTGTACTCGCGCGTTTTGTTTTTCATTCTTTCGATACGATCTGCTGATTTAATTGCTACTTTATTGAAGGATTTTATTTCGTCTGTCCCTCTTTAGAATTTGAAATAAAGCGAAGAAACGGTTAATATACATCGGTTTTAATGCGTATATTTTGAGTTTAAAAAAACTTCTTTCAAACATCATGAGAAGTAACTATCGATCGTAGAGGCTTAAACTGCAATTAAAATCAAGCATGATGCTTCTCCAAGCTACGGGCATTAAAGTTAACGTTTGACAGCCGTTTTCCCAAGCGTACTTTGTATTTGGTGTCCGGCGAACTTACAAACTGCACCCGCGCCAACTGCAAATGTTCGCGAACGGAATAGTTCGTCCTGACCTGACCGCGCAAGTAACATATGCATATATTTCGCTTAGATAGCCAATTAAGCTGCATACTTTAAAGAAGTGTTAGGGAACATCCAGTAAGCGCGCCGCTACAACTATTTGAGATTTGATACTACAAACAGAACATTGTATAAATCTTTTTTCTTATACATCGAGATAAATGAATTTTCCTATATATTTATTATTTACGTTTGATGAATTCAACTCGTAGAGGCTAATGCATTTAGTTATAAGAATTAAAATAAATAGAAACATAAAAAAAAGTTTAAAAAATTAAAAATTCTTATACTAATTTAAAAAAAAAAAAAAAAAATTAAAATTTCAATTTAGCAAAATAAATTTTTGTCACTTCTTGTGTGTGATCCGTCTATTTTTTTATAATGGTATTTTTATAGTATATTTGAAAATAAGAAAAAAAAAAATAAAGAAAAAAATCTAATCTAATCTACTATCGTACAATATTTTCCTCTGGTCAAAAACTTTGGTCTCAAACAAGAGATTTCTTTGCTTCGTATATTATGAGGAGTTAATTTTTTCAGTGACATGCACTGAAATGCACTTTCCTAATGCAATATACCGTATTCGCACGTCTTTCTTCTTCCGCGATTTCATCTTGCAAAGTTTCTTCGTTGCCCACCGAAACGTTATATCGCGCGTTGCAGGCAGGAGACAATTTGTCCGCTTGCATTTCGTAAACTCGTTCCCCCGCGGTGCAATACGCCTCTCTCGTCCTTCGATCTCTCGATTTTGCCTCTCTGTCTCTCCCTTGGCTCTTTCCTCGCCATTTCTCTCGTTCTCTCCGCATGCCGATCTCCCTCTTTCTCTCCCTTCCTCTTTCTATCTGGTTACCCTGTGGAGCGTGCGCGATATCCATTTCGTGCGGATATCCCGTGGCGGATTCCAGGCACGAAAGCCGCCGCTATCCCGCGGGAGTACGTCGGGCAAACGCGAAACGTCAAATGGGTTCGCTCGCTCTCTCTCTCTCTCTCTCTTCCCCTCTTCTTCTGCACCTGCCTATCCGATCCCTCCACTTCTCCTTCGCTCTATCTCTCTTCCTCTAGATATATCTGCATCTCACTTTCTCTTATCGCTTATTCACCGCATTCGCTCTTTCTCTCTCGCAATTCCTCTCTTTCTCTCTCCCCTCTTTCTCTCATCTCTCTCGTAACCTGCCTATCCACCAAAAGGTGGTGCCGGGGATGAGACTGATCCCACGAGAATATCAGGAGCCATCGAAGCGAACTCGAGGTCGGATGAGCAATGCCGCTCTCTCGTTGCTGTTGGTGCGGGTGCTATTGGTGGAATCGATTTTTTTTCTGGCCCTGTCTAGGGATCCTAGGACGCGATCGCACCTATTTGCGATCAGAAACGAAATACAATAAATGCGATAACTCATGAAACTTTGACAAAGCTCTTCGATTCGATCGATCTTCTATACGTTAATGTACGTACATATTTAATCATCTAAAAACAGCCAAATCATTGTAAAATTAATTACGCTTGATTGAACGACCAACATCCACTGTTATTCAACATGTATAATTATTCCATTAAGCGCCTCATAAAAATATTATTTATACGTGATTAAATTAAATTGTCTATTTTCATTAGAAGTTTAATCGAGAACGTATTAATGTCTACTTTGAGAACGTATTAATTTGTTGTTTGAACTGCATCAGAAATTGACGGGTTGCGCTTGAGAAAGTCTCATTGTCGATATTTTCGATGAAAAGGATTAAAAAAGGCTAGAATGATTGCTAGACGCATAATGGAACGACAAAATTAATTAAGCGGTCGAAACGTTCCGAGGCATAATTGAGTGATACAGCTCGGGGCTTTGTCGATCGGCGATAAGGTACTTCTGGTTTGCATGCCCGATTTTCCGCGGTATAACGAGAGCGATGGAAGGAGGAAGGTGGAAGGGTGAGAGGTCCATGTCGAACAACGGTAATTCCGAGAAAATAGACGTTTAGGGATGCCCGTCGATATTGAGATTAATGATTAATGGAGTGGCATTCGGGTTTCCAGTGTCGTTTAATCGCGCGCAATTCCCATCGGTGATGATGGCGCATTTGCAAAAAGCTCGTCAAACTCGCACAAACATGATTTTACAGCCGACACCTTATAGGCATATTTAACCAGGCATCATTGATCGTAACATTAACGCGATGAATATTCTAGCGACGCAGTGACATCAATGCTTAATCCGCGTATAGTGCGGTCGGACATTTCGATCCGTTTAAAATCCAATATATATTGATACGGGAAACTAATTACGCACGTTGTGTAAATCCCAAATCGTCTGCGAACTTTATTTGACATCGCCAATGATTAATTCATTTTAAGACTCTTTGTCAAGGACTCGGACAGACTTGGCTACAGACAGAAAGATGCCGCATTCCCAATCGGCCATTGACAAATTTAGCGAACGAGGCCCGCGTTAATCCACGGATTACCTGCATATCGATCGGCCCATTGATTGAAAGAGAGACGGTCACGTGCGGCTAGAAATTACGGACCCTAAATTCTACGTAACGAAGTTATAGAGTCATGTGTTGTTAGAGACGAGAGATCGTTTCGGATCGGGGACTGGCCCGACTAGTTTTATTCTCAGGGATGGTCGGCAGCCGATTTTTCCAGTCCCTACGCTGCCAGATGGCAAAATAAATTAGCTGGCCGAATTACGGATCGGCAGCCATCGCACAGCGTGCATCGGCTACGCTTTCACTTCCGGCTTAATTGTAGCTACCGCCCTCCGAATTCTGATCCGTCATCGTGATCCACCCTTCATTTGGGAAGAGAATGATTTAATGTCGGACATTTGCGTCGAATTTTCTCATCGTTATTTCTTAATTATTTCTTAGTATTATCGAATATGACAAAGAGGTAAATATAAGAAAAAGATAAAAGAGACTGCACATAATATGATTCATAATATAAATATATGATAGTACAATATATTCTATTTTTCGCAAAATGAAAAAAAAAAGAAAGAAAAGTAAACTGTACTTTTGTTTTACTATCAAGCCATTAGAGAGTAGTATTTCAAACATTCGATTTTATTTTTGTAACCGTTGGTTTACTGTTTACACGAGAAAATGGTATAAATTCGAGAAATAAAAAGGATAAACAAAAATGAAGATAAATACGCCATTGTTACCAATACTATCACAGTAGATAGTGCATGAAATTAAAATAGTATTAAAAGAAACGTGATATTTGAAAAATAGATAATAAATATATACACGAGAAAACATGGAATTACAATCGGGTTATTGTGAATTACTGTATAAATAAAAGTACGAGAAGATTCATTACAGCATTTGTTAAGCTAAAATAATGTAAGAAAACAACGACTTCATGCTTTCTTACCGCTGTTTGATGTCAGTCTCTTTGCTTAATAACAAGCGACGAATGAATATGGATTTATTGCAAAAAGACATTTTGCACGGAATATTATGCGAAACGTCGGATATTATTATATACTATGGCAAATATTGTAATGGCCATCGAGCGTTTATAGGAAGAAATATTTATAATTTATTTATTGGAAATCTTTCTTCCCTTCTTGATCATCGCACTGTTGAACATTTATCTTCTTTTTTATTTCCTTTCTTTATCAAGCGTGTGCCACTTCTACAATAAGAACGAACTTATTATCGTCTCGCAATAATTCCATGATTAAAATTTAATTTTTTTAAACGGATTTATTTTTCTATTAACAGAACGACTCGTCCGCATCGAAAAATAATAAATGCGCTTTCTTTCACTTAATACAGCAATGAAAAGTATCGTATCTCTGATATGTAGTAATAAATCAAAATTTTCTTGAAGTTTTAAACAAACCAAAATAATTAAAATTTAAATATAAAACATATATATATATATATATATATATATGTATACATATACAGGATGAGGCATTTATATCGAGACACCTAAATATCTAAAAAATAAAGCAAGATAGAAAGAAATGTTTTAGACAAAAGTTGTCCGGTTCTAAGGGGGTCATAAGATGGTGCCATTAGTTTCACCTTGGGTGGAGGCGCTTCGGAGATTTCAATGTCAATCTTGTTTTATTTTCTTTACACCAATTGATGTCTCTGATTTTTTGAGCTTAAAATATTAAGGTAACATTATTACAAAATAAATAATTTTATGAGATATTTCATAGTTTATGTAAAATTATGTAGAAATACAATAATAAAATAAAGTATAAAATATCTCGTAAACTATTGTATTAAACTTTTGGCCATCATATCCCTATAACTTTTTATGCAGAATATTGCAAGGAATCGATTTATGTAAAAAAAAATTGGGGTATTTCCATTTAAAAACTAATGGCATTTAAAACTAATGGCACCATCTTATGACCCCCTTAGAACCGAATAAATTTCGTCTGAAACATTTCTTTCTATCTTTCTTTATTTTTTAGATATTTATGTGTCTCGATATAAATGCCCCACCCTGTATATGATTTATTCCGTTTCTCCAGTGAGATGAACGTAGGAGTGGCGAGAGGGGAAAGAGGGGGGATACCTATTCTTTATAAAATATTTTGCCAGTGGGAGGGGATGGACGGCGTATAACGTGTTATTGTTTTGATACACTGTCATATTGTTATCATTCATACGGTAAAGCTCGAGCAGGAAGACAGCGGCACGAGTCGCTCCGTGTGTTGTCACACGATCTTTCGAAAAACGTGATTATTCCAAATAATTATTACAATTTCCAACAATGATTCGTTCCGTTTTTCTAATGACGTGAACGTAGGAATGGAGATATCTATTCTGTATAAAGTATTTAACATATAAAGTATTTCAACAGTGGATAGGGATTGACGGCGTACGGCGTATAACGTGTTATTGTTTTGATATGTTCTCGTCATGTTATCATTCGTATAACTCGCTCCGTATGTCGTTGCGTTTTACCTTTCGAAAATCGTAATTATTCTAAGCAATTATTATATTATTATTGCGATTAATATTTTATAAACTGTCTCTCCGTTAACAACAAAGTCGTGACAAGTATAAAGATAATGCAATTTTTTTTTGACGGAAAAAATCATAGTTTGATCGTATTTTTAATATGAGTATCCTTATATATGTTCAACTTATTAGGGGAATGGAATGAATCATTGGACGGTGTACATTGTATTATACATACTAAAATAACGAAAACAATAAAATTGTTTACTACAACGATATAAAAGAAAAAATATAAACACGAATAGTTTATCTCTTATCAATTTATTATATTTATAAATTTATAATCCAGAGTAAAGAGAGTGTGAAGGGCAGCGATATAAAATTTTGCTTGCTTCGAATAATTGTATTCATATGTTGTGCCTGAATTCGTTTTGCTTATTTATTATACATATTAATATATGAAGAATGTAACTTTTTTCACGCTTAAAGCGGATCTTAAATTCACCATTGCATAGCCGGATCTGCTAAGGTCACAGAGAAATTATTGCCATTATATGTTTGATTTAACGGCAAATCACGCTTTATTTCGTCGATTTCAGTCGCGTCTGTTATTAGGAATTAATGCTTGGTACGAAAATAAATACGAAACCGCGCTGCGCATTCTTCGACAGCATTTAATTATAAAAATCCATTCGATGTGGCGCATACGCCACCGACATCGTGTTACCAACGCCATACAACATTATTGCCGCCGAGGGTAAGCGCGCGCGCGTCGGTCGTTGCCGGGAATATTACGTCTATATCACCGAACGGGCCTCGCTACTACGGTTATTGCCGGTACAGGACTAGCAATAACTTACTGCGCCTCGATGTAGCGCAATAATTTATCGCTAATATTTTCCAACGTGAACCCACCATCCCTATTCTCCGGCCGTCCCACCGTCGCTACACCCCCATGTCCGCTTTCTGCCTTCTTCGACGCTTCTCCGCTTCGTCGGGGTCGTCCCTTTTCCTCAGGGACATGATTCACGATTCCGGCAATTCACCGCCAACATTTTATGGAACCTGCTATGGAAGACCGCGGGGAGGGAGAGACTGAGAAAGACGCTCTCGCAAAACGGTATGACGCGCGTTTTATGGTAGCTGATGGATACACGATAGGGAGGAAACGAAAATGTCTCCGCGGAATTTGACGGCTGGCGAGTTACGGCGACGAAAAGGACGAGCGATGTAGATGATGAAGAACAGGGACGTGCTTTCATTCGGATTTGATGAGTATCTCGTGGTTCCCGTAGAATTGACGAGCGAGAGTAGGAAGAATGAGAGGAACGAGGGCTGCAACAAACGCCTCGTGGAATTTGACAAATGGTAAGATGAAAACGGATGCAATGCTTCGCGGTGACGAGAGAGCGAAAGAAATATGGCGAGAACGAGGGACTTTAGAGTTTTTTTTTCTGTCGAATATTATATAAGAATATATACGAACATATATAAAAATTGAGCTTTACATATACAGGCTCTCAACAATTCGGAAGCGAATTTTGTTTCAAAATATTTATATAATTTTCAGGTAAAGAATTACGTGTTTATCTTAAAAGACTTGTTAAATTTAAAACATAATGGAAAACTTATATTTACCTATATCCTTTTTCTCACTTTCGTACACTCATTTTTCCTTATATATTATGCAAAATAAGGGATGATGCACGTGCACCTGTTAACACCTTCTTGTTTACGTCCCGGCTGGGGCTGCTAAAAATTATTACCTTCAGAACCTAAAGTGTCAACATGTGTTCTTGGGAACATTGTACAGCAAGACGCGAAGAAACAAGGTTCAAGAGACAAATTGTTTTCGATATAGGGCGATGTGGAAGACGCAAAGCAGAAAAAGAGCGAAGAGTGAAAACCAGAAGGGTGATGTTCCACGAAATTATATCCGCTTCGGAAAGAATGGGAAAAGATGATGTTGTAGAAAGGAGAAAGCACGATAACGTTTTTATGGAATTCGAAAGACTCGCAGGATCGACAATTGCGAACGCAACGCTTGGAAAGAGTCGTTGCGAAGAGATTAAGTTCCACTGAATAGCGCGGGTTACATCGACAATACGGATGAAGAGGAATCGGAAGAATAAGGTGGTAATAAAGAGAGAAAGGAGAACAAGAAAGAGAGAGAGAGACGCGTGGCATAAGACGGGGAAAGTTTCATCGAACTCGAAAACTGTGAAGAGTCGTAAGAGAACAGAAAGAACAAAGACGTACGATGACAAGAAAAAAAAAAGAAAAAAAACATGCGATGAACAAAGAAGTTTTATGGAATCTGAGAATTCTGGAGACAAGTTGTAAGAGGAGACGACTATGGGAGTAGGAGAGAGAATGAGAGAGAGAGAGAAACCCGATGAAACCGTATATAACTCTTGTTCGGTATATTACAAGATAACTTATGAGCGGTCGAAATGCGTCAAGCGGATAAATTTTATAAGCTCAAAATCCCGAAAGCAGATCCTTTTCTGAAAGAAGTGTTAAAGTGATAGTATAAAAATGAATACTCTTACATGTTCTCAGAGTTAGAAGTTAGAATTACATGTATTATCGTTATTATTATATTTATTTTGTTAAGCACTTTCAAGAAATGCCATTACTTATAAATCAGTATAGAACAAGAAAATTACGTAATTTAAGTAATTTATTCCTCAATATTAGATGATACAATGGGAAAATGGGAAATATAATTAACGTTTATTTCGACGTTCTCTACAAATTGATTTGTATTTATCGATTACTATCGGATGTTGTCGTTTGATCGAAATTTGTGTCGCCAACATTTTTCAAAAATGATATCAGCGCGATGTGTATTCAGCTGACGCCGTACATTTGACGGCGTACGAGGCGTATATCTTGCAGCGAGAAATGAAAGAACGGAAAAAAAAGTGGGAAAAACGAGAAGCGCGATCGACGATGCGGAAGGAAAGGACGGAAAACGTGTCGTTGAAGATGAGCAGAGGACGATAGATCGTCCGATCATCGTGCGTTCGATCTGCAGCGGCGAAATTTCATAATCTCCGACACGCGCGTGTCGTCTCCGTCGAGCAAGGGATTGAAAAACGAAGGACGACCCAATAACGTGTTCGGAACGTACGGGACAGGGTAGATCCGATGTCGTGCATCTCGCGGAAAGATCGTCTTTCCTTTCTCGTCTACCTTCATACTGCCGCGGAAATCTATCATTCTCATTTTCGCTTCTCACCGTCGAACTTTCGCGTTTTAAAGTCGAGCGAACGACGTTTCACTCGCGATACCATTTTTGCGGAGTTTTAATCGAGTTTCGAGCTTACGCGCCGCTGTGTCTCGTTAAGGGACGAGTAAATGTAGGAAGTTTCTCGAGGGAAGCGCGCGGCAGGAAAGGGTAAAAGTGCTCATTCGCGCGAAGAGAGATCATAACCGTTCCACTTAGGAGACTCGTCTTCATCCTCGTCAGCTCCTTTCCGAATCACCCTCGAGTAATACTCGATCTTATCTTCGATTCTCCTCGATTCTGTCTGATCAGACGCGCACGCATATTCTTTCATGTAATCAGGAGGATATCAGCATTTCTTTGCACAATTTTTTAGCAAGATTGATAACGTCGATTTAACATAAATTAGATTAAAATAAATATAGATAAAAATAGATTTAAAAAGTTGAAATATATTGCACTATTGAATGATATAATAATGATATATGAAAATTAATGAGTGATGATAACAATAATAATTAGTATCTAATTTGGTCGCATTAATTAAATGAATCTTGAAGAACGACGTTTTTCCCTTAAAGAAAATTAGATACAATTTAGAAATGTAGAGTTCAAATTTCTCTATTCTTTCAAAGAGTCCCGATTATACTGAGCAATGATGCGTAATGAGAAAACGGATCTTTTTATCTTTATTTTTGCCATTTGATAATCATTCGAAATATTCTTTGCGCACTGCCGCTTTTGCTGCGGCTTCTCTGTGCGCGGATTCTTTTCTTGGAAGGTCTACGGGGTGTCTCGTTGCTTTGAGAAGAAAGAAGAGTTACTGAGAAAGGGTAAAAGAGGCAGGAAGGATACGGCAGGGAGGAGTTGAGGATATTACGTATCCGCTCGTATCTTTCAGCTCGATTTCTTCCGATATTCCTCTGTCTCGTAGAGGCCGCTCGGCCTTCTGAATGGGTATGAAAATTATTACACCCGCAGGGCAGGCGCATTTTCCGTCGGCGATTATTTATCGACACCCGTTAGATAAAGTACTAGTCTTCGGAATTCAATGGAAATCCCAGTCATCGCTGAAAACGCGGCCAACGTAACAACGTATGCGTATTAGGCGCCAATATTTTAAATTCAATGTTCTCGCGATTCAGAAGAGCAGTTATCATCGATTCTACTTATTGTTAGAAATTTAGGGGGGAAGATAATCTCTTTTGTATATTTGAGAGATTTTGTTCCTACAGTGATAAAATCCTTTTTCCTTAAAATAAAAAATACAATACATTATTCCAAAGGTTTCATAACAAATAAATTCATAACAGATTGCATCTTGATTTAAAAATTTATTTTTATTTTTTTTGCATATCACGTTTATGTTACAATAAATCATTAAAGAATTAATGAACAGTATGATTATGATATAAAATTATAACAGATATCTTGTTCGATAATTCTTCACATTTGATCCTTATTATAATTTATTTCTGTTTGTATATATTTACATACAGAATATGAAATATAAATTCCTACTATACGTACGTTTGAAAAGTCGGTCACTGTTAAATGGATTTCTCTTGACAGAATTTACACTTTAAAGTTTAAAGTTGAGACCTCCAAGTTGAATTTAGTATCGAAACGTGAATACCTATCTATCAAATTAAAATTTAACTGACTTCGATTTGAAATATCAAACGAATCGGTCGAGCTGCATTGTTGTAGTCCGGATTAATTTGAAATATCCTGCAATTTCGAGAACAGTGAAAAGGAAGTAATAACGAATCTTTTAGAACTTCAGTTAATTTCACAATACAAGAATCTCAATGAATATTTTTATATTTAGAATGTTAATAAATATCTCTCTTTACTATATCGTTGCGCTGGGGGATACAGGGGGTTCTTTTTATTACCTAACCGGATGTTTGCACAAGTCGGAAGCGATACTATCCATGACGTCGAAGCAGAACAAAGTATAAGGTAGAGGCATAAAATTGAGTCAAGTTAGTGTATAAGTTATGGATATTGATAGGAAAATATACGTACTATACTGCTCCCTCGTTTAAATCTTCTTACATTAAGCGCTTTAAAAAAATGGCTTGTGATATTTGCGAGATTAATATTTTACTGGGGTATTGGGATAATTCCGTTGGTACTCATTGTAAATGTGTAAACTTTAAGTATTCGCTGATCACGAATATTTTAAGTGTGATGGAAAAGAAGTAACAATCATCTATAAATCGAGGTCTCCTTCGTTAATAGAAAGAATTTAGCTTAAAAATATGGCGCGCGAATAAAAATTCGATAGTATGTAGGAACGAGCGCTTTTCTTGATTATCACGATGGAAATGGAAATCTGGATTTCCTCAGAATGCCGGTAGAATTAGTAACGATCGGCGATAACGTCGCCATCGTTGGAGAGGAATTTTAATATTACGGCTGTCAAATATCCGCGACAGTGCACGCTTAATTTATCTTGGCACGCGCTAAAAACACTGCGATTATTTCAATTTATTCTTTTAAGGAATCCGAAAAAAACACGCGCATTAAATACTATAGCTGCGAGTGGAATTTGATCTGTATTCGCGAAGCGTTAATAACAACCAGCAATGCAAATAAACGAAGAAGTCTTACTCGTCATTTCAGTTCACACAAACTTCGTCTCCCGATGATTTTTAATTCAGCGTTAAATATTGAAAAGGCGATAAATGAAGTTGCATTCCTTGAAATTTCTATTTAAGGAAACATCGACTATAAATCTATCAAAGAAATCGTTAACAAAATTTGATACAAGATTGATAGGTCCTTGTATAATGTAGTACGTAAGTTCGGGCAAAACAATTATTTATCTCTTCGAAAAGTTTCCAACGATCACCCGTGATAGCAACCGGAAACAGGTTCTCGTGCCAAACTTCGTGCCGAACTTCTGGCTTAATGTAATTATTTACTATAGCGTACGCTTGTTATAAATAAACTAGTAGAGTCGTTTTTGGACGGCCCGTTAGCTAGCGGCAGCAGCTAAAGCTCTCGCAGTTGCTCGTCGTCGAGAAGGACTTGGTGAGTTTAAGGACGAGACAACAGAGCGCACGAGTGCGCGCGCTAATGTCCTAAGTGCAGTTATCTAAGAGTGACTTTTAGGAGAATCGGTGTCTCAAAACTATCTCACGAACATCCGTTAGGCGGAGATGCTTGAACGTGGATAGAAGAAAAGGAGATGGGAGGACGAACACACGTAAGCGTTGTCAATTGATAAGTGCGCGCGCGCGAAGAAGGCGCGAACGAATTTTCTACGAGATTAAATGCAAGAGGGATCGCCTGCGAAATATGCATTGGCAAATGTGTGGGGTTCGAAGCGCGGGGGAAAATAAAGAGATCATTTGGAACTGATATAATTCCATTTAGTCGACGATAATATTTTTCTATCCCATTATTGCGCGAATATCATCGATGATACTGTTTCGAAAAAGGAATCATATCAAATTTATGCAATTGTATTTTAACTTCGGCTTTCAAACAGGTAATATTTTACAATAAAACTCGATCTCGATGATAAATATCTTTGTTACCATATACATTTAGCATGAAATATTATGTGAACACACACGAAATCTGATAATTATATATATATATCAATATTTAATACGTGATAAAATAACTGTCTAAATGGATATAATTCAATATGAGCTGTAAAATAAATAAGTTTGTACGATACCATATAAATCTTGTTAATATTGCGCACATAACGACGATAAAAATTTCATTCTCGAGAATCGAAGCATCGCGAGGTGCAGTAACGCCAATGGCACGATCCGAAAGTATTCTTCGAGAGTCGCCGCATCTTTATTTCCGATCGGCAGACGAAAGAATTATCTGGGAATTGATGGATCACCCGTTAGCGAGCGCATTCGCCGACTGCAAATAGTCGCTCGTGGCCTCCGGAGGTAGGTCGGGAGCTGGTGGGTCGGTAACGCGGGCGGGATGGGCTATAAGGTGGTGCCTTCAGCCACGAAGAAGCGCAGTGAAGCGAACACGTGATAAGGGCCGTCGCCGACACCGCAGCTCTAACGTCTCGCTGGAGTAGTGTGGCCCTGGGGTGGTCGTAGGGGTTGAAAACGTCGGAGCTTGGGACCTTGGGTGCGAAGGGGACAGCCGCAATTTATTCCAATATTTAGAACGAGAGCCGAAAGAATTAGCTCTTCGGTGGATCCCGGCCTTCCCCAACGGTCGCACTTTTCACCCTCGCCATTCTCTCTCTCTCTCTCTCTCTCTCTCTCTCTTTCTTTTACCGTTTCCGCCCCTTTTCGTCGGTCTATCGGACTTTCAACGAGTCGTTTATACCATTGCTTTACCCCTTTCGGGTCGGTGTTCATTGTGAAGTCGTTTGGGATGAGGCTCGCCGCAGAAGGACACCGGACTTTCAGCCTTTACTACTGCAGCTGGAAGTTTTCAAAGTCGCCGAGGGAATTTTGTGAGTCAAATTACGGAAAGGAGAGTCGAACGAGGGAGGAGGGGAACAGATACCTCGCGGATATTTCAGGGGGAAATGTTTCGAATGCTATTTGCTGAAGGATCTGCTCGTTCGCGCGTAACTAGCAATTTTCGAGCTTACGCAAAGGTCTAGATCTAGATAGTTTCTACATCGATCTTCAACGAGGAAAGATTTCTTCTTATTTGTATTTTGAATCCGCGTATCGCAACACAAACGTTTACAGAACAAAATTTCTCTTTACTTTGCCATTATCTCTTTCTTGATATTTATTTAATATTCAATGAGGAAATATTTAATGGAGAAGATGAATTACTTAAAAATATGTTCTAAAAATCATCTCTTTTATTAGCTTATTTAGATTTTATCAATATTTAATTGTTACAGTACAATGTTTTTTCTTATCGAACGGATTTCATTATCGCGTAATTCGGCGTGGAGAATTTGAGCGTGAAATAGTATTCGCCAAAGTTATCGTCCATGGAGTAATGCACGAGTTCCTTGGCTGATTTATCCCGAGAAACGACCTTTTGAATCCGGACCTTGAGATACTCCATCGCAAAACTTAGCGCGTCCGCGAAATTATTACACCTTGCTTGCGAAAAGAAAGAACGGAAAGACTTAGGGGAAAAAGTTTCCCGTCTTGAAAAACTCTTTAAAAGCAGCTACGGCTAGCAAATCGGCATTTCACATCAATAGTCATCAAGCATTAGTTATTCGAATACTATGAAAGAAAAAAGCACTTTTATTTTATCGCGAGAACTAAATATTTGACAATAGAGCTACAAAAGTACATTATTACAATAGAATAACTGCGTAATTGCATATATAAATAGGAAAAATGATATTATCATATAATTATAATCTATGTTGCGTAAAATATATTCTGTTAATTGCATATAGCAATTTTTTTTACTGTTTTTACTGCTGCAAAAATATATCGACTATATGAGAGTACAGACACAACACATTTCCTGGAAGAGAAATATTAAATTTTCTTGTAATTACTGATAGTTTTAAGAGATACTCTCTCTCTCTCTCTCTCTCTCTCTCTCTCTCTCTCTCTCTCTCTAATCTCGTTATTAATATACCTCTCAGATATAATTAAGAAGATTGAAAATAAGATGAAGATACCATCATTGAACTTTGTCACAGACGGAACGTACACTGAGACTCAACATTCAAGTGATGTTGTAACCTCGAGATTTAAATTTATCGTCGGTCTCCGAGAAATCCTTTCTGAGCTTATTTTGACAAGCTCTCGTCGGGGTTAATTCTATTCGCGTACTTCTCCCGGCGCGCAGCGTATTGCATCACCGATTTCGCAGAGCTTTTTTGAAAATTGCCACGATTTTACGCGAGCTCCCCGATCGCGTCATCCTTCGTGAAATCCTTTTATACTCCTCAAATCTCCGCCCGAAGCTTTCCGTCGCAAAGAAGCTCGCTGAAATATCTTTTCACGGTCATCGCCATTTTCGCGCAGACTTATCTCCCGTCTCGGACCGCTCCGAGGTTTTCCCACGCTATCGCTTAATTTTCTCCGCCTCTTTTCCGCCTAATAAATACCGTCAGCTTTTTGACAGATTCCCGCAACCAGCGACTGCAGTCCGACTTCTTCATCTGTGCTTTGCTCTTTAAACATTTGCAATTTTCCCGATTTTCTTTCCCTTGCGTCCCGCGCGTTCAAAGTTTTCCCTCTGCGACAAGCGCTTTCCATTTCAAGGTTGATTATACTTTCAGTGGGGCGTTAGGGATGATTTTTCAAATATGCATAGGAGCGCTAGTTTCATGCCATATCTTCGCTCCAGTAAGTCTGCTTCCGAACTAGGGCGATGGGCCACATTGTAGATTACAATTGAGATTTGCGGCGGGAATATATCTTGTATCAAGCTCACTTTAGCATTCCAAGATAGTACTCGAGTGTAAATTGTAGTACAAGAAATCAACAACTATTAATTTTATGATTAAAATAATTCTTATCCGTTATATAAATTTTATCCTTATTAGAAATTATTAGATTAAATTATGAAACGTAGAGCAAATTTACGAGAACGCTTAGCTACTTATTACGAAAGAAATTTCGAACCAATAGAAAAATAACTGAGCAGTTCTTTTACTATTCTAATGTTTAATCTAAATGCGTTGCGAATATTTATCTTTGTAATTATTTCGCGAATGTCTCGAGTTGCGGGAATGTAATTTTCAACTGTGTACGTTCAGTAATTTCACGAAAGCGAGAAAACGATCCGCATTCTAAACGTCATACTTGTCGTCGATCATTTGATAATATTACTTACGGTTGCCTAAGTAAAGCAAATTATATAAGTTTTGCCTTTGAGGCGAACGAGCGACTCGAATTTATTTGTTCGATATTGCATTTGAATCTAATTGGTTTTGCTCACTCGTGTTAATAACTCGCGAATTAAAATGTTACTGTTTGAACCGGACGGTGGAAAAAATGCGGTGGAAAGCTCCGATATTCGTAAATTACATGTGTAAGTTCATTAGGAAAACTTAAACCCTCGCAAAAAGCCGTCCAACGAATAAACTAAAAGGCTTACGTTAAAAGCATAGTTGGTTGCATGGACTATGTGCATTTCGCACGACGTGTACTTTTCGCGGAAATTTAATATAATTCTAAACTGTTTAATTATTTTTGGACAGTGGGATCTGAAAAAGTTGAATTAAAACATACGTCAAATAAATAGCTTTTGGCTACAGTTCGACGAGTCGGACGTCGAAAATCACTTTGTCGTAATTGCCTCTCGTTCGTTCGTTTCAAAGCCTATTTTAATACAATTCGTTCACTATTGTCAAATTGAATTGCGCCGCAAACGTTTCGACGCATACTCTGATTCGTTCCGACATCACTGCGTACTTTCGATTATTGCGAGATTTAATTAACACTGTATCGTCAATCAGTTAATTAAATGATTAAACCTCGATGTTCTTGGATGATACGACGGATTAAATGAGAGTCCGCCCGTAATATCATCCCTTGCGCGAAGATCGTAAGCTGGTTCAGCAACTGCACTTTCATATGGTAATATTTGCATTGGGATTAGAGACAAGCGCTATTCGCATTAGGTTAATTGCTACTCCATGTCGCAAATAATTATGCTATTATCAAAATACTATATATGATCATCAGTATTATATGTATAATATTTTCACAATGCGCAAAATGAGAGATTAATATTCTCTTTATTATTTCGCGTTTTGCAAATTCCGAAGTTGTTGAAAGAAATAATAATATTGATGAAAAAAAATCACGAGAGAACGATGAAAAGATTTTCATCGAATCGCTTTATGAATTTAATGTAGGAATTTGTGAAAATTATAAGAGTGTTACGAATAAAGAAATTGACAGTATACATTATAGTATATATTATTATGTATATATACGGTTGTGTGTATTAATTATTTATAATCCATATATATTGTATATATATAAATTTTTCTCAAAAAACGATGTCAACGAGCGAACAATTTTTCACTTGCGATATGTCTTGATTTACGCGAATTTGGATTTATTTCCGCAAATCGACAGGTGGTGGGACGAAAGCTTTCGTATGCGAATATCGGCGGGTTAAATCCGCAAATAATAGATCCGGCACGTCAAGTCCGTCCGTCCGTAAGCCGACAAGGCCCGTTCGCTCTCCGAGCGCGAAACTTTTCTCTCCGCGTGTTTCCCCAATCGCGTGTCCACGATCGATCCCTAATCCCCGTCACATGGTCACATCGCCGACACGTCGATGCGTTCACGGTACCTGCCTACCGTCTGCTCAAAATTGGCAGCCGTAACGACCAATCCGATATCGAAATCTCGCGTTACATTTACACAATAACGCATATCGCACGCGGGTACGCGCGCACTCTCGCGCAATACGTGGTGACGCGGCCTCGCGAGATGATGCATATTGCGCGAATTGCCATCCCAGTAGTCGACGAAGGAGTGTCCATAGACAATGTAATCCCACCCCGAGACAGCTAGGTAAGTGGAGGAGGAGTATAGAGAGGAGAAGAGAAACCGCGCGAGTGTGGTTAAGTATATTACAGAAATTGCCGCGGGTGACTGGTCCATTTGTAAATGAGATTGAGTCACCGGTTACGGGAGTCTCTCGTCGTCTCTTGGAAGATGTACTCGCTAACGGAGAGCCCGCGGCTTATGTGAAACCTGAAGAGGTGGAGAAGGCAGAGGAGAGAGAGAGAGAGAGAGAAGAGGAACGGCAAGTAGACCATTGCTACGAATGAATTTGCCGCATAACGAGTAAAAATTAGATTTACCTTTAAGATGCAGAGAGAGAGAGAGAGAGAGAGAGAGAGAGAGAGAGAGAGAGAGACAGTGAGAGGAAGAGGGAATGTAACGAGAATGGGATTCATGCTGTAATTTGCCCGTCGAGAATATCGTTCTTATATGAATAAACGTGTTTCGTCGGTGATTATTAAACTTTCCACTTTTTTTTTCTGTCGCGAGATTAGAATTTTGATGGAATTTAGTAGACGAAACACGTGATTGTGTTCACGTTAGTAGAATTTTTTTTTATAAAACTTTTTACTTAAATATTCATTTACTTAAATAAATAATAAATAAGTAAATAAATGAAAGCTTTTTTTTCGTTTCAGATTACATTCATGTTATCACTCCCATAATGATAGCAGGAATGTGTAATAAATTTAAGTAAACAGGACAATACAATAAAATCTCGCGTTGTCGCATATTTATTTACGATCTTTTAATCTTACTTCAAGAAGATTTTAATATTCACTCTCTTTTCTTCATTCCATACTGTACAACTTTGATCTCTATGTTACTTTTCGATAAACATAATAATTTTAATGTTGCTTTAAGTATTTTGGTGAAAAAATTTTTATTTCTTTTCTGCGATTTTCTTCAAAACAAAGCAAAAATGAGCAAATCTCTTTTTTTTTTTTCTCTCTCAGTTTATTGATCCTCCGTACGCTCCCGAAGTTTTGACATTCAATTTCGGGACAATCTGTATAATTTCTACTACGAATAGACTGGCTCTAGATTCATATACCGTTGTATTTTTAGCTTTTAACGGATTACCCGAACAGGAATTTTTCCCATTGCAGTTAATAAATCTAAATGACATGCGTGCGCGAGCATTTCTATTGTCCGCTTTCTGTTGTATATGTGAATCGCAGTATCTCTCGGATCATACTGATGAATGGAGTGCAATCTTCTCAGCCAGCATTCTCACAGAAATAAGACCACTTTCGCTTCGTTATCGTGCGAATCGCGCGACATTGTTCACGATCTTTCTTTTTTTTTTTTCTTTTTTACTTTTTATAAATATCCATTTCTACATGGTTGTTAATGGTTAGCTCGAAGGCAACATTTTTCCGTGCCGATAGTATCGAGCCATGAGTTAATTAACGCTCGGGGTCTTGTTTTCAGCCACCTTCCTCGCGCTCATTTTTACGAGCAAAGTCTGTTTATACGAGTGGTCGTTAAGCAGCTTGTAAAAAAACTATTCCGGAACGCATGGGATTTTTGGCGAGGATGTAACCAAATCGAGCATAAAAATATAACGAAGATGACTCTCTCATTGGGCCACGCCCAAATGGCTGTTTTAAATTATTTCTGAAAAATGTCGATAGTCAAAATAATAGTAAAAATATGCTAAAGTAATATTAAATATTTTTTTTTCTTAAAATCTATACGATTTTGAAAAGTTCTGTTTTAATTTCTAATTTCACACATACATGTAGATTTTTCGCCGTACAAAAGCATTTCTTCGCATTAAATTACAGTACACGTATCGAGATCATGATCGTCAAGATAATGGGAAATATACAAAACGGAAAAAAAAAATAAATAAATAAAATAAAGATTGCACAAAGAAAAGAAAGAAAGAAAATCTCGTAGAATAACGTTTCTTTGGAGGCGAGAAGTGGTGCAAGGATGATATCCTGATCTAAACGTAACTATACCCCTAGGGAAGCGAAAAATGAAATTCCTAGCTATCTCGATACGTGGTCAAAAATAAAGTGAGCCTCTTTATCCAGCTGGCTATGGGGTAATGGGGTGAAAGGGGCGGAAAACTTTTGTGGAATATATACGTATCAGCTCGAGATAAAACAATCTAAACAATTTTAAGAGAATTGTATTATTAATATGTTTGATAACATTTTTTATTAGAATAAATCAATATATAGATATTAATATAAAGATTAAAAATGAAGAATTATTATTTTATAGTATCTAAGTTTAAAAAAATTAAATATAATTAATAATATTATATATATATATATATATATATATATATATATATATATATATATATAATATTTAAATAGCTATACTCTTTTTAATCGTAATGTCTTATTCGCATATCTTATTTGAGACAAATTAAAAAATATTTTATATTACCTATAGTAACTTATGATTTATCGATCTATGATAGCAATTTGCGCAAACTTTAATCGATCGCGAAAATCGAAGAAGACACTTGCACACTATTGACCTTGCAATAGCCCGACGGCCGATCTGCGCGCTTATTTAAGAGAAGGTAGATGAAGTTTCATCGTTGCCGGAAAGCAGACGAAATTTTTCCGACGTTAAACACACTCGCAGACGTAGCAAAGTGATCTCGAGAGCACGAAATGAAAAAAGTTAGCAGCACGTGCTTTTCGCGCACCAGGAAGGAAGGAAGGAAGGAAGCACGAATAATTCGCGCGGGTGCTTTGGCTAAATCGGTGCGGTCGCTCGCTAGATAGATCTCATCTCCGAGGTCAGGAGCGAGTATCTCGCAGCCTTGTCTTCGAGAATCTGTATCTGGGATGTGATCGAAAATATAATGAGTTAGTTATATGCGACCGAGGGATATCTCTCGTTGCGCGGCGGTAAAAAAGCAAGGAAGGGTCGTTACAAGCGAAACGATCATTTTGCTCGATCGCAGCGGAGCCCTCTTCCTTTTCCATCGCGTCAGTGGAAGGGCTAAAATGGCTAGCGAGGATCCGGGGTGGTTTGTAGGTGCAAAGTGGGTACCGGTTGCCTGCCGTGGCATTAATGTCGGGATTAGATCGGGTGCCGTTAGTCTGCGCCGATGCCGGCGGATGCGATCCGGAACTCCATCCTAGCGGACTGCATTCCAGAATCGAACATCCTGGAATTATCAACATACAACCCGCCGCTCTTCTCTCCTTTACCTTACCTTCCTCGTTTTCTCGTCACCGGCGATCTAGATTCTTACTGGTGTGTTCATTCTCGCGCACTCGGCTTCTAGCTACTCTTTAAACAGTCTAGTGGCAACCAGAGGCGGGTAACAAAGTGAGGATGCGGCAGGAAGAGGCGAGAAAGCCGGGATGGATGGAGAAGAAGGGGGACCATCTAATGGGATATCGATATATTCATGGAGGCTCATCTCTAGCAGTCTCCTTTTCCCACCTCGAGAGCAACGGGTACTCTCCCATTCTCTGGTGCATGCCAGGGTGAGATAGGGTGCTAGGCTAATTGTTTTCAACCCCCTATCGCCCTCCTCCTCTCCCACCGCGCTCGTTGTCATCGCCTTTCCATTCTCGCTCAAAGATTGTAGATCTCTTACCCTGTAGTCGTCGTCGTCGTCGTCGTCGTCTCTTTTCATCTTCCTGCTTATTCCTGCTCTCTGCCTTACGCTTTCTTTCTCTTCTCCCTTTCTTTCTCCTCTTCTTTTTGTTCCTGCTGCGAAGAAAACAAACTACCATCGTCGGCTGAAAGGATCATCGACGCTCGGCATATCTTACACAACGAGCCTGCTTCTTTTTCTTTAGTTTGCAATACAATAAACGAACTCCGCCATCGACGGTAATTTGACTTTTCTCGAACGAAGTAATTAATAATATTCGGCGACGAGGAGCGACCTGATTGTTCGTCGGGCGACGTTGCTTTTTTTTCTTTACTATTGTTGCTATCACGCTTATGCTTTGTCGTCTTTTTTTTTTTTTTTTTTTTTCAATAGATATACGTGCATTTGCTTACAATGGAATGAAATCAAAAATTCTCTCAAGTGAAATTAATTTTATCATACTTTGGCGTAAATCAAAACTACAATTAATAACGAGAATATAATTGCGTAATTATTATATAACATAATTATGCATAATTAATATAAAACTTTTATAATTTATTGATTTTACAATATTTATTACATAATACTATCGTAAAGTGAAAGGAGATAAAAAAAAGAGAGAAATTGCATCTTTTATATAATTTTTTATTATTTTTTTATGGAACACGCACGAGTATCAATTCACTGGTGGTGTGACCGGTCATTCACCCAAGATCTGAAATAGAAAAAACGTAAAAGATGGGGCGGGGGCGGTGGGGGGAGGGGGGGAGTATGTAATACAGAGCGCGACAAATACAACGAATTGGGGCTAAGAAGGGGATCAAGGGATTAAAAGGGAAAATCGCGAATGCCAGCCAAAAGCGCGCAAAGTTCGGTGCGCTTCGATCCAATTCCCGCTCGACTCGCGGGCATCGAAGGTATTCTACCGAATTGATTGAATCATCCGGTTCCACGATTCCTTCCGACATTCTGCTCGGATTGCCGGTAAAGCACTCTTACCACTCGCGCGATTTCAACGGATTCCTAGGCTCGATCAACACTCGTACGCTTTGCCGAACGACGCTTCAAGTTTACGTTCAAGTTCTATTACAATACTATATACACGAAAGATGTACGAAACAAAGCGCCGAGTATGCCGTTGCATGTAGTGCTCCATTACTCTGATGACTATTAATGAAAAAGTTTCCGATGACGAGAAAGCAATGAGCAATGGGGCGTATACGACCCATCCTGGCGTCGCTATTTCTATTGATTAAGCAAATTTATCGATAGTTCTTAACGCTTATTTATCGCGATAGTTAAGATTTGACTTGTCATCTAAAAAATAGGAATTGTAATTTATAATTTCAAACAATATCTTTTCTAGAATTGCGTGTACTGTTTTGGTATGTAATAGCTATGTCCAATCAGACGCTATTTAAAAAAAAATAATTTTATCTCGATATTTTTGGCATTTTACAGCCTTTTTCGTGTCAGGTATTCTTCTACTGACACGAATACTAGACGAGTAACTATTACTATTCGCGCATCTTGATTACGAATAATCCGTTCTGGTCAAATTGTAGTATGCGCGCTACATATATCCGCGTACCCAAATACGGTTGATTGTCTCAAAGCGGGAACAAGAGGCACATTGCCTGCCAATTAGCGGGCGCGCGCGTGCACACACACACACACACACACACAAAGTTACCGTATATCAAAGCGCGCGCACGTCGGAAATACCACGGTCGCGCGGAAAAGAGCCTGCGGCCGTAATCCGCCTCGAGGCCGTTAAGCGCGAATAATCTCTAGTGAAATTGAAATGTAACGATCACTACCAGACAGCGATCCGGGCGTGTCACCGGTTTGTTACCGGCGCGGAGACTCGTCCCGTGAATATTATCGATTGTCTTCCGGTCGCGCCATTAATTAGTGAAGTATACACGTGCAAAATTATTACGGCACCCTTAAACATCGCCGGAAGGAGCTCCGAGACTTGACTGACCCTGGTGCCTCGTGGCAGCCAGGGAATTAGTAGCCTCCGGCTGTTTAATTCGCTCACTTGTGTTTCCGCTATAGAATACCATGAACCGCATAACTACCGTATCCAACGACCACCCTTTACCCTTTCTCTCTCTCTCTCTCTCTCTCTCTCTCACACTCTCACTCTGTTTCTCTTGTTATCTTTCTTCGTATTCCGTTAACATAACGCTACACCGATATATTCAAGAATGCCATCAAGCCACGCGGAGCTACCGCAGCAGGTAACACGTTTCGTGAAATTTATGGGTCTTTTGAACGGGTCCACTCCATTATTCGCTCTGAGAATTATTCGCGAGAGAGATAGGACGAATACGCTGTAGAACGAGCTCGACTACTTCCGGCTATTTCTTCGCCTCTCTCACTCTCTCGAGTTTCCTTTCGTTCTACCGGGAGCGCTCTCTCCTCGACACTCTGGAAAAGTATCGCGCTTCCCGAGCTTTCCGGTGACTAATTAGAATAAAGTCGGGCGAGAGCTCGCGCCGCACCCCGGGGCGAAATAAGGCGTTTAATCCGCCGCAATTTCCCGCGACGGCGATTCCGGATGATTACGCAAAATCGCGCATGCGGTCGTACGATTTTCGGGAATTGCTCTCGCCGGAGATTGGACATTTCTTCTATTTTTCGAGACAGAACAGACTGACGTTGTTATATTCGCGGTCGTGTTTTATTCGATATTTAATTCGTCAGCGAAATTGAATCTTCCCTCGCTAGAAATATTTCAGTGTATGCATTTTTTTCGCCGAGACAAGCGCGAGAAGATGAGCCACTATCTTGTTGCCGCGTGATACTTTATAACGTCTCACAGTGTTTTCTTGGCAAATAAAACCGCACTTCGCATTGCTTTCGATGGAACGGATGCTTTTAGAGACAAGGATAGCCTTGCTCTTGTGGATATGTGGGATAGGACACTTTGCCTGGGTGGTCCTTCCGATCTATTCTGTATAATCTTCCACACTATGTGACGAGAAAGTGCAAGTGGAGAAGCAAAATGATGTCTTGGACATCTAGAAGAGATTGCGGATTCAAAAATCGCTTTACGAAACGTTCGACCACGATAAGCTGCAGCCTATAATAAGCTTGAATTTACATTTTTTTCATAAGGCAAGATAGTCATTTTATTATTGTCCACGCTCTCTATCTGTTTCTCTTCCATGCTCTCGCGAGATTTCACGGGCTCGTCTTTATGCGCGGAATCTCTGTAATCTTTTTGTTTCACGGCAAATCACGTGAGATTTGAAAAGATTCGAGCCCGTAATCCTGATCCTTGAGGGTTAGCCCGAAAGCCTCGGGGCGCGAATAAACATCAAAATGATGAGATTATAAATGAGCGAGAGAAAAATATATTTTTTTTTTTAAATTTACGATATTCCACACATCTTGATAAATGTAAGAAAAAAAGATGACTTTATTAAGCAACATCTAGTGTAATATATATTACACATATATACGTGTGATTGAAATTATTTTAATAACTGAATACTCACTATATACACACACATACATACGTCCTCTCTCTTCTTTTCTATATGCGAAAAAGTTAAATATATTTAATTTTTCAAAGGCATTGTCTCGTGAATTTAAAATTCTTTTCTAAGTTTTTTATCTATTTTTTTTTTTTTTTTTTTTTTTTTTTTTTTCATAAGGCTAAACAAAAATAAGCATTTATGAAAGAGAACTGACGATAAGTGAAGTATATCCAAGAATTATGGATTCGATCAATGAGCCAGCTGACAGAATCATCTCGTAGAGTATCTTCCGTCCCTGAATCCTATAGGGTATTGTTCACGCTGGTAGAGATTGTCGGCCGGCAAGTTCATTTTCGGAAAATAACTTTTTACGAGCGATCTGATAAGTTTTCTTACTCTCTGGATGACGATGGGAGAGATTTTGCGGATACGATAAGTTCTTACTGTCGAGGCAATTCCTTATTGGTGGGGGTATCAAAGAACGAGGGGTCATTCTTTATCATAAGGGCAAAATGATCCTTCGACATGGACCTAAAAGACGAGATACTGCATCGAGTCACGCGATTTCAAGCCATATTTTAATGTCACGATAATTTCATCGATGATATAATCATATCACACGAGATATTAGCTTTGATCAATTGTGCTAATTGATAATGTAAAGATATATATATATATATATATATATATATATATATATATACATATTTTCGATATATAAATATATGACATATAATATTGAAATATAATATAAAAATAATGAGCAAATATAATTTAGCATATTTACCATTGTAATATCTTTATATGTTTATTATTTTGGATATTCAAATAATAACGCGCATTATATCCTATAAATTGTGTAATAATATATTCACAAAATACAAGAAACCGATCTCTTTGTGGTTGATATTTTTATTACGAAAGGATGTTCTTTCTCAATTAAACAGAATACATTATTGGAAGGCGGACTATCCGGAACTTTGTGAAATTTCACACAAAGTATCTTCTACTTTCTTTCGACAATAATTCTAATTCGCTCGTTATTTACCGTGAAACTTCTACAACTGCACTTGGAGTAATAACCGCGATTACTCGAAAACTTCGGTGCTTTCTGGTCTCGCTCAGAATCCTTCTTAAGGAGATCCTTTTTAAAAAACATTCTCTGGGACTGCTGGGGCGCGATGTGACTTTCGTCAAGTGCCAATCTACACGAGCTTTGTGAAAGTACTTTTTACCATATACCTATCTTTTATGTTTTCACTTTTTCGTGTCTCTCTTTCCTTTTTATATAATATTTATATTGATATTAAGAAATACACTAATAGTCTTTTTTAATGTTCTTTGAAAATAAATAAATAGCAGAAAATCTCGGAAATTTAGTATATAAAATAGAATGGCGGAAGGAGAATAAAAAACGGTAAGAAGGAAGCGAAAGAATACTGAAAAAGGTGATTTAAATAGCTACATAGAGTTTAATGGTTTGATATAAATAACTAAGCTGATAGTTCTCTTACTATTTTCGCGGTGACTGCGTTCATATTGCCCTTCTGGCATAACAATGAGCTATCTGAAGATATTTCACTAGAAAGGAAATGAGGAAACGTAGGTTGTGGAAGGTTTATATAAACTACCGACAGCAATCCAGTTGTGTATTCAGATTTCGCGGATTTGCTTTCCATTGCTTGTCAGAATTCAGAAAGCTATATCATTCTTTTCGCGAGAGATGTACAAGGCGTTTTGAAATGTGTATGACAACTTTCTATTAGTTTGTTACTAAAATAATTTTAATTTCATTTTCATTTATAATAATATTTAACCTTGTTTTTGATACACATACGCACATATATGTACTCGTATCTGTGCATCTAATTAACACATATACAGACTATTTTATTTTTATTGCATTAAATTTTTAGGTCATATTCTATAGTTCTTTTCTCTTACTAATATTTATTAGGTATCATATATTGTAATTAAGTGCCGAAGCAAAATGATAAATTTCTCATATATACCATAGATACTTTTTACAATTTAATTTTACCTGTTTTTATCGAGTTTAGTTCGCTTAGTCTAATTCTCTAGTTAGTGAGAAAAGTGAATGTTCGCAAATAAAATATTTTTTTTAATATATAAAATTCTGTGAATATTTTAATCTCGTCAATCGCGCTTGCGAAAAGAATACAGCGGAAAAGAAAAGCCGGAATAGTAAAGTTGAATTATCGTGAAGTTTTTCCTTTAATCTCTCTAACCAATATCTCTCCCTTGCCAATTTTCATAAAACTCCTTTAATATCAGAGTGAGTGGTTTCGACTGCTAAATAAAATTTTTTATGGACTTGCGACATTGCTATGTTATAGATTAAAAACTTGGAATTTCTTATCGTGTTGACAATTTTTCGAGAATTGCTTTCTCGTAGTTTTTCATCCTGAAAGAGATCGGGCTACACATACTGACTCTTCTAACACTAGAATCTTTCTACCTAAGTACTTTTCGATATAACTAACAAGATAAAATTTCAGAACATATTTTTGATCTGTATAAGAGATTTAAAGATTCTTAAAATAATATAAGTTATATCGCATAAATCGTTGTATTATTTTTCTAAAAATATAAATTTGAGTTTTTCTTGTCAAATTTAATTTAAAATACAGTTACTTGACGATGTATTATAAAAATATAAAAATTAACAATTGTATCTTTTATATTAGATAAATTTTATTGCAAACAGAAAAATATCTGCTGAAATGGCAGAAAAGAAACTAGCGATGATACTTTCAGCAGCAAATTTACCGTTCAGAAATCGCTTACGATCGGTCGCAATGTGCTGTCAACATCGTGGTTCCTTATCGGTATGCGGGTTTTCCGTTTGCCAATCGTGCTACGTTTCTCAAGTTTGTCATTGCAAGAGAATCACGCAGGTATTATAACGATCGATTCGAACTTGTCGAGACAAATTTCTGATAGATAAACTCGATGAAATTGATATGGATAAAATAGTGATGAATTTAATTGTATTATTACTTCTATCTAGACAATAATGCAATAATTTCTCTTTTAAAATGTGAAAACTTTCGTAACATTTATGTATATTATAATTTTTCTATGATAGATGGGATATCTACAATATTTTATATGCGAATGAAACCGATTGTATTCCATTTCGAAGCTTCATATTAAATGTTCGCGATCAAAAGCATTCGGTTATTATTTATCACTGGTCATTTGTATTCGCAGGATGACTGATTGAAAGAAAATACGATATTAATTCCGAGTAATTGCTTTATTCTTCGTGATCAATAGTGATTTGCTTTCATCTAGTTTCTATATCTGACATATCTCTCTTGACGACACGTATAATTTGTTGACATTAATACGCTTCACAAAGCTTAAAAATATTAACATTATGCTATTCAAATTCTTTTCGATAGAATTATATAAAATTATATTTTAATTTAAATTTACGTTATTTTATTTTTTTCTATTTCTTCATTACATAATTTTATTATGTTATTTCATATGATTATATACATATATATATTATGCCGCAAATGTGCGAAATACACTATCGCGATTTCTATGCCAAAATCTCTTAGGAAACTTATCATATGGTGCGAAATTTCATCGATTCTCTCTTTTTGAGAGAGGAAACCTATCTATTGTATCTACCTACCTATCTCTCTAGTTCAAAGCGTGCTCGAATGACGAGCGAATCGCTTGGAAGATCGCTGGCAGTGTTGTTCCTATCGCTGGTTGATGCTACTGTTGAGCGAATGGTATAAACGCCGACACGTCACGTCGCCGGAAACTGGGTTCTATCGATTTTATATCAGTTCCTGGCATCACTTCCGGGATACAGCTGTACTCGTACGCGCGCGCTTCTATGCACGCACGTATGTATCGTCGTGCTATGCCATAGACGTGCACCTATCGTACGTGTTCATACGAGGGCATATATCATACGAAGACTGCACATTCTCTCTCTCTCTCTCTCTTTCTTTACAAGAGAGAAGGCGTTAAAGCAAAGTGAAGAGGGAGTAATAGCGAGAGGGTACTGGTGAGACTCTACCTTCGACTTCGGGCACCCTAAAGCCACCCTAACGTCGTGTCGTCTACAATTCGGCTGTGAGTTCGGTGCTCAACTATTGTTCTCGGTTGAATTATGTAGGTCGTTTCAGATCAATCTTACATCTCTCGTCGTAAATTATTGAATTATTGAAGAAACATCATAGATTATAAATAATAAAACGAATATTGAAAATGAAAAGGAACATAACCTTTTGGAGATAAATAGACTTTCGTATCTTTTTAAACAATTAAATCTTAAGTTATTGTAATCTGTGAGTATATACGATAAAATACATTGCTTTTTAATTAACGTCAACTTTCACGATATGGCATTCTGACAAAAATTTATTTCGAGACTTAATTAAATAAATATTAATAAAAAAAAAAAAAAAAAAAAACCCGAAAAGCTGTGTAAAAAGTTATAATCGTCCGATTTTTCTAAAAAAAAAGAATCGATCTCTCAGATTATGTTTTACAACAAAAATATCGGGATAAAGAAAAGATCTTACTATTCTCGAGAACAAGAGTAGAAGAAAGATACGGAGGGATTTTAGACAATCGCGTAAACCTTCTCACGTATGTGGCGCGAGCTATTAAATTGGGGATTTCATCGAAAGCGCTCGTAATCAGTAAGCAAGCATGGAATCGTAAGATAGACTTACCTGAGCCGAAGGAAAATCAGACCTGCCCGTCCATTATCGGGCTCGGTGTCTCGTGAAACCGATTCGAATCGGCGCTCGTTACGCCGCCCTCGGAACGAACGGACACTCGACCCCATTGAAAGGATCTCGAGGGCGTCCTTTCAGACCAGCGATCCTTAATTAATCTGGAAATCGAATCTAGCAGAGGGAGGAGAGAGTCGCGAAGTCGGTGTGCCGATAGATCGGATTGAGGGGTGAGGGCGGTGAATCCGTTTGGCGAATCCGAGACGGTTTATGTGACCGTCCTCTCTTTTGACGGTTTTCTCCAAAGAATCACCCTCTCGCTAATTTCTTCTTTTATTGTTTACCCCATTTCGACTTAACTCCCCTTTCGCGTCTCAAACTCCTCTTATCTCGCCGGCCTTTTATTACTTACACAAATTATGTATCGGGTTGTGATAGTCTCTTTTCTTCTTTGTACAAACTTCAGCAAAGGGAACGATCGAATTACGAGATTCTCGGATTACCAATTGCTCTCGCAATAATTATTGACTTGTTCCTTGATACGACAGCGATTGCAACTCCCGTTAATCGCGATTGTGATAAATATAATATGTTTTAATTTTATGCTTCAATAAAAATCAATACGCTACACTTTTTATATAGAAATGACAAATTAAATATAATTAACATTTGATAAAATTATTGCGTTGAAGAGGGTGGGTATTCTGGTTGAGCGAGAGATATACGAATCAAATTGATTGAAATCATCGTTTTATTATTGTAATTGTTTCGATAATAATGACTTGGTTCGTGTAAAATTGCAGTGGAACAAAAGCGTCATATTTCTTATACTTCGTACATAAAACCTCGCACACGTCATTGAGGAAGATCGGATGTGGGGAATATAGTCGAATTAACCACACATTACTTACTTATACTATACGACGTCGACGTCGCGTCGAGTCGTAGTTAAGATTATATGTACGATCGGCGCGCGCGTGTACACATTTATATTTATATATTTATTAAACTATATACTTCTCTGATCTGGATGTGCGAATGATAGATATCGCTCGGAGATGCGGCTTTTCAGCTGCATAATTTTTCTCCTCGAGAAAATTGCCCCCGCGTTTTCTCGCGCGCGTGTCTCGTGCGAATCCCGATACATCTCATATTACTTTCATCATGTTGTCTCGTCATCGTTCAGTCTCTCGTCCAGTTAATTATACACGATAATTTGTAATGCTAATCCACAATTATACACTATGTACAACATCGGGCGTCCGCGTTTCGACCTACTTTACGTAGTGTTGTATCACTATCGTCTCTCGTGTCTCTCTCCGAGTTATCCGCTATATACGAGATATACGGGGTGTTCTAATACTGTGTATACATGCGATTGAACGTGTACAGGATGCGCGAAGATTCGGGGCATCGAAATGTGTATCGACACACTTGATGCGTCACGCCCTAAGATTACATACATACATACATCCGCGATTAACACATTGGGAGAAATCGACAACGATACACGACACCTTCCGCAATCGCGTGAACAAATATGCACTAATTAACACGAATTTAATAAAGATATTTTCTCGTCGTCGATCAAAAACTAGCTCCCGGATCGACATTAAACGCATAGAAATCTGAGACTGTTGCAACGGATTATGTGAATCGCTAATATTATCCAGCAAATCAGAACCGTATGAAATATTCCGACATTCGACCTTGAAGCACCCCTTGAGACTCCCGATTTTGGGGGTTCTTGGGCAAGACGTTGGTTACTGGCGGCAAGAGTCGCGATTTCGATACTTTGAGAGACCAAGCCGACTCCTGGTAGTGTCGATCGACAGGTCACTGTTAGCCTGCCATCCGAAAAATGATTCCGTTCCAGACGCAACGTTAGGCCCAACCGCGTCGTGGAGACCACACTTCCGTCTACGTTGTTAACCGGCAAGTCTTTGTTTAAAGCTTTGTTTACCTGTTGAACCAATCAAAGTTCGAATTAAAAAAATGTATGTTATTTGAAGTCGACATCTTCAATAACTTTAACGATGTAACAGACTATAACGTTGATGCAGATACTCGCGACATTGAAAGTTAAATAAAAGATACAAAGAAGGATTTAATTTGATTTCTAACTTCAAATTAATTGCAAAATCTTGAAAGAGAAATAGCAAAAGTTATAGAACGCTGTATATATTAATTTTTTCAAGCATTCGTGTTTTTATCGCGCAATGGATATTTTTGTTAGCATTGCAATTCCGATGTGTTTTCGCGAGTTTATTCTCGAGGAGTTAATTTGCGGCTCGTAACTCTGTATTTGTTGAGAACGTGAATGTGTGTGTGTGTGTGTGTAGCCAGTCGGCCAAGCGAAATAAAAACGTCCACGCGAAGTGGCTCTACTTGACAAATTGTCGTTAAATAAACCGAGTATCTTCCCGCGAATGACATGCACAGAGCGTAACATTGAATAATGGAAGTTATGTGGTTCTCTAGTCTGCCGTGCTTGCGTAACAGCCGCGGAAACGAGCTTTTTGAAGATTAATTACGCTTCACCATTCGTTATAAAATTTTCCCTTATTTCATATCGGCCAATTGTACCAGAGAAATTCTAAAATTTCCAGATGACATTTCAGAGATGAATTTTTTTTTTTTCCAATTTCCAATAGATATCTGCTCAAGAAAAATATTGAGACATTAATTTTTGTGTTATAAACTATATTGAAAATCGGAAGATATTTAATTAGAAATCTACATACTCAATTAATAATTGTAAATGAAAAATTAATCTCTATTTGATATAAACAATCCGCAAGTGAGTAAAAAATTAAAAATACAACGCTTTCGCGTATGATACGTAAGAATTCGTATGATATATGAAAAATTGGCGGGCGCTGATAATCCTTCTTCGAACTCATGCGATCTCTCAAAAGTTTAACTGGCGGGAACGCACGCTCATCGACACTCACCTCTTTACCGTTCAAGATGAACGTTAAAACTGCCGGAGGGTAACTCAATCCCGACGTGCACTCCGCTTCGAGGATGTCGCCGATCTTGTAAGAAGGTCGTATTCCGTCAAGTGTCGGGGCATCTTTGGGTGGTATAGCCACGCTCATGTTCGCCTCCATGTAATCTGTTTCGAAATTCGGCCCTTCCGATGATACTTCGCAGCCGTAAGATCCCGCCAAGTTGATCTCACCTTCGTTATCAATTCAGAAAAAAAGATTATATATAAGTTCAAAATTTGAGACAAAAATATTCTCTCTCTCTCTCTCTCTCTCTCTCTCTCTCTCTTTCTCTTTCTCTTTTTTCTTATAAAAATATTTCGAAGATCGTATAAGAGTGTGGCGATAAAACAAAATGATTTTGAGAAACGAGTTGAATTTTAATTCTTTGATCTTGTGACTTGAATATTTCTCTCCGATAATAATAATTTAATAATTTTAAAAATGAAAAAGCAACTAGAGTTACGTAAGAGACTCATGGATGCGACATTTTGTAATTCGTGCTTAACTTAATATTGCGCACCTTTATGAATGTTCGGACTCAGAAGTGTCACTTGCTTGCTGTCACTATGACTGAGGTCGATGTACAAATCGGTAATATTCTGAGGTCGCTTAGGCTTCAATGCTCCCGGCATATATTTAAATATCTCCTGACCGTCTTTATTCCACGTCACCGAATACAGCTCCTTACCGCCGAGATCGTATTCGCATTTGAGCGACACTTTTTCCCACCTTGGATCGGCGATGCTGGGTACCTCCAATCCGAGTATCTTCAGCGTGGCACCTATGTGACAACAGAAAGCGCAGATAATTCGTTTATTTCTTTTTTCTAAGGATGTACTATCGATTTAACTTACAATTAGATTTAAGACGATATTAAATTAAATTAGCTATGAAACTGACTTAAATAAATATATATGTAAACAATGTAAACAAATTTTTTGTTAATACAATTTAGCAATTAAATTAATATTAAGTGAAATGATGATATAAATTTTTGTTTGTTTATTTCTTAATTTTTTCTTATACTAACAGTAAGAGAAATAATATTTGGCTCACATTTATGCTATGTGATGTGACTGTAAAACAATTTCAATAATTTAATTGGTTAATAATTTTAAAAACTCACGCTTTCGAAATTCGAAAGATTTCGCGAAAATATAGTTATTAGTGGAAAATTTTAGCCGCGCGATAAAAATCCCAGGAGGAGAAATGGCTTTGTAATGATCGACGTGTGCTTTATTTATCGCGCATCCACAGCACGATCGGGACAAATACAACGTGTTAATTAAAAATATTCTATCGACCGAACGCAGTCGAGTTCTCCGAAGTGGACTAACTTTAAAACGGGAGTTAATTAATATTATCGCGAGAGCTTCTTCAGTAAAATTCTCTTCTTTTTTCTGTCGATAATAGATACAAAATTTATAATGATTGCAAAATAATTTCGAGCATTACCTAAAAAAAAAAAAAAAAAAAAAATGCAACTATACTATAATATTTTAGAATAGGCAATATAAACAACATTTTATTATCAATATCATAAAATGTAGAAAAATATTTTATTTTAAGTATTAGGTGTTCGTACAGTTTTATTTTAAAACATTATAGTATATTGACAAAATATTGGAGAACAATTAGAAAAATAATATCAGTTGTTAGTTAATTTTTATTTGTTCATATATCTTTTAACATATACATAACGTTTATTGATTTATTTTGACACACAACTATACTATAATATATTTCAGTATAGGCTCTTAACATAGCGTTTATTGATTTATTTTGACATAGAAAATCCAGTTTTACAATGCGTCGGTATTTTATGTCACTTTATTTCATCGCCACGTATTTTTTTGTTAAACAATAATACTATAAAATCAACATGTCGAAAATCTTGTGAGTAATGCTTTACATTTAAATAAATGTATATCCAGTTCCCATTCTTTTTCTTTTTTTACTGTTATCTGTAATATTTTTTACTCATATACGTAAACGTAAAAGTTGTGTTTTTCTATGCGTGTAACTATTTTTTTCTTTCAACCGAAAGAGTTCCCGTCTAGTTAGCAAGTTGTTTTGCGGCGGTTCGACCATTCCCTTCGCGGAACAATAACGAGTCTTTTTAAATAATTTGTCGGCTTTTCAAAGCTTTGTGTTGCAATATAAGCAGTAGTTAAGCGAGAACACAATAGACCCCTTTGACCCTGTCCTGTTATAGTCTGCAGGATATGCAGGGCCGGTTAGCTACTCTGGTACGGTTGGTTTCGGAGTGCAAACTCCCAGGACGCGAAACCGCGGTTCTCGCGCGTGCCTCTGATACGAAGTACTCACTTTGCATTGAATAAAGTGTACATATTGGGATACGAATGCTTCTGACGTGCTCTACATACCGGAAACATAAATATTGAATAGCGCGTCGAATACACAAACACGCAAAACTGCAAATTGTTAACGATAAATAAAAACAAACACAAACTTAATGGAATGCATAGATATCTCTCTACAAATATTATTTATATATATATCATACATATATATTCCATAAACAATTATCATAGATATCAATTAAAGCAATCAAAAAATACAATTACTGAGCGCTAATTTTAGATTAATTGTTTAATTACAGATATGAGACTTGTGTGGAAAAAAAAAACAATTGCTAATCCAGCATTAGTTAATTTGAATTGTTGGTGGAAACAGGACGAGATACCGTGATCTGATTAGAATGCTCGGATTCGCAAGTCCCTGAAGGTACGTATCGTGGCGCACAATCAAGCGGCCTATATCTTTTTCCTCGAGTCTTCGTTCCTTGTTTGTGAGCATGGTTGGCTCTTCTCGCGAGCCAATTAAACCGGCAATTAGTTTAATAATTAGCGAATTAATTAATATGCCACGCGATAGGCCGGACGGACCGATTCTGAAGACAATAGGCGAGCGAGCCCATTTTGGAGTCGACGTTCCGTCGAGGGTCGTCGACTCGCGTTCTCTGATTAAAGACTCCCACGCGTATCAGGGAATCCCGAAGGATCAGAGCGGCGGGATTCCTTTGAAGTTCGGGGATTGATTTGCCTTATCGCAGACTCGGATATAGCAAGATACGGGGCTTCCTTATTCGTCGCGTCGCTGATCAAATGTAAAGTCGACGCTTTGAATCTTATTCCATGCTGTAGCGGCAAGACTTAAATAAATTTTATCTCATTTTTTTTCTCTATTTTTTTCCGATAATGAATTTATTATTACATTTCAATTATTATTATTACAGATCAATTATTTTACCGTTCTCGTATTAAATTCTGATAAACATAACGTAACGATTTTACATGTCTTTATATGTTTTTTATGTATATTTTACTCGTTGCGAAATTAGACTTGTTTTTAAATATTTTTGAATACAAATGAGGAAAACATTGATTTTATGTCGCAAAAATAAGCATGTGTGTGTGTGTAACATTTTATTCTTTTTTGTTATTTAAATAAATTTTATAAAAAAATTGATCTTTATATAATACATCACGATTTTCCAAAGATTGCGCGAAAAAGTTAAAGGCCGACTTCAGAGAGAGAAGTGGTGTATTTATTATGAATAATTTATGATTTGAAATATCATTTATATATTTTCCGTATGATATTATTTCCCAGTATGCTCCTTCTCGCCCGCAGCTGTACGGGCTTACAATTCAGGCTTACGAATGCAACAGATTCCGATGCATAGAACGCGACCAAGTTTTCCTTATTCATTGCACGGTTGATCAAATGCAAAGCCAATACTTCGACTTCCATTCCGTTCCGTGCATTTTACACCGTGGCGGTGTAAAAACTTTCGACGATTCATCGTTCTTCGGTCTTTCGCCCTTCGCGAGTAATAGCAAAAATACGATTCTCTACCCATTATTCTGTCTTTTATATTTCACAATAGGTCATCGATAATATTTCACGTGAACCTTTAAAAAAATACATTTCTAAAAGAAGCAGTACAGGGGATAGAACAATAAGAATATATATTTCTCATAATAAAGAGGAGCAGTGTATAAAAAATATATATGTGCAATGTATATTGTGCAATTTTAGTAATATATATATATATAATATTCTATTAATTGAAATATCGTTTTCACATAGTATCCGTATAACGTCGCAATATTTCAAGGGTCGAAAATAAATAGCTTGGCGCAATAACCGGTGCATTAGTTACGGCGGACGCGTTATTGTTCGTGCCTTTGTGCCTTTCGTTTTTCTCCGCTCGCGGGACACCGGCTGGCCGCATTTCTGGCTGTCGCGAGCAACAGTTTCCGACGCGCAGTTATATACAAGTTTTCCCCGATTCGCGCGAGTCGTGCGGTAAACGTGACAAACCGTCGCACTCCCGCGCGGCGGTCGGTCGCGCGTTAATCGCGTTATTTGCCCAGCTAATTAAGCGCGCGCGATAAATTTGGCGCGGGGGTCGGCGCGTTTATTTGCTCGTTCGCCACGTCGACACGTCGATACGCTTTGCTCGCGACTCTTTTTTTTTTTGCCGTACCCAGAGAGTGACCCAACGATCGCATTTGTACGTTTGCTCGTTACCTCACGCTATCTCTGCGTCCCTCTCGTTCTCCTGTAAAAAAAAAAACAGCGCCGTTACACGGTCGAGAGAGTTGGGGGAATAAATTTCTGGTTAAACGAACTTATGTGTGCGTTGCGATTTATGAAAATTTCCCGGGGCGCGCCAGGTTTCGCCCTCGCGGGCTGCAGTAAAACACTCAATTTTGGGAAATTTCTTGCGCGATGTTAACAGCAGGTGCATCCGTTGCGAATTAATTCAAGCTCTCTCGTTTTGTTCAAATTCAAACGAGTTTTAATGTGAATTATTTATTTGTGCGAGAGGTGAAATAGAGGTAAATTTTGGAGCTCGTAATTCGAGTCATTCATTCTTTCACACGCACATAATTAAATAATTAATATTATTAAATTCTAAGATATTTACTACTCTCAGCAATTTAAATTGTTTCTTATAATATATATATATATATATATATATATATACATTATCAGTAACATTGATCGATATGAATTAGATAGACGAGCTTAAAAATAGTTTGTACTAATACTATATACACTGTTCAATTTAATAGTGAATCAATATAGAAATGTATTCAAATTGGAGCAGAATGAAAAATTTGCATGATATAAACATGTGGAAGGTAAAATAAAACTGTGATACGTGTTATCGTTAATTGCTTGCATTTAATTTCGATTGTTCGTTTATTCATGAAAATCGATCGTTTGTCGCATTTTTAATTAGCGTTACGTACGATCAGTGACTACGGGGAAAATATGAAATTTAAAAATAACACGTTTGTAATTACTACGTATTCAATTATTACGCAATTAGTAATCCATTTTCAATTTTGTTCTGGATTGAACGTAAGCACATTCAACACTTTTAAATGTAACAATTGTTATTATTTTTGGTAAATATGCATAAAAGGTTACACCTCACCGATTTTATCGTCACTTAAATACGTTGTAGGGGAGGGTTCGCCCGAGTAATTCCCCGTAAGAGAAAAGTATGGGAAAAGCATTCGTTTAGAGGATATAATAAATTGAAATTTCACAATTTTAATACTTTCTTTGAAGTATTAGAAAATAAAATTAAGAACAGCGATATTTGTGTAAATTTTATTTCTTGCAGAGGACGTAGGAAATATTTTTGTTTACATCTACGAGATAGATACAGGGTCATAGATGGATTATTTAACGTAATCGAGACCAAATTTTAGTTTTAGATCTCTTCGCTATAACATGTTTAAGTGGCGATAAAATCGTTGAGATGTAATCTTTTATGCATATTTATCCTATTTTTTATCAAGTAGATTATTTTGACAGAAAGCACGCAATCTTGTTAACATTTTTCTTTTACGTTTATTGCTTTTTTACGAACATTTTTATATTACAAATGTATCGTATGAAATTGTCTCGTGCAATATTGCGTGAAGAAGAGAGATTAAAATCCATTTACGACATAACACAGACATATACACCGAGGACCGATAATTTCACACGTAATCCCGTTTCTTGAGACATTAAAACAAATCGTTCTCGCTTCTGCCTGACGCTTCGTGGGTAGATTTTTCTCAAGGGGTGGAGACGGGAGGGGCGGTAGAGGCTTGATTGGTACGAATTGCTCGAAAATTCGAGAACGGTTGTGGGAAGACCGAGTGGACCGTTTTACGAGATGTGGGCGGGTCGAGAAGTCAAATGGTGAGTCGCGCTAGCGCGAGTTCTTCTGCGGCAGAAAAGACGTCCGTCAAGCGTTGCGCTTAAGTAACTCACACACGCACGTCTCATAATGCAACCAACGTCCCCTTCCGTGTGCACACACGCGTCCAAGGCATTCGAGAGTGCTCCCACGCAGCGCTACCCTCGCCATCAGTTTAGGTCTAGGTAATCTTAAACGTCGGCGCTGCGCTTATCACTGTGCATATTCAGTGCACGCCGCAATGAGCGTGTATACTAAAGCTTCCATGCTACGTGCAAAATGAATATCTAAGTGATTGTATGAAACATCATGTATTTGCACGATGTGTCGTGTAATAAGCGCATTAATTTCGACACATATGTATATATGTGTCACTTAGATTGAAGAAAGAAAAATTAAATATTTGACAGAGAGATTGAGGGGAGAAATTTAAATATTTTATTTCTTAGGCACTCTTATATTGTCACTCTTCCCATTACTATATGCGTTGCGAATGCCTTCCTGTTAGGGAAGAAATATATATTTTAATGCATCCTTTCTCTCGATTGGCAATAGAATTGCGAGCGTTGAAAAGAATGCGGATGCAGTTAACATCGTAATAGGCAGTTTTAATTGGTATTATTGTTTATTGCTCGCCAATCGAGCGTTCTGCTAAGCCAATGCGTATACCTTCCTCTCTAGAATGTAACTCTTCTTATAATAATTGTTGTGTCGCAGGAGCTTAAACATAATTCACTCGCTGTCTCGCACGCACACGCATTACGCTTCGGATTGTACACGCGCACGCTAGTGGATGTTGTAAACGAAACATGTGCAGCCGCAATTGGCTAAATTAATGACGACATTGTTCAGTTTACTCTCCGTCTGCAATCGCCTCTTTAATCATCGCAAAGGAACGTTTCTTTACGATACACTCGTTCCATAACTGTCGCCCGGGAGATGGAGGGTCTTATCGATGTTCATCAAAAAGCCTTGCGATTCGAGTGACATTTAAGTATTGTATTGCATCTCCTTTGTGAATGCCTTATTTGCAGTCTTGGAGCGTGCTTCTCGATACAAAAGTTTGAGAGACATATTATTTATGTAGGTACTTGGCGTTTGATGTAATTTGAAAGGAATTATATAATCCTTCAATTCTTTATAATTGAATTCTTTCCGATATCCACAAAAGAGGGAGAGAGATTTGCAAAAAAATATTTAATTATTATATATTGTATATTATATATGTATATATCTTTTATATTATATATACCTGTATATAATTAATGATATAAAGATATCATAATGCATGGAATTACTTGTGAACTTTATGTAATCAAATTTGTTTTCATTTCTTGAATTTCTGTAAAGCGATATTTTATGTTTCAGTATTCTGTATGTATATCATATGATGGAATATGATTTTAATCGCCCAAAGGCCTTTGGGCAACGTGCCAATTGCTTGATACATATGTGGAGTCCAATGCTCGGACCAATGTGAAACTGTTTCCCCGTAAAATGAAGTATAACAAGGATATCGCGGCGAATAGATAGTTTCTCTTTCTAAGTACTTGCTAAGTACTCAAACGAGGACTGAGCGTTTACTATTCGCATCGTATAACATCGTTTCGATTAAACTAGCGGATACATCGAACAGAATTCCTAAATGCGTGGAAACTTAATGCTTGTTTGAAGATGAAACCGGATATACTTTGCCCATAAATTATGAAAAATCAAAGTTCGCTAAAAAGATCATTCATCATTTGCCAGGTAACTTTCGCGATGGAAAGAGTTTGTAAAACAAAAAGAATATTCTACTGAATAATTAATAATTGATATTAACATTTTTATTCCTTAATTGGTTGTCGACGGTTCTTACGCACAAGAATAGCTTCGCGCGAGTGATTGATATCGAAAAAAAAAGAACTTGATTACACCCATATACGTGGCGAGATATTACTCGTCGTCACGAAAAACGTGAACGAGATTTAATTCGAAACTAACGATATTGGACGCGATATATATATATATATATATATATATATGTCTTTCTTCTCTTCTGCTTATATATATATATATATGTATAGAGAGAGAGAGAGAGAGAGAGAGAGAAAAGTAGCGGTCCGATAATTGCTTCTCGAAACCGGGCTATCTTCTCTCCTCGTCGCTCTCGTTCTCAGCAGAACTACGGTATTCCGACCACGGGCTATGCATTAATTCGGGAACGATCCCGCGGGAGGAGTAAGGAATGCACCGTTATAGGGGGACTCGAGAGCTACTACCACCGCGTCCGTCGTGTGCCCGGTTCCTCCAAGTTCGGATAATTGCTTACGAATTTAGCCGGCGACGCGCGCGCTGATCCCACGTGCGTTTTCTTGTCCAGCCGCTGTCGCCGTGATACTGACAGCACTCGGTGGTTACCCCTACGGTCACTATTCTCCCATTCCTCGGCCTGCAGCTGCGTCGGGCGACCGGCGGTGCAGGTGCGCGAATACACGGTGTCCCCCGAGGCAAGTACGAGGGACGCCGCAACCGAGGAGAGATCTTTGTCTTGTCGACAGTGTAAATTAACCATCGGATGCAGATCGGATGCGAAGCGGTATTTATGGTGGTCTCTTATACACTGTACAACCACATTGCGGAGTATTAAGAGGAGAGATATGATTCGCATATGCGCATTTCGCTATCTTTAAAATGAAATCGAAGAATCAAATTTTATAAAAGTTTCATAACGCGATATAAATTCATCCTTCCACCGCGTGCATACAGAATACTTCGAAGATTTTATCTTAATTTTTACCGATATTTTTCGATTAATTCAAAGTAGATTTTCTCTCTCGACTCATCTAGTTTAACAAGAAACGTTTTCTTTGTCTCTGGTAATAATCATTAGTTTTAACATTCCCCGATGCAATATTTTGAATAAAACATCCCGAGCACAATGTTACCCGTTGCAACAATATCGAATAAAAACTGATGCTCGAGTAAACGACGAATAAACTTGCATAAATGATAAGGAGATACTGCATATTCGGAAAAAGAGCGCGAACACTGATGTTTTTCCTATTTCGTCTATACGCGAATGCAGCACAATGATCTCCGCCATTGTCGCAAATTTGTCCTCTGCAGCTGTGGCAACACGATGCAGATGCAAGAAACGCAATAACGCATTATACAATACATCGGCATTGCTGTTCTACTATCACGCAAAGTAAGCAGCTACGGGAACAGAGGTAAAGCAAATTTACGATAATGAAACCGTAGCAAAGTAAGTTGTAGGCAAAAGGATACGTAATTAAATCTGTCTAATTAATCTTTCGGTCGCGTGGTCCCACACGACACGACCGTGCCGTACTCTGTGCGCAATCTTTCTTTAAAGACATTTCAAATAACGGCTATCTCGTTCGCGTTTGTTCCGAGTATTTGATTAAGATTCGCGAGCGAGATCCTTCTACGTTCAATTTGTGGCCGGGGCGAAGTAACCGGCGCTACTAATTTAACATCGCGCCATCGTCTTATAATTAAGCGATTTATCAAGAGTATTTTCTCAAAGTAACAATAATACTAGTCGAATATCAAATACTGAGAATAAATTCTTTACCAAGTAGGATATAAACTCGTAGGGGAAGAAAGCGAATCTTATCATTAGATTGACAAACAGCTTTGAACGTGAAATTCAAAGATTTTCTTCAAACAAAGATTTTTTTTTTTTTTCCATATTTAATCACGCCCTTTTTAAAATTGCCGACTGCATACTTTCCTGATCGTGGAGGGACACACAATTGCAGCGCATCAGACTGCGGAATGACAATGTGGGCGGAGGATAGTAATCACGACAATAGAGGAATAACCGTATCCGCTGTTGCCTAGTTTCATATAACGAGATTGCCGATGATAGCAATCGCGGTTGTGGCGAAAGAGAGAAGGAGATAGATAGAGAGAAGGGAGGGGGGAGAGGGAAAGAGAGAGAGAGCGATACGTTGGGGGCCCTTTGAGTCCCCTAATTAATGCTGCGCTCGTTCGCGAAGTTCCGGAATTGGACGGAGCTCGAAATATGGCTATACGCGTGTATGTGTCAAACTTTAGGCGCGCAAAATGAAACTGTCGTCGTTCGTTACGGAAATTTTTGCGCAATTCATTTATCGTCGCAATGATACTACGAGCACACTAATCTGCATAACTGATAAGGAACCGTCACGCGAATAGTCGCACGTGTTGGTTACACTTAGACACTTGTACCGTACTTTATTTTAAGACGCGTCTTAAACAGTTACACAGCAGTTATTTTACGCTTCTCGCGATATCTTTCGTGTTGAAATATTCAAATTATGCTTTTACAAAGAGCTATCGCAGGAAATAAAGCTTCTGGAAACAGTGTTCGGTATCTAAAAAATTAATTTGTATAAATTTGAATCTTAATTAATTGTAATTTAATTTTAATTCTACTTTCCTTTTTAATTGTGTTTCTTTTCCAAAACTCTAGATATTTCTGCAATAATCTTAAATATTGTATGAAATTTTGCTCTCTCCCTCTTTCTCTCTCTGCAAGAGAAAATAATTTTGTATATAATTAAAGATTAATCTATTTTTGGCATTAAGACGATGATATTTTTAAACACGATTTCGCGTTATCTTTTTAATTTCGCGCAACACGCGTACTCGCCGCGCTTATCTCATTTTCGCGTCAGCTCATGACTTTTAATTGCGCCTCCCATCGTGTCCTTTTGTCCCCGATCGAGACCTCTTTCCCTTTCGTGGCGACGATACTCGACATCGGCAAGATAATAAAGTCTCATCGGGACGACCGAGTATATACAATTAGCGCGCTCGTGACATGATCATTGTCTATGAACGCCGAGCTCGCTAACCATAAGCACTCAAAAAAAAAAAAAAAAAAAAAAGATTTGCAACGAGAGAGAAAACTCCGCTGCGATTGTCTTATCGTTTCGCGTGACCGACGCTGAGATTCCATCGCGATGTAATATTAGCTTTTATTATGAGTTCTCGCACAGTCGGAATGTTCCTATATTTTTCCAGTTTTTCTCTTTCTCTCTCTCTCTCTCTCTCTCTCTTAATTCCTCGCATGTCACGTTCTGTGTACTCTATCTAATTGCGTGGGACGCAACCGGCGTCGAGCGCGAAGCGTCATGCGTGCGAGAGTTACCTCGAGATTCGATTCTGCTCTCTTTATTATAATGAATAATAACGAGGTAAGATGGGGGACTTTAGCCCCGTCGTTACGTGCCGGGTTGCAATTATAATGTTATTGCAGCGGAAGCGAGTCTCGCCGAGCCCCTTCTTGACCGGCTAATCTCCCCCTTTTTTTTTTCTTCGTTCTCTTTTGTATAAGCAACGTGTCTTCCGACGATGACAACGATGACCGGCGCACGTTCAATATTATTATATATTCGTTCAATATTCGACGTTGGCGAGACAGTTTCCGTTATCGGATGTTATCGAGTGCTGTTTGATACGGATATTTTCGAAAAGTCGCGACGCTTTCGAAAAGCATCGTTAAAGGGCGATCTGGGTCAAATGCTTCTTGCCATGCACAGGCGCGCGTGTACCGGAAGCGACGCGTAGAAATCCGCAAACGCGTGTTTCTCGCGAGCGCGTTTGAGCGAAAGCTCTCGGCCGTCGACCGCAACGCGTACTCAAAACGTAATGCATAGGCGTGGGCAGAGTGTGTACGGGGCGTGTGTGTATGCGTTTGCGCATCCATGGACGAGCTGTAATTCGATTATTAATTTAATAATCAATCATCGACCAATCAGGTACCAATCGCATTAGTGACGCCCTGTTAAATTACGCGGATCGCTCGGCCGCACGATAAAACGGTGAGAAACGAGCTTTTTATTTTTCGCACGGGATTAGATACAGTACGTTGCACGTACGATATTTACGAGTGCATTTACCAAAACCAGCAAACCTCTAAAGGACTTTCTGTCTTAGCTTTTCGATCCCCTACACGCTCCCGAAGTTTTGCCATTTAAATTGAGGACATCCTATATATATATATATATATGTACCTCGCACATATACGATATTACATTATCTTCCAAACGCAAAATAGTTCCTCATCCTAAGATGCAAAACTAAATCAAAATACGCCGTAGAAATGTAACGAGAGAATATCGTACTTTCAACTCGGTGAATCTTGAGCGCGTCGCAAAACATTTACGTGACATGGCTGTTTCCCCGTTGTCGGTTATCACTTGGGCGCGAATGTGCCAAAATGCAATGGCCATATATATAGCCGCTATGCATGCCTGATCGGAGGGAGGAGGCTTTTAAGCGAATGCGAGATCGACAGCCGAAAGTGGTGCTCCAGCGTGCCGGGCCCGCATCGTGACTCTCGTTTTCCCATTGTTTCTGCGAGCGACGTCGAGCACGCGGCCGAATAATAAATGCGATCTTCCCGCTTACTCTCACTCTCGCTCTTTCTCCTTCCCTCTCCACTCATAGAGATCCAGTTCGGCCGTGGACAATGGCGATCGAATGTACGAACCAAAACGGAATTCCCCCATTACCTCTCTCTACCCTTGTCAATTACGCGTCGCGCCGCTGCCGTAGAAATGGAAAGAAAGAGAGGCAAAGATGGAGAGAGAAAGGGAGACGGAAAACTTGTCGTCTCCTCCGTCGCGATTTTTTTCCCTCGCTTATTGTTTTGTCTCGATTATGCTCCAGAAAGCCACTCGATTAACGTCACACGAGCGTACACGCGATTATGACACGAACGCCCGGATCTTCATTAACGCGTTGGCAGCCCCTACATCGGGGATCGCGTTTCGAGTGCTTCGCATCTACCATGCAATAATACAGCACCGCTTCCAGAAAGAGACCACTGGAAATCTTGCGGAAATGCAATGGTTCCTAATGCTCCGTTTATTTTAGCATAAAAATTTACAACGCACGATTTATTTTATTTTAATATATTGTTATCATTTTTTTATATTTAATTTTTATCTTCATTATATTTATTATTCCTTTTAGAATCAATTACTCATCCATCGTGATATTGGACTAAAAATATTTTACTATTTCAGTTTCTAAATATCGTAGTTTGCTACAACTCGAACCGTTTTATTCGGTTCAGGATTGATACGCGACAGAACGTGAAGTTCAAGGGTTCCCGAGCGACGTAACACAAGTGCACTCGCCTCGATTACTGCAATTGCTACAATTCACGAAACGTAATTAAGTAGGTTGGACGAACAGAATGATGATCGATAGACGGCTCGCAATGCAACCGATTACGGCAATTAACGGAGACAATTTACAGAGACAAATATGAAATTAATACTTACGCTTGTCTTTGTCATAAAACGGTCCCACGGCGCTATTAACCGCACGCAATGCACGAGAGTATAAACATATGCGTGTGTACAATACCGACCGATAATTTCGGTATCGGTCTGTCCAGGTATTATGGCTGCGATTATTAATTGTGGCCATTGTGCCGGGAAATCAGATATTCCGACGTTAACGTCCTAAATTTTAGACCGCTCGCGTATCACGAAATTGGCATGGAGAGACGGATTCAAGAAAGCACGCGACAGAGAGAATGCGTTATTATATGTGCCGATTGAATCGAATTGCTCTACATTATCAATCGTAATCAAAATTGACAAATCTTCGATTTTTTGTAAAATGACGGTCACTTTGGCTAGTCTGTGTTTGAAATTTTATTTTAGAAAAGAAGAATTATTTCTCTCTCTCTCGGCTAGAATATTCCTTAAATTATTTTTTTAATTAAAGATCGAATTTATTCTATCGTTCTACCGGGGAATTATTTTAGATGCAGACTTCGTCTTGCTGGATTGGAAAGGTATCTCTTGATGCCGCGACATCCGGAGAAGCCATCTGTCTTATTGCCGATTGCGCGCCATTCGTCCCTCCTTATTCCTCGCGTGTTTACGTATGAAAATGATGCACTCCTCGGCGTATTCAGCTTCTCAAACGCATTCGATTGCACGAGGGTCCGACCGACTCGCAGGAGTGACCCACATTATGCACCCTGCACCCCCCACCCCCCTCCTCTCCTTCTCCCTTTCGAAAGACTATCTTGCGAGATCATTAATCTCTTATACCTAGAAGCTGCCATCAAGAAGATTACGTTTGGAAAATGTGATATCGGAATATAGGTAAAGGAGACAATATGAATGAGTATGCAAACAAAATTTCTTTCAAAATAATTGTCTTTCATAAAATGTTTCAAGGGAGACTATCGATTCTGTTTATCTTCAGATGTATGATTTTTTTTTTATTCCGACATAATATATTACTGTATATCGGATTATTATCTTACAAACGATGCTTATATAAAGAGTTTTCATTTTAAACTTGATATACGCATGAATGATATAATTATTAATTCTTTGAATATCTAGAATTCGTTGATCTCTGGAAAAGAACAACTCAAAAGAGATACAGAGTTGACTAAAATAATACACGTGTATGTAGATATGAAATAATTTACGGAAAAAAAGAACAAGATAGAGATGCTTATGAAACATTAAATTATTAAATTTTAATGCTTCTTTTTTCTCTCGAGCTAAAAAAACTGTACATTATAAAAGGAGCCATTTTACAAAAATTTCGCCGTTTTAAAGATATAATGATATTTAATTATGCCAATCTCTACTTAAGCACATATGTGTTCTGTTATATTTTCATATATAATTAATTATTATTTAATTTATGATTATGATATTAATGCGGATAAATAGTTTGTTCGTATATATAAATTTAATTCTGCATACCAAAACATTATATATACGCACCAAGCTATAGTGTGTGAAACACGAGCGATCATAGGTGAGCCGAAGCAAATCACCCTCTCCCTTTCCTCTCCTTCTCTTAGGTGTGTGTAATATTCGTGCACTTACGTGCATGCCCTGTATACGGAATGTTATTAAGCATGATAATAATTCGAATGGAATACCGCAACCCCTCGTAACGACCGATCGTAATACGTTGATAAGAGCGAATTAATTCTATAATGATGCTAGCTTTGCTAGGGTGATGTTACTCGCGTTACGCAGGCGTACAGCAGTTATAGTTATAGTTCTTCTTATCTGTTTATAAAAAGGTGCAAGACCTCGTTGTATGCCTTTACTTTGGCATACAACGGTGATTTATTGCTTTTTCCTATAATACAATTTTATCAAAACTTATCAAATAAATGCACGCAAAGTGACTTTGATCCAGCTCTGCTTATATTAACCGTAAAGAAATATGTAATTGGATTTTTTTAAATTAATGTTATAAATGTTTCTCATACATAATTTTTTTTTTTTTTTTACTTGACAAATTTAAAAAATATGAAATATAAAACAATATTATTTTGTCATGCATTATTACTTTTAATACTTTATCTACAATTTTCTTTCTCTCTCTTGTATATACGAAAATATTATATTACATTTAAATACGATGGAACAACTTTTGCCATTGAACGATGATTCTTTCGATAATATTTACGTTACTGAAGTCACTTGTACTTTAATCCTACTTTAAGCTCGAATCTCGCTCACTAATATCGCGAAAGAGGCGCAGCCAGATGAGACTATCGGTCGATCTCTCGTAAAAATACGAAGTAAATAGCATAATCAATTATATAGCTACAGTTAGCACACACACACACACACACACACACGCAGGTATTACTAATAATTTTACGTAACTGCCTTTTTATATTCGTTACGTATTATCTGTCAGCGTTATTGCAACTTGTTAATTTGTTTAATCGTGATAAGTTTCAATTGACATATTAGTAATTTACCCAGCTTTTTATTTTTATCTGTGTAAATATTTTATGTAACAACATAAAAATTAATAAATGTATCAGAATCAAGAAAATACCTTTAAATACATCAAAATTCGATAACGAATATTATATATATAATAAATATATTAATCAAAATATACCGATATATATGTATATATATATATATATATATATATCACATTTAATAATTTTCATGTTGTTTATTAATTTCCTTTTATCATTTGTCGATCTGTATATTATTGAGAATTTTAAATATATTGTATTTCGCATAATTTGTATGATTTCAGAGATGATGGCATTAAGTATCCCAATATTTATTTAGAACTCCGAAGATCCCTGTCGAGGAAACTTAATTGTTCGGCGACAAGAGCGATTTTATGAATGGCGTGACGAGTCAACGAACGGTAAGATTTTAATGAAAAACCTGCCCTTAAAAAAAATCTGCTCTTTTCATCGACAAATATCAATGTTGTGAGATTATACGTTTGAACGCGATATTCTAATGGCTAACAGACAGCCGGTCTTTTTCTCGTGCACTTAGTCGAATGGATTAAAACTGCGGTTATTTGCGGTGCACTCCAATCGAATTGCCTATCGTTTGCATAATCTCCTTCGTTGCCAGCCGCGTTGCATTCGTCCACATCCGCACACCTTTCTTTCACCGATTCTCTATTCCTGCTTAGGCGTCCTTCCTCTCTCCTCGAGCGCTTTCGTTTTTGCGCATCCAGGCATATTCTTCATCCGAGAAAACGATTGAGTTTCTTTGTTCGTTCCGGCGAGAAATTTAGAATCTACGATTGCATTTGATTTATATTCGTCGATCGATCGAATATCACGACGAAGAGTCGTCCACTTTCGTCCATTTCGAACCGCGATCGCAAAACGAATAAATCGTCTCAATTATCTGGACTTTTTATCCGGATTTGAATTTCTGATCGGACTGCATTCGTGCAAACTTGACGACGTCGGTGACATCAAGTATACGTGTCGCGCGGCGTTCTTAAAAGAAAATAAATGACGGACTATGATCGCCTCGAGTTTCGCACGTAACCGATTTGAATGATTTTCCACACAGTCGTAAAAATTGCCAGGCTTGTTTCTGACGTACTGAAATTGCAAGATTGTTCTCATAGCGTGAAATAAAAATACTTGATTCGAGAAATTTATACATCTTCAGTCGGATATATTTTTCATGAGGAAATTCTATTCCCTATAAAATAATGTATATGTAAAATGTTTCTCTTAATATGAAATCCTTTGGTAAAAGGAAAAGATTGAATTATAATTTATAATTAAAGGTCATATATGTAAAACTATTAATTAAACTGTAGTTGTAAGCTATTTAAGCGCGAAGTTTGACGCTCGTAAATTTAATGAAATTCTGTAACTCAATGTAAAATAATTTTATGTTACGATTAGTATTGCGTGCGCACAAAGCGATTACCGTTAATAGCCATAATAATTGTTCATTCTGCGTGTCATTAATACAACTTAATTACTAGCAAGCAATCTGTGGTACGTATTCTCAACAATTCCAATCGGATGGGACTCGTGTAATAGTCCTAAATTCACAGAGTGCTATGAAAGCCCGAGCGCGAATTGTATCGGTTACGCTAAGTTTGTCGCATTACGTAGGTCGCATTATGAAGTTCTTGTTAAATTACTCCCGCATGTATGATTCCGAAATACGTACATATATGTATATATTATACATACATATATATATATAAAATATTATACATATATATATATATATATATATATATATATATATATATATATACACGCACATATACACGTACAACATTGTATATTCTTCAAAGCGAAAATTTTCCGCCGGGCGTTTGCTTTAAACATCACTGAATATTTATGATCTCAATCTCTTTTCAGCCTACGGTAAAACGAGGTTTACCTCCGTAATAGCGATGGGATGTGCGTGGCGTATCCGCGATGACTTTAATAACTAGTTAGCGGATTAATTACGTCACTTTGTCAACGTTAATTTACCTATTAAGCGCTTATTGGTGGAATGACATATCACGGACGAGCGACACAATTATTCATTATGCTAATTGCTGCGCAACATTGCTATAGATAAATCTTACTCGGTTTTTCCGTTCGCCCTGACATTTTAACATTTATCTTTATTCTCGCGATGTAAAAAAACCAAATCTGTTTCGGAGCTATTCGAAGAATCATATCGGAATCTCGGTGTAATTTAAATGTGAAATCTCATTATCGTGTATCCCAAAAAAAAAACTTAGATTTATATTCCAAAAAAATCAGAAAATCTAGGAAGATTAAAGCTTCACACTGTACGGTCAAAGGGCAACATGCAAATCGCGGATGTTAAAATATTTAGTAAGAAAAAAGTAAGTTAATAGTGGAGGGAAAGGTGGCAATGGAAAATCGTCGTTCCGGCGTGATTAAAGCTGTCTTACCTGTCGTCAGAGAAGAGCAGAATAGCACCGACAGTAGTACGAACTGCATTTTAGTCAGACACTTGCCGCACCTGGAGCACGATTCGTCGCCGAGTGAAGTGGCGCTCCAATTCTTCGTCAGCACCCTCGAGTACTTCATCGTTCACTTGACATTTGTGCGCGGGGAAAGAGATGGGGGGGGGGGGGCAGGATAATCGTGGCCGTTTGTACCGTTGAGGGAAAAAAAAGAGAGTTACAATCTGCACCTCAGAATTTGCACCGACGGAAATTTTCACTTTAATCGCGTCCGCAATGTCCGCATTGATTTCCGCATTCAAAGAGATACGATAATGCCACGTGTCTTTTCGATAAAATCGTCAGTGATGTCTGAATTTTAATTCGTTGATGAATCGATCGAACGAACGAAATTTCTTCGCATTCGTCGTTTTATTCTCGCGCGACGGTTTCTCCCGCTTTTTCAAATCTTCGCGAAAATATTCTTCGCGTAGCTAAGTACTTTTTAAAACGATCCGTATCACCGATAACGTCGTTTGGTATAAAAAAAATTCCATCTCGTGCTCTTAGATTTAACGAAACATTAGGAATTTTTCGCTGTTCTTGCCGTGATTTACTTCTTCACGATTTTAATCTTTACTTCTTACGTGTTGAGAGAAAAAAATCGTGAATACCAGTTGACCGCGATAGCAGATAGAAAATAGTTGTTACATTACTTGTTTCATTAAAATTAAATTATCACACTAGACTTCTCGTCTAACGTTCTCGCAATTTATTTCATCGACGAAGAAATTCTCTCAATTTCTCACGAAGAGATTGTTTTTCGACGCCGCCACGTGTTCTTGAAAAGAAACCACAGCAATAACCGCACTCAGCTTTCGTATATCAAAGTGAAAGCAATTTTGCTATTACTCCAGCTTACTTCGGTCATTCCGCAAGGGTTTTCTCGAGCTTAACGATCCTCCCTTTTATCGTTAGTTGTTGGATGACGAGCGCTGTTTCCGCCGTAAACGTTGTCCCGTAATGTTTTTCGTCCTCCGCAACTTGCTTTGGGCTTTCCCTTGGGCGCGTTCACGAACTTTTTACGCGAAGACTCGGCGCGTCCTCCTTGTCTCTTTTTTTTTTGCGTACGACGTTACCCAGGTGTGCGCTACGCTACGGAGCAGACATATATATCCTCGTCAAAGGAATCACTCCCTCACGACACTCATCGTTCCCTTTCACATCGCTGAATGTCCTATCTTCGCGATGAGCGGATTAACGCTATTCTCTCTGTCTTCTTCGATGTGCGTTAATTAACGCGGAATAATTACTCATCGAAGAGCGAAGCGTCTCGAAAAGTCGGTTTTTCCATCGAATTGTCTTTGTCTCTTTTTTCAAAATCGGGCTCGAAATGATAACGAGATATCTTGCCTCACCGATGGTCTATCATCGTTGATTATCCGGCTCCTTCGTCGGCCGCGGCTCGTTAGTTATATCAAAGCGAAAGCTTTCGCGCGAAGACGCGGCACGGAACTTCTCGCAAATTTCTACCCAGCTTCCGCAATCATCCCCTTCGATGTGCATCCGGATACCTTTTTTATCTTTGTTTTCTTGTTATATGATGAGAGGAAGAAATATGAATCGTCCGATATCAGCGATCGTAAATTTTCGTTTGCAATAATTTCGTGGTTTAATGAATTTTGCGTGATTTTTTTCAACGGCGTGACCTTTTTTCACAGGTCGAAATTCCTCCTGATATTTGCGAATTTTTGCAGGAATTCATGGATGAAGCGTCCCGAGTGCGAATTCGAACGCGATGCAACACCCCCACGTGACACTTTCGCCTCTAGTCACGTGTCGCGATCGCGATTGTTCACCTCTATCTGTCTTTGTCGCGATATAATCCTTTTGCAAACGCGACTCTTCACATCATATTTAATTATCGTTTTCAATACTTACAACGAGCACATCCTTCGAGTTCGTCATTATATCCTTACACCAATGGATTTTATTATTACGTATCTTTGCGAACACACTGTCACTCTCAAACACACACGCTTCATCGATTTCGTCGATGATTTGAATTGAATCTCTCGACTCAACGAATAAATCTTATCGAACTCTATCCTTACATTTCACATTATGTTAGCGCACTTTTTTTACAAAAATCTTTTTTTTTCTTTTTTTTTTTGAGACGATTTTTTTATTGAAAAAGAAAAGTTTTATCCAAAAATGATATGTCACAAGATTCCGATTATGTTTACTCTTCTCCACACTAAGAATTTGAGAAGAATAAATTACTTCTTATGAACATACACGATGCCACGGATTTGCATGCGGATGAGCTTCGGCATTATTACAAGTATCCCGGAGAACCTTTACCATCGGTAGTTCGTAGTTGACAGAAACCCTTGGCGGGAGTGATACGACGAATAAGGTGCCACTCCTACCCGCGCATGCTCCACCACCACTCTTCGAATCGTGATCCCCCCCTCCTGCTGCTTATTTTCTCCTTTCCTGCTCGTCGTGCTTTCCCCCTGCTTTCCCCCTTCCTACTTTCGCATGATCCCCCTATTTACTGCGTTTTCAAATCATTTTCTCTCTCTCTCTCTCTCTCTCTTCCCCTTTCTGCTAAAGTTTCCTCCTCTTTGGTGTTCTCTCTTTTCCTCTTAGTCCTATCACCGCGTAACCGCACGTGGTCCCCGTCGGAATGGGGTGATCTATAAACCAATTAATTCGGGTAATAAACTCGGCCAAAGGGCGACCTATTCGGACCCTCGTCTATCCGGAGAACACACGCTGAATCCTTTTAGCGACTTGTCTTCGACTTGACTTGCCTTTGTTCGATGTAGCAAATCAACTCGTTATATTGAAAGTTGTTTCTATTTCGCTTGTTGAATAGGCTTAACTCTTTAGCCACGTATGGTGTGTCAGAACAGTCCGCTCTGGTAGAACGAAACAATGGATTTACAAGATTACGCGGATTTCCTATGTCTCTCCTTTCGTGTTTCCACATCTGATTAATATAACATAAAAACTCGCTCGCATTTGCGGTTTTAGATCGAAAAACCACTATTCAACGTAATGGTCCATAACAATCCTTAGAATTAGTAAATTAAACACACATTTTCGGAACCTTTATAAAAGCTTCATGGACTTTGAATGAGACAAATGTGTTATTACATTAGACAATATTGGTATAATATAATATAAATATATATATATATATATATATACATATTTCTCCGTTATTTTCTTTTTTATTAAATTAAAGAATAAAATAACAGATTTTATTCTTTATTAAATTAATCTCGATAAACGAGAATTCGTTATTTTATTTCTATTTCAATATTATACTAATATTATTTAATGTAATAACATATTTTTCTCATTCAAAGTTCATGAAGCTTCTATATATATATAAATTATATACAGGATGCAGCATTTAAATTGATACATCTAAATATTATAAAAATAAAGCATTTTATAAAAAAAATATTTCAGACAAAAGTATTATGATAAGATTACTGAAAAAATTTTGTTACAAAATATTTTGTTTTTACGATACTTAGATGTCAATTTATTTACGTCACTCTGCATATATTATATAGCAGCACGTCTAGACGCCGCTTGCATAAGTTTTACGATGGCGTTGTCCCTTATTCCCCGGGTCCAATGAGGGATTATTAAAGAAAGGCGCTCCTAGTGGGCTGCGTAATAAATCAATTAGCTTAAATAAGGAGGCCCCCCGCTCGCGCGTAGATGGGGAGCGGCGACAACGTCGCGTCCCGTGAAATAACGCTGCTCTTTACGCTCTCGCGGTCCATTATTATGGGTCGCACGAGATCGCGAGCGAGAACCGATCGACGTCGATTGCGCCGATAAATTAATTGCGCGCGATCGATTAATTAAAATGCCTACGCACCCGCCAACGTGATCCCGATGCCGAGCGACGCGGGGGATTTCGATATCGTTCGCCCGGGTGTGATTCGTCGGCGGTAAATAACGAAAACCTTCAAGTTGTGTCGCGGTTACCGTTAACCGCGAACGGTTAACGTCGATACGCGCGTTGCTCTCGCGTTATTTCAATCAATGGAGCGCCGCGATATCGATTTTCTACAACAGTCATTCTGTTCCGATCATCGCGCTCGGCCCCGCAGCGATTTGTCGGCGAATGGATCGACTAGATAGCGGGGCGATTTATACTCGCTTGTGCTGCGAAAAGCGAAACGAACCTCGCGAGCATAATGAGAGCGGCTGACAATGAGTGCGTTTACGCACATTCGACGAATATCGCTCTGTCCGGTGATAGTCGAGAATTATCCGTTGCATAATACACGCAGCATCCCGTTGCAGGATGCCTGCTTGGATTCTGGATGCGAGAGTTGTTGATGAATGAATTAACATACTAATTACATACCTCGGAGAGTACGCGATTACGTGGCTTTGATAACTTTGCAACAATGCGCTGCACGATTTCCTAGCTTTGGTAGCTTTGCAACAATGCGAATCTTTCGTAACTATGCTAAATAAATTGTGACGCTTTTGTGTTCCTTCAACATGTGTTTGTATTTCCATTTTATACAATTTGATAGAATATAAATTCAATTGAATAAAACAGATATTTTTAATCTTTCTTTAAAATATAATTCGTATTTTTTGACATGCATATTTTTTAGGTATTAAAATAAAATAAAATAAATATACATTTCCGTATCGATCGCTATTGTTGGGATTGGAAAGAATGTAAAAATATGTTGTTTAAATGACTGTATATACGTTAACTTAAGGGAACCCAATTAAAGCTGCGATGATTAGTAAACTATGTTACTCTACTCTTGTTTGTTCGAAAATTTTTAATTCGACACTCGAACGCGATTTTTGTTGTACGTTTTATTGACAAATTGGATACGAAAATCGTGAACGAAAGAGAAAGAAAAAAAAAAGAAAGAAAGAAAATTAATGCGATCCATAAACCGGTCTCGGCTTGTTTATCGTGCCATCGATTTTGCTCAAACATCCAATTGATCAGAAAATAGCCCAGGAAATACGTTTCTCAATTATCTCAGCAGCGGAAGCTATATTTCCAGATTGCTTATACGCAGACTTACAATTATTCGCGCTCGATTGTATTATCTTATCAAGACGAATAACTCTTTTTTTTTTATATCATATATAATCCTGTTGGTTATAATATTCTTTCTTATTTATTAGAAGTTTGTATTTCTAATTAAAGGAGAATTAATTACAACTTTTTCTAATTATTTTGAAATGATGCAGATTATTTGAATCCGAAGGACCATCTGTAGAATCGCGATTTGGATTTAGGGATATACAATATATTTACTTCTTCACTCGCAATGTAGTAAAATTCGTCACATAAACGTTCGTCCCGATTTGCTACCCAAGCCGGCTTAACCATATAATATGTTATATCTTGCATCTGGCATTTTTCTTGCCGGTCATGTCTCGAGACAACTTTCCTCTCGGTGATTTCAGAAAACCATTTTTCGGAACAGCACTGTCCGATCGTTATCGTTCCAGCTACGGCGGAAAGTGCCACGGTGTCGAGCCAGTCTTAAGATCCCATTCGTCTCCCCGGGACTCATCTCACTCGACCTCACCTTCGCGAAAGCTCGTTTATACGGCAAGTAACTCCGGCTGCGGTGGTTGCTCCTGCCTAGCAGAGACGCTTTCAAATTCGAGCCCGGTGCGAGGTCTCTGCCCCCGAGCCTAATCCGTTCTCCCACCTTCCCTATGGAGCGATACCCGTGTAGTGATAGCTCGCCGACCATTGCATCACACAAACTATGAAAATTAATATAGATTAAATCGAAAAAAAAAAAAAGTATTTTTCGAATACTTTTTACATTTGAAATTTTTATAGCTGCTTTCATGTTTGTTTATTTTTTTTTTTTTTAATATATATGTGAATCTATATTAATCTTGCTTGAAACTTTCAATCAAATCAAATAAAGAAGATTGTACAATTATTGTCAATATGATGTATCTTGAAAATTCTTAAATTCTCTTTTTATAAAGCTATTAAATATTATATATCTTTTAAGTTCATTTTATAATAGTATGTCTTATCAATGTCTATATATTATTTTTTTTTTTTTTGCTAACAAAGTTTGTGATTAAAGAGATGTCGAGTAATTTCGGAATATTCATATTCACATGTCGATATTTATTCTCGTGAAGGATTACTAACTGTTCGAAACCTACCACGCGAGACTATCGATGCCATCACTACCCTTGTGTTTTACCCTTCTGCGAAGGGAGCGTACTTCCGTCTAATCTGGAAAGCCCTGTAACCCGGACTAATGGACCACGCGGGAGAGATCAATTTGTGTTACCTTCGCGCGAATTATTTTTCCGCCACATACGACTGTCCGCGCGTTTCCCATCGTGTGTGTACGCACGATATTATTGACGCGGACGCTAAAAAATAAACGAAAAAAATGCGACGTTTACGTCAGAGCCCTGGCTTTATGCTGTGTACGATTTTGCTTCTTTTTATTGAATCCTTTTAAACATTTATAATTTATCAATGATATATTGATATTTGGATAAAACCTTTATAATATTCGACTATATATAATTACTTAGATCATATAATATTTTTTTTGGTAATTAAAATTATCTCTGTATCTTATAAAAGTATTTGACATATAAATAGAAAGAGAAAATCATATAAGGATTAATATTTTTCAGCTTTCAAAATTTGCCGTTTACATCGAGGTATTGCTCGTGGTGCGCGCAAATTGAAAACCTCGTTGACGCGAATTGAAAATCTCGTCGACGCAAATTTTCGCCAGCGACCCCAACCAAATCGGGATGCAAATGGCTAACCTTTACGATAACTGTTCTACCGCATATAAATTTGAATACTCCCAAAAAACTGCAAAGTTGGACTCTAAACGGGAATTAAGTTCCTACACGGTTTTCTCCCTGCACAGTTAAACGCGGAATATAACAAAGTTTAAAACATGAAAAACGATTATAATCGTTTATCCATTATTTTTTTATGAAATATAGATGTTTTTTCTTTTTCTTTTTTTTTTTTGCACGAGTTCAATTTGCGTGAATCTAGCTTTATACGATATTTCTCGCAACGCGTTAATAACATAAATCGAGAATAACACATGTCAAACGTTCTGTTGATGTAAAGCTAGAGTACGCGATTTCACAGCGAGTTTCAACATTGAAAAGTTATTTGTTTATTGTATAATCCGATATTGTGCGAAATATCTCTCCAGTACGAGAGAAAGCATGGTAATTTCTGAGGAGAAAGCTTTCTATAAAATTTTTAGATTTCTACGAATAGCCTCTAGAAATCATGTTAATAAGTCAAATTGGGAATTACAAGTATTGAATTGTATTCATGTAGAACCGATTACGATAACGTCGCGTAATCAGGATCTTATTGGAAACTAAACGTGTACGCGCTGGTCATTAAATTAAAGAATTTATTGATCGAAACATTGAACATCGCAATAACACGTCGAATCGGTGAGTTTCTTTTTTTCCGCCATTGCATCCCATGCAGACACACAAAAACATACACAAACGCACACACACAGCAACAATCGGACTTTGGCCATTTTGAAGTTTAAATACATCGAAATCGAATATAGGAACCAGTCGCGTTTTTATTACCCGTATTTCCCGGATAATGATCGCACGCATGTATCCCGCGTTGTAGAAAATCGAACTGCGCATTTATATTGACCACGCGAAAAGCCCCTGGATTATAAACTGTGCGATGTAAAAACCCAATATTGAAATTAAATAACCGAACTTGTGCGCTCGTATACGCACTGTGTTGCACTAGTTCATCTGGCAAATTATCACCATTATTTATATATATTATGTAATATTCGATAATAATATTCTATCACGCGGGATATATAATTTCACGTACAAATAAATCTCATTTTATTTACGGCTTCGTTGTAACACAATTTTCATATTACATCGCGTGACCCCTAACGAACCTGTTTTTATAAATATGTAAAATTATAAAATATTATATATATTATACATAATATAATTCAGTTTAATAAACATTTCTCATAATTTGTATATTTTTACCGATTTTTCTAGCATTTCCCGATAGTGGAAGCACGATTCAATTTGATGCCTTATTCATATCCGGTATTTTCTTTTTTCTCTTTTTTTTATATGTATATGTACAGTGTACCTTTCTCAAGAAAGTCTCTAGGTTCTATATTTTCCTTTGTTTATGTATGTGCGTGCGGGTGAAAAATTCACGTCAATCTATACATAGTGACAGAGTAATGGCGGTGCTTCCGCTAAAATGTTATTTGAACGACAAAGTGGTTTGGCTGCACGGCCTGCGGGGTGTTATATTATACACATTTACACGTTTACACAGGGAACGGGGCACCCCCGCGTTTGTTTTACAACGTGGCCGCGTGTCGCGGCGTCCTACCGAGCGTGAACGTGCCCCTTCCCCCCCCCCCCTTGTACATGCGCGCGTGCATGTGTGCACGCGTGTCGTACGACGGTCACGTACGTGTGTGCACGAATATAGGCGTTCGTGTATATTGTACGTGCGCTTTAAACATATATACATATCGCCATGTTAGCATATACGGGCTTCTCGCGCATTCTTCATTCTTTTTGCACAGATTCTTGGATCAGTTTCATTGAAACGATGTAAAAAGTGTGAAATTTTGTCGAGTGAAAAATGAGAATAAAACCTGATATAATTCTAAGCGGGTTTTCCGATAAAGAATGTTGTCTCCGATAATTAATTATGATAAATTATTATAGAGAAGGGACGCGCAATGTCGAAGATAATTTTTGCTAAGAAAACGCCATTGATCGTAAAATCTGTCGTTAAGAGCGTAGGGTGGGGTTCCGGAACATTCTATGGACACACGTAGGCGCCGTTTTGTATGCGTATATGTATATACCATACTTCGATGTTTCGTATGCGTGTGTATATGAGCTAAACAATATACACGGTGGGTTTGTCGAGGCTGGTTCGCCGGATTCGGCAAGCTTGGTAAGCAGCGCAGCGTGTACGTGTCTAGACGAGGGCACGGAGGTTAATAGTAGTGGAAATACCGACGCGATGTAACATGGGGGTTTCGGGGAGTGGCTTGGTGATAGCGGTTATTGAATTATTAATTAAGCCGGTTAATTGATAAACGATAGATCGCAAGTCCCAGTAGTCAGCCAGCCACAGTCGGGCAGAGCTATACGTATATATTACATTCTACTCGTTTCTACTACCTACTGCAACCACCATGGCAATCACGTCTCTCTCGTATCCTTTACACACCTCTGGTCTTGTGTAACCGTTGAGCCAAGCTTGGCATGAAAGACGACGACGGCGTCTTTATAAGCTTGACATCGTAATTTTGTTCGACGCCGGTCTTTTAAAGGGGCAATATAATATATTACGTCTACTCTCGATATATTGTCGCGACTATTATAATTGAACAGAATGGATGTAATATAAACATCAGTTTTAATCAATTTATTATATTTATTAGAGCTCGATATAACCGATTAAAAAAGAAAAAGATACATAGTAATAACTTGGAAAACCCCCAAAAAAATAAAAAAAGAAATTTAATGATATATTTATAAAAATATATATCCTATTTCTTTCTTTATCTGAGATATATATCAATAAAATTGATAAAAATAAAGAAAAGGTCAAATTTTTAAAGAAAATAAAAGATATATATATATATATATATATATATATATATATATATCTGTGTGTATGTGTTAATAACTATCAGAATTTTCGTTATATATTATAATATATATATATAATATTTCCAGCAATAAAACCATTAATCGCTCCCCATCGAAGAAAACAGGATAGACGTGCAACAAATCAAAAAAATCTGTTGATATTCCAACGGAAAAAGAACTATAAAAATTTGGAACGTTGCCGGGAGTGATACGACTAAATGGTAAGAGAAAAGCATGCCTGGAGAAATGGAGAAATGGGACTCGAGAATCAAATTACGCGATTATGGATCGTAAAATAAATAGACGAATGAATATTCATTCTATCCACGATCTTTCCTTTTTGTCATCTGTCTATTGCTTCTCCTTTCTCTTTCTCCCTTTCCCTCCCCCCTCCCTCTCTCTCTCTCTTTCTCATGCATATGCACTCACATCCATTTCGTTTTATGCACATTCGCGAATATGGATACGTGAGATTTCATTTTTTAGAATTAGAATTGTCTCTGGTTGCTTTGCATTGACGATGCACATATAGCTGACGAGAGAAAAGAATTACGGATAGTCGCACATTTTCAACGGTGAGTTTCAAACAACTAACGAATGAAAGATATGAGAGCTACGAAAATATAAAAATGCAATCGGCGAAATGTACGCAATGAAATTCGCCTTTCACTAGATGGTCTGTTCATATCCTGACGGCGAATTATTTGAAATATTCAGAGAATTGATGTTTTTAATCAAAAATTTGACAAAAATTTTAAGTATAAGTAATCTTCCAATTTGTTTATTTAAAAAGCGCAATAATTCCATTGCGTCCAACGGTATTGCTTAATTTCTGATCGTCTCATTTATAATTAATATTTCCTTTATTCCGCAATTATGAACCTTAATGTCGTTTTACCGTCTAATAAAAAGTCTCCGCGTTCAATTATAACGATTAATTCTTCCTTGACAATCTTTCTTACTCCTGATATGTATTTATTCTACGGTGAAGAGGGCGAGCATCTGTGATAGAAGAGGAATGTCGCACGATCCTGCGAAAGGAGCGACTGCGTAACGGAGGACATCGGGTCAGAACCGGGACGAAAACTATAATCGAATCTCTATTGTCGAAACCGTCTAGCTGGGAGACTCTTTTCCGGTCGCGCAGTTCAATGCATTTTTTTTTTTTTTTTTTTTTTTTTAACCCACCGCCAAGTTCGGAATGAGAACTCTGTTTTCAAAACCTATTCTATCTCTCTTTCTGCAAAAGTTACGTAGTTATTCCATGATTGAGTTAGCAGAGTTTTTCGAATGGGGGGAATCTTTTCATTTCGATGACTATGCTTCCGGATAGATTGACATTTTCTGTCTTTTATGGCATTGTTCGAAATTAACTGTTTCTAGGGACGAAATGTAAAATGGAAATAAGAACTCAATAACTGATTTATATATATATATATATGTATGTACACATTTCATTTTTGCATCGTCTTATTGAAGCGTTACCAATAAATATTATTGTTCATGATGTTCCCTTTTGATTTCTATTGATTGCCCAGGTTACTATTTTATTTGTTTCCTTCTTAATTGATTATACTTCCCTATGAGCGAACAAATCGAGATGACACTTTTTTCCAATCGTCTCTCGGACAATCATCGAGTTTCTGTTTCATGCAAATGTAATCAAAGGATTTATTACTTTCGGCAATTATTTTCCGCTTATACAGAATTGCTCGTTGAATACAAATTGTTTTTTCGCGTGTCCTCTGCAGACAAACGTAATAATTACGAATATTTCCTTATTCATCCGTATAATATATAAACACCGATAACATATTACGAAACTAATACGAAATTATTCTCATGAATGGGAATTTCGTACGGTAAATAAAATTCATAATAACCATGATAAGAGTCCTCTCTCTCTCTCTCTCTCTCTCTTTGCAACTCGCGCACGTAATCCAAAGTTCCATGTTTTTTTGTCGCTCCTACCCATCATCGATCTATCTGTCCCTCGCATTGTCGTTCCCCTGCTGTAGGCATCCCGCGGGAAATTTTAAACTCAGCCTTCCGTTGTCCGAGCGAGAGAAAGAAAGAGAGATAAATCGAGAGAGATAGAGAGAAAACGAGGAGAGAGATCGTATCGTAGGGACGGAAAATAAGGTAGGGACAAAACGGAGGAGTGTCTTCGGTTTCGTTGCCTGCATACTGATAAGCCGTCGATATCGCCGCCAGAAATTTTTGTCCTCCCTCGCGACGATAATACTCCTGTTCCAAAAGTAACGACCACCGCGAAGACAGTACGCCAAATTGAACTGTCGCTATTTCGTATGCCAATCGTAACAACTGTTGTTGTTGTTTTCCCGCTAGCGGAAAAACCTAGCTTCGGTTCTTTTCCTTAGCATGGTATCGAAGCATTCTTTGCAGAAATAAATCGCAATTGCTTCAATGACAACGCGAATCGATGTTTAATTTAAATATTTAATTAAAATATAGATTTAAATGTAAATTAAAATATAGAATTCTCTCCTTGGATCTCTAATACATAACTTTTATAATATACCATAGTTATATATTTATAACACATGATATTGTTAAATGTTAAATTATAAAAATATTATAGAATTTTTGATTAAAATATCAATTCTAATGTCATATTTTTATTTTTATTATAATATTTTTCGGTTGAGCATTGATTGAGAGAGAAAGGGATTCGCGACGAGCGTGCGGCGGTCTCGAGGATGACAGGAAAAAATTTAGCGACTCATTTCGGGAGATAGAATGTCGACAGAATCTACTTCGGCAAACATCGCCGACCGAATACAGGCCGAAATATCGCGGCACGTGTTGCCTTGAAAAATTAATCGACTCCCTCGGGATCGGCTTCTGCCCATCCTCTCGTCGCCATCGTTCCGCCGACCCTTTCGGTCTAGAGGACGAAGTTACCCCGTAAATTCGAACAAACGCGACGTATCGTCCTGCCGGGGCATGAAAATTAATGACAGGGGCTTGACAGGAGGTGGTACCTCCGGTCCGTACCGTACGAAGGTGGATGAGGATGAATCGGGGCGCGGCGATGCAGGCAATAATAATGCATACAGACACGCGATAATCCGTGGAAGGCCTTTCTTCCTCTCGTTAAGGCGCTACTCCAAGGCGCGTCGGTCATATTATATCTACGTAACTGCCGTGACAAGGGTCGTTTTACGTCTTATACTTTTATACACTCTTTTCTCCCTCGATAAGAACACGATTGTTGCTCTAAGCGCAGAGAAAACACAAAGTCAACATTTTGCAATGCGTCCTATTCCGCTAGTGGGATACACACTTGCAAAGTTTCTTTTATATCAGAAATGTCAACTTGTAATGTGATCTGTCAATTACTGTGCTACTAAAATGCAGTGACTTACGTAATAGACGAAATGTTTTTAAAACATTTTGTGTGTGGGAAATTATTTAAATGTGTATTATTTTTTTTAAAATGTGTGTTATTTTTTTGTTTTCTTTTAATAACATAAAAATTATAAACATTTATTTTCTTCTCTTATATACTTTTCTGGGTTTTTTCCTCTTTCTCTCTCTCTCTCTCTCTCTCTCTCTCTCTCTCTCTTATCACATTAAACAAAATTTTTTAAAGTTTTTAAAATATTTGATCAATTTTACAAGTAACCGTAAATGTGAATTATTTTTTCGCTTTTGCGGATTTTATAGTGATTATTTCTTTTTATTAAAAAAAATGTTTTTTTCAAAATAGATAAAACTAACGTTTTGTTAGTTTCATATAAAAATTATTTATATAAAAGCCCAACTAAAAATTCTTAGGAAAGTAAAAATTTATATATATTATTGTTTCGTAAAATTTTTCTTGCACAGTTACGCGTAGTAAATTTAACAATCTTTCTATAAATTTACAATAGAATAATTACACAGGATTTATATGCACGACATTATTACTCTATTTATTGGAAAGACGATTGTAAAAATAATAATTTCGGAAATGCACCGACAAGCCCGAATAATCCTTGCAAAATGAACGCATAGTAGAAAAACCCGGCCTTGCAATGGTATCAAAGACCAGGTCGACGTTAGCGTGGCAGGAAACATACGAAGTACTTTATGTCGCGTGAAAAAAAATTGCGTTACGCGCGTTTGTATGTGTGCAATTCAATAATAGAGCTACTACAAGAGTGTCATATGTAATTGTGCGTATGTCGAGAAGTAACGTAGTAGCTCGTACGTATAAATTATGTAACGATCTGCGACTACACGATATGCGAACTGCCCGTGCAAGTCTGACAATGTGTCAGAAAGATAGATAGATAGATAGATTTATTTTTAAGATTTATTAGTGATCATTTTTAGAGAGAAAAAAAGAGAGAAAGCGAGGGAAGAGAAGAGGAAGAGAGAAAAGAGAAAATGGTCATGTTTATAACAATAATAATAATAATAATAATAATAATAATAATATACTTATCGCTTTAATACGTACGTTTCAGTTGCGTTTCGAATAAAAGCGCCATTACGTATTTATCGATAATATTCAACATTAGCTCGATGACATATGTAGTAGTACGTAAAATGGTTGTTTGATCATTCGTATATTTTGAAAAATGGAAGGAAACATAAAACAGATAGTAGCGTATAATGTTTATTTCGCGCTGTCTCGCGATCCTTCATGCCATATACCCCTTCAAGAAGAGAGAGGAAGAAAAGAGTGAGTTAAATATTTAAAAATACTCGTGTTAGCTCTTCGTATATATCACTGCATTAATTATGCATCAGATGCTGTATCCGCGTATACAGTTTCTGAAAAGTGCTCTTAACAAACCCCATTACGGTGAACAGCGTTGATACGCGCACGCGAGCGCGCGTTCGTGAACGGAGAAGACATCGGGTCCGACGTTGTCCGAACAATTACATCTCTTCATGATTAATTCAACGCGTCGCGCGGAAAATTCGCGCCGGATTATGAAATCAAACGGGAGGAGTCTTTACTTATGGATGCCGAGGCGTGATCGAAGCGCACCCATCGTGATCGCGCGTATGGATGCGGAACGGCATTCTATTATTATCCGGAGGACGTGTGGAGCAAAAAAGAGGTACGCAAGATGAAAAAGGGCGAACGTGAGAGCGGCAAATCGCGATGTGCCGTAGAACGAGTAAAGATTAGGAATGCCGCGATGGCCATTGCCAATCACTCGGAAGCCGCCGCCCGCATAGCAATTTCCTGTGGGTTCTGCAGGACCTTACCCAATCCTTGAATATATCCTCGGTGTGAGGATTTTCGGGTCTCACACTACCCGGATAATCAACCGGAGACGCCGGACTCTTCCCACACGAAAGCGTTCCCTCGTTCCGTAACCGGGCGTCTCGTTTCCTTTGCAGATTCGCGCACTTGGATCGGAAACAAACCCGGAATGTGCTCCTCGCGTCCCGTGCCATGTTTCTCTGTCGCGGCTAATTGCGGAATCGGTCTCGTAATTTGTATACATAAATATTTCATATATACATATGGATGATCGAGTGGCAAAGTGGGCGGCAAGGTAATATTCGTATTTAATGCATTTAAATTAACAGGGAATATTTAACGAGCGAATGCAATTAATAGCCGAGCGTAGGGCGGCTTACACGCGCACCTCCAGTTTTGCGCAACCGCAAATATACATACGATTATTAATGCCATGTTAATATTCGCGATATAGCGCATCAACCAGGATCATAGAAATTAGATAAAGAAGCTGTCGGATTAGCTCCATGTATATAAGTATTATCGGATCTTACTGAATATCACTGTATTTTATAGTTTACATCTTGAAGTGAAAAAATGTCTGTGAAGGAATGTCATACATAAACAGAAAATAATTAAGGCTTAATAATTAAATATAAAATAATGTGTAATAAAGATAAAGTATAAAATAGATTAGCATAGTGTAATAGCAAAATATAATGGAGAGAAAGAGAGAGAGAGAGAGAGAGAGAGAGAGAGAGAGAGAGAGAGAGAGAGAGAGATGTATACCTACATAATACTTAATAATTTTTTTATCATAGATACACATCGAGTAATAAATATACAGGGTGTTTCAAAATTAGATCGACAAACTTCAGTTGGTTATAAAGGACCAAAATAAGCCAACAAACCCGTATCTGCATATAAGCCGTTTTGGCATTCGAGAATCAAAGAATAACAAGGGTAAAAATCTGTGAAAAAAAATTATTTTTTCAAAATTTTATTAATGTGGTTAAATAGAGGTGTTTTCATCGTGAAACTTTTGTATAAAACATTTTTTGACATCTCGAATAATTTTCGAGAAAGTAAAAAGGCCGTTCTACATATGAGGAATGATTTCACCCCTTAGAATTGTTTTTGGGTCACATAACTGGAAATTTCTAAATTCATCTATTTACCCCCCTTCCCCACACGAGTGTAAAATTTCATCAGAATTTTCGAGTTTGCGAGGCTCCCTTGTTAATCTTTGATTTTCTAATGCCAAAATGACTCATTTGCGGATTTATTGACAAAATTGACTTGTTTTAGTATCCTTTATATATAATTATCTGAAGTTTGTCGGTCTAATTCTGGGGGACACTTTGTATATATATATATATATACATATTATATAATTTATTTACGATGTACACGCGCGCTGTAGTAAAGTACCACACATTACGACGTTATTTTCGCAATATCATAAGCTTCGGTCGCGATCTTTTAACGCGTGGCGCGTCGCGTCTTTTCGAAGCAAATAGTCACTTATAGTTTCCGTCGGCGTTCTATATCTTGCCTGCGACCTCCTTTCTCCGAGCCATGAAAGCTATACTCGGCGATGCTGCGAAGGTCCCATGGAGGGTCGCTCAATCATTCATAAAATGCACGTTTTAGAGAGATCTTTCCTCCCGGAGCTTAAATATTCAACGAGCCATTCCTACCACCCTCTCCCGGCCCGATCCCCGGTGGACTTCGTTTCTCTCCGCGAGTTCCACCGAGTCAACCACCCCCGATACCAATCCCATCGTTGTCGGCCAATCGTCAACCCTCCTTTTCACGCCCATACCTCGCCTCCCTCAGTTCAAAGTCCTTAGTCTAGCCGGGCGCGATACGTCGTGCCTTTACTCTTTTGCTAGTTTACGAGCCAGCTCGCTCGATCGATCCACGAATCGCGCGGGCGAAATCCTCTTCGCCAAATCTCGGCGAGAGTTTTGCGAATGCACTCGACCTGTTGTTTGCTCCCGCCACACGATCAAATGCGCTGTAAAAATAATATACCGGAAAGATTTATGAAACTAATATGACCTCTGCCACGCGTTTGAGTAGCTATAAAATTTTAAAACGCCTGTTCAGAGATTTTCTCTTGACAACGTCTGCATTACAGAGTTAAAAGAAAATAATCTGTACGCTTTTGAACAAACAAGATATAAGCGAAATATTAAAACAACGATTTTTTTATCTTGCAAGAGAAAGAGAGAGAGAGAGAGAGAGAGAGAGAGAGAGAAATGTTAAAAGCAAGAAGGTAGAATTTTACTCTTCCTTCAAATTGCGAGAAATCAATTCATTTGCTGCTTATATAAATTTTCATCTCTCCTCTCATTATATAAAGTGCATCTCTCGATGCACTGAATCTCGATACAGTTTTTTTTTTTCTCTCTTATTTCGCGACTATTTCGCTCAAAATTTTGTCTTAAATCCTTCGAAAGATAGTAAACCGTGACAGACTTGTAGCGAAGGGTTAAATAGCGGAAAAGAGCGTGAACGTGAAGCGTCAACTTTACAGTAGAATCAGCCGCTGCCTCGGTAAATTGTATACACATAGAGGATGGTGACGTCGAGCGATGCAACGAAGAAGCCAAACCCTGTAATGCGCCTAAAGAGACCAAGAAGCCGCCGGATTAGGTCAAAGCGCAGGTGCGCGAGAGAGAGCCGAGAGCACGTACACGGGATATATACTTGCGAAAGAAAATAGTCACTTTTAGGCAATAAAGTATATTTTTATAATATATCCAGGAGGTTTATACGTACATAAGAGTTATCTTTTTCAATGATGAAGTGTCTGGCAAATTTTGCAGTACAGAATGTAGGCGCAGCATTACGAAAATATATATATATATATATTAATAGTAATATAAATTATTAGAAAAATCATTATAATAGTAAAACTTATTTAACAAATTTATTTCTCTAAAGAAACCGCAAGAATTGTGAGTGATGAATTAAACGCCGACATAGCGTTACATTACATTATCTTTTTAATTCCAAATAATAAAATTAGATATTTTAATTGAGAAAAAAATTTATTAATTTTAATCAAAAAATAATAAGTGTTCTAAGACTAAAGAGATATTCGACAGTTGACTTTGCGGTTATGATTCTTGTTACGAATCAAAAAACGAAGCATAGAGTTGCTTACAAAGGTGACAAAAGCGTTGTTCCATGACATCATTAAAGACCTTCGAAAAAGGAAAATTATTTCGCGATCCAGGACTGTTACGTGCGATAAAGTGAAAGCTAAAGGGTGACGCCTCTCTGTGATCTCGGCTGAAAAGTTGTTGGCAACAGAATTTTACAGAAACGATCTACAATACATTGAATTGTACCCTTTTTTTCTCTCTCCTTTGCTTATTGGTATAATTTTTTATTTTTAACCACATCGTTTGACGAAATAAACGCGGCAGTAATTTGTTGAATTTTGTAATTTATGTTATAATTGAATGACACATATAATTAATTAATAACAATGTAGAGAAAATTAAATTTCAATCGTAAATTATATTTGAAACACAACCTTCAACTTTCAAATATTTAACTTTTTTCGATTATACGCGCGATTTTCAGACGCAGCTGAAAATTCAGATTGATTAATTGTAAAAATTTTTATCTCTGTCGACATTAAAATCTCTAATATTTGGATTGAAAGCATTTTTAATCATGCTTAAAATTACTATGCCTTTGAAAGCTTTTCATTCGGAGAGATTTGAGTGTCAAAAAAAAAAACCAAAATACCGCATATCGATATTTTCCACATATTCTTTCTGAGAATAGTTTCCCTCATTTCGCGTTTAATTCTGTTGATTTTTTTTTTTTAATGAAATAATATTTGTACGTTGGGCGCGACGTGTGGCAAAGAATTATAGAGAAGAGGAAAATATAGATACTTCCTTTTTAAAACTTCATATTTTTATATTGAGCTATAAAATCGTGTATTAACTATATGTTTTACGCTGCTCTATTGTCGTCATATTTTTCTTATATCTGTTGTATAACTACAATAAATGCAAATTTTTAAACGTCTCGCATACGTGATATTGTAACAATAAAAAGATATAATGGAAATGAACACGTGTGTGTATATGTATTTAAGATAACATCATTTACTTTTTGTCAAAAGAATTTTGAGAAAAATTCTTTCCGGAAGGACTGGAAAATATTTGCGATAAAATCAAATAAAGAATCAGATCATACACAGCTTAACGATAATTAAGTTTATATTACGAAAGATTTTTCAAAAAGATGGCAGAGACGGATACCCGGTGCGCGAAGCAAAATTACCGAAGCGTTCGTTAGCTAAAGTAAAGACCGGGGCGAGAAATAAAGTGGGAAGGCGCGAAATTTGTCTATCGACCGGTCGGAAGAGTCGCTCTGTGTAAGGAATTCCACGTAAGGGAGGTGCCATGAGACTTGGATAAGAAGAGAAGGTTGTTTCATCTCAACCCCCATCCCGCTCGTCGTTCCGTCCTTGCCGCGTATAGTTGTTTATATTTAATGTAGCCCATTCGAGATCCGGATGCGCCCCTATCCTGACAGAACTTCTATCCTAGCATCCGACGTCGGCCTCCCAGCGTCTCGTCCACCCCCAATTTCGTTCCCCCGTTTGGACGACCTGACCCGTGAAAAAGCATATCGGCTCGCCTGATCTCCGCCACCGGGGGATTAATTTTTTTCTCCCCTCTTGCCGACGCTTAATTTAGCGTGAATGGCGAACGCGCCCGCGAGCATTTCCCGCCTAGAGAGTCACAAGGAGTGGGCGGGGGGAACTCGAGACTCACCCCGTAAGTAAATTTCATCCCGGCAAATGTTTTGCGTTCCTGAATTCGGTCGGTAATTAAATATACATATGTATGTGTTTACAGAAGCACCTGAAATCTCTCATATTCCTCGTCAATTGAAATGTTTTTCTCCGCTCTTTGACGGCAGTGCGCCGATATACGAAAATGATTTTTTCTCCCGGTTTTTAATTAATACTAATTTGTATCCCGCTGGTTTCCCCCAAGTGTGGAAAAAAGCGCGACAAAGGACGACGACAATTCTGAAATTAAACGGTTTAATTACAACCCTCGCGCCGCAGGGTTTTCGACTTATTCGCCCGGTTTGCTCTCCTCGAGTCGACCGAGAATTACGAGAGGTTTTATACGACACGGCCCAGAACTCGCGCGAGTGCACTAACGAGGCACTGCGCGTTAACGCCGTACTCGCATATATATATATATATATATATATATATATATATATATATATATACATATATACATAACTTAAGTTTCGCCTGTGTCTCGATATCTTGCACTTTTTTTCCCTCGTGATTAGTGCCGTATACAATACGTATCCTTATACGTGTATGCGTTCGCTCACGTGCATAAGTGTGCGACCTTAATAAGAAAGCGTCGCGTTCTCGCTATATATCCGCGATATATATAAGCGATCGAGCGTGTATCTCGATCTTGTACGCGGCTTTTACGAGGATCTTACGAATCTCTCGGGAAGAGAAGAGTAACATATTCTGGACGTAAACGGCGCGAGCGAGGGTCGCACGCTCTGGCTGATCTTTTACGTGTGTGTGTCGCTGTATTTTATATTTTTAAAAGCACCCTCTTATCTGCTCGCTTTTACGTTCAAGAGTCTTGAAAGGTTTCCGTCTATATCTGTTTGATTATTTATTTATATCTATTAAATTATATTCAAAAGAGGGGTAGGGAGGAGACGAAGGTGTAAAATGGATGATCATCGATGATTGATCAGTTTATTTATGATCGATTAATTCATTAGAGAGCCTTACGATATTATTTAGAAACAGAATTAATTGTCTGTTTAAATTATATTTTACTCTTGTATGAATTATAATTACTAGAATAAGAATAAATCTAATAATTATTCATCGTTGTATCTCTTTATGACGATTGTTTACGTTTACGTCAATTGTGCCGGTATCGTAACGTCTTATATTTTGATCAGATTACTACTCTCTATTTCTCGTACGAGCAATGTGAAGTATTTCTTCAAAAAATACCGAAGTGCTGCGGCTACTCTTTTCGGATCATTTATTTACGTTTATTAGAAGCGCGTCTTATACGACTCGGAGATGATTACATCCGCAAACAGCCGCAAGATAGAAGATCTGAAAGCATGATCATTAAAATTTCGCGTCCCAATTCGGCGCGTTAGACTTTAACGACGCGCTTTCACGTGTTCGAAAATATTTTGCATTCATATCTTAAATGTATTCTCGTTGCGGCGGCGATAGTGTTTTCCCTCTTTACGCGCTCGTTGGTTCTAAAAGCCGTTCGCATCAAAAATTCTCCGGGTGCTATTTTTCGTGGTCCTGCCCCTTACACCTCGAGACACGACTACTGAATAATATTTCAACGAACGCTCGCATATATGTTATTACGATCCTAAGAGCGGCAGTCGCGTTTGCCGCAACAAAATATTTGATGACTACGTTACGGCCTGGATGTCGTGAGTTATATAGCCGAAGGAGGAGAGTGGATGCTCTTCGATAGATATTAATATTATCTTAATTAATGTCGTTCTTCCAAGATGATGCAATATATGAGTATACGATAAAAGCCATGGTAAGATCAAAACTGAATTGTTGTAATAGCGCAAGCATGTGACAATTCCTATAATTAGATTCCTTAAACGCAGATAATAAATATTGAATAGAGTTTATTAAATAAAATTATTTTAATATAAAAATAAAAAAAAGATATAAATATAGATGGACTTTGAATGTTTGAACGAAAACGAAAATTTATATTTGTCGAGAGTAAAAACGATAAGTTTCTCCGCGTCAGTTTCACGCACGTCCAGAATAATCTCTTCTATAATGATCTAGCTTCATCCTTTTAATAGCTTCTCAGTTTTTTTTTTTTTTTTTTTAAGCGGTGGCAAAAAGGATATCAGGCGACTGCTCATTCGCCATAAATCTACCCTAAATGATTGCGTGGTATATAACTATCGACTACAAGACACCTTTCAACTTTCAGGTCTCGAGGGGTTGTCGGTGGTGGTTGAGGGAAGAAGGGGGTGGCATGAAGTTCGCGGTGAAAGGTAGGTGCGGAGGTATACGCGGAATATAAGGACTCCGGTTATAAGGATCGCTTAGCACGCGATTGTCTTCCTGTGGAGTGTCTTTAAGGGCTTTAATCATGCAAACTTCGGTGGAAACGCGCGTCGTTAATATTTCGCGATCGCGCCCGCCTTAGCTTTTCAGTCGCTTCGATAACGTTCCATTCGCGCGTCTGCCTATCGGTAACTTTTTAATCAATCATCGCGCGCGCGCTCCATCGCGTGAAACAATCGCCGGTGCCGTTCAACGATGCGATGAGTCATCTAAATAAATGAAGTTTCCCGTTACTAGACGTTAATTTCTTCTCGTAGGAAACGAGAACGTCACTACCGTTCCTGCTCGATTCTGTAATACTTTAGCCCCGTTGCTTGTATATCCTGATTTATTACGAGCGTAAGAGATATTGCGAAAAATCAATAAGCTGGTTACTGAAAGCAATAAGCGACAATCAATTTCAGTGGTGAAAAAAATTATGCCAGTTTTCTTTTTTTAAAGATATATCTTTTTCTATGCGATATTCTATAACAATTTAACGATTAAATCAATATTATAATATCGTGATAATTCAAATATGTTGTAATAATAATTCTCAATAAATATATCTCTAAATATATATATATATTACGACAAAAATGTTAATCATAAATCGAGTCACTGGCGAAAATTCGCTGGCACACCTGCAGCCTTTTTTTCAGACATAAAAAGCAGTGAACGTGCGACGGGGGGTTGATTTCCTATACTGGACGTATCCGCTGGCAAAAATGTTGGAATTTTCCCTCCAAGTGTTTCCACCCTGTCGTCGCTTCGTTCTTTCTCGCTTCGCCGCGCGAGCAAGGACGCATCGTTCATCCTGATCGTCGTGATTCCCTCCCGAGGGGGTTTACGTATGCCGGACGTAGTTCGGCGCCGATTCATCAAAAAGACCACCCATCCGTTTTTCGCTATTTAAGAAAAGTACCGCCAGTCTCTCTCTTATCCTGGTAAAAAGGAGGACGGTGGCAGCATCGTTAGAGGCAGATTCGCCCTTACCAAGGATTAGGATCACGAAACGATCGGGACGCGGAGGAAGACGGGGAACACACCGCTTTACCCTTCCCCTGTGATAGAGGTGTGCTCGAGAGGGCATCCGGAGATTGGAGTTTGCTAGCGAGCCAACTATCGTTTCCCCGCGTCTCGTCCCCGCCGTATCTGCGACGACAGCGACGACGACGACGACGACGAGGACGACGTTGCGGCCGAATTGTCCGCAGAAAATTGTCTGTCGGATGTTAGACGCCCCGCAGCGGAAGTTTCTTGGTAACCGTTACGAAGAAACGTAACATACTCGTGACAATGATGAGTGGACACGTCCAATACGAAGCGCGATTGTGTCTGGAAATATTGTACTTTCTTCATCGTTACCATTCTCACAATGTTGGACATTTACCTAACGTCAGCGGTATAAGATAGAAAAAAATCTGATATCTAAATAAGAATAATGTAATATATGCAAGTTATAATATAAAATAAATAATAATTAAAATTAGAATAGAAAATTTGAGACTAATATAAAAATAGGAGAAGTAAAAACAGAAGAAGCAATTTTATTATTGAATGCGCAAACACATTTATATGGTAGATATATAAATATCGAATTATTTATTTAGGTTTAAAATAGGCGAATGTAGCGATGATTATTGTTAATGGTCATTTATAGCACGATGATCAACCGTGAAAAAGTTGTCGTGATAGTTATAGATGCCCGCGATAAGCTCGTCTCTTCAGAAAGTATATCGATTCTCATCTTTCGCTGCTGACGCGAGGATGTCCGAGAGGAACAATTGTCCAAGAGTAGTCGACGAAACTTCTTTTCCGCCCGGCTATTCCCCATCTCTTCCGTACATATTGTCAGTTTCACTGTCAGTTGCTTGCTGCTTGTAGACTCTGTAATTTCCGGCTGCCACTCGGCCTGTTCTTATTTCCCGTCACGTTCGCCACCCGCGTCGGAGTCCTCTCCGCCACGGCGACGCGCGGTGGTGTTCGTTCGCTTCGTTCTTCAGGTATAATGGAGCCGAGAAACAGATAATTACAAACCTCTGACCATCCCGAGCGTCCAGCCAAGCATCAACTTTTATTTCGTTCTCTGACCCCGTCCGTCGACTCTTCCAAGATATAAAGTGCGGATTCGTATTCATTCGCCGGCTTAGCGTTAATATTTCTTCGTTACCGCGCTCTCGTGTGCTTGCTCGCAGTCAGATGAAAAGCCAAATAAAACGCGGAAATTTGCGAGAGTGAGATTTCCAACCTACACAACACTCCGCGATTTCCTCTTTCGACAAATCCGACCGATTAATCGTAATTTATTCGTCAAAGCCTTCTTCGAAATTAATTTTGCGACTTGTGTTAGGAAAGAAATCTAAAAATAGAAATATTTAAACGATATATGTGTACAGGGTATCCCAGCCTTACCGTACCACATGCTAATAATAGATTCTTGAGATTGGAAATCATTTGGAAATGATTTTTCCTCAGCAAAAAGGAGGATTTTTTGCAAACTAAACTTTATAGAGAGTTAAAACTACATTCTTTAGTTAATTTCAAATAGAATTTAATATAGAGAGAAAATTGTAATTTAAGATTTAGTTACAAAGACACATGATGGAAAAAATTGGAAACTTGCAAAAAATAATGACTTCTCTCGAGCATTTTCGCTGAGGAAAAATCATCTCCAAATAATCTCAAGTATCTGTTATTAGCCGGTGAGATATAGATCTGGAACACCCTATATATTAACATAATTTTTATTTTTGCGATTTTTATAAAAGCTTGAAGTGTGCGGAAAGAAGATGTCATGTCATTAAACTTGTACACGCATTATAATACAAATGGAAAAAATCTTTCGTACAATTTGTACCGCTGCTTAAAAGCATATACGAGTGCAGCTGAAAACTTTCATCGAGCTTAACGGCTATAACGATTTTGAAAATTAAAGTGATTTGCTGCCTCTTCGTGTCTACCGTGCTCCTTACTAGCTTTTTCCTCCTTAGCCGGTACTTTAGGTGTAATAGAGCCGAGAAATAGATAATTATCCTTCTCTCTGACCTATTTCGCGCTTGAACCTTCCGACTTCTCGGCTCCCTCGCTGACTCTTACGATCATCTCCAAGTAGTTCTTTAGCGATGTTAAAAGTACTACTCTGCCATAAAAAGCCTCATATACCTTAAGTATGTCAGAAAGATGAATTATGATATAACATGATTAATTATAATGAATATATCAATTCTTCCGATATTTTCATTAAATATCATTTATTATATCTTTCTTATTCGCAGATCTTAAAATTATCTTTTTAAATTTACTTTTACTTCATTTTTTTCCTCTGATATAATTTTTCCTTTTTATATCTAATGACGTCATGTAAATGAAATCTTAGATTTGATTACGCTGTATAAAGTAGATTTAATTAAATTTCGATCCTAATAGTTATCGCAATATAAAATTCGTTGTATCACTTATATCACAAGAGCTTGATAGAAATTGGTGCTATTTCTCAATGTTTAAAGGATAAATCGCTATATCGTATTGACAGAAACAATCGAATCGCCAGAAATGATTCCGAGGAAGAACACGAAGAAGATATAACCCCGCGGCGCGAGCCATCCCGCATTATACCACCAATGACGTATTCACCCCTTTCTGTTCCACAGATATCTCTACAGGGTGGCACTACCAACATAACTGAGACTCTCCTTCGCAACTCTGATCGACAAAGTTCCTTCTGGCGGTGCCGCGAGCACACGGATGCGAAAGTTAGCACGAAGTCTACCAACATCCCTTCCACCCTCGCGACAGTTCTCTCCTCTCCCTTTCACTCACTGTTTCTCGCTCTTACACCTCATAAACACCATTACATACCGTACACACACACACACAATTTGTTCCCTTCCTTTTCGCAGGCGAAAGTCCTCTCTCGCACTCGTGCGACTCTCGTCATTTTACGATGCCTTAGGAGACGAAGACGCAAGTAAGTTTCACGAAGATAGGCCAACTTTGATAAGATACCGGTTTATCCTGCACAGCCCGATTGATTATCTTTCTCCGCAGGATTTCTACTCGATGGCGGTTACATACGTTCATATTCTTTCGCATGGCTGAACAATGATTTCGCGAAAGTTGGGGAGACTTGAAAAAAGCATCACGTAAAATCGCGATAAATCATCGTGTCAAGTAAGGTATATGTGATTATGAAAGATTAACATATAAATAAAATTCTCGTAAAAAATTGAGATCTTTCCCCCAAATGGAAGATTCAAAATCGTCGAAACTGATATAATTTTGATAAGAGCACTTGATTGAGCCATTAAAGAACGGCAAAATGGTCTCCGTGTTAATTTGACAATTTGACATTTTCATTACGATGATTTGACTGCAGAGTAAATACAAGTTTTACAAATAAAAGTTTAATTCATCGTGATTAGATAGGTTTCAATCATCGTATTTTATCTTTAAAGTTAGATAACATACATACACTCTATTATGTTTTATTTTTATATATTCATTTAGAGAGAGATATTAAAAAAAAAAGACATATTCTTGTAAGATGACAAAGTTCAAGAGCTACTTTAATTCCGATAGATTGAAAAAATTATCTCTTATATAAGTAAATACGACGAGGTCGTATTTTCAACGAGTTCTCAGATAATTTTTGTTTTAAACCACGGCACTTCTCGCGTAAATAACGTCTGATCAAAGTTCGAACGAGATCAAAGCAAGAAGCACGATTCGCACTGATAGTAATGCTGGCGGATGGTCCCTTTTGTACGAGGTCTTATTAGAATCAATTCTCCGCACGAGCAATATTTCTGCGGCGTGCGTTGTGGTACCGCCGCATTAATCATACACATGCGTGCGATTTCCGCGTCGATTTTTTTTTTTTTCCCCGAGGCTTTGGCACTCTCGGAGTACTTAAACCACCGCTTCTCGCCTACTGTCGATACGGTCCATGCATTTTGTACATGCTAGGCCAAGAAAGAAAAGTTCTCTTCTTCACATATACTATATGTGAGGAAACGATAAAATAAAATTAGCGGTAGATGGTCTTAGAAAATACATTAACCCCTATTGCATATCGCAATATATGTAAAATAAAAACATTCTCATTACGTAATATACATATATTGAATATTAAATAGGAATTGTTCTCAAATACTATAAATATATATATGATATAAATACTAAAAATAATATGATTTTATATGCATTCGTAGATAAAAATGGATTGATCGCTTTCGCTGTAACTACATTTTGCATACACGCATACACGCGCGCGCGCGTAGTTTTTATTATTATACTATAAATATACAACAGGCATCTTATTGTACATATATCGGGTATTGGATGCAATCGCTCTTTCGCCGTTACATTACATTTTGTACATACACACAGATTAATTTTTATTATTATACAAATTATATTAATGATACACGAATTATTTGTTAAAGGAAGGAAAACAATATATTATATTGGTAAGTTTAAAATATAAGATGGGTGAAAAACCAAAAAACTTATCTATATAATGCGACTGGAAAAAGGTTCCTTGGGAAATCCGTGGATTTTTAAAAAGTTGTTAATAAATAATTCAACTATGCGGAAATATTGTCTCATTTAATTTATGCTTTTTTCGATACTCACTCAGTACATTTAGTAGAATAGATATATATACAGAAAAAATATATCCGGAAGATTATCGAAAAGTAAATTTTAAAAATTTTGAAAACTGAGATGGATAATAACCAAGATAAATCTCCGATTAGAGAAATGTGAATACTGGATTTAATTTTATGAGATAAAGCATTTGTAAGTAAATTCAAACTATGCAATTTTTCTTGAATTATTTCGATATTCCAACCATTGATAGTAATTGCTAGTCTTGTAATCGATGATTTATTGCGATTAAATAGTTAATAAAAATAAATGAGGAATGACAAAAATACGAATTTTTAACTCTTCATTTGTATGAACTTATTTATGTAAAACAATATTTCTATCTTTAATTGGTTGTGATAATAAATAAAATTTTAAAGAATTATTAACGAATATTATGTTGAGAGGGAATAAGGGTAATATTTAGATTATAAGATAGTTTAAGAATAAAATTGTGTTTGGAAAGAAAAAGAATTTTCTGAACAGATTTAACATATGATGGTAAGAGGTGAGACACGATAGGCACGTGACACTTTTTTTATTAGACGTTCATGGGTACAAGGTTCTGCTTTTTTCAGACCCATTATCTACATAAACTGAGTGCGCATTGATAATAATTCACTATTGCATTCTCTCGATTGAAAATATAGACTTTTGCGTTTGTACATATATATATTTATATATATATATATATATATACATACATACATACATACATATATTTTTTCTTTCTCTTTTCTTTATTTCCGCGAATGAATGTTTCACAGGCACTTCGTCTCTAAAGAGTGGCAAAATTTGCGAATGATTAGTTTAGCATAATGAAAAATGCGAGAGCGACACGTATGAAAGTAAACGTCATCGCAGAATTTATCACCGAAACTTTTAGGGTCACGAGCAAAATACAGAGATCTCGCACAATCATTTTGTTCTTATTTTTATCGCAATTTATTTTGCCAGTAAATCTCTTATCCGATATATGCGAGATCTTTTACGATCACATCGACAACACATATTACAATTAATCACAGAAATAGTAGATTCGACGAAAATGATTGCGCCACCTTATATACATTTAACTTAATTATTTCTACAGGCAAGCACCTATTAAGTACTGATACATTCGATCGTTAGAGTTCGCCGCAATTGCAATAACGAGTTCTTCTACGTCATCCTCACATTTTTTTTTTTTTTTTTTTTTTTTACGAGTGAGTTATCAGATTGTAGAACTTCGATGCCTGAATTCATGTACAGGCTAAGAAGATGCAAGCGAATCATATAAACTCACGAATGTAAAATTGCAAAAAATATCAATGTCATGAATAAAAAAAAATAGGGAAAAACACCCTATAAGAAATAATATTGTAACACTTTGGTTTGATGAAAAAGGAAAAAGCGAGCTCGGAAATATATACAATACAACCGTCTCTCTTTCTCTCTTTTAATCCTTGAAAAGATCTCATAATTCCTTTTACGAGAGAATCGGAATTTCGAAAAAATTCAGTTTCCAAAAAATACTTTACAAAGATAAAAAATAAATATACAAAATACGTATGTAGGAACTCTTCGAGAGCAATATAAATAACATTGTTATAAAATTATATCGATTTCAATCCTTTGCTCAAATCAAGCATAAGCTAATCTTTATTTAGAGATTCAGAATTCTACTCTTAATTAGAGAATAAGGAGGATCGTCACATAAAATTATCATATTGTATATATGATTGAATTGTGATATATATCTGTGAGCAATTTGCACCAAAACTGCCGCAAATCAAAATATATCTCTTAAAAAATTTTGCGAAATATTTTCATATTTAGTTTTCTTATTGATAAATCTGATAACTCATTAAAATTTCTGTAAGCTTTGAAATCGCATTACTGTATGGCTTAGGGGGAGCACATAGATCGCCTAATAATCAGTAGATTCGAATTCGATTGCGGCTCGTGCTATTTCGAAATTTAGTAAAGAATATTTTGAACTTTTGCTGTATGAGCGCATATGTCGCAAAATGCTACAATTCATCAGAATATAATTTTCAACACACATATTTGACATTTCTTTTTTGGCATAACATTAAATAAAAGTTGAAGGGATAATACATTTAACACTTCTTAGATTTTCGATAAATTTTGCGATACTTTCAAGAAAATTTTTCAAACATTTCTTGGGACACGATAAAATCATTGTCCGAAATAATCGATTTCTTCTTTGCGTATTCGAACGCCATGATATAATATGTGCATGTCTCTATTACAATTGCTCTTTCATGCTTTCAAAAGTTGATAAATAGTATTTGAGATACGGTATGTAAAATAGAATAGAGTAAACTAGTATATAAAGTAAAGCGAAGTACAAATACTCGGTGCATCAATGGGCATTGCTCGTTCAATGGGACTCTATCGAAAATTTGCCAAAGCCTCGTTTCACCAACGTCATTTAATTCTCGTTTAACTTATTCTTCACCTCCTTCTGAAATTAAATTTAGAAAGAGGTGAGTAATGAGTTAAATTATAATAAAACTTATTTTTCGACCATACAAAGTTGAAGATATACATATATGTATTCTCAATCATTCGTGTTTTCACTCCAATTCTTTTTTCATCTGGAATTTGTTTGGAGGGATCTTTTAAAATCGTAAGAAAATGTTAAAGCGAAAAATCTATTATTTAAAAATCTTTTAAGTATAGATGTATATCTTTTAAGTATTGATCTTCTCTGGAACTCGTGCAAAAGCTTCGCCATGTTTTCGAAAGAATGTTTCGAAAGATTAGTAGAGTGCATCAGATTCCGATTCAAGTTCGATCGATGTTGACAGAACCAGCCGTAGAACTTTCACACTAGGATTCCTTAAGTACGACACGCAAGCCCGATTAAAAAATAGACATATTATCTACACATTTGTAGATTTGTGACATTTCAGAGGTTCTATCAGAGGCTAATAGTTGCTATTTACTCAACACTGTTAAGTCAAATAATACGCGCCGATACTGATAAGTCCGTGCTACAGTTCGGAATTATTCGCAAGTGGCATGTTGAATGATTTTCTTGCATTCTAATTTTTTCGCAGGCATCTCATCTCTCATTAAAATCTATTATCGAATCTTTTCTCCTGCGGCTCGCCTCTTAGTTTTCGTAAACTTTCATCCAGCTTCGTGGTCGGATCGCCATTACAAACTTCCGGTTTTCGACCATCCCCGTTTATATTACATCGCTCGGCGAACGTCGCCTTACCGTTTGCGAGACCATTTTGTACGCCATTGATACTCTTATTGCAGATTGCTTGACCGTTTGATTGCTGACCATTTAAATTAGAACCTAATGTACCGCTCGCTTTACAATCGAACCCGTTGCTTTGTATTTCTGCTAAGCTCTTCGAGAAATTGATACCTTGATTCTCCGGCAATTGCATCATGCCTGCAAGATAAAACGTCGAATGCTGTTCAGATACAGTAGTATCATTATTAGTTTTAGATAATCGCTATTATTTAAAGCAATTAAAATATATGAATTTTAAATAATTGGAAAAGTTAAAATTAAATTACTTTTCTAGGTGTAAAATATTTTCAGCCTGTATGCATGAATCTATGATTATGTCGGATGTAAATTCGTAAAAAAATAAATATGTATGATGAATGTGATCGTAAAGAAAATACAAAAAAAAAGAGATATATATCTAGTTATATTTAAATAACTGGTACAGTACCGTGCATGTTGAGACAATATTTATTAGTGCTGTTCCATTCTGCGCGCAAGCTAAGATTGAACATGCTATAATCCGGGTTGTTAGTGACTTCTTTCTCGATTGTCAGGAATTGAGGCAGGATGTTCTTCAGGTCGTCGCCCGTCAACGCTGTATACGTTTCGAGTAACATCAAGCCTCGACATCTACATAGTGTGTATATACAATTTAAAATAATATATTTTTCTCTCTCATTTTCACATTTATTATGTGAAATTATTATGTAAATTTTTTTTTGTTTTTATCTTTTCCTGAGATCATTCACTGTAATCTCTTGTTTATGCATATCTATCTCACATTTTCACATTTATTATGTGAGATTAAACAAGAGATTACGGTGAATGATCTCAGGAAAAGATAAAAACAAAAAAATTTTGCTTTTAATCTTTAATAGCCTGAATCTTAAAGTAATTATATAATGCAACAATATATAGAGATCTTTTATATTATTTGTGCATGTAAACATAATTGCTATTAAGACCAGCATAAATAAGCCGATTGTGCAAGATATCTTAAACTTACCGAGTCATTTTTTATCTATTTGTTCTTTAATAAATTTAAAATCAATTTTATCATTGAAAATAACAAAAGCGTTTTGTATTGCGTTATTTAATTGTATCGATATTGTGATCTTACCTGGGATGCCCCGGTTCTCTATATATGTCTAACTGAAAATACTGATTGTTGATCAGAAAACACCGACGGCGCTTAAAGATGGTGAAGTGCGAATCGTCGCGCTGGGCCAGCATGTTTAGATAATCTCGATGGGTCAATTGGGTTTTTACCTCAATCACTTGGCCGCACATTTTCGGTCGACGAATCGTGTGAATATATGACCAATGACCTTAAAGAATAAAAAATTTAAATTGTTGCACAAATCTTTTTTCGACGTAGAGTAATGATGATCCAATATAACATGATTGATCATTAATTCACGAACGCAAGAAATAAAATTACGAATTTTCCGATGATAATAAACCGCATAAGTTAATTAATTTTTAAATAATTCGAATAAACAATGTCGAATTTCAGATAAATAAATAAAATGATTAAGCATTTATAGGAAAGAAATCTTTTTGTCGATTGCGCTTTACCTTTCTGGCCGCGCTTGCGTAAACGCGCCTGCATTTTGGGATTGTTGCTTTGCAGGTAATTGTGCACGACATCGAAGTCTTGGAAAGCCGGAAACTCGGTGTCCGCCGGTAGCGGTGCTTTCACGAGGAACTTGACCTTGCGACTGCTGGAACGCAACCGATCACCAGTATCGATGCCGAGTTTCTGGCATATACATTCGATCATTCGGCAGATTTTAGTTTCGAAATCCTGCGAGTTGTCAATCACGTCGAAGTATGGATGGCCGATCCAGGAGGCCGCGGCCTTGTAGTCCAGTTCGCGGGCGAGCTCGACACCCTCCGAGCGACACGCGTGCTCCTCCGTGGAATAGAACTCCTCTGCGCCGTTCGCCGCCGAAACCATGTGGATGATTTGATTGTACCTGCGGTTGACACGAGAGAAAACACATGTGAATGTATGCATTATAGTAAAAATATATACTGTTTAATAATACAATAATATTAATACGAGATAAAATATAATACGCGCGAGTATATAAATACATAGATGGTTTAACCGGGAACATAGCACGATATCATTGAAAGCTATGCAAGCGTGAAACAGAGGCAAAGAGAGAGATGAATTTTCCAATTATCGATTTTCTCCAACACAAAGATGTATGGATTTTTCAAACTTTCCTTGCATATCACTGATCCTACCTGTTGTCTCTTAACTCGACGTTGTTCCATCCGTTGGAAGCCATCATGAGTTCCCATTTATCCTTCGAAATAACTAAAAGACATTTGTCGTTGATTTTTTTTCTCAACAAAAAAAAAAGTAAAAACTAATCAAATCATTTTCAAAAGTGTTTGTACTCACAAGCGGAGGCGTCCATCGCGCCGCGATCACAGATGATCAAGCAATTTCTCGAGCAGCTTTCACCTAATTGAAAAAACGTGTTCTCTATTTGTATCATCGTGCGCAGAAGATTCTCCTGAAATTTGAATCCTGTAACACACGCATGAAAAAAATACAATATTATACAATAGATATTCTCGTTTATTTCAAAAGGTCATTTATATAAAACGGACGATTTGTGTGCTTTGTGGACTTTGGCGGTGCTTTGAAGCGGTAGCCTGTATATAATTGCGTCGTTTAAAGGGAAAGGAAGATTTAAAGTTTGAGGAAAAAAATCTACAAATGCCTAGCTCGATAAATTTCCCTAATATTATAATACATTTGGCACTGCAGCGAGTGTACTAAACAACTTTCGTCTGTAAAATGTATCTTACAGATTCTTAAAAGACATATTGTTAGAACATCATGTTATTCAAAGTTCTTTTCAAGCGATATCCTAGCGAGACGGGCGGACAATCCTCGTTCGTTCGAATGGCTTGAAGAAACGAGTATTCGGCGATTTTTCATCAATTTTTGGAACCTCTATTTAACATATGTCCTTGGTTTTATTCATATTACCTTACCAATGATCTCAAAATAATCAGAACAAGATTTATATCCTGAATAATACTACTACCCCATAGTTGGCTAAAGAGATCAAATGCTATAAATCCTATTTATTTATAATAGAGAAATCGCGCGAGGATTCGTCTCTCGTCGACGAGTTCTAGAGTGCCTTGCGTTTTCAAGGCCGAGACACAATGAAATGTGGTAATAAAAAGATATAAAAAACATACAATATAAAATATAATATTACTGATGCATGATGGGGCAATAATTATAAAAAGCGATCTATTAACAGACTAATTAATTGTAAGAGATAAGATCAAACTTTTATGTCTACTGTATGAAGATAATACATCAAAATATTAATGATTGGCTTGTGAAAAACTAATAAATTAAAAAGAAAATAATAAAAAGTTAAGAATTTAATTTTACAAAAAATCAAAAAATCTCATCTAGCTATTAATCAATTTTAATCAATTATCAGAGATTTATCGATAAATATATTAATTTTATTTCAATTTCTAGATAAATAATATGTTAATGTAGATTTTATTTTATAGCAATCAAATTTTTTCGGATTTAATTTATTCTCATGTCTCGTCGTGTCTCGGACCACACTCTAGCGCGGTTACTCGGACTCACCCACGTCGGAATCGACTTCCAGAATCTCTGACCATCTCGCCTCGCCTTCGCAGGCCTCACTCCTACGATTTAGACGCGAGGGTTTCGCATACGAAGGAAACGAACTCTCCGCTAGAACCAATCGATCTTGACACACATCGTTATACAGATCCGAAAAGATCCTCGAATCGGGAAAATGTCAAATTATTTCGCTCCTACGTACGACGATCGAATCGCGTAAACAATATTACACTTTCTCTTTAGAAAATATAGAAATTGATGAAACTTTATTAAACAAAAATTTAAATTTAAACTTTGTATCTCTACAATGTGAAGAACTTGATGTTATTCGAGTTGTTTTCCGAGGTTTTTTTTTTTCCAAATGCCTTAAAACACTTTAATCCTAAGGATCTAATAACGTCGATGATGAGAGAAATATGCGAGTCGTATTGCCGCGCCCGTATTCTACAAATATGTATCATCTTTCTTTTTTTTGCCAGCAGGAAAATACGTCTTCGCAAAAGAAAGAATGATAAATCCAAAAGGCGATGCGAAGACGTAGATAAATCGACGGATTTAACTCTGTTAATCTTTCGGCTTAACGATAATCGCAAATATCAATTCTTTCAATTTGCTGCAATCTGTGAAAAATCAGATCGTTTAAATAATGTTGATCCTTTTCATCATTAAAATTCAGATTATGGAATGTAGCGCATAAACATCAGCATATAGAGTAATGTCTTACAAATTTAACTAATTATACACGTTTCCACAAACTTTCTGATAATAACAAGAGAAATCGTATATACTGTGCACGTTATACATATCCGATTACGAGACGTTTACTTTGTAAGAGAGCTCTTATAAAAAAATAAAATAAAAAAGAAAACTGCAACTCTTATAAAGATTATATAAAGGACAGACTGAGACATTTGAAACGCATTTCGTGTCCAGTGACGAGAATGATGATAAACGTTTTATGAACGTATTATGAATAAACATAACCAAGGAAGCCTGATATTCGTATCCGTTCAAGGGCGAGCTGATTAAAGCGGCACGATCGTCTTACATAAGGACGAACAAAAGCGCGAACAGCAATATCATCCGTGTCCACGTATTTATCTTCGTTCTATAAAACCCCTTCAATCTCGATATACAATGAGAGAGAAATGGAACGAATTAAAGAATCTTCAGAAATATCAGCAAAATATATAAATACAATAATATATATGTGAGAATTTAAAAAATAAGAAATATTTGGGGATGCCAATATAAATTTAACCGAACAATATTTTGTGCAAGAGTTCTATTATTCGAAGAGGAAAGATGATGAAAATTGAAAGCAGAATTGGCACAATCGCATCTGCAGGGACTGAAAGATCATTGACGACTAATGAGAAAAAAAGAGAAGATTCTATTAATAATATATAATAATAATAAAGTTTGACGATCGGGAGCAAAGTCCCTCGCAGGCGATGTAATCGAGAATCACCGCAGGCCAAGCTGCCAGCGTAAGCCAAGAATTTTGACGTTATGCAATTGGGTGTTATTGTGCGAGAGAGTAGCTTGCATGCTTGCATCCTTGGCGATATATTATAGTCGCTCTAGTTGCAATGAGACGTTTATATATGTATTTTACAAGAGCGTTCCCCGACTGAGACCGATATTTTCGAATTCCGATACGATTCATACGCAATACGACTGGTTGGACGTGTTTTTTTTTTCTTTTTTTATTGTCATCGTATCAAGATGCTGGGATTCTTTTTTTGCTCTCCATTCGTCTGAGAGATTTTTTTACTCGCGTTCGTTCTCACGTCGCGATTGCAACGGTTGACGCAATCCATCTTGCTACCGGGGTGATATTTACACACGCTCATTCGAGGTCAGCGAGAAATAATGCTTTGTATATCCCCGACATTTTCTCATCTCATGTTTACTTAGGAAAAATTCTAATCGATAGAGAAGCAGAAATTAAAAATATTGATCCGTTAATTCTATACGTTCTATCGGCATCGAATTAATTAAAATAATTTAAATTTACTTTTAATTAATTGTATTAATTAACTTGCTTCGCGCAAAAGTAAAATAACACTTAAATCGTTAATTTTCGCGTTTGTATTATCGGAAATTTAATTTTTTCACTGTTTCAATATATATACGATGATTATTAATCCGTATTAAATAATTTCAAGAATGATAAGAAAATTGAACGCGCGAAAAAGATCGACGATCTCGATAAATAAACTTGAGAAAGAAACGAACCTGCACCGTTAAGAGCCGAAAGCTTCGCTGAAGTGTAGGGAGGAATGATGGGAAATTGGGGGGATGCGAAAGGGGTATAATCTGCGGACTTACCCTCTTCCGCGTTCAGGTCTGAAAACTTGATGCCGCCGCTGAAATGGAAAAAAGCAGACAGCAAATATGAGACAATTGTATATAACGCACGCTGTGATATGCGTTTATTTAATTGAGTTTAATCGAAATGACGTTAGAGAGGATTGTGATCTTAACTTGCAGCCGCAACTGCAGCGGCGTTTAACGAACTTTCATTGCTGTTATATTATACGCGGATTTATCTTAAATTATCTCCAGTATCTCTCGCTATCGCTATATCGCCGCCTTTGATCGTTTTCGATATCAGTAAAATAGACTTTTTTTTTTTTTATCCTCTCGAGACTATGATGCAATCTACTGTTTAATTTTCACGTAACTCGCTCAACGCGAGATGCAAATCGGATGCAAATTACTGCACGCTCACTTAACAAAGGTGTTTACTCTTGGAAGTGTGCGTTTCGCGAATTTCTCATCGCGATACAATCGATACTCGACAAACTGAACGAGAGAATGCGAGACGCGAACGGCTTCATTTCAATCTCAAAAGAGATTTCTTTTAAACCTGGAATTGAGGGGTGAAACTTAGTATACGAGACACTGTGCTGACATTTCGTATATATTTTCACATTCATAATATTCCCTTTCTCGAACAATTTACAAATTAATTTAAGACCATCCTCATATATTTTTCTGCAATATTCAAAATCTCAATTTTTCCAAGATTATTTCTCTCGATTATTTGAGTTTTTTCGAATCTTTTCAAGGGTGCATTCCAGGGTTAATATGAAAGAAAACCGTAATCGCCCGTGCGTGACTCTCGTTTCGGCTTTTATCTTTACTTTTTTTTTTTTTTTTTTTTTTTTTTTTTTTTTTTTTTTTTTTGTAAATTTGTGATCGTGTAATTGCATACCTGAGCAGCACGGTCGCTGTCTCGGGGACACGGAACACCTGAAAAAGAAGACAACCACCGCTCTATCGAATCCACAACGAAGCGTAAGAGCCCCCCGAAAGTAGATCGCGTTTTCACTTTCCTCTCTCCTCGAATTTTATATTTGGCTAGCGAAATTGGTAATTCGCCAAGAAACTTTTATATGTACATATCATCTAATTGCAAAATTAAAACTTATATAATTATCTCGATTATATTCTTTTTTTTAAGGAGGAATCGATATTGAAAATCGGTCAAAAGAAAAAGTTTGAAACGACTATTGCTATTTTAAAATCACCCTATACGTCCGATTATATCGACTGTCGTCGTGTGCGATTTAATACGACGAAGTGTAGAGAATCTCTATGCTATGGAAAAAAAGTAGTTTAAGCCGCAATATATTATCCTTGACTCGAATTGTCATACAGCACGCGACAATCGAACGGTTTCTATGTATAGGTACATATAGTATACTCTATACAGGATTGTAAAATCATCCCCATCTCTCTGTTATATACCATCAATAAAGGACGATCCTATATAGGTTCAGTTACTATTATACGGCGATATCGAATATTTCCAAACTAATCCGCGGAATCGAGCGTGTCTCTCGCTCGGAGAGAAAAGCAAATTAGTTAAGATGGGGGGGGGAAGGGGAAGAGAACAAGGTTCCCCTCTTTTTCCATCTCCTTTCACGAAGGAAATCTTTCGTGAAGTTACTGTTCGAAGGATCTCTACCTACCTTCCAGCCCATGTTCTCGAAGAAGGTACACAGTCTGGTCTGTCCGGTCGTTTTGCCACCACATGGTCCTGCAACGTCACGAATACAAATCCATTAGACAATTCATTCTACCTCCTTGTTTCGCATTGCCAAAAAAAAAAAAAAAAAAAAAAAAAAAAAAATCGAAAAGTCTATATAGCGAATATTTGCATGTGAAACTTCAATTTTACGATATCGCCCTTTGATATTATTCCGTTCCTTTTTTGCTTTCTCATTACGTAAGATAAATGACGGGTATACGAAAAGGCAGACGGCCAATAAAAGGCAAATTGAATGTAATTGGTGTGTGCCGACACGGCTATTAACCCGACGCGACGTGACGCATCATCATGTTTCAGGAGGCGATGACGAATTAGACAGACTCAACATGACAGAGTCTTAAAATAAATCACGACTACCATTTGGCCGAAAAATTCCGATCTTACCTAAAAATCTATTCCGACCCTACATATTGTGAAAAAGTAATCAATCATATGTCAAATACTATAAAAAATTCCCAAATTCCATAAAATTTCTTCCACTTTCTCTACATTCTTTTCCACCAAAAATACAGCAAAGTGATCTCTCGCAAGTAATAGCAGCTGGACTATTTTCGAAAAATATGAAAAATGTAAAAATAAAAAAAGAACTCTCCGTTCTTGTAAGATTTATCTTCGTTCTCCCTTTTCGCTCGAACAACCGTTTCGTTCGTAATGTAAATCTCGTCTGAGTCGTACTTAAATAAATAAAGCTTGATCGAGGGAGGACGATACAAATTTTTTTCCATTCTTCAAACATTACGTTTGTATCATCTTCGCGATTGCGATTGAAAATTAAATTTCCGACGAAATGAAAAGGGATACATTAACGATTCTACACTTTGAAATTTCGCGGATTTGCGTCGTTATAGTTAATTATCTCAATCCTTTTTTTTTATCTTTCCCTCGTTACATCACGTGGGTCGGTGATAAATTCGTCTTGCCCGCCAAGAGATAAGGCGTCATCTACGATAAAACGAGGCTATTCCACGAAAGCTGTCGATATCGTTTTTCCTTGCCATTTTCGATCATTAACGATTTTGGACAAAAGAGATATAAAGGAACTTATCGAGGCTTATCGCGAGACAAGAAAAATAGGACCATGTGATTCAGTCAATGCAAAAATAGTTCAGTACTTCCTTCACATTTAGCGTCAACGATTAAGTCATAAATAACGGAACGCCAATAAGTCTCTTACCTGTCAAATTTTCGGAATTCAAAGAATTACACGTGCAATATAAAACATAAATAAAATATAAACAATCTGATAAATAAATATTATAAATGACGAATAATGAGGATAAAATTTAAAAAAAAAATTTTTTTCCGAATAATACAGTGAGTAAAAATTTATAACTAAATAATCTATTTATGCAAGGCACATTCCCTTCTCTCGAATCACCCGGTATATAGTCGTGGCCGCGTGTTCTGCGTAGCGTATGGAATCGATCGACATCTGCGTGGCTGTGATAACGTAAAACGCGAGAGAATCAATCGCAATGGACAAGTTCGCAGTGACTGCAAAAAACGGAATGTTCGCGATTCTTTTGCACGATGCTCTCTCATAATAATATAATTTGACGTAACATGCCTCTCCTCTTTCTCTCTCGCATTTAAGTCGAGACGCAAGCGATCGTGTCTCGAAAAGGAATCCGAGCGTGCCACGTGCTCCTCATTCACGCCGGTCGATAATTTTCGTGCTTATATTATATCTCTAAAAAACATTATTTGATATATTTTTCTGGAAAATTAAAATATATATAAAACGGTGTATATAAAGAGCTTCTTTCGCCTATCTATAGTTTAACCCAATATTTGATTCAAGAGAAGACATAACATGATATATATATATATATAACGTATATATATTAAAAATTATTATAAACACCAGATAAATTTCTATAAAACTAAATGGAGAAAGAGAGAGAGAGAGAGAGAGAGCAAACTTAATTTTCAAATCTAGACATACAAAAACTATATAGGAAATTCGAAATAAGCCTTCTAAATATACATGAAATACGTGCGTTTAAAAAAAAATCAATGTCAGAGGAGGGGGAAGCTCTTCTATATCGTATATTTACCCTCGTACGCGCACTCGCGTATGTTTCACAAACATAAACCCCCTAAAATGGACCTGACGAATTACGCATTTAATCTAACTTCAAATCGAAAAACACACGTGAAACGATATATTGTATTCTCTGTTACGTACCTCCGGTCAGCACAATCTTGTACACGCGTTTCTGATCCATCGTCGCCACGACGGTCCTACTTCCCTTTTGACCGATTCCTCCTCTTCCTCTTGACGATGACGACGATGTTCGCGCTTCCACGACGAGACCCTCGTTCTTCCGGCGAGACGTGGATGCGCGGACGAATATGCGATACTCTTAAGGCGGCGATGGTCGGTACTACATAAATACCTGGTGCATCCCGAGTCGGCGCGTGTTCGGCCGCGTGCTTGAACGATGCATGGAAACGGCGATGATGATGACGATGACGACGAAGACGGTGAAGTGTCTTACAGGCGAGTTATTCGGCGAGTAACTAATGCTCGCTCAGAATCCGTTCCTTCTTTCAAAGGTCCGCCGAAGGGATACGTAGTACCACTCTACTCGTACGACTTTTGACATAACAAACGCACGCGTCCACCTCACTCCGTTGCTCGCTGGCCTCTGAACTCTGAAGTGAGTTGCGCAGCTGGTCGCGACGAGTCGCGCGAAGTCACGCGCGTTTCACCGTCCGGAACCGGAAGTGATGACTTTGTGTGACACACGACACTGGCGTTCGCGCCAAATTCAAATCCGCCTTCCTGTGTACTTGCTATTTATATATATATATATATTTAGATCCAAAATTAGACTTATAATTGGTAAGAGTATCCGTGTCTCTTAAAAACACTGATTAACGTTACTTTTGTCTCTAAAAAATAAATTTTTCTATCGAATATTCGTATCTTGAACGTGTAGGACGATGCACATAATCGAGAATCCTGACAAGTGTATGATGCGTACGTCAATTACATTTAAGATTGAAAGATAAATATAACTAGATTATATAATAAATCAATGGGCAAAAAAATTGTTTTGGCTTCTTCAACAAACAGTCATAATATAAGAATATTTTAGAAATCGTGTGTGAAAATTGGTTGCATAATCAAATAGAAATAAAAATTTTCTATTTTTTTACATCTAGTTATATATATATAATATATAATATTCATTGCAAATATTTTTATCGATTCTTTATTATTTATTAGAGAGAGAGAGAGATTATGTAATATATATTTGAATATCTTCTGGAGAGAAAAAATTGAAGTTTTCTTTATCTCCACATTTTTCTACAATATATCGGGGCTTTCCTATATACATGACAAGGTAAGATAAATTTGTCGAAATATTGTGCGCCATTTTCAAGATCCGTATTTATACATGTACATAATACAAAACAGATTTCTTCCTATTTCAGGAGATGACAGGAAACTTACTCAGGAAAATATCTCAATAGAAGAAACGCGCGCATCTTTTTATCGCTCTCGTTTGAGCGATCGCAATAAAAATGACGTTCTACAGATAGTACGCTTCACTAAGTCTCGTCTTTTTTTATCCTCTACTCCCGAACAAGATAAAAATGTGAAATAGATCTAAATGATACATAAAACATCTTTCTTATGCTTTCTTTTGATTTGCTAAAGTCATGCAGTAAATAATGGCAACGTGTAACAATATATGTTAAAATATTATGTTTATATTAGTGCGTTATAATTCTTAAATAATATCAGGTATTTAATGTGTGCATGTGTGACATAATAGTTTCAAATAATATTTACTCTTTATATCGCTGCAAATATAATTAAATATGATTATATATAAATATAGATATATATATATGTATATTTCTCTTAAATAAATTTGTTCTCTTAATTAAATTGTTATAGTTCTTCTCTAGACATGCAAAAAAATATATCAACAAATGAATTATCTTGCATTTTTACTTTTTATTGATATTCAAGAATTATTGTTGATTAGAAAACTTGGAAGAGGAGTACATTCCGAATTTGGAATATCTCGTTGTCTTTTTTTTTTGTAATTTGGACGAATATACAATCGCATAATTGAAGTTCGTTGATAAAAATTGAGAAAGGATACTGATCCACTGGATTACTTTTTAAAGAAAGAAAGACTTTGACTAAACGTCAATCATTTAAAAACCATGAACAAGTAAATTGTTTTATTTTCTTTTTTCCTCATAATTAGTTTGCTTATTGTCATTTATACGTTTTTTTTTATATCTTATGACGATTTTTTAATTACGATGTTGAGAAAACATTCTTTTTTGTGATACGGATTCGTGAAATAAAGTCACCTAAATGAGAAGATTCGATTTTTCTGTATTCCTCTTTCTTATATATATTTTTATATTTACAATTTCTCTATTAGTTAATAATGTACAACTAATGTACAACTAATGTTAATAAGTCTTAAGTAAACAGCACCGAGAATTTATTGCAATGCATGTTACACTGCTCAAAATAATTAAAGTCTTATTTAGTATACATATATTCATGTCAACTCTTCGAGCAATAAAGATTTAAATTTACATATGAAACAACATTTCAAGAGAGACGACAATCAAAGTAATAACATTTATTTGGAGGGAAAAAAGAAAACAATAAAAAAAGACAAGAGTGGATAAATATCCATTTAAATAAAAAAGATTTTCGAGTTGAAAGCACCTTAAAGATATCCATAAAAGAATGAAAAGATTCTTTTAAAGATATTTTGAATAAATTAGTGTGAATGATAGAAAATCAAAATGTATACATATTTATGTACATAAATGTATGCTAATTAAAAACAAAATATTGTTTATGTGAGAGAGAAGCTTTCAAAATATTACACACTTTAAAATATGCAACATTTTAAAAAGTAATTTCCTAATTCTTTCAAGCAGTGTATCATGAAGAGTAAATTGTGATGTAAAATATGTGCATGAAAAATTGTTATCATATTTAAGACCCCTAAAGAAGTTTTTGATTCGTCCAACGAACAATTTAGCAATCATCGCCCTTTATTAATAGGCACTGCGGAGACAAATATGAAATGTGAATTCGACAACGCTTTTCCAGATCAGTGCGTAAGATAATAATGCGCAGTTAATAATATTTTTCGATATTATTCGCGTTTGTTATATTTGGGTATCGAGAAATATCTCGTCGCCAACCCTACGAGTTTGATGATATTATAAAGATTCTTAAAGAAATAAAAATAAATATAACATATGATATATATTTTTTGATGTACTTATATCTTAGCAAAGGCAGAATGAATATACTGTACAATGTAATATATTAAATATGCTAATAATAAACTATCCCTCCCTTTGACTATATAACTCTTTATATATTAATATATTATTGTAATTTTCAATTATAATTATTTGTACATTTTAGACAAAGATAATACCATTATCTGGCGTTAATGTCATGAAAATAGCGTATCCGACAATTTAACATTGTCGGATATATATATAATTTATAGATTTTTGGGAAAAAAAAAAATCTATTATTTCGCGACAAATATAATAAACAGAATGATTATAAAATTATTTCGTATCTATGTCATTATTACACGATAGATAAAATCGTAAAAAAAGGTACCAGAAAATTACATATCAATAAATATCGAATAAAAATGATCGAAGTGTAATTACCGCTGTGAAGTGCGTAGACAACTTTGAAAAAAATGATCCAAAGAGAAAGCAATTAAGAGCGTTCACCAATCGTAATACTCGAGTCTTTGTACGAATTTCAAGGGTATGCCAATATGAAGCAATTTGTCTGGCGAACAGTCCCTCAATGTCGGATAATAATAATTCAACGCCTGCCAGCAGATCTCGGACAGTTTGGGAATCGTGATCCAAGCAGAATGAACCGCGTTTGTTCTTTGTATCTGCAATAATACACACACGAAATTATTATATATTTTTTATGAAAATACATTTAACATCTAAATATAGAATGTCCCACATTTGGGAGATCGCGATAATAACCATGTTGTTCACTTTGACTATACCGCCGAATATATACATGCGACCCTCCGGAATCAGCGCGGCCGAATGGAAGTACACCGGACGCGGTAGGATGCATTCTCTTAGGCATGTCCATTGCAGCGTACTAAGATCGAGTCGCCAAACGTCGGAGAATACCCGATCACCGTTGTAGCCGCCTGATATAACGACCGAAGTAACACCGCTTTTTTCGTCCGTGTATTGAACGGAACCGTGACAACGTCGCGGTGACGGCACCATAGCCCAGTTACTGTCGGCATGCGTGTTCAACGTCCTCCATCTATTGGTCTCCAGGTCAAATGCTGGTATTTCCTAAAGTATTTTTTATTTATTTATTTTTTATATATTATTTTTTATTTATATTTAATTTTTATGAATATATTATATGATATAAAATACGAACTATACACATTACAATTATGTAAAAATTCAATATATATTATGTGTATAAAATATATCAGAAAAATTTTTATATAGAAATTTGTAATAAAAGATAATTTTTGTTACACAAGAAGAACCAATGATGATATATCTTTTTCTTATATTTATAATATACAATATATTAATATAATAAATATTATACAAAAAGAGTGCTTTTGAACACACTTGAACACCATGTATCTCAAATGAAATCTATATTTGTTCACTCACCGAAAAGCCATAGGCCTCTATTGAGGTACCACCACCCAGGACGTAGATCATATTGCCATCAAAGGCAAGCTCATGCCTATATCTTCCATGTGGTTCTGACTCTTCCCTTCCAGAGCAAACATACACTGTTTCCCAGACGCCATTTTTCAGATCAAATCGATGAATGTCGCAGGTATATTCGTAACCGGTGGTACCACCGACTGTGTAGAGATAGGAACTATGATATACCAGGGCCTATTTACAGAAATACATAACAATAAATAAATAAAAAAATATACACGATTGTAATAAATAAATGATAAATAAATTTAATTCCAATTTAATATTTGTACACTCGTGTTTCAATTTCTTATTTTGCCCTGAAAACAAAGTTAGAAGTAAGCTCAAATATTAGCGCACCAACTTACTCTAGTCTGCTGAGAATTTTATTATAAAACTATGCATAGATACTTAATTCGAACTCCGGTTAGTCTTTTTGCTTTTAATTAATTACCTGTCCGTACTGAGGTTCAGGTAGCTCGCCTGTGGCCGGCACTATCTTCATCGTACCATCGTTTACATTGCAGACATACAGCTGATTGCTACAACTCTCGCCGAAGGGCACGCCGGTACCGCCGTACACCATCAGTGCGTTGCCGCGTAGAATCACCGCGTTCGACGCCAACTCATTCGGCATGTTTTCCTGGCCGGGCAGTCGCTTCCAACGTTCGCTCACCAGATTGAACCGCCACAGTTCTTTGAACAGTGGCTTACTGGCCACCCACGTTTGATCGTCGAGCATGTCCGGATCGGTATCGGATATACAAGGATTGAAGCCGCCATAAGAGTACAGATTTCGATAATCGCACGCGATTCGATGACCGCTACGCGCCTTCGGACGTTCTGGCCCGTTCGCCGCGTGCTCCATGAACACGAATGGTTTAAATTTGTACATGTCTCTTTATCGCCTCTCCACCTTATATATATGTGTATTCAATCGTTATCGAAATGAATGAGAGCAATCGCGAAAATCTCGCAATCAGTCTAAAATTAAAGTACACGTTATCCTTCGACCGCGCGTTGCGGCCATTTCTAACCTCAAGAATGTCAATCTAACCTCCGCGCGAGTTGTCACCAGAGAGAAGATATAATAGAGGACGGGAGCCATAGGTAATCGTGTAATGTAAGTGGAAACATCAGACGATTAGAAAGAGATAGAATCAAGTGACCTGGCTGTCATTGTCTATTCGCGCATGCGCAGTTTTTGATTTTAGTATTAGCAGTTTTATAGCAATAAATTTGTTGCAATAACAATTTAACTGAAATATATTTTTCGTATTACTTTATTATTTGAATCATATGCAAATCGTTTATTGAATTGAATTATATATTTTACTTGTACAGTAATATAAACAAAATTTTTGTGATTTCTTTAAAGATTAAAATATATGGAAATTGATAATTTGATCATTAAGAAACTAATTTATTTTTAAAATAACTTGTGAAATTAAAATTAAAATTTACCTTTATTAACACTTAAAATTATAATTATTACATTTATTTATGGTTTAATTTTTGTCTATTGCAAAATACGTTTTTTAATAAATTTTAACTGATTTTCTGTCATAACAAAACATTTATTAGATTTTTAAAAATCTGTATTAATTTTCTTTAAAATATAACTTTATAATATTTTTTACACTATGCTAATGTACTCTCCGGACTCTGTATGCTCTACTCTGCGAATGCGCTAACAGACAAGGATAGCCAGGTCACTTGACTTCGTCTCTTTCTAATTGCCTGATACTCTTTTAGCTGACTCCCGCCCTCTATTATATCTTCTCTCTGGTTGTCACCGACGAGACTTGTCACTCGGTGATTCCCGTTCTCTTGGCACGATACTCGCGAATCAGTTCTCTGGATATTCTTCTTCGAGAAAGGGTTATCAGTCATTTCGCGTACATACACGGACGAAATTTCTGTCAATTTCTGTCGGCTATTTCCCCCTTTCCGCGTCGATGAACTGAATAGAAGTTCTTTAAATTTAACATACGGCCATAAACTAAAATCACTCAAGTAAAAATTAGGACACCGGCGTGAGTTTTGATTGGCGCTTTATATATATTTATATTTTGGGATTAACCAATCAGGACAAAAGGAACTAGAGCCTGTTTTACCGCGTAGTGTCTTCTATGGCTGCGTTCGGAGAGCACGATTTTAGCGCTATGTGGATGCTCTGTTCTCGTTCAACTTTCAATAAGTAACAGAATGATAGAATGACACTTTTAGCGCTAATAGCGTCTTCCCGAACGCATCCTATGATGTAAATATATATATATATTTATTAAAATATATATATTCTCAAACATGATGTGATTATAGGTTATATGTCATCATAAACAAATCGCGAATAATAAATTGTTCTTCTTGTGTAATATTGTGAAAATTTGGATATTTCTCGTTGAATAATATATTTGAAAAAATGAGAGAAGTTTTACTCACAAATTGTGAACGAAATTTCGTAAACAAATGTATAGAAGAGGAAACGGTATACATATTTAATATTTTTATTTTGTATTTACTGAACAGTTTTAATTAATTAGAAACTATATATTTATATATGAATATATATATTTTATTATAATTTACAAATATAGGAAAATTGTTTTAGAACATACATTTAATATTATATTTCACAGAGATTAGATGGGCGAAGATTATTACAGCCACGGCCAGTGAAAATTCATTTTGGCTCCAAATGGGGATGTTGTATAGTGTCTCTTGGACATACCAAGTAAATTTTATTTAACAATATATGGATTATGTTTATATATAAAATAAATATATATAATTAAAACATTGAAGAGGAATCCCTTTGCAGAGCAATAGCACAAGTATCATGTGATATACAACAACCAAAAGCATTCCGTTCTAACGAAGGCACAATATACATAAATGTTGAGCTTGGTCCATTAGCGGCACAGCACCTTGAAAGTGGAAGACAATCCGAGGCTGCCATATTGATCAGTAGACAACTGGAAAAGTGTTTCAAAGATTCAAAATGCATAGACTTGGAATCTCTTTGTATTGTAGCAGATAAGAAGGTTATTACATACTAAGATTTGATATTAAATATTGTACACCATGTTTATATATATATATATATATATATATATATCTTTTTATTTAGGTGTGGAATTTAAGAATTGATATTAATATCATAAATCATGATGGAAATCTGATCGACTGTGCCTCTATAGCGACACTCGCCGCTCTTATGCATTTCCACAGGCCAGACGTTACTTCCACTGGCGAGGAAATTATTATACATCCAGCATCCGAGAAAGATTTTCTTCCATTAACATTGTTTCACTACCCAGTTTGCATATCTTTCATAACTTTTGAATGGTTAGTCAGGCAGTTCAAAATTATCTGCCCTTCGAATTTTTATGAATATAAAATAATTAATTTTAATCTTATTTAAGAATACATCAACAAAATTCAGAATTTTCTGAGAGACTATGTATATACAAATAATATATAGTCTTTCTAAATTTCAGTGGCAACACCATAATGGATCCAACATATATAGAAGAAAGAGTTGGTGTCGCTGAACTCACTCTTGGTATGAACTCTTATAGAGAACTCTGCAGTTTGCATTTCGATTATTTAACGAAAACCATGACGGTCGAAGACGTCATATCCGCCGTTTCTAATCACGCGGCAAATTACGCGACTAAATTAATGCAAGAGATTAAGGAGGCGGTAACTAAAGATGTACAATCACGGTATGAATACTACTATAGTTTCAACATATACTACTATAGTCTCTTAAGAGAATCAATAATTTAAAAATATATTTTTATATATATAAAATATAATGTAAATATATTAATTTAAACTATTTACAGTAAATGAGTTTATGTAAAATAATATTTTATATTTATATCATTTCATCACAGACTATAAAGTAACTAAAAAAGCGATTTTTCATTTTGTGATTGAGTAATGGAAAAAGAAAAACGCGATTCAATTTGTGTAAGTGATTTGTAACATTTTAAAATATCCTCTATATTTTAGATACAAAAAAGATAATAGCAGCACAAGTCGATTTAAAGAGAGCATTCAAACAGATAAGATTACAACAATGATAGGTGATCGCATTAGTATTAAATTACAAAAATGGGATGAGACAACTACAGTAGAAGGTATATTTTATCCAATTATATTTTTTTAATATATAATTAAAATTATAAATAAAATAAAATTAATTTTATCTATATTCCAAAATAAAATTTAAATTAATATAATTGCTTTTTAAGCTGGAATCAAATTAAAATGATTAAAGATAAAATTAATTAATTTTTCTTTATTTTAAGCTTCTCAATTCGATTTAATAATTAGTTCATAATGCATAAAATGTATATTATTAAAAATATATTAAAAATGTATAGATGATCATATGGAAGTAGAAAATGACAAGAGCTATATTATAAAACGTGGAGAAGGATCTGCTGATATAATACCTGATTTTGATGTAAGCATGAAGAAAAGTGTACTAAGTATTCGAGTAGCTTCTCTCTCCATTATTTTCTTACTTGCTTAATTACCAATTTATTGTCATGATTAATCGTGATAATTTTTTTAATATTCTTGCAGGATTCAAATAAGAAAGAAGGAAGTTTTAGCAGTATGTATGATTCAGATTCGGACGATCAGTGCCTCCAATCGCCGATCTCGGAAAAAAAACACATAGTGATAGACTTAGGTATAACGATATATATATCAATATTTCTTTTTAAAAGAAAAATGAAGCTATTATATGGACCAATAAGAGTGATAAACATAAAGAGAAAGAAAAGTTGATACAAACGCCAAAAAACTGATATTGAATGCAAAAAACGATCTCTTCATATTTATTTAAATTTTTTTTTTAGCTTAAATAATATGTATAAATTAAATTATAATTATTAATGATATGGCATATTATATTGTATGTGGTTATCATTAATATCCCAGTTTGTTTCATTTTTCTTTCTCTGGATTGATTCTAGACTGAAGAGTTAAAAAACCATTTTAAACACATTGGTATTTAAAAAAAAAAAAAACTGGAGATTATATTGTACAAAAATTTGAAAAATTTTATAACAAAAAAAGTAATTAGACGATAAATGTCATTTAGTATTGATGCGGTAGTAGTAAAACTAAATTATTTAGATATTCAAATGTTTGTGAAACATATTTGTTTACTTATTTCAGTGGATGAAGATAGCGACTAAATCCATGCAACGACATAAGGAAGAGATATGTGAAATAAATCTTTTAAGAAAATTATATTTATGTTATAAACCTAGTTTTTATTTCCCGCGATTTCCCTACATTTCTCCACAATGACGCACCAATTACCTTGATCATAGTAGACTTCCTTAATCATGGCTGCGGATACCTCCGTACATAGTTCTGCAAGCTCGTTTTCCTGAAATACGTGATAATATCTCAGGAAACGTTCGCCGCTTTTTTTTTTCCAAGGAACCAACATATCGCTGTGAATAAAGTTCGTTCTATTTTCGTGAACCGGCAACGTTAAGCCACATCCGGAAATTCTCTCGCGGCCGATCTTGCTCTGGTCAATCTTTTTCGTCTCGTCCTTGTTCTTCTTGCCGTACTTCAGATAGAACGAATCCGTGGAATTTTTGCGCTGTTCCTTCGCCCACACATAAATCAAGCACTTTCCTGTCGGTCTCAATACTCGAACCATCTCGGAAATTGCGCGCATCCTCCGTTCCCGAGTGGACAAATGATGAATCACCGCGATACTGATCGCCGCGTCCACGCAATTGTCTCTGTATGGCAGATACAAACAGTCGCATTGGAGAACCTCGAAGCCTCGCTTGCGACATATGTCTGCCAGTCCGGAACTACGATCGCATCCCATCTGAAATGATTCTCATAATTAATAATGTTTCGATGGCTTGTTCCGAAAAGAGCTAACTCTAACTACACTTTAATTGTATATATTTTATTTTGCTTTTAGCTATGTACAAATATATTCTAGTTGCTTAAGTAGTAAAAATAATTTAAATAATAGTACTTTATATATATTTCTATCTCCATAAAGATATTTGCCATTCCCACAGCCTACATCCAACAATAATGTACTCTCTTTCAAACTTTCAAGGAATTTGGTTACATTAGGCCAGTGTTTATGTCGCGTCTCATTAAAGTGAATAGATATTTCCTCATAAATCTGAGAAAACAATTTCATTATAATAATAAAAAAATATTATAAATTTTAGCCGAAATTTATGCACCTTATGTACATACGAATCTTCCAGTCCCGACGCTGTCTTGGCATCAACAAACGCAGCGGTATCGTTTCTAGTATCACAGTATTCTTTGAAGTTGCAACAACAGGCACCTCGTCGTACCTTCCTGAAAGTAAATGATACTCTGATGCCACGTTCTTGCATTGTGGTTCCATTCTCTGTCTCAATTACATCACTGTGACGAGGGCAGATGCCATGGGTCCATGCATATCTTGCTTCCCCTGTCATGATTAACAAAGATCTAGCTGGTAGGAGCACATTGATATTCAGATCTTCTTTCTTAAAGTTCATGATACATACAGAACCCAGTGATAAGGATAATATCGTATCTTCAAAGACGCTATGTGTATCAATGTGCGATGGAATACCTTAAACAGAAATTTTAATGATATAGCTTATTATCCAAGTCAGTCCATAAATTTGTGCATATTTACTAGAATTACTCGTCATAATAAATTTTTATTTCAATTAAATTTAATAATTACAACAGAATTATATTTAATAATTATATAAAACATGATTAAATTTATATAATATGTGATATAATTATTGATATAATTAGAAAATCGGTATTGGAAGAATTTACATAAAGGAAAAATAAAAACACTTATTCATTTTGTTTAAAAATTTCTAAGAAATAAGCATTATAAAACCTATAGACTAGCAAAGGCAAAAGAGCTGCTACCTTGTCCAGGTAGATATTTGTTGATAGTCAGCTGATCATATGTATACTTATGACTGTGTTTGTCAAATAAAGTTTGCAGAAATTTGTAGTCCTGCGGAATCGGCGCAATTGGATTGTCGGGATTCACCATATTCGTGCCATATTCAAACTCATATCCGAAATGTTTCACTTGTCTATGTTTCAACTGTGACGAAACAGATTCTGCAACAATATACATATTTTATACTTCTTTCAGATTATCTTTCATTAATCATATTTTTTAATTGTATTCGTAGTATAATTTTACCACATTCGCCCCAATCGAGTGTTCCTAACAAAGTTTCTTCTTGTTCCTTTGTTATAAAATTCTCTATTAATGTAAGACCAGGTGGAAAATTAGATTTAGATATAACATTATCTACGCTAGGAACTAAAAGAAAGCATCATTATGTTATTACTGCTTTGACTCTCTATAATATTTATTTTATAATATTATCATAACATTGTATACCTGTTTCAGTATAGCATACATATAATGGACCATTTTGGCCCGGAAGCTTAATACGTCCATGAACATAATTATACACACATATTGCATCCTCCTTTGAATTGCATGTTATAAAACAGTACGACTTGCCTGTTGGCATTATCAAAGCATACTTGGAGATCAATGCATCTAATACGCATTGCAATGTTTCCCTTTTAATACCAGTAACTAAGCCACCGTTACATATCATCAAGTGCTATAAAAAATAAAAAATATTAACTTGAATATAAAATATAAATTTTTCATTGCAACAATGTACTGACATTTACCTGTGTAGGTCGATCGGAGCATTTGATATTCATATCTCTAAGCAGTCTGTGATGAGCACGTTTCTGTTTGCGTAAATTTTTTTTATTATTCCTTTCTTTATGATCTTCAATTATAATGTTTGTTTTGTCACTCAAAGACATAATTCCGGATACTTAAACGTTTTACGAAGAAAGTAATTTCGTGTCTTATCTTGTTTCATTAAAACACTACAGAAGAAAAATTTTCTATTTGATAATCTTTTACTTAATAATATAATATTCAATAACGAAAACAACAAATAAAAATTTTAAAACAAAATTTTTCATACGTGATATATCAATTCTTTACGATTTATGTGTTTTATAGCTGTAAAGACTAATAAATGTAATTTTTAACATCTCTTTATTTCTTCGTTAGAACACCTGTACCTGTAATTTCTTCAAAACAGAAATCTAACCAGCAAATAATATCATAGAATACATTACACATAGATGCGAAAAAACGTAAACAATACGATTCTCTAAAAAGATGTTCGTAAATTTTCTAAAATCCGTATTACATATACAGATTGAGAGCTTTCCAGTAAGAAAAAAGAAAATACAGATAGAGATGTCACACAATTGGCTGTCAAATAGAGAATTTTTAAAGATTCTAAAATTTTTCTATTTAATAGCTAATCATATGCTATTGTGTATTTCTTGCAGGAAAGCTCCCTATGCATCATTATCCATCCATATGAAGATTGAAAATTTAATATTGAAATTTATCTTTCTTTGTTTTAATTAGCCAATCTATAATTTCTTCAATTTTTAATCATGCGTCATCTCTCTTTCTCTCTCTCTTTCATTTTCTCTGATATGGACTTTATGAGTCTCCTAATCTAACCTGACCTATATTCCAACCTTATTTCCTGTATCATGAAAAACGGATATGTTTGCGAACGACGCTTGACCGTTACGATCTTTCGTTCCCGGCACGAGAAGCAGGAGTGGGCTGAGAGTAGGTTGTGAAACTGACAAAAGCTCGGGCGCCATATTGCGAGCTTGTGTTTGGTTAGCGTTTCTGGCGCGTGGTGAAGAAGTTTGTTGTAATTTAATTGATAACGATGTCCGACAATCAGGTAAGCAATCCGAGAGAGCCGCGCGATCGGCAATTCTCTCGACATCGTCACCCACAATTGCGGCCGCGAACGCACAGTTAGCGTTAGATTAATGCGTTAACATTTTACATCGATATTTGCCGAGTGTTTAAACTAGCGCTCTAACCTTGCTGTGTACCACTAGGAACAAAAGCCAGAAGCCGGTCCAGGCGATGCGAATTCGGAATACATCAAGCTCAAAGTCGTCGGCAATGTAAGCGGATGCCCTATATTTTCGCGCGTGAGATACACGAGATATCCTTTTTCTATTTCTTTCTCTTCTCTTCCAGGACAGCAATGAAATTCACTTTAGGGTAAAGATGACCACTCAAATGGGCAAACTGAAGAAGTCCTATAGTGATCGTGTGGTAGGTTTCATCTTTTTTTCCCTCGCTTTATGCTAAAGCGCGCGCAATTGTGCAGAAACTTCTAAAAGTAGCATAGGAACGTGAATTAATTCGATAATAAATGTGTACTTAGATATTTATTTTTAATTTACTAATATCCTCAGAAATATGTATCAAGATCTTTCTGATTTGAAGAACTTTTTTATGTGATAATGGTTAATCTTTTTATAGTTTTATAATAAATACAATGTTATTTTTATGCAAATAATTCATAATAATTTCTAAGATTTTACACATTGGATTATAAGATTTACTAATTTTATTTATATAAACGTGATAATATTCACGTGTAATAATGAGTTTAATTTTATTCAGGGGGTACCTATGACATCGCTTAGGTTTCTTTTTGATGGTAAAAGAATCAATGATGATGAAACACCAAAGCAGGTAAATTAATTTTTTAGCTAGTATAGGATTAATGGTAAAATAATATAGCAATCCGGAAGCTTTGTTAAAACTTTTCACTTTTAATACTTTCTCAATATTTTTTTAAATATCTCATCTAAAAAAAAAATAAGTTTAAATTTAAACTTATAATCAGAAAAAAATATTAATTATATGGAAAATATGCAAATTTGGGCTTATCTTCTATGTACATGAATACATGAGAATAAATGTATTTATTCAAATATTATATTTTTATTAATGTTTGTATGCGTTATGAATAATATATTAAAGTAAAATCTGCATTAATTTCAGCTTGAAATGGAGAATGATGATGTCATTGAAGTATATCAAGAACAAACAGGTGGCCATTAAGAATTAGTTGAGAACAGGAGGCTTATTATTTTGTTCTAATATTTCTTAAAGTGAAAGTGACTCGTAACAAAAAAAAAAATGGACAAGTTTATAAGTATGCATATACATATTATATACACAAACACAAATGGGTTAAATAATAAGTAATTTTCTTTTTTGGATTCACCTTCGATATTGTAAAATGTGCTGTCTTACACATTCCTGTATCAAGACTTATCACTGGGGAGGCTGTCCAGCAAATCCCTGGATCATTTTGTAAAACAGGCATGCGGACAGTTATACCTTAACATTGCATACTGTGTTTGTCTTCTTGGTGTGTCATCAGGGCAACTCTCAGAAATAGAATAATTGAATTATCCACCACTATAAATGCGTTTCACATTTGTAAACTCCTTGTCCATTTATATTTTTCCTTGTAAATTTTAGTTTTTTGTCCTTTCCTCTTTTTTTTTTTAAATGTTTTGTGGTGGATACAGAAAGAAAAGATGTGAATATGATAAAACAAAATTGTTACATTTAAGATATAATAAAAGTAATTGTAATTGTAAATCTCTTTCTTTCTCAAATAATTGCAATATTAATAAAAATAACTGTGAAGCGCAAGTTTTGAACTTGGAAACACTTAGAATTGACATAATATACCTTGTTCTTTTAGAAGATTTAGAACATTTTTAGTTATAAGTCATGACATATGTAATGCGAGTAATTTTTGGATATTCTCGGAAATTTATTCCCGGTGTTTTTGCGAAATTTCTTTTTAACTATGATGTGAGTAGTTTTTGCAATAAGAATGTCAAATTTATAAAAAGTATATGATATAACAATTATATATAAAATTTAAAAATATGAGAAAATACATAGTGGAAAATAATAAATGATACAGTTATCGTTATTGTATATGATGACCTGTTTCTATTAAATATAATCACATAGAAAAAAGTATAAAAATATTGTTATTTCTTAATAATAGATGGAAGAAATAACAAAACTCGAGAGATTAGTCTTATTTATACTTTTAACATATTCAATAATTCTCAGGTCTTTATTTAATCATGTAGATTTTATATCATAGACTCTTACATATTACAAGCAAAAAAAAAAGATACTTCTAAAAAATAATTCTGTAATTATATACAAATCATCTTGTTTCGCGAACATTGACTAATGATGCAGTACATGGCGAGTTATATATATATATTATTATTATTATATATTTACAATACGATTGTGCATTCTAGAAAAAGCAATCTCATTTCGCAACATGTCTAAAAAAACATAGGGAGTTTGGAACCAAATTGAGAAATTTAATTTTATATATACAAAATGATCTATGCATAACTCGCGATCTTGATTTTAATGACAGATTTGCCCATGAATTCTCAATTTTTAACACTCAATTTTTTTCTTTCATATTCTTTTACATTCTTTATAATAAAGATTTAAATTAAATTTGAATATAAAGATAAAGATCATATATATATATATATATATATATATAATATTATATTTATTAAAATTAGTGTCTCGAATCCTTTTTTTATATATGTAGTCTAATTTTTTAATTTTAATTTGTGTATGACCTCTCACTTTTTTTCTCTTCCAAAGATTTAATTCACGAAAATTATTGCTACCAGGTACTATTTTTAATAAAAAAGAAAACTTGAAATTATATATATATAATATAATATTATTTTTATCGAAAATTCCATCTATAAAATTAAAATCATAAGATATATATCAAATTTATATTTTATGTATCTACTACTCTGTTATTTCTTCAAAAATATCTAGTATACAAGTTGCTTGGCAAACGATAACAAGCGATATCCTGTAAATCAATATCTCATTCAACATATGTATGCTATAGTAAAGGAAAAGATTATTACACAGATAATTTTCGAATTCAAAGCGGATTCTTCGGTATAGCCGAAGCTATAGATTATTAATTATACAGTAAATTTTCTAATAATTCTAAGAGAATTTTCCTTATAGGCATCGCAGCATGTATATTTAGATTAAAATATATTTTCAATATATATTAATATAAATAAAAATTTTATCACAAAATCAAAATTTGTAGATAAAAAATAAGAAGAATTGTATCTATGGAATATGGAAAATATCTATAATATATAATTTTATATATAATCTATAACACTATACATATAGAGATTACTATATAATAATTATATATAATCATATAACTATTAATATTAATTTATATCATGAAAATAAAATATTCTTATTAAAAACGTAAATATTATTTGCACATCTATAGCATCGGAGAATCTGAATTGAAATTCTACGTGTGAATAGTTTCTGTGACTTAACATTTATATTTGTATGTAACAATAATTAACGTTAATCTTAATGTTTCTCCCGTATTATTGACATTGGACGTAATGGACCACAGTTCTAAATTGCATCCCGAAACGAGAAAGTATCGATTTTGTTATCGTGTCATGCGCTTGTTGTCATGTGACAAAAATTCCAATCGGCATTTTATGCATTTAGTGCATTCTCGCGTCCCCGTTTTTGTCTTATAGTTTTGCATTTCTTATATTATAAAGATTAAATATTATATTGGGGGGAGGCGTAAATAAAATAGTATATTTCTGACTATATATAGATTCTAATATCTTTGTCGTCGAGCATATATAAATACAGATCTAAAGACATCAGTCTTTGACATTTCTTTCCTTCATCATTCTCATCATACTTCTAGTAATATGATCTTGTTCATAGCAATAGTTAATATTTGGAAAATTAGTGTATATTTTATATACTAATGCTAAAATATAAATATTCGCGAGAAAATCTGCGTTTGCTTTACATGTATCTGTGAAGTGCTCGAAGTAAAGAAATACAAATCTGAAATTATTATCTATCTTCAAAACGAGCGACTCAATTATTCGAAGCAGCATACAAATTTCATCTCTTTGCGATTATTATACTTAAATATTGTTTTGTTCTACAAAGTAGAAATGCTACATTAGATAAGTACTTTTTTAAAATTATTAGGACATATTTTATATATGTATATACAAGGTATGTATTTCACTTTAATCTTTTCCATAATCACCAAAATTAGTGGCTATTAAAGAAATAATGTTGAAGATCAAAATTATTCCATTTCGTCTGTTCGCGTGTTTCGACAGTTCACGTGTAATTTGAAAAAGAAGCGTTAAGCTTTTGATGTGATTTTTTTTTCAATAACCACTTGTTTCAGAGATAATTACGCGGAAAGATTAAATTGGGAACGGTCCGATGTATATATTTAAATAAAATGTACAAGTTTTTATAATTTGAGGGCATCATACATAGAATTTCTACATAATATGCATTATTCAAGTTGCGCATGACTATGTGAATAAAATTTATTCTTTTCTTCAGACGAGTGTATTTTTTTGTAATACTTTCATTTGTCATCATTTATGTGCCTATATTTATTCGATTGCATAATAAATATATAATATCTATTAAGAACGGTCTGTTAGTCTCTAAAGCGCGCGGACATTACTGCGAAAGGGCGAGGCATTTTGCGTGAGAATAATTGCGGGAATCACGAGAACAAGATAGAAAAAAAAGAAAAGGAAAAGGGGGAGAGTCTTCTTCAATTCTGTGATTAAGATCGACGAGCGATGTGTGATAACATCATGAGGGGTCACAGAGCATCACGATGCCATACCCATGTTTTCTTCGTATGGTCGAATCGATGTGCCAACCATTGTTGTTCTAATAGTTGATACCTGTCCTGGCTAAGATATAGAGGCTTGCCACGTCTGTAACAATAAAATTATTTGTAATAATGAATATAATATATAATAACTATATAAACAACAGTATCAAACTAACTAAAAAAAAGATATTTCTATTTTTTTTAAATCTAATTAATAACTTGTTAGATAAAAAAAAAGAAAGGCTTAATGCTTCAACGAATTGTTATCTATGCTTTTAACATTGAAATAGCAAACACTTAATTGTTTTATTGCTAATATCTTTTTTTCTTTTTTATTTCGTAATAAGTCATATTCACTTTAAATCTCTGTCTTCTTCCTCGAAGTCATCGAGATATAAAGATCCCCATAAACACGCTCGTCGGCCGCGTATCACGATAATGTAAGTCGAAGTCACTACAAGATAGATGCCAGTTCCACCCCCACAATCGACCGAATGCTACAAATGTATAAGAACGTATCAAATTTGTATAAAATTTTTTACAAGTAAATCCGTTATTTGCTTCATAGATAATATTTTACATTTTTTTGCATATATATAAAATGTGCTCACCTGAATAGCTTCGCATACGTTCATCTGTTTGCAACAGTTTTGTTTGAGGCAGACAATAGTGCCGCACAACAAACAGATGCTGATTTCCTGTGGGACAGAATGACATTGGCTGCACTGCCGCTCGTGGTAATACTAAAAAAGAAATATAACATAGTTAGACGGAAATAAAAACAATATGTGCAAATAAAAAGTGTATGTACAACTTTAAAAAAAATGTGTGTTTGTGTGTGTGTGTGTGTGTTAGATCTTTATAATATCCTTAAACATAAAGCATATTATTTTCTAACTACTACATTACCGTGAAGATCTTTTCGTATTCCCTCGGAAGACTGAGCAGCTTCGGCACATGCCAGGATATGTGCTGCTCCATAATGAGATCGCGAGCCGGCTGGTGGTTCTGCCAGTTGACAAGAAATCCAAGCAACTGATCACACCAGAAAAGCGGCACCGAAACACTCGCCTCTTGTTCCTGCCAATTCAACGCCACTGTTGAATCGAAGCTGTCCCAACTCATGCCCTCCGTGACCAGCTCCAAATAGTAAACCAATCTCACAAACTCGCTCTGCGGCGTTCTAATTAGTGGTAACGGCTGTTCGTATAGGTGATAACGCAGCAACGATGCCACTCGTAGAAATGGCAAACATAACGACTGGATCTAAATGTGGATCGATCGACGGAGAATTAATGTATAAATAATAAATATATTTGTGACATGCTCAAGCAATTTTTATCTTTTTCCAAAGATTACTATCGCTTAATTAACATATTACGTAAATGTTTAAAAACAATTCATATCTTGCAACAAAATAATATCTTAGAAAATATTCATTTTGGAAAAAAAATGTTTACAGATTAAAACTATATTATTCGATTTTAAACACATACTTGTTGTTCGATGCAGTGTGTTTTCACTTTGGCGTAAGTGGGAGAAGACGATGTAGACGGCTTGTCGTCGTCTGTACCGGAATAAAGCCCGCTGTCGCTAAAATATTCGATAATCTCGGCCAATATAGTCTCCGAAGGCGTAGTAGCGCAACTATATCTCCTCTTCAGGATTGTATTTCGTTCAGGTCGCGAGAAATTACAACTTATTTGTAGTATCACCTGATAGTACAATAAGTTGTAAAGGACCTTTACCACGCCCGAGAAGTATGCTATGGAGAAAGAGTATATTAGTTTATTCGCTGTTCGATTACATCTCAAATATGGGCCACACAATCTATTTCGACATATAGTCTAAAAAAACGATTCGTATAATCACTTGCTTTTGTCATAATATTTAATATAATATAATTGCAAATATAGCCACAGTGAAGAATCTCAGAAATTTTAATTGGTCAGAGATTGTCGCAACATCGAGCGTGAGCGTGAAATCGAAGCCATTTGATATATAATATTGAAACGCACATACTTTGATCCAGGTGCAGCGGCAACAACAGTATGAATTGAATGAGCATAGCGGTCGGATCTCGCAGAAGCAAAGGAACCTCTCTTTCGCGTGGCGTCAAGGCGAATGAAGACGCCGGTTCTTCTATCAGTGGTATACCCGACAATTGCTGCCACACGTGGTGTACCGGCCAGGTAACCAGTACACGAGCGTGCATCGCCAAGACGTGAAGAAGCGCGACTGATAGAAAAATACAAATATTTTTCTAATTACAATGTTCATACAATTCTACAGATTAATATAATAAACATAAATACGCACGCGAAAGTTAAATAAGAAGTCAAATGAGATATCGGTTGATAAAATAATGTGTCAAGAGATGCTAACATACCTATACAATCGCGTTTAGGTGTCAGAGGCATCGTGGTGGGCGGTGAAACGCACAACGATCCGCCACGCTGCACGAGTTCAATCTCAAAATTGATTCGAGCTACTGAAGTTACAAAAAGGAACAAGCTTTGGTGACTAGGTTTACAGTACTTTTGCTTATATTTTAGATACGTGCAAGTCGTCATGTCCTCCATCGCTTTTCCCATCGCCACAGCCAGATTTGAAGAGATCTGTGAACAATGAATATACTCAACAAATGTGTCCTCGACATCCTAATTCTATCGAAATAAGTTATTCGAAATATAATGGATAAAAAGCCCATAAAAAAAAACACATTTCATGTCTTTCGTATACGTACCGGATTTCGTTGTACCTCTTTAAGGAAAGTGTTCAGATCTGCGAATATGGTCTTTGTGGAAGCGTGACGAGATCGCACCACTGCTGAGCACTCGCCTAATTGCGGCGACAATGGCAAAACAGAATTGGCCAACTGTCGACAGAGCGGACACAGGTACTCGCCCCGTTCCACCGCTAGACTTTGTTGCCGTTGTTGACTACGAAGAGATTCCAGATAGGATTTTAAACAATCTAAGTGTAGGTGGTGACCGCACGTTTGTACGTGGACACCGCCTTCCCAACCTAGATTCACCGAGATTAGCCACGAAAACTGCAAGATTACAAAAAATATACTATGTTATAGAAAATATAATAAAGAAAAATTTATAATCTCAAATAATAGAACTAAAAAATATGTAAAAAACTAAGTATCAAAAATACATGTATATATATATGCTATTCGTTTACCGTGTGGAATAAACGACTCATTTCATCCATCCTGCGATCAAAATGAGCCCCCCGGGTATTTCCCTTTGGTATAGGTGGATCTTCATCGGATGTGGGAAGAACTAGCCTGTCCGATTCCTGTCGTTCGTGACCAATGATACTAGTTGCCTGCATCAAGAAAGACATACTTACTATATCCGCGCATAAAATATAAAATTATCTTATGCTATTAAAATATCAATACCACTCTATGTGATAAAAGATAATATAGAATATTTCAATAATTAATACGAACACAAACAAATGCATTACCTGAACCAATACGACAAGTCCCATCGGTTTCTCCTCGCTGCTGGGAGTAGTTTGATTACATATCACACAATCGTATTCTTTTTTACTAGCTAGTTTAGTTGCGTTTTCCTCCTGATCCCAGTCCATTCCAGATGCACCTGCTTCTTCTATACAAAAATAAGAAGATAGGCATTGGATCAATATCAGTAATTGAATAAAGTTTTTTAATTTATATTTTTGTTCGAATAAAATATCATAAATTACAGTTGAATTCTATTGTATTACAAAATTATCTGTAATAATTTTTATATAATTTATATAATATATTAAAATTTATTTTACCGGTCTTCATTGCTTTCTCCATAAATTGCTTCTGTTTGTTGGCGAATTCCGCCATCAATTTTTGCTGCCTCTCCTTCGCCCTCTTTCGTCGTTCATCCCGTTCGCGATTCTCCCTCTCACGCTGCTCATCCTCCTCGCATTCCTGCATGCGAGGCCACAATTTGTTTCTAGTCTCAATAATAGTTTGTCTACACATGGGGTCTAAATCCGCTATTTTCCTAAGTAGTTGTGATATAAAGAATGGCCCGTCGCCAATCCGCGAGTCGCTCAGTGACGATGGCGACGCGAAAGAACTACTGCTACTGCTGCTGCTGCTGCTACTGCTGCCAGCTTCGTTGTCTGATATTGCACTCTGTTCAGGGTTGTAGCTGTCCGGTACTCCCGACAGTTGAGAATGTAACTTCAATAGCAGGGAAATTATGCTCTCTCCCACCTTTACAGTTTGTGGTTGCATCAATCCAGCCTGAAAAATATACGAGTACTTTGTAAGAACAAACATAAATTGTGCATGCAAAAAAATATATATACATGTAAAAAAAAAATGCATATTATATTACCTGTGGCTCCCTTCTCTTAAAATGTTTGTGAGGATTTGATGTAGATGGAACGATTTCTGTAGTCCTGTAGCTAACCGGTTGCGCCGCGACTATCTCATTTCCGGCCATAACCGCCGGACGTTGAGGAGCAGGTAGTAACGCAGGTTGGCCGCCGACTATATCTAATTTTTAATAAAAGAACATCATACAAAATAAATAAAATACTATAGTATTATATGCTGTTATATACGCATTAAAAATTATAAATAAAAATAATAAAACTTATCAGAAATAAAATTCTTTAAAAGGGAAATATATCAAAATGATATTCCAATAAATATGCATACGTACTATTTGGCGAAGGGAGCGATTCGATTGCTAAAGCCATAGATTCTTCTCTGGATGGTGGCAGAGCTCTTTGCAGAGGTATCGTTAGGTCATCCTCGCTGTTACTACGGGGTATAGCAACGATTCCATCTTCAGGTACAATCAAATCATATTCCACTGTAATGTAATAAAATATCATAACAATATTATATGTACTTAAATTAATTCTAGAAAAAACTTTAAGCAACATTTTGAATAAAATCATGTAATCGATATTTTATTTTAAATAATATACAATATAACATTTTTAATGACTGATAAATATCTTCTTCCAATCAAAAATATATATAATGCTATATATAATCTATACAAAAAATGCTGACCACTTGTTGATGGTAAGGCTGGCAAGGACGTAGCACTTTCAACTGACGGTAGTAAAGCCGGCAGAGATGTCGCGCTCGCATTTGATACGCCACTGTCGTCTCTCACAGTATCTACAGAAAATCCTAAAAGCTCCAGAGAGCCTTCTTCCGCGCCATCATCGGTGCCGTCATTCAGCATTAAGGATGTTGCCACTTCACTCATTTCTCCTTGAATCTCCCATTCAAACTCACCTAATCATTATTAAATATATTAGCGAACGTTTAGATTGTTATTATATACATTAGCACATAAATCAATTGAAACTCGTTATCAGATTTATTCTTATCATTTTATCATATTGTATTATATTGTATTAAATATATTTTCGTTTCTGCACATAATCAGCGTTTTTTCTTAAGCAAATCATATTATACAAAAAATTATACTGAGAGAGAGATTTGATGTTTTTAACATAATTATACTCACTGTCCGAACTGTTCGGCTCCGATTCTTGGACTAGAATCACTCGAGGTATTACTGTCCTCAGATTTTCGGACAAACTGTCACTTTCATACCATCCACCTAAATCCATATCCTTTATCATGCGAGAGCTACCACCGGTGTATTGACATAAAGGATTTACCTAGAAATGATTATATCACTGTGTAAAGAGAGTAATGAAATGGATATAGATCTAAGATAGATGTATAAGAGGGTTGTCGTAAATTAAAAAACAAATAAACAATAAATTATGTTGCTTATTTATTACATAAATTAAGAAATCTGAAAAAAGATAAATTATTTTAAATAATCTAGAATCATTCTATAAAAGTTACTCACAGATTTATTCGGCGAATCTGCAGTAATCACTGCCATCTCCAACAGGTAAATAGCTAATGCCATAACGTGCTCCGATATATTATGCCCGTTCACAGCCTTATACAGTATTATCAGAATCATAGCGTGAAAAACCCTGGTGCGTAGGACGATCCGGGGATCGTCGTAATCCGACGACACCGAAGCGGGATGTCTGAATGGCGGCCAAGGAGTAGCACTGTTTTTTAATTTGCCTGATTGCTTTATGCTACAATGAAAAAATATACTTATCAAACAGACTATTCTCTAAATACAAACATATGTATTCGATTGATAAACGTACTATTCCGTAAAACGATCCATGGATATCTGGAAGTCTCTTCTATGCACTGCTCGTAACAAAACGTGTAAAGGATCGAAGAGTTCGTCCCATACCCGAGGTTTTGGTCCGTACATACCTTGCTGCATATTGCCACTTGCTTCGAGATTAGGAGCTCTATATTGCGCTACCTGTAAACACATCAACAAAAAATGAGAATTAAAATCATCATTTAAAATTAAAATGTAAAATATTAAAAAAAATCTATTATATCACATTTAATATTTAAAAATCATAAAATTGATGGAAATTTGTGATATGTAATAGGAAAACCTTAAGGCTTAAGAAGATTAAAATGACGCAACATAAATGAAACACGATTTATCAACAAACTTACTTCAGCCAAAACAGATTCAAAGTCTCTGTTTTGTGTGGTTCCACAGCGTTCTGGCATCAGTTCCATTAATTGGCTATGCGTCTTATCACCCATACACAACAGAGTCACCATTTCAAGACGGGACATCTCAGGATCTGATAAACCTGGAATGAGAAAAATATAAACGGCTTAATGAGAGAGTATCGCTTCAATTATTTTTCTATTACGTTTTTATAAGATGCTTTAAGAGTTTTATTCAATAATTCAAGAAAAAAAAATTCTTAAGAAAATGTAATTTAAATCTCACCGAGATTCGTTCTCACGTTGACCAGTGTAGCCAAGAATGTGAGACAACTCTCTAACATCGGCGTATCATGCTCGCCTTCAAGATACTCATTTTGTGGAGCGTGATATAAGCACAGACTCATCCATTCTCTCACATGAAATCTGTATAGATTTTGTTTTAATGTATTAAATGATAGTACAGATATATATTCACAAAATGCAAAGCTATTTTCGTATTTTTACTTTCACTTACATATAAATACATAAATTTGTTGTAATTTAAAAACTTTCTCGTAATTATTAAAGCATATTTTACTTTTATAAAAGAATCGGAAATTATATAAATCAAATAATTATATATTATTCTACTTGACTATAATCGTATTGTTGAAATTCGATGCAAAAGTGAACAAAACAAAGGACATTACTTTTCGATGATGGTTTTCAGAAAGACATCCGGCAATAATTTCGTGGCGCAAATTTGCAATAGATACAAATCTGCATCTACCATGGAATTGCAGAAATTACACTGTATGTAGGTCATTGCTTGGCCCTTTATTTGCAGTCCGTTGCGAACCCATAATCCATTCAAAATCTCATAGAAAGCCACCTGAAGACAAAAACAAAAAGAAAATATTTTTTTTTACATATAATTTAACATAGACTTATATTGAAAATATATTACATATATCATGATATATAATATATAATATATTGTAATATATAATATTGTACCGGATATTCAATAACTAATTTTAATAAATAATTTCAAGTAAATTTCTTCTGTAAATTGTCTTTATGTATAATTTTATATTAGATTATAATATGTGTAGTATCTCAGATGTATCATTGTCGTTAAATTGTATTGACAAAACACATTTTTTGATGACGTATACAGATTTAATCGCATCGTATTTCGCGTAACGTACAGGATTTAAGCCAATTGCACACAAACTTATATAAGAGAAATACAAATACATTGCGTAAGCATTTTCGTATAGACACGCGCGACAAACTTTTAAAGCTGTGCTTTACAGCTGATTAACTTATTCGTCTTTGATGTAGTAAGTTGTGTTTTATATTTTCTAAGAAAAAATGGATTTTCTCGAAATAAAAATAAAATTATTCATTTACCGAGAAAAATTAATATTTTTTATACATCACATAAATAGTTGAAATATTCAATTTCCATTTTTTTTTTAAATCTCGACTAATTTCATCAAAATACTACTTATAAATTTTAGGATCTTTATCCTAGGCTTTAATAAAATTTGTCTCTTGTGTATCATTTACTTTTGTATGTATAATTTTTTTAAACGTGTTGCTTTTTAAAATGTATTATATATTTATATCTTGTATTATATATTTATATCTATATTTATAAATCAATTTATACACACACACACACACACACACATATATAAAAAAATCAAATGCAAAATTTTCCAAAATTTTCTCTGTCTAAGACAATTTGGATTGCATGTCATAAGCCAGCATTCATTCCAGATATTCTCCATATTTTCCTAGCATTCCTATGACAATTCGTCAGATCTGCTCCGTGCCCTAGGTTTATCGACATATCTTATACTTCTGTGCTTAAAATGGAATACATACAGGGTGTCCCAGAATTAGACAGAATAAATTTCAAGTAGTTATAAAGGACATCAAGGCAAATAAGGGCTTTGAAAAAAAATATTTTTTCAAAATTTTATTAATATAGTTAAATAGAAGTGTTTTTATCATGAAACTTCTGTATAAAACATTTTTTTATATCTCAAATAATTTTCGAGATACATCAAGAAAAACAAACAGCTGCTCTACATATGAGGGGTGATGTCATTTCTTAGAATCATTTTTGGGCCATAACTTGAAATTTTCATATATATATATATCGCGCTACGATGAGAGAAGGAAGCAAGATACGAAGCAAGAGTGCAACTAAAACGAACGAACCCAATCCATTCACATCCCGCAGCCGCGGGATATCCCCTACCATCTGTCCGTGTGTCCGTTGCCTTTCTCAGTCTGTTAACGGTCGCTCATCGAAAACGACAGCCGTTAGTCCCGACGCGTTAGCGTCACTAGCAATACTTGTACCCGACATCTTGGAACCTATTATTTCGCGTCGCGTGTTCTTCCCAAAATGGCCAAGTTCCGGATAAACGCAGTGACGCTGGTTCTCATACTGGCTCTGACGAACGCCAATTATGGCTTAGATATCAGTCTGAACGACGCCTTGGACCTAATTAGATTGAGTCGCGAGACTGTAACCGAGATATTGGAGTCCTGGGAGGTCATCCGTCCACATGGCGAATCTCTAACCCAGGAGACAGGGAGCGATTTCCTGTTCGTGAAGAGGATGGAAAGGGAGCTGCGCCAGTGTATCAATAAGGTGTCCCAAAAGATCGACAACTATCAAGAACGGATGGAGACTAAGACCGACACGATCTTGACGAGGCTGCTGCAGCGATTGCCGATGCAAAGGAGGCTGGACAACAGTCTGAGAGACCTGGATCACTACGTCGGCCAAGTGTACGGATTGTATAAAAGGTTCGAGATGTACGCGGACAATTCGGAGAGGTTTGAGAGATATACGATAATGGACTTCGCGAAGACCTGTGTGTCGCCGAGATTGGGGGACCTTCCAGACGTTCTCGAGTCGATACACAGACTGATGGTGCCATCCGAACAGCAGGTGTACAACAGAAGCATTCTCGTGCTCCTGGCCAATGAGATGCAGGTAAGTTGTACATGCAGCGATGCTGCAGTTTGTGAAGATGGTTGAAGAGATGTGGGCGGATTTTCCGCTTGATATTTGATAATTTGGCAAATAAATATAAATGGTTCCTAATCGTTGATTCGAGAAAGAGACTTTGTCCTCTCTCTCTCTCTCTCTCTCTCTTTTTTTTTAGACGAATAACTGTATCTAGTCACCGATCTGGAAGAAAGTAAAAATTTATTCCATGAACAGTTCATTATTTTTGACGTTATGTCAAAATTTTGGAAATCTAGAAATAGACGTCAAGAGATATTTCTTCCTTTTGATATCAATGATATAAAGAAAAATGAAATTTATTTAAACCAATTTTACTTCGAGAGATTTAATCTTTGATGTGTCAATTTGCTTCATTTTATTCATCGAAAAACGATTAGGTTTTCAAAATTATTAATATTTCATTTATTTTTATTTTTTATATATATTTAAAAAATATATAATATATATATGTTGATGATTTAAATCCTAAAATGTCTAATAAATTAGAAGTAAAATATACAATATCAAACGAAATCATTCCTCGTGAGAAAAAAAGTTTATCCCATAAAGAAATTTTGTTGACATGTCATATTTCTATGAAAACTATCGTTTATCGTGTTATATCTAAATCTGTGAATACTTTGGACTATAAAAAGATTAAATATTCTTTCAACTCTGTGAGGAATGTGTATCGTAACGCATACATAAAATCGATTATGATTAAAATAATAACAGATATGCAGGAAAGAAGCATTATTCTAAATATATTCAAAATATTCTTCGCTTTCCTCTCCCTATGTATATTATCAATTATATTTATTATTATTAGATATTTATTATATATTTATTACTATTATTTTAAGTATATTTTAATTATTTTTATATTTATATATTTATTATTATTATTACTATTATTATTTCTTATATATATTTATTACTATTATTTTATTTTATTATTTGCTTTCATTACATATATATTTCTCAATCTATATTTTCAATTTACTTTTTTAACTTATTATTGCGTTTATTATTTATATTATATAAAAAAATTTATATTTTTATTACTTCTTTTATGATTTTCTCTACTAATTACATTCCTTATCTGTTGTATCATTTTATTATTACGCTTATCTTCTGTAGTTTCGTTTGCTGTTACTTTCATCGTTTTTCTTCATTGCTTAATTTATTATTTATCCCTTGTTATCACGATTCAATGACAAGGGTGGCGCGATAATTACATATGCGCAGGCACGCGTATAAATAACGGTCCACTCGTGAAGAGTGTCCAAAGAACGGGCGATAAACAGAAAGAATCGTCATTGACATTGTCCTCGGCATACGTACCGTCTGCGTAAACTTGTGTCGGTTTAGAGAGAATTCATGTCATGTTATAATACAGAAATTAGTCACGAGTCAACGTCGTGCATAATCGCATGTCGGGAATAAGCGGAATCCATTTCCTCCAGATTGGAGGAATCTAGATTTCAGATGACAAAGCGCAAAAGTGAACGCGAATGATGAACGTTAAATCGCGACGAGCCTGGGGCATCCCGTTGTTATGAACGAGTCGATCCGATAACACATCGTAACAGGAGCCCCATTGTATCTATTTAAGCGCGGGTGGGTATTAGGTGCCGAGAAGTGGTATCGCACTTTGGATCAAGTGATCAACACGAAGCACGACAGGCTGCAATTTTACTCGCGATTTTATTCGCGGGAAGAGAGAAAAAAACGGACATCACGTTGCCGGAAGTCTGTCATTTTTTGATACTCCTTGTCCGGATAGACGACAAATAACACAAATCAGCGCAAGTCGTTCGATTATAAGATCATCGCAAGTTAATTGATATACGAATCGTAGCGTAGAACTTATATTTCCAGATCGTCTTAAATTCGTATTAAAAAATCATGGCTGTATTACAAATACAATCTCAATTATATATTGAATCATCCCCTATAGTTTTTTACAATATAATAATTCCTATTTTTAAAGAATATGGGCTTAATACAGTTCGCGGAAATAAGTTCCCCGATCTGAAATTAAATTTTCTAGGATGGAAATGCGGAGGCAATCGATAATTTTCGAATAATCAGCAATTGAAAATGAACAATTATCGCAAATTAATCTTCGGAGAAAATAATGAACGAATCTATATATATATCAATGAATTTTAGCAGAATTTCCATACACGAGGGATTTAATTACAAAAATAATTGAATAATAATTCATCTAATGCACAATATATTTTAACTTTCTCTGTGTAATGTATAATTTTCTTCCTATATAACTTTCCAATATTTTTATATACAAGATCTTTTAATCTTCTATGCAGCATTCATGATATTTTATATAATATTAATATCACATAATTAAAATATCTATTAATATCGTATAATTCAGATAATTTTAATATAATATAATTGTTAATATTGTTTGTTAATACACATGATGTTAATATTATGTTTATCAATATCGCATAAATTTAAATAAATATATCTATTATCCTTATAATCTCTGTTGAAAATAATTTTCACGCGAAATATCTCTCGCGTCCACTCTCTCGCGCTCTCGTGGGTGCGAATGTACCGGGTGGGACGCGAGAGGAGGGACACCACACTACGAGTTCGATACATGATGGGGAGAACCTGTGGGGGCCAGAGCTGGATAGAAGAGACATTGACGCATAATGTGAAACTCAGTCGAGTACGATCGGCCGATTGGTGAACGCGCGTGTTCGACGATCTGCATTAGTGTGCGTATGTGTGCGCGTGTGTGTTTGTGTCATTCTTGTGGTCTCGAAACGCAATATAGCGGGGGGGACTCGTGTCCCGCATTCCGCGGACACGCGAAAAGGTGCTTTGTCGACGAACTTATTGGCAAAACTTTCGCGAGTTGCGTCCTCTGATAATCATATACACAAAAAACGTATTAAATAAATTAAACGCCAAGAAGAGCGCAATTAATGTCAACGTATTCGTTTGAACACGTACGGTGTTGGAGGATTAATTTAATTTTTATAAAATATCGATAAAGTGTCTACGAAATGTCTAAAATATTACAAAATCCCTTAAATGATCTTTAAGCGCTCTTTAGATTTTTCTGTGTCGTTTTTTGATGATATTAAATTAATGTTAAAAGATATTTGAAAATTAGGATGTCTTTCAGGATTTTTGTTGTGCGTCTCTTAATCTTTCTCTATCCCGTCTGCTTATTGTTAGTCGTTTTATTTGACCATTACATCGCTACATTCGCTGGTCATTGATTGATAACAAGATAGACAATTACGTTTGTGTCTGTGTTATATAAAAGATAGCGATTATTTACGTTGCTCGCGAGTATGAAACATTAAAGTGAATGTCGGACGATTAATTATTGAAACAAAATGGTCGACTCTGATCCAGATTTAGGCAAACAATTTTTATCCTCGCAACTTGTTTCGCCTCAAAAGCGAAATTTTGCGCTACTTTTTAAGAATTATTCGTGAAATTTTTTTACTTTAAGATCATAAGGCCTAATCTCCTTATCATTGATTACAGGGATGACAAAAGACGAGTAAAAAGTGCGTCGGTGGAATCAAAGATACTCCGTTTTTTATTGACGTCTTTAAAAGTCTTTATTACTTATATTTACGTAAAAGATAATGTTAAAAAAGTATTACTAAAATATTTATTAGAAATGGGATGCACGCATAATAATTTCTGCAAATGTTTAAAAAAAATCTGTCACAATTTTTAGATATAAATCTCTATTATTCTTTTGAATTTGTCACTCTTGAGTTTTTTATTTTCAAATAACATATTATTTTACAAGGATTTTAAATCTTTATTGCTAAGAATAAACTAATAAATGTTTATGCTTTTTATGTAATCGTCGTCCGATATGACGCTGTTTCGTAATTCTCTGAAATTTAAAAGCTTAGAATTGACCGGAAGTTACGAGGAGAGGAAAAGAGAAGATGAAAAATATAGGAAGGAAAGAGAACTTCGCGAAATATTCCACGATGTTTCTGCGGTTAATATGAATGGTTATTTAATCCACTGCTACTCATCGGAGGAAAACAGTGTCATCTAGAAGTTTAACCGTTCTATATTATGCACTAACACGTCATTAACAGCCTCTTCCCTCTCTTTTATGTCATGATCCCCGACAGTTGTCACGTGTACATCTTCCCGCTCAATTAATGACGAGCTCACTCATGCGTAAAGGTCATATGGTTTTATCTCTCGCGAATTACATCGAAAATTTAATCTATAATTGAAGTGGCATATATATCCATAATAAACACATACGATAATAAATAATAATAATAAGTAGTTGTTAATAATAATAATAAAAAATAATAATATATAACAAATATAATAAATGAAACAAAACGATTTATAACACGATTTTAATCTTCGACTTTATGTACGTTTTTTCGCGTCTTCAGATACGAGACTTGTCCAAAAGGTAAACAAAGAAAGAAACTGACATTCTGCTAAGTAAATTATAAACGCGTGAGTCACCGTCGAAGGTCCGACTCCAAGAGGAGAAAGAATGAGATACCTCACGTGTCTGTTAACACTGGGAGTGTTGGCTGCGGCAGCCTTCGCCGCGATCAAGAATGACGCGTCAACGATTGACGTGCTTAGACAGACCCTGTTATATCTGGAGAAGGAACTGAGAAAAGATTTGGCCGATGAACGTAAATGGATCAACGTCGAAGCGCGACATAAGTATTTGCATCTGATCGAGGTGTACAAGAGATTCGGCAACCTGGTGGACAAGCAATTTCCCATGGACCGACGGGATCATTTGAACTCCCTGGACTCTCTGTGGCTCTGGGCCCGGGCCCAATCCGAAGCCAAGGGTGTCAACGGCCTGTACGGGGTGTTCAGGCAGATGCAGCGCGAGATTGTCGAGCTGAATGCGCCGATCAACGTTAATCAGCTGGCGAATTTCGCCGAGACGATCCTGCGGGATCCGAACGCCGCGATCCCGAGGGCTCTTGATCGCATCGCGAATCTGATCGTCAATGAAAAATTGTTCATCGCGGCTTTTCAGGTATCTAGCCGAAATAGCTGCGCGTCTCCTTAAGGGCCCAGTCTACTCTAGTAATATCAAAAATTGATAATTTTTAGAATTTTTTTTTTTGAAGAATATTAGAAATTGATCTTTTTGGCGTTTTACACATGTTTTTATCGACGTTTAAACAGTACGTCAGTATTTTTAAATTTTGGATATTTAGTTTTTTCCAAGATTTAAAAATACTAATGTATTGTTTAAACGTCAATAAAACCATACAATAAAATGTCAAGAAGATCAATTTCTAATATTCTTCAAACAAATTCCTAAAAATTATCAATTTTTCATACTGCTAGAGTAGACTGGGTCTTTAAAAGATTCTTTGTAAAAAAAAAAGAGAAAAAAAATCAAGGACATAATAAAGATGTATTCTTGTTATTCGAGACACACAATTTTCTCGAATAAATTAGGAAAAAGTAAATGTTTGTTCAACACAAATGAATATCAATCGTTTAGCAATATATTTTATAGACGGTTAGTGATTTTTAATTATTCTTAAAATCGGATATAGATATCGAGAAAGTTTATGGAAGCACATTTATCTGCCAAGGATTAAATATTACAGAGCGATACATTTATTCCCGATCACAAATAATTGTTTTTGAAGGCCTCAATTAACATAAATATGCTCGTCAACGTCTCCGAAAGATCTGTAAAGTGTTTTCGTACGTGCAGGAAGCGTCGCAGCAAATGTGCAATGAGATGCAATCGCCGCAGCAACTGCTGTACAATTTGTACAATACCGTGGCGTTGACGGAGATCAAGGGTTACACTATGATTCAATTCTCCTATATGTTACTTCGTCTGTACAACGAAGGTACTTGGCACCGACGATTACGTTTAAATATACTATATAGCGTTTTTGACGTCGCACGATCCCCATTGTACGATTAAGATCAATTTTAACAAACTCGTATTCCACTTAAAACACGTTTGTACGTAAATAGATGTTTCAAATTAAAAGCTTTAAAGCTAAATATATAAGATAGAAGATTGAAAATTCGATAAGATTCTACAGAATAACAATAAAGGTAATCGTGAAATTTTGGTTTCCGGATCGTATGAATCGAAAAAGCTAGTGGGATGCACGATTACGATACGTAAATGTATCTAATTCCTTAAATTTAATACAGGCAATAATTTTAACGAGGAGATTCAGACGTTGAAACATCAATATGAGATTAGGACATCCGAGACGTTAAGAGCCGTCAAAACCGCAATGGCTTTTGCTCCGAGAGATCTTTGGAGATGCGATCCGAGTGTACATAAGTTAGGTAAAGCTCCCCTAAAAATAGGATAATTAATTTATACAGATTTATATATCTCAATTGTTCAATTGATTTATAATTTATATAAATATGTATGTATAACTTATATACACGATTTATTTAGATGAGACTTATACCGAATTGAAGCAGCTGTTTCAAGGATACATCGTAAACGAGGTAGATCTGAACACCGATAACACGTGCAAGGATAACTGCGCTTATTACACATATGCTAAGGTATACGGTTGCTATAAGGATCAATTTTGCGCGCAACAACGCCGATGCAACGGAAAGATATTGCATTGCGAGTACATCGATTCCGATATGTGGATTTGTCCGTCAGTGAGTATTTTTAGCCTCAGGATATACATGTGATTAGGTAGTTTATAAATCGTATATTACAGAGAGAAAAATTCGGTGAAAGTTAAAAAAAATTTCAACTGTATAATACGGAGAAAAGTAGCTAAAGTATAATTTAAGATTAATTTTAAAATCAAGCTTATATAGAATAGGAAAATTAAAAAATTAGAGAGATTATAAATTTATAATGTAGTCAAAAATAGAGAAATTATGAAAAAAATTACTCTATGGAGTCTTAAAGTTTCGTCTTTTAAAAAAAAGAAAATACGTGTGATATGTGTGTGTGTGTGTGAGTATGAGAACAATCTTGCAATTATTAATTCGAATATTCTATCCATTTAGGATAAAAACAGCAATAGACGATACGAGTATATTGAATATGAAAATGGTCTCGTTTACGGAAATAAAAATACGTGTAACAGAGGCACGACCAAAGTCGACAGCTGGTGGCGGTGGCTTTTCTGGCATTGTAGTTATTGTTTTTGCTATTGCGACGATCACAATTCGAGCTCCGATCGGTATTTTAGTCTCCGATCTGTGATGTCCGATATCTCGAATAATAGGTAAATATCGTATAGGCAATTTAATGAAGAAATCAGTAGAATTAATAGAATTCGATGAGATGTGTAATATAAAATTTAAAATACAATATCTACTCATTGACAGAGTTATAACAGGGATAAGATTAAAGAAGATAAATCAGATTATTCATATGCAAATTCAAGAGGGTCAGTTGCTTCCACGTGGAGCGATTAATACATCCACGACTGAATGGCAACCGGTCGATGCTTTTTCGATCATGGACGTTAACGTTAGAAGCGGCATTGATTACCATAAACTCGTGTGGGAAAAACGCGCTTTGGACCTCGACGATTTACAGTCGTCGCAAGATCATCTCCTGACAGGTAATTTAAAAAATCGATTTTAATTGACGCCTAAATTTTATGTAAACCCTCCTGTATTCTTATTACAATTGTGATATGATTTAATATGAAATATCGTTCGTAAAATTATAATTATATATTAAATACGATTATATATCACAATATAAATCTGACTTAGGCGTTCGATTCCGAATGGTTGGTAGCCGTCTAAACTTGGAAGTAATGGTGACTCCGTTCAATTTCACGTCCGGATTATTAATCCAACCCAAGGAAAAGACCTTCTGGCATAGCAATGATATTACTGATAGGTACGAAAGTATTTTTCTTCCTAGCTTAAGTTCGCCATATTGTTAAATTTTAGTAGCATTTATAGAAATATATTCGCAATATTAATTAACTCTTCTATCGTCGAGTTAAAGCTCAATTTTTCATTGTAACATCCTTAACTTGTATTTGCATTTTCAGAACGGAGCTGAAGTTTATCGAACCCGACATACCGATTCGCAATCCAGTGCAGAACGTACCGGATTCCGCGATGAATCAATATTTGAACTTCGCACCGAGCGATCGACGAAAGGACGCGGCGCAGAGCACGATTCCCTTCCTCGATGTTCAACCAATCATACCGAACCCACCGGTACCGATCGCGGGCGCTGGTATCTTTCACAAGGGTCGAAAGGGTTCAGGCGGGTTCGCCGCCCTGAAATTGATCACCTACGACTTCGCGCCGCATCTGCAAATCGACCTACCACCGGCACCGCCGGTTCTCGAGACCCCGAACGCGATAACAGCCGCGTAAAGAATCTTTCACACTTTTCATCGAAATAAAGCGATTGAAGAACCTGTGATTTATATATATATATATATATATATATATATATATATATATATATATATATATACACAAACCTATACCAAGGACCTTAACATAGGTATCAAAGTAAATACGAAGGTGCAACGTATCGAGTATATGAAATATTAAAGGATTATGAAAATGGCTTTTCATTCTAAAAAATATGGAGAACATATTATTGCATATTATTGCATATTGATCATTTGCCATCAAATATATTCTAATATATTTTGTTTCGTGGAAATCTGATCAAGAATATCAAGATCCTTGATGTAAAGTTAACATTCATTAAATTAAGACTAATTACATTTAAGTATTTTCTGTTCTTTGTAATTATATTTAAATAGAGATTTTCATTCATTAATTTTGATATACTAATTATTAATTTTTTACTCACAATAAATCAATTGTGTATTTATTAGTGCATCGTATATATCCCAAATCAACAATTTACTAATAATTTATGTTGGCCGTCTTGAAATTGTTAGACAGCTTTGTTTAAAAATGTTAAGTAATTGATTTATATTAAAACACTACAGTCGCAAATTTAAAATCTTTCTGTATTAATTAAAATATAAAATAACAAAAATAAGAGTTGATAAAGAGATTGAAGTAATAGACATAAAACATAAAACTTATTTATATATAAGCGGAAAAAATTATGTATAAAGCTTTCTGAATTTATAAATTTTATAAATTGATGACTTTTGTACTGATGAATATGAGATGTAACTAAAGTTTGATGCAACTAAAATTTGACGTAAATTTTGATTTATCGTCAAATGTATGAATTAGATTCCTTCGTTTCTTAATTTTCGTTAATATTAACAATTTTTTTTACTATTTGAATCTCATATTGCATGAGTTTAGAAATATGTAGACAAGTATTTGCGACGACAAATTGTTGCCATTTCCTTTGCACAACTCGATTTCGTTATTAAATATGTTTCAGAATTAAGATTTAAGATTATAACATAGGAAAATATTTCATTTTAGATTTAGGATTAGTATTAGAATAGTATATATCACATGATAATTTCTTTTATTATATTGCAATTTTATATAAAATGGTTTTGTCTTCCAGATTTAGTTATAGCTTTGTAGCAGATATTATTTAGAATTATTGTATCAACTTTGTAATATTTTTATATTGTACATGACAAACTTTTCTTTATCTTTTCTGTCATGTAACTATAAATGCACACAAATCTTTCAAAATAAATTGACATAATGGCAAATGTCATATTTGCATATATGATAAATTTTTGCGAATAATATATATCCTATATGCTGTTAATTGAAAAGAAGTTCTTCATTCAAGTTATTAATCCTTCGCGAATCGAATTTTTTTCTTCTTCTTTTTTTTTTTTTAAATTCAATCAAATAATCTCTAATCAAATATAACCATATAATTCATTTTTCTTAAATTTAAACCTCCAGTTTTAAGAATTAAAGAGTTACTTTTACGAATTACAATATTAGCCATGTATCATGGAATTGTGAAGGATTTATGGAAACAAAAAAAGAAATGAAAGTACTCACCTGCACTCGCAGTGGATGCATCATAAGGAGATGTAACATGTCCGTGGGCGGTAGTAATTCGCGCAGAGTCGCTCCCTGTTGTCGGATAGCCTGACACATAAACACGGCGAGGTATCGATGAAGCGGTAGATGAAATGATACTTGCAAACTATCACTCTGAAAAAAAAAGTGAAGAACAATGTGTATAACTAATTTTCTAACGCAATATATGCACAGAACACGAACAAGAGTTTACACTCACCACGTTTGGATGAGTGTAATTCACGGCATCTAGCCAGTCTTGCAAAGCTGTGAGGCAGAAGGTAAGCACCCGCCGACTTAATGTTGCACTTTCGGGTCCCCGAAGATGTGACACTAGAGCCCACATTGGATATGCACTTGCCTCCAGTTCCGCGCTAAATGCCGCGTAATAAGTGTTAGGTTCGAATTCGACATGCTGGCTTAACTCTCTTTGGTTGACATTCATGCCTTGAAACATGGATAGAAAATCGAACCACATTTCCAAAAGAGTGTTATCGCTCATGAATCTGACCGCAACGGGTTTGTGTGAGAGCACATTGTTTAAATCAGACACCAAGGGCCAATAACAATGTTCCTTCATCACTTGACGTCCACAATCCACGACATAATGGAAGTTTTTATCCGGATCTGAAATAAACCTTTCTATTAATCTTAGCTCTTTAACTTGAATTCACGCATTCTGATTCATTCTGATTTTAAAACTGCAGAACATACCATGCAAGGTGTTTTGAATGAGTATTTTGCTCATCATGTATTTCAAACTAATAACCATAACGTGTAACAACTTCAACTGGTCAACCATCCTTAATGCTAGCTTCTCGTTGCTAAATAGCTGAAAAGTTTTACAAAGATTAAAAATTAATACATTTCATACATATATAAAAAAATTAATATATTGTAGAAAATCTTATTCTCATATTATACAAAATTAGAATAAATATCATTTACATATTTTCTTTTTTCTCCAATCATTGCATACTCTAGTACTATTTTTTAGAAAAAGAAAAATTTTTTAATGCAATTATGTGAATAAAAATATAATTTGTGTGGTTCGAAGATATATATAAAAGAAATTTCAGCGTGGACTATGATTAATCAAATATCCGCGATATTGCTCTGTTATCTAAGTTTAATAAGATAAAATTACCTGTACGCTAACATGTACTACTCTATTGCTCAACGTATCGGGATCCGTAGAACGCTCAAGCATCATAGAGATTCTACTATAGTGCAACACAAAGGCGCGAGTTAAAGCTTCTTTATAATCAGGATCTGGCAACATGTTCAATAGCAGACAAACCAATTTCTGCGGAAATTCATAAGCAACCGTCCAAAACATCAGTTCCTCCAAGAATGTAGTGTGCTCTAAATGTTCTTGAAGAGACACGCATTCTGAAACGAAGCGAATCGTGTCATTACGATACATATACAAATTGTTTTGTGTTTTTATCACGTTAGAAATTATTATTGAAGTTATTGAAATTTCCGTAATACGAATTGTCTATATCAATTTTATATATCAACATTATTTACCTTTATATTCATCGGGTGGTTCTGGATTTGGTAGCGATTTTACAGCATGCTGATATATTTTATTGCTATCTTGGCAATAGCTATCATACTCGGATTGTCCCGTTAAGACCGAGGGATCCATGAGGCCTCGGTACTTTTGCGGATTCGTGAGAGCTGATGTCATAACGTGTCTCATTAATGCGCCCATGTTGTTCAAATCTAGCAACATGGTCAAATATGAATCCGCTTCATGTATAGCACCTCTATAATCTGGCACACCCATTTTACTAAAATGAACAAAACAGTAATAAATTATTAATAGTTATATTAACATACATTATTGCAATTTTGTTTCCATATTTTTTTTTTAATTGGAGATCTTGTTATACATATGTACATTTTAAAAAATTAAGAAAATTAAGAAAGAGTCCTAATAAGCATGGATCAGAAAATATTTCCTACTTAAAATGTAGCCATTTTATACGACACAAAAGAGAGAAAGAGAGAGTGTTATGTAATTTTAGAATATATACATGCAAGCTATTATAAAGTATCAATTTATATTAAGTAAAAAGATTAAAAGTAGATAAAGTTTATTTTTTACATACTAGTTATTCATATGTTCTGTAAAATACAGCAAACAAAACCACTATTCACTAAAAACTCATAATTCCAAAGGTTAATAATAATTTCTGTGAAAGTATATAATGTCTAACGTACCAATTCTCACGTAAATGTTGTATAAGTCGAAGAATAATTCTGGGCATCATTGCCTCGGCTACACACATCAGATCCGATGGTGCGACTGATTTATTTACAGCAGCCTTTGGCCCATGTCTATCACAAAATCTGTAACATAAAAAACAAATTAGCAATTGACAAAAAAATATTCGGCAAATTTCGGTAAGGAAATCTGCGGTATCTTATCAAGATATTTGCTGATTGAATTATCCCATTAAAAAAAAGAAAAAGAAAATCAATAATAATTAAAAAAAATATATATTTATATAGACGAAGTCGAAATGTAATAGATCCTACAGATTTTCATTACTATATGAGATGTTTTCAATAATTATTAATTACCCAGTCTCCTTCATCACAGATGTATCGCCACAGTCACATGCACCACCTGCTTGGCTGAGGAACATGTTAAAATCATGACGATGATGATTTCCTTTTTTGAAGCACTCGGTACACAAGGACATACAGGGAGATATGCCGCATGTGCGACAGCGATATGCTACAAAGTTTGGTGTCCATACCAAACCACAAGTAGTAGCATTATCGTAGGTACGTACTGAAAAAAAATCAAGAGTTTGATCAGTAAATAGAATGAGCTTTTTTTGTCGAGAATAAAATTCTTATTTTCCTAAGAAAATAATTCTATAAAAATATATTTCCGTAATTATTATATTCTGTAATTATGTAATTTGTTAATAATGTGTTTATTGTTTTATTATAAAGTTTTAATACCCCCCTGAATATAAAATAAGTATGAAATGTATGTAAAAGCGCAAATTTGTTAATTTATTTTTGAAATATTTAAAGCCATAATTAAAAATTCTTCTTAATAATGTAAGTGCAAAACATACAAGATATAAACAGTAAGACAATCTAATGCAATAAATCGTTATATAAAAATAAATGTTTCTTTCAATGCTTTTATAAACTTATGTAACATTTGGAACATAAAATATAATGTAATTCTTGTAACACAAGTTAGGTTAAATTCGTCGACTACAGCTGTAACTCTCTATCTATACTTGTCTTCTCTCATAACTATATGTTTATCTGAAAAATTTAGCACTGCCAAATACGCAATTTGTGTATATTTATAACCACACATCTTTTTTATAAATCATGTGATGTTGTAAATAAAAAAAAAATGTCAAATGAATCATTTATAATAAAAATACATCCTATTTATATATAATATATAATTCAATAGCAGTTTATGATGATATATTTAATTTTGTCACAAGACAAGTCATATTATTTAAATGTAAAAAATTAAATGTGCTCATAAATTTTCACGTATAAATACTGTATATATAAATTTTATATACAGTAATAAAATATCAATAGAGATTTAAACAACTATTTTATCATAACTATATGCATACAGATATTTTAAATATTGTAAGTTATATATATATATATATAAATTATGTTTTTACAATTTTTATTATCGTAAATATATATCTAATAAAAATATTTGATGAGTAATACTGAAAATCTTACATAATTATAAATTATTATTTATCTGTATAAATAATTTTGTTGTTTTGTGAACTTTATATTGCGATATTACTTTGAATAATGCAAAAAGTTGAATATGCTAAAAAATAAGCCCTTAATAAATTGATAGTTTTCTGTGTACATAAAATGTTAATAATTTATCACAAGCTACAAGCAGGTGGTTATTATAAAAATAGTTTTGTTTCGTGTTGCATCATTGAATAATTAAAACAATAAATAAAGGGACAAAAAATAACTATAAGAATCTTTTTTACAAGAGATTAAAAAAATTTGTTGCGCTCTTTAACAAGTTGCAAAAAACAATTTTGACTGCTTGAACAATTCGTATCGTGGAATAATTCAAAGAGATAACGTTTTCTTCACAAAATTTTATTGATTCCTTTGTAAGACCATAATCGCGGATATCCACCTGTATTGGCGAATTCGTCGGGCGTGCGACCACCGGCCATCAACCACTTGCACCAGTCGATGGTTTCCCAATCGTCAATAGGCTTGCTGGGATTCAACAGGACGTCCAGCAGCTCATTGAGATACGGCGGACAACCACCGGTGTCCCGACCTGTGGTCAAACTGATATAGGCGGCAGCCCCGCGTTTTCCCTTGCCCATCAGCACTTGAACGTCGGGCGACGTGCTGCTGGAGGTCGAAGCCATCCTGAGCCTGGTCGTCTACCTTAGAAAAGAACGTCGTCTCGCACTCCTCAAGAAGTCACTCGAGTTTTATTTATTTTTCAAGTAGAAAGAGCTCCAGGTGTGGATTTGAGGACCAAGCGTTCGACTAATATCGGCCCCATATCAGCAGCGAGAGAACGCGTCTCTTCTCCTCGATCCGGGAAATGTCAACGTCGTCGTCGTCGCAATCGCTGCGATTGACAGCATGACGAAGTCGGCGAGAGTCCGACTCGTGATCCTCCGTTAACGTCACGGCGCTACGACCGCCGTATGCGGCAATCGCGATGATAAACGACGGTCCGTCTCCGTCTCTCTCTCTCTCTCTCTCCGAGTTTCTGAGGCTGGTGTCTTCCCCGAGCACCGGTCCGCGACGAATATATACCGTACGAACAGATCGCGCCCAGTAGGCGCCCCTACGACGGGGCGACGGGATACGCGACGCAACAGAACAGGACGACAGGACACGACACAGTACGGATATGGATACGGTGTAACACGAATGACGAACTATACACGACGATTCATCGATCGACGATCGATCGAGAAAACGAAGCCGAGGAAATTGGCGACCAAGACAACTAATACAAGACGACCGAGACAATCGAGTCTCTGCTGGCGCGTCCACTTGCTGTTCGCTCCAAGATCTGACTGACCGAGCTGCTTTATCGACGTGATGAGGTGAATACATACATAAGTGGTGTACCCGCAACGTGAACGTGCTCCGTCCTCTCAAACGAGAAGTGTGTTCCTTCAAAGACGCAAATGAAGAATTCACCCTGTGTCCCCGATATCCAATAGGAGAACGTGCTTTCTAGAGACTCTAGGCGACGATATTTTTGTTACTAGGAAATAGCTTCCTATTGAATATCCAATATTGTAGATCAGATATTGGACGCGATTTAAATTCTCCATAAAGTCTATATAAATAAGAAATCTATTAACCACGTATAGGCATAATATTAAAATTAATTAATATTATAATTATTATAATTAATTAAAATTATGTCAATATTAATATTATAATGTTATATTATGATTATATTATACATTATTATTATTATTATTTATTATTATTATATTATTATTATTATATTATATCAATTAATATTATAATTAATTATTTATATTATTATTTGATTTTTTAATTAAATAATATTCGCAAATCGAATAAATGATTTTTTTGCCCGATGATGTTTTTCCGTCTTAAAGATGGCGAAACTGCCGGATTCCAAAGCGCATCAGGCGCATGCGTGAAGAAAGTCCTAGCAACGCCGATCTCTAACCAGCTGGTCAGCAACCCTAGTCTCGCTGCTTCTTTCTCTTCACGTTTCGAGTAAAAACGAGCGTGTATGGTACTGTGATAAACAAATTACAAATCGCAGGTAATCCTTCGCGATAGAACCCATCGGATTTACATCGATGCGTCGTAGGATATATTAAATCCATCCGCGTATCCCGGTGATCGAATTTCGCGATCGCGACGAAATGTTGGAGAAATATTGAGATACGAAGTGAACCGGTGGCGATCGTCGCTCATGTAGCTGCTCTCCTCGTTTGAATTCGAAAAATCGTCGCGTAGACACAAGAGCACAATATTTACAACTGCCAAATTGTTGCTTTACTTTATATTTTTGTATGACCTGTGCAATAATAATTAGTTTTTACAATTGTTTATTTGTACTATTTACAAAGATGAGGTTAGATAGGTTAGATTTTATCGTAGAAAAATTAAAGCAATAGAAATACAATGGTTTCAATTTATGCAGCAGAGTCATATTTTCCCATTAGTTGACACGTGCGATAAAATAAATTTATGATTAAACTTTACGAAGAAACTCTATGATATTTATAAAATAATTATAGTGATATAATTTTAGAATTATTGTACAGTGCAAATATATATATTTGGTTGATACCACGTTTGATTTTCAGCCATGGTACGTATGAACGTTCTCAGTGATGCCCTCAAATCCATCAACAATGCCGAGAAGCGCGGAAAGCGACAGGTATTGTTGAGGCCCTGCTCCAAAGTGATTGTCAAATTCTTGACTGTCATGATGAAGCATGGTGAGTAAATCTTGTATAAGAAAAGTTTATTTATCTTATTTATAATATACATTTCACTTCTTATACACTGTATAATTACATTTTTATAATTATGGAAATATATAATTTTTTTCATACATGTATAAGAAAGGGAAAGACTTAAAATCACTTTAAACAAATATCTATTGTATACAGGATATATTGGAGAGTTTGAGATTGTGGATGATCATCGCAGTGGAAAAGTGGTAGTAAACCTTACTGGAAGATTAAACAAATGTGGAGTTATCTCCCCAAGATTTGATGTACCGATCAATGACATTGAGAAATGGACCAACAATCTCTTGCCTTCTCGACAGTTCGGGTAAGTATTTGTAAATAAGTACCTGTAAATAATAATCAAGAAACTTCAATTTATGAATAATGATAGATGATATTTATTTCATATTATATGCAATTTTTTATATTATTCTTAGTTATTTATACAATAAATTATTGAGATAATTACGTATAATAACGCAAAATAATAAATATTAATAATGAGCAAAAAAAATTGAAGAAAGTTTAATTAATTGCCTCTGTTTAAATCCAAGAATTAAAAGTTAAATACATAATGTGCATGTTGCATTAAATTACATACATATTCTATTTACATTTTAGATATGTTGTATTGACTACTAGTGGAGGAATCATGGACCATGAAGAAGCCAGGAGGAAACATCTTGGAGGAAAAATCTTAGGATTTTTCTTTTAACTTTTTATTTAAGTAAATAAAGATGTAAAAACAAAAATCTTACAATTTCAAATGACTTTTCTTGGTTTTGAAAACCAAATACCCATCTATTTAAATTTCGATTATTGTTTTTCAGTTTGATAAGAAAATTTCTTATCTTTTATAAAAAAAAAATATGTTTAGATCTTTCTCGATTACAATGTGAATACTCAATTTTTGATAGAATTTTTTATTTTACAAGGTCAAAGTCATGTCTTTCCAAATGAAATTGAGCTTATATTGAGGATAGTATAAGCACGATCCAAATATATTTATTTCTGACATTTTAGTTCAATGTGATACCGCGCATATAGTTTGTGGCGCTGCATTGAAGGAGCCACAATCGCTTATTTCTTTGTTACAATTGTGATATATTTATATTTCTGAATCGAAAAGAAAAGTGTAAAGTGTAATCTCTTTGTCTATGTGCAATAGAACTGAATAGAACTCTGTCCGAAATATGGCCAAAACTAAAACGATTAGCAAAGGATGCCCCAAGTGCGAACAGCAGGTATTTTTAAACCGTCTCCCTCGTATATATTTATATTTATTTATTAAATGCAATATATATTGTATATGTAAAGTTATGTATTATTTATGTTTTGTAATATTCTCAATCTCCGCCATGTATATAATTAGCTTCTACTTTGGCTACACGCTTATCAAACATCTTTTCTGTTTTGAATAAATCTTTGATAGACAAATTTAATATCAAAAATATATGTAAAATAATAATAAGCGGCATATAATTTTTTTTTTATGTATGTCTATTTCTAAATGCATTCTATATGTGTGAATGCATATATTGGATATTCACTGATTTTAATCTTGTGTTAATTAAATGTAGAAAAAAAAGAAAATTGTCAAATAATCTATATATATATTTATAATATATATTGATTATATAAAGAATTTTATTTTTAATAACATTTTTTTTTATTAATAAATATTGAAAAATTATATAATTTAGCAAGTATGGAATATTGTGTTTATTCTTACTGATATATATATATATATATATTTCCTTTTTTTGTTTCAAAAAATTAATGCATATAAATTGCATTATCCATTGAATCAAAAATATTATTGTTAATAAATTTGTTTATTTTCTTATAATATATATTATAAGGTACCTGTTGCCTGCAAAGCTTGTCCTTGTGGACATTCCTTTTTCAATGCACGGCGCAATTCTATCAAAAGTCCACCCAGCCCTGACAGTGGAGTGATGAAGACAAGAAGAACTAATCGTATTAAACGCGAGAAACCAAATTATTATGATGCTTTGGAATATGACAAACAGACGAAAAAAAATACCAAAGTAATAATCAAATTTATATTTAGTATATTTCTAGAAAATAGAATTTATTGTTAATTGTTGTTTGGAATATTGTTTTTTATATTAACACTCAATTGCATAAATTTATATGATTATATAATTAGATTACATTCTGTCTTAATATTATTGAGTACAGAATATCATTTCTTTATTTTACATTTTTAGTAGTAAATTATTCTTTTAGATCAGACAAACCACGGATACTACAAGTGATATTGATTGTCGCCAGTTGAATAAAAAAAAGAAGCGGAAAGGAAAAGGAAAGGGCAAGAGTGGTAGTAATAGTGGGGTGGGCGATGATGATGATGAAATGGATGGGATCAATGGATTATCTCCAGAGAAACAACTCACTTGTTCTCTCATATTGCAAGAACTTAACAACAAGATGAGAGTGGTTGCTTGGAAGCCTATGTGAAATTAAGAATAGATATAAATACATGCGTATCTCTTTGACAAATCCGACAACATCAGTTCGACGTGATTGCTTTACTATGTGCAGTAGTAAGGCGCAAATAAAATGAAGGTAAGCGGTGTAATGCGAGTTCCTACAGCATCGGAAGTTCACCGATATACATCGATTTCAGTCTCTATACAGATTTAACTACAAATATAATTAACTGCCATATAAGAGTCTCCAATATAACTCTTGCGGAATACAAATACAGACTTTACAGTTTAACAAACAAAATCTTCCGATCTATTTATAGCAATCGTTATACTTACCTATTTGAAGATTAAAAATACATAAAAGTCATGACTTAATGTGTATTTTATTTACATAAATATTTAGATTTACATATAAAAAAATATTTTATATTTTATATTTTATTATCAATGTTTTAAATATTGTATAAAACTCTCCAAAATATAAATTTCGTATACATTTATATTAAGAGCTGAATTGTGGTATAAAGATTTGTATATATGTTGTAAATAATAAAGATAAAGTAAAAACATTTTATTTTAAAACAGTTTATATTTAACATGTTTACTGTTCATGAAATAAATATTATTTGGATTTATTAGAAAGAATGTGGATGGGAAATACTTATAACTTTACAATATTGGGAAAAAAGCAAAAAGGTTTTGAAAAACAATTTTAGAGATAAAATGAAAGGATAGTGTGAATGTATTTTTTAAATTTCAAATTTACACATCTTGCGACAATATTCCGTCGCAGTACGGGAGATAAGAAAAATCGATTGAGAAAAAGTTTATTGATACTTGGAAAAGCTCAACAAACGCTTGTAATGTTTCCTTTTTTTGTGACAACTGTTATGATTTATTTATTTTCCTATTACACATTATAGATCACTTCATATTATCAACGATCACATTTTCAAAATAATTTACTCTTTTACGGTAGTGTCCCTTTGACGATTGTTATTCTCGGCGTTTACGGGCAGCTTTGTTGCTGTTGTTGGATCTGTCTGGTTCTCATTGAAAACCAAAAGCAGAGGTAAACCTCCTATAACCATACATGTACCCATGCACAGAAAACACACGGTATAACTTCCGGTTACGTCGCGCAAGTAACCTGGAATAATATTACCATCTAAGACAAAATCTCATAAAGATGTATTATGCTGATTTAAATATAGAGAATATTATATAATATATGGAATTCATTTCAGGATTTTTTTTTTTTTTTTTTTATTATTTGATATTAGAATTAATATCTTTCCTTCAAAATTTAATTTAATGTTTTATTTGTAATTAAATAAGGAATATATGATTTTACAACATTTTTTGTATTTTTGAAGTTTAATTTGTGAAAATATTATCCATTTTCAACCGTTTGTAATTCGAATGAAATTTCTTTAACATGTGACATTTTCTTTAATAATAAGGAAAAATCGATTACAAATTGGTATAATAATATGACTGCAATATTTGATCTATTTTAATTATAATAAATATATCGATACAACATTGTATTGGTCAAGAGAAAATTGTATTAAAAAAAAAAATCTGGAGAAATATAAAAAAAAAATCGATTAAAATCTCAATATCTCGAAAAAAGATATAAACGATATTTTTCATAGCCAATTATCTCAAGGTAATTATAAAAATCATTAAGCTAAAAAACACCCCTAGTAATCTGATGTATATTGTACGCGCGTGCAGCTTTTATATTTTTATCTTCGCACCTTTGACATAATTATGTGCACATAATTAACATGATATATAGTATGTTTCAATATTTTTGCTGTTTTCTTTGAGGATGCACGAGAAATATTTCATTCATTACTTTCACACAGTTATAGATTTTTAGAATAATTAATAAATTCAAATTGTGTGTGTGTGTGTGTGTGTGTGTGTGTGTGTGTGTGTGTGTGTGTGTGTGTGTGTGTGTGTGAATAATTAACGAATTTAAATTAAAAGAATATTTGAATCTAATTTAAAGAAAAGAAGAGATATTTTTGGGAAATAACATTAGTACATAGTTCTACAGCTGAAAAGTACCTGCGAGTGGTGGAATGGAAATTGCACCAAAGCTCTGGAACATCCTTACCAGACCATAGCTGGACGATATTTTGTCGGTGCCATATTGATCGGCGAGCAGGACGGGAACTAGGAGAAACCAACAGCCTAGGCACAGTCCATACATGCCGACAGAACACGCCAATACGTAAAAGGAGTGAGCCATCGGGATCGCGAGGACCGCCACGCCGGCACCCACTACACTGCTCAGTGACAAAAGAAGAGACATCGGTATAAATAATTATGCTTTGATCCGTATTAGCTCCAAGCTCTCTCAAGCGTGAAAAAATTTCTCTAAAAATATCGCTTTTAAATAATAAATTGTTTGTCTGTTTAATATCCAGATTAAAGAAAGAGTATAAAATAGTATCTTCAAGATCCTAAAATATTTTCCAAATGGATTGTGATTTGTAATTTCGAAGCAGCGAATGAAACAAATAGAAATGATTCGATCGTAAATATCATAGTCGATCTATGTGATTTTTAGCAAAATGATCAAAATATGAGAATTTTCTATACGACATAAAGTTTCTTATATATATTTTTTTATAATCGACGCGATATACTCCATAATAATCTTTTCACGCTTGAATTAGATTTCACAGAGACAAAAGCATGTGTCATGCGTAAATAAAATCGCTCGCCTTCCGATATATCCTTTCCGCCGATCGAACAGCTTGAGATCCGACAGCCAGCCAAGGCCGAGTCTACCGCACAAGTCGAGAGCAGCGGAAATGGCCACCAGATAGCCAGCCTCTGATTTGGTGTAACCGGCGGCGTGGACGTACGCCGGCAGATAGTATAGCATGTACGGGCTACCGGTGGACATCAAACTGACGGAGATGCACATCATGATGAATTGTGGATTTTTTAGCAGCGACAGATCGAGATAGCGCGTCACTCTCTGCATAAACGTAATCTTGGTTTCCGTCGATGCTGTTGGTGTCAAGGACGGCATCCTACTTGGCGGCGACGGCGGTGGTTGCTGCTGTTCTGCCGGACCCATCGCTGTCACGGACGATTTCAGCGATCTTTGCGACGATCTCGCGGCCTTGTACACACACGTTGAGTCCGTCGACAGATCCTCCACGCTGTGCAAGATACTGGAACTGCGGATTTTGGCGATGGACTTCATAGGAAGACCTTCGCCCATCACATCCTTCTCCTCATCGCTGTCGGTCAACTCGATCGCCACCACATTGCTGTTCTGATGGAACAATTCGTTCAACATATTGTGACGGGCAGTTGGATCATTGGCGAACAGGAGCTCCAGTTTCTGTTGCGTTGACTTGTCCTGATCCTGTCGGAGAGATAAATTATGATCTATCGTTATTTCTTATACTTGTCGAAATAGCTAGTTCAGCTAGTCGTTATCAAGTTGGTTATATAATATTTTTCTACATACGTATACAATTGTTTACACAGAAAAGGATTAAGAATATTTATAAATTCAACAAAAATATTCCAACTTTGTATAACGACATAGGAAAACGAGGATATATTTAAAAAGAACTAGCATAAGCATACATAGATCTTTTAATAAAATATATATAATATTAAAAAAGAGAGATATAATAACTTATGACATATCTAATAAATATATAAATAATATTAAATGTTAATCAATGGTAAATATGTGTAATACATATTAGTTGAGAATAGAATTTGGATTTATTGAGAATTACTTGTTCTTTCTCGAGCTTCTCTGCCAAGATGTGTTCTTCAGGTGCGTAATTTTCGTCCAGTGGCCGGTACAGCGTTGCGCTGACACATACATGCAACATGCAACCGCCCAGCAGCAATATCGTGCCATGGAAACCGAAATCCTTGACCAGAAGCTCGATCAGAAGCGGGAACATGAAGCTGCCCGCGGCAGTGCCGGAAACGCAGATCCCGTTTGCCAATGCACGATGCTTATCGAAGTACTGCGACACCAGGATTATACCCGGCGTCGTAGACAAGCCGCCACCGATACCTATAAAGAAATTTTTTTCCTCGATAATGTAAGATAAAGAGTGTGTATCGATAAACGAGGAGATATAATTAAAGTTTAACAAACCAGTCAGCACTCCGAATGTAAAAAAGAGGTGTATCAATCGCGTGGCAAAGTAACTAGTTGTAAGTCCTAGAGCGCAGAAAAGTCCACCCACGAAAACCACCGTTCGACAGCTGTACTTCTGACAGAGCATACTCGTTATCGGAGCTGCAATCGAAATATCGATATCAATGCATAAAACGGTATATTGATGTATATTAAAAAGAGTAGAAAGTTCAGTTTTGAAAAGATTGAAAAGCCTTTTACCGATATTTCTGAAAAATAAAAATTATACACTCAACGTTATTGAGCAAAAATTTTATAAAAAAAAAATTCTCGTATACAATGATCTAATAAATTCCAAAAATGCAAATGACCGCGATCAACTGACAATCAAATTTCAAGCACTGGGAATATCAAGCCAATTTCGACTCTTTAAAAAAAGATGACAAAAACAGAACGGAATCTTTTACGATAAAGATGACTCACCGAGCGCTAGACATAGGCACGTCAGAATCGCCGGTATCCAGGACGCGACCGAGGCAGACGAGTCCTTGAAGGTCTCCATGACCTCGACGTAGAGCACGCCGTAGGACTTGACCAGCCCGGTCACCCAAAACTGCACAAAGAAGGCGCCGAACACCACCACCCAACCGTAACCACCGTCCAGAGGGACATACGTGGTGTTCCGGGGTTTCCTGGTCTCGTTCCTCTGCCGGGATTTTTTGCTTTTCGGGGCTATACACTTGACGGACCTAAACCGACGTTCGAAACAAATGATTATTCGCGAATTTACGAAAATACGGAACTATTTGCGAGAACACTGTACATAATACATAGCAACTGTTTTTATTTTTTTATATTTAGCTATACAATTTTTTGTGAACGATAGGAAATCTCTTTGGAAAACTCCAATATATTTGGAAATTGGAAGAGAAACTTACGAAAAAATTATTCAATACAATTCTTATACAAATTAGAAATATCTAGAAAGATCTATAGAGATATAAATTTCATACACGGGATGAAAATTGAAGGAAGATGGATAAACGCTTGTCGAAATTGAAGTTCTCAAAATATGTGCTTTCGAGATTATTAAAATCTTAATTAATTTTTTGATTATTAAATCGACGTCTTTTTCGTCTTCCCGATATCTAGTTCTCGTAATACACTGAATATTCGCTCCAACCTGAGCTCCCTGGATTTAGCGATGAGCGGCCGGGCAGTGAGACTGGATATCGTCAGCAGATTGTCATTGTCCTCGTCCTCGAGAAGGGTGCCTTCGGGGCTCTGCAAATGTGGGGGGACGATCGGGGTTGACGTCGCCGTCACCTGGACCGCCAGGGATCCCGGTTGATTCGGCGAGGGTGCTCCGACGGCGACGCCGCCGCTCAAGTCGAACACCGGGGCCGAGTGGATGGAAAACAACGAGCCCAGCTGCGTCGCCGGTTGATTATTCATATTCTCGTCGATGATCGCGCTGGTGCCTGTGACAACCATCTCCTGGGACGACGCTGCCGTTGCGACGACGCCAAGGTCGGTGTTCTCGAGCAATCTCGATGCCCGACACGCGTCCTGAAAGCTCCATTCCCGTGGTAGCGACATGTTTCCTCGGCGGCTTCCTCTGCGGAACCGGGGGGACCGTAATACATTGGATTATATTACTTGGTTGGTCGCGCGTGGTTTACTTGTACTTTGGTCTCTTCTCTAATCGTTCGATAATTCCTCGAGCTGCCTCACCCTTCACACCAGATTCACCTCTTCTTCTCCACTGAATGGAGAACGAATTTATCTCTTTACCTGGTACAACGAGATTCGCCTATCGTATAGTGATGCCGTTACAATGGCACACGCAACTCCTTTCGTTTCTTTCCTTTTTCTTCGGCTGTAATCTTCGAGCCCCTCAGTGGGGCTTTAGTGCTTTTTGATTTTAGCTTTCGTGGATAAGCTGTATGAATAGGAATAGATGAAAAAGTCGATCAGGATCCTCTTATCTAATTATTAAAACACTTCTCCCGACCTTGTAGAGTAGACTAAAGGCTCTCGGTGAACACACGGTGAGTTCGGAGGTGCATGCGCAGTCTATGTGGTAGAGGGTTGCTATTAACTGGAAATTTACAGCGGGATCGATACACTTCGGCTGTGCTGACGCGCAAAGACAATCTTCGCGAAAATCACCCACGACTCACGTGCGAACTCACTGACAGAGAAAAAACCGCGCACTGTATATATAAGAACAAAAAATCCATCGTTTTCTCGACCAATACAAAATTGGGTTACATACGTATGGAGAAATACAAAGTTTTACAATAAAAGAGAAAATAACGAGTCAAGCTATATATTTCGAATATATAGGACGTTAGCAACCGGAATGTTGGCAATTTGATGAAACTTGATTGCATCGAAAACATATAAATTGCTTAGACGAACAAGACTGCATTCCTCCCCTTCCCCCTCCCATGTTCGATATAATTATATCTATATTATATTAAATAAAATATATTATTCGATTATTATTATTCTAATAAAGAAAAGAATGTTGAATCTCTATGCTTGAATTTATAAAGTCTTATACACAACTGTTTTGGTTGCATTAAGAAAATAAAAACTGATTAAAAGAAAAAGTTGATGTTATTATATTCATGTGTTTCTGTATCTATGTAAAACTTTATTATAGACAGTAGGTATATTACAAGTCACTATGTTTTAAATACTTTGAAACTGGTTGCTAACTGGACAAATCTTGAAATTGTTCTAAAAAAATATTACAATATTTCGATAATTCTCGCATGAGAAGCTAAAGCATACTTTTATAAGAAAATTATCGTTGTTTTTTAAGGAGATATGTAATGATTTATTATCAGAAAATATTTATTATATAATAATTTTATATGATGTGTATAAATATGATTAAATAATATAATATATATTTTCTTAAAATATATATTAATATTATAATATAATATATATATATATATATTTTTTAATTATAGTTTATTAATGTGATATCTTATAATACAATGCAGAAATCATGTGATTAATGCGACGAGTGTTTTACCGAATCATTAGCATCGCATTGATAATTGCATCAAAACTTACTCTTGTCATTTGTCATTTCTTTTGAATAAACTTGATATTTCTTTCGATTAAAGTGAAACTGCCGGTAACTCGAAAATTTTCGAAATCTTTATCATTAAGAAGCTTATTCGCATTGCGGTTCAATTTGATTGTCTCCTTGATGTCGACCTTCGTTCATCGTTACGTCATTTAGCGTGCACCGTCCGCCTTCGATTGCCGTAATTATCAAACAGAAATTATAGAGGACATACAGAGATGACAATTTCACGAATTGCCGCAAATGTAATTCAATCATAGATCGAAAATACATTGTAAGAGAAAACTATTAATATGCCTTTAATATATTATTATTTAGTTTATTAATATTTAATTGCTATTAAGTTTAATATTATTTGGTAATTTTGTTGAAAAAAATAAAATTATCTCATAAAGTTACCTTTCAAAATAATGGTTTAAAATTGCTTGTAACATAAATCTTGCATAATAAAGAAGAAATCTATAGAGCGTACAGAAAGGGCAATAGAAATAACAATATTTATTATAAATATAAACATATTAAATAGCAATATTGATTATAAATATTAGAATATATTATTTTCTCTCGATTGACCACGTTTGAATTTGGCGATTTCTCAATAATCAAATCTCCTGTGATGGGGGTGAATTTTGTGCGCAGCATCCGACTGGATCGATGACAAATCTGCGACTACATCCCTCGCTCGCGCTCGCGCTTTATCTCGAGGCATTAGTACTTGGACTGTTCCATGGTGCACTTTCCTTGGTGCGGATCGGTTTTGATATGTGACAAACAGTAAATCCCAATTAGTGGATCCTTAGAGATCCGTCTCGCTTCAGAGAATTGGATAAGGATAGATAACCAAGATAGGGTGCATATAATAAAGTATCGAGAAATATACGTAAGTAAGAGCTGTTTCATCCTAAAATGCATGAATCGTAATTAAAATTTATGAAATTTTAACAATAAAATGTAACAATTATTATTTTCAAATATATATTCGTACAATGCAAGCGAATAAATTTATATGATAAATTATATATTAAAAGATATATAAGCGTCTATTTAAACATAAATATGTACAAAAAACGAAGGTAATATGTGCAAGCGTCGTAAGATTGAAGTAATATGTTTTGTTGACGTTACAGAAATGTAAAAAGCTTTCATTGAAAAAAGGGCGGAGGCTATTTATCGTAGAGAAGGATACAAACTCGTCGATAATTCAGTTAATCTTTAGCAATAAATAAAATACAGCAATGGATTATTTTATTTATAACTGAATGAATTTTATATACATTTATTTAAAAAAAGTTAACATAATTTTTTAATGACTTGGACTTGTATTATATTAAAATGCGATTAAAATGTGATATTTATCTTCCTTTAAATTAAAATAAAAATATATTTAAAACGATTAAGATTGTTATTAATTGATTATTTAATATTATACAAATTAATTTAATATTAATTATTATTTCAAAATATGTTATAATTAGTTTTAAATGTCAAACTCTTGAAAAAGAACATATCACGCACGTAACGAATTTCAAAAATTAATCGAAAAATTAATAACTCGCGGATTTGTTTATTACAGGTGACAGCACAATGAGGAGATTGCACGTGAGGACTGTGCTATCGCTCATCTTTATCATTTTACACAATGCTCCGCGTTTAGGGTTCGTCATCGCCAGGACAATGAACTATCATAATCCAAGTTTTTTCAAGATCGGCGGCGTCCTCTCCAACAACGAGAGTAAAGCGCACTTTGGGAAAACGGTCGACGTAAGAGACAAATTATGATCAATAAGATATTCCTAGACAAATAGTTAAATGTTAGTAAAAAAATTGTCACATATAAATATATATAATAAATATATCATACATATATTTTTAAAAATATAAATAATATTTAAAATTAATTTACGGAAATGTGTCAAATAATGTCAAGGATATCACATATCAATTTTATTATTAAATTTATTTTTAAAGTTTTTTTTATATTATATAATATGTGACTTGTATATTGTATCTAATACATTTAACATCTATTCATCTATATAAACTGTACATCTATACATCTATACAATGTATACATGTATATCTTTATGTACGTTTCAGCATCTCAATTTCGATTTCCAATATGTCAATAAAGGGGTCACATATAAGCATACAGTAATCGAAATGGATTCCAACCCGATCAGAACTGCATTGAGCGTTTGCAAATCCCTAATAGCTGAACAGGTGTACGCGGTAGTGGTATCGCATCCCCTTATCGGCGATTTGTCACCGGCCGCGGTTTCCTATACCAGCGGCTTTTATCACATACCTGTAATAGGTATATCGTCCAGGGACTCCGCCTTTTCGGACAAAGTATGCAGGATGATCAAAGAGATAACGCGCAATGTTATTTAACACAATCGGATACAATGATATAAATTAATATAGAATGTTTTTTGAAAACGGTGTGTGATTTATCAGAGATAAATCACGAAATAAATAAAAGAAATAATTTAATATTTTAAACTAGAATTAATTAATTTCTTTTACTCACTTCGCAATTTATAAACGAAATAAATAACAAAAAAGAATTTAATATTTTTCTCCTCGAGTGCAAAACAATGTTTCGAAAAAAATTAAAAATTTTAAGAATTGAAAAATTTCGACAAGTAAAATTGCACGATAACGTCTTTGCAGAATATCCACGTCTCATTTTTACGTACCGTACCGCCGTATTCGCATCAGGCGGACGTCTGGGTGGAATTGTTGAAGCATTTCAACTACATGAAAATCATCTTCATCCATAGCTCCGACACGGACGGTCGCGCGCTCCTCGGACGTTTTCAGACGACGTCGCAAAATTTGGAAGCCGACGTAGAAATCAAAGTGCTCGTATGTTGCGTCAAATGCATAAAAAAATATATATATACTATTGTATGCTTATTAAATCACTATTTTAGGTTGAATCGGTTATTGAATTCGAACCGGGATTGAACAGTTTTATGGACCAATTGATAGAGATGAAGAGCGCACAGTCGAGAGTTTGCCTCATGTACGCTTCGTAAGTATTCATTATAATTCTCAACTTTTCCTTTACGGATTGTAATAGAATAGAATAAGAAATGTTAGTTTATGATATAAAAAATATAAATTATTTTATCTTTGTTTTAATAACGACAAGGCTTGTACCCATATTTTAATTGTTAATTCTTCAAGTTGACGCGATCTCGACTGTAACCTGGACTTTGGAAAGAATTTAAATGAATTTATAAATGTTTTTGGATGCGAAATATAGGAAAACGGACGCGAAAGTGATTTTCAAAGATGCTGCCGCTCTGAATATGACCGGTGCCGGATACGTGTGGATCGTTACGGAGCAGGCACTGGATGCACCAAATGCGCCAGAGGGCTTATTAGGATTAAAGTTAATCAACGCCACTCAAGAGAAATTACACATCACCGACAGTCTGTCAGTATCGTTTTATTTTTTCAAACTTGTTTGGATATTAGCGTACAATTGTTGAAAATTAGCGATTGAAGATAAAGAACTTCCCTGTTGCAAATCTTTAATCGAGAGCCAGTCTCATCTGGAAAAAATTTTAAGCTACTAATAGAGGACTTTTCTCGTTTTTTATTCATTATAGACACGTACTCGTATCCGCATTACGAGCGATGAATGAAACAGAAAAGATCACCGAGGCGCCAAAGGACTGCAGCGATTCTGGTTCCATATGGGAAACTGGCAAGAACCTCTTCCAGTACGATTTTTTAATGAATATAACAACAAAGTTCTAGCGAATCTTTAACGATAGCTGAATCTGTTATTGCGCGCGATTACCGTTGCAATATTATCGTTTCTTTCTCGATTAGGTACATTCGTAAGCAGGTACGACCGCAGGGTGCGACGGGTCGAGTGGCATTCGATGACAATGGTGATCGCATATTCGCCGAATACGACATAGTCAACATCCAGTACGCGAGTCCAAACAATAAAACGCAAGTGTCCGTTGGCCAATATTTTTATCCCGCTGTGAGTGAATAATTCCAGTAGCGATTTTATCAATTCTACGATTTTGATTTAGCTAATAAGAGACGCATGTACGATAACGAGTAACGGCTACAAACACGTTACTAAATATACATTTCGATCGAAAAATATTAAACTTCTGCATTAAATAACGAGATAATTTTACAAATGTAACTATTATTATTTTGTCACATACCGGTAATAGAACGGTACCAAGATGAAATTGCGAGTGAACGAGTCCAGCATTATATGGCCGGGTCGTGTAAAGAACAAACCCGAGGGTTTTATGATACCCACGCATCTAAAGGTGCTGACAATCGAGGAAAAGCCATTCGTTTACGTTCGCGAATTGGACGACGGAGAGGTCAAGTGTATGGCCGAAGAAATTGCGTGTCCTCATTTCAATACGACGGACGACGGCGAGAGTACGTTGTTCCCTATAGTTAACACACTGAAAAGAATGTACTAAATAAAAAAAGCATTTTTTTTTATTTAGAATAATAAATTTTTGTAACAAAAATCTTGTTCCGATTTCTAACATTTTCGCTCAAGAAAAAAAGAGATACACGCCGAGATACACGGGACATGTTTCTATTTGTTTGATATTTTGTAGAAAATGTAATAATAATTTATTTTCTTCATTTGTAGGCGCGCGATTTTGTTGTAAAGGATACTGTATGGATTTATTGAAGGAGTTATCAAAAACAATCAATTTCACATACAGCTTGGCTCTGTCGCCCGATGGACAATTCGGCAGCTACGTGATTAAAAACAGTTCAAGTGAGTAATTGAATTAGAATTGCGATATGTACACATAAGAAAAGTATCATTAAATTTTTAAAGAAAGAAAACATTACAAAAGATAAAGCACAGTCTACTGTTGAGTTTGTAAATTCTTATATTTAAGGATCGGGAGATTAATAATTTGAATTATTCTTTTTTTTTTCATTTTTTAATCTTTCGTGTTTCGTCGATATACCGAAGTCGGAGGAAAGAAAGAATGGACCGGTCTTATCGGTGAGTTAGTGAACGAACGGGCCGACATGATCGTCGCGCCTTTGACAATCAACCCCGAACGTGCCGAGTTTATCGAATTCAGCAAACCTTTTAAATATCAGGGTATCACTATTCTTGAAAAGAAGGTACGTGCCACCTGGAATTAATTTTAAAATCACATTAATATTAATTACATTAATCTTAAATTAAATAAAGGAACAAGTCTAAAAACAAGCATTTTATTTAAAATTACAAATAAAAATGTTTTTATGTAATTATTTTTTTAATTACGTGACACATAAATATATACATATTTTATAAAAAGTTTTATAATATAAAAATCATGATATACTCTCTTAATTAGGTAATCTTTCACCTGTAGCATTTCAGCATAACATTTCAAAGTTAATTATTTTTAATCCTTCCGTTTTTTAACTAAATAATTTCATATATATATATAAATTATTTTATACAGCAATAAACATGCATTAAGCGAGATTTTAATTGGTTCAGCCTTCGAGATCGTCTACTCTGGTTTCCTTCTTACAACCGTTCAGCAACACCCTTTGGATTCTGGTGATGGTGTCGGTACATGTAGTAGCACTGGTTTTGTATCTGCTCGATCGATTTTCACCCTTTGGCAGATTCAAACTAGCCAACACCGACGGCACCGAGGAAGACGCTCTCAATCTATCCAGTGCTATCTGGTTCGCCTGGGGTGTATTGTTAAATAGCGGTATAGGAGAAGGTAAAGATAGCGCGTATTCCTCTGTCTTCTTTTTGTTTATTTAATCGGATATCACTCGGAGAAAATAAATTTAGAGAGAAGAATCGACTCCAAGTTTAAAGTTCGAATCGAGGAATATTTTAGTAATTGATTTCTCAATCGTCAATTAAATCTACAGGTACTCCGCGAAGTTTTTCCGCGCGCGTATTAGGAATGGTATGGGCTGGATTCGCTATGATCATTGTCGCATCGTACACCGCCAATTTGGCTGCGTTCCTCGTCTTGGAACGACCCAAGACTAAGCTTACCGGCATCAACGACGCTCGAGTGAGAATAATTAATTAATTGTTTTCTGAGAAAATAAACGTATTAGATACGAAACAAACGTATTAGTGAGTAATTTGATATAAATACCTGTGACGTTTGTGTTCGTAAAGCTCAGAAATACAATGGAGAACTTGACGTGCGCGACAGTGAAGGGATCCGCCGTGGATATGTATTTCAGACGCCAAGTAGAATTGTCCAACATGTATCGCACGATGGAGGCGAATAATTATGATACCGCAGAAGACGCGATTCGCGATATTAAAATCGGGTGAGTATAGATCCTTGGATCGTTGGTCTTCCACGTAACACTCACGTTGAGATCCATAAATCCTTATGTATATCCCGAAGAATAATTATCTGGAAAAAGCATAATTTTTAATTAATAACAACATATTATTTGACATATTTTTGCATATTTTCTGATTAACCGATCACGCTATTTCTTTTTCAGAAAATTAATGGCCTTCATTTGGGATAGCTCGCGATTGGAATTTGAAGCAGCTCAAGATTGCGAATTGGTGACGGCTGGCGAACTATTTGGCCGTTCGGGTTACGGGATCGGTTTGCAGAAAGGATCACCCTGGGCGGATGCCGTGACATTGGCGATCTTAGATTTTCACGAAAGTGAGCTCGCGTCAATTCGCTATTCGCTTCGTTCTCGTTTTCTTATTTATTTTTCACATGAAAAAATTTGTACTTACTGTAATAATTACAATTTTTGTTATGTGACTTCCGATATTAATTTAAAAAATTGCATAATATTAAATCTCTCTCATAATGCAGAAACTCCATACTGATTGTGAGTTTGACTTAATATATTAAATATCTAAGTTTATCATTAACAAGAATTTTTTCTAGGTGGTTTTATGGAAAGCCTCGATAATCTCTGGATCTTACACGGTAACGTGCAACAATGCGAGCAGTTTGAGAAAACTCCAAATACCCTCGGTTTGGAGAACATGGCGGGAGTGTTCATCGTTGTCGGCGTCGGTATTGGCGGTGGAGTCGGTCTAATCATAATCGAGATGGTATACAAGAAACATCAAATACGTAAACAGAGAAAGATGGAACTAGCAAGACACGCTGCCGACAAGTGGCGAGGGATGATCGAGGTAATATAGTCAATTCAATTGGCGTAATCAATTTAGTAAAATTATATCTCAATTTTTTTTTTAATCAAGATAATCAATCTTGATCAACTAGAATCTAGTAAACCATTGTATTCTATTGTAAGCAGAAACGGAAAACTCTCCGAGCGTCAATCCAAAGCTGCCAGCGAAGGATCCAGAGCAATGGCTTGAACGATCCCGCAACGGTGAGCTTGGCGGTCGACACGGTTGCTAGGTCAAACGTAGGCTCACGTAGCCCAGGTCGTGCCTGGCCAGGTGACAGCGACCTGAGACAACGGCCAATCTCCCGCTCCGACGATATCCGATTGTCGCCAGCCGCCTATACCGCCGACGTGTCGCATCTCATAGTTTAATCTCTCACATATTAATTTGTAGTTTTTTACCGAATAAGAAGTATTGTTTCGTGTGACCGCTTCCAGTAGATTACAATGAGATCTTTCCTTATTAGCGAAATATGATCGCAAGGACATATTTAAAACGGCGGATGTATTTAAAAAAATTAATCATTTGCTTGTTAGATATTTATAGATTGTGATGAAGTATCTTAAGAAAATCTGATGAAATATATTTATTGGATTGTTGGATGAAAAATGTTGGTTTGTATAAACTGTTGGTTTTGTGTAAATAATTTTCAAATAATTTTCCAGAACATAAAATATATATGTAATTAAAAAATTTGGTAATATGTATTCACATATTCACGCCTAAATTTTTGATTCACTTAATGCTAAAATGTGAGGAAGCTTGTTTAAAAATCAGTATTTTACTTGCTGAATAACAAGAATGAAAACACTAACTACTTTTTGTCGTACTTTTATAACAAGAAAACAACATGTTGCGTTTTTACGTATATATATATATATATATATTTATTGTGGTCATCACTGCGTAATGTTGCCAATTGTAAAAATATGTTGAAATATAATTAATCTTTGTTTAACACAAGGTTTTACTTAAGACCTAATTCCATTTTATAATTATTGGAACTAAAACTATTTTACATCAACGCAATATATATTGTTCTATTTCTACGCTTAATTATTCCCGTTTTATCTAAGCAACAATATCAATGCCAGCAACAAAGATAACTAGATTTATTGTTATTAATTTAAATTGTATTCAAATTTAATAAACATTTTAAACATTTCACAGTAAGATGAAAGAATACTATAGCATATATATATATATAGTATGAAAATGTATTTAAAATATAGCTCTTTTCTGTTATACTTTATTTAGCTCGATTGTAGTTTTAAACGTGTACTTCGAGTTTTTATACTTAAAATGAAATAAATATATATTCAAACTTTTAAAGAACAAAATATTATAAAAGTATAATATAAATTTCATAAAAATTTTAATTTCTAATTTCGAAGAAATTATAATTAAAATTTTTATCGTACTTTTATAATATTTTATTTTTCTTCAAAAGTTTAAATATACATTTATTTCATTCTAAGTATAAAAATTCGAAACAATTTACATGGTTCAAAAACTACAATTAAATTAAATAAAGTATAACAAAAATAGCTATTTTGAATACATTTTCACACACACACACACACACACACACACATATATGCTAAAATATTCTTTCATCTTACTGTGAAATGCACAATATTGTTTATTAAATTTGAACACAATTTAAATTAATAATAATAAATCTATTTATCTTTGTTGCTGGCATTGATAATGTTGCTTATAAAACGGGAACAATTAAATGTAGAAATAAAATAAGGACCGACATCCAGATGAATTTAGTAAATAAATGAGAACATATTGAATAATTTTCGAAAAAACTTAACCGATCGATCATGAAACTAATGATAACTTGCCGTAGACGACGGAGGTGAAGATATAAACTAAGGATATCCAGGAGTAGCTGATGGATATCCCGGTGTTACTGAAGGATACCCTGGTGTGGAAGCAGGATAACCTGCAGATGGACCTAAAGGACTTTGAATTGGTGTAGCTGGAATAGATACGGAAGGTATGGATTGACTTGGATAGTTTTGCTGCACAATAGACGCATCACTGGACGCACTAGCACTAGCTGAACTCGAGGCAGTTGCAAAGCTCGAGCCGCCGGCTGGCTCGCTCAACTTCACCACGCCGATTGCCGGAAAAGTGGAAAAACCATTTGAAAGACTTGAAGGACGACCCAATTGACCAGCAGGGAATGAGGAAACGCCTATATTTGACATAGCCGATGATTCAGCAGGGGCTCCTTGTTGTTGCTTATATGGCGGCAAATACGTTGGTCCAGGTGTTGAAATTGAAGGTGGCAAATATGTAGCAGGCGGGCGTGTAGGTCGTGGTGGTGGCGGTGGTCTAGGTAGAGGTAGATATGTGCGGCTAGTAGGAGGAGGTGGCGGAGGTGGCGGAGGTGGTGGCGGAGGCGGTGGCGGAGGCGGCGGCGGAGGCGGCGGAGCGGGAGGAGGTATGTATGCAGGCGGAGGAGGAGAAGGTGGTGGTGGTGGTGGTGGTGGTGGAGGCGGTGGTGGCGGTGGCGGTGGGGGCGGTGGCGGCGGCGGTGGCGGTGGCGGTGGCGGTGGTGGTGGTGGAGAAGGTGGAGACGGAGGAGGTATGTATACCGGCGGCGGCTGAGGAGGAGGTGATGGCGGGAAAGGCGGTGGAGGGGGAGGAGGTGGTGGCGGTGGCGGTGGTGGTGGCGGCGGTGGCGGTGGTGGTGGCGGCGGCGGCGGCGGCGGCGGCGGCGGCGGAGCAGGGGGAGGTATGTATACCGGCGGCGGCTGAGTAGGAGGTGGTGGCGGGGGAGGCGGAGGAGGAGGTGGTGGCGGTGGTGGTGGCGGCGGCGGCGGAGCAGGAGGAGGTATGTATGCAGGCGGTGGCGGAGGAGGGGGTGGCGGCGGCGGAGGAGGGGGTGGCGGGAGTGGAGGTGGTGGTGGAGGAGGAGGTGGGGGTGGAGGTGGCGGTGGAGGAGGAGGTGGGGGTGGAGGTGGCGGTGGCGGTGGTGGAGCAGGATAAGAATAACTAGGTTGAGATGGATATCCTTGTTGACTGCCTCTTTCTGTTGGTAATGAAAATGGCACGCTGGGTCGTTGATAAGAGTACCCTGCTTGACGAACAACGCGCGGCCATTGTGCGTCGATGCATTTGATGACCAACAAGATGTATATTATCTAAAAAAAAAATTTTTTTTTAAGGGTATATTGGAATTAGAAAGTGTGATAAAATAGCTATATTAAAACTTACCCATTTTAATGACAGCATAAACATTTCGCGTATGCTAATGGCGCTACAAAAGAGTCGCTTTTATACTAATGTTTTGAATTCTCCGATTCATTTTCTGCGCCCTACCTGAAGACATTTAATTCATTTAATAGCATTTCATTAACCCAAATGCTAGTTGCAGCTTATTACATTTTGTATTACACTTATCGCAAAATTACAGGTTTCAAGTAGAACAATGTCGAATTTCTTTTTCTTCTTACAAGACATATTTATTTTGATTTAATATGTTGAAATAAAGGTGTTATTTAGTTAAAAAGACTATAACTATAGGATGCAAAAGCAACATTTTCTTGTTTTGTAATCAGTTAGACATCTTATTTATTTTTATATACAAATGTGCAGGGTGAATGAACCTATAACAATTATAGATCAAAATTCATACAACATACATATGTATATATATATATATATTTATTTATTTCTTATATTGAAGAGATAATCCATTATGTTTCAAATATTATTAACATATAAATAATTGATTTAGATATTATTTGTCGATATATTATTAGACCATCCTCTGATAACAGATATCATTTTATTCAATGGTTACATGTGCACATTTCACACATTTGGTACTACATAAATACTACTATATATTGCTATACAAATACCATGTGAGGCTGCTAAAATAGTAGATAATAAGATATTCTATGCATTTTTTTAATATCACATATTTCTCCTTTTAAATATAATTATTTTTTAAAAAATTGCATTGCATCACTAATATTATTTATTGCAAAAACATATTTTAATTAAGATAAAAAGACAAATAATAAGTTAGTATATGCATAATAATAAGGAGGAAAGATTATTCTGAAAATACAATTATCTCGACAATAAAAGCGGCAGTAAGATTGCAGTATTGTAATAATATGCGCACGTTGCGCATACCATTCGTAATTATTCTTTGAAAGTATATATTTAAGAAATCACATTATTATTTAAATTATATACATTAAAAATTTACACATTATTTCTACATAATTTTTTGTATAATTTATATATACTATACATTATACCAATTTGTGTATTTAGATATAAATTATGTATATTATGTAACATACTACATAAATTCTGTAACTGAAATCAAGATAATAAAAACTTGAAAAATATCACTGTTTATCAAGTTAGAAAAAATTTAATTGCAAGAGTAAACATACTTATTTCCAAGAGAAAAAAAAATAAAAAAAATATTATATAAATATAATAAAAAATATATGTACATAATTCCGGATATCATTTTTATTTATCGTTCTTGCTACTAGAAGAGAAATAATATAAGAAAGATTAAAATGCATTTACGTTTGTCTTTTTGTTTGTAAACAAGTAGAATAAATAAAGTGGAAATAATAAAGAGGTTGGAAATAAATATTTCATTAAATCAATTTTTTTTTATTTTTCAAAGATTTCACACGGCACGTGACTGACATATGAACCAGCTGTTTTTATTATTTTAAAAAACCAGAGCTATAATAAAGACGTTGAAAATCGGGAAGCATTTCTCCATAATTAATGAATCATCAGTTGCTGACAATGTTATTTCGCGCGCAATTTATTTTCATTTTCAAATTCTGCAATTTTTACTTAAATGTTAAATTTTTTAATTAATTATTGATTATTTCGCTTTGCTTGCATTTTATTGGTCAATTTTCTATTTTTATAGAGTTCAAAAAGTTATACATCTCTTTTTTCATCATTACTAACATCACTATTTTTCAACTAAGATTGTAAATCAATGATTTAAAGAAGCAAACAAGTCGTCTCAATAATAATTTTGTTGAAAAGCTGAAGATTTTTTCTTGTTTTCTACTTAAATTTTATTATATTTATAAAAGCAAAATACGCACTTTTAACGTGTGCGTGTATCACACAAATACGCGCTTTAGATATATTTATCTTTTTACGATCCAATATCATAGACATTATTTTACAATAATTACATTAGTTACATCAAACTTTTGTTTTAAAAATTATCGAAATCAAGAATTTTATATTGGATTTGTTTCAAAACTCGTTCAAATCAGAGATTTTATTGGATAAATTATAGTTAAAAATATTTGATCGAATGGTGCTTTTGAAGATAGATGATTCAGAGCCAAACCCACAAAGGAGTAACGCTGTCGAAATTGAAGACATCGGGCTGGCCGATGTGCGAGATGTTGGGAAAAGTTTTCGACCATTGGAAAGGTTGCTTAGAGCCTAGCGTGCTCGGTCCAGAAATGGCTTCGAAAGTCTCTATACCATTGATGTCAGCCAGCACGATCTTCGCATCAATTACGCCAAATGGTAAAGCTACTTTCCCTAGATCTCCCCTGTAAGTCTGAATTTGCGCCTCTTCCTCTTTCTTGGTGGTAGGTGCCTCGTGATTGTATCCTCGCATGAGCCTCCTAAACTGCTCCATTGTAGTGACATTTGTTTCTAATCTCGCGATCAGCTCGCTCTTTACCGTATCGTAAGAATTTTCGTCGGTCTCATTGTTTTCACGGATTTCTCCAGTGCTCCAAAGAGCGCCGGTGACGGCGAACTGTTTGTTGATACGCGTCTTATGGGTAATCCCCGGCAGCTGCTTGATAAGCCAGATGATACCAAAATGCGGTTCTAAAATGATCCACTGCCGCCCTATATCGGTATCATTTTGCGATATGCTATCAAACCAGCGTTGCCCGTCAGTGTTCAGACGGTTTGCCGTCATTACCTTCACGGATGACATCACCTGTTGAATAAGAAAATCAATGAAATCTCCTAACTTTCGACATATCTCTTTTAAAGAAATCAATAAAAAAGCAAAATTGTATATAATTTCATCGTAAAAAAAAGATTACACCGTTTTGCATAAATATTTTCAATAAAGTGCAAAAGTGTAGAGATCAAAGCAAAGTTTTGCCCACCTGATTTCTTGTATTTGTAAAATTCCACAGACTGCGCTTAGCGATTGTCCACGGCGTTCCGGCAACAATTAGTTCGTGATTTTGACCTCGGATTAAATAAAACTCGTCGTGGGACGACAGAGCACCAGGATAAGATGACATTATGATGGATTTGCCTGGCACAGGCGCGGATATCTTCGGCAATACGTGATAACCAAAAGTGTACTTCTTTAGCAATCTCAGCATCTTAACGTATCTGTAAAAGAAATGTGGAACGGTTCGCGATATATATCCGGTGATCGAGCTACTATTTTTATTTACATTAATACGATAGTATATATACTCACACTCGAGTATCCTCGCAGCAAATAAATACAAGAGATGTAAATTAAAAATTATTTTTAAATTTTTGCGCAAATTTAATCTTTATGACATGCACATACAATATATATACAAGAGCGTCTCTTTATTTTAAATAAATTTTATATATGTATATAATTAAAATGAATTACGGCTAATGCAATAAAGACCCTAATTTGTACCCTAACTTTAAAGAAATTTTAATAGTAATTAATTTTCTTTTATGCTTTTATTTCTCTTAATGGTGATTTATGAAGCAATTGAAAATAACTAATTTATATTGTACAAGCTTAATATATATAATAAAATAAAATATAATAAAATAAATTTGCCTAGTTTTGGATTTTATTATATTTATTAATAAAATAAAGTTTTTCTTTCAAATATTACTTTATTTTCCTTCTTGCAAAATTACTACAATTTAACAAAACAGATAATCATTTATTTACAAGGTTCAATATATTAGTATTTTTATAATTTTTTAAAAGACTTTGTTTTTAGGTAATACAAGATTAGATTTTTATTGAACTCAAAACTCAATTAAAAATCTTAAATTGTCCTAAAATAATTATTATTTCTATTATAATTATTATGGCGTATAAAAATTAACCATTAAATGAATTTCTAATGCCATGCTCTCAATATTGCTATTGAAATCATAATAGAGATAATAATAAAAACATAGTAACGCATTTTTTAAGCATTATTCTTAAGAACCTTTTTGACACGGCAAAAGGACAATGGTAAGAGACATTTACGTCATGTTCCTTCTTCATGGTCTAAATGCGGACGTTAATTACTTACGTAACATTTCTAAAATGTTTCTTCCATGTATCTTCGAAATAATTTATTTTATAGCCTAATATTTCTAAAAAGTGATTACTATATTTCTTTGCATATACTAAGTAGAGACTACTTACGGACCAACAGTGGTATGTCCGATAGCTATCAATGGTTCCAACCCTTCGCGAGGTAGACTTTTAAGGAAAATCATGCCTTTGGTGCAATTGCTTCGAGAATCGGAATCGTTCAGCATTCGCTCGAGATCCGGTAGATCTGCAGCCATTGCCAGCCAGAGGAAATGTTCCGTGTCCATTTCCACTGTCTGTCGACTACGACGAACCGCGTATCTCCAGCCAGCTTCCAAACCGTCCAATTGAACATAGAACAGTCGCACCTGTAATAAGAAGATATAGAAACTTCTCGAATTTGTAAAATAAATTTCAAACATTTTATTTTGATCTATGCAATCGAGAATATTTGCTTTAATTAATTATTGGTCGATTTTTTTTTTATTAAAAAACAATAAAAATAAATACATAATTACTCAAGTTTTTTTCTTTTTTAGCATAAAGGAAAGTAAATCTATTAAACAAACGTTTGATGATATTTTAGAAAATAGTACAAAAATTTAAAGTACTATTTTTTTTAATTTACCATATGCCAAAATGAATTCGTGGGTGCAAAGCGTTCGGCACGTTCGCGAACCTCGGCGGCGTTTTCGCGAAAGAATTTCATCAATTTCCAACACTCGATAGCCCGTTTTTCGCAAATGGCATTGAAGGTATTGTGCCAATGATGATAGATCAATTGCCATGTTAGGCTACCTTCTAACAAACCGGCAGCATAAGCTTGCACGACGTCCGGATATTTGGATGAAGTTTCTATTTCGATGATGGACCATCTGGAATAAGTCGCGATTCGGCATGCTTATTTTAATTACCCCATATTGTGCGCGATATCTGCAGAATATCCTGATTTGACGTATGTGAAGCTGACGTATCAGCTCCATGGATTCCGAGATATTCGCAAAAAATATTTTTTTTTTATAAAATTAGTTTAGAATAAGAAGCTTTAGAAAACTATTGTAGCGGAAGTAAAACTATTGCATCTTAATTATTGGAATCTATTCAATCACTTTAATCGCGTGAAATTAAAACTTATTAAAATCGCGTGTAACATATATATTTTACAAGTATAAATTAATAAAATAAATACAAATATTATTGATTTTTTCTTCAAATAAATTTAAAACGAGATAGAGGATAACTTATTAAATATAAAGAGATCGACTTTGCGCCGATAAATTTACTTTAATGTATTTTTTCAATGCAATCAAAATTTATATTAAAAACCGAAAATATAAGACTATTTAAACTTTACTTCACACTTTACCTAAGTTTTATAGAAAGAAAAGTAACATTCGCGACTTTATAAAAGCGCGTTTAAAGGTAGCCTCTTTCAAAGTTCCGTGTACTTTAACGATGCCGGGAATATCTCAAAAGAGACACGACTCTAGATTTTCTCTATTTAATGACATTGACCTACCCTGTTTCGAAGATGCTGGTCTTGTAATAGGCACGGGCGACATTCAATTGCACATTGGCGAGGTCATTGCCTTGGCCCCAAAACTCGATGTGATATCCTCCTCTGTGATTCCACGATACGGTAGCCGAGTAGATTCCATCTTTTTCAACGCTAATGCAAAAAAATTAATACTTTTTATATAGAAAAACTTTGACAGAAAGTTTTGTTTATTTCTTTCATATTCAACATTATTTTTCAATTCAGGATTGTTAACAATTAAATCAATGTTTACTTACTGTAAAAAATCGCATTCGCTGAGAATGATCGCGCCGATGCCGATGAGAGCAACGGCTACGAGGATGTAGGTGGAGATGCGCGTCTGCCACCACGAGGCTCCAACTACTTTCAGCATGGCTCATAGGTAAGCTACACACCCTGACAACGAAAAGAGAATGGCACAAAGAGCGTTATCAACCCATCGATTACCGACGCCTGTTCTGCCGCAGGTCTTCAATGGCGCTTCCTCAACGATCGCCTGTAGCCTCTTTTCCACTCTGCAACGATATATATTGAAAATTTATGAATATTTTATTGATTTGAAATTACCTCCATCGCACAGTTTTGACAACACATGTCAACCAATATGTCATTTCTTATCCGTGAAATAAGTTTTTAAAAATAAAATACTTGAAACTATATAAAAATTACTTATATAAATGGCATTTAATATGGTTTAATATTTTGATTTTTATGTTTCGCAAGTATATAAAGTTTGATAAATTAAATACAAATTGTTTATTGAGATGACAGGGAAGTGTTATCAGATTAGTCATTTGCAAATCGAAGATGAAGGCTAAAGTTTTTGCTTGCTCGTTATCACTTGTGATTAGACTTTTCTGGAGAATTTACTAATTTTATCAACGAATTCACACACATGTAATTACTTATCTCCATTCAAAGTTAAGCTTTAGAGATTCTTAGTGAAATGTGATATATATATATGCGATATGGGCCTTTTTTCGCACAAGAATTGCCGACGATTTCAACTTTCCGCTAATTAAGCATGCTTAACACGAAATGTAAAATATGAATGTTCATAAAGAATAAGCTATTTTTAATTTTCTTTTTTTTTTTTTAATTATACATAAAAAGATCTAGTCATATATAAGAACTTTATTTGTATTTCTATTCGTTGAACTGAAAAAAAGGGAATAAGAAGCGAAAAAATTTTGACAAATATTCGAAAAAGTCAGAATATTTGATGCGATGTAAAAATAGTAACTACTCGTTCATATTTTGTCGCGAGTTAACAGCTCTTCCTTCGAAGTGTCGTGATCCGTGACTTGCGAAACACTTCGCAAATAATAGTTCGCATGCCATTTGTGACACTTATTGTTTTCTTATGACAGATTTTAATAGCTTTGATATAAAAGTCGACGAATATTTGTAAAATGCTACGTAGAAATCGTCGTCTTCATCTCTGCGAGTAATATTTTTAAGCAACTGAATATTCCAATTGGCAACGACACATAACGTTATGTCAATTAACTTATCACGAGGTGTAAACAAGAGAGTCAATATTTAATCATTGGCTCTGCGATTTGATTCGCTACCACGAGGAAAATTTTCCGCAATGTGTTCTACTTGGAAAATTTTAACAGAGATAAGCGATGTATGTTTTGTAGAATGCAAGATTGGCACTTAAGTTCAGGAAGCTTCGCGAGTTATTTTTGATATCGTCAGAAAAAAATTCGCTTACGCTTACGCTCTATAGTTTATTCAGTAGTTTAATTCTTCCGCAATAACGGAGAAAATAATTTTATCTCTATGTATAAATTTTTAAATATTGATATGTTTTTATGATATTTATTATTATTATTATTATTATTATTATTATTATTATTATTATTATTATTATTATTATTATTGTATATATTTAATATTTTATTTTATTGTTTATTTATATATTAATAATTTTTATATTTTATATTATACATTACTAAAAAATTACTGATTATTTCAGCTGTTAATTACTCAGAAATTAATAATACCACGACATTTTTATTACTAGCATATTAGCTTGAAATAAATAGTTAAACGTAGATACAAGGGCAAAGATGCATTTATCCTATTCAAAAAGTTAGCACTTGTAAAATATTTTTTTCTGGTTACCTTGGACGCTTCTCATTACATTTAAAAAAGACAGTATCTTGATTTCCTTGATTTTATTGTTTTTTCAAAACACAATTTCAATTTCCGCAGAAAGTTTCATAAAATTCTACAACCGATCATATTCTTTTATATTTTTGAATTATTAAAATTCTTCCAGTTTTGTTATCAACAACGGAAAGATCGCGATTACGACTATGAATCATCAAAGTCTTTACTTCAACAGGTAAGCAAATTTGCACGCACTACGGGCATAAAAAATAAGATTACGTAAAGAATACTGATTTATCATGCATCAATGCAATGATGTGCATTATGCATTCAAATGTCTTCGACAGAAATATACAGAATGTCCCGGAAGAAACAGCGCAAACAAAACTTGCAAGATTGCATTAAAAAATATACATGTTGAGGATCGAATAGGATATTTTCTCAATTTTAAGTTTAAGTAAAATTTTTGTCTGTATTGTTGCAAAATCGATTGTACAAATTTTCGAAATGAAGCGCGATAGACACACGTACGTTTCTCATCGGAAAACTTTTCCAACTGTTGAAAACGAGGGACAAGAGTAGAGAAATTTCGTTCATCCATCATAATCGAATTGAAAATTTAATTTCTCCCGTATATAATCAGATTAAGAATATATCTTGTTTCGATCTCCGTAGAGAATTACTTTCGCGCGTCTTTGGTTCGGGAATCAAACCCCTGTGCCGATCTAGCTGGATCTCTCCGGATGATCGCGTACACGTGGTTCTCGCATCGATTCAGTCGCTCACTCACCCTGGATGAAATTTGGCAGTATGTAAATTGCAGCGCGTCGTACACGGGTAACAGATGGGTCATCGAGCAAAGATTACATTCCTAATACGTATATGTATATGCTCGCGGACTGGTTGCTCCGATACTCCAATCCAAGCGTAAGCGATGGTTTATACCGACTGACTCGCCGCCAGCTGGTCGCTGGTCGTCAGCATTTCCATTCCCTTTTCTCTTTACCCCTGCCGTCATCATCATCTGTGGTCCCCACTACGACCATGATCGTCGCGCCGCGTCATTATCCCGACAACGAATTCGGTATTCGGAGTTATGGAGTTGAAATATAGGGAGTTGCAAGAAAGATGTCAAAATACAAGTATATCTACAGGAGTCACATGAGAAATCTTTCAGTATCCTAGTCAATTATGAATAATTATAAAAAGTGATACAAGAATCTGATCGAGAGAATAATTCGTTAATATTCAATAATTTTTGCATATCTCTTTTTTATCTATCTATTTATCTCTTTCTCTCTTTCTCTTTCTTGATGCAGCAAGGTACAATCAACGAAGAATTTAATGCGAGGAAAGAAAAAAAAAAAGAAAAATAGATAAATGTACAAAATTCAAATTTCAATATTTTGATATAAAAATTGAAATATTTCGTGAATTATTTGCTCTTGAATGATCTTATTTTAATATTTTTGTACAAAAGATTATGAGAAAGTGTATTTCTATCTTCAACGATTTTGCATAGAGACAAATTCTTTTTAATTTATCTTATTGTTATCATATCTAATACACGCAACGTGTATGTGTGTGTATATGTGAAAGTTGGAATTTAAGAAACTTTGCTATCTCCGATTTCGAACATCGTATCCTTTCGATTCGGCTCGCTCTACATTTATTTCTTACATCGTGATGATGACTTGTTTATCGCGACACAACTTTATGAATCACGATTAATTAATTCTAATTATAGAAGCTTTAATCGTTGTACGAGGACAGCCGCAGGCGCCTCGGTATCGTGATGAAGTGATTATCATCAACGATAATATATAAAATGTTTTAAATGTAGATCCTATAATATAAATTGCTAATCATCGTAATTAACATTCCTTAACTTTTAAATAATTGCTCATTTCTCAAATGCAGCACATTGTAATTTGAAAAGTCGTAAACTTTATCTTCTATTAAAAAGCATAGTAATTTCACAAATTTTTGTAGAAAAATATTAAAATAAAATCATCCAAAAGCAAATACTTTACGAAATATTTTAATTTTTATATCCAAATATATCAAAATTTTTGAATTTTGTATATCTATCTGTATTTCTATTTTGTAAAAAATCACAATATATTTTTTTCTTTTTAACGTATAATTATCAAAGAGAGCGCTCTTGTGAAGTAAAACGTTTGAAATTAAATTTTGGAAATGCAACATTTTGTAATGAACAATCTGCTTGATTTGTGGAAATTCGCACGTTTCGCTGATCTATGGCTATTATGCAAACAGGCGCACATTTAATCAGAGCGAAAAATACTCTCGCATGTCTCGCGATCGGCATTCCTGCAATTCATCTCTCTCGCACGAGAATTGTTTTCCGCGTTAATAATGCGCAAATAAGGAGTCCCGACCGCAATAAACGTTCTGCGGAATTTTCTGATTGCAGTCCGGTCGCGAAGCACGCACCACGAATGGAATGCAATATGTTCCTCGGAAAAATATTCGATTATTAAGACATCCTCCTTTCCTCCGCATGGATGGAACGCTCTGAAATACTCTAATTTTAATTTTAATCGCGACTCTGCGATCAAAATTCAGAGTCGATTTTTACGTCAGAAAATTAAAAACAAGGAACAGAAAATTTGTAGGATAAAAATTAGTATTTGACTTAAATGGCAAAAAATTATGAATATACTTTCTATTATATTATAAATAATCAGGATATTTGTAGCTTTCTTAATTATATAAGATTAAAGATCCTTTTTATAAAATTTTCCGAAACATCTCTATCGAAAGTTCTAAGACACCTGGTATACATTTCACACTTTAAATTGTCAATTTACTATATTTAATTTTTCCTTCTTCATCAGCAAAATATCGTTTATCATTTATCGGAAATTCTCCAGTTCATTTTAATTATCCATCCCCTTAATCAATCTAAGATGAAATTATATTCTGCTTGATACGAAACGACGGATTTGTGTGACAAAAGGAAGAACAGAAATTTGCAGACTTTGTTAAATTCAAATGGACTTTAAATTCACTGTGCACGAAAATCTTACTCTATTCTAACGATTTAATTATTTAATTGCACCATGTGATATTTTATGATAATAATATTACATAACCCGAAATTTATATATTTCGCGAAACTTTTATTACATAAAAACAAAATTAAAATTAAATGTAAATTAAACTAAAACTGTACCATTATTTTTCTAATAATTTAAGAAAAATTCTTCGAGGATTTCCTTCAACTAGAGGGTGGAAGGGGGTTTTTAATTCGTGTCTCCACGAGTTTGCGCATCTCGCGTCAACTCGCAAGCGCGGAACTCCTTCCAGAATACGAAAGTTCATAGTCCAAGGATCATCAGTACAGATTCACCCTTCGCAGGATCTCCGTGACAATATCTCCAACCTAAAACCAACAAGTTGACACGAATAACCCATCTTGAGAAAAAGTGTAAGCCACATTTGAAAAACCAAGATAAATTCTAAGAAATCTAGATTGAGTTAATCCAGGATCCAAATCGGAGACGAATCGCTCGGCGAATTCACTCGGGGGACTTTGACGAGGATTTAATCACATCGACGATGATGCTGTTTTTGCTATTGTTAATCTTTCTCGTAAGCGTTCGCTCGAGCTGGTCTCGGCACGATTCCTCGATCGCTGAAAATATACCTGCAGGCGCGATCCACGCGGTTCCTCTCGGCTCTGAGGCGACTCTCTATTGGAAGTGCGTCTTGAAATAAAATCCTCCTTCATTATTATAATCATCAAGTGTGTATGAAAAACGATACAGCACCGAATATGCTTTCAGGGTGGATTTAATGAACGAGCTGATAGTCGTGGAGATTCATTATATCGGCAACGAGAGGAGCTGGTTTGCGATCGGATTTTCCGACTACGGAGAGCTGAAACCGGCTGATTACTGTGTCCTATGGCCCGACTGGCATCAACAAATTCATCTCCAAGTAAAATGTTTAGCGATGTAAAAGCATTAAGTCTGTCGCGTACGACATATTGATTTCATTGGCCTCTTCTGCTAATAATTGACAGGACTCGTGGGCGGATATCGACGGGAAATTATACTTGGACAGCCAGCAGGATTGCAAGAATTTCGCGTGGAGAAGACGCGGCAATGTCACAAAGTTCACTTTCTCCCGGAAATTCGACACCTGCGATGAGCACGATTATATCATTGAGGTGAGTTTACTGTAATTCTTAAAAATTCGCTAAAATTGAGTATTTAAAGAACTTTATTTTAACGTGGTATATAATATGCTTGATTATCGAAAGGCGTTTACCTTATAAAATTGTCCGATGAAAGGGTGAAACTTTCGGAATTCGACATTTTATACGCATCAGGATTCGATTATATTATTATCTATATCGATAACGGGACGAGGCAGGCTTTAAAATACTCTGGTCTCGGACTCACATCCACTAAAGAATTTCTCTCTCCGAGGATTAAATCGTAATAGATTAAAATGCTCGCGTTTCTAGAGGGGTACCACGCATCTCGTGTGGCTTCGTGGTCGCGGACCACTGTCTTCTTTAACCGGACTCAAGATTTCGGACGCGAAAACGTCCGGCATGTCCCGTACGGAATTACGCAGAATGTCTCATAAGAAGCCCAAGTTTCCAGCAGACACTTGGCAACTTGAATTACTTGCCCATCGGGTCCTAGTGCCGAAGCAGGAAACCACCTATTGGTGTCGCGTGCATAAATTACCGTCGGTGCTGAAACAAAAGTGCGTACAAAATTAGATATAAACGTATTTCAATAAATTTACGAGAGATTTCTGCATATCTCACATATGGTTCATTACACATATTGGCATATCTTCATCCTTATCAATTCATTTTGGATTCATTCATCAAATCGGAATCCACTTAGATTTTTCATTAATGTTTTTATCGATCAAAAGTTTAATACATATAAATAAATAAATAAATATATACACACACATATATATATGTTGGCAGGCATCACATCTTACAATTCGGTCCCGCTATCCAAGCTGGTAACGAACATCTCGTACATCACATGGAAATTTTCCATTGCGCCGGGCCCGTGAATGTGGAAGTGCCTATGTACGATGGTCCTTGCGACGGAGCTGATAGACCAACAAAGACGCAGGTAGTCGTTCCTTCATAAAGAGGGACCAACAAGAACAAATATCGCATGAATAGAAAACTCGTCTCTTGCGGCATTAAAATTGAGATTGTTCAAATTACTTCAAACATTTTTCGCATTATTAATCATGGACAAATTATCAAAATTAGAATGTAATTGGAAGTTTCACATTCTTTTTATTTGTTCTTGTGTCCTCAATTAATTAATTCTTAGTATACATCAAATACTCTTTTTTCGAGAGCAATTAATATATCATCAATCTAGCGATCTAGCCCATTCATTCTGGTCCATATAGATCTGTAAGAAAGTGATGGCGGCATGGGCAATGGGTGCTGATGCATTCATATACCCGGAGGAAGCCGGTCTGTCCATCGGCGGAGCCGATTTCAATCCATATGTCATACTGGAGGTGCATTATAATAATCCCGAACTACATCAGGGCATCGTCGATTCCTCCGGGATTCGATTTGTTCTTACCAAGTCGCTGAGAAAGTACGATGCTGGTGTGATCGAGCTCGGACTCGAGTACACCGATAAAATGGCTATACCTGCGGGACAGGTGAAAACAAATTGATTGATTGGTTTAAAAAGGAACTATTTGCAATAATAAGTCTGCAATTTCCGATTTACAGATTTAACAAACTCAAGCCTTATTAATTTCCTTAGGAAGCCTTTACGCTCTCCGGTCACTGTATAGCGGAATGCACCGGGGTTGGATTACCTCAAAGTGGCATACGCATTTTTGCCTCTCAGCTGCACACACACTTGACGGGCACGAAAGTCATCACCCGTCATGTAAGGGACGGTGAGGAGCTACCGCCGTTGAACTATGACAATCATTACTCCACTCATTTTCAGGAAATCAGACTCCTGCCGAAACCGGTGACAATTTTACCTGTAAGAAACTAAACACGAAAATTAATTAAAAGTAATAAATATAGAAATGAAACAGGTAGGAAATGAATAAATGGATCTATTCGTATTTAGGAGTTAAAAACAAAAATAAAAATAAGATTATAATAATTATCTTTTTGTTAATTAGAAGCAGACATCGTAATGGGGGGAAAAAAAAAACGAAAAGAAAATTTTTTTCTGATAATTTATATTACTAATTTTGTAATATATAATTGATATAATCCTTCTCTCTTTCTTATATTACAAATAAAATAAAGTATTTTTCAGGGAGATTCTCTGATAACTACATGTACTTACAACACCGTGAAGAGAGATAATGTGACTCTCGGTGGTTTCGCGATATCCGATGAGATGTGCGTTAATTACATTCATTATTATCCTAACGCGCTATTAGAGGTAAATTAAAATCATTAGCAAAATAAAAAGAATAATAAAATAAATAAAAGTAAATTTATTCGCGTTTGTGCGAATTTATTATTAAAAAAAAAAAAAAAGAGAAATTCCGTGTTTTTTACTCAAGGTGTGTAAAAGCGCTATAAGCTACGACGCCCTACGGACGTACTTTCGTTATATGCGAGAATGGGAAAATCAAGAGACTAGCACGAACAAGGGCATCTCAGCGAATTACAAGAGCATCGAGTGGACCAAGGTCCGCGTGGAAGCTCTTCATGATCTCTATGAAGCTGCACCTTTAGGTCCGCGTTCCTGAAAACTTCGTGCTTAAATTTGTGCTCTCGAGATTTTTAATCTTAATTTATAGATTCATCGAGTTTTTTATTCTAATAATCTTTGACAAGTTTACTTTCATTAGAATATCTATCGTGTAAAATATAAAAAGAAATTTATATTTTTATTAATCGTTACTTTTAATATTGTTTGCAATCTTTAATTTTAATCTATTATAAAACTTCTATAATTTATTTTTAATCGATTTACCAGGAATGCAGTGCAATGGTTCAGATGGCTCTCGATTGCCTGGCTCATGGGACAATATCGCGGCGACACCCGTTAGATTACCTCTGCCACCACCAGCCAGAGATTGCCTGGAGCTTCCGCTTCAGCAAGAGATCTTGGATCAAATGTGAACGCGTTTTACTTCAAAATTTTAATTATTCAATTATTCAATGAATGTTTCAAGGAAATATCAAACAAGCAATTAAAATTTTAAATCCTCCTTTAAAGAATATCAAATGTAATGCTACTTGCTTGAAAACTTTTTTGAAATCTCTCCTAAACACTTATTTTAAGCTTGGTAGTATATTCTTTTTATATAATATGACAGTACTCGATTTATATCAGAAGTTGTATTCATAACAATATTTCATGAAATTCTAAGATTCTTAGGTTTCAAAGATTTGCAAAAATTTGCCACTTTATTGTTCCATAACAATAATTCAATCTAAACTATCGAATTCGTTTTTTTCTCACACAAATGCTATCAAGTTTAATACTGATGAATATACCTCATCGAAATAAGATGTAGTAAATCCAATAAATGCATGACCGAAATCAAAGTTTATAAATCTTCAATATATTTATGTTAGGTTTTGCCAAGTTTAGTATTGATCGAAAACATCTCGTTGAGACAAAATATAATAAATCTAATAAATACACGATCGATGTAAAAGTTTATATAAACCTTTAGTATATTTATGCACTTTAAGTGATTTTTTCGTTTTTTTTTTTTTTTTTTGGCAGTACATCGCGTCTCGCTGCAAATAAGCTAGCTCGATCAAACTTCGTAACAAATAGTTTACTGATGCGATGATAATTATTTCATATATGTAATGGAGTAATAATAATATTATTAATAATACACAAATATAATAATTGAGGAAACTCGTTTTTACACTTTGTATCAATGTACAAAATAAGGCGGACGCTCCTTAAACGCTACGACGATATCAAAATTAATCTTATGCGATATTTTTTTTTACGGTATAATACATACACGGAAGGAAAAAGGTAGTAATGCACGCATACAAACAAGCACAAACACGCACGCGATTGCCTCTACACGCACGAGATACAATAGTTCCTATATTTCGAGCGTAAACAATTTAATTACTTCTTACATACGTCTTCATTTTTATCGAACACTTTTTTAGTCAGACTTGGCTCTTTTTCGTTTTCTTCTCTTTTTTTTGTGCTTTTTTGCATGTTTATAATTTTAATTATTGCAAACTTCGTAGACGGTCTAGTATAACGCACAATACACTATGTGCACAATACCGATTTCTACTAATTTGTACTGCCAAACCCGCGTATTTTTTTTTACTCTCTCTTTATTGCGATTAGAATGTTCCAAAAATCATTTACAGAATAAGTAATATTTTGTAAAAAAGAAAAAAAAATTAGAATATATATAAATCTTTTTTTCGTACATTATTTCTTTGAAAAAATTAATGTTGATGATTAAAATTAGAAAAAAGAAAAATATATTACACAATGATATTTTTACTAATTTAAAAATAAATCTCCCAAAAACAAGAAAATTTCATTTATTTTACTTAAACGATTTTCGGGACACCCTACACACGCGCGGGAAAGGATCTTTCTTTTTAGCGTCTTCTCTTAAGCTGCAATTGGACGATAATAAAGAAGTTAGTCTTGTTTGTATGAAGAAATTACAGTCGAAAAATAGCGCTTTGACGGAATAAGGAGGACTTATTTCTTAAAACAGTCATATGACTTTTCGTGACAAGACTCGCAAGTTTTTTACGCGATATCTCGAACCGTTTCTCGAATTTTTGGTTGAGAGTTTGAGCCGACAAATGGAATGGACGATTATTACGTTACATACATATAAAGCAGATTCTCAATTTTTTTGCACACTATAAGGAACATCGTTCCCTGAATTTCGCAGGATTTCCAAGGAACAATAAATCACGTACATTCTATCTCTCTCTTTTTCCTCTGGATGCTGTGACGCTTCTGCAAGATGAACGCTATTATGAATACATAAAAGTACAGGATCTTAGAGCAACAGTTTACTTGCTGCAAAGAGCTTGTATAAAAAGATTTAGATTCTCTGCTAGGAACACACGTCACGTGGAAAATTACTTAATTTCCTAAAGCATTGACGCGCCAGAAAGAGATTGCATATCTAGCACATAAATTTCAGGCTTTTAAGGTTTCGATTTCAGACTTTATATATAAGATTTTTTATTTTACTCTTTTAAATTTTTTTCAAGAAACATTTTTATATTCTTTTGAATAAATCTTCTTTCTCTTTATAAATTTGTTGGATACTCTTAATATACAAAGTGTTAATACAGCTTTTCAACCAATTTGCTCACTTTGGCTAATCTAAACTAATCCTCTTTGGTCAATTTCTCACCTGAAATTTCTGCACCATACTCTTCTCTTGAAAAACTCATCTTAGGAAGGGTCGTCAATTTGATCGTGCGCGAGCGGCATCACCACGCTCGGACAATACGAAGTAGAAAATATATTATGAACCTCAAAAGTAAAAAGATATATAATATATATGTGTATATATATTATTACGCTTTATATATATCGTTCTATGAGAGCAGCTCTGCTACGTTATTTTGCACGCGTACGGAGTACAGAGGTTTCATGTAGAGGATTCCATCAAAGCCAATCTATTTGCTTAATACATTTTCGGTCTCTAGCTCAGCATTGCAAAAGGAGATAAGTTGCGCGAAACTAATGTCTACAAAAGAGACCGAAAGAATTACTGTACCAATTTGCACAATATAAAATTATCGATAGATGTCTGAAGGATAGAAAATGATTTCTCGACAGCACGAGAGATCTCTTTCTCTCTCTCTCTCAATTTAATCATAAAATATTAATTAAAATAATGAAATAAAAAAATGTTGCTTCTTTAAAATATGATAAAGAAATTCTCTATACTATCGTGTATCAAATAAAAAAATAATCTCAATGAAATAAAAAGTTTCATATTTATCTCCTTATTTAAAGGATATACGGGATATACGATTGATATAATTATCAATCCTCTTATTTGAGGATATAATTATACATCAAATAAAAGTTATCTGTCACATAAACGATACATCAGGAAATCAGTAAAAATAGAAATGTTACATTTTGAAATATGACAAGTAGATTGATCAGTTATTGATTTAAATCCAGGTTATCATTCAGGCATCGTAGTCACGTAGTTTTTCGGATGTCTGCTTTGTCAGACAGGAGGTTGTCGCGTTTCTGATTACCTGAATCTCAAATTGAACGACAATGTTAATCGCGGGATCCGGGTTCTAAAGGACCGAGGGGCTTTGTCGACTAGAGCGATTGATTGTTTTGTTGTTGCATGTGTAACTGCAAAAAACAGTAGAGAATGCCGGCCTGCGCCATCACGTCGACGGTACCGGCGGCGAGAGGATCACGACTTTTGGCGTCACTGCGCGAGTTACTGGTGCCGGGCCGTAATAACGTGGGTCCGAACACTGTGGCCAAATTGTGCAGCGACATCTTGTTTTGCGCCTCGTGTTTGTTCACGCGAACGAGATGCGCTAGCAGAAAATCGATCACCGCTTTGTTGACGGCGGGTAGACCGTCGTAGACGCGACGCAGAGCGGCGCCTCGCGACAGATCGCCCGTTTGGAAGGCCTCCAAGAACGCCGGATAAAGAGCATCGGTGAACAGCGCCTCTGGCATTTCGCGCAGATATAGTTTTAGCACGCCCGTCACCGAATGCACGTCCACCTACATATTCACATGTTGCAAAGATATCAGTACAATGCGAAAAAAATTCTTTTTCATATTACAATTATTAGGAAAGATCATGTAAAATATTGAAAATAAAAACGTACCTCTTTAAGCAGCTGCTCCGCTTCATACGAATTACTCTCGAACGACTTGCGTAATCTCGCTACATCGGACGCTGAACCGGAAACACGATACAAGCCTACCTCGCCGACACCCCGTCGTTCCACTTCTCTCACGCATGCCGTTATAATGAAAGGTACGTCGCGTTTCTCTCGTCTGCAAAAAGTAGTATACATCTAATAGTAATATATTAAAATTAGTAGTATTTCGTAAATAAATTAAGAGATATTTAATAATTTGATTTTAATTATAAGAAGAAATAAGAAACTTTTCGTCTCTTTCAATTGCGAGTTGTTTGATTTGGATATTAAGCTAATATTTCCTCGCTGATGATTTAATGGAAGATCGCAATCGATTTCTTAATTTTCTAATCTTTTTGATTCGAATCGCGCATACTTGCACACTTGCTGGATTTTAGCGCCAAATAAGCCTTGCGGTTTGGCTGAAGGCACTCGTCTTAGAGTGACCTCGCTGGGAACAAAACGTAGCGCTACGTCTAATGACGTGGGTCCCAAGTTCAGTGATCTCTCTACCTGATCGGATTGCAGCCAAGATCTGCTTAACCGCTGAATGCATTTGCCTCGCAATAGCGAGCGTGTACCGCACTCCTCGTACAACAAGATTCTAACATTCTGACTTCCCTCCAACTCTACCACAAAAGTCTCGCCTGCAAATAGAAAACTTCATAATCCGTAATCACTCCATATAAAGAATTTAATTTTGAGATAGATTAATTATCTATACTTGCTGAAGATTACAAGTTAATATACTGTGAACACTACATAAAAAAAATGAGAAAGATATCTTACCCCAAAGCGGAGCTTGACCTTTGGCGACGCGACTTCGTGCTCTCTTGAAGTAGTGTCCATAGCTGTCGACTTCCACAATGATATATAGGTCACTCACCCTGTCTAAACCTGGTGGAGTCAGACCAAGCAGTGTTAGATGAAGATCACCCAGCAATAAACTCTCGTCGCGTCCCGATCTCAATAGATAGCTGCCCATATCCGTCTGTAGAAACGTCCGACAAGCGGTAACCCAAGCTTGCAACTCGTACATTGACAAGGGTAGTTGTCCTGGAGGCTGTCCACCCTGTAAAACACCAACTAATGATATTAACTCCCTTTTAAATTAAATATAGTTTAATACAATATAACACATAAATAAACTATATGTATATGCATTATTAGTTATTATTAATATGATTATGAGATTCAATGACCTGCTGTAACGCATCCACCGCCTCCACCCATTGGGAACGTTCAAACTCGCTGGATAAAAAGAAGGTATAAGAATTTTGCACCCGGTTTTGCTGGCTCTTATGCGCGACGCGCAGAACCAAATTTGGCGAGGCTAATACCAGCTGCGCTTCGAGCTCGGCGAGTTTCTTGCGATTTTTCTCCGAGCCTCTTCCACCCAGTCGGATCCGCTTCTCGTCGTTCCGCTCCTCCCACAGTATTTGATCGCGTACCGTACACGCTTGCGATCTATTTTAAATAAACATTCAGGTTACTTAAAGTAATTTAACTAGGTATTAAATTGATTAAAAAATTTGTTCGGTTCTTTTGTTCATTTCATTAACATAATACAATGATGTGTTGACAATTTCAACACAAATGAGTCATTACTATCATTACTACGAGCGTATTTTGATAACGAGATATTGAATGTGACGATCAATCCAATAACATGTTTATCGATATGTCAGTATTAATAAAAATATCATATGTATCAGAAATTAATTCCAATCTTATTAATAACAATTTATTACGGATAAATCGACTTACCTCAAAGCTACCACATTAGCGGGGCTAGCTTCGCGTGGCTCTACGCCGTCCTCCGTAACAGCAGCTTCCGCTATAGGGACATACCACTTCAATTCGAACGTGAACTTGTCCCTGCCGGATGCTTTGTACTTCGCACAGGCGATTACATCGTTAAAGAGAAAAAGATGTCTCAGTTTTCTGTGACCATCTGAGAGTTCTACTACAAAAGAATTCTTCACCAATCTTCGTTGGGCTCTGTCGTGACTCTAAGTAAGAAAAGCAAAACCAGATGTATAGAAGCAATTACATCAAATAAAAAGAAATATAATCTACGTATTACAGGAAGCTTTCTTACCGGAAACATGGACTTAGTCTGGATAATATTGAATTCATCTAAGAAGTTTCTGGTCATAGCCAATGCTTCTGATAGAGGCGCGTGATCCGCATGATTGACTGGCGTATGCTTCAGAAGATCCTGAAAGCCATTAAACGAGAAAAATTACCGCTACGAGGTTCGAGATAAGATAAACTAAAGATTACAATGTATTTATAAGGACCTGAAACTTGTAATAGTTTATATCTTTAACAATTTTATCAGTCATCTTGTAGTAGAAAATCGCGCTATATGTTGCTGACGCATATAGAGAGAATTCGTTTATAAATATTATATATACTTACATGTAAAACTAAAGCATTCTTTTGAACTCGCGCGACTGGCTTATGTAACAGATCTTCTAGCGACAAACCTGGACCTTTTGGAAAACCTCTGAGTCTTATATCTCTGGTAATCTCTCCGAATTGAGTGGAATGGGCAGAACATCGTCGCACGGTGTCGGTCGCGCGACCGTAATTATGCAAAAACGCACCGTATAATCCTATATTACTGGCCATAATCTGAAATTAACATAACGTTACGTGATTACTTCAATTTTTTTATTCGTCTCATACGAAAGCGGCATATCAAACCTTAAATTGTTCTCCTATAGTAGGTTTACTGTCCCATTTCTCCGTCTTCTTTCGAAGACCGTCCAGAAATGTCTGATGCAGAGCATGCAATTCCGGAATTTTGTAGAACATTGTTCCAAATTCCTCCTCCGAGATGACTGGTTGAGATGTCGTTAAAGTTGCCCTAATAGCTTTCATATACTGCAAACAGGGAAAGATAGTAAAACACATGTATTTTAAATAAATTGTTGTAAATATTTAAATTGCAAAATAATTACATACTTGTAACATCACAGTTAAACACTCCACATATACAGCTTCGCTCTCCACTACGGAATTCACGATACACTTAATCATCGACGTTCTGTCATCCTCGCGATCTTTGCTCTTCTCCTGTCTACGCGGCGTTGTTGGAGTCGGTGATTCCAAGCTACCCTCACTCAAACTCAACGGTTCGGCGTCACTGCTGCCAGTTTCGTTGTCTGTACTGAGAGCTCGTAACAAGATCGGGGGCGCCGGACTGGCACCTTCTTCGTCTTCGCTGTCCATTGCCGCTCTGTGTCTGAAAATAATGCGCGAATCGTACATATTCTATATTTTCACTTTAACTCGGGAGTACTCGCACGTGAATTCAATCCATATATTTAACAAACACATGCTCGAAATGACCCGGAGAGGCACGCGTACTCCGCGTAGTTAAAGATTTTGACATTTTGGTTTTAGTTGAAGTGAAGCGAGAGATGACGAACGACTTACTGTATAAAATAATCGATGTTGACATAATTACTCTGATTGCCCGGCGAATCTGGCAGCGACGGGGGTCTTCGAGGCACTGCCTTGTTGCCATTGTTGCTGTTGACAATGGGAACACGCGCGTCAATGTAGACATATTCTCCAGTTTGATCCAAGGCTACTGAATCGTAATAAGGCTCCTCTTCTGATGCTTCCGCGTCACCATCCTCATCATCCTCGTTGATTACCTTTTCCAAGTCTATTCAGCAAACAAATAATAATCATCATATAAAATTCAACAAAAAAATAATATTATTGGTCAATACTTAGAACCCTTTTTAGATTCTAATGTAAAATAATTCACAGCATATATATAAAGTAAAACTAATAATGTCCTTACAGAGCTTTGCTCTGCAAGACTAATCCCCAATTGCTTGTATTAAATGATATAAGTAAAATTCTTCTCTTGTAAATTTATCAAGACTTTTCAATGATTATTTATCTTAATATCAGAAGAAAAGAGATCCCACAATAATTACATAGATGCTTATAAAAGGTCTATAAAAAAAATTTATACACAAGACAAGTTTAAAAACATACCTTTCTCATCTTCCTCCTTAAGAGATTCCTCGTTTTTATCTTTTTTCGAGCTCCCAGTAACTTCGATCACTGTAATGTAATTACTTGGCACATCTGGATCACTGTTTCTTCTAAGTTCAGGCACTTTCTCGGGACTCTTCGGTATCTCGCTCTTGGGTCTCTTGCCCGCCGTTCCGAGAGTCGAACTCAATTCAGATACGCACTTGTCCTGCAATTTGCTAAAGTCATCCCGTTCCGTCAAAGTAGGAGCAGACGATCCGACATTTGTCGAATTCGAAGAGTCTGCCAAGTTATTCTCTGCTGCTTGAGAATCCTGTTGAGACTGTAGTTCTGCTGTTACTTCCTGCTTGTTCTCAGGTATACCTGCATTTGAATTGGTATTGTTAGCCAGCAGCTTGTGTCGTTCAACATCAGCCAGTAATCTTTCTAAATACTCCACATAAAATTCTTCTTTTTCAAGTTCTTCTCTCAAAGCTGTCACCTGCAAAAGAAATATATATAAGAATATATACATTGTGTGTTGTTTTATGACATATCTTTCACAAAATTGTTGCCATTATTTGATAGAAAGCAAATTTCACACACACAAATTAATTATTTTAAAAATATTTCAATTATATTTTTTTTTTTATAAAAAGAATATATATTTTATTCTAAAAACTATATTAAATATACTTTCTAAATTCGAAAAAATAATTGTTTTAATTTATAAAATTTCTTACCAGTTTTGAAGTAACATTTACATTGTTGTTTCAATAAAATTTTAACAAAAATTGGTTAATATATATATAATGCCACACACAACCTTTTAAAATGACCTAATATAATCAGTTGCTTTTAAATGTATGATAACACAGTAGAGATAATTTGCTAATGATTCACAAACATAGTAGTAAAAATGATAAATTAATGTTTATTATTTATTTCATTCACTATTCACTTTTTTATTTATCAAAATATCATTATGTACAAAAAATAATAATTTATTTTGGTATTCTAAATGTCATAAGTATTCTACTCCTAACAGGTTTCAGACAATTAATTCGATGAGTCATCAAGCCACTCAACATGATATTAATCAAATTACACGTGACAATGTTTTTATTACGTGACGTGAAATTAAGTTGTTCTTCATTTTCCACATGAGTATTCGACTCGCGTGTTTTCTCACACACAGAATTCTTTGCTGTCTATTTAAATCATGTATACAAATACAAACATTCCACTCAAGTCTGACTAATAAATGCCTAGTAAACATTGCAACACCTCACCTCATTCTTATCTTATGCATCCTTAATCATGCAATTCATGATCATCCATTGTCACAAATATCTATCTCTATCTCTTCCAGAAATCTGACATGACTTGTCAAGAAGAGAATTGGCTGCTCCAGCCTATTTATTTGATGAGTCATCAAACCACTTCAGGATATTAATTGATTTAAATAGAACCCTTTTTTTTGCGCACACATACAGACACATATAAATTACGCGTTCACACGTCTCGACTAATAGATACCTGGTGAACATTGCGACACTAATCATTACATAAGTTTCATCCTTATTTCACATACTCTTGTTTTTTTTTACTCTACTATTATCCATCACAACACAATCCTGGCAACCTAATTCGTCAATAAAAATCAAATATCTCTCGTGTCGCGAGATCTCTCCCCCGGGGAAGAGAATCATCGCGATCAAACTCACCTTTTGCTTGTGTTTAACAAGATTCGCTCTAACGTCTTCCTCCCAGGCGGCCGGCAAGGCGCTGTCCGGGAACCGCTGCACCCAGACACGTTGAAAGTCGCCGAACACGCTCATGCCTCCGAATGCGCGTGGCCGACGATGACGATTCCTCGTCGGCGACTCCTCCTCGGACGAGTCCCACCAGCACTCACGGCGCCGTCGTGCGCATCGCGCGAGGGCGCGGCACTCACGACGATGACGATGGTGTCAAGTCTCGCGTTTTCTTCGTTCCTCGAAGTCCCTTTGTAGGCGCACTTGACGCACCTCCAAGATGCGGTGCAACGTGTTTTCTTGATTCTCTCGTGGCGGGCACAACGGCGTAGCCAGCCAGCCCAGCGTCGTCATACGGCCGCTGTCATCTTGTCGACATCTCCTGCGTAGGTCACGTTCCGATCCTCCCCTCCCCCTTAGTGTGCCGTTGACGCCGCCGCTATAGCGTCTTCGACGTAACTCCCCCCGCGCGCATTTTGTCTATATTTATAACCGAATATTCCATTTGCGCGTTTCGATATATTATTAATTTCTGATTGAATCGATCTTATTTTCGTACCCTCTAATATAGCAATAATAATTGACAAAATAATTAATAAATAGCGAATAAAAAATTTTTCAAATGCTTATACAAATTAATTCTCTTTCTCTATATTTTTTTATACAAAAAAATAAACTAGAAAATATAGTGAAAATTAAAAAAAAATATCGATAATGTACTTTTTCTTATTTCTTTACTATATATATTTTTCTTACTTATTTCTAATCTTTTTATGTATTTTCTTTTTCTATATTTGCAGTTTGTCGAATATAAAAACCTAATCCAAATAAATTTGCATATAAAAGATATACACAAAGAACTTAATAACATACATAAATATAAAACGTTTTAACATATTTAAATTAAAAAATGCAATAAATATAGTATTTCTTAAACATAAGATTAATTTTTTTTGCGCATATACAAACTTTTTATAGATTCTTCTGAATAAAAGATAAGATATGTTAAGACTGTTAAGACGATTAGGGAATAAGCATACATTTGTGTAGATAAGTTTTAATGTCAATTGGTATATATAAATTTATGAAACATGTGAATTTGTTACAAAAGCAATTATTGATAAACAAAATGTATATTGTTTAATTACCTATATTGTAGATCACTTTGTAGATTGTTGTATTTATCCAAAATGTATCTCCAATAAGAATTATACACAATGCTCCGTATATAAAAAATATTACATCATTGGATTATGTTACAAATCAATATAGATCATAATTATAATTATGTACATTTGGTTATTTGATAAAATTTCGATTATATTTTATGTCCCACCGTTCTTTACTTCGACCGGGCTGAGAATAGTGAGCACATACTGGAGAACCTTGACTAATTCCTGCTCTTGTTTACTGGCATCGACACTCGACAACGTAAATCTACCGAGAGCTTCCCGAATGCTCTGAGAAAATCCTGCGCTTCGTGCGATGAGTTTTCCCTTCTGGTTGTTGCTGATCAAGGACCACAACATGGAACCGGCTAGATTGATTTCGCACGGTGATCCGTTCTTAAAGATATCGTGTAACAAATTGATAAAGTCCACTAAAAAATAATAAAGATATAATACAATCTGTAAGAAATAACCTAGTACTGGCATTAGTTCATTCACCTGAACTAAGGAGTCGAGGTCTGTTCGTTATATTGAATGCTAAATTGCGTAGAATCGATATTGCGAGAACTTTGCTCGATGATGATGAACACTTTGCTAATTGTATTAAAACATCTAAAGCATCAGTAGCCTAAAATATTACAATGTATTTATTAAAGAACCAGTACATATCTTTTTTACGTGTTTTTACCTTTGGTACACATAACTGTCCTTCCTCATAATAAGTAAAATCTATTAAAAATTCTAGGCAATACATCTCCACTAATGGCCATGGCTTTACCCTCTTTGTAATAGTAGGATGTATTTTAGTAAAAAATTGAAGGAGATTACTCTGTAAAATAAATTTTTTAAATTCATAATTGATAATTTAAGACCAGTTTATATAAGTTCCAATGTTTTAAGCCTATCTGGTGAAATTAGAATGGACAATGATGACAATTACCTTTGAAACACAGATTCTACACTCGTGAACATGCACCGCGTTTCGTAAAATATGAAAAGTAAAGTGCATCTTGTGATTATCGAAAATTTGACCGGCTCTTTCAATTTCTTTGCTCGTCACTTGCATGATAACGTGCATCAACGCGAGCGTATTTGGCGTTTTCCTTAATCCGGTTCCCGGTAATATTGTTGTCAACGTTAAAGATTGCGCGGCTGAAAAAAAATGCAACAGAATTGAATTTAAAAAATTTGCAGATAATAAAAAGTATATGAACATTTATACATATCTATTGGTGTTTTTAATAATACTTTAATGCTATATATTAATCCGTCATCTCACCAATGTTACATTTTGTTGTAAACGTCGCTAGCAATTTCAAGGCAGACGTTGACACTATTTTATTTAACGCTATCCAGGCCCACAGTTTGTGTATCACATCTGCCAAACCTTCCTTCGTTAGACTCTCCTTAACGCTTGCGTCTTCGTACATAAAGTTCATTAAAAGTATGAAGATACAGTTCACATCATGTAACAGAGGGTGAGTCTGTACAATACAAAAGATGATTTTTGTTATAGAAATTGTAGAGATAAATGTTTCTAGAAAAAAATCTTAATATTTTCTTACTTTTTTTTCTACTTGTTTTTTATGAAGTTCAAACGGTTGAAGATTTAGTTTAACATACATTTCTTTGAGAATCATCAATACTGTCTCAGGGAGTTTACTCTGCAGTGCAGTGCATTTTGCTTCTTTCGACACGTACAATAAATTAGTCAGTGCACCTACAATCAAATCCTTATCTTCCGATTGTTTGCAATTTCTTTTGGATTTCGCATAATTATGAGCGATGAAAAGATGTAGCAAAAGCCCGCATAATTTGCCTCCTATTGTAAACTGTTCTTGATTCGATGACTCGTCTTTCGAAAGCAAATTTTTTTCACTTTCGTTCGATTTTTTGCAATGCATGTTTGCATCTATTATCGACAATTTGTTCACGCTTAATATAACATCTCGCAAATTATCATCCTTGCCTTTTCTCACGACACGCATATCGAGTACCGTATCTAGTGTCGTCCGTAATAAAGAGATGCTGTTTTTCCCCAGCGAGTCTTTTTGAATCTCCTGGGATAATAAAAAAGCTAAGCAACTGATGGCACTCATTCTCAAATCTGTCGCAGAGTCCTTTATCGCGAAATAGATGGAAGCCATCACAATTTCTGACCCGCATAATTCTAGCGCGCTTTGAATGGCTTCGAAATGCTGATCTTCCGTTAACGAAAGTATAGCTATAAAATTATAGATTTCCGTCCACAGTCTGTTACGCAGGTACATCAGGCGCGGTTCGACAGATTCTAGATAAATTATATGCAAGCGAATATTAAGAGAATTTGTATTTAAAATAAGTTTGCAATGTGTACTTACGATATAAATCGATATTCAAGAAGGAGAATAAAGTGTAAAGCGAGTCCGAGGAAAAAAGAATGACGGCTGTGTATTCATTGCTGTGCATGATGCAGTTTGTTAGAACTGTACAGATGCTAATATACATCTCCAATACATCGACATAATGGCTCAAACTCTTCCTGCTTCCGTTATCTTTCGGAATTTCGTTCAAACATCTTGAAATAAAAGAGATCAAATAAAACAATTCAGTTGAAGAAATATAATTTGTATGTATTACAGATTTTTCTTTATATACATACCCAAATAAATACTTATCAATAGAATGTTCATAGATTTGCCGAACTACTTCGTGTAGTCCAATGAATATTAAATTGTTCAATAATTTACAAACAGCTGTAATGAGCGAAGGCGTCGCGATTGACTGCATGGAACTATCCATGTCCGTTATTTCCGAATCTCTACCGGAAACTAAGCCCAATATAACAAAAACAAATTAATTATAAATTATGCAAAGCAAATATATCACTAAATAGGGTATAATTGAATAATGTAATTACATGCTTGTAATTCATCCTGACAATTGTATAGACACGATACGATGCGTGGTACCAGTGAAAAGCAACCAGATTGCGCACTCTGTATAAAAGTTGCTTTGCCGTTGTTCCTTTGATATTCCGATTGTTCTGCATCTAAAGTAGTCAACGTATAGACGTTGGAACACAGAATACCGATTTCATGATAGATATTACATTGCTCGACATATATTAGGGCGACTTGCAATTGTAAAGAATCATCCTACATAAAAAAGAAAGATTACACACAATTAAAAATCAAGATAATTCTTTAAAATATATATGTTACACACAATTAAAGATCAAGATATTTCTTAAAAATATATATGTATCTTCTATACTTTGCAAGAGAAGATATATATATATTTCCATAAATTCTGATATATAGTCATACAGATACATGCATTTAATAGCGAGAAAAATAGAATTCGAAGTTTAAGATTAAATGTTTTTATGATATTTTTTAGAGATATATGCTCTTTTACACTTACACATTGATAAGCCATCGAATTCTTTAGCATATTGCAAAATGCGATACATGCTTGCTCTCTAACTAAACAAGATTCTTCTCTGTTTGCGATGTATTGAAGCAACGTGTGACACAGATCATTCGGCGTCATGGCGATTGCGTTGAGGAGTTGCGACGCAGTGTGCATTGTGTTCATCAGACCTGCCAGTAATTGCAAAGCCGAAGCGCGAACCAAGGGGTCTCGATTTTGCCATAACATGGGCAACCAATTTAATGAGCGACCCTCTTCGTGCCAAAATACTATCCATGACTGTATAATAATTATTCATTTCTATTGAAATTGATAATTATCGGACTATACATACATATATACGCAAAATAATTATTGAGAGACTAATTCTATCAATAAATATATTGTTTTCGAAATACTATTAAATCAAGGATATATACTCACATTCTTATTAAAATTCACTTGCATCTGATGTAACAAATGATTAAGACATATTATCGAGTTTCTTGTTATCGATAAACCCATGAAGCTAACTGTTCCAGCACCATGAAAGGATACGATTGGTTCAATAAGCGTGTTGCAAAGAGACAATAGTAAATTCTTATGATTTCCCCATTCACACTGTCCAATTAAATATGTTAAACATGTTAGCAACCAATCAAGATATGCTATAACAAATAAAAAGAGAAAAAAAGATTATGATTATTAAGTTTCACAGAATGGATTTTTTATAATAAAAATCTGTGTTAAAATATGAACAGACCTAATAAATACTAACCGAGATTGTAGAAATGCTGCTGATCTCCAAAACATAGTGTCGAAACAACGAACTCTACAAATCTAATCCAGGTATTCTTAGGTTCGCCATTGGATTTTTGTATTTTTTCGATTGCGGAACATGTACGTACTAATTTAAGTATAGATTGATGTACATTCTGATTGTCGACTTCCAAATTCTTAAATAAATCTGCTAGTGACCTTGTCATATTTTTCATAATTTTACTGATCCACGATCCTTTCCCTGAGAATTAGAAAAACAGGATTTAGAAAATATTATCCTAATATAATTTTTATGTAAGAAACAGTGATATCTGAAGATATCGCTATTTGAATAATATCTTTTTACCTTTTTTTGCCACATTTAAGTATAATTGCAAAAAAATTAGAACATCCACAAATAAGTCGCAGTCCTCTTTACTAGCGGGATGTGATAATAAAAATCGTTCGAATGTTTGTTCCCAAGGTAGTGAGTCCATATCTTTTTCGTTATTATGTTGGAGTATTTTGTAAAATTTTAAATACCTAAAAAAATCAAATAATTAAAATAAAATTAAAGTAAATATTAATAATGCATGCTTTTGATATCAATAAAACCCAAAATAAGAAAGATTATGGTTAGCAATAACAATAACTTACATTGTAAGATAATCTAATGCACACATAACGCTATAGTGCGCAGTAGAATTTTGAATATTGTAGAGTTGCTGTTGACAATAATATTGAGGAAAGCTATATTGTAAAGAAAGGAAATCCTTTTCAAGAATCATCAATTTCTGTGAGACTTCAGAATTTTTTATATCATCTAAATTTTTCCATAACATGTTTATACCATCATTCCATTCCCATGCCCAATACTGTCTAATGAAAGTTAGAGCTACTGGATTGTTACCATGAAGTACTAAAAATGGAAAAACATTGTGTACTTTTTTCAACTTTGTAGCTCAAAGATAGAAAGAAAAAGAAAAAGAAAAAAAAAGCTATTCATGCCATAATCATATAAATTCAATTTTTTTTTTTTTTCAAATTATATAAAGTAATTTGTTAATAAATTACAAATCTTATCTATATACTTACATGATACATCAGATCGTCTATGTATACTCGTTTTCCAATGAGATTTGCATGTAAATGGCAATTTCATATTTGTCACAACAATATACGGTAACGAAATATGTGATGCAATGCTGTTTTCGACTAATGCTGCTTTTTCACTAGCTCTTATGATATGTTCACTATATAGAAGTAAACACATTAGTTGCGCGCCATCGGTTTTTGTATATTCGTTGTTTGGAAATAGAAAAAGACCTAATACCAAAATTTTTATGTATTTTTTGCATTAAAATTATATCATAAATCATAAAATAAAAATAACAATAAAACATTATTTTTCTTTAATATAAATTCTTTGAGCAAAATGGGATTGTATAATGAACTATACATACTTCTTATGATATTAAAGAAAACATTGGTGCTGATAGATAACTCGTATCGTATAGAACATTCAGAAAATACAAGCAGTTTTAATATGCTGATTATTGGTATCACAGAATCTGGATAATTTATATAATCTTTCTCTATCTAAAAGTAACATGTTTTAGGTCAAATAAAAGAAACATGTCTATAATATCCTCTCTTATAAAATGTAGTAGCTTACCAGAGCTTTATTAAAAATGTCCAAGATCAAAGACAGCCCACCTTGATTAATGAACAATTTGTGCAGAGAAGTATCAGAAAGCATCACACTAATTTGTACTAATGCGGATTTTCGTATTTTCGGATCTACATTTGGTTCGTTCAACATTTCCAATACTGACAACATATTGCTCCTCTGCAAATAAAATATTTTGATTAGAATAATATGTAAAGTCATATATACATGTGTTTTTAAAAGAATAAAATTTTATTTGGATATAGAAAAACTAGTATAGGACTAGTATATGTCAAGTAGAAATAAATCAAGACTATAAAGATTTTAAAATATTCTGAATGTAAATATGTAACCTGATAATTGCCTTCTGATCGCTTTACAAAGGTTTTACGCTCAAATATGCAGAGTGAACTGAGAGGTAAGCCATGTAAAGATGACAGACGTGGTAATTTTTGTACAGAATCTTTTTCCTTTCCGAGAAGCCAGATTAAGCGACATAATGCTTCTTCCCGTATATCACTGTTTGGTGAATAAAGAAATCTTAAATTGCCCTTCAATACCTGAAATTAAGAGTTATATAACACACAACAGAAAATTGGAACATGGAAAATACATCTTCAACTATGTCAAATCACCTCAATAAACGGCAATTGTATACTGTTGGAAACATCGGGATCAAATATCTTGGTTACACACTGACCTAAAGCTGTATGGGTATCAGCGTGACACTGCAAAAGATAGAGCACAGGAACAAAAGCTTCTAAAGTTTTTAACCATCCAGTTTCTCCCATTTGTATCCTCCCTTTCAGTATAAAAACTAATATGTCTCTTGATACTTCATTTATCTAAATATCAATAAAACCAAATCAATAAAAAACTAAACATTGGGAAACTAAGCACACATACTTTGTAACAGTATTTAAAAATATACAAAATTTTATTACCCTGGTATCCTTGCTCATCGCACCGTGAGAAATAATCTCTGTCAAAACATTTGGTTCAAGTAAGAACATCAAATTTGTCCATGATAGCTTGTCTTTATTATATTCTACTCCCAAAATAGTTTTAACCAAAATATGGCACTCAATATATGTGGCATGTTGAACATTCACATCTCCATTTGCTAGTAATCTTAGTATCAATTTTGTTGCTAGTGCATAGTCTTCATTAGTTAAAGAATATTTTGAAATATCTTGTAAAAACTTTACAGCAATCTTTACAATAGTCAAATTTTTATGATATGGCAAACTCAATTTAGATGTATATAACATTCTTAAAGTCTCTGAAGGTAATTGTTCCAATGAACCTTTTAATACAGAGATAGCTGCCTGCATAGACTTTGCAACAGTTTTGGTTTCATCAAATAGTTTTATCAGTTCTATTTGATTAGCGCCTTGAAATTGCTACAAATAAAAGAAGATTGTATCGTTAGTCAATATTAATGATAAATGAAATATATAATTAAGCATGTAATTAAGTCTCTTACACGAGTATATTCCAAGAGCATGGAATGCAGTGCTGGATACAATAGATATATTGGTGCATCCATTATAGCATTTGCTATGGATACTTTTAAACTATTCGGTATAACAGTATCTGCCAATTCCAATGGTACAATGCTACTCAATAATTTTATAGTAATAGTGGTAAGATGCAAGTATGTTATCCTCAAGTAATCCACAATGCCACTTTCAAAGTATTCCATTATTTCCCCCATTAAATTAAACAGCGCTTTCAAATCGTCGTTTATCTTTAAGGCCGTACCATCGTTGCAGAGCCAGATATTCGGCATTATACTAATTATAAGCAACTGTACTAATTCATGAGTTAGATCTGTGATGTACTTGATGTTCCGTAGAGGAAAAGTGGAGTCGATGGGTAAACTTAACTGATTAAGAATATGTTTCAGAGACTCTATACAATAAACTGGCAGAAGCATCTGTTGCAATTGTAAGACAGAATCGTCGATATTCTCGCTCATGCTCTGACTCCTATCGCTAGTCCCCTAGAACATAATACTGTACAATAAAAAAACCTTAAGAATGATAAACTTGATAAGAAATCAAAATGATACTTACTGCTGATTGATATGCTTGATAGTTAGCGTCGGGTAAACCACCATCCAGACCATCTCCAGCTTCCGAGGATGTGTATACGTTGCTATTCAATTTACTAGCTAGTAACTATGTAAATGAATAATAAAAATATTATTAAAGAAACATAGTCACATACATAATAAGTAAACTTGATAATTGTGTTACATTGCTAAGAGATGATATTAGAAAATATTTTTATAATAAAAGAAATAAAATATAATTATTAATGTTATTATCACACTTTTATTTACCTTTTGCTTTTTATTTGCCACGCATGGTTCACAATAGTAATATATGCGAAACTTTAAGGAACGCGTCAGTTTACGCAAGGTTCTTAACACAGTTGGAACCACGGACGCGACATTAGTTTCCGACATGTTAGTACTTGATTTAAGAAGCTCGTGAAGTATCTGAAATGTTATTTTAGATCATATTTCGATAGTTAAATTACATATTTCTACTACATATTTTTATTCAAAACAATAAATATATATAACTTATAAAGAGAAAACATTATTTACCATAATTATTGTTGGTCGCTGAAGAAAAACCTCTGCTGGAAAATCTTGCATCATAACATTTGTTATAAATTGACATGTATGTAATATATGATTAATATCAATAGTGTTATTAAGAGCTTCCTCGACTGCAGTAAGTACTCCTCTGTCTGATGTAACCAGCGGCTGCCATGGCATTATTAGCCATTTTATACCGTTTTCTATCGTCTCCGAAACTTGCGTGCCATTCTTGTGTTCCAATGTTGCATCAAGCGGTATTGTACTACACACACATACAAAAATGTATATATATTTATTTTTTATGCAGCATACAATAACTATATACATACAGAATATAACATATTTTTCTCAATGTCTTTATTTAGCTATTAATGGAATTTCTCTAATGCTTGATAATGTTGTAACAATAACATTTGTATTAATCAACTTACCTATCAAAGATAGACGGCAGATTGAAAATACTGTGTAAATCGTCATGGTCTTCTCTTTCATAATCCTTATTTTTATATCTAGTACGATTTTGTGTTTGTGTTCTATATCCATCAAAGTCTGAACATACATTTATAGCTGAATCCTACAATGTGACTATATTTATATCTTTCCATAATGTATATATAGGTGTAAAAAATATTATATTTATATTTTTATACCTTTGTATCTACATTTGATCCATTTATTTGACTTCTTTCTGGATGAATAACGGCTTCCTCAATTTCATCCAATTTTGCATACCATTCAGAAGAGAGCTTTCTTCTTAATTCGTAAAGTTCATTTTGAAACTTTAATTTGCCAAATGCATTTAAATAACTTTTTGCATCTGTCTTGAAGTAAACATTGTACATTAAATAAAATACAGTAAGTTCTTCATAACAAAAAAATTTTTATAAAGTGATTTGTCATATTAGCGAAATAGCCCAAGTACCTTTGCCAGCCGCAATAATAAATTCAGTACTTTCTCTGGCTGCGGAGCAATCTCGAACGAAAACCAATTGAACAGCCTTTGAATTATCTCTCTTTTGACAGCATCGCAATCGCACACGAAACCAAGATTGTATTTGGAAATAATATTATCCAAAGCTCGCAATCGTATTTCATCGATTGTATGGCCTAAAAGCAACGTATACTCCAAAAAATATATATATTTAATACAAAAAGATGTATGCGCGTTCGTTCTAATTTAAATAATTAATTGTATCCTCCTGCGTAGATTCCTTACCTAATTTTTTAACATGTATGCCTGCTATTCCGGCGGTGGTTGACATCGTAAACAATAATAATGTGTCAGACTCGTTATCGTAAGGATTATCTGTCACGTGTATAAACTTTGAAAATTTAACCGCCAAATTCACAGCGGCACTGTTATTTTTCAAAGTCGCAAATGATAAGCGAGATAACGAGATGTGCGAGACAACGGAAATGAGCGATCGCAGCGACAAATAGTGGTCGCTTGTCACGACTGTCGGTAACGATATGCACGTACTTTACCAACAGACAAACCTCATTCCGAAAGTCTTTGTAGATGGCGCCGCACATTCTTTTCCTCGCCACGCGGAAAAACGACACGTATATAATTTCCTATTCCACGATTGTATTTTTCGTGACAGCGTCAGTGCGGTGCGCATGCGCCGCAAAAACGTTCAATCAAATTTTATGCGACATCGCACGAGATATATCATTATTTACGAGAGAGAGAGAGAGAGAGGAAATTTTTGCAAAAATTTATGACGTATATTATCTAAATAAATACAGAGTTGTTTTATGGTTGTGTCGGAAAAAGCGAGGAAAGGAGATGGAACGATTTCTACTGCGACTTCTTAACGATTGACAGCAGCGATGAGGATTTCTCAAAGGATTTCACCGTTTAATCATCTTATGAAATGTTTACAAGGATAATTCGAAGCATATGCCTTTTTTTCGCTAAACGAGAGGTACGTGTAGATATTACAATCGGTTTAATTTCACGACACTGAATTACATAATTATGTACACATCATTTAACTGCATATAAACATACAAAAGGTTTTAAGATTAATCATCGAATCGTTGATAAATCGCCACCGAAATATTTACCGCCTTTAGCACCAGAGCTCGATTCCTCGAACGTAACTCCGCTCGGTTCGATAACTTTCGATACACCGGGTATCTATGAAGCTCGAAGCTTTATCGCAGCCCCCCCCCCAAAAAAAAAACAAAAAAACAAGCCGTCATCCCGTAAAAAACTTGAGCATATTTTTACGACTTTGTAATTTCTAAATTTTTTCCCTGTAATCGATACATCATGTAAAAAAAAATTATTTTTATAATTTATTAATTATAATTAATTAATTTATTATTAGTTCATAATTTACAAATTATTTTTATAATTTATATGTCTAAAAACGGTTTCATCGATCTTTTTTTACAGAAAAGATCGAATGAGACTAATATAAATTATACTGAAATAAACGCAAAGGGAGATCCCATTATTAATTTCAAAGCTGAAAGATGAAAACAAAAAAAACCATTACTTTTCGCATTAATTACGGGATGATCGATATGTAAAAGCGCCGAATAAATACGCGCGTTGCGAGCTCCGTAGGTGCTTCTTCTCTTTTTCTCTCTCATCTACGCTAATGATAATAATGTATTTAACGAAATGTATATGTTTACACTTCGGTTCATTATTCGGCCGTTTACAAATGTTACCATAAAAACATGATTTACGCCGCTTTGAGTCGGCGGGGGCGCCGGAAATAAGCCTTCAATGAGATAATCGCGAATGAAGCACGCTGCTCGCACGCATGCTTCTCACGCAATTTTGTAATTATATAATATAATATAATATATATATATATATATATATATATATATATATATAACTGCGTGCGAAACGTATAAGCAGGCTATTTATTATCTATATCTTTCTATTATTGTATATGAAATTACGCGGAGAGAACGGGATTCTCCTATTATTATATAGATCGTTCTCGAAGCGAATTCGCGGATAAAATCATATCTCTATCGCAATGGAACTCAATGTACGATGTATTTTTTAGTGATGCACGTCTGCATCATGTTATCAGAAATCGATTTGCATCTTCTCCTGATGCAACGTATACGTTCTCTCACTCTCGATTTGATACAGAGCCCTCTCATCTTCCTCTTTCTCTCTTCGTCGAATAATCTGCGGCGTAGCAAGAATTCTTTTCGATGAAATCCACATCGAAGGCAAGATATGGTACACCAAAAATTACACGTTCGATTAAAATGTGCTTATTCGCGCGCGCGCGAGAGAGAGAGAGAGAGAGAGAGAGAAAGAGCTCAGTCTCATCGTCTTTATAATCGTGAGTCGAGTTTTATTACGCGCGTGAGAATTATTGCTTCTTATTATTCCACATGACTTTGGACTTCGCGCGACGAACGCAAATTATATTTTTGTATTTTTTTTCATCCGCTCACCTATTACTTTTAAATGATATTCAGCGAGACGAGTAAAATTTCAATGCGTGCGCGTTTCTTACGTTACAAAAGAATTACAAAAAATTATCTTACGCGGTCCCATTTCTTTTTTTTTTTTTTTTTAGCCAGATTTACCCGACTCGACAGGAAAGAGATCACAATTTTCAAAAATTGTCATTTTGTTTTGACGCATAAAATATAAACAAAATATTTATCGCATGCTAATTTTCTGATCATACTTGTATCGATTTATGTAAAGCTTTCTATTTGACAAAATCCCGATAGAGCTCAATTAACAAATAAAAAATGTATACATATACATACAATATGTATACATATGTATAACAAGTTTATTTATCGATTAACTTCATACATTGAGGGTTTTATCAAATATAATTTAATTTAAATATAAAGTTTGTATGCGCATACGTACAATCAATATAAATGCGTGAATAGAGGAAAATAATGTTTAAAACAATTATGTTTGTTTCGTTAAATATATCATATACTAAAAGTAATAGGCTAGCTATATTAGCACCGTATTTTGGCCGAGAAAATACCACAGGTTTCAGCGTTTTAATAACGCGTTCGTCCGCGATTTACAATATAATGTGCACAGAAATGCCATGGAAGCGTAGTTATATATGTGGTTAAGCTACGAGCTCTTTGATCCCTTTAACCCCTTCCTAACGACAATGTATTAACATGAGACTCTCGGTATAATAAAATTCTCTCATCGATCTCTGATATATATATATATATATATATATATAAAAGAATGCGAAGATATAAATTATGTAAATTACAACAACAATTTATTCATCTATTTAATTCTACACACATTATCCTATAAATTCGTAATGATATTATGTAAATATTTTACAATAAAATTGCATTCTATCAAACGCATAACGTATACAAATTTGTCACGTACTTCCCGTTGATGAGATTCTGCAATTTAATTATTTTTAATATATAATAATAGCTATATGTAATTTTAAATTTGTTTTATTTTATTTTATTTTATTTTTATTTTATTTTTTTTTTTGAGTATTTCTCAGCGCAATCGTACAGTTTGCGCGGTAAATTTATTTATACTTAATTATTTGAGCTAACCGATCTTAAAGATAATTTTATACATCGAGAGTCCTCGGAAAAATTTCGTTGCGTATTAAAAAAAAAAAGATAAAAAAAGGAAAGAAAAAAAACCACTAACTGACAGCATAGCGTCTTTTTCAGATCACGATTCTGTAGATTCGCCGAATAAATCACAATATCGCATCGAATAGAAGGGGTTAATTCGATGGCCGCATTGCAAAATCTCAGCCCTGAGTACTCGAGATAGTTTGATTACTGCAATTTTTTCGCGCAATGATATTTTTAATCGATTATAATATATCTTTATTTTCATATTTTCAGGAAAATTAATTATACATCCATATAAATTCTCAATATGCGTACAATGTGGTATTCGTTCGTTATAACGTTGTTATGAAAAACATTGTGATTTATTTCAGACACGATGGTATAAACATCATCTCGTGTAGATTTTCACTCATCTTTTTTTAAACGAGTATTTATTCTTCTATCGAATGTTATTTCTATCATGTATCTTTTTCACGTGCGAATAAAATTTCGAGTTGTATGTTGTATATTACGTCATTGTTGGTTGTATGCATGCAGTACATGTGCATTACACGTACGCGTTCTCGTCCAGCGAGAACAAAACAAACATACCCGATGAGAGACGTTGCAATGCCACCCGATACGAAGCAAAATTCATGTCTTACAATTACACAGACATAACAACGGCTAGAATTGACTTTGGCTCGTATATGCAGTTAAACAATCGGACCAAGTACAACGTATTAGGGAATTAATTAATTAGATTAGACGCCGAGCGTCTAATGGAGCGCCCGTTAACAGATACAAGAGAGTAAGAAGCGACAGGAGAATTCGATATTCTTAAAAGTTCCTATCGGGATACGAGGATAAGAGGAAATGGCGGGGTAATATCACGACGGGAAACACATACACGGTACATGCTATTAGAAAAAAAAATAATAAATATTATAACGTTAATTACAAATCGACCCGAGTGACAACGATTCTGAGATTCGATGTCATCTCGTTCCTTGATTTAACGATTTATCGTAGACATCGATAACGATAATATTTTGATTAAGAGTGTACGTGTATGCGTGAGAGTGAATGCGCGCATGTATGTGTGTGTGTGTGTGAATTTCTGTATGAATACAAGCTATATTTTCTGTCACTTTCGATCTACGGCAAAGTCGACGAGATGAAGAGTTGCTTTGTGACAATTAATTAAAACAAGGATTCTTTCTTCGGCGTCAAATTAACACGCGCGCGTGCGCGTGTAAAATATAGCTAAATATATATGTATATAATTTGTCGATAAATCTCTCAATAACAATAAGTTGCTGTAAAATTTTATTTTCGTGGAAGCGCAGTTGTGCTTAATTAACATTCGGCTTTGTATGATAATTTAAAGTGCAAAAATTTACAATTTTTGGTTTTTTGCAAATTACAATTTTATTCGAGAAAAATTAAGATTGTAGATTATTTTTATTCTTCATGTAGAGCTCGCTGATGTACTTAGGCAGATCTTGGTCGAAAAAAGTGTTCTTGCGATTATGGGGGAAAAAAAAAAAATAAATAAAATAAAGACTATAACACAAAAACGACGGTAAACGGTACGTAATATAGATACATGATTAACGATCGCTATCTACGCTCATTTAAAATACTGTCTGGTTTCGATCGACTCTTATCGATATCGATGGAATAGCTTTGTTTGTATTTCCGTTCGTATGTCGGAATTATTCGCGACGAATTATCGTCAAGTTATACGCATTCCCTCTCTCGGTTTCTCTCTATACACATTTTATTAAAACTTATGCGATAGCTTGTGTATATATGTACGTGTATACATATACATATATATATATGTATGTATGTGTGTGTATATTTTTAGATATCTCTTGTATGTATACATACAATACCAATTTTTATATGTATATTATATATATGTATAAGATACGAGTAAATGTATAATAAATTAATTTAGTCGTTATTAAATCTATTTACTATGCGTCATTAACAACTAGTGATATGTACTCGTTTTGAACTATAGCATTAATTTGATGCGACCTTGAGGTGGTTGCGCAACATCCTTGACGATCGAGAAGCAATCGAAAAAAAGCGTACCTCTCTTTTTTAATATGATGAATGTAAAATAAAAATTATATATATATATATATATATATATATACACAATATAATTTCTCTTGGTATACACCTTTATATTTGTGCAGCTTCGACCGGTCCTGCCGGCCATTTCCCGCCTGCGGATGCAAATCCCGCGTAGCAAATAGCGTCGTGCCATTTCCGTGTGTTATCGGAATCAATTCTCGGTCGATTAGGCGAATGCCGGCCGACGACTCTTGCCGGGTCACCGCGCAAAAGCCTTTTGTACTCCGCCAGAGACTAAATTCTCCCAGAGGCGAAAATGCGGCCGCGCCAGACGGACAACACGAACCCCGTCCGTCCGCCGTCCGTTTCCTCGCCTTTTTTTTCTCCGGGTACGATCCAAGTTTTTTTTTTTTTTTTTTTTTTTTGCACACCGCGGCTCGGGACGATCGATATTTTCGTGTGTGTTAATTCGCGCTCTCGTGAGGAGAGAACTCGCTCGCTGTTTTATATACGGGACAACCCTCTCGCGTTTTTTCGTTACGTCCCGTTATGTTTTCCGTGTATCTTTAAAGCAAAAAAAAACTACCAAAAATTTTCAACGGAAAGTTTTTTAGCTTTTGAAAATCTCCTGATATGTATATATATATATATACATATGTAAAAATATTTGCTGCGAATAAATATATAAAAATGTTTTGCAAATGTTCGTGGCCTACCTAGCTTAGTCGCGCTACACACATAATATAAGTCTCGCGCAATATTTGAAAAATTTCAACCATCGTAAATCCTCGTAAATATACGGATAATCGCATTTCGAGAAATCTCGTACTGGCGATACAATAGCATTTTGTGCCGTTTTTCGTAACTCGTAACTAACGCGATCGCTTCTCGATAGTTTTCAGCTCCGCGCGGACACCTCGCTTTTGTGACATTTTTTTTTTTTTTTGGTTTTGTTTTGTTTTGTTTTCGCTTAATCCGGTGCACGTGTCGAGAAAACGACACCGTATTACACCGTACAGGCAATTGTTGATATGTATCGTCGTTTTTTTTAGCGTGGCTTATTGCTTAACGTACAACTACGGTTTTTTGTAAATCTAGGGCCTTACCATCTATTCTCTTACGCCTGTACCAGCGGCGCGCAAACTCGCTTTTGTGTCACCCGGACAAATATTTCGGAAATATATCGGGACAAATCGCGCACACACACACAAGTATAATAACGATATCATTGAATAAACAAGCGGGTTAAGATAAGATAAATAAAACTTTGTGACATTTCCGCACTTAATTATATCTTTCTTCCCGAAAAAGTATCCTGGCCCCAGTTCGCACTAAAATTTGATAGTCACTTTTTTGTGGCTTCAATTTTTATCGTTATAAAAATAGATTGCGTGAAGTGTGGCATTAGTAATAGCGAACTTAACACTACAATAATAAAACATACGATATTTCGATATTCGAAACTGAATAAAAGAGATACATTGATGTGATTGCAAGGAGATAATTCTGTATAAAATAACACGGCTTTTTTGATTTTTTTTTTAACGCAACAACGTCTGTACATTTTCCCTTGTCAAGTGAAAGTGTAGAGAGTGCTTTATAGAATATCATATCTTAACTTAATTCTATTTATACGTTTCAAAAAAATAACAACAGTTGGTCTGTGTATACCGAGTTGAATGCGCATTAGTTTGTGCACCTCTGATTTAGCATTCTTCCCGCGAACAATATCAGATATATCTTACCGGGTCCCAACAATTTGAAAGACAATTCGGCGTTCGAGAAGCTGTCATCTCGATAAAATATCTGATATTTCGTCGACAGAACGTCAATCGCGCCCGCCACATTGTTACGCGATATAAAACGGAATCGCATAAGCGATGAACAAATACATATATATATATATATATATATATATATATATACATTATTCTCCCGCTATTTGTTTTCGATCGAAGGAATTTCCTTGGAGGATCATTCGCGCGATACCTCCAAAGTATCGCACAGATATTGCAATCTATGTGAAAGAGAAAATGTTAGCTGGTTGAAAGTCGAGGTTTCAATAATATTTACACGCAGTTATAAGCGAGATCGAAGATTAAAAATATTAGTGCGCAAGATCATTCAAATCCCATTAATTGAAAGTGAAGTATATTTGCTAATAATAAGTTCAGAGATTAAAAATCGTCAATTTTAATTTGAGTTAAATGCGCCAATTTTAGAGAAACGTTAAAAATAACTACGAAAATAAATATTGTCGCGCAACGACGATAGATGTAGGGAAAAAAAAAAAAAAAATGGAGTAAAAAATATTGAAACGAAAATCGAGATATATCCGGGAATCGAGCGACGACTCTTGCCTGGGGACGATGCGCCAACGTTGACTCCGTCTTTTAAATAAATCAGTGCTCTCCCTTGGGGTGCGCGATACAGACGTTAAAAGTGGGAAGAGAAAGGGAGATGAGCCGCAGAGCTAGAGGGATAGAGACGCTCTCTCATAGAGATATCTCGCGGTGGAGAGAGCGTATCCCCGGTTGTTGACTCGCGAAAACCGATAAGAAGGAACGGAAGGCAAACGCGCAAGTTGTACAGCGTGTATACATTGTATCCGTAGATATACATCGCATGTTCCTTCATTCATAGACCCCTCCTCCTCGAGCGAATTTTCTTACGTTGGCAAGTTGCCGCTTGTCGCATATTCTTCGTACTTTTCATCCCTAGTCTTAGTCACCATCCGATTTCTTCCACTTTCCAATTTTGATAATGTCTTGGCAATAGTCACAAATTGAATTTTCGTACGTAAATAACGTAATCGAGTATATATCTTATTGAAAAGATTCCGTATTAAATTATATCGCGGGTGTAATTTTGCGAAATCGCGCTCGACGAGAATCAATCGACGCGAGAAAAATCGTGGCGGGCGCGATCAGCGCGAAAGAACGATTCGCAACGATTTCGATAATTCGCGGATCCGATATGTAATTCGAGAACTTCAATGATCCGAGGATTCATCCAAGTATAGATTCGAACAATCCAAGGATCGTTGAGCGAGTTTCTTATACTACACTTATCAATTATGATATGTTATTTTTCTTTTTTAACGATTAGCGCTACGAGCGCGAGGATGCATGCCTATCTTTCCATCAAAAAGAGATATTCTCGTGCATCCTCTTTCTTTAATGTCATTAATATCTTTGGTTTCATTTATCGCTCCAGGGTTTAACCCTCTCCCCCTTTTTCGTACGATTCGACGGTTCCTGTGTCAATTTCTTCGAGGATGTTGTTATATAAAAACACACCATCTATCTCGCAACCTTTTCCATAAATTTTGCGATATTAGAGCTCGATAGAGCTCTGATAGATCTCTGAAGAGACATATTCGTAATATCGATACTTGAATTTTATTATTATCCGCCGATAGTAATAAATTATGATAGTGTTTGAATATAGATTGAATAAGGGTAAATTACTTTTGCGAGAGAAGAAAAAGAGCTTATCAACTGTGTGCGATGAACTTATAGACTGCAATTTTCTGGACCTAACTGATCGTACGTTCAATGCCGATTAATGTAGCAACGAAGGGCGACGAAATAACTGAGGGGAAAATGGGGTAAACCGATCAATGGGGATACGAGTCGAGGACAAACGAAGATCGAGCGGGTCTCATCGATTATTCAACGAGGTTGTACAAAGATATATCGTAGCATCGGTTTTTCGATATTCGAACGAGAGTTTGTAGCTCGAGGTGTCCATAAGAACCATTCGAGAACACTCGTTTGTATAGAAATTAATTTACTTTTAATGTACGATTGTGTAATACAAACGAAGAATTGTTCTGCAAAACGCTAAAGCAAAAATTTGAATTGTAAAGAGTTCGATTAATCGTTTTACTAGAGTATTTCCGGCGATCCCCTCTCCTTTCCCCTTCCCGTCACCATTCCCCCTTCTCTCCGCTGCTGCCACGCGAAATGCCCAAATAAATGACCTTTGTGTCGATTTTTTCGTTCCGGAGATCGGATGGGTCGAAAAATTTGTAAAGGTTCCGGAGTTTAAACCGTGTGTGAAAAAGTTTGCGCGAGCAATTAATTAGATTTTCGCGGGATAACAGCCCGTGTTTTTACGCTTTCTCGCTTTTCTCCCCGCTTTCCGTTGTATGGTAGCTTCGCGTATATTCGCGCCGGCTGTCGGAATGATCCACCATTTTTACTTCCGTCCATAGAAACGCGACAAAATACGCGTATATGAAAAAAAAAAGAAAGAAAACACAGGTATGCGACATTTTTCGACATTATGATAATTCGCTTTTGACCGTTAAAACCGCGAAGTAATAAGCGATCCTTCCAAGATAAATCGCGTCGATCCAAAGTCCATTGTATAACTTATCAAAGGCGACCGTGAATGTTGCAATTCAATCTCGTGTTTATCCATTCGACATGCCAATTCCGACAGCGTTTCGCATGCATTATTAAGCCGTTATTCCGCGAAACTTCTCAGGGTTAATTACCGCGTTATTATTATCCCGCGAGACCCCCTCGCCCCCCAAGTAATTTATCGCCCACGCAGAGTATCGCATAGTAATACGTTATTAAGAGAGAATCGATTCTGAATTTTATCGATACTCAATGCGCCGTAAAATTTCCTCCGGGAAAGACCTTTCCCCCTCCCCCCCCCCCACTCTTATCTATGCATATCTGATTTTTTTGAACTTGTTGTACTTTCCTATTTTCTTCGACTTTGTAATTCACGAGTAGGGTCAGTCACCACCGTATTACAAATATTCGAATTCGCACGCGTAATTAAATCAGAATCCACGCTCTTGTAATCCCGCATAATTCCTTCATTCGCCGACGACTTGCGCGAGATCGTTAGGGCGGCGGGCCTTTCCTTCCTACGAAGCCTCGGGCTCTTCCTCTATCTCGACTTCGAAGTCGGTGAATGCGGTTGGTATTTTGCATAAAATGCATATTCATCACGCGAGCAAAAGAAGCGCTTTCCGCGACCGTCGCGTCAAAGAATTTCATTGTTCGGGCATCGATATTAATATTAAGGAGGAAGAAAATGAAGGATATTAAAAAGAAGGGACGCTGCAAAAGTTTCGACGTTCGTTGATTTTTCTTTTTCCTCGACAATGGCTCAGCGCAAGATGATGCCTTGTCATCTTCAAGACTAAACCTCTTGAATGCGGGATCGTTATTATCCAGCGAGGAAAGCGAGGAAACAGATCGTACGGGAATAGGTGTCGGGACAGAGAGCCACGACGCAACTCCGGACGGGTCTTTACAAATTTCAGTACTTTCGCGCGGCAAGCTCGCTAGAAAATACATATTCATCCCGGCCTCTCCGTAGAGGGTGCATCTACGTAATGGAGACGAAAGGGACAAGAGGGATCCGCCGGATCTGCGTACATTTCGCCGGACGTCCGCGTGAATGGCGAGCAATATCGATCAGTCGAGGCGAAGAGGCTATCCGGGCAACTGTTTTCCGAAAGACCCAAATTCAATTTCTATACTTTCAACGAGAGACGCGTATTACAATTTATGGGCCAACGGATACGCGTAACAAAGCGTATGACACATTCGATATTCGCACAAACGCCCGCCCCGCGTTCTTGCGCGTTTCATATATTTCACTCGAAAGATACGGGGTCGAGATGACGGGGTATTTACAAAGGTTTTCATACACGTGTCGTGTGTGTAACGTTTGATGTTGAAAATATTTGTTACATCGCGACAAATAGAGAGGAGAGGCCGCGCGAAATCCCGTAGATTGACCGGACATCGACGAATAGAAAAAAAAGGATGAAAAAAAAAACACTCGCCGAGAAGAGAAAGGGGGGTGTTAACTCTGCTAAAGTCGGGGTGAATGGCCCGAGATCGGGGCCGCGGAGGCCGAGGGAGAATATCGTGATCGCGCGATGCGCGCCGGGGAATGAAACTTTTACCCATTCCCTCTCCTAGAGAAACGAGAGAGAGAGAAAGACAGATATAGGAATAATATTTATCTCGCCTTGCACTGGAGATCATATTTTTTGCAAGGTAATTTCAACGACGCCCGAGACAACAGATGATTCGACGAGAGATTTAACTAAAGTCGCGACAAATTTAATATTCGAACGAAAGCATCTTCGGTCTCTCTCTCTCTCTCTTTCTGACGTCACGTAATACCGTCTCCATTCAGACATTATTATAATCGAATGTGCAATAACTAATCGTGCCAATTCTCTCACTCGCGAGGAATCTCGATATTCGCTTCTCATGGAAGATAGAATGAATAAAAAAAAAAATTTCCTCGATAAAATATAAAGAAACTTATTGCAAAAATATTTTCTCCATCATTTAAGTAAGCGTAACCGAGCGTAATAAATGATTAAAATAACCGATTATGTTCCTTATCGACAAGTTCCGTGACTTCTTAAACGTACAGGTTTCTTAATTGGCTGCAGAGATCGAAAATCGTAACGCGAGATCCGTTCGTTCGTTACGGGACCCGGGGGGGGGGGGGATGAATATCGAGCGAATATATGTGCGTTTTTGCGTGCGTTTAAGCGAGGCTGAGAAAGGCGATCGCGTGTCACGCGTGTAATGTACAAACTCGCTTGATCATCGAGTCAAGGTGGAATTGAATATTCGTCGTCTACTGGAAGGTTGTAAGGGGAGACTCTGATGGCGTGACTTTTTCAAATTCGTCCTCGGTCACGCCGCGATCGCTACCTAGTAATTGAAAATTTACTTGTAACAGCAATTGTCCGCTCGTTTCGAGCTCCGTCGATCCAAGATTATTCCAAGAGAATAGAGAGGAAACAAGTATTCAGATATATATATATATGTATTTTCCCTTTTAATCTAATAGCAAAAGATTTATGTTTCGAGCAATCTGTAAGCTGTATCCTGATGAGATAATTTAAAGAGAATTAAAGAATATATAAATTGTGATAAATTATTTATATAAAAAAATTAAAATAAAGATGTATATGAAAAATTCGAGACGGCAATTAAAAAGTGCGCGACGAAATAAAATTCATCTTTTGAGGAAAATAAAATTTTTGTCCCCTGTATTTTCAAAATTTTCATGCATCAAAGAAATGGTGAAGACGTGAAGAAAAATTCTAAATATTTCTTTTACGATTAGCGAAATTTAATCGAGAATCATTAAACCGTGTAATAATTATGGAGTGGTGAGCCGATTAACTAATTGAATAAAATTGAAACAAAATAAAACAAAGCGCTTTTGATGAAAATTATAATTCTTACGTGAATACAACCGAGTCCTCGGGCAAAAATTAGATCGATTCTCGGGGGATCAGAAATTGTCGAGATTGCGTAAAGTTTGGAAACTTTGGGAATCGATGATCGAACTCTATGTGTAACATCACGACTAAGAAAATTGCGGGAGACGCGATAATTAACGGGGTCGGGATATAAAATAAACGCTTTCGAATAGCTATAAATAAAAACTAGGTTCAATCATCTCACTCGCAGTGTACTAAAGATAAACATTCTCTCTTCTCTCGTTGAAAGTGATTTAATCGACGCAAACGGAATTTTCTACGCCGACTGGAATTTACCGTAGCTCCTTTCCGAGGATATCAAACGTTAGAAGTTAAGAAGCTCCTTAGAAGCGAAGGAAATTGACGCATTCAGCTTCGAATCGCGAATTACTCTCGAGATCTCTGGCTGCCTGAAACGGAGCCTAAGCGACTGCGTATTTATCGCACGAATTGACGCACGATGCACTTTGCATGCGCATGCACGATCCACTTGCGCTGTAAAGTGGATTATTTATATCCGTCGTATCCTTCCGAGAGAAAAACTTGTCGCTTGGAGCAACAAGCTGTCGTTTCTCGCGCTTCTTTTACCTCGCTCGCTGTTTTTCCCCCGCGTTCTCAATGATTGTAGATGCGTTAATTTACATTAATAATCATCATAGCGGTTCTTATCAAACGATCGTTCGTATATCTGAAAAATCCGAAAGAGAAAGATACAAAAGTTCTTGTAAAATTCGCCCGAGAGCGTAAATCGCTACAATGTAATTCATCGCGGGGTTTAACGCGTCTTCATCTTGGAAATCCGCGAACAGACACCGTAAAGGACATTTATCTCAATTCCCATCTCGCGAGACGTTCATCATCCTTCGTCGACGTCAAGCCGAATTATTAATTATCCGCGTAATTATTCACAACTCTTTCGGAGGAGGCAAAAGGCGTCGAGATAAATCGTTGACACACTTCCGTTATCGCGTCGCTTTTATCGCACGTGTAACTTTCCGTTCGATCTCTTTCGGTAAAAGTTACTTATATGTGTGTTTGTAAAACGTTATATCCGCGCGCATTGACAAGCTCTCTCTCTCTATTGGGATTTGGAAAATAATCGATTATAAAGATTTCTACGGCGTAGCCTCTCCACGAGAATCGTTACATTTACCGTTGACGAGTTTATTCGCGGTTGGTCGGATTTCACCCTACTTCTCTTCGCGTTCCCAGAGGAACGCTTGCGCCGATATCCAGTGTCAAGTGAGAACGATGGGGAAGAACGGTTCGCGTTCTTCCGCGAGAGGGAAGAAATAAGGTTGAAGAGACGATGGAAAAATAAAAGATCGCACGTTCGTTCGGTTTGCTTTCGATTTTTCTTATTCGCAAAAGAGCGAGTTGGCGTAATTATTCCGCGCCCCCCCCCCCACCCCCCGTGTGCCCTTTCCCTTCCCCCATTCTCTCCCTTCCCCTTTTCTCTCCCCATATCTATGATGATAGCGTGGATCGTGCATGCGCGAGGCGCAATAAATAAAATGTTAGATCTTTTTTGATCGCCGCGAGAGATCCCTCGCGTTACGTAATATCCTTAACGACATAAGCGATATAACAACCTCCAATGTGGATTATAAAAATATTCAATCTTTGTCGTACGAACTAGTTAACCTATTGATATGTAAACTATCGATATGTAAAATTGATATGTAAAGTCACGGACCAATGTGATCCGTATGCCGCGTGGATCCACGAAGGGATTGTAGTTTGTCTCGCGGATTCGCGTCTCTATTTTATTTTGGCCGGCGTTATTGTAACTTCGTGTGTATACGTATGTATGTATGTATGTATGTACGTGCATTTGTGTGTACATGTTTGTATACATTTATGTGTGCGCGTCCTTTATATACGCGTACGCTTACACTGATATAATGCAATAACAATACGCTGATTTCGCGTGCATCCGTCAATGTCGATACTCTCTCATCGTGGAACGTCAGCCCGTTGACAACTCTTTCTCGAAAACAAAGGGCTAGATTAACTATTTTAATAAATAAACTACTTATCCTTGATCGGCGTGTCCCCGAAGAGATCAGGTCAAATATCGCTGATGTTGTAATCCTGAAGAATTTTCATCGACGACAGCTCGGATCTTGTATTCGGCTCGCAATGGTCAATTCCGCCGGTGATTGGTAACGGTGTCTCTTCTTCTTCGGTGACAGGAGAATATTCGATCCTAATTAAAGGATCGTGCTCGCCGCTGAATGCGCGCGCGATCCGCGTCGATAACGAACGGGTCGTTCCTCTCCACAATGGTTATTCCTCCGGCCAGCCGAGATCCTCGCCGACCAGCTCGTAGAAGCGTTGATTATGCTCGTTAAAGAATTTCCTCAGCTTCGTCACAACCATCGGACTGACACGTGGGTGACGGCGCCCTTTGCTCTCCTTCAGACACTTCTCCGAGGTCTCGTTCCTCAGGCAATAAAAGCCCTTGGTGTGATTAAAGTAGAAGTTGTGCCGACCGATGCGCGATTCGAGCCCGAGGAAATTCTCGATTCGGCGCAGCTGCGGCACCGGGTCCTCGATCAATTGATCACCGTTCACTATGAGGATCTGCTCCCTGGGGAACACCTCCAGCCAGCGGTGCATATAGGTGTGGTAGAGAGAGATGGCAACCGGTCTGTAGGATTCGTTAATGGTACCGTCGGGTCGCATAACGAGCTCCTCGAAAGTGCGCGCCGTTGGCTGCTGCTGTTGCGGCGTGCCGTTGTTGATTAACGTGGACGCGGTCGCGGCGTGCGTGCGTAATTGCGTGTAATCCGATATCGCCCGGGTGACCGGTTCCCGCACGATCAACAGCAGCTTGACGCTGCCGTTCATCGCGCGAATCCTTTCGGGCACTTCCGAGGTCACGAAGTAACTCGGGCTCTTCTCGATAGTGATCTGCCCCTTGAAGGAATAGGGCATCTTGCGCCGGTACCATTCCAGACCCTTCCCGTAATTGTCATCACGGTCGAAGAAGTGAACCTCACCGGCCGCCTTCTGTATCTGCGGATGCAGAAAGAGCATCTCCAGCAATGCCCTTGTCCCGCATTTGCGTACGCCGATTATGATGGCCTGGGGGAGATGGCGATTCGTCCGCGGAAAATGTACCTTGGAGGTGGAGAAAAGGAGCGGTGGCGTCGCGCGTACCTGTCATAAATTATCGTAGCAGTGGCAGAACCATATACGCGAAGGGTCTTCGGAGACATTAACGCGATACGGAATTCTAGTCAGAGAGAGAGAGACACGTACCTGGGAGACCAGCTCGACCGTGCGTCCTTCGACGGCGGAGACAGCGTGGAGGCTGTAAACGGCGCTGTCGTAAAGTATGTGGAAGGTAAGGAACAGGGATAGCAAGGCGACCGACAGGAAAGCAACGGCCATCTTCGATCTGGATACGCCGATTACCAGGATGCAATCCGAAATGTCACCCTCGGCCGGCCTCATGACTGAGCGGGACATCCACCTGCGACAAACATCAAGAAACGCCATTGTCTCGCCAGATATATTCAAAGTACAATCGACTTGTACCCCGCTCTCCCCTTTCTCCCCTCTTCTCCATACGCGATTCAAAAAGATATCCTCTAGATTCTCAAATGGCAATCGTGTTATTACCCCGTTGTTTTTCCCTATTTCTTAACACGCAACAGCGCCATTAGTTACGGACAGTGTCTCAAATTTATTCTTTCCTTGTCGAGGCGCGGCAGGAATGATTAAACCCCTTGATCGTCGATTATTACAGTGTACCGTGCACAGCACGGATGTGCACCTACTCTAATCCAACTTGCAAGCCATTACAACTTTAAGTTCAAGCCTGATTTATCGGAATTCTCTCTCTCTCTCTCTCTCTCAATAAATGTGTACAATGCTGGAAAATTTGTGTTTTCTTGTTAAAAAATAGGCCGTTTAAAATTTTTGTGTTAAATATTTAGCACATTTATGTGTTTATTTATCATATTGCTGTTGTATTAATTGAACTGAAATGTTAAATTATTAAAACAACTGAAAAAGTGTAAAAATAATACAATGTGCACATATTTTTAATTTTACACGATAGACATGTTCCGTATTATTAGATTAGTGACAGGATTTGTCTGTTAAAATTTACGGAAAAAAATGTTGATTTTATTCTACGATAGGAGTGAGAGTGACTACAGACCGTCGATAATATTTTTCCAAGTTAATTTTATCGTTAAAAATATGTTGATTTTACACAAAATTTATTTCAAATTACTACGAAATTTGCATTCATTTCGTGTTGAAATATTAATATATTGTATTAGCGTCATCATTTAACATATCCATATTATTATGTTAAATTAACACAAACATTGGTGAGTACCGTTTAGAACATGCGATATATGTTAGATTTAAGCCAAATTTTCCAACATAAGATTAATTAATTATTTTGCCGCACATCAGAATTTGTTTTTCGCCCAAGATTTCCGACTGAAGGAGCTGAAACAATTTAATATCCACCGCAGTGGCTCGTGACTGATAATTACGCGCAGCTGATTGGCATTTACACGAAACGTTACGGTTACCGGCGCAAATTTATCGCGTGACGAACGAACAAAGCAATTGTCAATGTCGCGCTCGCTAATTTCGTTCACCATTGAATGCGGGCTCAAACGTATCGATCGATGTCGGTGGATTTTCCGACGATGGTTTACCGCAAGCCGTACGTTTAAGATTTTCGTGGCTCTCCTCTCTCTCTCTCTCTCTTTCTCCGCGAAGGATAAATCATCAGCCCGCATGCTGTCGCGTAAGCGAAAAATAATGGATCTTTATCAAGACTCGATTAAACTCTTCAACTATACAGGGTGTCCCCAATTTAAATGGCAAGAAGTCCTTTAGAGATTTGCTCGTTTTTGCTCCATTTTAGAGAAAATCATAAAAATTCAATCTCTCATTGTCAGTTGCTCTATTGAGTTGATTGGCACCGAATGAATTTTCTGCTTCAAGGTTCCTTACATATGTAAACACTTGATGTTACCCTTTATGGTGCCAATCAATTCAAGAGAGCAATTAAGAGACCGAATCGTAGATGCAGTACACCAAATATCACTAGAACAATGTCTAGCTGCAATTAATGAGGTCAGTGCTAGATGTAACGCTTGCATTGCTGCAAGAGGGCAACATTTTGAATAATATCTGCATTAAATAGATGATAACATAAATAAAATGTAAATAAATAAGTAAAAAAACGAAAACTTGTTTTGCTTCTTTTTTTATGATCTTCTCCTAAAATGGAGCAAAAACGAGCAAACCTCCGAAAGACTTTCTGTCTTAGCTTTTCGATACCCTACACGCTTCTGAAGATTTGCCATTTAAATTGGGGACACCCTGTATATTCTAAATGATACATTTTAAATTTTAGATATATTTTTACACGTATCCTCTCTTTTCGATGTGTGTACTATCGATAATTATTATCGCGCTCGAGATATATATCTAGATGGATAATAAAAGGAGCGAGAATAGATGTTTTCTCGCACGTTCATCAACTTGCTTCAAATTGCATTTGTCACCTTAACTGAAACGTTTACAGCATTAGCGCAACAGGCATGTAAATTACATGTTCCCGAGCGAATATAGATCTCGTGGTAAAAGTTATACACGGAGGATGAAGCGCGAAGGAACGAATTGGAATTCACAAGTGACGAAACTAGTCGCAGTCGCGAGCTTTTAAACTCCGAATAACTAACGAACTTGCGAAACGAGAAGACGTGGAAGGACGAAGGAGGGGGGGGGGGACGGAAGAACGGAGGATCGATCCGCTATAAATGATGCAGAAAGGTCGGTACCCCTGAGACAGAGAGAGCAATCTAAACTAGATGCGGTTGCATTCCGTATTCCGACGTAATGGCTCCTCTAACGTTTATCGCCGATACGATTTAATCCATCGCCTTACATCATTGTTGGTTCCTTATTGATTTGTCAGAAAGAGATTGAGAAAGAGAGAGAGAAAGAGGATAATAAAAAAAAAAAAAACTATATATTTCTCGTGCCAACGCTCGATCTTAATTGCAACACGAGCTGCAATTAGCGAAACTGTCGTGTCGTTGGTAACAAAATCGCTTCTCCCTCATCCCTCTTCCTCTCTTTTCCGCTCGAGAATCTTGAAAAACCGCTCACGTTCGCGAGAGATTGCGGAGATATTTATATGCAGGAGTGTGTACGCTTTTCCGTACAATTTTCCGTATCCGTAAGTATTATATATACATACGTAGATACTTGATGCCGCGAACGACAAGTTTTCTACGCCGTATACGTATCCGCGGACGTTTTAATATTGTACCTCTATTTGGAGAACGCTCGAAATAACACTCGCGTTATAGTCGCGGACTCCCCTCGGACCTACTGCACGACGGGAGCCCTATTTGATGCCCGAGTTTTCTGGGGCTAAAATTTCCTTTGTGCCGTGACGCGGCGCGGCAGGCCGAGGTGTTTCCGTGGGAAATACGCGGCCCGTGTTATCCGGACAAATTGCAATTTCCAGAGTTGCCTTCCGCGTCGTTGCACCCCCTGCCGGGGCCCCGTCGTTCTCCAAACTATCGAATACGACCGCGCTATTTACTCATTATCGCCGTAGCGTTTCCACGTATAATTATACGGTCGAGTAAGTTTACAACGCGTTAATATAATCCCATAGACAATAGACACCAGAGATCGATTTCACTTTGTTCGGGCATGGAATCTGACGCTCCCGAGACGCTTACGAGAAAGAAAGAGCAATATAAAAATTTAAAAAAAAAAAAAAAAGAAAGAAACAAGGAACGAACAATCCTCCGTTCCATTAAAATTAAATATTATCTTATCTGATTGAATAGAAGGACGCGAAGGGAGAGCGGCAATTTTCTCGTCGGGAGAGATCACAAGCGCGAAAACTTCAATCAGCTGATTATGCATCCGATGCTCGATGTAATCGAATCGTGCGAAATCGGAGGAAGGAATATAGCAAAATATATTTCGCACATGTAGCTTTTAATGACGATCTTTAATACTTACAAGACATCTATGGGAGATCGAGGAGACCACTCTTGACGAGGCCGCGCCTTGTTGGGCATCTGCCTTCCTTTATACGTTCACATTTTCGGAGTTTCTGAAACAATGCAGAGGACGAATCGTTAGGGAAAACGCTTATATTTATCTTATTCGCGCGAACAATATAATCAATCATATACTGTAATTAAATATTTTAATATAATAATGATATGATGATAATGAACTCGCTATATTAAAATATATAAAGAATGAATTAAAGATCGACACGAGCAATAAAGGTTGCTTTGAATATTTAAATTATTTAATGAACAATAAAAACATAGGATATTTCAGACACAAATGACTTAAAACTTTTCACCTTTTTATTGTTCATTAAATAAGGAAAATATTCAAAACTTTCATTGTTCGCGTTGGCCTTTAATTCATCAATTATAAATATTTTATAAATCGGCGTTATTATTTTACGATACGCGGGTAATAAATAATGAAATAATTACGCTAATTTTACGATAATTTTAAACCTTACAGGATACTCGATAAATAATGATCACGTCTATAGCGACGTTGAGGGACAAACGTTAGAACGTGTTATCAAACGCTTTTCAAGAGATTCTCTCGCGGCGACCCAGTTGCAGAGCTCGTAACTTGAATAAAGCGAGTAAGTAGGATCACTCGGCGGGGAATAGCAACTTTTCTCATTCGAAACTCTCCGTTCGTAGATAGTATTGTTAAAAGCTCCGTGCGTATGGATGCATTTCGGATGTACCCTATTTCTTCGAATCGCTCATCTCTCAAGCTCCCGGTCCTCGACGAAACGCGAGGCACACACCATATTTATATGTTGTTACGCTCGTCAATATTTAGGATAGATAGGGACTATAAACGTTTCCTCGAGAAACGATATCGATTTATTATGCCTCTATATGTCCTCCGTATCCATTATATTTACGTCTCTCTGTCTCTCTTTCTCCTTATCCTTTTCATAAATAAGCAGAAATTTCATTTCTACGAAACGATTATTTTTATCTACGTATACTATATGTATACAGACTTTTGTTCACCGGTGCATTCTTCGGAAAACCAGACGCGACGATGCACAACGGTGTATAAACACGCATATCCATTCATCTACGACCTTACGACACGTGTACCATTACGCTCTCGTTGATATATCGCGACGTTCCATCTGAGAACGTGGGACAACGATCTATGCATTACCACATTATATCTGTCCCCGTTGCGCGATGCATCGTATATATATATAATATATCCCAAAGAGGCTCTCCTTGATATAATCATAGAGAAAGTGACGTAATTGAGAGCCGGTGCGATAAGTAGGGCCCGATAAGAATTTTATCATTAATCAAAAGATATGTTAATCGTCACGAATACAATAGCGTACGTATTTCTAAAGTAATAATCGACGTGTAAAAAATAAGAGAAGTAAAATGAGAATGCGAAAAAATTGAGGTCGATTTTCGATATCGCTGGCCTTGAATACTGTCAACGAAAGAATGTTGTGTAGTACACCGATCGAAGTGCGCTTCGACATTGGAATTGCTCGGGGGCTGTCGATTCGTTTCCACGTTTGTTCTAAATGCGCCTGCCTATTTTCATCTACGCCAGTCTGGCGACCGTCTGACCGTTGCACGAAATAACAAGGACGCGGGTCGCGTCGCGACCTGAGTCACGCTGACAAATGAATCGATATATCGAATGCGCGCGTAACTCATGGCATTCTTTCGCTTACGTAACCGGCGATGGAATTAGCGACGGATGTGGAATTATATTATATTTATCGAGAGAGGAAGAGAGTGGGCTCACCGCGCTATCCGGATATTCTGCTGTCTACTTTTCTTGGGTCTAGACGGAAAATTATTTTTTTTCATAAGCAAGTACTGTCGGAAGTGGATAAGATAATCTTATGCATGAAAAGGACGAATTAGGGTAAAGAGGATATTAAAAGTTGAAAATGCAAACGTCGCGTTTCTCTTTAAGAGGATGGAAAATAGGACTGAAAGATGATAATTCTTGCAGCCACAAGGCCTTTATCCTCGTCTTTTGTTGTTAGAATTGACTTTTAAAATTAATTGAATAATATGAAATTATTTTAGAAAACGCGATATAAACATGTGTCGCGTTAAATATCGATCGGTGATCAATTTTCTTTCCAGTTTTGCTTTCGCCTCGCATCGAATAGGAAGAAACGAAAGGCTGTTATATTCTTAAGAATGCTGTAATCTTAACCAATTACCATTTTCTCCTAACTAACTTTGATGAGGCTTGGAGAAAAAAATGCTAATTCCATCAAATTGCATGATTCCCGAACGACGCCTATAAGAATCGTTCGAGGGTTACCGCTACTTTAACGATCGCTTTGCAAACTTGCCGGTCGATGTGTCTGAAGCACGCGAAAACGCTAAAAGTTCGCCCGCCGTGCCCGAATAGCGAATAGCGGGACTGCAATCGATACTTTCCTAGAAACTTCCAAGTGCATCGTGAATTTTGATATATCGGTTAAAAGCATCGAGAGGAAATATTTTTCCATCGACCGTAGACGAAGGTATATAAATATAAAAAATAATCCTCTATCTCTCGAATATCTAATACACCTGTTAGAAAATTTGGCTTAAATTTAATATATATCACATATCCCAAATGATCCACACAAATTTTTGTGTTCATTTAACATAATATGGATATGTTAAACGGTGACACTAATATTATGCTAATATTTCAACACCGAATGAATGCAAAAGCTTTATAGTAATTTGAAAGAAATTTTGTACAAAATCAAGATACTTTTAATGATAAAATTAATTTGGAAAAATATTATCGACGATCGATAGTCACTCTCACTCCTATTGTAGAATAAAATCAACATTTTTGTCAACAAGTTTTAACAGATAAATCCTGTCGCTAATAATACGGAACATATCTATTGTGTGAAATTAAAAATATGTGCGCTTTATGTTATTTTTACACTTTATCAATTATTTTAATAATTTTATCTTTATTACATGAGTATGTTAAATATTTGAAAATTTTTAATCGATATATTTTTTTTTAACGAGAAAACACACAAGTTTTCCAACAGAGTGTATAGATTCTTTAGAATCGCGCGACGAATATTTCCGAAATTCAAGTCGGGGAACATCATCTCATCCGCGATGAGGGATATTTGTGGTCCTGAAACGGGCACAGAATCGACAAAGGATTAGCGATTACTTTGGATTGTTCTCTGAAATTGAACGTAGCCAGAGATAAGACAGCTCGGAATAAGTTTGACGTAGTTAAGCCGCTTGTTTAAATAATGGCACGCGGCACTCGAAGATTCGTGCCCGAACTTATTCTCTCCCTTATCGAAGGGTCCAATGATTCGCTGGACCGATGAAAAGTCGGTATCGCCGAGATAAGGCGCACATTTGTCAGCGAAGGGTCGCGCGTTCCTACTATAGATAAACTTGTTATCTCTCCTACGTAAGCTCCTCGTAAACGCAAGTACGAAATTAAGCGCGAAAATGCGTTTCCCAAGGCAAATAAAAGAGAAGGATGAGAGGTCCTTTACAAAGGATTCGATTACCTTAACTGATTTTCGTTTCGAAGCTAACGAGAAACTTTTTAAGTTCAGCACGATTTCTAGAATCAGCAATACTACTCTCTACTACAGTTCTCTCTCTCTGCCCTCTCCCTCCCCCCCCCCCCCACCCCCATTCTCTGCTTCTTTTATCAAGGACACTTGACATAGTTTCCGATTTCATCGAGTGTTCTTCATCGACACATTTCTGCCGTATAGCTCTAGGGACGGAGAGGTCGAATGTTCGTTATAGTTTTGACATATAAAGTAAACCTTGAACTTGTTCAATTCCTTTCCCAACATTGGAATTCTATAGATGTCACACGTTTACCCTCCTCACTCGTTTATTCGGCCAAACTTCGCGAGAGTATTCGGCCGAATCGACAAATATAAACACGCAAAGGTAAGGTAAAAATTTTTATACATTTTTCTCCGCGGCTTATCTGGCAGTGGTAAAAATTCTTAATTTACATATTCGCGGTTAAAGTATAACGGGGAAAAAAAAAAAAATCATACTTGCGGGGGCGCATAGTCCCCTTACCGGCACGAATTTGAAGGTAGCGTGAACGGAGCTTCTCGGCCACAATTCGCATAATCGATGCCGCAAATCCGATTATGGTAATTTGCAGGCTTAGATACAGCTTGCGCGCTTCAAAACTTTGGAAAGCGACCGTTGTTGCAACTAGAACACCTCGGTCTTTTCAAGGACGGGGACGCGCGCGTTCCCCGTTATCTCGGTGCATCCTTTGACCTTTCCCACCTTGTATATCTGTATAGTCATTGGATTATTTCATATGTCCGACCGCATATATAAATAACGTATAAATAACGCCAATGCTAAAAGGATCGGGAAGAAATTTTTTCCCCGAACGTGGCTAAGATCGTTACGGCGTTTTGTTATTTATTCCGTACACATATCCGGGTACGTAATAATTTATTTTACGTTAAGTGAAAAAATGATATTCCACATAGTTTCGCGTACGTTGATACCAGATAATTGTGGCGTCTGATCAATACACTTCCGTGATAGGATCTCTCGACATTTCGCCGCAAATTACATAATTATTCATAACACGAACCAAGTGTTGAAGCATCCATTATATGCTTGACTTGAAAACCGATAGTATTATCAATCATATCGTAAAAATTTTTTCAAGATACGATCTCTCTTTCGATAATTATCGACATCAGTCCAGCATATATGTCTTCTAAAATTTTAAATGGTGCATTTTTAATCAATTCAAATTCGCTTCTCCATCTTTACACGAGGTGAATTTATTTAATACTTTAATTGTGTGTGTGTTTTTTTTTTGTTCTCGTCTCATTGAATTTTTTGATAATCGATAAAGTTTTCCGATGGAAAAATAAAAATTAAAGAATTCTCGTTTTTCATTCCGACGACGCAAAGGTCTGAAATAAGATGCGCGAAGAAAAGAAATCGGTTACGCGTACTAATAATCCGACTACATGGCAACACTTGTGTTTGTACGTAAAAACAGAGCGATTAATAATCTTCAGAGAAAAGACGCTAATTGTCACCGATAAAATGAAGATATATATGAATGAGAATCGCACTCGAGAATTCTTCACTGAATAATGTAAGCGGAGAGACGTCTTTCGTAATCGATCTCGTCGGAGAGATGAGATTATTCCAATCTCCTATTCTAAATTGCCCGAGAATTGGCTTTACCTTTTCGTCGAGCGTAGGAGGTCAGGTCAGGGAATTGAGTGTCGGCCGCAGACCTCTTCGTGACGTATTCATTAATCGCATTGCGTAGGAGAATCGTGTCGTATACGCGAGTGGAGTATCGTAGGCGTATACGAACGATCGCAGAGAGAGGGGGAGGGAGGAGGATGGAAGAGGGTAGTAAGCGTAAGCGTAGTAACAGTAGTGGAGAGGGGCCTGGTAGTAGCGGGAAGGGGGCGCGGATATCTACTCTGCCTTCTGTCCTGGCTTATTGCCGTCAGACTGATAGAAAGAGAGAGACGGAGAAATAGAAAGGAAAAGAGAGAGAGAGAGAGAGAGAGAGAGAGAGAGAGAGAGAGAGAGAGAGAGAGAGAGAGAGAGAGAGAGAGAGAGAGAGGGATAGAAGGTGAGATAGAACGCGTGCGCGCACTCACCACCGAGTACAGCCACTGAGTCAAGGTCTCTCTGACTGGCGATCGACCTGACCTCGCTTTTATCCTTAAAACGAGTGACGGACGACGAGACATCGATCGGAGACACGCAAATGCGTGGTAATCGTGTCGGACAAGCTGCTTGACATTTTTACAAACAGCTTACACAGCTTGTATCGCGATAGTATCTTCGTTCTTCCTGGGATTAAATCCTCGTCAATTTTCGATATCACGGAATATTCGACTACTTGTACGTAGTTTACCTTAGTATGTACCTTCGTAGAAGGGCCCGTAAGCGGGAATAAACAAATCGTACATCCGCGTCTGTGCCGTGAATGAATGAATGACTTGGCACGTTCATCTCCGCGAGTAGTAAAAGTCCCGTATTGATCAGACGCGCGCGTGGCGTCGCCCACGCGAGGATAAACGTGGGTGACACAAATTAGCCCGAATACTTGTGTAAATAAGTGATGTTCCGATTGTCGAAGAACGAGCTGCGAAGTGGTTTGAATTGATGTTCTTTTTGCTCTATGAGGAATTCTTTCCTCTCCTCGAATTCTTCCCTTTCCTCAAGTTTTTTTCATTTCGTTAGTTGAACTAACCAAGGCTATTCGCTGATGAGATCTGCCTCGGATCCTATTATTCGCTCGCCACAGACGATATTTGATTAATAGCGTGCGTTTCGCTCGCTCGAGAATTTGTACAGCGCGATAGAACGTTCTTTATCCCGACGATACTACAACAAGCGACGCAAAATGAAATATACATTGATATCAAATAACGAATTTATCATTTTCGCAGATACGACCGTGCTTCAAACAATGTTCATGAATATTCACGGGAAAGAAAAAAAGGAACATGTGTGCGCTGCTCAACTACTCGTTCGTTTGATTCGTTTATTCGCGTCATTTATATCCCCTCGCTTTAATTAATTTCTCATAATTTTCGAAAAAACGGAAACGAACAACGTAAACGGAAGTAAATATTCATTGTGGATTAAAAGCGAATAAAATCGCGGATATAAAACGACGAGGTCCGCTTTCAGTAAATTCATTCGTCTGTCCCGACGCGTGTTTACGGATATCGTTAAAGAACACACACAATCGGGTCAAAAGTTCATTCGTGTCTCTCCGATGATGTGGGTGTAGCCTTTATAATACGCGACGAGACGTAACCAAATGATGCCACGATCTCCGTGAAACTCGATATTAACAGGCCGGGATAAGTCGGGACGTGTCGTGAAGAAAACGCGAACTTATTTCAACTACTAATAACTATCCATTTTACACCGAGCTCGCGCTCGGTAACCGAAGAGCTTTTATTATTTTCGAAATTTAATGCACGACAAGTTAGGTCGTGGTGCATAATTCGCGGCGCCGATGCATTATAGCGCGATAAAACCTTAATATATAAGCCGCATGCCTTCCTCTCGTTGGCGAGCTCGTGAGCGAACAGTTCGCGTTTTCCGTTCACACGTGACATTTAGAGTTGCAACATTCAAAACAAAACAATAAATTCGTAAAAATATTGTATTGATATCGAAAATTGTCGAAAACTTAAATCTTGTCTTGGTCTTGAGTGAATCTTGATAGTAAAAATCTCATCTTGTATTATCTTGTCTCGATTTTATCAACAATTTTTGTCTTTTATTAAACAATTGTTTGAAATAATATTTAATAATATATAATCTTTATAATAATTATTATAATATCTTTATAATAATTTAAGATTAATTATTATTCAACAAAAATTTAATAGGCAATAAAGAACCAGCGCAGTAAATAGGACGCGTACAGATAAGATTATTAATTACATTAAATTAGATATAATCCATACAAAGCGCAAAAAGGCGTACGTTTTAGAGAAGAAGAGTAGAATATGTATCGAGCAATCAAAAAGTTAAGAATGTATGAGTAGTCAGTATCACTAAAATTTGCTTCGAGATCCATAGAACGATCACGTGCAGCTCCGCTCTCTCAATGCACAATCCCGAAATAAATCCCAACATTTTTTTAATAATTATTATTATTTATGTTATGTTATTCGTTTATTTCCCAAAACACTACACACGCAAAAAATCTTGTCTTGATTTTGTCTCGAATTTTCAGACAAGACAAAATAATTTCAAGTCTTGATGTCTCGTGCAAGTGACATCCGTATCTCTCGCACATCTTTTTTTCCTCTCTTTTTCTCTCCGGTCTGTTAACTCGGTCTACAGAGTACAGATGTTTGTAATCGAATGCCACGAAACCCGAAATCTAATTGGAAGAAGGATCAAACCTTACATCGTCGACTCCGTTTCGCGAGAAACGAACTTTATCGCTTCCTCCGAGAAGTCAGTAAGACGGCATCATTAGTTTTATTATCGCGTTTTACGGCAAATGCGAGCTGAAGCTGCGTAAATTATCCAGCATACCATTTTACAGCTCGAAGAATTGCGCTCAACCGTAAAAAGAAGAAAAAAAAATTTACGATGTTTTATTCGCACGCAGGTGGATTATCTGGCCATCGTTAAATTTTAAAAGCGCCAGAAAGCATTTACGACATCCGTAAACATTATGAGCGATAGTAATCCTTTATTTGCGATTTCCAGCATCAATGGTGTGAAAATGATTTTCAAGCTCATTTAAAAGCGTGGAAGAAATGTTTTTTTACATTCCTTCCTCAAATAAGCAACATATCTGGAGCTTATATAGGGTGAAAAGAACTTTGCGGTTTGAAGCTCGTACGTGACCGAGTCGACTAAATGTCACAATGTGATTGTCCAACTTTTGTTACGCTCGCGCTCTCGTGCGAATAATGTCGTTTCACGTGGATGCCACTCGACTGGACCCTGGCTGCAAATATAGTCCCGTTCCCGACAGCATCCGCATTCGGATTTATTTTACCGTCAGTTTCGCACACGGAAAGATAACGCAACCGAGGAAAAAGGGAAAACGAGAAAATAGAAAAAGTTCGATGCGAGGGAAAAAGTTCTAGTCTCGAAAAGATCCATTTTAAATTCTTTTCAGAAGGGGCTTCTTGCGAAATGGGACATCGTAGGATGCTCCCAAAATATAGTATGTTTCACTCCGATGCTAGTTTTTTAAAACTAGTGTAATTATAATAGAACACAAATTTTTCAATTAGTGTAATTATATAATAGAATACACCTTGAAAAAGTTTAATCAAATTTAGGATATCATTTAAGGAACGCCCTACATACGCGCTATCAATTTCCAAGAGGCGCGTAACTAAAATTCTTTCAAACTTTTTTTGCGAAGATATCCGGAATATTTTTAAAAAAACATAATTAAGTTAAAATAATTTGGAAATGCGAGACCCGGATATATTTTTAGACGCTTTGCGGAATGTAATACAAGTTTATCGAAAATTCATAAAAATAACGATAACGCGTATAAAAATACACATTTTACTAGACGCCGAGAATGAGCGTAAACACGATTATCGCGTCATTATCACTGGCTTGATATTATCCGCGTACAGTGGGGGACGTGAATTAAGTTAATTACCGGAGAGTGCTTTCTCGTAGAGGTCCGCCGCCTCCCGCAGACCTTTTGCGCCGGTAAAAATGCGCGAAAGTAAGGCCGCTTTAAAAGTGAGTTAATACTTTAACAATCGCGGAAAGTTTTGTACAGATTCGAAAGATGGGAAAGGGGAAAAGAGGGGGGGGGGGACTTGGAAGTCGGATACCCCGTATACTCCACGTAGTTGCGCTTTAATCTATTCAGCCACCAGGCTCAACTTCTCTCGGACATTTTGCAACTTACTCGTTAATGTTGTTCCGCGGAAATCTACTCCTTGCGAGAATGGCTCGCAGACAGGACGCGTAATGGAAATAATCCATTCACTTAATTCGTTGCGAGAATGATTAGTTAATTATTAAAACCGTCTTAAATGTGGATCTAAAAAGTGGATTATATACACATTGGAAAATTTGTTTTCTTGTTAAAAAATATGCCGGTTAAAATTTTTGTGCTAAATATTTAACACAATTCATGTATTAATTACATATTACTGTTGTATTAATGGAACTCAAATGTTAAACAATATTAAAACAACCGGAAAAAAAGTGTAAAAATAATACAATGTGCGTATATTTTGAATTTTACACAATAGACATGTTTCGTATTATTAAATTAGTGACAGAATTTGTCTGTTAAAATTTACGGAAAAAAATGTTGATTTTATTCTACAATAAGAGTGAGAGTGATTACAGACCGTCGATAAAATTTTTCCAAGTTAATTTTATCGTTAAAAATATGTTGATTTTACACAAAATTTATTTCATATCCATATTAATATATTAAATTAACACAAAAATTTGTATGGACCATTTGAAAGATGCGATATACGTTAGATTTTAGCCAAATTTTCCAACTGTATAATAACCTCCTCATCGTATCATATTTTCTCCTATTACATAATGCTTTATCCTGTAAAACATTATGTTTTAACATTCCGATGCGAGGAGGTCACGTATCGAGATCGATAGATAGCAAAGGATGATAAAAGCGTGAGAGGATATCTCGTCGCAAGGGAAAACAGGATATGCAGTTAGAAGATCGCGTGGGTGGGTATCGGGAAAAAGGGAATAACAACATGATCGACGATTACAGGGTCAATCCGATAGGTCAACGAAAACCACCCACGAATCACTCTGACAACCGATTCAAACGATCGCCTTTATCGGAGCGATTATCCGAAAGAAAGACAGCGATATTTCCGAAACACGCGTATACCGTGATCCTTGCCCGAGTTATGTGTTAACTTTATTGCGTCGACACTCGCGATTTCACGCATCATATTTTTTTTTTATCGTGACGCAACGGCACGTGCTTCCCACACCTACACTGCATTTTAGCATCGACGAGAGATGTAGATGTTAAATTTATCACATCTACGCACGATTAATGATAACGTTACGGTGCTTAAAAAACACCGTACCGTAAACACAGATATTTTTCCATATGTGGAGAAACACGACGGAAAATTTCTTTTGAAAATTCCTTTACGGGAATGTAGCGTGAGGAGCAACACGCAAAATGTTTTCACGTGCCATTTGTCTCTTAAAAGGAATATATTAATGCTTTTCTTATTTCAGAAAATATTCCGCGCGCTTTTCCGCAGTCCTCTTATTTTTACGTTCAGGGAGACTCGAGTTCGCGCTACTAAAATATTCATGAAGCGACTCTCTCCCTCAAACATCTAACAAAAAAAAAAAAAAAAAAGAGGAAGAAGCAGTAATGCTGTCTCGTATTTAGCAATTGCTCGTCCACTGTGACAAATTAAATAAACGTGAGCGTGAGATTCTGCCAAAGTAAAACGGAAAAAGCTGTTGGCGCTTTATTTAAATAACAATTTCATTACGAGCGCGTACACATACACACAATCGCACAATTTCATCGCGCTACACACATTACCATTTTATCTATATATTATTATCTAATGCAAATGAAAGACCTTTGTCCTTTGCGGATAACGATCGAGGATACGCGTACAAATGCAACAATCCGAAATTAGATCAGGTAACATACGCTTTCCGCCCTTATTGTACTTTACGTTCTCCGCTTCCGATAAGGAGATAGACTGAACTGTTCGATATCGTATCACGGAGTCTCCTTTATCCTCGAAAATGCCGATGTATACGTTAGAGGAACGTCCGGAATTCCCCCGGAAACTATTCCCGAGCGAACCTATTTCTCTTACGCTTCTCGGTTAAAATATCCCATACCTCACATTGTCGTGAATTTTCCAACTACGGTGACAACTCTCTCGCGAAAAAATTATGATCGTTTATCGCTTAAAAAAGGAACTCACTGTTCACAGTCGAGTGAATAAACACGAAGGTTTAATTCAATTTTAATTACGGATAAAAAATTTATTACCCCATAATTCCGAGCTTTTACGAAAGCTGAGTCTTTATGGCTCGTGTAAAATCGTCTTAAATAAATAGCGAGAGAAAAACTCGGACCGATGGTCGACGTCTCTACAATATATAAATTTTCACACCCAAGATAAAAACGCTTGCGAAACGATCTCACATTTTGTACGTGCGATTCCTTTTTTCACTCGATAATTATCGCGTTAAATGAAAACATCGCGTCGACGGAAGTATCATGACGAAAAATTTTGCGTCGAATCGATACGTTGCATCGTAACTCGTCTTTCACATGTTGAAGGTTCTCTGAATTATTCCCGAATACACGTACCGTGAATTCGCGCATATGTGTATATATGGTATGTGCGGAGACGTACATACATTTTATCCGTTCATTCCTGTTTTTCCAATCGGATTCCGAATCCGAGAGCGCGCAACAGGGTAATCGCAACGTTTGTCAAGCGTTTGTTTATTATGAAACAGCGAGTAGTTATTACCGTTGACACAGGATTCCTCGACACGTAACTAATTCAATTCACGGTATTTGTTTCTACGAGATTAATATTTAACATACCATATGAATATTAAGAGATAAATTTAAAAAAAAAAAAAATCTAATCGTATTGCACTTACTTTTTTGCGTCGCTTCTAGCTCGAAAAATCCTCGGGGATCTATCAGGGATGGGAGTTCAAAATCCATACATGACGACGTCGAAAATGCGAAACTCTGCAATAATGAAAATTTACAGCATTATTAAATTTGCGCATTTGTTGATCAAATTAGAATAGCTAATGTTCAGCAAATATGTATGAATAATTCGACAGCGCACAAACGTACGAAAAATCTATAGAGAATGTAAATTAATTATCGTCATTCATACGTAACGAAACTAATCGATAACGACGCGCGCTTAATCAGCGCGCGCATAGTTTGTCGATCATCGAGTCCTCGGAATCAGATGAAGCTGGATAGGCAACAGTTTCAATTTCCTGCGATCGTCGGAATAGTCAGCTCTAGGATTCTGGTATCGTACGCGAAAACGGAACTAAAGATAAGTGAAATTCGATGATCGAGAGTCTTCACTATCGCGGGAATATTGTACGAAATGTTAATCGACTCTGTAGTTATTATATCAAAACCGGTATATAATTTAGAATTAACGAAACCAAATATAATAATGTATCGATATTTATTCAATTTGGATCATCACTACTCACGTTTTTCAAGATACGAGATAAGCGTCGATCCTTTTCATCGTGTCACTGTTTGATCATTGAGAATACTCGAGCCAAAGTAATCGATCCATCGATTACTTTGCCTCGAGAAAATGTAAAAGGAAACATGTTTATCCGTAATGCATAGATAACATAGCGGAAAAAAAACATTGCTTTTTTGTTCGTGTTTTCACGTCAAAGAGGAGAAATTCGCAATGTTATGACATCGTCCCGAGGAGCCTTTAAGAGCGGAGTCAGATGGAAATGGTACAAACACTACGCAACGCGTACTTCTTGTCTGCCGGCTGTCTAATTGTAAGATGAATCTCGTGAGAAGAATATTTTCTTGGTTTGTTAGTTAAATCGAATTTTCGAGAACGCACGAATTTAAAGAAAAGATCATCGGTTTCTCGATATATTTTTAACATGTATAAATCGCGAGAAGAAACTCTTTACATTAAGTTAAAATAAGAAAATAAAAAAATTCAATTCAATTCAATTGAAATATTCGGCGAAAATCGACGTCGTGAGATGATATTTACATATCTGTAATCTCGTTACGTGTATATGCATCGCCGCCGTTCTTTCACACTTCGGTACGAATCGCAAAGTTGCGAATTTTTCTGGATTACAGGTCGCCGAGCTAACCAAGATAGGTACTAACAATAAGGAAAATAACGAGGTCAGCGAGGTCGAGAAGGTGACGGAGAATGACAAGGCATCTGCGGACGTGAAACGCGATATGAAGTAAATCAAGAGGCCAGTCGAGGGGAAGATAAAAAGACAAAAAAAAAAAAAGAAAAAGAAAAGGAGAACGGAGATGGAGAAGTAGAAGACAAAGAGGAGGGCGTATAATGAAAGAAGAGAGAAAGATATGTAATTAAGGGAAGCATTAGACACGGTGTCATCGTCGATTTTCGGCAAACTCAGCAAATTTGCTCTCATATTGAGTGGTTGATCGCAACAATGTCGCGATCATGCTCAATCCGTGTTACTGGATCCTCTCTCTTCCAACTTATAACTAAAAAATTATCACCTCACCGAAATTGTGGTAGGCTGACACAAATTAAATGCGAACGCAATTCTTTACTTGTCTTGACTCTTCGCAATTTTGATAGTCTACCTGTCACCAAATGCTATTAGATGGTTTGAATAATAACTATATATTCGTCCTGTGGGCTCGATGGGGTAATTCTACTGGCTATTCAGATTCTTATTTCGATCGTTCGTTCATCAAAATTCCCAAGACGAATTTATTGTTTTATCCAAACCACCTACTAACTGGTATTTATATTGAGTTCTTCTCAAATCGAAATGTGTAATTATGGTGTCTTTACAGGAGCGCGAGGCTATCGAGCAAAATTAAGCGATTTATGCGTAACAAGTATTATGCAATTAATATTGCATAATAATTATACATAGCATGTATTGAAAGTTATGGGATGAGAAACATTTTATTATTAATGATAATGCGCAGAGGTTGTTACAACTTTAGACTTGGGTATAGATAAGAAAAAGCATCGAACGATCAACTTGCGAATTATAAGGGCACAATTCTCGGTTCATTTTAACCAACTATATATACATAAATAATAAATATCGAAATATTTTGTATCATTTTGATATTTGATTGTAGATATTTTATTTTTTTAACTTTGCTTTTTGCCGATCTTTAACTTTTCAAATTCACGAACTTTTCACTCTTACAAGTATATAGAAGGTAAGATACATTGTATATATTGTATGTTTATATATTCGACTGTACAAGGTGAGTGTTGGATCGAGACTGATATAATACTCGTCCGGCTCAAGCCAAACATAAACATACTTTTATGTAATTCCGAACTTTTTTTTTTTTTTTTTTTTTATTCGACGTTCGCGTGAATAATCGAGAATTTAGATCTTAGAATCAAGCGAAAAAGAATATGTGTGGGAAAAATCGGAAGGGAAAAAGATCATCTCGTCTCGTCCGAAAGCGCGCGCCAGCGAGCGAAGACGTTCTTACAATTTCCCAGTCGTTCCCCCGTTCGCGGTTTCGAGTCACGGCACGAGGAAAAACATTTTCCGAGCAAATTGGAACGGGGATAGAGCTTGGCGTCGGCGAGATGAGGGAATAGCGGCAAGTCTAGCGAAAAGCTGCCGAGAATTTTTCTGCTCGAAATGAGCTCTCGGTACAGTGGCTACGAGTTAGTGTCATTGTCTCGCAAATTTTTATCCTTTATCCTTTTATCGAAATATTAATTTGAAATATAAATTTTATTTTATCCCTTATAAATAAATAAAATTTTTCCGTCGCCCACGTATTTCGACGAATTTTCCTGTTATTCACATACGATTATGCTTATCGTTCAATTTCGTAAAGTGCAACAAACAGTATATTTAATGTCATCTTCGATGCGTGATATTGGCTCGCAAAATTAGCATAAACGTTGCAATTGGCTCGTAACTCATCCAAGGATGACGCTCTTCCGATTCTCCGTTATCCTTGGATTCTGTGATTAATTAATAAAGCCACGATTAATGTATAATCGGCCAACTAGACCAATTCAAAATTAATGACTTCAATCATTTATCACACGCGAATTAATTGCCGCGTCACGGATACGCCGATAAAATTGTTATCTGTATCAAAACATGAAATGCGGATAGCCGTGGGAATTAATATTTTCCCGCGGATAAGATTATCAGCTCGCTCTCTCTCTCTCTCTCTCCTCTCTCATGTTTATTGTACGTATTCAGACAGAAAACAAAGTCTAAACAAAGTTGGAGTTTTATATAGCAAATAATCATACTACGTATGTCCGAGCAGCTAGGCTAACATCGTTAGTTTGCGTGATATTTACCGAAACTCGTAACATATGCTTTTCTACGGATGCGTCCGAAGAATATAAGAAAATATGAAAAATACATTTTTCTTTGTATTCATAGAACGAGGAACGATGGCTCTCGGAATACGTTGTAATATGATGCTGTTACAAACATATTTGTGACAGCTTGAAGAAAGGAAAAAATGTTGGACAAATTTAACTCGCACAAAGACAATTTTCACCGTACATGAGAAGAAAATTCTCGGGCTTTTATGTTACAAGTACGTGTAATACGCTCGTAGAAAATGCCGCGAGCCCCTTCGGCGATTCATAGTCCCGTCGAATGACGTTAAAGCGCCCGGTTGGCGTGAAAATAATAGCGAAATACTTAGCTGGCGTGCGGGCATTATTACAGAAACGCGCGTTATTTATAACCTGTTGAAAAACTTTCTTTCGCGGATTGACCGATAAATAATGAACGTCGATCGCATCGCGCGCATAATCGCGTAATTATTGCATGTTTCCAACTGCATGGACACCTATAATAAGACATCTGATCGCGTAACACGCGACTCTTTACCAAACAGCTGAGTCACACTTACACACTTTTTTGCCGGCGATCATATGATTTTCTGTATCTGAAGCAAGCACGCGACGCGTTAGACTGTTGCTCGAGATTTTTTTTTCTTCTCTCTCTCTCGACATTCTCCGGTGTTTCTGTGTGCGAAATGCCCTACATAAAAGAAGGCACGTCAATTTTTTTTTTTTTTTTTTTTTTTTCGACGGCTGTTTGTGTAGTAACCCTCGTCGAATTTACACATGTGTCGGGCGCACGAGCGTGCTCGATCATTCGAGGGGGTAAAAAGAAATGGAAAAAGAAGGAATGCGATATATGTATATATGAAAGAACTAAGAATTGGATCTCGAATATCCGCGAACAGACGGACAGAAATATAGATGGGACAGAAGCAACCGCTTCTGTGTTCACTTCCAACTTCCGCGTTATCACGACGAGGGAGTTTCTTGAAGAAAGCCGCGGGCAGTTTTCCCTCATCCGACACACGAGAAATATCACGTCATATTTTACCTACAAATCCCACTCGTACCCTGATGTTTCACCGTATAATATCGGGACTTTTTCCCCTCCTTTCTACGTAGCAATGATTTCTGCCCGTTCGCACACATAGGCACGTGCGTAGCCCCCGGCGATTTTCTATCTCTCTCTCTCTCTCTCTCCTTTATGTATTTCCTATTCTTCCCGAGTCGATTCTACGATCTATGGTAATATCGAGTTTAATGGATTTAGATAAGAAGGAACTGCAACTCGCTGCTTGTGTTTCCCATTCGCGTTGTACGCCTGCCTTAAACACACAGTCGCGTTTCACCGCAAACAAACGTTTGCGCTCTTTATTCCACAGTTACGCAGTTTCGATGTTTCAGACTTCTTTGAGAATTCTCTAAAGAAAAAAGGGAAAGGAAGGAATAAACGAATCGCGAAGGGTGAAATTTTGCTGATGATCGCACGCGAGACACGATGAAAATCATGATGTTGAAATAAGGCGATTTATTAATTGGATGATAAATATGATGCTGCAATATGTGTGTGTGTATATATTGTATATATATATATATATATATATATATATATATATATACATATATATTCGCATATATAAGTAGATACCCAAGACTATTAAGTATAAAGTCACGCGCAAAAGATAAATCGTGTACACAATGGAAGACAAATTGCACGGCATGTTAGCGTTGAATTATTCGTCATATCTTGAACCTTTACCGTTGGAGCTCGCTGAAAATTATGTATACGCTTGTTGAATATCTACGAAATGGGCAAAGGCTTAATAAGGAGCTGGTTCTGAGGTGCTTCGGGGGCTGCGCATCCCTGCACCATTCTTACTTAACGTAACTCTGCGGTGACGATGTTCGATATATTTATGTAACGAGAATCATCAGAAGTAAAACTCTCTCGTGCGAGATCGAGACAATCAGCTGGGCGAAGAAACGAAAAACGTATCGTCCGAATAAAAAGAGACGATTCGATATATATGACGCGAACGAACAAGTGAGATAAGAGAAACAAAAATTAGAAAGGGCAAAAGAAGCAATTAATGGATGTCAGTAACATAACAGAATATAATCAGATTAAAAAAAAAAAAAAACCACGCGACACATTTAATAAATTAAAAAACTAAAGCGCTACGTATAAATTAACAAAGTCTGCATGTATAAAAGTCACACAATTAGAATTAAAACGTTTGCGCTTTATATATATTTTATACTTTAATTTATAATTTATTATATTTGAATTGTAATTGTGACTTTTCTATAATTCAGATTTTATTAATTTATATGTAGTTCATTAGTTCTTTATTTTATTAAATGCGTCGTATGATTTTGCTTTTTAAATCCGATTATATGTTATTGACATCCGTTAATTGCTCCTTTTGGCTTTTTTAATTTTTGTTTAATATTTCTTCGGAATCTTTCTATTATATTTGAGATAAGGAAAAGATTCGAAAATTGTCTTCGATTTATACAAATTTAAGCGTCTTGCCTCATAAATTCGCTAATTGCGAGCCGCGAATACGTTACTTTGAAACGATTATTAATAATACAATACGATAGAACAAATTCGGAAATTTCGAATACGGGAGCGACCGCTGCAGTCAATTCGGTTTACGCAGGAAAACTTCCAACGTTGAAAGTTCAATATTAAACATCAAAGACAAACTGTGATTTTAATCCGCCATTTCTCGGCGCGTTTAGAGATGGTCAGGTGTTGCGCCATATATACGGGAAATGAGTGCATCGCGTGTAAACGGTATTCGGAAAGTTCCTATGTACCGGAGAGTTTCGTAGAATATCCGACAATTTAGACAGGGAGAAGCTAACGTATCGGATCAGAAGCTTCGACTCTGTAAAATATTTGTGTCGCGACATAAATCTCCATAAATAATTCAGTGCAATGGAAAATGCAAGTAACATTTTGCCGATAAATATTTTTATTCGAGAAACCTTATTTCTATCCACCTATCAGAAATCTATTTACGGTGATTACTTGCATTTTTCAAGAGTACCGCTAGAAAGTAAACCCTCCTAGAAATTGTTATCTTTGTCGAAGCGAAATTAGGTCATTTTCGCTCAATAAATTAGGTCATTTTCGCTCAATGCAGGGTTTCTATTTGTTTCTTGACAAAAATTATGCTAAGCAGTGTATTATCACAGTTCACACGCGAAGCTCGCCAAACGAAAGAAGTCACGACTTTATTGCAATAAAGCAATAAAGATATCGTTGATAAAAGAAAACGAAGCGTAAAATGACGCAATCGATAATAAGTACCGCGTCATAATAAAGGCAATAAACGTATATTACGTAAAAAAGATATCCCAATTGATTATCATTAATAAAAGATTCAACGCGCTTCTCCACGTTATATGTAATTTCACAAGCGCCCTTTGTGACTAGCATGTAACGTTGAACTCGACATTGATTTAAAGCCATTCCTTTGATTATTGCATAAAATCGAAATTATTGACGAATAAACGATGAATTATAACCGCTTATATTCGATATTCGTTCATCATGAATCAAGAAATAGAAAATTATATTTTTATTAATGTCTATAATCCGTTATATATTATTTAGTTTTATTTAACTTTTCACATCTGCTAAATGTTTAAGGACATTAAAATCAAATAGATATTCTGAGCTATAATGCAATTTAGACAAGATACGGAAATGGCTAATTAATGGTGTCTGTCTACAGTGCAATAATGACATTATATGGTACAAAATTACTCTCTATTGGCAAAGCATTTTCTACGCGTTATTTGATTCGAGCCTTTTCCTTTGATCATAACATGAGTACAACCGAAGTGAAATTTCTTTCTCTGGCTAAGCAACCGTTCTACCTTTATCATTAAAATTACGATTCATCATCATTCTACAATATATATGTTGAAAATGTCTGTCATACCGCAAGAGAAAAATCCAGAACTAAAAAAGGCAGGATGGAGAGAGAGAGAGAGAGAGAGAACGCACAGTGCGTTAAAAATTGATTCTGGTAGCTGAATCACGATGTGCTTGCGCGACGTGCGCCGCTTTGCGATTCGCAAGACGCGTCTCAACTTGCGGCTGCTATGCGGAAATTGCTGGTAACGAAGCAAGAAAAGTACTACACTGCGAGAGACGGTATCTTATTATGAGGAAAATAGGACACGCTACACGCAACGCTCGTAAAAGGCTGCTGTATTCTGACTACAAGATAGCTAGAGGCATTTTTCTCAGTTATTCTCGAATTAATCAACGAGAGACTTTTAATATTCTTATCGTAAATGTACCGTTTCGCAGAAATTCGCTACTTTGCGCTAATTTCGCGCCTGTCCTTGGTCTATAGCTCTTAATTCTCTAGATACGTAGGCTGCGCATGTATGAGGCTTCTTAAAAGACACGCAGTAATTGTCAATTTTTAAGTGGTGCTTAAATCGCTAATTTTATTCTCCGCGCTTATCGTTATTTTTAAATCGCTATTTATCATTCTTTCATATTAAGATGATATAAAGGGTTGCGCGTAAAATTTTAAAAAAGTTGGTTTTATGATTCGAGTGTACGATAAACAATAATTTAATTTTATGCGCACCAGTTAAGAATATCGCACACTATTAGGGTCGACTCGACAAAATTTGACTCGAGCCTGTATCTTCCATACAAATATATTTTTCGACCGCATAAAATGAATTTCTCTTCGATAAAACGTTGAAAATTAAGATGAGATCGTGTCAGGACATAAAGTTTTGTACTAAAAAAGGCGGACAAATTTTTCGCGAATTATGTGGCGCGGCATCTCGCAAAGACTTTCTTAAGAAATCGAAGGATTTACCGCGTTTCCGTCCGACCTGGATGTCGTTCACATCGACGGACATCGCCGAAGGAATCCCGGTCGTGTACGGTGAACGGAAAAAGAACGCGCTTTGGCACAAGACTGGTCACTTTTTACGGGTCACAGCTCAAGAAGAATCGAAAGTACAATTTTCCGATGGTAGTATATTCTACGTTGAATTTAAATATTTTAAGAATTCTGTCGGAGAAAAAGGAGCGTTAAAATAAGTTTTGTCAAAATAGTTCTGTCAATATAATTCTCTCAAAATTCATGTGAGACATCAGTGATAAGATTATACGCGATATTTCAAGATTAAATAAATAGTAAGACAAATTTATTGTATTTTTACCACGCCAGATATTGATACATTAAATATTTAATGTACGAAAAATAATTATTGGATGAGAACAACGAAAACTTGAATTTCGTAATCCAGGAAATTCCACATTATTCTGTCATCAATAAATTACGGAGGAAGGAACAGAGTACAGCGATATAAATTGCCAAGTTTTTCGCGAAACTTGAGAGTGCTTTAATCAATCATGCTTAAATTTCTCGCACTACTTCGATTGTCAAAATAGATGATTGATGCAATTTCTCGCACTGCCCGTTAAAGTTGACATCGTCAAACGCGTTTTTATTAGCGTTTAATATTGTTTACTATTTCGTTTACAATTTTGTTACTGCAATATCATATTCATATATATAATCAAAATAATATTCTCTTTTTCGTGTGTAACAATTATTAAATATTATTTAAATGATTTCAATATATATATATATATATTTATATGTATATGTAAATTACGTGATTATGATTTTGAGCACTACTTTTTTTCGACTTTGAAAAAAAAGAGGAAGGCGTAAAAGCCTTGCCTTATAACTTTAAGCACGCTGCATTTACACGCACGCTTTTAGGAGTACCCGAAGATCACTAGAAGATCTCTACGTTCGATCGGAACAAAGTTTACTTTTATATCATCATGATCGCACATCACGTACCGGTAACTTCGAGGCTGATGCCTTCGAAAAAGGTTCGTCCGAAGTTTAAATATTTCCTGATACTTGGTGACTCTTTCTCTCTCTCTCTCTCTCTCTCTGTCCCTTTAAACCCTTTAAAACCCTATTTCTCCCACACCCTCACCCGTCTTACAAATGACGCGGACGTCCAACGTATATGGCGACATTGCGAGTGGTCGAAAAAAACATTAACCTCCTTTTTCGACTTCTGTTTCAAGAGATCTTTGTCGCATATTTCCGAGCGAATTTATCGACTTGGCTATCAGTCGATGAAAAATTTAGTAACATGCGACGTAATCGAAAAGAGGAGAAATATTTTCCATAAGAAATTGCTGTTAATAAACCTCTAAGAGCCATAGGTTCCACATACCATAAATTTCAGTCGGGAAGAAAAAAGAATTGTACCGCAGAAATTATCGATGTCGTGTTTGCAATTCTCTTATGACAATAGCTCATGCAATACGGGATTTAAACGAATATCGATATTCGAGTGAGCCAACTGTAGTTTGTTTCATAGAAACGAGATGGAATAAGAAATGCGTGTTCTTAGTTTGTATATAATCTTCTTTCGACGAAATGAATTTGTTCTCGTTTCTTCTTCTATTTTCGCGTGATACAAATTTAATAATTTTCGTAAGTAGCAGTATATTACAATTCTTGGCAAGATAATATGGAGAATTATAGATGTGGAAATTTTCACCTGCAAACACCGCGATAGTTTAGTTTAACAACCATGCTCGTAGAATAATAATGTGCGTTTTCGTAATGCAAATTCGTTGAAATAATAATAGGCTAATAAAATAACAAATATAATGGATAGATATTTAATAGAAATGCGAATGCAATTCCAACTTCTGTGTTTGCCGACATTAATTTGTAATTTGTCGATTGCAAAAATTGTATATTTTTAGCAATCTCAATTCATCGCTAAAAATATAACGATTTTTATCTGTCAACAAGCTACAGCGATAGCGATTTTGTATCGCTCTTAAAATAATAAAAAGAAAAAAAAACATATTCATGTGTGAGTAATTCTCCGGACAACGCGACACGGCAACTGCTGTAATTTTCGCGATACGGAGCTCGAATAGTAAACTAAGTTTACATGATTTGCGGAACGATGCTCTAATATCATGGCAGCTCGACACGCGGACTCGTGGGTATCTAGTAAAATACCAACCAAAATTAATTAATGCTTCCGCGCGATGGCGAGAGACAAGCACAGAGATAGCGGTAAGAATGATCCCAGCGTGTCAAAGATCAAACACATCCGTTGTCGCGCGCGATTTCCGCTTATTTTCTCATATCAATTTCGCGCGAAATGAAATTCCAATAATCAATGATTATATTAACGTGAAAATATTTAATTAATCATAATGATAAAACATCTTATATTTTTTTCAGCTATTATCTAAGCGAAAGATAGATAAAAAGAGATGTACGATATAGATAAGTATTTCGCGATAAGGTGATGCGTACTTATAGAGTCGATTCGCCTGACTTTAGTCAGTCACGTATTTAAGCAAATCGACTAACAAACGAAACATTTTCTTCTCTTCAAGTTCGGATTGAATAGACGATGAAAGGTAATCGTTGAAATACTTAAGATATTTTTATAATAAGAGTATTAAAAAGAGTTAAGCAATCGAGACATTAATATTATACTTCGCAAAATCTTTTTCGTCAATTAAAATTTACATAATTAATTGATATCCTTTCGATTAAATTGCGATTTGATCGTATTATCATCGATGTGTTTGACCTAATTCTTATTCAATATAGCAATACACGTAATCGCCATCGTCTTTGTGGCATCCTGGATCGTCGTTATCGCGGACAGGGATCTCGGTCAAGATAAATCTCAATCTATTCGGGAAAAAGCTCTAGACGAATTTCCCACAGAATGCCCACTTCGTGACACAAATGACACGGTCCATCTCGCGCACGAAACCGATTGCACAAAGTTCTACAAGTGTTCTTGGGGTAAAAGATATCTGTTTGATTGTCGTTGGAAAAACGACGAGGGAAAAGAGATAATATTGCATTTCAATAAATGGACACAAAACTGCGACTGGCCATGGGAGGCCGGTTGCATCGATTGTCCCGGAAATGAGAAGGATGGCTATCCATCGGTTAAGATATCTCACGAGATCAACAATACTTGTACTCAATACTATCAATGCATAAATGGTGAGAAGCAGCTACGTTATTGTTCCAGCGGATTGTGCTTCAGCGCCACATGCCAGGATTGTGTTCTAAACCGGACGGGTGGAAATTGCGATTAATTATTATAAAGGATAAAGGAAACTTTATTAAATCGTATGTCCGTACAGCGTAAATGTTTCCTTCGTTCTATGTAAACAACACTTCGGAAATCTTTCCGATTGGTACAAGAAAATTAATTTTGATTGCAGAATAAAGGAAGAACGATAATTAAAAAAAATTTGTGAAATTACTGCTGCTACTTCTCGATTACTATATAAGGATTTCATAATATAAAAACGCTCATCTGCTTTTTAAAAATTAATTTAAAGGATATACGTATAGGAGAAACTTTAAAATTGACTTTCCTAATATTATATTCCTGAAATTATATTTGTGTTCCTCATTTGAAAATATTATTTATCACTTAGAATCAATCGGAATTCACTGTATAAACGATAATTAAAAAATCTTTCGAACGCGATTGCGCTAAATATTATCAGTATCAAGATAAGGAAAGGATTATCTATTGGAGTATATATGGTGATCTTTATCTAAGATTCAAAAATGCAGAAAACATGAACGATCGCAAGTTATTTTGAAAAAACAAATAATGATGATTTTGCTCTTCGCATCCCGCGACAATTTTATCAGCTGCGTCGCGAGATTAAATCGAAAAGTAACTTCCTAACAGATTTTCGGCCATAAAAATTTAATACGCAAGTTCCGATTGATACGAGAAAATTAATTTTGATTGCAAAATAAAGGAAGAATAAAAACTAAAAAAAATGCGCAATTATTACTGCTATTCAATTATTAAGAATTTCATAACATAAACGCTCCTTTGCTTTGTAAAGATTAATTTGAAGGAAACGAGAGAAAATTCAAAATTTACATTCTTAATAAAATATTCTTGGAATTAGATTTCTGTTCCTCATTTGAAAATATTATTGTTTACCGTTTAAAGTCAATCGGAATTCACTGTATAAACGATAATTAAAAAAATCTTTCCATCTTTCGATTGCGCCAAATATTACGAGTGTCGAGATAAAGAAAGGATTATTCATTGGAATATAATATGGCGATCTTTATCTACCAATAAGATTAAAAAGCATATTCTAATAATATATTCTTGAAGTTACATTTCTGTTCCTCATTTGAAAATACTGTTTATCATTTATTGTTAGAGTCAATCGGATGCGAATTCATTGAATGGCGCACGCGTGCAACAGTTTGTATCGAGCAAATAATGACTTCTAGATGAAGGGATCAAACTAGATAATTAAAATTGATGTTGTAAGATTACGTACGCTTGTTCCGCTTGGCATTTGGACACTTGCCATCGACCTGCTACAGCGACACTTCGCAATTTGTCGCGAAAATAAATTGAATAAAAACTTTCGGCGCGCACGCGATGTATTATGTCATTTAACTTATTTAACTCGCGATTAATTTCCGAGTGTAGAAATGTTTTAAGATTCCATTTTGTAAGTCTTATACAAAACGATAAATAAAAAGAATAGAAAAATATTATTAGAGGAAAAAAAAAGAAAGTAATATAATTTATGTATTATATCATTTTACTTATTTAAATCGCGATTAATTCTCGAGTGTGAAAACTTAAAATTCTATCTTGTAAATCTTATACACAACAATGGATTTAAAAAAATAGAAAAATATTATTAGAAAAAAAAGAAGGTAATTGTTCAACATCGCAAAGTATGATATACTTTTTAAATTTCAAGTTTCTAATTGCATATGCAAAATTATATGTGTGTGTTTAAAATATATATATATAATATATAATGTCGTCAACTCTCTTATTATTTTACTCACATATAGCAAAATATTCGCCTGTCTATGCGAGGGACGATATTTTGCGTGGCTAGAGAGATTAATGACTGTTAGTAGTAGAAACGTTCTCTTGTAACTACAGCAGTAGACGACGGAACGTCGAGTCAGACACGGCACTCGGTGGGGGGGCGACGGTTAAATAGCTTCGCTAACGGGCTTTGCGTGATAACGGACAAACGGAAAGAATTTAATTGCAAACATATACATAGTTAATAATACTCATTAACCGAAGAATTCTTGCGTTCTCTCGCGGAGTAAACTTTTCAGATATATTTTATACACGAATCGTACTCTCTGCGGTCGTCGCGCGTAACACAAGTTAATAGAAAGATATAATTGCTACATAAAGAGAAAACTTTTGCTTCAGATACATGAGGATTTTTCCAATTAATTTTCGATTAAACAATCATTTTATAATCACCGCAAGGAGATTCGCAATAACGGAAACGCTCTTCCAGATCAACGTACACGACGGTTCATTTAACAACCTCATCGAGAAACCGCGTAAAGATGTATAGATATCGATCATTCGGAGCAACTTCAGCCTAACCGCCAAAAGCGATCTCCAAATCCTCTTATCTGTAACACGTACGGGCGTTAAGCACCCCGAATTAGCAGCGTGTGTGCTGCTGTCATATGCCACTTTAACCAAATCATCGCGATATATCGGACGTCAATAAAAGAGAAATATAGCTCGCTCGCTCGCTCCTCTCTCTTTCTCTCCGCAGAAACAATCGCGCGACAGCCATAAATAAACATAAGTAACATACCTGGTCGGCCCGATCCAAGGTCAGGTCACTAGGCCGGGAGCACACGGTGTTGGCTTATCCTCGCCTCCGTTCGAAGCTGCGTATCGACAGGTACGACAGGTGCGATGTTACACATACGGGCGACGTAAAAGCCGACGACGCGGTACAGCCGGCTGCACAGACGAGACGCTGTTGGAAAGGTATGAGAGACGATGCGCGGGGATGAAGCGAGGGGGTGCAGCGAGAGAGGCTCGCCCCCGTTACTGCGACGACGACGAGAGAACGATCGACTTTGACCGCTGCTCCCGCGGCGAACGCTCGCCCGCGAGCGAGAAATTACGAGATGCGGGGGAGGAGTGGGAGGGGGAGTAAAATACTAATCGCCTACTCTCGGCGATGATTTCGTGCCCGTGAATCCGCTGCCGACGTCCGTCGCGGTGCGCCGAGCACTCGCGAGGAACACACGCGGCCCACGACCTAACCTCCCGAGCTTCGCCGAACGACTGGCGGGCTTGAGGCTGAGGCTTGAGCGAGCGCCCGGCGCGCGCGTTCCGATTATCCCCTCTCCTGCTTTCCCCTACCCGCGTACGATGGTGGGAGATGCGCGACATCTCCCTGTACGAGTTTGTACTCGCGCGCGCCTCTCCCTCCCTCGCCTCTCCCACACAACTGGCGCGAAAAGCGAAATGTTCAATGGCGATTCAAATCTCATGTTTCGACGTTAAATTCGCATATTCCACATCAACGACTTTCTAATAGCGAATTATAGCAAATGTTATAATAATAAATTAAGGCACAAAGATTATTATACACGAATTTATAACGGCATATAAATAATTAAAAAAGTAAAATAATTAATACTGAGAGGAATTATTGTTGTTTAATACGAATAATAATAATAAACTCTTACTGTAATACTATCATAATCATCTTAATGTTTTAATTACTTACGCTTATACATTGTAAATTTGTTTATGATAACTTTCAATGCGCATCAGTGTGCATCCAACCGAATTCGCTATTAAAGAAGAAATCTTTTAATATTAAAATTCGATATTTTAAATAAATACATACCGTTGTCGAAGAAATTATTACATTATTATTTTACTTTATTAAATGCCAGATTGATCGCAATTTTTTTAGTTTATAATCTCTAATAAATACCCATAAAGGGAAATTATAAAAGGATATAATGTATATATATCTTGTATAAAATAGAAAAGTCCTTTTTTCGAATAGGAAAACCATCGATGATGCGGGATGCGGCTCACGCTTCAACACGCACGTAAATACAATGACCATGACTATTTTTCTATAGAGTGGAATCCACGCATATCCGGTCGCACTCGCGTTTCCGACCCACATGCGCACGTCGCTTTAAGTTTGGCGCGAAAACGCGCGCCGTATCGTGTCGATGGCCCAGCTGGCGCCAGCGGCGTCCTGGGAAAACAGAAAGCCAAACCGGTCATGAGAGGCTAGTTAACGACTGTTCGCCGCGCTCGTATCACGCTCGTCAAAAGTTCTGTTTTCTGGCGTAATATTACGCGATATATTACGCGCGGACGCCGCGGGAGCGACACGACGGCCAGCCGGTATTTCGAAAGATGGGAGCTTATCTATCGGAGCCGATTACGAAGAAGGAGTCGAGCGACGAAGCGGGAAAAAATGTTGCGTACGGCGCGAGCTCGATGCAGGGCTGGCGAATCAGTCAGGAGGTAAGCGGGAACGTCGTGGAGCGGCGGCAACGGCCGCGGCAACAACGCGGTCGCGAACGCGCGCGCGCGCGCGCATCGTTGCCGTTATCCGGTTTCGGCGAGTTTTCGGGGCCGCGCGTTTCACCTGGTTTCACCGGCGACCCGGCGAAACCGGCAACGACGCCCAAAAATCCCGGGTATGACGCGGCTAACATTCCGCCGACCACGTTTGCTTCTTTTCGCGCCAATAGACGAGATATCTCAATGAAAATGTGATCCAGGCGACGCTTTAGTCGATATTGCATTTTTTCTCTTATTATATAGATATAATTTTATCAGCAATATTTCTTCGATATATATAGTATGGAAAATATATCAATTATAATGATATCTATGATAAATGATAAAGTTGTTACACGATAATACTGTCTGTATGCGTAGTGATTGTTTTATCTTACTTATTGACGCTAATCTTTACTGTCAAATTGAAATAAATCGGCTACATAAGAGAGCAGAAGTTTAATTCTATAATAATAGACTTTTTATCGATGTTTGAATTGACTTGTAATGTTAGAATTTCTATGATAGAAGAAATCCTGTGTCGAGAATATTGAAATTATTAATTACAATTGCTTATTTGTAGGATGCGCACAATTGTTGCATAGATTTTGATGACAATTGTTCACTGTTTGCTGTATACGATGGTCATGGAGGACACGAAGTAGCGACATATTGTGCACGTTATCTTCCTGACTTTATCAAAGAGACAGAAGCTTACAAAAGAGACGACATCAGGCAAGCTCTAATAGATGCTTTCTTGGGTTTTGATGCTACTCTCACAAAACCAGAGGTAGTCAAAATTCTTCATGAACTTGCAGAAACGTCAACGACGGAGAAGAAAGAAGGTGACAACGAATCTGGTGCGTTTTTTTTCATCTTAAGGATATGCATTATTACGGGATATACTCTTATCAAGATAATCTTGCTAATTATATACTTTGCAAGCGTTAATTTATTTCTTTTACTTACATGCGCAAGTAAACCTTTAATAAGATTGTCTTCGTACATTACATTACGTATAGATGAAGAAGAGAATGTTAGTAATCTGTGTATGGAGGCGACAATGCCGTTGGAGCAAGTAATGGCAAAGTATAAGTCAGAGATGTTGAATACTCATATAAAAAGCTTGAAAGGTGAAAAGTGCGGTAAACGCGCATTTGCGAGTCCTTTCCTGCGAGGTCGAAGGGAACGAGAGAAAGCGACCTGTTCGTCCCTTGGCGCGGGATGTTCTTCGTCACCATCTCCACCACCTCCATCGTCGTCCTCGTCGACTATGACTGCCTGGAATACCAACGAAACAGACGTTAGTAGTTCCAGTCAACCATGTGGATCGACTCTGTCTAGCACAGTGGAGCAAAAAGAGTCCGAATGTCCAGGAAGCAACGAAGCCGAGCAAGTGCTGGATTCGACGACGAGCAACGGTAATGCTGCTCATGTGTCACCACCAGTGGGATCTACTGCGGATGTAGAACCTGCCAAATCTATGGATATGCCCGACAGTTCGGAGGACGTGAAAGAGAAAGTTTCGAGTCCCGGCAAGACCCCACCATGCACGGAGTCTAATGCAAACGAAGTAGAAGTTAATGGCGCGGAACTGAAAAGGGTCGGAGATGCGGACAGCAGTAAGGGCGGAGGAGACAACGTATCGAGCAGTTCCTGCACTCCCGTGGAAAATGGAGATGCGGGTCAACAAGAACGGATAACTAGCAGTGGTCGAAGAAGAGTTCAATCTGTGGATCTTTACCAAAGCTTACTGAAAAAGGACAGCGATGATTCCGAAGAAGACGAAGACGATGATGAAAATGACGAGACGTTCGATGGTGTCCCTGAAAGGTATAGAACTACATTGGTCAATGAATAAATATGTGATTTTAAAGCATTGTTTTCCAATTGCGAAATTATCTCTTTTTTCTTAAATTGCTTTACAGTGACGAGGATGATACGGAAGATATTGACGAGGACGAAACCGATGATGATGAGGAAATCGAGGAAGAAGATATAGATGATTCTGACGAGGATCATGACATTATGATAAATTTAGAAAAGGTACAATATATATTTCGATTTTGCTTTCTATGAGATTTGTTAAAAATTGCTTTATTTATTATAGATAAAAGCAAAATTAAGAAAAGAGAAGAGCGTATGTTGACTAAAAAAAGGTGAAAATTTCCACTTGGAGACATAAATAATATGTTTTTTTTGTAGCCTGGTTCGGATAGTGGATGCACGGCGGTGGTAGCGATACTCAAAGGAAACGAGTTGTATGTAGCCAATGCTGGGGACTCTCGATGTGTTTTATGCAGAGACGGCCAAGCGGTCGAGCTTAGTTTGGATCATAAACCCGAGGACGCACCGGAAATGGAACGTATAGTAAAAGCAGGTGGAGAAGTGACGGGCGACGGTAGAGTGAATGGCGGTCTCAATCTTTCGAGAGCGCTCGGCGATCACGCGTATAAGCAAAATATGGTATTACCAGCTGAGGAACAAATGATTTCCGCTTTGCCGGACATAAGGCATATTACGATTGAACCGGGAAGAGACGAGTTTATGGTGCTCGCGTGCGATGGCATATGGAACTTTATGACCAGTCAAAATGTTGTCCAGTTCGTTCGCACCCGTTTATCACAAAATTACGAGAACATCTCAAAAATCTGCGAAGAGGTATGGAGAATCGCGTTACATTATATATATATTTTTTTTCTTTTTTTGCAAATTTTATTTGTCAATTTAATTTCTACTTAGATAATTAGAGCAAAATGAAAAAAGGTTTTTTAATCTTTGCGGGCGTGTATATTTCTTTTTCATCTTCAGAAAATTCAGAGTATTCTCTTTACATAAATGAAAAATCTGACGTGTGTTTCAGCTATTTGATCATTGCCTTGCACCGGATACTCTTGGTGACGGAACGGGTTGCGATAATATGACTGCCGTAATAGTTAAGTTTACAATGCCGGCGACCGCAACTGTTAAAAGTAATACCGTTGCCGAGGTATGCGTCACAAAGAAGCGATCGATCTCACCAACTGTTGAGGAAAATAACGAGTGTATCGCGGAAGAAAATATAGTAAACTCTTGTAAACGCGCCAAGACCGAGGCAGCTATGTAAATCAAGAGTCACCACGTGTCATGAACTGATCTCCGGAAGCGGACAAATTAATGTGAGTTATTGTAAAATTATGTAACACTTTGTATTACTATGTAAAGTTGAAACGGCGGGTTATGCAGTAATAGGCACATGAAATAGTGCAAGGTGTGTTAATGTATTGATTGCTGCTGACAGATTGCTCCATTGGAGCACGTGGGAATGATATAGTGTCGTTTTCTTAGTGGACACACATATAAGTCATTTTTTTATTATGATGAAATAAATCATTATAAAGAATGTTTCAGTTTTTCTCTCAAGATTGTATCTCGCGCATATATCTGTTTAATACTGCATAATGTTATTCGATAGCCTCTAAATATGAGAAAAGTTATATGTATGCAGAAAGATTTAATGGTTCTTTTTTCTATGATTGAGCTTATAAAAATTTTCCCTCTAAAAGGGAAAAAAGATTTGTAAGATGTAACGCGATTTCATATCTTTTTCAAGATGCTCTGATTGTATGACGCGCAGTAAACATTTTGACTGGTCATAAATTATATTCCATATTCTGAATCTGAGATCTGATCTTGCATTTTATTGTTGACAAGTAATTTAACACATACGGGCTAATATTTTTTATTGTGTCGTGTACATAAAATAATAATAAAAAGCATAATCTTGATAGAACTCACACAAAACTCGTCCATTTCTTCAGAAGCATTTACTGACTTAAAAATATGAAAAATATAATATTCTTAATACATAAAAAATATATAATACAATTATTCTCTTTCTGAAAGTTTTATAAGACTTGCTATAAATCTCTTGTAACACGTTATTATCTAAATTGTAGTTGCTTTTAATATAATTTCATACATAATCCTTTATTAACTGAGATCATATATCTATTATTTGTTATTATTTCATATAAATGATGCAATGATACTGATGAAAATTTGCATGTAGAAAGTAATTAGATTCTAAGTTTTTCTCTTTTTCTTCTCTATTATATCTTAATACAATTTTTATTACTGGATACATATTATATTCTTATTTTCTTTGTCTCCAATAAGAGTATATAACACATAAATAATAAAAGTATACAACATATGTATTATAAAAGGTATTATTTTACAAAATATATTCAATACATTTGATATTCGATGGAGAAATAAAAACACTTTAAATAAGTTTATTATACCTTAAATTATTAAAATAATTAAATATATTTGTATCATTGCAATATTTATTTCAAACTGTAAAATTTTCTTTGATTATTATACAATAATATCCTATGTTTATACATTAACAATACATTTGAGTTCGATCATCAGATCATTACATGTTTATGTTTGATAATCAGATAAAAAAATTTTGCATATATCATCCCATCTGCTCCAGCTGCACTTACAAAATATATTCCTTAAGTTTTTAGGGGTTAGACATACATAGTATAAATGTATATATTTATAAATGTAGACTATATAAAACTTCTATTTGTAAGTCAATACATTATCTCCTTATTTTTACGAAATAGAATTTATTTTTGAATCCTTGGGTATATAGTGGTTGAATGGATGGGTGTGCGAATAGCCTTAAGATGTTTAAACTTAACTATTATATAATTAAGGCAATTGCGTATAACGCGTTACCAATTTGTGATCTTGTATTAATGATAATGTTAAAGAAATACAAAAAAGATGTACTCGCGTTAAACTACGTCAAGTGCTGTGTATTTTAGAACGATCTAAATTCGGAAATTCGCATATGTCAAAAATGTGTTTTTTGTAAATTTATACAGTATTGTATAGATGTATTGTAGAGCTTTCAGAAAACGGTAAAAGCGTTTATATTGTGCAAAGGATTGCAATTGCAGAGCTGAAAGTGGTAATTTGACAAATGCATTATAGTTGTGGGGTATAAAAAAAATTATGATAAATTTAAAATATATTGTAATTACCACGATATTTGTAGTACTTTGATAAATGCAAAGTATCCGTAGTATAGCTGCAAAATTCTTTCTGATAAAAGTGAAATGTTTGTAGTATTATAATAAGTGCAAAATACTTGTAGTATTCTGACACAAAATAGAAGGCAAAACATATTATGTCTGGGAGCAAATATATCTCTTTTGTATAGCTATTGAAAATAATGGGGGATTCGATAATTTATTGATAAGAAAGTCAATACATTACTTTCAACAATAATTAGATGAGAATTGTGAATTTTTGCTCTTAGATATACTTAAATATGCCTACATCACGCTCCTCCATCCAATATTTACCCATGAATACGAATAGATTGATGAAGCGCATGTTAAGCACGGACACGGTGTCTTTGTAAAACTCTTGTCTAAGAAAATTACTATTTTATTCAAATTAGAAGCTAAATTATCTGACATGCGCGCTTGTTGCAACACTCGTCGCATGCTTTCAAATTTTATTGAAGCTTGCGTTACACGATTAATATACATTAACCGTAAATAGGCAATATTATTTGAACAAATTAAAAACCTATCGTCATTAGTTATCTTATTTTTTGTTTTTACATACTAAGATTTTCATATTGTATAGAGGTTCATGATTCGATCGCAGAAAGAGACATTTCTGTGTTTCCACATTGTAGAAATTCATATAAAATTACATTAAAATTCTATGAGATGAATATAGAAGATAGAAATGTGAAAATAGTGAGTCGGCCCAGTGACATCTTTGCGATATCTGACATTTTCCACCAATATATATTCTTCTGTCGATGCTCATGTGTAATCGCGATTGTAAGTGTAGACAGTAATTTTATCGAAGAAATATTATTTATAGTTAAATGCAGAAGCAATCACGATACTCTCATGTAAACACCGTTTGCAAGGTGATCAGTAGCGTATTGATATTAGACGTGCGGCACTTCTAGTGTCATCCAGAAAGAACTGATGTGCCTTTCCAATTCAGGAGTTGACAACCTCCGCAACATATGTATGTACATTCGATTCCGTCTCAAGAAGAAAGGTTTGCACCCCAAATACTGTCTTTAACTGCAAACTCCATCATATATACACATTTATGTATAATAATACCTTGTTTCATAATACATGTCACACTCGAATCAATCTTTTATTTCTATTCTCTTTCCTTTCAAGTTTTTCATTTTTTCCTCCTGTCCGAGAAAAATGGATTATATTCTAAATGATCCAAAAATTTGCTCAAGCCTGCTTTTTGCGTGTAATCAAATTAATTTCTTCATTAAATAACCTTTATTAAATGTATTTAAGCAAGTAACAGAATAAATCTGACTTTGTATAATGTATTATATACAATATAATTAGCTTTGCCACTTATTTAAAATTCATTATCGCAAACGCATCATGTTCTATATTGTAATAAAAGTATCTTTCTCATTTTTATTTGATTTTATAGTTGTATAGTTGTAATATATCTCGTAGTTTTTTAAATTTTGGGAGGGTACATTTCATGATCCATATATCCTATTATTTGTTATCTGTTTAATCTCTTACACTTGGTTATTTATAAAATCGCATAAAAAGGACAAGAAAACTTATAAATTATTTTATTCAACATAGATATATTCGATTCAATATATAACATACATATTACAGATATGAATGAATTCTACAATGCAGGCATGTAACGCGCAATATAAGTGGTCCCTTTATTAATTTTTTGAGGGGATTACAGATCGTATTTTTAAAAAAACACGCAAAAAAATATATATAGTATATATACATATATTTTTTCTTTGTATATTTTAATATATAATATATTTATGCCAGTATATAGATCACACAGAGCCTGTAATTGTTTCTATACATTCCATCTTTACTCATTTAATACCTTCGGAAAATTGAGCAAACTTATCTTTTATTACTCTATCGCAAAATGAAAAATTAAAGTTTTCCACCGTCATATTTATGGTCAGTAAATATTTATTCGCATTGATTTCCGAAATGCTTTGGTTCCAAATGTCACTCAAAAGATTCATATAAGTGAAAGTGGATATGTCAGAATAACGATCACTATAGTCGCTATATCAATTACGACAGCAGGGAAATAATATATATTTGAAATGACATCGGAAAATAAAAAATTCGAAATAAGTTCGTTTATTCAAAATCAGATATATTATATCACATATACTGTAAGATCCAGATAACTTTCAGCAATCTAGGGCTGGAGAAAGAAAATATTCGAAAAATACTCCTTTTCATACGGAGTGTCAAATGAGTATATGAGATTAAGTGTGACGTTGCGCATGTTATCACGTGAGCTATTATGATATAAAATACGACAGTGTTGGTAAATAAGTCTGAAAAAATACCAAAATTATCCGGATTTTACTATATTATAATATTTATTCAAGCTGGAAATCTTTAAACACTGTAATTTAACATTTTTTATGTTTAATATCTCTAATTCAATCGAAATAACAAAGACGAGTGTTTAAAACGCGTCTCCTTAAAACCATTTCTAAATGATATCATTTTTGATTTGTTATTTAATGGGGCAGTGTTTACTCCGCATCACCCTTTAAGCAGTTTAATAATATTCTAGATTTACAGAAAAAAGTAAATAACACAATATATTTTAATCATTTATTGAAATATCAAATTATGCAAATTTATAAGAAAATATATATAAACACAAAAGGGTTTTACTGTAATAATAATGATGTAGGAATAATAAGCAATAATAGTAACTAATAATTATGACAATTAATCATAATAATGCAATAATGATGATGACGAGACAATGATAATGATAATGAGAATAATAAAATAATAATACTTATACAACAAGTAACAACACAGTTCTAGTTTTCACAAAAATCTTTTCATAAATTTGATTAATCTAAATGACTGCTTAAAAGTTGTTATAGAGTATAAATTCATAAATAATTTTATCAGTCGCAAAATGGCAACTTGGACTTATTCCTGTTGTAGATTTAACGTAACAATTTGGCACATGAATAGTAATCGCATAGGGCATTTACATTTATATGATTTGAATGAAATTAATAAAAGATGCCATTCTCTCTTATTTGCACATTTATATATATTTATAAATACGCTTGTATAGCAAGTATAGCAAAGACGAAAAAATTTAAAGACTAATTTGTAATTTCATTTTATGTTAATAACGGGGTCGATGAGTGTTTTCTTACAAATGCATTTTCAACAATCAGAGCACATAATTGTGCGCGAAATTAAGATTGTGATGCAAGAGAAATGTATCGAGATGATAGTTCGATCAAAGTTTAACTCTAGCTTTCCTCTAGTGTTCCACGCACAAAGACGAAAATGGGAAAGAAAAAAAAGAAGACTCGAACGACAGGTGATAACCAAATATCATATGGCGTTTGTGCTTGGTATACTTCCTGTTTTGTCTTATTTTATATTGATTCGTGTTTTGAAAGAACGAACGACGCTGAGGATCGCGGTATGCGGTGGACTGAGGTGAACAAGACTGGGTCAGTTGGTGTTTTGTTTGTTGGAGCGAAGGCGAGCCAAGCTCGAACGCTCACCCTCCTCTTCGTCGGACGTGCAGGGTACCGCACCGCGCGAGGACGTCGCCTGCATCAACTCCTGATCTGGACCATTTCGATGCTCGTACAATAAAATGTTCAATGTTTCCTCGTATATTCGAGCTTCCGGAAATTCAACCTGAAAGCATAATTTGTTACACAATTCTGATATCAACAATCGAACATTGTATCATTATATGTATAGCCTGATGTTACCTTTGTATGCTTCTTATCAGTTGTATAGACAATCGAATGGCAGCAGAGTTCTGCCACTTTACGACCGTGTCCGTAAAATGTCCAACAGCAAATCTCACTTGAGCCGATGACATCTTTGATGAATAACACTCTACCACTGAATCTAAGTGACATTTTATCAAATAATTCTATGTTCTTTAGTAGATTGTCATCTGATGTACTGTAAAAATTAGATTAATTTTCTTTAATGGGCTTATAATTGCAATAGTAATAAATAGCTATGTCATGAGTAATGTATATCACTAATTCTTATCATTTTTTATGGATTTAGAATATTATTAATCTACAAATTATACAAGAGATAATATATTGCTTCTACACTATGTCAGCCTGTCATTATATTACATTGGTAATTTACATCGGTAAGAGCTAAGGAAAATTTATAAAAGTCAACAAAATATTATAATATTCCATTATCAAGTGGCATTTTATATTACCTCGTATAAGAATATTTATTGTTATGCCTATTAATGAGCAGCTTGACTACAGGCTTAGTAGTATTGCTTATGAGTAACTGCTCTTCTTTCTGAGAAGTAATGAGGGGAACTCTGCAGATGGGTTCTGCTTCGCGCTCTTTCCGAAGGAGCACTTGTTCACACGACTCAGCCAACTCGCTGATACAGTAGTACTTTGCTTCAGCTAATAACTCTGCCATTTCTTTCGTACTTTCCGGCAATGGAACTGAACCGTCTCGTAAAAAATTCAAGATTGTCCCAAAATGTTTGCCACACCGATCGATCAATATCCAGCCTACGATAGAGAGAAAAACGTCGTGTAAATCGGAAGAAACAAATAAAATATTAAATCGATCGGTTTTTTTTAGGGGGGAGGGGGGGGGGAAGGAAATTCTTAGAGGATGAAATAGCTCATCATTTTGTTCTTAAGAATGAAGCGAAAAAAATCGATATATATATATTAGTCCGCTTTACATAGAAGTTTATCGATTTAAAAACTTTCAAAACTATTGCAATCCAAAATAAGATGCCTCACCTTCGGAGTCAGTGAGCACTTCCATGCGACCGCTAAACATAGCACGTAGCATAGTATCGTGCTTTTGCAAAGTGCCTATCGTGGTATAATGGAGCGAGCCTCCGATGTTCAGTTTGACATACTCCGAGGGACATTTAATTACCGTCTTATGCTCGCCCGACATAACGAACTTTTGACGACTGAACCTGGCAGAGCCGAGGCCGAGTTACTTACAACACTTGACGCGACCGTAGACGAACCGTATATCGATTTTGTCGATATAATCAAGAATGCTGCGTGTGTGTATATAACCGACAGATATCTAAGGAAACTTTCGCGATGAGATGACGTGACGACGCGCGGTTCACGAGCGTGCTCGATGTGACATCGATAAGCGATCGATAAGCTGGCTGCTTTATATTCGCTGATATAGAAAAAGCGAGAAAGACGCGGATCTCAACGTGTCCGCACGTGGCTCCATTTTCTCTCATTCATTACTGCTCATTATCAGCACGTAGAGCTACTTCTATTATGAACTAACCAGAACTATAACGGCGAATGCGACAGCAGCTCTTGAGCATAGTATATAAAACTGTCAAGAATGTCGCGAGGTGTATAAATATGTAGATGCTTCTCGTCGAATGCTCGAAATAATGGCGATGGATCTGAACCAATCAGAATCGTCTATCTCCATCTCGGAATGAAGAACCTCGTGTGATTTTATTATCCTAGACTGTCCTAGACGCGAGAAAATGGCGGACCCACTAACCAAGTACGGTATTTACATCGATGATTTTAGCAAGATACTCATTTTAGAGCCAGAAGCGGCCAATCAATCCAATAAACTAAAGGACGAGAGTCAAAATTTCGTATCTAGTAAGTCACGTTGTCACGTGGTATCGACCAGCGATGTCAACTAAGTTACTCCTAGCTCTCTTGTCACTCTCACCTGATCTCTATCGACAATGCGAATCTTCTCACTGTCCATTGTCACTGTATGTCCGCATTCGCTATTTATTTCATGAATATCTGCATGAGAAAAACGCACGTTTGCACACTCGGATAACAATTATAATGTTGTTTGTGATTGTGTTAAAGCCCGTATCGGACTACGCATTGAAGATTGAGATTCAAGATTCAAGATTGAAATTTGACCAATCGGAACAAAAAAATTTTAATTCTTTTTGTTCTGATTAATCAAATTCCAATCTTTAATCTTCAATCTTTCATTTTCAATGCGTAGTCTGATACGGGTTTAACGAACCGATCCTATCTCGTCGATTGGAACGCTTAATCGTTCATGACTAAATGGGATCCCAATGGGATCATCGTGGCGCGAAACATATACAATTTGAAATTTTTTTTATACATGCAAAAAATTAAATATAAACCAATATAATGTAACGTTATGTGACATATGAAGTAAATGAGTTAACTTTCATACTAGGATTGAGCAGTTTTTAAAACTACGCACAAAAACGTACATCCTATTTTATTTATCGTCGATTATCGCAATTTTGTTATAAATTTTGCTTCAAGAATATTTATCGATATCATTATGGTGATCGAAAATTTTCATCTTGCAGAGATTACCGAATTTGAGAAAAATTCCGATGACTTCATTAAAATATTAGACGATTTGGGAAAGGAAGTTGAGAAAGAGAAAATGAAAACAATCGGTGCACGAAATGTCTTACGTTCCATTGCGAAACACAGAGAAGCCCAAAAACAGCAAATGCAGGTTTTGAAATAATTAGAAGGATTGTGATAATAATACATACAATATTATTCGTTTTCGATCGATTCTAATTTATCTTTTTTTATTACAGGCTTTAATTATGGAAAAATCCATGGAACTGGAACGATTACGAGTACAATACGATTCTTTAAAGAAGATAGAAATGGAACAATTAGAAACCATCGAACATTTGTCAGTGAATTAATATCGTTGCATTAATGGATTAATGTATTAAACTTTTAATTTTTTTTTTAAATAAATTTATATTTTTTTTATTGAACAATTTTTGCTTTTGCTAATAACGTAATGATTTTAGAAAGTATCGATATAGTTATACATATATAATATACCGTATTCGAAAATGCTATAAAAATCTATCTATCAATTAATTAATACAAACTTTTTGTCGTGAGAGACATATATATATATATATATATATTTATTTATTTATTTATTTCGCCGTTCTCTTTGACCATTTTAATATTTCGAGATTGGCAACATTGCTCCGCTAGATCTCGAACCGTGTGATGACGTCATAAAAAAATTTTGCGCGCGAAAAGTTATCGCAAACGTTTCTCGTCGAGCGTCCGACATTCATCGTACGAGTTTATCACGAAACAACGTTATCACTGCAATTTTGGTATCAGCCGATTCATTGTTTCTATACGTTTGAAATCGTTTTGACATATTTCACTTTTATTTTCTCGTCGAAGCGCGTTTAAAGTACAAAAAGTGTACATCTGTACATCATCGTAGCCAAGTACGTATATATGTACAGTCATTGTTTTACTATTAACTTTTGGCGGCTATACCTTTTATTTGTTATAGCAAAATTCGCTGGATATATGTGTAGTTCAATCACTTCTAACATTACTAAAATATTTCGAGTATTATTTGTATATTCTTATTCCGCAGCTCTCTCTCTCTCTCTCTCTCTCTCTCTCTCTCTCTCTCTCTCTCTCTCTCTCTCTCTCTCTTCGATCATTTTAATACTTCGAAGTTGGCAATATTGCTTTTCGAGTTTTCGATGGATCTCGAATCAGTTTTGCAATGCGTATTTTTATCTCTCCGTATTTAATATAGAGCATTTATCGCGATTATTATTGTGTTAAAGAATCTCGCGTGCGATTATTATCTCGCAAAACGTCGGACATTTTACGAAATACGTTAAACATCGTATAAAATGTTATTATGTTTAAATATCGTGATTTTTTTGATGTCGCCGATGACGATTAGCTTTTGCGGAAATCGATTCTTCGCGTCGATCGTTTAAAGTTTATACTTATTCAATCGCAATATTATTATTGCTAATTCGACCATGATCTAATAGAGTTTCAAAACAGCTCGTGTTTTCTAACCTGTCTTTAACGGCCGCGATTTATAGCGATGCGTTTTAATAGAATTCGTGCCGTGAATTTATTAATCGAGAATTCTTGCAATATTTACATTACGCTCGTGATATTTTATATGTTATATAAGCGACGAGAATGGCAGTTACTATAGGTGAGACTGTATTTTTAATAAACTTTTTTTCACACTTATTTGGTTTTTTTTCTTTTTTTTTTTTATGAATCACTTCCAGCAAAATTAAACAGTAGAAATGGAAAGATATTAATGTATATATCTTGTTTATATTACAGATTCTATCTTATATTTATGTGTCGTGGCGATTCTTTGGGGAGTAACTAATCCATTTATAAAGAAAGGTGCGCAAGGTTTGGAGAATGTCAAGGCTACCTCGTTTTATGCGCAATTTATCAAGGAGATCGGGTTCCTTGTTACCAATTTAGAGGTTTGTCATATTTCTGTTACTAATATTTTATCAAATTTTATATTATAAAATTGATGTTTATAATTGTGATTTTATTGTTTTACCCAGTATATCCTGCCATTCATTCTTAACCAGTGTGGCTCGGTGCTGTATTTTCTTACTCTGCAAAGCACCGATATATCTTTGGCTGTGCCAGTTTCAAATTCCCTTACCTTTGTGTTCACCGCAATCACAGGCTGGTTCCTGGGCGAGGAAAAAGTGCACAAAAGTAAGTATATATGAAATTATTTTAATGTTCTGTAAAAGGGAATGTAATGAATTATTTACTTTATGATTCACTTTACTTTTCAGATACCTATTTGGGGATGATACTTATCCTATGCGGAACAACATTGTGCTGTTGGGATAAATTGAATAAAACTGTGGAATTGTGACCTGCACATTTAAGACAACAATCATGCATCATTATCGTTTCTGTTCCTATCCATCCATATCCTGTCAATTAATCAACATCTTGTGAGTACCATAATATGATTAACAAATATGATCCATTCCAATAAACGAAATAAAGCGATATCACACTTGATTTCACAAATATCATGGAATATATATTTGATATTAATATATTTTATTATTAATGTGATATTATATTATATGTTTATTTTATGTATTAATCATGTTACAAAATATAACTCGTTCTTAGTTTTTGTGGATTTCTATGTGTTTAACGCATTTTATGCTTACAAAAAAAATAACGTCTGTATTAATACATAATAGATTTTATTGGTAATTACGTACAATATTGTTAATATATATATTCATGATATTTACATGCATATCATTTAATGATCCGTATGTACACATACACATGTAAGTAGCACCAGATAGGAATGAAGTAATCGCTATGGTGCAAGATGACTATTTATGTCGCCATATATAGTTAATTTATCTTTTTGTCCACATGCAAAAGCGTATCACAGTACAACAGATAATGTTTAGCGTTGCGTGTTTTACTCCTTTTCATATTGTTATTGGAAATGACAAAAGTATCTCTCAAATATGAAAAATTTGCAAACGATATAACTGTATTATAATATATAACTGTAATCTGTGATCCACGTATGTATAGCGACAAGAGTAGAAACGCAATAGGTTCTAATAAAAATTGATTAAAAATTACGATTATTAACATAAAGATCTATATACAGTAAGCATGCAGAGACAAGATTGATCTATGCACAGAAAGATGATTATTGTCGTACATATAACTGTCCGTATTTTATATTTCTCGATTGTCGCGATAAAATATGAAAAATATTTTCTATTGAATTTTATCTAGTAATTATTTATATTATAGAAATGTGAAAAAATGATGATGGCACTCTGATTCACGGTAGAATGAAATGACGCGTTAATTTCTCATGATATGCGCAACACATAATTATATGAAAATATGAGACAAGTACTTTTTCTTGAGTCTAGAAGAAGACTCGAAAGTTAATACACAATGAAATGTTAATTCACAATATGTGAATGTGTCTTAAAAATGCATTCTCATCTTGTGTAACAAATTTAATTCGTTAAATTTGGCAGAGAGAAGGCTATTAAAATAATGTAGCATTTGATATATTGAGAAAATTCTCATTTTAGAATACACAATTTGTATTTAAACTTAAACTTCAAGAACTTACATATTCGATCATATTCCTTTTAATCTTCTTTGTTACAAGAAGCGTTATATTTATTTAATGCGCAAAGTATAACAATATTAGTTTGACGAGCAACTTCGAAGCTTCCTCACGTGTACCTATTTGTATTTGGATAAGTGTATTTATTTCGTTCCGTGTAAGAGTTTATGTCTTGGGTGACACAGAAATTCTATAAATTCGCGAAATCGACTAACAGCAATTAATTCGCACGCAAAATTATGCGCTACTCGGTTAAAGAATTAGAAATCCGCGAGATCGCGATCGATGCTCGTGTAAGTTAAAAATTATATATAAGAGCGGTATATATTATATCGATAAGTCGCGTCGTTATTAATCAGCGGGTGCCGGATATATCGACGCTTATTAATCGCCTACGAGATTACGAGAATTACGTTTACTCGAGAGACTAGCATTGATCAATGGCCGTCCAATTTAGGCGCGTGATTTCTTGCTCTTCAGCTTGAACCATCCCGCGCTCTTGTTCGGATCGCGTGGTACGGACGTGGACCTGCTCAATTCCGACTTGGAGCCCCGCGATTTTGTGGCCAACGATTCCGTGGAGACGGTTCTATCCACTTTCTGCTTGTCCTTCGATTTCAATGTGCTACGGTTGATCGTACCTGCAATTGAGATTGTTTATTTTCTGTGATCATAATCGCGATTTTTAATAGATTGTAGGGACGCATTTTTGAACAATTCAAAATATATAGATGACGTATTATTATATAATAATAATAATACTTAATATACGAATTATTAATAATTAATATTAAAAAATGTTTGCATGTTGAAAGTTTGATTGAAAATATTGTATTTTTTATATAATTTAGAACTAATTAATAAGCGTTAATTCAAGATAAATAAAATTATTTTCTCTATATTATTATAAATAGGATTACGATTTGTAATCTTATTTATAATATAATAGAGCTTGCAAAGTAAACATTAGTTCAGATAGTTGCTTCAATTTAGCATTAATGATTAAAAACTTCAAATAAAAAAATTGGATGATTGTTTTCTTTAAAAAAACTTTGAAAAAAATCTTAATTTAATTCCTTTTATTCTTTTTTTTTTTTTTAATTTAATATAATCATTTGAATCTAATTAATTGAATTTATTATAAAAAAATATTGGTCTCTCTCGCTTCTATTAAAAGACAGTCTTGTTCATCATTTGCTGAAATTCACTACTCATTTCTTTGCTTATATTTAATTTTTATTAATAAAGATTTACTCAAATCTTTATTAATAAAAATTAAATATAAAAAAAGAGATATATTGCCATACTGGAGATTGTCTATCAAGAATAGATATTTATTTTCTTTGAGCATACAGGATTTATTTCCACATTTCATGTAACGATCGAAACGTTCGTTCAAAAATAGGACCATATTTACTCGTCTTGGAAAGATTGTCCTTGCTTCGTCGAGGTTCCTTTCCTCGACGACTGAGGGTTTCGCGACTCCGTTGCCTCCGTCTCATGGTCGCGATCGGTTTCGCGTGCTGTTGCTGATCGTAGTTGATCTCGAACGGTTCCCTGTAATGTCGCGGCTTCCACGGTGCAAGGACGCTCACGCTCCTCGACACCGTTCTCGTGTGCGATTGCAACGGTCGATTTAACTCCTCGCGACTCGCCGCCCGACGTCGCTCGTTCGGGCCCGGTATTTCGCCGACTGGAATGCAGATATATCGGGAGTTGAATCGCAATTACAGAGTGCGGTTACGCTTGACGACATTTTCCGTACTTTCACTGTCGAATGTTATTCAACTCGTTAGTTAAATAACTTTGAACAGCCAACCGGAGAGAGAAAGAAAGGGACAATTTTTCATGTTTTCTATATGACGCAAGTGCAATGGATATTACATAATTTCCAACACTCAATGAATAATTTTCGGCTTCATAAAACATATCTTTTATATAATAATAATATGTTATGACAACATATTACAAGATAAGAGATTTAAAAAAAAAAAAAAAAGATTTAAACACATGTATTCTTAGATTAATTTACAATAGGGCCGACGTTTCTTTAATGAAAATGTAATTAGACAATATATTCTTGTAATAAATTATTATTTATTTCAGATATCAATTTATATAAATTCAAATATATCATAATATATAATTTATTTAATTCATTTCTTGAAGCTTGATCCGCAAACAAATTTTAATCGCTTATAATATGAATATTAATAATATCCTTCAGTTTTGGCATGTGATCACAAATTAAAATTCTTGGTTTCCGAATATCTTTTGAAATTTTGAAAGAAAAGTATTGTATGTATGAATATATACGGAAAGAATAATATTGCATTATTGTAACAGAATATTAAAATGGAACAATTACTAAAATGCTAAATAATATGTTAGATGAAAAATATAAATAAATAGATTGTACCTGTAGCAGCATGGAGATACACGACAGATCTTTGCGATCTCTGAGAGTTTTGACTTTGCTGACTGCTATCGCCGGTTGTGCTCTCGCCCGAAGACAACGCGCTTTCAGCGAGTCTTGGAGGTTTCTTCGGGGCTGATATGATACCCAAATTATGGCGGTTCGAATTTGTGATGTCACGCCTTGAGCAGGCGTGATCGTTAATTCGTTTGTTCCTGAAATATGTAATTATTCTTGTAGTGTAGAAATTATATTTTTAATCAGCTTGTCGTGTGTATGTGTACATTTTCTTCTTCGTAAGAATTATTTAACGAAAGAACTCTCTCTCGTTAATTTTAAATAAATTAAAAATTATTTCTCACACAAATTTTACATAATCAGAAACTGATATAATATTCAAATTATGGCGGTTCGAATTTATGACAACACGCCTTGAATAGGCATGGTCCATTACGTCACTTGTTTCTGAATTAAATAAGTATTCTTATAGTGTAGAAATTATATTTTCAATTAGCATGTGTATGTGTACATTATATATTTTTTTTTTTTCGTAAGAAATATTTTGCAAAAAAATTCTATAACTTTAAACAAATTAACAATTATGTCATACAAATTTTACATAATCAGAGACTAAAAATTAATAATAATCGAATGAATAAAGTAACAAAAAAAAAAAAAAATAAATAGCAAAATAGACAATTGGAAATGTTTATTTATAATGATAATGCTAATGATACCAATTACATACAATAACAAATATAATAATAGTAATAAAATTAATCAGTTGAAGAGTAAATATTGAAATCACTCTCGCGCAAAATATTTCATCGGGCGCATATAAAGCCGTATATGCGGTTCGTATTATAGCATTTACCTGCGGTCTCTGTTGGACGAGACGGACTCCTGATCCGTATCGCCGAAGAAGCGGAGATTCTTTTGCACGGAAACTCGTTCAGGCGCGGAGGAAGCTTCCTCATCCTCGGTGCCGGTCGTCAAGATCTCGCTCTCGGGTATTCTCGGCTTTTTATCCACCGGCTGCAAAGTTATCGACGCTTCATTATTCATGATCTCGACCAAATATAGCCGCGCGCGCACATTATTTCTGCCGTATAACAATTACGCCCGCTTATTCCAAATATCGATTTATCGAACGTTGTAATTTCGCGAACGGAAGACGGACTTTTGCGAGAGCGCGATAGATTGAAACGTATCGCCGTAATGATATATTATTCCGCGGTAATATATAATTTTCATAGCGCTAAGCACATACTTGGCTTCAGTTTCCCGACTTTTAAGGGCGGTTTTGCCAATCTCGACTAACTTTGACTATAGTTTAACTAATTTTTTAGAAAAAAAAAAATCAAACTTTTTTTTATTTATTTATTTATTTATTTATTTTTTTTTTTAAGAGAAGTTTAAAAGTTGGGAATAAAAAAAAATCTTTGTATTTTTAAATGTTATTTTCATGTTATTTTCAATTCTTTTATCACAAATATTTTTTACAACCTTCTTGTAATAAAATTGAACAAAATACCATCTGAATCGATTTTCAATGGATATAAGAAAATTTATTATGCCTACTGTGAAATAATCTTATTATCCTTTCTACAGGATAATGAGATTAAGAATAAGGATTAAGGACGCTCCGAGTTACTAACGTGGCTTCGGAGAAAATAGAATATGACGCGAGATAATAACGTCGAGATAAGTCCGACTCTCCTCTTTGTCAATTGTTCGAGACGAAGATAACTGGGCCTCTCCATTGACGGTCGCGAATTTTTCGGACTCCGAACCCCCTTCTTCGCGTCTTCCGATCGACCGGTAGAAAATCGCGCGAGCGCGCCTATAAAGCCGTATTCTTCCTGCGGTTCGCAAAAATCGCGGCCTCCCCCCCGTAGGTTGCATCGCACGGTGCCTTCCATGAGTCATAATTCTCCCCGGGCCGACTCATTCGATAGATCATCGTCCACGGCGAGAGATTCATACGCACGCAATCATCTCGAACGAGCGCGAGTATTCCAGCGCGGCTTTACAGTTGCGAGCGAGCATCTTTTCTTTTCTCCTCTCCTCTCCTCTCCTCTGCTCAGGTTGAGAGAGAGAGAGAGAGAGAGAGATCGCAGGAGAGAATCGGGACCTGACAGAGATTATTCCCGCGCGGGCGGGCGCGCGGACGATGGTCGGGCTTATAGAGCTAGGCAAGCAACCTCCTCTGATCGGCACTTAATCTCGCGATTAAATTAAACCACAGAGCGCGGAGTTAGTTAAGCATTTAATCAAACCGGTAATTGGAGGTTGCGCTGCCCTAATGGCTCCTCCGCGCAGCGACCCGCGCTCTCTGACTGATGAATGCGTACCGGCCTGGATGCGCGCGAGATAACCACGGGCACGATCTTTGAGGGGAGAGAGAGACAGAGCCTCCTCGTTATCGGATAATACCCACGAAAAAGATCCTAGGCTCGCGGAGGATGATCTGCCGCGTTTCTGATCGTCGGCTTTTTTTTTTTTTTTTCGGCGATGTCGATACCGAATACGAAAGTCCTTCTCGCCTACTTAAACACGCCAGTTTCGAAGAAAGATATTTATTCATTTCTTGAGTCGGTTTCGACTCATTCCGCCCAAACTCGGAACATTTGGAATGATGTCAATCGACGGAAATATTTCGTATCCTGTTACTAACAAGGCTACCGGACTTCTCAATCAGGCGATTCCATATGTTAAGTTTTCGTAATCATTTACCTTGATCGAACGATCAATCACAAGTATTGAACATTTTCTTAATCTTAATCGTGGAGTTGGTTTTCCCAATTTTTCACTTTACAATCTAAGAATTCAGTATACAAATATAAAAATAATCTGATTTATTTTTTTGCAAATTTTGATAAAATTAAATGTATTAGTCAACATTGTAAGATTGAATTTTTCTCAAGTTTCTCGAAAAAAAAAAAAAAAAAAAAAAAAATTAAACTTGTTGCACGGAAAAATTAATCGTCAATCGATTAATGACATTTCCACAGATATATTTCTCAGTAATCTTGGATCAATCTTTGTAATATAAATTTTTAGAAACGGGAAAAGCGCGCGATGCTTACCGTGGCATTGGATTTATTTTTCCTCGAGAGGGACTTGAACCAGCCTTTGCTCTCCGCTTCTCGAGCCTGATTGTCCCTGGTCAGGGTATTGCTGGACTTACAAAAGGACTCTTCCTCTCTGGTAAGAGTCCCGGTAGACCTCGAGAGTCTGGTTGGTCTGGGAGGGCTAGGGCTGCCGCTGGGTGTCGATAAGCGTCTGCGTTGACTGTAGTCCTCCTGCCGAAACAAAAATCGCACGTTACATTCAACGCCTTCCGAAGTATGTATATTATCTCTGTACAACGCCATTACATTCTATGCAACCCCGCTGTTGCCATCCGGACCTCTCCTCATGATTTATTTCGCGGATCCCGATAGCTCGCTCTCTTCCAACCGTTATCCAATCCAGCGGAAATTTATAGCCCGGACAAAGTGGACACGGGAAACGTATTAGACTCCTAATTGGCGTCATCTTAAATGGCATACACACGACCATCGTGTATCGTTCTCGAGTGTCTTTCCGTACGATTGGATGTACAATATTGTACCGACCTCGATGGGACAGTAATTCGTGAAAAAAACGAGTTTCATCCGCGGCACGCGTTCGATATTAAGACTTTTGTCGATACGCTATTTTGTGAGGAGGAAAACGGTAAATAAGATTCATATTATCGAGATAACTCGATCACGCAGCCTGACTAGATTGATCTCGCGATTTCCCGCAAATTCCAACGCAATAAGTTAAATTCGTTTGATAAAAATAAAATGCGTTTCGCTCGCTGAACGCTCTCGTTATTTATATTAACCGCTCTTTTGCCAATCGCTCTCGATCTTTCGTTACAGTTTTCCATTTTGCTACTCGAATTTTAAGTATTTTGCTTAATTTTAATATGCAAAGTGAAGAGAAAAATTAAAGTTACGATTATGTATCAAATTAAATATGACATAACAATTAAGATCCTAGATCGAAAACTCATATTTGGGATAAATATGGGATTTGTAATCACACTGTTGGAAAATTTCGCTTAAATTTAACATATATCGTATGTCTCAAACAATTTACATAAATTTTTGTATTAATTTAATTTAATAAATCTTGTCACTAATAATACGGAACATATCTATTGTGTAAAATTAAAAATACGTGCAACTTAACATTTGAATTCAATTAATACAACAGCAATGTGTTAAATAAACACAATTAAAATTATTTAACACAAAAATTGTAACCGGCATATTTTTCAACTTTAAGAAAACACAAATTTTCCAATAATGTATTTTGGGATAAATTTGAGCATTCTAATGAGAATTTATACGATATCTGGGAGAATGTTGGGAAATTTCTACCCGGGTAGGAGCCCCAGTCTCGGTCTAAAATAACTCGCCCCCTCGAAGCGGAGGATGTGCACAGACAGGCAGGCAGGCAGGCAGGCAGGCAGACGCGTGTCCGTTTCATTCCCCGACGACGTCCATGTCGTCGTTATTATTACCATTTTGCATCATCACCATCATCAGCGCTGCCACCTCCGTCATTTACTCTCGCTCTCGCGTATGCATAATGCGCGCTGGCGTGCTACGGCTTCGGGCGCTTATCACGACTCTCCCTGTTTATTCATCGGTATCCTCGCCAAAGACCGCGCCGACGATCGTAATCGCCGCCGTCGAAGGCCGCCGAAGCCGTCTCGCCCGAACACGTAACGCGCTCGGGAAACTGCATATAGGAAGTATATCGCCGCATATCGGAATGTTATCTCTCTCATGGATCCATTGACGCAATCGATGCGCGATTACGCGTTAGTTCGATGAAATCAGGGTACCGCGAAGATATCGAGGTATGATATTCGATGTATGTGAGTAAACCTATAACGAGCGTCTATAATACGCAATAATCCGTCATATCTTAGAATTCATATCCATCAATCCTTAACGAGAAGTATATTTTTATGTGATTTTTTTTTTTTTTTTATTCGAATAAATGAAAGGATCTTGCGATGTCATGATACGTCATGGAGCGTTTGATGTAAACTTATAAATATCGCGAAATTTTTACAAGAACCTCCCTATATTTTTAATTAATTGTCATATCTGTCAGGAACGCAAATGAGAGCTTAATCGACACACGTGAGAGATATAAAGATAAACATATGTTTCGGAAGAAGCTGAATCTTATTGCGTTGTTTGAAAGAAAATTCTGAAGATCTCCATTGCATATAACTGTACAATAGTATTGTATAGCCATATTCTCTCGCGCAATCCCTGACATCGTTCGAATGGCAAATCGTAGCTATCGTGAATTTTCTGACGATGTACTAGACTAGAGTGTATGAAAAGGATCCGCTGATTCCGTACAGTGCATCGATTCTTATGCCTCTTTCTCTCTATCGACTTACCGTGCGTGCTCGCCGGACCTTTCAATACGCAATATAATAACATATCACGCGTATACATACGTGCACCGCGTATCCACCGCGAAATAAGCTCTTAAATGATTCACAATGAATAGCCTATATCGCGGAATCATCTGCATAGTACAAGCACGGCGCGCTTCCCTGGTATTCTCCATATATACGAGCAACAATATCCCGCGTGTGTGCTTTCCATAACGAGTCGACAACAACGACAACGACAACGACGAGGACCACGATGACGACGAGGACGAAGGAGAGGTCGAGTGATGCTGAGAACGAAGAAAAAGCCGGGAGTCCCCGCATAGAGCAGGGAAGGGAGAAGAAGGAGGAGGAGGAGGAGGAGGAGGAGGAGGAGGAGGAGGAGGGAGGAGGAGGAGGAGGAGGAGGAGGAGGCCCTAAGGGTATTGTGACCCACGCACCGCCCTGCTAACTCTTACACCGTCCGTGGCCTTCCTCCTCGCCCTTTTCTTCTCCTTTATCTTTTTCTTTCTCAGTTTCTCTCTCCCTCTTCGACTCCTTCGTCCGGGGAATGCGTTATGCGTAAGGCTACTCCCTTGCTCCTCTCTCTTTTGTGACTCGGCGTGGGCCGTCAAGATTGGGCTAGGTCGCTTACGTACCCAAGCGCGGACGATGACGCGTGCGTGTGTGTGAGTGCGTGTATCTCTCCCTCTCTCCCCCTACCCCGCCCCGCCCCCACCCCCTCTCTCGACGCATAACTCTGCAACATTAAACCGTCCGCCGTAGGTCACCGGTAGATTACGCATAAATTCCAAGGAATGCGATTTACGACCTTAACTGGCATCTCCCCCCACCCCCACCCCCTTCCCTCCTCTTTCGCGTCCCGCTCACTGCCCAACTCCTTCTCAGACTTTATCCCGCCGTCTGCATGCGGTAAGGCAAAGAAAATCGGTCACGAGCGAAAATCGTGCGTTTCTTTTACCCCTATCTTCTTGTTCTTTTATATTGTATATAATACAATGTTTTTGCTATTCGATTGTGGAACAAATGAATCCCATCACTTTGTCTCGTATTTCATCTCGTAACGTCGATCGAAAGATGTCACAATTGTTAGGAATATATTAATTAAATTAAATTAAATTAACATCGCAGATGTACTAGTACAGGATTTCTAATATTCGAATGAGAGCGAAGAGATTCTACAGATACTTGACAAACCTGTATCTTTTGTTATTAAATTGAAAACAGTAGGTTCCACCTTCAATCGACATTACAACATATCGCATCGAGTTGATTCAGTCGTAAGGGAATAGAGACGAAATGGAGTAGGCCACGGTATATTGCCAATGGTGCAAGAAGCAAGTAATAAGGAAAATGGAATCCCGGCCGCTCTCTGTACAAAGGGGCATTATAGTAAGATCTGTAACGCGTAAAGACGCAAAATAAACGAACGGGTACGTAATGGGCATTGGGGCCCTGTCATATTGGGATCCGACAATGGTTCGCCCGATGCGTGCACGCGTGCGACTGCGTAATCGCGACCGTACGCACGGGAAAAGAGAGAGAAAGAGAAGATTTGCAGTGCGCGGCGAGCCCCAGGTTGAAAATAATCGCGGTGAGGAAGGCAAAAGGGATGAAAGAAAAGGGAGGAGACGCGCCGCAAGAAACATCCACCTTGAATATCCTTCGCCGGCGGAGGACGGGATGCGGTTTGACCAGGAATGCGCATCTGGAGAGGATAACGCGCCTCCATGCGTTAAAGGGAATCCGTTACGATTTTTCTCTCTTTAGACGCGATAGGATCTGCGAAGCATCGAGGGGATATCGATGGAAAGTGTTATCTTTATATCTCTAAAGGCATATTTCTAGAAGATAATTAAAATTAATTAAGATTTAAATGATTCTTGATTAATGTTAGGTGTTATTAATCTCGGAATATATAACGAAATAATTAATGTGAAAGATTAAGATCGCGAGAGAGCGATAACTAAAGTTAATTAATAGAGGTATAAATGTATTTGAAAATATTGATAAAACAGTTTGCAAATGTTACGAAACTTGATAAAGAATCGTGGATTTTTCTACGACGCGACACTTTTTTTTTTTTTTTCCATAGCAGCTTCTATATTGCGTTGAGAAATTCATTACATTCGTGCAAATTGTGTAAATTTAATTCTTTTAGAAATTTATTATTGAAACGCATAACTTTCGCGTAACAAAATCTTATATTCGAATTATTACATTATTTATAATTTCATTCTCACCTAATTTTCTTAACAGCTTTCACATATGTGTGTACTTACATAAAATTAAATTATTGAATTATTAATAATTAAATTGTTAAATTATTCGTAAAATTAAATATCCTATTTTATATGAATTAAAGAATATGTTCTCTTTTTCTTATTTAGAGACAAAAAAAAAGGAAAGAATAATTTTTCTATTCCGTGCTCTCTTTCTCTCGCGATATTCTAATTCTCGTGACGCAAAGTCGTCCTCTTTCTCGTCACCGGTGGCCGACGCCACCGGGAGTTTCAAAGCACGAGGGTAAATAGGAGCTATAAGAGAAGATCGCGTCGATGGAGGGTACCGGGTGTACGCGGTTTCGCTCTCGACGACGACCACCATCGCGGTCATTAATAATCAACGGTATGCCGTAGGGGGAAGGATGTTCTCTCTCTCTCTCTCTCTCTTTCTTTCTCTTTCACACGCACGAGTTTATTTATTTTCTTTGAAACGTATGGGGTCCGACTATACTCGAGATCGTACTTCGATGATACAATTCCTCTGACTATCAATGGAGATTCGCGATGTACCGTTGACAATCAAGTTTATGTAAACAAGACTTATTGTTAGTTAAATATGAATATGACTCATTCATCTAAATTAATATTATTGCTTTAATATTATTTGCATTGTTAGAAAATCTCTTGTGAAAATCTTTAATTAAAATAAAATATAAATAACGGAATTTGTATTGCAATTTGATAAATTCAATAAATTGGGCGCATTTCTCTCTCTCTCTCTCTCTCTCTCATTCTCAATATTTTTATATTTTAAGAGTATAAAGATATTTTATTAAATGAAAAATTATTAAACACATGGTTTAAACGTTACGAGAAAGAAATGTTCGTGGAATGCAGTGAAAAGATAAAAGATTAATTACGTTTATCTTGTCATATTTTTAAGAAAAACTATTAAATTAGGAAAAACAATACGTCTACGAAATCAGTTGTCAAATCAAGTATTTTTTTGCGTCGCATTCTATTTGAGGGTGAATTTTGACATCGCTCTCATTTCTCGCGGCGTCTTCGAGAATAATTATAATCGATGAAATGACATTACGGAATGCGACAGACGGGCACTTTATCGAACATTCGCGATCATCTCGGGAGACACCGTGTGGAGGAACGCGGGGGGGGGGGGGAGATTCGCAGCGACTTGTAACGAGAACGACCGTCCCGGTGAATGCCTCGGCGATGTCGATGAATATTAATTATTTCGATCGTGACGAGATGCTCTCGCTCAAGCTGTTGTCGATTACGACATGTACAAGTGCGCATGCCGCCTTGGCCTAAACGTCCTACTTATCTCTTGGCAACGACATATAATTATCACAAAACATCAAAAAGTTATAATGACATTTATCAAGCTTTTCAATTATTAAAAGTCACATCAACTTACTACTGTTCTTTTCTAATATCAATAAAGTTTCATAATAATTTAATAAGAACAAAATTCCTAGTATAATTTATATGTTTCATGGTTCTTTTCAAGTAGTCTTAAAAATTTCGCCAATTTTATATTTTCAACGATGAATACACGAGAGAGAGAGAGAGAGAGAGAGAGAGAGAGAGAGAGCTGTTTCTAGCGGCCATAATAAACATCTCTCTTTCCGCTTATCTCGTATTCGTTCTGACAGACGGTATCCTAATTCGCGCGGCGTGAGTCGCTACTCGCAGGTACGGAGCGAATAGGTAATAGAGCCGCGGTTAGTTGAGGGAAGAGAGAAAGAGAACCGTATCTCTCTGATATCTCCTTCTCCCCTTGCATTGGTTTTACCGATGCACATACGGCACCGTGTACCGGACTGCGACCGGTGCGATACACATTGACCGATCAGCCGGTTGACCGGTGTGTATCCCCCAAGACCTAAGACGCTTCGACTTGGTCTTGGTCTTAGAGGATGCTCCACGGATATTTACCGAAGACGTACCTGGTGGAAATCGACTGGGCGACCCTAAGCGAGGATTTTAATCTGGCCTAGACCAGAATGTAAAGACGTTCATATATAGAGACAAAGAGGGAAAGAGAGCAGAGGAGAGGAAATTGGCGCGCAATGCGACAGGTAGAATCGTATCGGTAAATTGCGATCGGCGACTGCCTTGTCGGCGATTCCTCGCGGCAAAAGCGGCGAGAGACAGACAGAAGGAGGGAAGAGGGGAGGGAAAAAGGGAGAACGCAGGGTGGCGGAAGAAGAAGTGGAGATGAAGAGGCTATCTATACAATCCCATAAGTGATACGAATATCCGGCATTGTTTAGGTCTTCAGGGCTCGAACTTATCTGCTATCTCGCGATCGTTCCAGGAATCGTGCTCCTCATTGATACTTTCTCGAAGCCGACGCGCGCGTGGGTTGGACGATCTAGTTGGGGCTGGTGGATAAGACGTGGTCGGAATGTGCGTTGCCGCCTGCGCAGCAGGTCGCCGCTCTTTCTCGACATCGTAATATCTTCCTTGTTGCGTAAATGTATTATTATACGAATCATCGAATATTTAAAATAACGACATAAATCATAAGAAATACTATTTCGACGTAAACTGATTGGTTTACATGCGCATGAATAATTATTTAAAAAATTCAAAATATATGTTTCTTTTTTTTTTAAATATATAAAAGATACTATACGATAAAATATATTTAAGTCTAGATTTAAGTCTAGCGAAAAAATGTTTCTACAAACTTCTTTACTTCTGATAATATGTGAGAAATATGATCAACATTATCGTTTTGCTCAAGGATGGATTTTCGAAATAATACGATGAATTTGACGAATTTTTCTCGATGGACGAATGCGAAATAGGAGACTTTAGGATGAGCGAAATATGCGTCTCAACTCACGGCACTAAGTATATTCGAGTTGTGAGAATCGAGAGGAAGAAGAGATTCGCGGCTAAATGACCGAAACGTATCTCAATTACCGCGAGAGATACCGCGGGCTGAGTCTGTCCGCTGTGAAAGCCGCGCTGGTGCTTTCGCACGGGACGACTCCGTTAATGGTACAACTATTTCGAGAACCCCGCGATCTCACGGCTAAACCTCCTTAACCCCTTATCTATCTCGCCCAGACTCCTCGAGACTCGAGATCGCCACAAACTCCTCGGCAGCTCCAGGACTCTGTTCGCGCGGAGAGTGAGCTTTTCTCTGTCTCTCTCTCTCTCTCTCTCCCTCCCTCTTTTTCTCTTTCTCTCTGCGGAGAGTCCGGACACCGTTGTGTGTTATTGTTATTGCGTTGTGCACGTGTGCACGTGATACACATGACCGCCGTCCGTGTAACAGCCTGTGAGAAACCATCATCGTGCCATGGATGAACAACGCGTGTAGAAGAAGAGTTGCTTTACCTTCTCTTCCTCGCATGACGCAGTATCCACCGCTGTCATCTCTTTCAACGGACTTCTCTGAAAAAGATGTCAAGAGAGACATCTATCCCCGGCAGGCATGCCAGAACCTCCTCCGTCGCTTCTTCTCCTTTCGCTTTTAATCTGCGTTACGTCGACCCCCATTGGAAAAAGTAGCCGATACTCTTCGTCAAATTCTTGTTCTTTGCGATAGCATTTCGATTTCCATCCAATAAAGGTTTTTTTTTCTAGGTTTTTTCCTATTGAAGATGTTCATTATAAATGCTAATTTTTATATATACATTTATTCTCAGATTCGAAAAATTCGAGTCGGATCATGGATGATGATAATAATAGAGCATTGCATTTTTATATAAATCTTTTTCCACAATTTGCAGAATAGATTAAATTAAACATTTATTTATATAAATCATGGAAACTATTATGGATATTAATCGATAGCAAATTTTACAGCGAAAAATATTATGTTACTTTACCTACGCGATACTGAACTTTGTATATTTCGATGGGAAAAAAAAAAAAATGTATAAGCCTTGCGAATATTGAATATCCGGCAGATTAGACACTAAAAACAATCAGTACAGATTGCTTCATTAGCTAATGCATTCGCCTCTTTACGAGTGCGAGTAAAGCGTCATTAGCGCAAAATTAGACGGTAGATAGCGACGAAGGAAAAACCAGCCATGGTACTAATGATAATACTCTTATTTAATTATAAATATTAGACTCGTAATATGCCGAGTGATTTTTTTACGCGCCGCTTCGTTAGTAACAATCGGTTCGGTGAGCTCTTCTAAATTTTCCCACTCTCCCGTATATCTTAAGTCTGTCTGAAAAAGTATAGGATTTATATTTCCTACCGCTTATGATTTCTCTTTCTCGCGTTCTCTCTCTCTCTTATTTAATAACTATATTATTGACATCGAGAGAGCGACGTTCATTTCCGATTCGCGTAACGAATAAAAACCGATCGCACGAATATTCCTGGTCGATTAATCGAACGATTGAACGATTTGCTTTCCAATTTTAATGATAATGCAAATAGAGAAACGAGAATTGAATTAATCGCTGGTAATTCAATTTTTTTTTTTTTTTTCTTTAATTCTATCACATTCATCCAAACGATGATTTGGAAACTACTAATTGGCGCTAATGCTATTTAGGCGTTTATTAAGAGTTATAACGATCCTGGGAATGCGAAAAATGTAAATTAATGTTAAATATGAAGAGAATAAAAGGAAAGAACAACAGACCGTTTTCGAAACCCTGCAAACTATACACAGCATCCTGCCGGTCGATTATCCCGCTCGATGAAGGGGATTTTACCGGCTCGTAGCCGATATTCCGCGAATCTACGAAGCGGAGAGGAAAGAAGGCCTCCTTCATCGCGGGCGGGAGATTATCGAGGGCAGATATCGGGGGTTCCGAGTCTCTATTCTGCAGCACGGCGTGCAACGTAGCGGGGCGACGTAATGGACGATCGTTCACGGACGGTCTTTCACACGATAAACAATCGATACCGACGTCCTGTCGTTAATCCGGAATTATCGTCCCGAGGCGCGGGTAACGATAGGAGGGATGTTGCGCGGCTGTTATCGAGAGACCAGGAAGCAATTGGATGAGCCGCCCTCCACCGCTTCGTGCCTTCGAGTGAATATCTAACAAAGAGATGAATCATTGAAGAATTTTGACCACTGATTAATATGAATTAGTAGATATTATTAATATGTTAATAATATTTTTTATTCGCATAATTCTAACAGAGTCAAATGAAATCAAGACCACTTTTTATGTTAGTCTATAATTTTTAAACAGAGACATCAGTTTCTACAACTCGATAATAATTTATCCCTTTTCAAGATCAAAGCCATAAAAGATTGAATCGCGGAAATTTTAATTTTTTTCCTTTTTTTTTTCCTTCATATTTAACATTAACTTGCATTTCTCGTGTTTCCAGGATTGAATAATCCTTAATGATACTCGTAAATAGCATCAAATGCCAATTAGTAGTTTCCGAATCATTGTCTGGACGAATAGAGTTAAAGATGGAAAATTGAATTACTCGTGATTAATTCAATCTTTGTTTCTCTTTGTTGCATCATCATTAAAATTGGAAAGCAATGTGCAATCGTTCGATTAATCGACCAGGAATATTCGTGCGATCGGATTTTATTCATTACGCGAATCGAAAACGAACGTCACTCTCGATATCAGTAATATAGTTAATAAAGTTATTAAATACGAGAGCAAACGAGAAAGAGAGGAATCATCATGAGCGGTAGGAAAAATAAATCGATCCTTTTGAAACGTACGATATGAGCGTAAAAATAATCAATTTCGATAGATGGATAAAATGTTTTGCGACATAAACATGCATAATTCCGTAAACAATAATGTGCGCGAATAAATAATTTATCTCTCGTCGTCGACGAGGGAAGACGGCCAGGAATAAATCTTCGGTTAGCATATCCTCGCTGGTGACTCCCTGAAAGGAGTTTCACGGGAAGGACAATGGATTTTCTGCATGCTTAGTAATGTTGGGGTGGAAACGCGTAGCAAGAATAGGTATCGTCACCGCGCACGGAGAAGAATGGAAAAAATAAAACTAAAAAAAAAAAAAAAAGATAGAGCATCGGGAGAGGAGAAAAAAAGAACTCGACTCTTTGATGAACTACAATTACTACAATAAATAGCTATGATATCGCGTTGCGAACAATTGAACGGGGCTTCATTCATGGTACATTAACTATTGAAAATCGCGCCACGCGGATCACACACGGTGGCACGAAAGGGATGACGAATCAAAGGGGTAAAGGGAAGGCGGATGGAAGAGGAAGCGAAAACGATGAGTGTATTATATTAACGCGCGACCATTGTTGTATTCAGATATCAGTCTCTACAACTCGATAATAATTTACCCTTTTCTAAGTATCGTGTATAATGCATATACATTTATTTCAGTTTTACATTATAAATCAATTTATAAAATCATTTTTATATCATGTATTTAAAAACATAATAGAAATGTACCGAAAAATCTTAGCAGAAACATTATCTATCCTCCGTTCTCAATATTCTTGATTTTCTGAGAATCAATTTCAAGAATTATTTTAGAAAATGATTTTTTTTTAACGCGCATGTATATAAAAGCGATTGCTGAGCATGCTAAGATTAAATAGACTAATAAATGGATTACGATAATGAAAGTTTTTCTTTTATCCCAAAGCAATATAAGAACGTATCGAATTCTTTCGAGCTAAAATCAGATTCGCGCGTAAAGTATGCGCAATCGAAGTGTGATAGTAGAACGGATTATATCTCTTCTTATAAATTTCTGCGATATAAAGTAATACGAATATATTCACACACATATAAAGGAATATATAAAATATATATAATGTATATTCTTCTAAATATATCTTAAAATATCAGCGAAAGAGAGATATCATTTCTCAATAATTATCTATAGATTAAAGCACTTGTATATATCGAAGTCGTGTTGTTCTGCGCGAAATATTTCCAGCTGGCGAAGAGATTAGCTTATCTGACAATAATTCTTAACCGGTCGTTCACTGGTGTATTTACCCTAACCCGCGAGATCGAGCACCCCACGAGCGGCGCGTAATGACCGATCCCGAGCCCTTCGATGCTCGGTTACGTGAGGGCAATACCGTATTGTTATTTGTTAGGGTTAGGTACTTTCTTGCTTCCAGATCAAGTACGCCTTGCGCGCGTACCTGCGGTCGCGATAGGGCGCGGAATAGAAGGTATGTATCCCGGCTCCGTTCATTGTTGCTGTTCTCTCTCTCTCTCTCTCTCTCTCTCTCTCTCTCTCTCTCTCTCTCTCTCTCTCTCTCTCTCTCTCTCTCTCTCTTTCGCTGTAGATAGATCATTCTATTATCGAGATAGCGACGCGCGCGGCAAAGGGCTCCGCGTGCACGTGAACACGGACACGCGCGCGATTTATTCGCGTATGATGGCCACGTTCCCCCGGCCATCGTGCGGTCGTTTAATTGGCTGTCCACGAGCGTGCTGGGTCTCATTTCATAAAACTACGACCTGTAATACTAGACGATGAAATGAACATGTGGTGTTTACGTTACGTGTACGCATTCTTACATATTTTGTATTAATACGAACTTTTGTTTTCCCCTTCCTTCTTTTGTAAAAATAATTTTGCGGTTTCGAAAATAATATTTATACGCCTCTGTGATAATTTTCTTTTTTGAGGGAGGGGGGGGGAGGCGGGAATAATTTAATAATTTTTAAAATATTTGAAAAATATTTTAATATTTTTTTTTTTTTTTTTTTTTTTTTTTTTTTTTTTTTTTTTTTTTTAGAAAAATATTAGAATAGTAATATTCTTTTCTTTTGTAAAAAAAAAAAAAAGTTTCGAGAATGTATAGATTTTTATTTTTTGCGCCCCAAAGTACCCGGATACTTTGCGTCGAGGGATGAAAGAGATCGCGATATATACATATACTTGATCCAGCAATACATAACAATTGCGCCGATCCTCTTGTGCTCGATTATCAGCTGGTTCTCAAGCGGTGGTGGAGAGAGCGCTCTCGCAGCGGCAAACAAATGTCACGTATGAGGAAGACGTTCGCTTAGGGGATCATCGTCTAGAATCTTTCCGGAATTGGCACTCTACAAGTAACGTGAGCGCTCGTTGAGATGAGATCTGCGTCGTGTACAAAGGGAGAGAGCTCCGAGGAGTTGCCTCAACTCGTCTTCCCGGAACCCCGACGGTCGTCCTAGACGATCTCTTCTCGTCTATCCCGTAAAAAAGCGTACGATAGCGCTTTCATAAGTGGTGGATTCGCGAGCGTGAGAAAGAGAAAGATAAGGAGCTTTATTTCCGTGCAAGTTATCGCCGTCATTCCAGTTGACAACTCGAAATAATTCGGGATTCATTCGTATATTAAAAAAATTATTTTCTAAAATATAATCTTGCTGAAATTATTTCTAGAAAAATCAAGAATACTTGGAATGGAGGATAGATAATCTCTCTCTGAAAACTTTTTGGTACATTTCTATTATGCTTTTAAATGCATGATATAAGAATGATTTTTTTATAAATCGATTTATAATCTAAAACTGAAATAAATGTATATTCATTCACACACAATACTTAGAAAAGAGTAAATTATTATCGAGTTGTAGAGACATATCTCTATTTAAAAATTAAAGACTAACTAATAAAAAGTGGTCTTAATTACATTTGGCTCTATTACAATTATGTGAATAAAAAACACATTATTAATATATCAATAATATCCATTAATTCATTTTAATGAAAGATCAAAATTCCTCGGTGATGCATCTCTTAGATATTCATCTCGATATAAACGGATCATTTGACGTATAATTCAATTTTCTAATCTTCATTCAATGATTATCGTCTGATCAAAAGATGCTCCTCCGCGTCGTGCAAAGCACACGTGGGCGGATCGAGGTGACAAACACGTGTCGATTCTTAAAAAGCGGTAGTTGAGAAGGAGAGATATTTTTGTTACGTAATCGCGAATCCACGATTTCGATTACACGCGATTCGCGCCGCGAGAAGAGGCGAATTTCCTTCTCGGTGGCGCGAATACTCATCCTTTCAGCTTCTTCCCCGATGGTGCAACCCGATGGCGGATGAAGAAGGTGTTGCGAGTAGTTGGATTGAATTAGGCTGTACACGAGGCGGATCGCCTCGACCGCACGCTTCGGAATCACGCTTTTTGCCGGACTGTGAGAAACCGCTAAACTTTCCTCCGGCTTACTTCTGAGTCCCGTAATCAGCGAGCGCGAACGAGGAGCGAAATTCTCATCGAGATTCGCGGAGCCTCGATTCCTTCGCTTGTCTCTTCGCTTCGTAATTAAATCCTCCAGGCCCTCTTATTAACCGCGCTCGTAGAATTTCCATCTGACGGTCTTTCCTCGCGGACTCTATTTTATTAACTATCGTCTCATCGTTGGGAATATTTCTGATTTATTCGAATTCGTGAAAACTCTTTTGAGATAGAATTTTAACAGTCGAATCTTGTAAAGTAAATATGTAGATTTACATTTCTTGTTTAGATTACTCGGTTATCCCTTATATCTTCGTTGAAAATTATCATTCCTTCTTTTTAAAATTTTAATAATCGATGTTTTCTAAGAATTTTAACGTATAATTATTTGCAATTTGCTGATCCGAATAAAAGCGTGACAAAATTTTTCTTTCAAGTTTAATCTCCTTAAGTCTCATAAATATAATTTTATTCAGTTTCTTATCAGAGATTTGCCTCTTTTGTCTCTTTTACAGAGCCTTTTAAATATATTAAATTAGTTTTTAAAGAAGCTGTTCGGTAAAACGTGTAAAAAAAAAAAATTTTTTTTTTTTTTTTCTATAAGAAATAGGAGTTAAATCTCATCGATACAATTCGAATGTATTAATAATATTTATAATTTTAGATTTTTCGACAAAGATATAACAATTAATTTTTCTTGTAAAAATAAGATATACGCAGTTTCAAGGGCGTAAAGCGCGTCTCGTCAAAATGATCGTGTAATTAATAAGAGCTACGAATTAAGCTATATTTGCAACGCGATGCGGCCTGTGAACGACTTAATTACAGTACGACCGACAGCTTGATAAAACCAAGCCGGGCGTTTCTTTTCGATCGTGCCTGCTGACATTTAGGTATGCAACTCGTAGGAAGATCTCGCGGCTACGGGCGCGATCGTTGATTAAAGCCCCGGGATAATTTCGAATTATCCCTCTTTCGTCTCGGAAACGCATTCCTCGCGCCTATCATCTCCGCTCGCGCGTTACGTCTGCAACGCCGCCTCCACCGCTCTTCTACTAAGCACGTCGTAAGTCAGACGGCGCATTGTTCCCATGGCGGTGCGCAGCGCACGTCGGCCGCGGGTATCGATACGGGATACGCTTCGCAGCCAATTATTATTGCCATTTAGATAAGGAACGCAGTTAGTTAAGACTGGAGACCTCTAACGACCAGGCGTATGATGTATGCGCCTCGCTCGAATAGAACCGGCGATCTAGAAGAGTACAATGCCGCGCCGAACAGCTTCTTTAAAAACTAATATAATATATTTAAAAGGCTCTGTAAAAGAGACAAAAGAGGCAAATCTCTGATAAGAAATTGAATAAAATTATATTTATGAGATTTAACGAGGTTAAAGTTGAAAGAAAAATTTTGTCACGCTTTTATTCGGATCAGCAAACTGCAAATAATTATAAATTAGGATTCTTAGAAAATAGCAATTATTAAAATTTGAGAAATGAAGAAATGAGAATTTTCAACGAAGATATAATGGATAACCGAATAAATTGTTAAAATTCGATTTAATTGTTAAAATTCTATCTGAAAAAAAAAAAAAACCAACTCGAATAAATCACAAATATTTCCAGTGGTGAGACGATGGTTAACAAAGTAAACCTCTAACTAACCGGACGTATGATATATTGTATATGCCTCGCTCGAATACCGGCGATCTAGAAGAATACAATGTCATTGCCGAGGAGCATCTTTCAAAACTAATATATTTACGCGAAAAGAGGCAAATCTGATAAAGATCTAAATAAGATTTGTCTTTGCACTGTATAAATTCGTTGAAAACAATTATGATCTTTTTTTTTAAGCATTTATTTCTCCTTTTCTTATTTTACATATTTTTTATTACCTAATTCTTTTATAATCTCGATTTGTATTTAATTTCTTTAATCACGCGGTTATTTTACCGATAAGGAAGTCACGCGTTTATGCAAATTTCAATTTGCGGGAGATTCCACGATTTATAACAGAAACTACGAGCTTTTTCCATCTTTTAAATTTCTATGATGTATTTGCTGCGAAAACCGCATCGTTCGCTTATAAAGAATCTCGTTAACTTGACAAATTGCCTACAGATAGGAAGCAAGTCGATGATTAAACCAACAATAACGGGGATAATTACGAGAGGAATAATCGAGATTTCCGCATTCTACGTCAAAAGCGAGAATGTATGCCTTCGCTCTCAATGACTTGCTATTGAATGAGTCTGAAAGCGGACGATTGGCCTCCTAATAGTACGCTAATTACTGAAACAAGTCATGTAACGGTCATGCTAATTAGAGAATAAGCGCACGTAACAATAGCATTGCGATCATGCTACGTTAAGTTATTGAAGGAAGTATACGTAGGTGAGATAATATAGCCTCTCTCTCTTTTTCTCTCTCTCTTTCTCGTAATACGTTCAACGATTTATCTCGCGATATGAAAACGTCATTTAGATCACCGAATATATATCGAGTATATAATATCTCCTATAATTTGTGTCTTTCTCGTTATTTAATTTTTCAACATTATCTTTTTAGATGTATCTTAATATTTTCAATTTTAGTTTCATAATTTTGTAATAATATAATAATATTATGTAATAAAACATCGTTTTGTCATATCCTGTGATGATAAAAATTAAGATATTTCGCTGGAAACAGAACGAGCCTTAAACAAAAGTAAATAAATTATTATAGATATTTAATTAAACAACTCGGGAGCGGGAAGTGCCGCTGGTCAGGAGCAAGAACTAATGCATGTCGATCGTAAATCAATAATTTTTCTTACCGTTCAAACTCGAGTGAAGAGAGAGAGAGGGAGAGAGAGAGAGAGACTAGAGCCCGTAATCCGGGATTTATAATCTGTTAGAGTGAGATCGTTAAGAGAGTTGATTTAACAGCATTAAATCCACCCGAGATAAATAGTTAAAAAGGTGGACGACGACGCATGCACGCGTCCTGGTACTCATTCCCTCGTACAATTGCGTAACCGTATAAACGTCCTGCCAACTCGCGATCGGGGGGTAATTATGCCGCTAATTCTAAGACGAGGCATGCGCTTGTACGCGGGCGTAGCGCTCATTACGTATTATGGGGCGAGGGTAGTAATTAGACGGGTCGGGGCCCATTAAAAGAGACCCGTGTGCGTCGTCGTAAATGCGGGGACCGTTCTGTCGGGCGAGTAGCCCCGCGGGCTACTTTATCGCGCGCGATTACGTGACGGGGATAACCAGCCCGCTCCATCCACGTGTATATCTGCGTCTTGGAAAGAGAGACGACGAGACGGGATGGATCCACGGTAGCGACGTCCCGCACGCCATCGTTCGGTCGTTTGCAATCGGGGCCCGGGGCCCCTAACGTGATGGTGGGGAGAAATAAACGGTTGCATTAGGGGCGCTTTAGAATCGGGCGTGGTATAATAAATGAGCGATAAAATGAAATCATAAGGAGAATATAATAAAGTTTGTGAAAAAAATTGAAAGGAAACGTTTCCCTAATAGACGATTGTTTTATCTCTTGCTAAAATAATTTTTTGAAAAATCTTTTACACGTATTAGAAAACATGTTTAAACATTAAATATGACGCTTAAAACGAAAGAGAGAGAGAGAGAAAAACATGAAAATCCCGTTTGTTTAAAATATGAGTTGATTGATAAAATAAAAAGAAAAACATGTATATTAATATTTATAAACATTTAATTGATGTTTGTTCAAGATGTCAATTATTTATTTTACACTTTCAGCGTCTCGATTATTTCAAAATATTCACATATCGAGCATATATTATATTGTGAGAAAAAAAAAAAATGAAGCGACAAAAAATTTCAGATCGGCAATCGAGATTCGGCATTCCGCCTATTTCTCGCATCGCGTTAGGCTTTAATGCGTTTCTCTATCCACTCGCGCGGCGCTGAAATTAATTCTCCCTATCTCCTCTTGAATAACTCCGCCATGATAGGGAGGAGAAACATCGTATTCGCCACGGCACGTAGACATCGTGCGTCCTTTTGTCAGCGAGTCGCCGTCGGTGTACGGGCCAAGGTAGCCACTTAAGCGAGGGATCGATCGCTTCTTCGCTCATGCGAGGGAAAAGAAAAGGCGGAGGGGAGGAAGGGGAGGGAGATGTCCCGTCCTCCGTATCTTACGTATTACAAGTGCGAGCGCGATGGTAATTGAGTTCGGCGTAGCCGACAAAGTAAACCGTGAAGCATCGCGCGATCGTCCGGGTGACGTTCCCGTGGCCGTTGTGTCTCGTAAAGATTACACGATGCGCGGGTTTCCATAAATATTCATGGGCCCCATAATTGCCCCTACCCCGCGTCTCGCGAATAAACGATCGCGCGCGATGAGATTCAGATTTACTACCCCGCTCGATCTCGCCCGTCGTTCTCGTCGTCGTTGGCGGATCGCGAGCTCGTCGATTTTCAGGCGATCGGCGTCGTCGCGAGACGAGCGACGTTTGCGCCGCAAATTCGATTGCAAATTCGATGGTGGATTCGATGATGGCGGACGTTGGCCGCTTTCGCGGGCTCAACGATCCCGCGTAGAACGACGCGTAGACGACGTTTACGAGAGCGTCGGAAATCTGGAAAAGATTATCCGCTATATTCGCCGGATATTTTTCATTCGACTAGAAAATAATGCTTTTACAGAAAGTTCAAGATAAAACTGTTACGTGTATTAAAATATGTGATATATTGAAAAGTTGCGTATTTATTTCATAAAGGGAGTTTTCCGGCAAAAAAACCTACGTAGACATAATGTCACGCGATTGGCTATTAAATGGATAATTTTTAAAGACCCCTAAAATTTTTCTATTTGGCAGCCAATCGTATGATATTGCGTTTATGCGTGCGTCTTGCTGAAAAGCTCCCATAGTTTTGGCGAGTGATTTTTATCGCAACATTTTTCAAACAACTCTTTCTTATTATTATTATTACTGTGTGTGACCGTGTCATTATTTTCTAATCCAATAGGGATCGGAATCTCCGTGAATTCTCGACGGTTCCCCGGGCTCGGCGAAGCGGTTCGGTCTCGCGACATTAATCCGCGAAGAAGCGTTTCTTCTGGCGGATGCTGCACGCTTTCGTCGGTGCGGCAACGCATTCGAATTGTCCTGCTAAGGCGACCGATGCCGGCAAAAGAAAGAATTCGACAGGGGGTGAAGGGGGAAGGAGAGGTTTGCGGTTCTCTCGCGGCGCAACTAAGGTTACCCCGAGACAGGTCAGTTACATCGCGAAAACGTACACCGTTGTCCTCGACACGATACATTGGGCATCGAACCGCGCAAGGATCAGTTCGTCGCAGCTTGCGAAAAGGAGGGGCACAACGTCGGCCGTTGTGTGTGTCGCGGGAAAGGAAGGAGTGTCCGGTCTCGGTACCGAGAAACGAGCCTGTAGGAAGTGCGAAGGAAAGAGCGCACGACGCTCTGATCCCCCAACTATCTGTAACTACCTGTAATAACCTGCCTGCTGTTCTCTCAACACTTTCACGTTCGGATGAGACGGACTTTCGTGCCTGTCTGCCGTTAGCGAAGAGTCGGTTTGCCTGTGACCGCGAAACGATCCGAGAACGTCGACCAGGAACGTCGATTCAGGATGACATCTTTTTGTAATTGAAATTAAAAAATTTTTAATTTAATTTATAATGTTAATTAAAAAAGAATCTTTTTCTTTAATTTAAAATTAATTGCGCTCATCACGCGTGTTTTAAAATTCGATTCTCTCTTATATTTTGCATTCAAAATATTTATTAAATATTATATTATATACAAATAATATAAATATATTACTACGATACGAGGCGTTAACGACTGTGCACATCGATTCATTCGCGAAGAAGATATTTTTGCTGGGAGAACAATATCCTTGATAATTTGATATAACCGAAAATTTTAAAGCGAAAGCTGATTCTAATAATTTATGAGACATCATTACGAGTATATTTACGTCGCATATTTTTTTATAATCGAAAAACGAGCTAATTGTTTCTGGAAACGAGAACAACGTGACGCATACCACTCTGTGTCAATCGCATATATTTCTATAGAAGATGGAATAAACATCGAGTCTGTGGTGAATCGATCAGAAACGAGAATCAGCATTTATCCCCGGCATTAGCGACAGTTTAAGCGGAACGCGCCGTTGTCAGCTGATCGAATCCCAGTCGGATACGAACGAGAGGATGCATCCTCTCGTTTCGCTAACCACCCTGGCGACTTTTCCTCGACGCGGGCATCTCCTACCAACCTTTACCTACCTACCTACCTATCTATCGCGCCGACGACGACCATCCACGGCTTTCTTTTTCCATTCCCCCTCTCCATCTTGCACCCCGTGGTCTCTTTGAGCCCGTTGCCCGCCGCACAATTTGCGCTCACAGGCCTAATGCTTCCCGGCATTATGCTAATTCCTTCCATTGGGGGCTCTCCCCGAGATATTTGCGCAATTGAAGACTGGTGCCGCGCGTGAAGACGCGCTCGTGACCGCTTTTCTTCGTCTACGTCGTTTCTTTCTCTCTCGCGCTTCTCTCATTGCTCTTGCTTAATTGCCCCGGCACGACATCGCTCGTCAAAGCGTGGCGATCGCCCGCTTTCGTTCACGCTATTGTGCTAATTTACGATTTACGTAAAGTCGTTGCTCGGAGAGATAGCGAGGCTCTTTACTTCGGATTCGTATCTGCACGATAACGATGACGTTGTATATCGAAATATATTTTTATTCAATTTTCTCTCTATACACGATGTCGTTTTCGTTGCTTGGCTAATTATGGGTAATTATGGGTAAAAATATTACGCGTTGTTAAATAATTATGGAATTTCTATTCTTACGTGTACCTTTTAATGCTCACAGTTAATTTAAATATATCGGCGGCGCAACTTTATCGATCGCAAATTCTCGTGTCTCGCCGACAATCGCGATTCCCAAAGGCTCGTTGCGTTCGTTACGTAGAATAATATCATCATGCGGCGAGTTGGTTTTACTGAAAATCTCTTCCTATCCTCTTCGCGATACGCGCTCTTCTCCAGCATTGGGTGCATATTGTACGGAACGGATCGAAGAGGCGTGACTCTCTCTCTCTCCCTTTCTCTCTTGCGGTGCAAGCGAGATTTAAAAGATGTTCCACGCGGAACAGAGACGTTCCCGGTGGTCGTGACAGCGACTTCAGGGAAGAGGACTGGTTCTCTCTCTCTGTTGATGCGAGAGCCCGGTTACGTAGCCCCGAGGGGTTCGGACGTCGTGCTCGACGTACAACGTTGGCGCGAGCCTCGCTTATTATCATATCCGGACGTTTCCTAGACCCGAAGGAAAACCTCTCGCGAGCTCATCTCCTCTCTCTCTCTCTCTCTCTCACTCCTCTTTTTCTCTCGATTTAGTCGGGGATCCAGAAAACAATCTTTCGCATGCCTCTCGAAATTCTAAACGTTCGCCGCTCGCGCGCTCGTAAAACGTGCCGATGGAACGTGACGTGTCGACAGCTGTGTTTCGCTCGCGGATGACTGAAGTTAACGGCGGCTCGTTAGTCTCAACTGGGGATACTTATCCGGGAATCCGGCCCCAGCTATTTTCGCATCCTGGTTAATACCGATGCGATGATATGCGTATTGCGCCAGATACACAGCGAACATTGTTTTGGGATCATCTGTCGACATTCGTGTGACTTTGAGAGTTGTATTATAAGAGAATAAGAGGGATAGGAAAATTTTTATATACCGCTGCAAACTGCTCTCGATTAGCTGCGAGTTCTCTAGTAAAGAGAATACAAATATGAAATAAAAATAATTATAATTATTTTTATTTCATATTTATATATATCTGTATAATATTATTATATAATTATAATTAATATAAAATATAAAAATAATTTTGAAAAATTTTGCATAAAGATACTCTACCTCTACAGTGATAATTTGAGGCGTAACATCAAAACATTAGAGAAGTACATAATATCTAAAGGTAAAAGAAAGAATATTTTCTATATCGTAAAATTCCTTATTCTTTCCATCGTACAAGATGATTTGCGTTTATATTAATTTTCTCTGTTAAAATTCGCGAAAGAGAGAATGTGTAACTGATTTGGGAAGCGTAACGTAATTTATCGCTCCCATCCTTGAATATTCTCCGGGCATATGCGTATCTACGTTTACATCCAACGGTGGACATTAACGAACGCTTAACGAAGACTCGCATTATTTATCGACGAGCGAATTCCCGCGGCTCGACTTTGTTCGAGGGCTTTTCGCGCGATACCGCGGTACGAGTAAATAAATCGCGGCGTTGTAAACTAGGCTAGATGAGCAAGAAGAGGCCGCTTTGATGACTACTTTTCCTCGACGAGCGTCGAGCTCGCTCATTCCCTCGCGAAAGCCGCCGAATCATCTCCCGCGTACGAGTATACTCGTCTAATGTTTTTCTTGATGCGAGGCAAGCAAGCGAACGAGCAAGCAAGCTTACACTGTTCAATCTCTACCGACGGAAAATATCTTTGAGAGGATACGCATAAACGTTGCTGCGTCACTCTTTTCCTCTCTCGCCTTCTCCGTAGATGCTGCGTGTGTCTCCGCCAGATATCAAGAGAAAGAGAGGGAGAAAGAGATAGAGAAAGAGCACGACTACTTCCTCCCCACCTTCGTCAAGGGTTAAGCAAATATTAGCATTTTACTAGTTAGCAGCCGCATTGTCATCCCCGTTCGCGGAGAGAGCCGGGACTTGCGTTTTGTCATTTTGTATCCTCCCGTTCTGCGCTCTTCGATCGTTTGCCTTTATGTCTACGACATAAGCATTATGACGTTATCCCGGGGATAACGAAGAGGAAGGCCATCTTCTCCTAGCGCCGCGCTCTACGTCTATTTTATCTCCGTAATTTTCCTTTCACATGTCACCGGTCGTCGTAAGCGCGCGCACTATTACGAGGTAACGCGCCTGTTTAAGGTGCAAGGTCGCAACGCGCTGTTAATGCATTCTTAACGTCTAGCGCGAACGCGAAAAAAAACCGCGCCTGTTTATTCTAGCGATTGTCGTAATAGTGTTGCTGCCGGCCTTTCGACTCGCGCGACTACTCGGTGACGTTCTGTTGAAGAAAAGTTTTTCTGGACGACCGCGATAATTCTCGCTTCGCAAGAGCGTCTTGTTGTCGTTAGAACCCATCGTCGTCGAAAATGACACTCGCGCAATTTTTACGTCAACTTGGTCGTTATTTTGATAATAGCATCTGTCTGTCAATCGAGGACAACGTTGTTCTGTTTCTAAATTCCAATGTTTTCATCGATACGATAGTCAACTTTTCACTGGTAAATATTTATCATTTTTTTGTTTTTATTTTAAAAACGAAAGGAATAAGTATTTTGACGGAAATTTGAAAAATTTGATAGGATAAAATACAATTGTCAAATTTCTTTAAATTTAAAATTCAAATAAGCTGAATATTTTTAATTCGAAAAATAAGAGATAGGAATCTTAATTAATCAAGATCGACGATAGTCAATCTTTCTAATTTTTCTCATATTTTTTTTTGTTTTGTTCTAAAAGCGGAAGAAATAAATATTGACGGAAATTTGAAAAATATGACAAGATAAACTGCAACTGTCACTTTCTTCAAATTTAAGATTAGAATAAGTTAAATTTTTTCAACTTTCCAAAAAAATAAGAGATAGGAATCCCAATCAATCGAGATCTATGTACATGTCGTATGAATAATGCGTTATTGAATGTAAAATTATCAATAGCAACGCAATTTTCCTTTTGATCCGATAGAGCGCGATACCGATGATGCAAAGTCAGAGACGCGCTAACCGCACGCTTCTCTAGATCAAAGATCTAGGAATGTGTCGGCGATGATCGCCTCTGGGAGAAATCGGTTTATCACTTTCGCCGATAATTACGAGTCCGAGCCGTCCGTCGATGTTAGCGGTAATTGCTTAGCGAATAAAAAAAAAGAGAGAGAGAGAGAGAAGAGAGGGCTTCGCGGCGAAGGCGACCAGTGACAATGCAGTCAGAGATGCGGTTTCTTTCGCTTTTTGCAGCTCGGTTTGCGTCGGTGCTCACCGGCCGACCGCCTCGCCCTTTTCGCTTTTTGCTCGATCGGGTGCGCACCCAGGGAGACCTTGATCGGACGGACGCGATGGCGCGGAACGGGTCTGCGGGCATTATCAATCACCGGCCTTAATGGTAGCCTCAAATACATCCTCGCTATCTAGCCGATCCTCCCTGTAGCATCGCGGATGAGCGACTTTCGCGCAAATATCGCTGTACGAGTCGTCAAGCGAAGTGCTGGTGGAAGCGTCTCTAGGTAAAAATAAAGCTTCAAGCACATGTAGATGGAGACAAGATGGCAATGCCAGATGTACGTTTGGGCGTAATAAATCTTACCCTTTGATTATATAAATAGATGAGAGACATGAGTAAATAATGCGAAATTAATTAAATAATAACGTAAATAGATGAACGATTTATATAAGTAATTAAATTATCACGTAAGGAAAATAAACGTGTATTTTTATATGGACGAGAAGAATTTTAAATATAATCACACACACACACACACACACACACACACACACACACACACACACACACACACACACACACACACACACACACACACACACACCCATACATATAAACATAAATAATATCCTTTATAACGCATATATATTTTTATATTTTATATTTATCCTATATCAATTTTCAAACACGACTGCCTTGATATATCGAAAAATAAAAAATTGTGAAACATAACAGTTAATTACATTTATGTCAGAATGTGAAATCTACTTTACATTGCTCAAAAGAAATCCGCGATATTCTTCCACAGTCACATCCAGCGAGTTTATTTCACTATAACGCGCGATCGCGATATGTTAATTTTATTATTTCCCCGCAGATCTCCTCGCTGATGTCATACTGGGGGGGGGGAGGGGGGGGGAAATAAAAGAGAAGCGCGATAGATCGTGAGATATCGTTGGTATACAAACGTCGTAACGCTCACGATGTATTTCACAACGGAAGCGATGTCGTTTTTCTGCGCCCACGTGTACACGGTATACGCGCACAAGTCCGGCATGCGTGTGCGCGCGCGCGCCTCCATTAAGTCTTTAAGCAGCGGGAAGGCATGAAACTATGAATTAGTGCGTACGAGCGGGAGGGGAGAGGAGATGGGCGAGGGAAAAGGGGGAAAGTCTCAACGGGGGCCCCAGCGGTAATTCCGTGGCAACGCCACTTGCCACACGGGGCCGGTTAATGGATTTGCAAAGCGCCAATTATATTTCCGATGGAGCGAGAAGAGGCAAACATGAGCGAAGGGAGGATAGATAAAGAGAGAGAGAGAGAGGGGGGGGAGGGGAGAGAGAGGGCGCATTTGCGAGAGCGATGTTGCGTTGCTCCGTACGGTCCCGGTAGCGTGCCCGAGCTTTCTTCGTGGGAAAACCAGCAATTTCTCGTGACGCGCGCGTTTCTAAAGAAGGGGGACGAAGAGGGGGATGGTACACAAGACTCGATCGACCGACCCTCCCTTTCAATAAGACGCGCATTCCGATCCGCTTTGATATATTTATCTATCGCTTCTCCCATCTCTCGCTCTTTATCGCCCCGTCCGCATCGTCTCCTTCTTTCACTTCACCGGGATAAGACGATGGTCGCTCTGATCGCCGTCGCCGTCGCCTCGTTCCGATACATCTCTCGGGGTCTATCCTTTTTTAAAGAATCCGCCGGCCGCTCTCAACCTCCGATTACGCGCGTTTTATAGTCGTATATGTATACGAAGCGCCGAGAATCACGCAGCCGCTGGTGACGCTCGTGCAATAAAAGTGAATTATAGCGATAATTCGAATCAGTCAGAGGACCTTCCGCCGATCTTTGCAACGATCGTTTAATTAGTGCGACGCTTACCCTTTATAGAGCAATATTACGCGGTAAGAAAGTACAATAAAAAAAATCAGGGATTAAGTCGACGAAAATATATCTACATAAATAATATGGACCTAAAACAGTGATATTAAAGGCTATTAATCCCCTGTGTAAAAAAAAACGCTGAAAATCATATGCCATGCTTGCAAAATAAAGTTGAATTAATTTTATATATAGTTTTGTGTTTATTGCGTGTGATATTTAAACAATACATATATATTTATTTGTACTTTTAAAATATATTTACATATGTGATTCAAGCCAACTTTTGTTACGCTTTCACCGACATAAACGGCAATATCGCAATGATTGAGATATCTAAAATCAACGTAATTTTACGCAGAATAACTCTTTTAATGATCATGAATTTTGGGACATGTTCTCTCGCGGCAGTTCTTTGACCCACCGACTTTCACTCGCAACACAGTGGCCGTAAAGTCAGTCTCTAACGAGCATATGTGAGTTACATAACATCGTCGAATGTTTGCGGCGAAGGCAACTCTTGACCTATTTACAATAACTCGTTCGTGTCTTCTTCTTCGACATCAAAATTCGCATTTCGATCTGGGTCATTAAAATAATCCTCTCTTTTTATAGGATAATTTAAATATGTCCCATTATAATAGAGACGTGACACAAAATAAAATAAGAATCTGTGCAGCGGATACTAACTGATAAAAATAATCTTAGTGATTAAAATTAAAATTTTAAGGATTTTCTTAAATTATTAATCTTAAAATTTCAATCTTAGGGATTAAAAGATTATTCTTGAAAAGTTAGAAATTCAAAAAGACTAACAAGTACACATATGAAATAAAACTAAAATAATATACGTAAAACAATTTTTTTATTTGCACTTTTAAAGACGAATATTTTTCTCTTTACAATATCTTCGTCAAAATTGTTAAAATTATTCTCCAATATTTTATCTCTCGTATCAGATCTCTCGTATTTTAATATCGAAGAAGAAGGAAACGCTCCCTTCGCTGAAAGCGATGCTTATATCGACACACAAAAGGTATCCGCGATTCCAATGGCAAAGAAACGGCAAGGATTGCGAAGCGAGAAGCCGGTCGCGTCCTTCGGCAAACAGCAGAGGCACTTTTATTTTCGCTTCGTGTGCGAGCGTACCCGCCGGAAGACGTTTCTTTCATGGTCAACAGCTATCGCTCGTGTCTTCGGCTCGTCTTTTACGCTATCACCCGGTCGTTGATGAAGTCGTTAACGGCCCCGGATCCAGCGTAATGCACGTACACCGCGTTGATGCGGAGAGCAAATCACTACGGACGCATACGGGCGAAGGTGCGACCATAAGGGAACCGGCCGATGATAGCGCGAGAAAAGTAGGGGGAGAAAGGGACGACGAAAGCACGAAGGGGAGGGGGGGGGGCGTCCTGGTCCGATGAATGGATCCCCTTAATCGGGGATTTGGCATCTTCCCTTCCGTGGTATCCGTGACCGGTTTTTCGAGTTACATATTTCAAGCGGGCAACCGAGCCCGGAACACAAACTGGCAAATGGGCTCAATGAACCTCATGAATGATGCAACGATGCGTAGCCGTAATCGTAGATACAGATATACATTATTGGTCCCATTAATGGAAAGTACCTGGCGCACGCTAATTGAGAGACACCCAATCATCATATATCTCATTAGTTGCTAATTCACGTTTCACACAGTTGCATCTCTCGAAAATTTCTTTCGGATATTTTGAACGAGACATCTCGAAATCGATGTAATGTCGATTTTTTTTTCTTTTTTCTTTTTTGTACCGAGACGTATATTTATTTATTTCTTTAGAAAAGTATATTTATATCGAATTGGAAAATTATATTTAGAAAAAAAAGTAAATTTAGGAAATATATTTTTATAGAAAAGTATTTTACATTAAAAATTATCTTCTGTAATTATAACTAAAAATTCAGGGAGAGATCATTTCGAAAGTCTCTATGCTGATGTTTTGAAAAGAAAAAGCTTCAAAGTTTATTAGCTATAACTTTTTAATGAAGCGTTTTCGGACCTATGTTTATACAAACCTTTTTCTTCCAAATTCAATTTCCTATAAGATCCTGAAGTTTTATTCACCTGACTTGGTACATCCTGCATTATCTTGCACACTATACAGCGTTAAAATACTTATGTATAGAAACGTATGAGACATAAAATCGTATGACAACACTATTTTACGAGGCAACGTGATTCTGTCATGTATATTTTGCAGACGAAAGTCACGCGTATCGCACAAGAATAATATCATTTCCCGGGCTCTCGCTATTATAGAAAATCGAAAGGCTCGTTTTATAGTCAGCTATAACGAGGCCGTTATAATTTTATTTGCGCGCGTCGCGTCGGGGCAAATGCGGACGGACGGCGGGCCGATAATTCCAGTAATAATACTTATCGGTGCTTTAACGAGCATGATAATTATTTCAGTAGAAATTCAACACGCGGGAGGGAAAGAGAGAAAAGACGCCGAGCAATTTCAACCCCGTTGCCCCGACAGTATTATCCTTTCGGTATGTTTAATGTACGAAAGAGGTTCTCGCTCTCGCGTAAGCAAGAAAGAAGGCAGTTATGCCCGCGAGTGATTGAGAGAGGAGCTTACGTAGGAGTGAGCTATCGCGAGGAATAAACGGAATGTCTGTTTTCTCTCCACCTCCTCCTTGCTCCTTTCGGCTCCTCTCGCTCGACAAATAACAGTCAGTGCCAATCAGCTGTGATTGGAGTACGAAATAAAATGCAGGCGCCTCGTTGCCGAGTGCGTACCGCCCGACGGGCAAATCCTCACCGGCTAGATGGTATATAATTACCGAGATTATACATATCAACACACGAGCAACTGGAGCGAAAAACACTGACCTGGTTGTTAAACCGCCGTTGCCGCCACCGCCGTTCAAGTTCGGTATCGGCGAACACAGGTCATCTAAAGCTAAAGTGCCGATGTCGGGTAGATTGTATCCTCTACTCTCGGTCATTCTAGCTATTTACAAGTAGCTATTTTCGAGATCGAGTTCCGTTTCGTTTCGTGAAAAACGTAATTCAATCGATTTTAATCGACCTGAAAATTTCTTCGATCGCGGTGACGAATCTCGTTCATTGAAATTTCATTTTCGTTTCTCGCGAAAATAATTTTTACACATTCAAGTTACACAAGATTGAGTTATAACTTTAAGAGCGCGAAACTCGAGCTTATAGCATTTTCGAGTGAAACAAATTCGATTGCTCTGTCAGCGATTAATGACATCATTAATCAATGAAATACTTTGAGTAAGCGTTTCATTGATTAATCGGGGCAAAGAATCTTGTGCTTTAAAGTCAAAATAGCGTCAAACGGAATGTACTTTATATTATTTATATTAATCAAATTTAAGACCCATTTTCGCTCGAATATATATTCATGGAAAATTGAGTTCAATCGCTCTCAGATCTTGCCTCGCTCGAAAACGCTATTAAGCTCAATCAAGTCGAACTCTTGTCGAACTAGTACGATCGAACTAAAACCAGTTTATCTTATTCCTCGAAACGAGTAATATGTATTTCGACGTTACGCGAGCTGTAGATTCGCGCAACTGTTTTCGTTCCACATATAAGAGCCGAACCTTACTCGAGCGCGCGTTTGCCTGCCAAACGCATGTCGGCCGACGTTACAGGAGGGGCCTTGAGATGTCTACATGAATATTTATAAATGCGCAGAGACGAGCACAACGGGAGGATGCTGCGAGTCGCGGGGATGCAATGCTGCAACGCGGACTTAAGCCCGGACAGCGGATCATTACGGGCGGCGACTCGCGCAGAGAGAGAGAGAGAGAGAGAGAGAGAACACAATTTGTCCCTGAGAACGCGTCCTTTGTTCTCGTTGTGCTCGGTCGAGCATTATGTAAGGCGCGTTCGTTGATAGCGAGAGCGCAGCTCTCATCGTGTATAAAGAATACATACATACATACATACATACATATATATATATATATACACCCGTCGCATTGAAATCGAATTATTATCGACGCGTTTTGCTCTCGTCCTCCCGCCCTGCCCTCCTTGATTCGCTTATCGACGGCCTCCGCCGCGTAAAAGAATCCGGACAATGCGCCCCGGTTGGAATATCACGGCCGCATATACGGCAACGGACTGGGATTGGGAAGAGGGGAGGGGGTGGGGAAGGAGGGGGGAGCGAGGCATAATAATCCATTCAGGTAGATATTGTTAGTAACGGAGCCGTGGCGTGCGAGAGTGTCTAGAGTCGTTAGTGACATGAGAAAGCACCGCCCTTGCTTACGCGCCGATATCATCTCCCCGGCGTATCCCCCGGACGGGTAAATGTATATTCGAGAGAGTCACTAGGGCCGCGTGTTATTTTACTCACACGTCTTAGGCCACGACAACTCGCTGCGCTGGGCCCGATGTGATTCTGAACGGCATGGCATCGCGCGCCATGTCTACACTATTCGCCGCGTATTTCATGTCGAATTCTTTTTTTTTTTTTTCTCTTGCAATTCATATCGGAAAGTACAATCTTGAAATTTAAGGTTTGTATTTATATATATATATATATATATATATATATATATATATATATATATATAGAGTGTCCCATTTTTATGTCCCACTCCAAATAACTTTTTTATTTTTAATCGTAGAAAAAAATGTTTCGGACAAAAGTTGCATGATTTCGGAGGGGTCACATGATAAACTAATGATGAAACTAATCATTTCCGGACCTACGTTGATATAATTTTTTTTTTTCCTTCTCTAAGCGTTAGGAATTTATTAGTACTAAAGTTTTGCCTACCATTTATGAAACATCCTGTATATATCATATCTATTTAAACAAATTTTTTTCTCTCTTAACGTTGTGTTTTACACAAAGAACGTTTCAAAATCATGCAGCAAATTAAAATTCTGTCGCAGATATATTTAACAATAAATTCAGGATAAAAAAAGTTTAATGGTAAAAATAATTTATGTAATTTTTACGTCTTTAATATATTTATTTTATTTATATATATTTATTTATTAAATACACATAAATACACATAAATATATTCAATATACTTAGAGATATATATTTATTCTCTCTTTCTCCCTCTTCAATTTTTGTTGTGCTTTTGACGTACTTAATACCAAATCATCTATTTATAATAAATAAAAAACGTACCTATCTCGCGTGAAATCGGCACGCTCTCAAACAAAATACACTCGGGGCGGCGACTTGAGAATTCTTTTATTTATCGTGGATAATTTCCGTCGCCGGTCGTAAATGGCGTGCGGACGAGCGTTAGAACGAACGATCTCCTTTCTGTGGCCGGCGGCCGTCAGGTGTCAGACCCGGTGAACACTCTCACCTCGGTACACGGGGCCCCATCACGGCAGGCCACCGTGCGAGCCCGGCCAGCGCCGATATAACTCATCTGCGGCGGTGATGGCGGTCTCGCTCTCTGAGAGCCGCGAGAGAGTTCGCAATTACAACGACGGGAGAAACGGAGGAGATCGGGCAAGATACGACGTCATAGATACGTACACGCGTCTATTCGCGACTCCAGCCAGTTTAAGCTTCATGGTATCGATATATAGTATCGGTATCGGTATCGACATTTCGCGTCAGTATTAATGTATATTACTGATTGATATTAGAATAGGATGTGTCGATATTCGAGTGTCACTAGTTTTAAAGAGACGGACGGAGAGAGAGAGAGAGAGAGAGAGAGAGAGAGAGAGAGAGAGAGAGAGAGAGAGAGAGAGAGAGAGAGAGAGAGAGAGAGAGAGAGAGCATTCAGGATTTTAAAATTGATAATTTATATTTAAATTAATTAATTTGAAATAATTATTTTCGACAATCGGCATTAATAATATTTTTTTCGGGAAAAAATAAAAAATATCATTTTATAATGTATTTTACATTAATATGCGTTTATCGATAATAATAATAAGATATTTACAAAAAGCATTTGCATCTCAACGGTGTGTAGTATATTGAAATATCAAAGAATATATAAAAGCCTCTATCATGCGATCCAACATAAGACAAGTTCCTTTAATCAATTCACGTATCGGTGCCCTGTATCGTTAGCACGTCGCACGTATAGTCGACGCGAGAAGGGAGAGATGGATTTAACTCCGTTCTTTTCCGGTTAAGTCCTGAAAGCGACAAGAAATTACGAGACTGTTGACAATCGCACGTGGGATTCGCGGAATCGTATAATTGCGCTTTATATTGCGCGAGAGTGTCGAGACGAGTGCGGGAGCGTCTCCTTAAAGTCCGTTCTGCATCCCTGAATACGCGTGCACGCGTGTGTACGCGCTCACGTGAGCGCGATGCGTGCCGAGCCTCGCTTCGGCGATCGCCGCGAGGAGACGAGAAGCGTGTAATTGAACTTTATCACCTGTGCAACGCACATGGCACGCATCCTCTGAGACAGAGCGAACAGAATCTGCCGTGAACGAAGGTCGATATCGCATCACAGGAACGTTTATAGCCGATGTTACGCGTTCGACGCAACCTTCTCTCCTATCGTTATAATCGATTCGTATTTATCTATTCAAAATATATGTATTTCCTACTAGAGAAGTTTAATAATTTAGATATATATAAAAACCATACATATGCAAAAAGACTTAATATGAGATCTCTTCTATCGGTATCATGTATAAAAACGAAACTGAACCACTGAGATTCCTAGATAAGAGACCAATATTTATAATAATATTATATCGACGTTCGACGTTTCATTTATTAGCAATCAGCTCTCTCTCTCTCTCTCTCTCTCTTCCCTTGGTCTTGGCGTGTAAAATAAATCTTCGAGATGTATAGCGATTAGGGTCAGTGCTAATATAATCATGGTACTGAGCCTTCCATTTTATTCTATCTTATTATCTATTATAAGGTTTCATAAAAAAAAAAAAAAATTTTTTTTTTTTTATTAATTTAGATAAATAATATTTCAAGATAGACGCGTCCAAAATCAAAGATTTAGAATTTCTGATTCCATGATACACTAAACGGTCGGTCGGTAGATTCGGTTTTCACGAGGCAAGGCAATACGATTGTCAGAAACCTGTATAAGGCGCGCGTCTATGATGGTGGTCGGGGAATAAACTTTGCTACGAGATGACGAGCATCGGGTTGAAGCGGCTCTCTGGTCGGCCGGTCGACCAGAGCCGCGTTTTCCTCCTGTCCTCCGCTTACAGAGGGTGGAATGTCACCCATTAACATTCCCATAAAACCGCCGCCGCGTGTAAACATCACGAGAGCGGTGTAAACCGTGGTGGCGGCGGCAGCGACTGTGACAGAAAGAGAAAGAGATGGCGAGGGAGAGAGATCGTGTGAGAAATCCAATCCGCTTCCGCGGGGTTATTATAGTGATAATTTACTGCATCTCCCCGTTTATGCATAGCCGCGGAATGCATGAACGCGGCGCGGCGGATCCCATGGGAAAGCTCATGGTGTTTGCGGCGCGGCGTCTCCCGCATTTAGAAAAAGGGGAGACCCCTAATCGCCCCCGGACCGAGGCTTCTTTCCCTCTCTCTCTCTCCTCCATTTCCGTCCTCGTAATCACCGGACGGAACTAAGAGACCGGCGATTGAAGACGTCGCGATTCGACATTGAACGCGATGATACCTCCTGGTCGGTGATGATTCCAGGCACGGGATTCTGGTATGCGGTTGGTACATTGCTCGAGTGTAAATGCGCGGCTGTAAAACGTAGCGATCAGCGGAGACGACAGCTGTACGCGATCGTTATGCGGGGCGATTGGATCTAATCGGCATACGGTATAAGATTCAACGAATTAGATTAGAATAGATACGAACCGAGCTCTCTCTTCAAATGCTCTTTCTTTTCCGCGAGAAGATGATTGTCGAGGCGATTGATCTGTCAATATTCTGCCTACTGTATCGAAAAATCGATCTTTATATGAAATAATTGAAGCGAATAATTTTTTATAAAAGTTGAAATATTATTTTATAAAGTCTTGAGTTTTGTTAAATAAATATTGAATGCGATTAAAAATTCATGGTTCGTTCATAACTAATTCAAAAAAATTTATATTTTTCAAAAATATATTAAAGGATAATCACTTTTGTGTGTGTGAAACATGCTATAAGAAATTATCGCTGTGAGTATTGTGTTATCAACTTCCTAAAATGTGTTAGACATACTTTCTTTTTTTATATCGTCGAATTCTTGACAACATATATGCTCCATATTAACAGATATAAAAATCACTTGGTAAAATTTTATTTCACGTAACGGAATATATGCCTTTCCTTTTGCGAAAATTTAAAGGTCGCAAGTATGTTTTGTAATCAGTAACCGGCTAACTACTCATTTCTTGTTAATTCGTTTGTAGAAAGTTGCAAAAGCAACATATTGTATCAATAAGTTATCAATGCAGTCATATTTTCGCGCAGATTGCTTATATCGTCTGTATTTTATTATTATACAAATTATTTTCTGCCGATCTCAAATGTTCTCATTCATCCATTTCTCTCTCTTCTATACATAATTTAAATATTATTAAATATTAATAATAATAATAAATATTAATGTTAATAATAATATAATTATTATATTAATAATAATATTATTAATTATTATTAAATATCCTTTATAGCGCATTCTTTCCGAGAAAAAAATTTGCAAATGAAATTAATTGACGTTAATTAATTAAAAGATGTCAACGATAGCGATCGTATAAAATTCTCTTCGATAAAAAAATTTCTATTTACATTAAAAAAAAAAAAAAATAGAGAAATTTCCGTTATAATCCTCAAACGTGCCACTGGGCGGTTAGAGATGCGTGTTGCGCACGCATGCACTTGCATGGATCGCATGCAACGCGGCGCGGCGCGCGCGCGGATGGACAGATGCGTGACACGCTTGCCTGGCCTCTGTCGTTGTGGACCGCGTCCGCAGATTATGCAACGTTGCGTTCGGATTGCGGGGACCATATGGTGGCGGGCGCCTTTACATCTGCCGTCGTTATTGGCGCGCGAGAGACCGTCTTCCTTTCCTCTCTTCCCGTTCCTCCCTCACGCATCTACTAGCATAGTACGTGACCCTTTCCCGCGCTTATGTATTTATCTGCCGCGAAAGAGACGAAGGGTCGCGGCAATGCGTACAATGCGTTGACTGCACTTTGCGCGCAGCGCGTGTGAAATGCATTCGACCTCTCTCGCGCGCTTGCGTTATATATATATATTTCATTAGCTGATCTAAAAATTGAATGTGATATATATATAATTTTTGGACGACAACTTTAACGCGTATGTGAACGCGTGTCCGATTAATATGTATAATGAAATGACTTGTAGGATCACAGTTTAACTTTTGTATTATTATATATGCTTTATTATATAAAATGTTTTAAATTAGCTTATTAAAAGATTCTAATTAAGAAATTAAATTATAATAATTGAAAAATTATTAAATATATTAATATAATTATAATTATATAATTAGAAATTAATTAGAAATTATTAACCATTTTTTTATATCAGTACCTTGTAACGTAGAATCTATTGAGTATTATTATTAACATCTTTTCTGCATATTTCCGAGCTTACTTTAATAAAATTTTCTGAAAAAACATTGTTTCTTCCTTGTTAGCTTCGCTATCGTTGATCAATAAAATGAATTTGATGAAGAAGGCGCGAATCTATTCTCGCGTCTGCGACTTCCGGCAATTTCTCTCGTCGCAGGATAAGCGATGCGTGAGCTTAACGACTCGGCCTGACGTCTCTTCGCGGAGGAATCTAAATACCCAAGTACGTCCATTAGAGCGGCAACGGACACAGACGCGATTTATCGCCGTTTGTCTATTACAGGTGACTTGAGAATAGGGTGCGAGAACGATAGCTTTCGGGTGGCGTCTGTTAGAACGAAATGGCGGTCTCGAGATCGACCGTACCCTCCTCACCTTGATAATTCTTAGGCACGCATAAGCGACGACCCATCCCGTGAAATATCTTATCCCGCAACGTATAGAGTAACAACACACACGTTCTTTCTCTCCTTCTTTTTCCTCCCTCATTCCCTCCTCGTGAAGGGCGCACGCGCGCTCGCGATAAATCCACGTAAAGGGCCCATATAAAACCTCAAGGGAGAGAGATCCATTCCTCCGGGGATTTTCTCTAGAACTCCGAGTTTCTTATTTTTCCCTCTCCGTCGCATCTCTCTCTCTCTCTCTCTCTCTCTCTGTCTCTCTCTTATAGATTCTTCGAACCAATCGATACACGATAGTAACTTCCCATGGCGAATCGGTTCTCATGCCCTGAGAGCCGCGAAAGAGTGGCATTATATTCTGGAGCGGCTGTATGCGCGCACGCACAGTACGCGTGCACGGCATGGCACAACCAGGTGTGTGTATGTGTGTGTGTGTGTGTGTTGGTAATTCGCGGCGCGGAATCTATATAACACCGCCCTACGAGAGACCCGAGAGAGGATCGGAGACTGCGGCGGTTATCGGCCGTACAATTTCATCGGCACTTAAAACGTCATCCCGCGAGGCCCCATCTTTTCATCAGCCGCTAATCTCGCTCGCTCCTTCTCGGACGTCGATGCCCTCGATGTCGCGCGTACTTGTATAAAGCGCGAAGCCTCGTATACTTCTATCTATGGATCATTTTGAATCTGCTTTTTCTCAAACGATATCGTTGCGATAAAATTGCGCGCGCGTTATAAGATTCACAGAAGTCTAACGATATTTATAAATCAAGTTTTGGACGCGTGCAAATTGGCGTAAAATAAAAAAATCGTATATTCCTTTAAAATACTTTGGGGTGCGATATTAAATATTTTATTCATATTTTACTTCAATAATATTTCGATATTTTAAGATTATATGCGTTAATAAAGATTAAAAAATTTATTTGCTCTAAAGCGTAAATATCGCGGCGAGCTGATCAGCTGATCCTTTTAGAGATTTCTGAACTTGGGAATTTGTTCGAAATCGAAGCATTATTAATGAGAGAATGCACCTTCGAGGTCTTAACGGAAGCGATTAGTTTCTCGGTCGTTTTATCAACTCCTATTAGATCCCGATTTCACGCCATTGTGCCTGTTCTTCGGCACGATTTCTTCGCTGTTAATTTCCTGGGATACGTATTCGTGCGATTTTTTCGTAATATTTCAGCCAATGCCCTCCCTTCTTCTCCCTCTTCCCTTCTCCTACAATCCGGTGGCAGGAAATTTAAATAATTTCACTAATTTGATTCGCGCGCAGTTCTCATTAGCCGCCAAATTATACATGCTGCACGATCCTCGCGTTTCTTGCGTTTCCGGTAGTTCGCTCGAGATTCAATGGATCGTTTGCACGGAAAAGAGGGATGAAAAAAAAACCCGGTGACCCTCTCGTTACCGGAAGTGGTCAATTCCCGTGAGCGAGTCGTCCGCTTTGATTGGTAAATCATTGTTATTTCACGGTATTGCCGCTTTCGCCATTGGCCTATCAATTGCGATAAATTTCTTTACACTCTCAGAAAGGATTTCTGATAACGAGACAAAAAATATTCTTCACATATTTAATCGTATCACAACCTTATGCGGTATAAAAATAAAACAATTTTAAAATTAAATCAATAATTCCTTTTCTTCTCTCGCGAATTAAATAAGATTGTCTTACTATCTCGAGACAAGAGTAACATATACAAATCTAAGCTTATATATTCTTGCATTTAGAATAACTCGATGTTAGATCGCTACAAATTTCCATCTTCATCTTTGTGAAAAAATTAACGGTATAGCACCAAGAGCATTTTATTCTAGATTTAAGAATTTTCCATTTGAGATTAAAATATTCCTTTTTCGATAATAAATATGATCGTCGCTATATCGATCCTATTTTATGATAGATTGAAGAGTGATAGCATTAGATCCGGAAATCTTTTCTGTGGGTGTATTTTTCGCAAAAGATTTTTAATTTTTTGCTCGACTATTAAATAATTATCTTTTTATACCTCGTGCTATAATATATATATATATATATATATGAAACAGATCGTTACTTCGTTTTATTCTATTATTTACTACATTTATCCTCTTTCATTCGTTCTATTTATTATTTTTCCTTTTAGACACTGTATCTTATTCTAGAATTTCATGTTTTTACCGATGTTCGCTAATCCCTTTTTTCGAAATCAATATAAATCTCGCCGATTGTATCCTCGCGCTCGTTGAAGATGGAATCCCTTTATGGATTCCGCAAAATTTTCATTTTATTTTTTCGCGAGCCGTATCGATATAAATTCGAGCACGCAACGAGGAGGAGGGGGAGGAGGAGCGATCACCGTATCTCGTGGTCTTCTCCCTCTCGATCGATTCATGCGATCGGACGGATATTCGATCCGCGATGCCTGTTCTTTCCTTTGTACCTTTTCGTGAATTTATCGCGCGAAATCACGAATCCTCGCGGTGGTCCTTATAGAGTATTAAACGACGCGCGATACCCGTAGAATGCGAGACACTCTTCTTCCTCTCCTACTCGACCTACTCCTTTCGATCGCGACGTACATACGTGCGTGTGGCGTGAGGTGAACGCGGCCAAGGAGGTATCGTGCCACGGCGGGATGAAGACGTGCAACGGCGGCTGGCACCGTGCAATCGCAAGTGGTCAATTAGAATTCGCGTTCCCTCGCGCGCGCACCGACACACACGCATACATCGGTAATCGGGCCTTTACAGCTACCCTTTTTTCTGAATTTATAATTACGAGACCTACGGCCGCGAGCTCCGTATAACGATCCACGCCTTCCTTTTACCCGGTGTTCACTTTGTTCCCGTCTCTCCCCGTCGCGCCTCCTTCTCTCTCTCTCTCTCTGTTTCTTTCTCTTGTATATAAATGATAAATATAATAATAATAATATTATTCGATAAAATATTATTTGAAATATCTGAATAATTGCTACTCTTTATATCGTTCTTCTTGTATATTGTATTAAGATAATACGAATATTATATACTTGATCTTAATGGAAACTCAAGTAGATAAAGATATATTAAGTGCTGGAGTTGTTGCAAGAAATGTATTTGCTTTTACATTTTACGTAGCATAGATAAGGCCAGTTGATAATTGAGTTTGTTGGGTAACTTGGAACTGTTGCCTAACCATTGATTTGCATTAATTCTCATTGCACGATAATGGTCTATGAATATTTTAAAGTCTCTTATATAGGTGTTTGTGCTGAAATATTTTTTCAGAATGTATCGCATATTTGTAAAAAAATATTTTCGTCCGAAGAAACGTTGCAACTTATCTCCGTGTATGCGTATCTAAATTTATTAGTTCAAAAATTGCCTATTTTATTTAAAAGAAAAGTTGACCGAGACTTCGCTTCGCACAAAGAAACAAAGTACCTGCCTGCAGCTGTTTCGCATACATATCGTCTGAATTTTCACACACATTCTTCGGAACATTTGGAAAAAAAAACGACTCTGATAGATTGTCTGAAATTTCTCCCAGACATGCAGATCTAAAAATTTAGACAAAAATATGTTTGAATTTTTAGAAAATTATTTACGGTGCATCTTTCGCAGTATTCGAGTGTCGTGCATCGATCATCGTCATCCCCGCGAAAGGAGTTTCTCCGCCAACGGTATCTCCGATACGCAGAGAGATGCGTACAGAGGCGCATCTTGTCCTCGCACACGCCTCGACTTCTCCTCGTTTCTTCGCCGAGTTTGACCTGATTCTTTGCCGGACGTACAGTTATGACGGGCTTACCGGCCCGTGTCCACTCTCGATTTTGCCTGGAGAATTCACTCTCGTGTTCGAAACTCGCGAACGTAACTCGCGCTGAATTTCCATTGGTGGCCGACGCGCTCCACCGATCGCGAAACGGCCTTGCCGCCATCACCGCCATCGCGACCGGTTACCGGAGGCCTCTGGCCGATTGCACGCCGGGCTTTAAATTTCGATATAGCGAATCTAGAATCTAGCGTGTCAGTGATTAACGGCCTCCGGAGGGCGACCTGATTCTTTATCGTCGCGGCTGACTATTCGAATCCGTTTCCACTATTAACGAAATGGCTCATAAATAATGTATCAACTTTTTTTATCGCGAATAGATATCAACTTGGATGATTTATAATAATTGAATGTACAATATAATGAGATTTTGTTTATTACAATTACGCTTTTATGGAAACTGATCGCTCGGTTTTCTCGCGAGGAGTATCTAATTAAACTTTAATTACATAAATCAATATCTCTTTTATTATATTGTATATATTATATTTTCTTTCGATGAACGATAAACTTCAGTTTAAATTTATATACATATAAAAGTTTCAAGAGCTTTAGTATATTTTATTCCATTTAATTACATCAATATGACGAAATGTTAATTAAATGATATTCGTTATCTAATAATTAAGTTTTAAATCAGACATTTAAATTATTACACACGATAAAAATATTTATTTAAAAAAAAAATTATTTCCTAAATCGAAATTTATATAAAAGTTTATCTAGATTCGATCATTCTCACTGTTGCAGTAACATGACATATTGCATTTTCACACGCACAGAAATTATAAATCAATTTTACGATTTCTACAAGCACGTAGTTATAACTGTGCTTCTTACAAAGTCACGAAATTAGACGACTCTCACTCGAAGCTAAAGATGCTTCGCGGCAATGTTAACACTCGTCGCGTTTATAGTACAACGTACATTATGCTACACATTTCTGATCAATTATAGGAGACGTTACTAATGTGCACGGAAATCCTTTTCCATCGCTACGACTCGTTAGTTCTCCATTAAAGATGTCAGAGCGAATCGTTCGGTCACGAGCTATGGATTCGATACGGAATATTTGTAATTTGTGCACTCGGTCATCGTATTATTTCAAGTTAGAAAGCTTAATCAGTACAACAAACGCACATATTGGATAGGACCGATTAGTTTTAATATATATTATCGAACTGTGATTACGCATTGTATAAATTTATATTACGAAGAAAAGGCCGTTTCTCTTTTAAAGCAGTTACCTGATTTTTTAAGTGGACTTTTTTTATTAATATCACAATTTTATATATTTATTTTTTATCGTTATTATATTATATATTTATTATTTATTGTTACGATATACCATTGATTGTGCAATTTATTCTATTAACGAGAAATTATATCGTTATCTGGCACGTACTTAATGCCAGATGCCTGTCTCGCGTGCGTGATCGTGTATTTATGTGCCAGCGTAAGATTTTGCAACGTGCCGGGAAAAACGGGGAATTTGTGTCGCTTAATTAATGCACGACGACGTTTCCTCGGCGATTTTTCCACTTGCAGGAAACCTCCTTATTATCTGTCGACCTCTCGACAAATTGCTGCGGCTGTACACTTACGTCCCTCATTAAGAAAATACGCGTCGATCAACGCAATATCAAGACGCATTTATTACGGATAATGCGACTCGCGCGCATAAATATTGATAAACGTACAGATGTAAAATATTCCTTGAAAGCAATTTATTGATTGCGAACGATTATGTTTATATTAATTTTTCATTTTCAATGTGGTATGTTCCATTGATAATTCTAGAATTAATCTTTTATTTCCCAGTGAAATATCGAACGACGAAATTTTTAAGAATGTTTTAGAATTTTATGCTGCCTATTTCTATAATGAACATCGATAGAAAGCCTTAACCGTACCGTCGAAAATTAATTAAGAAAAAATATATATTTGATTCGTGACTTTATTATTAAAATATAAATAAACTTATCGATAAAATTGTGTAACGAAATATCTGATGAAGAATATAATAATCTTTCTAGAAATCATCCTTTCGTCCTAATGGTTGCGGTTAAATCTGTGTTATAAAGCCTTTATAAAGTATCGGCGTGTGATAATGTAATCTTACTTTCATTATTTTACCGAGATATATATCTCCTTTCTCTAATAATTATATACTTTCTACGGTTGCCAATTACAAAATACCGATTCACCGATTCATCGAAATGGAGAAATAAAGATGATTATCACGCGAAGGGATAATCAGACAATGATAGGATACACACTCTGTCTGGAGCGCGACCATCGACACAAAACAAGTCGACGAGCGTTGTTTTAATTGGCAGCCTTTAGATGGCAATTAAAATTAATAGCAATCGTACTGGCTGCCAATACTCTTCTCATAAACGCGTTCGCGACAGGGCTGGTCCCACATTTAACTACATAATATCCCTCATTAAAGAATCTTTTTACATATTTTTTTAATTCTATGATTATATCCGATACGCGGCCGGATATATTGTATTAATGAGATAAAATCGGCGAATCGAGGATTCTTCCCGAATTTTTTTTTTTTTTCTTTTTCTGGATGTTATTTGAGGAAACGTGTACCGCTATCGCGCAAGAATCTTTATATGGCGTTTTACGAAAAAGGATACACTTTTCCTGCTCGACATCCATAACGGATAGTGTTTCGCACATGTCGCAATCGGGGTCTATTTCTGTCTTAAATGCATCATCGCGCGACGATAGAGTTTGCAAGCGATGTCGCAAATCGTGGCAAATCGTTTCTCGATAAACATCGCTGATCTTACGATACGATTAATAATTAAACCAGGTTTGTGTTAATTGACATTAATAATTATACTGTACACCTAGATACATATAATAATTTTTTGCTTTAATTTAATTTTTTTTTATATATATATAAAAAATGTTTAATGTTATCAATACTGGCTATAAAATTAAATATTTTTTACAGTTAAAAATAATCGTATCTCGTATGTAAAATAGAATAAAATTATGAATATTATCTTCATATAATGAAGATTTTTGCTATACAATTTGCGATTAAAATCTTTAATTAAATGATAATAGTTTAATGAAAATTTAGAAAGATGAAAGAGACTCTTATTTATAAAGAAATATGAAAAATAAAAAATTATATAGTTATAAGAGATATTTATCGAAATTTTAATATTTAGTATCCAAATATGATATAATAAAAAATTTGTTTTATTTTGCCGACAATTTATTTCATACTGTCGGATGTGCTACTCGAAGAGAAATCGAATACAGCGTTTGTTGCATCATTTTTTTTTCTCTCGCTATTCTCTTTGGCGAAAAGGTCGATTCGCGGCTACTTATATCATTTATCGGCAGACGCGCAACCACACACATTTTACACAGCGAAATAACCGGTCGCTCACGCTTTCGAATTCACTCTCACTCTATACTCGTCTCTTGTAAGAGCGAATCAAATTCCTTCTCGCTCCATCAACAACACCGATCGGGCCTTTTAATCGTCTCTAAATGGACACATCGGGGGTCCTCTTCTGTTTCTTCTTCTTTGGTTCTATCGGATGTTCGATCTTCTCTTCTCGAGAAAAGACGGGTGTCGCGATGAGGTCACGCGTCAATCACTTTACGATACGGTCGATTAGTCGAATCTATTCCGTTCGCGAATTGGGCAATTTTATGGACGAGTGTTTTGCAGACGTTCGAGATAAAAATATATACGATCCGATCCAGCCGACATCAATGCCGAAACGTTACGGATGCCGCGACATCTCGAAGCAAAAATATAAGAGAGTTAAATAAGAGTTTCTTTATCTTTGTAAATTTTTATTAAGATATTATGATTTGATGAAAGATTTAATCGCGAATTGTATAGGAAAAATCTTCGTACAATGAAGATAAGATTTATTGTACTTGACACGTGAGAATTATTTTTATCTCTAAAAGACATTCCTACGTCTCCGAAAGATGCAATGTGCATTCTAAATAAAAAAAACGATAAACATGCATTACTTCCGCGACTCGCGTAATTAATTACACAGTTATCCCGTGTTCAATCAGATATCTCCGAGATCGAGTATTACACGATGGCAATCATCGGACGTTTATCTGCGAAAGAACATACATGCGTAAGATTAATAGTTTGCGCGTGAAACTTTAATAAGTTAACGCGAAAGAATGAATCGCAACGCCATCGATAAGCGTGACGATAACTTATCGTTACGTAATACAGTATATAGATTGCGCAAGCAACCATCTCTCTCGGTAGCGGCGGCATGTTATGAATGACGAGATCGTGCTCATCGTCTAACGATCTCTAATTAACCGACTATTTCTAACTCGGGTCGGTGGGAGGCGGCAGTTCTGACCTAGAAGCTTGCATCCGTCATGCCTCATTAAATGCCTAAATGATGGCCGTAATATTGTGTTAGATTCCTCGCGCAGATATTAATTTACGAACAAATATGCGGTAGGATACGCTGGAGTTTTACATCACTATATTAAATGCATCATTAAAGATATGATAAAAACAGAGAGAGGGAGAGAGAGAGAGAGAGAGAGAGAGAGAGATAATATCATGATATCCGACATACAATACTATAAATCTAATAACAATTATGCTATATTGAACGTTAACAAGAGACGCTCCTCCGTTTACGTTAAACCAAAATGACGATTTCAACTTATCTCATCGCGCTGTATTAATGCACGATTAATAAACGATAATGGAAGGATAATTTGAAAGGTATTTAATAACTTCGTATTTCGGCGAAAATTAATAAATGTCAATTTCTATAAAGCAATTAAACAAAGCACTAACATTGCGATAACATTGTGTTTTTGCGCCAAGCAACCCAGAGATAAATATTATCAATGCATCGCAAAAATAATTTAGTTATAGTTAAAAATGTAATTATATTATTAACTTATTAATATTTTTTAATCATATATGCATTATATATTTATTGTTTTATTACTTCTGATAAACCGTGTGGCAAGCTTTTCTTCCGATCGTACATTTCTCAAATTTATAATTGAAATGATCGGATTATTATATGCGAAATGTCAGTCGCGTCTGCATTTTCTCATGCCGTTCCTCGCATGAGAGAAGCAGACACGAAGACGGGCGTTTCCTGGCACGAAATCGGGATTGAGACAAGAACAGGTTGACACCTTGACGGATTTCGTAACCCGCGGTATCTCAGTGAATACTTTCGGGGAAATGACGAGCGCGTCGTGGCTTGCGCAAGGAATCGCGCTTGGCGATTTTGCAAGATACGGCATAATATGTCCCACCGATCTCTTTCGTATGACGCGTATCCGAGCGGGATGGAAAGCGTGGGCCCACGAGGGAAGAAAAGAGAAACAGCTAGAGAGAAAGAGAGAAGGCACACATTGATATAATATATTTTGTAGACCCACGCACCTTCGCCGAACGACATTCCTTTCGAGATGGAGTCGCCTCCGGTGTGTTCGCCAGGCCCGGAACAAGTTGAGACAGAGAGAGAGAGAGAGAGAGAGAGAGAGATGCCTACGTATGTATCCAGAGAGCAGATATACACGCGAGGAGAACAGCTGTCAAAGCCCCGAGAGCGCATTGGGCGCAAAAGAGGCTGTTACGATTAAAATTCCCGGAAACGAGAAGAAGATACACGCGGCCACCACACGACGACCTACTTCGCGCTCTCCTCACCTTCGTCTCAACGTGATCCGGCTGCGCGAAAATGTGTGTTACTATATTTTACTCTCTCTTCTCTCTCTCTCTCTCTCTCTACCAAGATTTATTTTGCATATCAAAGCTGGAGAATCTTACAAAGATTCTGTACTTAGAAAGTGCGAATTGAATAATAGATAAAGAAGAACATGGGAGAAGAACAACGATGTCTCTATATATTTTTATAACGTGTCACCGTATAATATATTTTATAACGCGTTTTATTAGGATTATAATATGTAATATATCGGCCATTGTAGTATATTCTTATTTTTATTACTGTATTATATTAATAATAATTATACTCTAGAATAAATTATATAAGATTCTGGTTACAAAACTAGTTTGTGATTTAGGGACATGCTTTTATTGAAAATAGAACTGTTTGCTAATTTCCATAAATTCTTAAAAACATCAAGATTTTTGACGATATTTTACATAAGCGTCACGTGAAATATCTGTGTATCATCTTCTAGTAATCATTTGCGCTTAAAAATATTCACTCACCCGCAAACGATTCTGATGTATGGAATAGGTGTTCCGTATCTTTTCACTCACCTGCAACAAAAAAGAAGAATAATCTAATTTAAGATTTCCTTGAAAGATCGTCCGACTGCGCATTGCGGAATAAAAGTTGACACTAATGATTTCCGAATTATCGAGGTATTAATATCTTTCGTTGAGGAATGCGACATCAGAGATTGGTCGTATAAACATCTAATTATATATTTCTCGGAAATTGCAAAGACGTATATTTTATAGCTAAAGATCGCATCTACTTAATATTTTATCTTGTCTGTAATATTTTACATTTTTTTTTCACGGTCTAATCAAAAAAAGAATAATGAATTAAAAATTATATATAAGTATATATTTAAAAATCTTATATATGCGTATGTTCTCTTTCTCTCTTTTTGTAACGTAAGAAATAAAAGGAAATATAAATAAAACAATAGATAAAATATAAACACAATAAAAGTTAACGTATATTAAATTAAAAAATATCCAATTAAATTATATTATAAATTATATATTTGACTTTATATTGAAAAGATTATATTTTTTAATCGCTGCAAAACTTGCTGTCGTAGCAATATAATTATTTTTTATTTCGAGATGCTGTCTGATTTTTATAATTGGCGTATGCTTTGCCGTGGATTATATATAAACAGTACATTCTATGATTCAGTCTCCGCATTAAGCGCGGAAATACAGTCACTTAATGATCAATGCATACGCCAAAAAGATGACGTGTCCGACTACTTTCTCGGATTTCTACTAGTAATCATATAGATATCGCAAGTGCGAATATATCTCCATATCGTCGGGATATGGACAGCGTCTAGCGTAGCTTGTTGCGAATATGATCGAAAAAAAAAAAAAAAGATTATCACATAGTTTATCAAAAGTAACAAAACAATAATTATATAATTCATTAATGCTCAAAAAGATATGGTTAATATTATATATACATTTTAAATTATAAATATACAGTGGACATATGTAATTACATTATGATAATTATTTTCTCCATGCAGCGATAAAGTTTATCTCTGGGTTGCTTCGCGCAAAAACACAATGTTGCGTTATGGAAATTGACGTTTATTAATTTTCGCCGAGATACGAAGTTGATTAAATATCTTTCAAATTATCCTTTCATTATACCGTTGCATTAATCGTGTTTTAATCGTTAATGTAGCGCGATGTGATAAGTTGAAATCGTCATTTTCGTTTAATGTAAGAAGGAACGTCCGACATATATGAGAGTCCAGCTGTTTTTCCGCGACCCCCCAATCTCATTATACTTAATTATATCCCGCGCTAATTGTCATGTCCCGAGGAAACGCTCGAGACCGACGACATCGAGGGATCGCTTATTAAATCTTAGGTCATTAATTCCAATACCGGCGGAATACCGGCGGCAACGATCAAGAGGACCTCGAAACGCAAAAACGGAAGCAAGGGTGCCGCGCTCGAAGCGCGAAAGTGCCGACACGCACGATCTCGTAATGTTCATCGTCTGGGGGTTCCGGTAACCACGCGCGTGGACGCAGTCCCCGGGATTTGCATAATGAGAAATTATACCTACGCCAATACAAGCGCAAAGAATACACGCGCGAGCGCGCGCGCGCACACACGCGTTGCGTACTTGGATATCTCAAGACTATAATGATCGTCGGTTATTTATATCGCCGTTAAACTCTCTCTGCCTATATACGCGTGAATTACATTGCGAATTCGGTAAGCGTCGATTCTAAGAGAAAGAGACATGGACATTATATGCAAAATGCACGTCGCGATAAGATTTTAGGTCGGCGAGTTTAGCTTAATAATTTTATCGAGCTTACAGAGGTATGGAAATTGTTTCATTAGAGCAGATTATTTTTTTATTTATCAAAAATTGGAAGGGGCAAAAGGAGCAATTAACGAAACTTTTATATTGTAATTTAGATTTTGTTAATTTATATATAATACTTTATCCTGATATTTCCCTAAACGAGTCAACTCTTCGAGATAAAACTATATATAGCTTATCTCTTACGAACTCGATTTTCATATTCAAATGAATATCTTTGGATTATATGCGAGGTGTGCCGTTCGATTTACACATTAGTAAGAAAGATATCAGCGTTACGAGGACACAAAACATGAATTAAACATATATATAACATTCGCATATCAACTACAGGATCTCGAACACAGTGTAACGAAAAATTAGCGAGCCGAGAAAATTCTGATTAAATTAATAGGACATTAATCCTCTTTTCCGGATTGATCAACAGTAATTATTTACATAATGATAGTCCTGTCGCAACACTCTTTGATAAATCGTTCACTATACGCACGCCGTGAATTAGGTGGAGCAAGACGTGCGGATAAATAACGTCACATCGCGCCTGTTTAGGTAAAGGCAATTAATCGTCACGTCGGATCTCGGTAGCTAATGATTATTTTGACGTTATAAGCAACGCGGATGTAGTCATCCTGTTCTATGCATATATAACGATGGGCCCCCGCATAGTAGTAGGTCCCACGTGGTGTCTCCCGCAAATGCTATCTAATATATTAATCTAAATTTAACAGCGTGTATTAAATATTATTAAAATACACGCAATTATGTCACGATGACGAATAGATATGTCGACCAACGATTAACTAGTAATTAGAAATAAGAACGTTTAAAAGTGTCGAAGAGTAAAGATTATTTCACGCTTTCACTTCATCGTTAAGTGAAAAATATTGGACATCAATATTGAATGATATTCAATATTTTATGTCACTTAAAGTAAGTAATATCGTAGTTGAATTTGTATATAAAAATAGTTTTATGCCTGAATAAACGTATCGATTCTTTTATATTGTCGGTTAAATGAAGCACACACCAAAATGTTAATATTTTTTATATTAACAGTTAATAAATTTAATAATTTTATTAATTTTAAATAATTTTTGTAATATAATTTTATTTTTACTTTCATTAATTTTATATTAACAATAAATATCTTAATAAAATTTACACCCATCTCTCGATCAAATAAAAGGATTAAGGGTACTGTGATACTTGGATATTATACATTATCAACTAAATAAAGGTATGGCGTAATGTATATACATACATACCTTTAACGGCTAAGTGAAACTATCGATATTTTCAAGTATCTTGCGTTGCACGCGAGCTGCACGCGCACACACTTACCGCGGAAAGAAATACGTACGTTTGACAGGAACGGTACTCGCTCACGTTTACTCTGGGGCAACTCTATTAATTACTATTAATCGCGGTAATTAATCGTACGACGTCCGGTGCCATCTCCGGATGAGTTAGTGCGTCGAGAGCGGTGTAGCCGTACCTCACTGTCATTGGCGTGCGAGTTATCGTTTCTTATCGGGGCCGTTGTCAGGTATCCGGTATCAGGTCTTCCAGACGAGTCCGGAGGATGTTACAACCATCTCGCGGTCTGTTACAACCCTGTCGTCTCTTCTCTATAAGCCGTCATGTCGTCATGCGGGAACGCGCGAAAACTCGTGCAAAAGAGCGGATTTGCCGATCCGTGAATAACGTACGTGCGTAACGAGAGGCAGAGAAATATATTCAGCTATCAAAGTATTTAATCGTTGAACTAAACTATCTCGCCTTTAATTATATATTAATTATTTAATTTTAATTAATATTTCTATATTTATTGTATATTAATATTAAAATATTAATCAAAATTAAATTTATTTAATATTACTATTTTAATTATATATTAATTCGATATATTATTCGTATAATATTATAATCAAAGAGAGAGAGAGAGAGAGAGAGAGAGAGAGAGAGAAATTTTGCCTTTTAAATAAATGCGGAGACAGAAAGAAAGAGAGATTTATCGTGTGCTGTAAAAATGTAGTGAAATTATTTCCATCGAAATTATTTTGTATATGATTAACGACAGAATAGATCTTAAAAGTGGTCAACAGATAAAATTCTCATGCAAAACTCGTAAATTAGCTATAGCCACGTGGAAACCGAATTCGTGAAAAATTCATACTTTTTTTTTTTTTTTTAAGTAAATATATATATATAGGCGATTTGAAACGGCGGAAGAGAGGGGAGAGAGGTAAACCGGTCCCATTCGGCACCACTGACGTTCGAACGCGCGCTGACGTTACGCGAAAACTCGAGCGAACCTCTCAAGGAGTTCCAGTCGACACGTAAAACAGATAATTCGCGTCCCGAGATGCACGAACTCGTTTCCCTCTGGTGTGCCTATGCGTAGATACGCACGCAAGTACGCGTGTATGCGTGCGCCGAGTGGCACGCCAGTCGCGCCACTCGCCTACCCGGCCTTCTCCCGTGCGTGCCGCAAAGGAGGGAAGAAAAACTGAGGGAAGAAAGGAGAAGGAAAAAAAAAAAGAGACCGCGAGAGAGCCGAAGGACTCGCACCGCGAAAAAGGAGAGCGCCGCAAAGTGGAGTAAATGTCAACGATTAATTGCGTGTGCGCGAGTCGACGCGAGCCAATGTGCATGCGTGTATACGCGGTGCCTCAGAATTGGCGGTGATTCTCCTTTCATATTTATAGATGGTTTTATTGAAATATAATCAATTATTTCTTTAATGTGAGATAATAAAAAAAAAAAAAAGACCGGACATCTTTTAACACGGATGCATTTTGTTTTTAAAAATATAAATCTAATAATACTATCTACAGAAAAATATAAATCTAATAATACTATTCATCCACACATACGAAAATTTAAAATTAAAATTCTGTTTGCATAAAGTTTATCGGAAATTATATAAAGAATGGGCCTTCCTCTTCGTATATTATTAATTCTTTGCGGCGTTAATTTTTTTCCTATCTCATTTAAAGTTTGAAAAATTTTACGACATTGCGCGTAACTCGAAAATCATCGTTATTTTTACATTTTTTGTTATGAAAGAGATTAAATTAGTCGAGAAGTTCGTAACGACGATATTTATGCGACACATTGTACATGCTCGGAATGGATTCCTAAGACCCGTTCTGCGGCTCGTGGACTGTCCATAGACTACTGTAAATCAATCGGTTGCGGTTTTGCAAAGCGGTCGCGGTTCTGCGGTGTTTAATTATACCATTATTCGCCGTTCTGCCGCCATAGTCCGCTTGACGAAATGGCGAAGCGTGCAATCGCGAATGAGAAGCGTGCATCCGTCAGATGAGATTCGTTCAAATTGATTCCTTATTAGAGCAAACCTAGCTAATCTCGGTCTCACGAATGTGACTCGAAAGAGAATCAAGATAAAGCTAAATTACTTGGATCATCGGTCATAGTAACACCTATTGATACTAATTATTCGTAATTAATATCTACTGTTTAATTCCACTAATTAGTTTTTTTTACATGTATAGTAGAAACTTTGCATTTTGTTATATAATTTATATACTTTATATATATATATATATTTTGTAATTTTTTCGAATATTATTAAAATAAATATTATATACAATAAAATATTAATTACACTAATATTTATTATATATAATATTAATATGTAAATATTTATTATATATAATATTTCATTATGTATAATAGAATAAATATTATACATTAAAGAGATTATACTATATAATCTCTTCTATAATAAAAAAATAACATAAATTATAATTTTGAAAGTATAAACTTGAAATTAATATTTATTACTATCTAGATTTTAATTTACTTGGTAATATATTTCTTATCGGACGGGCCTTCGTAAGCAAAGTAATTTCTATACGCAACACTGTTGCATCGAAAATGCATGTTTCTTTTCTCATCATCGCGGTAAGATCCATCACCCTCTGACCTTTTCACGCACAACAACGCGTTTCTAATTCATTTAGAGGCTCACCGAGATGTTACGCTGCTCACACGCTTCTTGCTCTCTCTCTCTCTCCGGCCGCAAATTTTCTGCGAGCCGCAAAGTGATTTCGCTGACCGGCAATTTGTCGTAATAACTTTCTTGCGTGCGTACCAAGAGTAGTGTTATCGCGCCGCAGATGTGCCCTGATACATAAGACCAACGAACAATGGCCACCGGTTATTATGCCTTCCTAAAATCCGACTCGTATACGACAATCGTGTATATATAATATAATAATGGAAAGCGTCGTATTCGCCCTCAGGCGTTCGAGATGGTGGTTTCGATAATTGGAAGAAAGTATTTTTGATTGCCTCGTAGAATCTGTGGCGTTATTAACTGTGGTGTTATCTCGAAATAAAGTTTGTATATAAGAGTTTAAAATTTCCCCTCTCTTTCATTTATAATTTTATAATTTTAGTTTATAATTATTTATTATTTTCTTATAAATTTATAATTTTAATTTATTTCGTTCCTAACGCTCGGTTCTCATTGAGTTCTCATATTTCTTTTTAGGAATAAAATGCTCGAAGGTTGGAATCTAATTTGCCGATACGATTCATCTTTTCTCTCTAATCTCTCTTATTCGCTATCCATTACCGCATATACATATAAACAGATATATTCATCAATTATAGATTTAGCAATGATCGCTCGAGCATTAATAATCGACGTTCCGGAAACCGGCTTCGATTAATAAATCGGCGATGATAACCTATCACGCGTCGCGTTTGCAATGCAAAATCACATATATGCATATATATGTGCAAATAAACAATTACGTTCGCCGCATAAATCGTCAACGCGGGTACGTGATACAAGTAACTTTACGATAACGAAATTCTGCGGCGCGTCGCATTGAATTTATAGTCGAAGGATTTCCGTTCTTTTCCATTCCAGAGGAAGCAACCTTGCGGTATACACATCACGTGGGTGTGTTGGACCTAAGGACGAGTTCTGGGCGCGACGAGAGAGAGAGAGAGGGAGACGCGATATTGAGAGTTGGGTGAGGTCGGGGTAGGTGGTTTTTTCGGTTCGTTCACTGTTAGTATTGAAAATAAAAATAAATGTTCTCGCGTGAAACGCGAAGAATGAGAAGTGAGAAGAAGAATCAGATCATTCGATCGTGCCGGATTTTCTCTCGTATACAAAAATAATTAGCGATCGCTATTAAAAATCAAATGTCCGATTGATGCGAATATTAATATTTTTTAAATATTAAAATTTGAATATTTTAATAAGCTATTAATAATTTCAAAATTATTGAAAATCTTTCGCCTATTGTCAGTGCTCTCTCATGTAATCTTCTCCTTTTCTACGACTGTTGCATCTTTCGCGTGCTGCTCGCGCAATCAAGTTCTGGGTTAACGACATGCGTTTTCTCATCCTCGCGCGTTCACAAAAGTCCTTCGAGATATCCTACAGGTACGGAAAAAATGATGGATTGTTTCAATTTCCACTAAAATATCCTCCCGCAATGTATTATAAATGCGATATACTTTTATAACGCATTCTCTAAATTTCTTATATATATATATATATATATATATGCAAACAATATAATAATAAACTTGCTACAATTATATAAATGAGTTTCATGAAAGATATTATACTTATTGCGGTTTAATAAATCAAATATTTTTTTTATTAATGTATAGCGAGAGAGTATGTTTTACTGCCTGGTGGTGTGAGAGCATAAAGTCTAGTCTCGTAATCACCGTCTGTTTTACAATCTACGCTTACGAGGTCTATAAAATTCTCTTGTATGTGTTAATGTTACCATAAAAGGATTTAAGCGAGGATTAGCACGGAGCAAACTGATCTCGCCGGACGAAACGTAAATAATGAGTTAAATATAATTGTTTTCTCTCGATGTCGCGTTCTCGCATCTCCCGAATTGCTAATTGAATTAAAGCTTGATTAAAGAGAATCGGGACGGAGGACACCACGGCAGGATTCCTCATGTGCCGAGGGAAAAGCGGGGAGAGGTGTAGGTGCGACACGTGAACAACGGGCACGGCCGCTTTATTAACGTCCTTCCTTCGCGGCTTATTAAATAAAGCAATTCCCCATGCGGAGCAAGAGGGGGAGGCAGGGAGAGCCAACCTCTGACCCCCGGCGGCCGGCGCAGATCCCGCAGAGATATCGATTTCATTTTCACTGGCGACGCAATTATCTGTGTGTACATATTATCTCTCTGTGTACGTATGTTTGTATGCGTGTGCGTCGAATATATCGTTGACGTTGCACCGCGAGCAGGGGCGTGGCTACCTATATAGGCCTGACGAAGCCTGTATCTTCCTCTTCTTCGGCAAAGGAAGAAATCCGATATAAAAATACTTGGAAGAAAAAAAAAAAAAAAATTAGAATAATATATTTCGAGATAGACCTAACATATTATAATTATATTACAATTATAGCTGTGATTATTATATAATAATCTGATTATTTTGATTTAGATGGTTATTTTCAAGATCTCATTTTTTTTTGGATATTAAATATAATTATGTCACCACAATGATATATTTACGTATTTATAAAATTGATATTTTGATAGTTGGAAAAATTAAGAGAGATTCGTATGCGGTAAGTTATGGCAATATTATAAAGTATAGTGTACGTACATACACGCTCGTACATCAGTACTAAATACTTTCCTTACTCCCCTTGCGAAGAATCATTGCGGCTACAATAAAGCGTATATCTGTTTATACGCGGTGAACGTTGGTGCTTTGCGTTTTGCGGTTGCATGTTTGTCGGTGCATGCTGAGCAGCCGGCGTATGCAATAAAGCTCCATTGAATAATACGTATGTGTATAAAGTAATAATAACGAGCATGAACATATGGTAGTCATCTTTGAAATGCATAATATTTGTAATAATGTCTTTTTTAAGGGAAAATAGTGAAGTGATGAAAATTTCTTAGGATGATTTTTAAAAATTCTGCAATATACGCGCAGATCGAATTAATTCATTAAGTCTTTTGAAAGAATCGAAGGAGGAAAGTTTTTATTTCAATTTTTAATTTCAATCCGATGTATCCGCCGGAGCATTATCCTTTCTGAAAGACACCTTGTATAATATGAAATAACAATAATACAGTTAGAAAATTTGTTTTCTTCTTAAAAAAATATGCCGGTTAAAATTTTTCTATCTTTGTATTAAATATTTAATGCATCCTTGTGTTAATTTAACATATTGCTGTTGTGTTAATTGAACTCAAATGTTAAATTATTTAAAAGAATTGAAAAAAGTGTAAAAATAATGTGCACGTATCTTTAATTTTATGCAATAAATATGTTCTGCATTATTGGCAACAGGGATTTATCTGTTAAAATTTACGAAAAAAAAAAAAAAAAATGTTGATTTATTATTCTATAATAAGAGTGAGACTAACTACACACCGTGAATAACTTTTTTTCTAAGTTAATATTATCATTAAGAATATGTTGATTTTACATAAAATTTATTTCAAATTATTATGAAGTTTGCATTCATTTCGTGTCGAAATATTAACATTAGTATTAGTGTCGTCATTTAACATATCCGTACATATTATGTTAAATTAACAAAAATTTGTGTAGATGGTTTGCGATATATCTTAAATTTAAGCCAAATTTTCTAATTGTACATGCATCAGTAGCGATTGTGACTGTGTGACAGACGGTGCACAAACTTGGTCGCACAGAATTTCGAGAGACGCCGGCACGTTTACGGTCTAGAAGTGTGCACGCTCGCCGCTACTACACGTGTTCCTCGATGTGGGATATGCGATAGCGGTACCAACTAACGTGTATTCAGCGCCAACAGGTGCAAGTGTATGTGCGCGCGCGTGTGTGTATGCGTGCGCGGGTGCTGGCGAACGGGCCGGTCCCCGCTGCTGCTTCAAATGCAGGTGAAGGCGATATTGAAAGTACGGTTCCGTTTTGTTCTCCGCGAATTCGTACCGTGTGAACGCGCGAGCCAAACCCAGAGTCTGCATTTGGTGAATGACTCCCGATCGCGGATAAATATAAATTCTTCCACTGAATTTTTACAGATAAGATTAAACGTCGAAATATATTTCGAAAGAAATGACGATTGTTTGTTCGATGCAATTATAATTATATCGATACATCCAAAGTAGAATCTTGTTTTTAAATCTCAATCAAGATTAGATAAAATTTACAAGTGGATATATCGTATATTTAATTAAATGTTGCCAAAATTATATACTTATATATTATTAAAAAAATTGATACCTCAATTTTTTTTAAATATACATTACTATAATTTATATACACCGGACGATCATCTTGGATGCAGAATACGACTCGCGACTGATTATAAAAATATCGCGAGCACACATGCAGGTGTGAAACAAGATATGAAAGAGAGAAGCAAGGGCGGATACGAAAGAGGCAAAAAAAGTAATCTATCGCCCAATTATCGCCGGTGTTTAATCCGTCATCAAGTGGCTTACGTGATCGATAAATTATGCAGAGATCACAATATTTGATAATATTCTCAGAGCGAATTCGTACCGTGTGAACGTTTGTTCAGGAGTTCCGATTCGCGGGGCGTGTCATATTAATATAAATTCGCCCTCGTAAAATTAACTGTTTATTCTCCCCGTGTTTATCTCGAGCCCGTTCACGAAAATCGTGCGACATTTATCGCGTAATATATTGTATTTGCTCGTCGAGTAAGTGAAAATATACCGTTGACAATTTCACTTTCGCCAAGCTGAAACATTCGGCAAAATACATACGACGCCGTCGTCGATATCGTAATTTATGCGGTTGCCATAATAATATTCACGGTATAATCCGAGCGAGAATGGAAACACTCGGCCGTAACGATAAGACCTTATAGTAGTCATTGTCCTGAATTCCTTTCGGTTAAATGTGAAGTTTCTCCGCGCAGGAGGAGGGAACAGCTACGTCGCAATTGATGCAAATATCCTAGCTGTCAGAAAGTTAGACATATGATAATCAGGCAACCGTAAAAAAAAACCGGGAATGACATTGTAATGGAAATAAATTATAGATAGATGAATAGATAGAGATTGCATTCGATCCTGGGATAAGAAAGCCCTTAGAGATATCATGCGAAAACTATAGAAATTACGAAAAATATTTAAAAATTATGAAATTATATAAAAAGTAAAATTAATTTTTAGTATTTTCATGGATGAAGAAAATATTAAATTACAGCTATAATTATATCGATATTTCCAAAGTAAAATGTTTTTTAACTATCAATAGATATAAATAAAATTTATAAATATCAGCATATATCGTATATTTAAAAAATTAAATATTAGCATATATTTTCTTAATTATATATACTTATTTATTATTAATTATATATTTAAATATTTTTAATATCTTTTTTGAAAATTTCTACATGAAATGTGCGCTTTAAGATTATATTTTCTTTTGCCAAATTCAATTTTTGATAGAGACACGTCCTTTGGAACGGATGAACAGCGGAATAAGTTGATCGCGCTAATTCGGATCATATAACAGATGCGATGTTTTTCCAACGGCAACGAGGGTATAGTTAATCCGGTATTAAGTAGCTTATGATCGGAGCGGGGGATCCGCAAATCGACTCTCGTAAATCTCGCATTTTTTATTCCTTGACAGCATTCATGCCCTCGAATCAGCATAGCAACCTGTAAATTATAACCGCAGGGTTCTCCGGGTGTCTTCGAAAATTATCGCTAAATATTTTTTCTTTTGGAGATTATCTGACTAATTTTGATTATGTCGTGTAAATGCGACTGGATTATTTTGAATATATAGCATCAAGTATAATTAAATTTTAAATTAAGATTATTATATAGTAAAGTCCATCTTTCGTCAATCGGTTAAAAAATCAAAAAAACTTTTATCCATAATGTTATATGTATAAGTATATGTAATATGTTTTATAATTGTTTTTATATAATACAGAAATAATATATATAATATTTTCATCAAATTATACACACACATATATATATATAAAATATCTAAAATATATAAAACTATAAAAATCTATCAATATTTTTATAGTTTTTTGTTTTAAAAAAGAATCAATTTCGAATTGATTAAAATGTTTTAGGATAAAAGTTGTAACTGTAATTTAAGAATACGTATCGGGGGCCTTGAAAGCTAAGTCACGTAAAAGACGAGTAAGAAAATTACGAATTGTCACTGCGAATTAGTCGCGGACACGTTTCTCCTTTTTCTTGCGCGATAAAACGGAAATGTTTGTACGGCTAGGAGGATAAAACACGAGGACGAAACGAATGAAGACTATTAAAGACACTAGAGGAATATATTAGCTCGTATCGTCCTTGGTCGTACAATGCAATCTGACATAAATAGGCTGTTTTTATCACGCAAATTTTTCGTCGCTCGAAAGATCGTATTTTGATATGTTTTAGATGATTTCTAAGCGCTGCTATTTTTATATTTTTGAGACATATTTATGTAGGAAAAAAAAAAATATAAAAATATATATTTGTAAAGATATAAACTTTTAAAAATATGCATTTTCAAATATTGAGTCGCGCATCGTATATGGTATATACACAAGGGAACAGGAAAGAGGAAGAAAAATTCGGAAAGAAATCTGCGTTGTTTTTTTTCTTTCTACTCGTCTCGAGAATGGCGAGAAAAGTGACGCCTAGCGTTGTGAGTCATGATCGAGAATAGATCAAGAGGATAGATCAGGATGGATCTGCGACGAATCCATATAGGGTGCGAGGACAGGACCTTGCGAGCAATCGGCGTCACTTATGGCGAATTTTTCGAGATTTCTACTTTCGATTTCCATGTTAATGGACGCGGTCATTCGCGACGCATAAACGGAGTTTCGCGACGTATATACCGAGTCGTGACGTATGTGCGGGTATAAAGAGAGGAGAAAGAAAGAAAGAAAGAAAAAAAAAAGAAGAGAGAAAAGAGGTCCTCGCGATCTCTTTCGCATGCTAAGCTAGATTCTTTGTGCGGGAGCAAAGGGCCTGGCCTCCTCCTCGACCACCAGCACCACCGTCTCACTTCTCTCGATGAGATATTACGAAATTCAGCATCTTTTATTGCTCACCGTAGGAGTCGGGTTTCCTTCTTGAAATAATGCCCTTTCCTTTTTCCTCCTCCCTCGAATCGCGTCTGTTCGCCTGCCTGCTTGCGCTTTCCTGCGTCGACCACCTCCCGTATTCTGAGATTCCAGCGTGCATGCCGATAAGGCCCGTGTAAATCCGCGGATTAATCGTGTCGAACGGTGCTTCGTTGCTTCTTCGTGTCTCTTATTTACCGTCCCTTATTAGCCGTGTATCTCTCTTTCTCTTATTTAGCACCGCCAGGGATAATAAATCGGGGAAGGTGCGTTCCCTATTTTTTGTCCAATGGCAGGGGGGGGGGGGGAGAGGGACGAGATTCGCAGTAATATTCTATTACGTCCGATTTGTGCTTCTCTCATGGTCTGACATTTGGCGAATTTACAACCTAGCGCGTATAATTAAATGGTCGGGCGTTTATCATCATTAAATTGGCAGTTTAATGAATTTTAAATCGACCACCGTTGCACCAAAATACCAACATAAAAGATTATCGCGAATCCTAGGCCGAAATTGCATCGCCTTACGAACTTACGTATTATAAATTCATTCTTCGATAGCGTCTCAAAAATTAATCTTATTGATTATATCAAGAATAAATAGCTGCGACGAATTTTAATAAATAAATTTTATATTTTATTTTAGCATACATATTGCTCAATGATAAAGTGAATTACGGTCTATTGTATTGATAAAGTTTACATAAATAAAATTGCATTCTTAATTTACTTTATTAAAAAATCAAAAACTTTTACTTTTAATTTTGAACTTTGATTAATATTATATTATTTAAGAGAGTCCACATTATATATCGTACGCAAGTACAATTTATTATTTTGATTTTAACTTAATTTTAATACTAATATAATTTAACTAAAAATTTTTATTATAATTTAAATATTGATGTATAGATTTATAAACGTATCAAGAATTATTAAATTAAAAGTGTATAATTGCTTTAAAAAAAAAAAAAAAAAAAAAAAAAAAAAAAAAAAAAATTAAATTACGAGATATTATAAATATAATAGAGTAAGAATATAAAATTACATTAATAATTAAATTAAAAGAGGGGGGGGGGAGTGGGTTTCAATAAAAAGCTCGAATTCTGATAAAGATTTTGCTATTGATGAATTTACGCGAGCAAGAATTTATGCGACGAGCTTTTATATCGTACGATTAACGCATTACCAAATACGTGCTATACCTCGATCAACATCCCGGTCGACGTGCTCGGTGACGCGTCATGTGTATCAGTAGGGCACACGCGGCGATCCGATCGGACACCGTCGAGGCCGTACACAGGTTGCCCGCATACAGGTCGTATAATTAAAGGACTGATCTATCGATCCTTTCGGATCTGTCGACATGCGGGACGGCTACCCGTGCGGCCTGCGCGATGCACGTGTGTATGTATAACGTACGTTTATACCTACGATACGTACGATGCACGCGGGCACGTTACCCCCTCGTCGCGCACACGCGACAGCCATATATGGTGCAGAGACGTTAGTGGTCAGTCCACCGTATGTGGCGATAGTGACGTGCCGCTACCATCTTTATCTCGGTCACGGTGACTCTGTGAAAGTGAGAGCCGGCCGAAGAGTATCTCTTTCTCTCTCTCTCTCTCTCTCTCTCTCTCTCTCTCTCTCTCTCTCTCTCTCTCTCTCTCTCTCTCCCTTTCTGTCCTCCCTCGCAATACCTCGCGAGTATATATATTCGCACGTACGTATTATTGTACGTAATAGTTGCAACAATTTTTTTAAATAATTTTTGCATTTCATTTTAGTATGCATATTGTTCAATGGTTCAAGCGAATTACGGTCTGTTATTCATAAAGTTTACATAAATTTTTAATTAATTAAATTTATTTTATTAAAAGATCAAAAACTTTTAATTTGATCTTGAACTATACATTAATATAAATTGTATTATTTAAGAGAGTCTACATTATATATCACATGCAACAATGCAATTAATTAATATTTCTAATGAATAGACCTGACGAGAAGAGCTCTCTCGTGTCTCTATTTTTTTTTTTTTTTTTTCAAATATGAACTTGGAATCGCGTAATTTATTTCTCTTTTCTTTAATTTTTAATATTGTTAGATAATGCTTTTTATCCGCATGCATTATTTGGCGTTTAATATAACGGTTCATGTAAAATTGTGCGATCGATAGCCTTGAAATTCATGACGTATAATAATATCCTGGCCTCGCTTTCTCGTTTTCGATCCTTTCTCGTTTCTTTTTCTCGTCTGTCTCACCCTCTCTCCCGTTCTCGTTTTGCACACGCCGCTTGTAACCGGGTCCAGTCTATCGATCGAATCGCTGGCCGGTCCATCCTCGAATATATCGGTTTGCACGCAAGTGCAAGCTCTTGTCTAATTATACGTTAAGCGCGATCAATTCGCATGTTAACGCCGCGCGAAGAAAGAGTATCGCGTGACGTTTTTAACGGACCATGAAATTTCAGTCGCGACTCGCAACGCAGCCGAATCGTTTTTGCTCCCCAGAACAAACATGGCGTGTTTCTTTTAGTATAGAAGAGCAATTCTAAAAATACATTTAAAAATAATAATTTTTAAGCCGCTAGAAAAGATTCAGCGACGTATTTTATTTGTAATAAAAGATATTACATTAATATATGTTTTATATTATTTATTATTTTATTATTATTTTTATTTTTATATTTATTATTTATTGTTTTTATATTATTTATTATTTTTCATATTATGTATATATATGTACTATTAATTTTTTTCCTAATTTTATCAATGCCACCTATATCATTAAAATAATGAAAAATTAATCAAGAATACAAAAGTCTTAATTTTTAAAATAAATTTTTAATTTTTTTTAGTTTTCTTTTATATATATATATACATATAGGTCATGAATTTCTGACATGGTCAGTCTGTCCCCGTTGGATTTCGAGCGAGTCACGCGTCAGCGATGTATAAATCGCGTAAAGTTCTTTCTTGCTTCTTCTTTCTACCCACGATATTCTGACAAATGATCGCAGCGATAACTGAGAACTTTATCGTTCTTCGACATTGCTTCGAAACGTCTCTCGTTCTTATCTCTCATCAGGCACTTTTTTGCGGCGGATCACGGTTCCTGCGAAATCCCCTTTTCTTTCCTCCTCTCCGTCTTCTTCTTTCTCGATATCGCGGTAGTAGATAGGTATCTTTAGCATTTATCTAGCAGCAAACTGTCAAATCGCCGATGCGATCGAGAAAACGTTCGAATTTACGTATCGATAACGCGTGACACATTTTAAGACGCGTTCCACTTAACGACCGCAACACTCGCGAGCATCATCTGTCTTTGTTTAATTTTCGATGAACAACAAGGATAAAATGATACCGTGAGCGTTGCGGTCGTTAAGTGAAACGTGCTCTTTCTGCGCAGACAATAAGTAACGGTGATCTGGCGAATGGTGCAATCTGATCTATCACGTATCTGTGTATCAGTTATGATTTTTATGCCACGTACACATACCCGAGCAAATATTAGGAAGTTGTGTATTGCATTAAATTTCGAAATAAATAAAAGATATTAATTTCTTCCTATAATCTAAATAATTTTCTTTCGTGATTAAATACACGCAATTATTTTTGTATAGCAAAAAAATTAAATTTTTTTACATATTAATATTTATGGCATTTTATACGACACAAATAATGTCTCAATATCCTTGTTATTTGATTACTTGTTTATTAACATTTATATTTTATCAATACACCCTTTGTATACACGTATAATAAATTTTGATAAAATTTTTCGTAATTAATAGAAATTCCATATCATTCCTTCTTCATGCATGCTCTGAAATGTATTATGCGGTGTAATTTCTTTCGAAGCACAATGCGAACGGATTTGCCAGGTGCGAGTAAATGCGATTACATCAGCGTGGTGTAAACCACACCTAAACATAAATCCGACCGCGAGAAAGATCGACTTATGAATCTGCGACGGATTCGCGATCTGGGAGCAGACTGTATCTCGATGAAAGATGCAACGGCTTGTTTTCCAGTTTTCCCACCCCGTGTTTGTTTTCTTTTCTCGCCGGAGCGTGTGAGAAAGAGAATTGCGCGTGTGCGTTTTCAGCGATAACAAAATAATCGCCAGAGTGCCAGAGCGGTGGCGAAACTTATGTCTTGTCGATTTATCGTTAGGATTATCTGAACTATATCTTCGTTACGGTACCTGTCGGTCGTCCGATATCGATTCGATCTACCACGCCTTAGTATATAATAAGCGTTCCGGATGGGAAAAACAATGCTTTCGATCGGTTTGCGTAACTTCGTGCCCGCAGTTTTACGATTCGCGAAAGCGATCGAGAAAAATTATTCATCTGGACACTCATTCTTATTTATATACAACGACGAATACACAAAATTCTACAAGGTTAAAATTTTCTTTTACTATCCAACATTTATCATCGTCTTTTTCGCAATTTTATGCTGCGAAAATTTTATAATTAGTCTGAATATTTTTCGCAAATTATTTTTGTGTACCAAGAAAATTAAATTTCTTAATGCATTAATATTTATATATTTTATATAACACAAATAATTTTTTAATATCCCTACTAATTGATTACTTGTCTATTAACATTTATCTTTTTCAATTCAACCTTTCTAACGTAATAATAAATTTTGATAAAATTTTTTTTAATTAATTAATAATAATTAATAATAATTCCATATCATTCTTTCTTATGCATGCGCTGAAATATATTTTCAAGATTTATCGAGAAAAGATTTCCTCTGTCGGAACATGACCCGGATATCACGCAAAGAGCTGCGTAAAACGATCGCGATGAATATTTATCGCCTATAATAGAATTTACGATTATTTCCATCGGATCCTTCTGCGCTGATAGGCTGATCTTAATGCTTTTACGTAGACACGGAGAACAATGCGAGCGTACAGTCTGTGTATAGCCTGTTACCCTGGAAAATCTACATTCAACCTGCCACACCTTGCTTCACTTTATCTTTTCTGAGAATAATCAAAGAATCCGAAAGAAAAACTCTAAGTATAGATCTCGATTTTGAGTAATATTCTAAAAAGACGGAAGCGAACGTATCTAAAGAAATTTATTCAATCGAAAATATTATTTAAAAATTTGTATAATATTATATAAATATTATAAAAATATCTATTATAAAGATATCTAGTTCTCAAAGATATCAAGCTCCTCAAGCATGTTTTAAATTAATTGATCCTTCTCTATTTTACCACGTTGAAGTAACGTTTATCTCGCAACGTGCCGAGCAACGTGTCTTCGGTTGTCAAGCCATATTACCATTTCCACGTGAGAACAATGACGGGACTCGTTAAACCGGCTGTGCTTGCATGCTAAGAGAGTAGCTCGGGATAACTAAAATTTCCGCACAATTATTCCGTTCGCGTTGACGTCGACGAGGATGCACGGATTGATATTTTCGCACAAACAAGGAGAACAATGCGAGTCTTCGCGGAATCTTAAATATACGGGCTACATGAGGGGAAGGAGAATTTGTTTTCTCGTTAAAAAATATGACGTTTAAAATGTTTGTGTTAAATATTGAACACATTCATATGTTAATTTAATATATTGCTGTTGTGTTAATCGAACTCAAATATTAAATTAACAAGTAAAAAAAAAAGGTGTAAAAATAAGCCAATGTGCGTATATTTTACACAATAGATATATTGCATATTATTAGTGACAGGATCGATTTGTTAAAATTTAAAGAAAAAAAATATTGATTTTATTTTATAATAGAAATGAGAGTGACTATTTTGACCGTGAATAACTTTTTTCTTAGTTAATTTTACCGTTAAAAATATGTTGATTTTACACAAAATTTATTTCCAATTACTATAAAGTTTGAATTGATTTTGTATTGAAATATTAACATAATATTAGTGCCATCATTTAACGTGCTCTTAACATATAATGTTAAATTAACACAAAAATTTGTGTCGACCGTGTGGAATATGCGATATACGTTAAATTTAACACAACTTCTCCAACTGTCTACCACGCCTAGATATACAAGAGTCCGTATATAGAGTCGCGATTATCACGCAGCGAAATGAGTTATGTTCACTGCCAGGCTATTGGCATTCGTGTCGTATCGTAAATCGGGTCTGACACCTCCCCCAGAATAAAATCGGTGGTTGTCAGAGCGCAACCTCTCGGCGAGTCCGGTGCAGTCAATAGCAGCGATTTCGCAAAGCTCGTGGCAGGTGTCCCTTGCTTAATCGCCGATCACGCCTAGAGTCTTGCTCCTTTATATTTTTTTCCGACGCGAGAAATATCGCGTTGCGGAATGTCGCTATAAAGATACATAGAGAGCTAAGTCGAGGAGATTTGACTGTATCGAACGTTCGAGACAACGTCTGAGATATTGTACGAATTATTAATAGCGTTATTTATCGTAATTTCAACTACTGGTCCAATCATATTCAGTCTTATTTACGCTAAAAATTGTTATATTTATTGCATTTATAGGAGAAAAAGAGAGAAAGAGAAATAAAAAAATAATAAATTTATAGACTTTTTTTTTTTTTTTTTCCTCCAATAATATCCTATGTTCTATTTTTCACAGGTATTTATGTTATGTTTCAATAGATATGCATAGTAAAAAAATTTATAATCATTACAAACTAAAAAAAAAAAAAAAAAACTTTAAAAAGCACAGATAAAAGAAATCTGAAATCGAAAGGGATACCGAAAAAAAAATCAAGAAGTTCTAAACTAAAGTGGAAAATAATTCTTATATAGCGAATACCTATGTTCTTAAGCAAATGATCATGTCTGTAAAATAAAATATAAATATCGTGTCTATAAAATAAATAAAAACATACGATAATACAAGATGATTAAATTATTTTCTTTTACGTTGACAACGTCACTCTAGAATCACTCGACAATCTCATCATACTTTGAGAGCGGTAACGTAATCATGTCAAGTAAATACGTATAAATAAAGAGACATAGAAAGCTGACGTTACAAGTATATTTATTAATATAAGTGCCACGTTAACTGTCCATAAGTGACGGAAATCTGTGCGCGGCTGGCCGTATACAATTCATTATCTCAAGACGTATGCGTCTCGATAGCGCTTGAGAGCGTGCGGCGAGAGAGATTTCGCGTGACGGTATTTGTTGTGCGAATGGATGCTTTACGAGACAGCTTAATAACATGATCGCATGACATTTCAATAATAATACCTACCGCTATTTCCCTTTTAGTCATAATGATAGGATATCGATAGGGTAAAAATGAAGAATAGCGCGAGCGCTCGCGGACGCACGACAGAAGGTCGACGACGACGACGACGACGATGACGACGACGACGACGACGAGAATACATTGTATGCGATACGTGTTCATAATTTATCGTACGAGACTACGCCGCAACAATAACTAGTGTTGCGTCAACGAGCTGCTGGAACGGCGATTATAATGTTTCGCGTACACGCGAGAACATATTTGCAATTATTAATCGCATTCCTTTTTTTTATTAATCACCTCGACTGTTGTTCTTCAATGAGATGGCAATTGATTTGTTTATAAATTAGAAAATCATATAAATTTATATTATAAATTATAATTTATTTTAATAATTTTAATAATTTAATAGTTTTAATAGTAAACATTATAAAAAATTTTTAATAGTAATAATTTTAATCTATTATAATCATAATTTAAAAATCATAATTAAAAAATTAGATTTTTATCTTGATCGATATGTTTGCGATTTTGAAAAGTATACAATATATGTATTTTTTTCATAAAAGTCGCATGGAAAATACATTTTCAAATTTTATCAAGTATCTTACTTTGCTTTTCGTTACAGGCATTAGATAAAGTACCGTACCTTAGCGATTAATTTCATGTAAGTTTAATAGTTTAATTATTTATAAGCAGATTTCATATTTTCAGAGTTTAGTTTTAAATTTAATCTTTCGATTTAAATTCGAATGTATTTAATTCAGGCGTTATAAATATTTATATAATTAGTTCACGCAACAATCATTGACTATTCATTCAATGAATATTAAATATTAACTAACTTATCCATTGGAAAAAAAGATAGTTTCGATAAAAAGTAGTATTTCCACCGCGCCATCTTAACCCGTTTTTCCTCTCTCTCTCTCTTTTTTTTTTAAATTGCGTCGGTACGAAACACAGATATTTTAAGAGACGTCCTACGAGAAATCTCGATGAGACATTTTGTACGCGTCGTCAACGTCGTAATGGCAAATGCTTTGCGGTTACGAACGAGCAGCCGGCGCGGAAAAATGAGCAGCGCGAAAATCGCGTTCGCGCGAGGAGAAACGAGGCGAGGAAAAGGAGAAGTTGAAGAAACGCGCGAAGATTTTCGAGCGCAAATATATTAGCTTTTGTATGATTGTGAATCACGGTCGCCAGTTTTGCAGCTGACAACCTGTCTCGTCGCGCCTCTTACACAGGATAGCGGAGATCAACCGGCGACTATATCGTTCAACATTGCAATTTGCAAGCTGCATTCGCGGAAAATCGTTCGCGCTGTCGTTTTCCACGAGGGACATTCTTTCTTCGCCGCTGTTCAATCGAGCGCGAAAGATGTCGACGATGTCATTACAGATATATGCGGACGTTGTAATGATACGTTGCGCGTCGCGAGATCTCTCCCGTATAACCGATAATCAGCTGATGATGTGAGAAAAAGACGATTACCGCCGCGTACCGCAATATACATACGAAAAAAAGAAAAGAAAAAGAAAAACGATGAAAAATGTATGCCGAGACCGATGGCTGCAGAAAAAAAATCCGCGGAATGATATTCGCGTCAGCGAATATTTCTCCGAGGCGGATATTTCGCCCTTTTCTCTCTCACCCCGCGCGGAAATCTCCAGAATGCCAATCGCCAAATGCAATCGCGATAGACGCACGTATCTGCGGAGCCGGAAACAGGCCGCGAGCGGCCGGCCTTTCTAGTTTCTCCATCGTTATGTACGGTACGATACGCGAATTCGTGCAAGACTTAGGGAATGGGGATTTTTTTCCGGCACGATCGGCCGCGAATTTTCGATGACTATCAATCTGTGTGCATCAAGCAACGGTCGATCGCCGTTCCTGCTCGAGTAAACGAGGTAACGATCGATCGGGCATGAACCACTCTCGAGACCTTCATTTTATATATCGCGTAAATATAAGTAAACGAACGCTGTTTCATGCCGATCGACTCGTTCCTCCTCATCAGCTTTGAAAGCGAGCGACTCCTTGACCAAGATCGTCCATCTTACGGGACGAATCTGTCGGACGGTTTTATTTGAACAAGGTATAGGAAGAGTTACGAAGTGACTTATGCATTTAGAATAATGAGAAAAAAAGATAACGTATATATTATTGTTTACTGGAAATTGTTTAGAGTGAGAAATATATAACCTTTGACGATACATTTGTACGATTTGTAAACTATGACAATCGTCGTAAAAAATTTTCTAAAAACTCAGACACATTTTTATTTGAATTTTCAGAACTGAAAGAAATTTCAGACAATCTATCTTAATCATGAGAATCAGTTTTTCTAAAAATTCAGAAGAGTTGGTCTGAAAATTCAAGTGCGTCTGATAATCCAAATAAGCATCCTGTCTAAAAATTCAGACCATTTTGTCCGCGATAATGCTGTAGACACTTTGTTTGAAGTTTCAATTTTTTTTACAGTGACATTGTTCGATATTTCGTACAAGGAGTACAGTCCATCGCGGAAATTACTTTCGCGGGGAAAGGATAGACTCATAATGTACAGCTTATTACAGAATATATATACGAACCTTCTTACATACGCGGCACTTATCTAGGATTTCCTAGACACGTTCGATCGTTTGTCTTTCGCAACAGAGAGCAGCTCCCGAGAATTGTATTTATACGATACATAGCGAACCTCGCAATATGACGCAACAGCGACTATACTTGTATACCTGGAGTAGTCGTCGTCGGCACTCGGAATTCGCAACTCTGCCGACAAGTGCGCCGAGTGCGCGTCGCTCCCGTTGCTGCGAAGCTTTGTTCTCCTCGTGGGAACACCGGGGATTATTGAAGTGGGTAGTGGTATGCTCGTCGCGCAAATTACCATCTCGAATATTGCATATGTCAACGGGGATAATGTAATTCTGCATTTTTTTTCATTACCATATTGAATATTTCGTTGAAAAAAAAAAAATTAGAGTCTGTCATTCTAATAAGCGCGACTACAGATGGAACGTAACAAGATATAATGATAAAATATAGTTTATTACTGATAATAATCATGTGAATTGTGTCATTGATAATAGATAATTGGAATTATATTTTATATTTATTACATCTTTTATTATTATAGATTGTTTAGCGTTGAAAATTCTTTAAAACATTAATTAATTTAATTTAAATTTTTAAATATATAAAAATTAAAATTTGGGGCGTTAAAAGAGATTAAATTAATTTTTCCCTATAAATAAAGACTCTTTTCTGCTACAATTTTTATTTTCTACTTTTAAAAATATTTATTGATTTCAAATGAAATTTGAGATAAACAATCTCGTATATTTTAATATGACGAATGAGAATAAACTTATTAAAAATTACGCCAACTGGTTTCGCTAATAAAGCTCTCGCCGCCTGTCCGGCTCGAATAATCCATGATGTAAACGTCGAAGATTACATTGATTATATTGATCCGGCTTAATATCTCTCGCAAGGTGTATATATTAAGCGTGCCGAATATAATATATATGGTGGCGTGCGATCCCGGCGCTAAAAAACAATAAACGGTACTGTCTGCACCTGCTTGGATGCTTGATCCCACGACCTTGCAAAGTGGGTCGCGCAACGGGGAAGGATACGATTATGTCGAGTTAAAATGTGTGCTCGGGCATAATGTCTACGGTGTAACATACTTAACATATACGGAACAAAATGACGACGTTGGAGTTTGTACCGCGTCACCCCTGAGGACTCTGCGTATATCGCGTGTACGCCGGCGCTAAAGGATAAATTTCAGCCTCTCTCATTCGTCGTTGACACTTTTTACGACACTTTCGCAATACCCGATGCAACGTGCGCGATTCGAAAGCTATTGGCGAGAACGCGAATTTTTCTTTTTGACTCCGTATATGCGTCCCACAGGTGTAAGCCATTGTAACTTCAACGCATTCCCACACTCGTTGCCAGTATTATTCGTATGAAACGAACGGTTGCGTTTAATCCTTTTAATACGCAATTTTCTTCAACGGTGAGGAGATTTTACAAGGATAAGCGAACAATTATCTTCCTTTCTTTTCTAATTCAATGTTCGGTTCAATGGATATATCAATTTTTACAGCCTTGCAGAGTTTTTAACAATCTTGGAAAAATCGAATCGAACAATTGAAATTACGCATAACTTCATTTATATTTCGCCATATTGTGAACCAACGATCCTAATAAAAATATAGATACAGCCACTGATCGTCTCATAATAATATTTTATATTTTAGACACGCGTGTAATTTAAGATTTTCTCTTTATATCAGTATAACAAAAATCGATAATAAATTAGTTGAAATTCCAATTATGCGTTCTCGCATACATATTTTTCTTTTTCCAAAATAACAAAGATGTGATTTATGCCAGCAAATGATAAGCATATCGAACGATAAGCATATTTCTTACCGAACGGCTGAATTGGATACGGCGGTATCGTATCGAAAGTCATGTCGATGCTAAACTGGTCTTTACGCACAATGTTTCTTCTGGACAACGACACCGGACGATCGGCGTATCGATTATCGAGCGTGCATCAGGGCGGCGTGTACCGAGATTACGTTGTCAGGCAAAGTAACAAAGTGCGACACGGGACACTGACACGGGAGTTAATAAACCCGCCGTGTAACCCCGACGAGAGACTCGGTTCTCCCGCTCACTGGGGATCGATAACGCGTAATCAGAAATATGCAAAACATCCGGGCAATCTTCGTCGTCGGCGGCATCGCGAGAGCCAATGGGAAATCGGATAACGAGCTCTCGAGACACTCTCTCGATCGGGGTCTATCTTGCATCTAGACAAACTAGGCGCATGCTTGGTAAATGATACTGAAGAACGTCGGTGATTTTGCTAGGCAGAGTAAATAACTGCTAGCAAGGAGGCTAATAACGTTCTCTTAATCTTAATTTTTAAATTATTGCCTCACATTTTCTTTTTACGGAAAAATCTCGAATAATATTATTCCCAAAGTACACAAATTATATTCCAAGGATATAACATAGTAGCACGTTGAAAGCTTTAAAAGTCCCCTTCTAAAGATATCGAAATCTTCAATAAAAGATAATACGTGTTATCATTGAAAAATATAAAAAAGAAGAAAATTCTCTTTTATTTAAGGCAACAATAAACGTTAAGTGCCATTATTTTAACTTAGAATCTTAATGATTTAGAATGTTAATTTGTGCATATCGCGTAGACGAGCAAGATATCTATATATTTACTATTATAATAAATTAGGAGAAAGGGTCTTATATTTGAACTTTTTTTTTATTGCTAGAAATAATCTAGAAAACATCTATTATATCTACTAGTATCTCTTAATTGAATTATTAGAAAATTATTAGATTTAATTTAGATCAATATATTTTAAAAAGAAATATCTTTCAAGATGATTGATTAGACAAAACAAAAATATTAATGTGTATCCAAAGCACGTCAAGAAATCAATTTCATTTTTTAAAGAATATGTCAATTAATATTTTCTCTTATCTTTAGAACAAGTGTTTACGTAAGGTTCTTGATTATACGGTTAAATTATACGAATAAAGAAATTAAATAGCAAAAAATAATTTCACGTAGTTAGATATAAAATTTAGATATAATCCTTTTAAATATTATTTAGCTTAAATATAATTTAACAATCTTTTTTCTGTAAAAAAAAAAAAAAAAAAAAAATTGATTAGAAATTCAATCTTTAAATAATGACAGGCAAAATAATCCTTAATACTAGAAGAGAAAAATATGATTTTATATAATTATAGGAAATATCTCTTGGTGTACATATAGTATAAATAATTATCACCCGTCGGGGGAAAAAAAAAAAAACGGTTGCCCGATTTGCTCCGGTACACACTGGAACGAGTCGGGCATTGAATGTTAATGTCCGGATTAGTCGACGGGGTCTCGCAAGAAAGTGTACGCGACGTGTAAGGAAGCAAAGCGCGCCGATCGTGGTATCGACGTGTGTAGTTAATGTATAGACTGATATTGTGCCACCTTTCGCCAGGAGCGCTCGAAAGCAGGACCACCCGTACGTAATACGCGACGTTGTCGTAACTAAGTATGCTAATAATTACATAAGCAATTCACTCGAGCTTCCATCAACCGGAGGTTGAATGTTGATGAACTATCTCTGGAAATGTATGAATAATTTATATATTATAATTATTATTTAATTTTATAATTTATAAATTATATAATTATATCAATTATATATCATAATTATTTAAAAATTAATATTAAAGAAGATTTTAACGAATAATTCGTTTAATACTTTTCAATCAATAAAAATCAGTTTATGGTAAAAAAAAGTATTAAGATAATTTTTAAAATATTAATTATTCTTTTTATTGAACAATGTAGAAAAATGTCTGGGAAACTATCAGCTTTTAAAGCACAAGAGAATCATATTTTAAATAAATTGATAAGCGCATTTCGCAAGTATCGCCGATACTTGGCCAAATTTAGATGGTAAAATCCGATCCGTTATTAGACAGGTGGACTACTGTAAACGTGGCGATTGCATATGCGCGGATCATAGAGTGATTTACGTCGACGTGAACGCTGACACACGACGAGTATCGTAAAATTCAAAATATCCGCATACGGCGAGATATTTCGCGTCCCGTTTAACGAGTCCACGCGCGATCTTATCTCGCGAGAGAGCGAGAGCGGCGCCGATTATTAAAACCTCACTTTATGTCGATGATTGCGCGATTATGCAGATTATCGCTCGCGCACTCGCTCGATTCTACGGCACTTTCAGCCCCGCAGCAGCGGGTAGACTTGATCGGGGCTGCAGGCGGATCGTTGCATAATTATGCAGATGCGCCTCCCTCGTTAATACCAAAAACGTCCGTACGACACCTCGCGCGGATAATCAGCCGCTTCTGCTCTCGATGTCGACTCGACGACCATCGTGACCTCACACCTCACCGTTCCCGATTTGGCTCTCGAACAGGCAACGGCATCTTACCCGCGCAATCGATGCAACGAGATGCGCTCGCGGGGACCTTGTCGCACCTGCTGACGCGTCGCCGAGGCGCGTTTATCTATGCGCGCGTCTGTTTATCTTGCGTTGTGTACGACAAGTGTGTCACGTGACGCGGCTGGTTTTTTTCGAAGCTGTCATCGAGGATGAAGGAAATTCTGTTATTCGAGGTAACAAATTATCATTGAGTGCCATTATTTTGACTTGGAATGTTAATTTGTGTATTTCGCGTAGAAAAATATTTATATATATATATATATATATATATATATATATATATATTCACTATTATAATATAAATTGAACGAAAGGATCTTATACACGCTTGATCTCTTTTTTTCGTCGTTATAAATAATCTAGAAAACATCTATATATTCTGCACGATGTTATTTTTCGAATGATACCTCTAATAGTATCTCTTAATTGAATTATTAGAGAAAATTATTAGAAACTGGTTATAAAAAAAATATATTTCAAGATGATTTATTAGAGACCAATCAAGAATATTAATGTAAATTCAAAGCATGTTGAAAAAAACAGCTTACAAAGTACATAGTCGTTATTCTTTAAATTGAAATATTAATTTAAGAGGGTCTAGAGAAACAAGTTACTCCCAATCGAATGGCAAATCCACTAATAATGAAAATATTTTAATATAGTATAATATATATGAAAAGTCGCGTCAAAGAGGATTATCAATCGAGGAAACCTTTACATCTCTTTCTCTCGATTTCAAACATATCGTCATCGGAAAATCTCTACAATCTTCCTACACGTTTACCCCGCATCTCGCAATACGTTAATACATTCTCGTACGATGTCGGGCATTCGGAAAAATCGCGTCCTCGCGAAAGTGGGTCCCCGATCGAACAAGCCCGCGGTTTGAAGGATGACTTTTCGCGAGCGAGCCGCTCGGGCCGCGAGAGCCTCCGAAACATCATTAATCGTTCTCGTTCGCGTAATTAATTACTTCTAACCGGTGCAACGATTGGTGCACGAAACCGTGCTGCGTGCGCCCCGTCGAGGGAAATCTTCTCCTTGCAACCTGCTCGCTCGTCGTTCTTTCGTTTCTCGCCGACCGACGTGTTCGCGAGATATCTCGCGTGGATTCTCACTGACCTCCGGTCTAGCAACTTTTTCGCTGCTGTGGCAAGGTTTTACACTACACTACAATACTATGGTATAATCGGGGCAGAGAGAGAGAGAAAGGAGCGGGAGGAAGATTCATAAGATTGGAGAGAATCGAGACCGATTAAGAATTACATTAACGGAGTATCGGATTATTTTGCAAAATTATTAGTGCGTTTTAAAATTCTCCTATACACTTTTCTCTCTTTTCGCATTATCGCGATTTTAAATTCCGACGAAGCGACGATCGCCACTTTCTTAGCGCCTGCTATATAAATATTTCATAACGGTGCGAGTTAGCTTAATGCCTGACGGATATCGCGAAATATGCGCATAGCCCGTAACACGTAAGCGTCGGAAAAAGACAGTCGGAGGCGTGCGGAGCTATCGGCCGGATCTCGTTGAATATGCAAATCGCGATCGCGGCCCATCGTGGAAAAGGCCGGGGCGAGCCTGCTTAAAACGGCGCGAAGAAGGCGGAATACAGAAATTGGAAAGTGAACGCGGAGTATCTTCGCGCCCGTCCGTCGCATTTATAAGACAATTCGAACCGACGCCACGAATCGGCCGACGAACCGTCATCGCAGATCCGTACGGATACGATTCCGCGTGAGACGAGATATAATATATATATATTTATATATATATCGCGCCTACGTTCCAACACCTACACCGAAACCTACACGCCGGGTATACAGAGTGTTTCATTCTCGTCTCTCAAGTGGAGCTGATTTTTATCATCTACAGATTCATTCAACTAATCTTCGAACTGACTTCTCCTTATCCGAGATAATCCTTGTCTGACGAACGATTGAAAATGAAGAAATTTTGGTTTAAATCTTTTTTTAAATTCTAAATAAATTTTTTTGTTATCTCTAAATCTTTATTAATTGAATCTATTGTAATAGTGTCGAGATTAAGAATAAAATTCAAAGTATTTATCAAATGAAAATTTTTTATAAACATTTTTTTACAGAGTATATTCGATTTTTCCTCAAATCCGCAACTTTTTCATCATAATCTTTTTTGTCTTCTCTAAAAAAATCCAAAGTAGAGTATTATTTAGGAACCGTCGTCGTTCGCGTAGCTGAGTCTTATCGATTACAGATTTTTCAAAATTTATTTTCGAATTGACTTCTTCTTATCCGAGATATCGAGATAATCCTCGACGCATGATTGAAAATGAAAAAATCATGGCTTCTTTTATTTTAAGAACTTTAAATCATTTTTTTTTAGTTTTAAATAAATCTTATTTTATCTTTAAATTTTCATTAATTAAAATTCAAAATATTTATTAAACGTAAATTTCTTACAACAATTTTTTATAGAGTATGTTCATAATTTTTCCTCAAATCTGCAACATTTTTATTATATTTTTTTTCTTCGAGAAATACTATTTAGGGACCGTCGTCATTCGCTTATCAAAGCCGCGGCTCTTGACGAGGTTTTACCGAGCGACAAGTATCTCTCAGAACTATCAACGGTATCCTAACTCCTAAGCAGGATGTTACACGGACGGTTTCGTATAGAGCAGCGTGGAAGGAGGCAAACTAACGTAGCACTCCTGCAATCTCGCGGAGGATTTCCGTGATGGCACACCGGGCATAGAGCATCGTGGCAGCCTAAGCCCGAGATATCAATAAATAACCTATCGGGCAATATTATCTCGGCGGTTTTATGCCCCACGGAGCGGGGAATGCGATCCAGTTCCTATGTCCTAGCCAGTCCCGGCTGGGTCCTTTCCTTTAATCCAGGCGCAACAACCGGCTTGGCGGAGGCCAAGCCGGATTGGAGGTGCGAATGATCCGCCTACCATAAAGCAAAGTGCATCTAGCTTCCAAAGCATGCTCTTTCTCGCGAACGTGAATATTCTAGGGATCCTTTTCCCTTCTCGTCTCCCTTTCTCTTTCTTGTACCCTCGTCATATCGCGGCGCCTTCGATCCTCGACGATTCGCAGGAATTTAGCATCTCTCGTTACGTAGTTTCGATTTATTCCTCGTCATCGCCTTCGTCGGTCATTTTCCACACGGACGATACGACCGGAGTCATCAGCGTGTCTCAATCTGATCGAATTTTGTTTGATTATTTTAATATATCGATGATAAAAATCATATTAGAATATTTTTAATATTTTTAAATAATATTTCATGGAATTTTTAACGAGCAAATGTTCTTTGCCGTTTTTTCCAACGCGTTTTTTCAACGTTAATAATTCAAAATGCTCCCTCTCTCTCTCTCTTCCTAACGTTATATTTTAATTATCTTATTTCATTTTATGGGCACTAATTCTATTATATTAGTGTTCGTAATAAAATATTGAAGGTTTTTTTTCTCGAATGATCGTTGTTTCGATCCGAACACCATCACGCTTTATTGCGCAAACATGTTTTATTTATTATATCTTTTATATGTTACTTTTATATTCATCGGACCCCTCAATAAAACGCAATCGAACGTGATTGCGCTCGATCGAGTTGTGACGTGTGCACTGACACACCGACTATCGACAAAAAACAGCCGATATCGGCCAGCTCAATCCGGTATATCGAGTCGTTTGAAAGCCCGTGAATACGCCCGCACCAGCTAATAAATCGTAATTGGCCGATCGCGGTCTCTCTCTCTCTCTCTCTCGGGCCGCTCGCATAGCGCGCACGATGTGTGTAGAGCAAATGCCATTAGTGTGAACTTTCGATGGAAATGGAATACGGGTTCTCTCGATGGCGGTCTGCACGCGGTTGGGTGGGTGGGTGAGCGTCCGCGCGTAGGTCACAGCTCGTGGGTGAAGGGGCGTATGGCGAAGGAGGGATCTCTCCCTCATCGATAGATGCCGATCCTTGCGAGCATGCGCCTCTCCGTACATTCGCCTCATCTCCGCGAAATCCGATTTCTGACGAATGCTCGCGGCGTACGATCGGAATTTCCACATCGAAAGCGTTCGCGATGCAACGCGGAATGCAATCGCGAGTTAATAATTTCTTCGTTATTCTTTGACATTTTCCATTCGAACAATCTTGCACATTTTTTTTGGAAAATTAGATGAAAAAGTTTGCTATAAGTACAGCGTAATATTGATATCCATTTGTTTAATGATTTTAATTAATAATATTGTCATTGATATTAAATCACGATAACAAATTGCATCGCGTCACGTTGAAGAAGTGTATTGTCATAATTATCACGCAAAGATATTAATCATTTATAGTGATATATTATTAGGTCGTTGCGAGTCAGTTAATTAAATAAAATATCTTGCATGTGCGACGAGCTTAGACATAATTCTATATCGATATAAAAACTTCTATAATCTTTTATGTTTTTCACTATATTATTAATTTACGGTAAAAAGATAAGTCATAAATTAAAAGTCGTTTCTCTATCTCTCTATCGAATAGACCGTGTTCGCAAAATTATGATCGATACTGCGTTTAAGAAAAATTATGCGATTAGATAACGTACATTGGCGACCCTCTATCATCGCCGAGAGTGAATATCGTATATGCGTAAGCGATTGTCCCGAGTGTGCGGCTACCGCGAAACGGTGGGTATTAATCGGCGAGCAAGGTAGATAGATAGATAGGTAGATAGACAGATTTATTCTATCCTTGGATAAATCCCCTACGGACAATCGGAGATTATGCGAAGTAACGTAACTTACAACTCAATATATACACAGAACGCTACGATACGATTTATAACGTTATAAGTCTACGAACGCGACGCGATAACGCGTCGCGAGTTCCTCGAATAAGCGTGACGAGAGTGGGACATTGAAATGATTCGCGCGAAATGATCGTCGGATTATTACATAAGCGGAAAATGAGAAGCGTCTGCAACATTTCGTGTACAATAAAGCCGAGAAACACAGACGAGAGACGCCGGAGCTAGAACGAGCGAGCTGTCAAAAAAAAAAAAAAAAAAAAAAAAAAAAAAAAAAAAAAAAAAAAAAAAAAAAAAAAAAACGGAGCTAGGAAAAAGCGTAGGAGGAGGAGGAAGAGGAGGGGCGCGGGGGAGGAGGAGAAGAAGAAGAAGGACTCGATGCGGCGGCGGCGGTAGAAAATAAAGGATATTCTTTTCGTTTTACGGCCATTTATTATTAATTAGCGCGGTATAAGGCAAGCCGCGCCGCGGGGATCCGCACCTCTCCTGCCGGGTTACGATGAAGTTAATGGGCCCTTTTTTGCGCGTGCCCTCTTCGGTCCTCTACCTCCTCCGCCCCCCTCTATTTTTCTCTCTCTCTCTCTCTCTCTTTTATCAGTCCCGTCTGTTCTCCTTTCGCTACCGACGTCGGCTGGTCGCTTTTACGCCAGCGGTCGTTGCGAAAGCATCACCGCGCCTCCGTGCAAGAGCATGTGTCTTTGCACCTGGGCGTGGATCACCCCCGGTCGGCCGCGACACCGATGCCCGGTTCTTTCCTTCCTTCGTCGCCGTCCGACGTGGCGGCTACGAAGAGCGCGTGGGTGTTCCGAGATACGATAATGCTCGATCATCTCGCGCGCGCTCGCAGCCTCCAGCCAGCGGGTCCAGCTTTACACGCTACTCGATTCGCGCGAAAACACCTGCGAGGAAGAACGCGACGTATGCGTGTGTGTGTGTGTGTGCGTGCGCAGGTGAGAAATTACATGGAGGATTATATGTCAAAATTAATATTTTATCTGAAATAATATTATTAATATATTATATCCATAATATTGTAAATAATATTATTTATATATTATATAATTATAATAATTATAAATAATATTGTTTATATATTATAGTATATCATTTATAATATGTAATAAAAGAAAATCAAAAATTCTATACCTATGAAATATTAGAAATATATAATAAATAATGTAATTTTTTTAATCTTATTCTCCTAGTCATCAAAGTCTAGATTGTTGAGATATATAATTGAAGAACAAATATAAATATAAATGTATATGTATATTTGAAGTAATTTTCTCGTTCTATATATATATATATATATTTTGATGGAAATAACAATGTTACATATTTTCGAAACGAACCGAGAGCTTACATCGCAAAGTTATATAGCCGTGATAAAATTGGCCAATAAGATCTTGGAACTTTCACGTTTGAAAAATGATACTTAGCGCCTTATAATTTCGTGACATGCAAATTGCGCAACCGAGTCTCGAGTCCCGCCGCGTGAGAAAACCAAGTCTCCGACGAGAACACCGGGCAGACACCTTCGTCGGTGCACGCGGTGCGGTTTGTTTGCTCCCAGTCGTGTAACTCGTTGGGCGAGAGGAGAGAATGAAGGGTAAGGATGATGAGGTGAAGGGAGGGTAGGGGGTACGGTGTTTTCGTACCTTCGACGATCGGCCGTGTTGGACGTCGTACGAACAGCGGGGGAAGAGGCAAATCGGTTTCGTCGTGTCCCAGGGCGACGTGGTCGCGATTAATGATAAAGTGCGAAAGCGCCGGAATGATTAACGGAGGCGGAATGACAGAAAATGGAACGCGGCCGAATGCATGCCGAAGGAGATAATGGCACATGGTTGCGAATTGGATTCAACAAATAGATCGTCCGATGAGATAAATTGCCTGATAACGAGCCTAGTCTGGGTACACATTCTAGTCACAAGACGATCGTTAGTCTACGACAATTTCTTCAAATACGGTTTTATATATTTATATTTATATTTCTTTCTCGACTATGTATCTCAACAATCTAGACTTCGATGATTACAAAAATAAGAGTACAAAATTTATTACGTTTATTCTTATTTTAATTGTTATATTTACTTTATTATATTCATAAAAATATTTCCTAACAATAAGTATAGAATTTTTTATTTTATTTTATTTTATTTTTTTTTCATTTTGCGCAAGTCTGTGAAGTGCATAAAATTCGAGATGCCGTCTCACAATTAGTTCAATTCACTCGCGACGTACAAACACCTGTCACACGCGTGTAACACGTGTTGTGTAACGACTTCGCCGTGAGATCGGTTCTATGGACGTGTTTCACGCTCGCCTTTTTCTTTACCAGTCGTATATCTTCTTTTTAGAGTTGGCAGCTTTCGGTCCAACAACCGACGACACGCTGTGGTCCATTAATCTCTCATCGATGGAACTAAAAATGATCGCATCTACAAGAGCTATTCAACCCTTATTCCCGCAGCATGTATCAATCTCCGGCGAATTATTCTATCGTCCGGGCCAATTCTTTTGTGCGAAATCTTAAAATATGTCTCTACTATTTTTCGCCCCCTCCCCGGAAACCGGTTAGTTAAATATAAAGACTTTCTTAAAAAATGGATCAAAAACAAATAATTGTGGCTGCGAATGAGATGGAAATTATGATATCGGATTAATGTTAACAAAGAGTTGAGGAAAAATTAGCGATTTATAATCGAGAATTTGCAAATGATTGATGAAATAGAGTGTCATGGTGCTTGATTCTTTTTCGAGTTTTACACACGGCGACAAATATATTTCGCTCGAGTAATCGCGAATTTCGAGAGTCATAATCGCAACGAGCGGCTCTCACGATTCTCGTTGTTGAAAACACTCGTCGTGCGCGAACGAGCGAATAATTTCGTCTCCCTTCGCCACGCCGGCAGGCAATACAATACATATATATATATATACACACACATACTATATCGTTATTTACGGCGTACTCATCTAATTAGATAATGGCGTCGATATTTTATATTTGTGCGTTTGCACGACGCACGTTACCCGGCCGACAGCCGACAGCAATCGCGACCTTCGCCGCAAATCGTTTACGGCTATAACGCGCAGTAAATCGACTTGGATGAGGCAGAGACGCGTGTTAATAACGTGTGCTCGCGCGTAATCGAGTTAGGAGCTCACTCAAGGGAAATTAGAGCCGGGAGCACTCGGTCGGGATCGACCTCGAACAGAGACAACAGCAGTAATTGGAATATTAAATGACCGAGTAATCAGAGCGTGATCAGGCGCTATTACTTGCACACATCCGCGTCAAGTGTACCCATCCTACACGATTGGAAAATTTGTTTTCTTATTAAAAAATATGTCGGGTTAAAATTTTTCTATTTGATATTTAACACTTTTATGTGTTAATTTAATATATTGCTGTTGCGTTAATTGAAATCAAATGTTAAATTGTTAAAGCAATTTTTAAAAAAGTGTAAAAATAATACAATGTGCACATATTTTTAACTTTACACGATAGATATACATATTCCGTATTATTAGTTACATTAGACAAGATTTATCTGGTAAAATTTATGGGGAAAAAAAAAATGATTTTATTCTACGATAGACATAAGACTGATTACAGATCAATAATATTTTTTTCAATTTTATCATTAAAAATATGTTGATTTTATAAACAAATTTATTTCAAATTACTATAAAGCTTGCATTAATTTTGAAATGTTGAAACACGAACGTAGTATTAGTGTCATTCAACATATCCACGTTATATTAAATTAACAAACAAATTTGTGTGGACCGTTTGGGGCATGCGATATACGTTGAATTTAAGTGAAATTTTCCAGCCGCGTACCATCTTGTATACCGTGTGTATTCTATTTATCGTCGCGAAATTGAATACCTGGCGGGCTGAGCTGTTTGACGAGTTGCGCAATCGAGGAATAACGATCGTTCCGAGATTTACCGCGTGGAAAAATCTCCTCGGGCTAAGGAGGGAATTATCTATCATTCGCGCTCGCGCGCGCGGAACTTGGACTTATTTCCCAAGAGAGGAGGCACTGGGCTTTCATGTCGATGATCGCTCGCGGACGCTGTATCATTACTCTTCATACGGGACCCCGGCGACGTCCGACAGCGAAAGCTCCGTTACGGGGTAACGTCTATCCCGCTTAACTTTGCGAGATCGACGAAGCCTATCGTGCGCCTTAGTACAGGATTCCCGAGCCTAACAATAACATTCGTAACTGTCCACTGGTAAATGAATCAAACCAATTGTCAGATATAATCTTATGCGAAAAATGAGTCGACTTTTCGAGTATATAAATCTCATAGTAGATGAATAATTAATATTAATATTAATATTTTCTCAGTTTTTATTTTTTTTTTTTTTAATTTTTTTTCAATTTTCCCCCCTTTCTCTAATTCTTTATTAAAATTTTAAATATATATATAATCTATCTATTTATCTATATTAATAATAACCTGAATTTTTTTTTCTTTCAACATTAAAGTATTTCAATTTCATTTTATTGTATATAATCAAAATTTGCTGTACTTATCACCACATTTTAATCATTTATCAAGTTATCGTGTGTGTCGACAGGTGCAAAAAAATTAGATAATTATATATTTATATCGTATCATATTTTTGTATGGAAAGTCATGCGGACTGAAGTTAAAAATAAAATGTCATCACGTGTCGCAAATTACCCCGATTCAACGTGCGTGTCAGAGTCTATCTATGGATATCGCGGGGTCGAGTGTAGCATTACCTTGTCGCGGCTTGTGTATGCGTATATGTGCGTTTGCATGATAGATATTCCGAAAAGGATATGTTTCTACGGGGGCGTGGGCGGCGGCGTAATCCTACCGCGTGGTCACCCGTTAAAGTCGCGACTATGATGGTTAAAGGCCGACTAAGGTGTACAGTTAGACATGACGCAATTGCAATGGCAGTCGGCGACGGCTTGGGACCCAATTACCCGCTTACTTCCGGTTCGCGATGCGTATACCGAACATCGGGGAGCGCGAGAAAATTATTCGACGTCCGATCGCGGAAGCAGAACCGCACGCGGGAACGGTCTCTCTCTCTCTTTCTCTTTTTCTTTATCTCGCCTTTAATCCGCGACAATCGCATAAATACGACGCGAGCGGAACAAGAATCTCTCTCGTAACGCCCTGTGACTCTCGCGCACCGCGGTCATCCTGATTAATATCACGCGAGCCTTATCTCCTCTTTTTACTCAGACTAACGGAGATGATGTTCGAAACGTAATCACTTGCTCTCGCGCGTGATCATTTTGAAATATTATCGTGTACGTTGCTCTTGCCGCGAGAACGGCAGCGAGAACTTGGAAAATCCCGGAAATGCGATGTTCGATATATATATAGCTTGAACTGATCGAGTTTATGATCTAAGTATTTAGATATTTTCCTTCTCTAAAAGACGTTGTTACTTGTCTCGTAAAATTGAATATAAACATTGTTTCGTTATAAGAAGAATTTAAAAAAATTATTAAAATTAATATATAATTTTGAATTATTAAAGTAATTTTACAAACATTAAAAAATAGATTAGAAATTTATGAGATAATTTATAAACAGATATTACATATATATCTTTTTTCAACTTTGATGATTTTTACGATTTTGTTACAATTTTAGTGTTTACGATATTTCTTAATACGTTAATATGAATTATATAAATGTATCGAATATATAAAAAATATCTTTTTAGAAACTTTTCTCGCCAATTAATCGTTAATCATTTACCGCTGCACTTTTTTACGCGAGAACTTCCGGTATATCGCTCTTTTTTTTTTTTCATCCACATGCGATTCCATCGACCTCGCTTAACGTCCGATTCATTGACCCAGATAACCGAGATGCCAAAATCAATCAATCATCGGCCATCATCGTTGATGTTATCTCGGTGTGTTCGACCGCGGCTTTAAACCGACGCGCGGGAGAAGAAAAAAAAAAAAAGAGACTCTCTTACCTGATCGATGTCGCTGCCCAAATCCCGCGCGCTCTTGGCACTTCTCAGCTGATCGCCGCGATACTCTCGATACCTCATCGTCACCTCGTCGTCGGTGAAGGCGCCGCTGCTGCCGCTCCTCGCATTCTTCTTGTCCTTCTCCTCCTTTGCCTTCTTTTCCTTCTTGCTGAACAGCTGCTTGACCTTGCTCATAGTGCCGCTCTTCTTCGCCACCTTCTTCTCGTACTTTTTGTCGGCGGCGCCGGTGGGCGGCTTTGCGGTGACCAGTGATGGTTTCGCGCCCGACGAGCCGTTTCCGTACTTGTCGTACTTGCGTCGATCAAAAGTAGGCGTCAGATTCATGTTGCGATCCGTATGCCGTCGTTCGTGCTTGATGAACTGCCGGCTGACGAAGCCCTCGTCCTCGGACTCGAGTTGCTCGCGCCTATCCGCCTCCTGCGAGTCCCTCCTGTAATCGTTCTCGATCCCGGAATCGGCCAGTCGATCCTTGCGATCCGGATCGCTCAGCCGATGACGCGCTTCCTGCCTCGCATGCCTCGATTTGCCCTCGTGATAAGTCCTGGGTGGTCTGGTCGGACTCTCGTCGAAGGTCTCCAATCGACTGACCGAGGACACCTTCCCTCGAGGATCATCGGAATCGTCAAAGTAATCGAGCCGATTGCGCGATCGTCTGAGCGGTTTCTTCGGATCATCATCCAGGTTGCCGCGGTGCTCCTTTCTCAGAGTGCGCGACGTCTCATCGTAACGCGTCTCGCAGCGAATCGAGTCCCTGGCGGTAGTGTCCGAGTCATATCGGCTGGAATTGTAGCCACCGCGATCAGTGCGTATCCGCGGCGGCGAGCTGTCGTAATCGTCGTGAATCGGACGTTCGCCACCGCTCGTGTATCTCTGCGTGGTGCGCGTCTCTTTGTAAAACTTGGACTCCAGCTGGCTGCTGGTCATGTGCGAGATGTCGGTGTCATAGTCGTCGTTTGGGCCCTCGCGCAAACTATCCAGGTGACCACGTTTCGCGAACGGCGATCTCGTCCCGCGTCCATTCATCGTCGGGCTGTCCGGCAACGCGGTCGGTCGTCTCGCGTTCGCGTATCCCGCGTGGCTGGTCAGATTCTCGTGCGATCTCGTGGTGTACTCGCTCCTGAGCGCCCGCACCCTGGCGTTCTCCCCGGCGACCTCGTCTAACCGTTGCGTCGACTTGCTCATGCCGCGGATCGACTCGAACGGCTTCTTCTTCGGCAGCACGCGTCCGATCGGCCGGTTCTCGCGATCCAGGAAATCGTCGCTCTTCGAGAATTTGCGTTCGTTCAGTTTCTTGGCGATGATCGGCGACGATAGCTCGTTCCCTCGCGACTCGCTGCGAAAGTGATTCGTTGTCGCATCAGCGTTCTCGGGTAGATAATGCAACGGCTTGTAGGAGCTGCCACCGTTCCTAATGCCCTGGAATCTCTCCTCCGGGCTGCTTCGATTACGATCGCTGAGGAAGGGGAAATCATTGGCGTAACCCTCGTGCGTGCGCGTCTCCACGATGTACTTGTCGCCGTATTTGTCCGTTCTGGTCTCTACGGTATAGCCGTCCTTCGGTTTCGGGTCGAGGTAGCCGTTCGTCGGGATCTTATTAGTGATCTTCTTCTCGTAACCGTAAACCTTGCCGTTATCCTCGTGTATCTCCTTCTCGAAGATGTATTTCTCGCCATTGCTATTGGTACGCTTCTCCGTGATGTACGTGTCCATGTATCGTTTCGGTGACGCGATACGATTCGGCGTGACTGGCGACGGCACGATCGGTTTGTCGATTATCTCATGCTCGCTCGATTTCTTCACTGGCACGTTGGCGCTGTTCTTGGCAGCGAACATCTCGTCGGCTAGCAACCTGGACTTGATCCTGGACTCCAATAGATCCCGACGCGCGCTCAATTCAGACGTCTTGGGTGAGATCCCGCTTTCGTTCTGTCTCGATGATAGCTCGCCGCTGTCCCTTCGCTTAGAATCCATGCCGTCGGCCCTGCCGCGGCCGGAAGTGTCTACGAATACGGTCGACGTGTATTTGTCAGGCTTGTCGTAGAGACGTCTGTCGATATCGTCGAACTCGTAACGCTTCGTGACCTCGTTCGTTCTAGAGATAAAGTCCTTCGAGCTGTCCAAATGTTTACCAAAGAGGCCAGCGTTCTTACGATCCTCCTCATATCTCGACTCGAAGGCGTTAATCTCATTGTTGCGACGCAGATCGCTACTGTACGAGTACTCGGTTCTGCGGTACTCCTTCTCCGCGGGACTATTCTCACGCGAGGAGTCCTTCCTCTCGAGACCGAGACCCTCGTCGCTGTCGGAATGACTTCGTTGAGCCTTTTTCTTGTCCGGCTGTACCTGCGCGTAGATGACATTGGTCTGCGACGGTGGCGACGGGCTGCAAGATTCATTCGGTCTCGTGTAGGAGAACGGCCGGTTGTTGTTGTGGCTGAATCCTGGCGACGGTGACATCATCGTCCTGGTCAGCTGCGGTGGCGGCGAACGATCGTTGGACAATCGGTGGATCATTTTATGAATGGTAGATTCTTGCCGATTACGTTGCTGAAGATCGTAGCGGCTGCTATGTAGCGTACTATCCGCGCCCGCTTTATCAACTTCGTCTTCCCCGCGCTTGCGTTCCTTCAGAGGTGAGGGAGTACGGCTAGTATCCGCGATTTCCCTCTTCTCTTCGTCGTCCCTGCCCTCGACAAATATGCGATGCTCGATTATCTTGGCTTCTCGGCTAGGCGATCTATGCGCGAGCTCGTCGACGCACGTTTCGATCGTCGTTTTTTCCTCGGTCGTCTCTCTCGTCTCGGGGTATCGCGTCGATATCACGTCGTCGACATCGATAGCCGGACTCGCTTGCTCCTCTCTTCCCTTCTTCGGCTTCTTCGCCTTCGGTCGATTATTGTTCTCCCGGTCCGCGCACGTCCAAGTGTCAAAGTGAAACGGTTGCTGATCAACGTGCTGCGGCGACGCCTCGATTATCGGTGACAGCTGCTTCTTCACCCGCTGGCTGACGGTACTAAGGTGCGAGCCCTCGCTCTCGCTGCCGCTCCGCTTGCGCTGCGTGCCCAGGTTACGGTTCCAGGTGCCGGCGTCGCTCGCGCTCCGGCCAACCGGCTGCCGCCGTCTTTCCAATTTGGGTGAGGAGAAGCGCGCGAGCGGTCTCTTCAGCTTCCTCGCGCCGGCATCGCTGACGCTTCTCTCTAGCAGCGGCTTCTTTTTGGCCCGCGGGGTGCCGAGGTCCGCGGCACTCGCGGTCGTGGCGCTGCCGCCGATCTCCTCGCTGCCGCGGCGGGGCCTTACATCGATCGGCAGCTCCGGGCGTTTCTTGTTACGACGCGCCGGGAGGGTGCTGAAGCGACCGGGCAGATTGCGCCGGTTGTCGCGCGCCACGCAGTGAAGACTGCCCGCTTGTTGCAGGACCAGAGCCGCTTCCTGTGCGAGATCTTCCTTGCTCCTCGCGGTGATGTTCTCCTTGCGAATCGGGGTGGCGATCAACCTACCTTCTCCATCGCTCACGAGAGCCGCGGTTACGCGCGGTGCACCACGTCCTGCAACACGCATTGTAAGCGATGGCCTTTAGTCTCGCGCCTCTATACAGTTGGAAAATTTAGCTTAAATTTAATATATATCACATGTCCATGTAAATTTTTCTGTCAATTTAATATAATATCGATATGTTAAATGATGACTAATATTATGTTAACATTTCAACATAAAATGAATGCCAATTTCATAGTAACTTGAAATCAATTTGTCAATGTTAAATTAACACTGAATACGTTAAATATTTAACACAAAAATTTTAATCGTCACATTCTTTAACAAGAAAACAAATTTTTCAACTGTGTAATTATTATTTGAACGATATTACACAATTAAGTAATCCGAGTGAAATGAGTTGTGTACTATTCTTTGTACATCTTTCTTTTCGCTGGATCGATAAAATGAGACTCTATGCATTTCAAGCTTAATTTATTTAAAAATATTATTTGGTCAATTATTTTTGTGCGTATAACGCCATTCATTTATAAAGTGAAGAAATGCTACAAGTTATGAAAAAAAAAAAAAAAAAGAAAAAGAAGACGGATTTTAGAATGATCTCTCTGCAAATTCAAGTGTTTTAATGCGACGCCGACTTGGATTTCCGATAGATACAATATAATAAGCAAAGATTGATCATTCTACATAATTACTGTGCTCGTGCCAAGATAACCAAATTCGATAATACTTTTCTACCGTTTCTTCTCGAGTAGAAGACAAATCCGGTCTCAAACTTCTAGCATTTCGTAAACCTATTGACGTGATTAAAAAATGCAAATGAGATAGCATATATAACGAGATAAAGAATTAATGTAAATGGATGAAGCCAAACATTGGTAGTTTCGACATAGTTGACTAATAAATCGATTCTACGTATATAAAAATCGGGTGTCAACAATTCCTGAATTTTAAATGAAATTATGAAAAAGATATGGTGTTGTTATTAGCTCGACAGTTGGCGGCTTCGATAAATTAATGAATTATGTCACGACGATTTATGTTAAGCCAGCGAGGGCATGATCGTTAGATGTTAATCGAGTTTAACTAAGCGTCTGGTAGAAGCGGCTGGCTCACATTAGAAGCTAGAATCCGAGGCGTAAGAAATTGCTACTTTGGCTGAATTGGGACCGCCATTAATTCGCCGCATCGTCCGATTCGCGATCGATATAATGCTTATAATTAACACTGTCATATTTAAAAATGGGTCGTTTAATCAACAGCTCGTTAACGGCTGGGTCGGCTCCTTCGAGATTGCTACGTGCTAATTCGAAAGATAACTAAAATTCCTCTCTTTTTTCCCTTTTAAGCGATAATCGTGGGTAACATAGAGAGATAAAGGACCTATAGTAATGACGGTTGAACAAGATTGTTATTTCAAATTAAAAAAAAAAAAAAAAAAAAAAAAAAAAAAAAAAAAAAAAAAAAAAAAAAGTATAGCGAACGTAGCAGTAAATAATTTTCGACAATGAAAAGATCAAATAAAAAACCGAGGAATAAAAATAAAATCAATTAATCTTATTGCACTTTAACTTATTTAATTCTTCCAGCGCCATTATATTTAATATCTAAAAAGTTCCATGCGTACGTATATCTATTCCTTTTTATATTTAAAGATTTTACGAGCTATAAAAGTGAACATATTTCTTTTTTACGCTGGATCTTTCAGTTGAACTATAGGATTAAGATTCTGACAAAAGATGAAAGCTTCCCTACGTATGTGAATTTAATTTAAAAGTAAAATATATCTTCGCACCGAGTTATACACTCTTGAAAGCAAATTCATCGCTTTATATTCCTCCATGTAAAACATCCTCCGACATTAATTAGGTCTCCCACGAAATTTTCACTGCAGATAAAATCAGCCTACGCACATACGATCTATTATTTTTATTCGCGCGCGGACGGTTTATCTTACATAAGGAGAAAGCATCGCGACCATGGATGTCTTCCCACGCCGGACGAGCTTGAATCTCATTCGTGCCTTAGGCGGTAGAAGGCTAATCGACATTAGACGAAAATTGATTCATTATCGATCCCGTCGCGTGCATCGTCATCCTTGTCGTCGTCGTTGCATAGAGTTGCGTTAATTCCTTTAGTTGCGAATACATTTAACAACTTACTTCGCCGTTGCATTCGCACCAAATAATGTCTAGACGCAGTTGTAAATGCATATTAATTAATTATAGCAACCGCAAGTATTGCGAAAATACTATAAATGCCAAACATTTTAGTTCATCTTAAATCTTCTTTAATTCTAAAAAAATAATTCCGAAATGAACCAAAACATTTGCTTTTTTGTTTTGTATCTTTGACGATATTTGCAGCGTTACTAATTAATTACGCATCAATACAAATTCGTCTCATTATTCGTTTTTTTTTCGTCTGGCGTTTTGTGAAGAGATATACTATTTCCAGAAAATTGCATCTCTCTCTCTCTCTCTCTCTCTCTCTTTCCCTCGTGGGAACTCATCACCAATCGTCGTTTAAAACGCCGTCATACGAAAGTGCTTTTACGACGTCGGTCGCTCGGTTTCCACAAACACGCAATTAACAGCCTCTCGCGAAGCTTTGTCTCTTAAAGGTTTGTCCTGTCTAACGGGCTTCTTAGCGTTTAGCTAAATTATACTGCTTTCGGGGAAACATCATCTCAAGGAAGGAAAGGAGAGAGGCTTAGAACGCGATTTCCTCGTGACCAGTCCGGTCGGACGTGTCCACTGAATTCTATACATACTCGAACGTGCTCTCCCATACTATACTTCTCGTATAAAAAAAAGTCAGAAGAGGCAGAGAAAGAGAGAAAATATTCTAAGTAGTAGCTGTCTTTTTTAAGCGTAAACGCATGAAAGCTTCGTACAAGCTCTCTGTCGAAAGTTTAGTATTCGTTATAATTAATAAGGATATTATTCTCCGTGTAAAATGTGAGGGGGAACTTTGTTACACAGTTGGAAAATTCGGCCTCAAATTTAAACATATATCGCATGTCCCAAATGGTCTATACAAATTTTTCTGATAATTTAACATAATATGGATATGTTAAATGGTGACACTATTATTATGTTAATATTTCAAAATAAATTTAAAAACTTTATAGTAGTTTTGAAATAAATTTTCTTTAAAATCAACATATTTTTAATGATAAAATTAATTTGAACAAAATTATTGACAGTCCGTAGTCACTTTCACTCCTATGGTAGAATAAAATTGAAATTTTTTTTCTGTAAATTTTAACAGATAAATCCTGTCACTAATAATACAGAACGTAATATCTTCTGTGTAAAATTAAAAATATGCGCATTTTTACACTTCTTTTTCAGTTGTTTTAATAATTTAGCATTTAAATTCAATTAGAACACCAGCAATATGTTAAATTAGCACATGAATGTTAATTTAACACATGAGCGTTAAATATTTAATGCAAAAATACAAAAATTTTAATCGGCATATCTTTTAACAAGAAAACATAAATTTTCCTATTGTGTACTAAAATGTATATCGAAGGAGACAACGCTATCCTTTAGCGGGGCAATTTTCCCTCAGCTGACGCTGAAGCTTGTTGCACGCCTAGAGTTCGTTGGTCGTGTTCCCTACTACTAGTTGTAAATCGTAAACTAAGACGACAAACTTTGCGTCGTTTACGAGATTCAGTGGCGCGAACCCTGCGCGACTGTCACGCGCGGGAATGTAATCTCTTGAGATATCGTTGGATTTAATTGCGTCGCGCGGGCATTACACGACAAGCTCGCGAGCGAAGGACACGTGCGTTTCCAGCTCGCGGGGCTTCCGTCGTGCAGCCATCGTGTTCCCGTATATAAGCGGACGTATCTTCCGCGGATCGAGATTAATAAGGCGTATAGCTCACAGGCTGATACCGCGGAATGCGAGTTAAAACGGACAGAAGAGAGCGGTGATTTTCCGATCTCGAACAAGACACGAAGGTTCGATCCTGCTCTCTCCTGAAGACTAATTATCGTTCGAATGTATGCGGCAGAAATATTTTGCGAATGTATAAACGCAAACATACTTGCGGTTTTAGCGCGAAAAAACGAGAGAGAGATAGAGAGAGAGAAGGTGCTTTAAAATGTAGCGAGAATTGATGCGTTTAGATAACTGATCTTGTCTGAAGGCTTGTACGATTGATTCCACCTTGTATTTAACGACTTACCCTTTTCAATTCTTAATACAATCTTAACTTTATCATAATTTAATAAAAAAATATATATATATTGCTATAAAATTAAATTTTATAAATGTGCGTTCAAATCTTGGAAAAAAAAAAACGCGTAAATTAAAAAAAATTAAGAAAAGTAGTATTAAAAGTTCTCGCAATATTTAAAGAGTTAGAAAGAAATATTCGTAAAATAACATTTTAAAAAGTATCTCTAGAAAATTTGAATTGTGAATAAGAGTCAAGTAAAACCATTCGTTATATATAGACTCGCAATTGCTGTCTAGATGAGAAATAGATGTTGAGAAAAACATGAAAACCACTACGAGATGAATCCAAGCACTGATATATGGGCACATATCTCCGTGATTATACCCAAATGCTTTCAATTATGGACTTGTAAATTTGCCGTAATATCAGCTTATTATTTACCGGTTCAACAGATTGTTTATGTTTCCGTGTATGGTTATCCCGTGGGATGCGCGTTTCTGTCTGCAACACTCAGCGTAGCTAATGTCATTTAATGCAATACCACGAGCGAGCGTTAACGAGATGTAATCATTGTGCTCGACTGACCGATTGATATTCAGGCGCGTCGTAAAATCGATTTAATTATCGCGACATTAGCGCCAAGATCTTGCACTAGGGGCACGTTACACGTACGTTCGATGAATTCATGATGGAGAACGCGCATGAGACATATCATTACGACAGTATCGCGTTGTTAGCCATCGTTCAAGTTCCCGCCACGCGTGCAGGACATTCCGATCGTCAGATCATCAAATCATGGAGCGCCGTTTAATTTGTTGGTTTTTTCAAATCGTCGAGATTATCAAGTTTTCAAGTTCTCGAAACCTTGAAGATTGTTAAAATCAATTATTTTTCCAAATCCACAGAATTGCAAAAGCTTAAATCGCGTAGAGTTTAAAATCTTCAGTTTCTCTTTGAGAGAGAACTTCAAGCTTTCAATTCTTTAAACTCCCAGCTTTTCAACGAGATTTTATCAGATCTTTTAAATTTCTTTTAGATTCTCTGAATTGAACTATTTAAAATTCTTAGATAATTAAAAATTCTCAGATTTTCAGAACTTCAGATCTTTCAATTACTAATTTCTAATTTTTAAAACGATTAGATACATCCTAAATTCTTAGACTTTCAAATTTTAGGGTCAACATACTCAGGGTTACCATACTCTCGAAATAATTTCTTCCTCTTGTAAATTAATATATTCAACGAATTATCCTTTGATACATTTTTTTCCTTCATAGTTACATATTCTTGTGCAAATTAAAACGCTAATTAATAGCTTGTACGTTAATCGTGCCTTTAATTTCTTCACAGGAAAAGAAATGCTACACTCGAGAAAGTCGCGTTTGGCATTTTTCCTATCTAAAATCAATTCAACAGTAAATTATTCATACGAACAATGTGAACGTTTTTCATTGAAAGAAATCATTTGCCGTGTGAATCGCACTGAACTGACGGGGCCACTGTAGTCGATTCCCTAGATCCTAGACTATGCTTGACATTCTCACGAATTGTTATCTTTTAGGGGCGTGCGCTGTCGCCATTCTCTTGACAATATTCTGGGAACGTTGCGCAGCGAATATAAAATAATCATAATCAAATAATATATTATTAAAAGATAAAAGAGTGAACACGCGCAAGTTATTTTTAATATTTTCTAGAAATTTTACATTATAACTATAAAATTGTCTTAAAATTCGAATGTACTTAACGTCAGGTGTTTTTTTATATTATCTTATTTGTTTCAATATTACTGGCGGAAGTAATGTGTGAAATATGAGAAAAAGGCTTGTTCACTATTATATTGTTATACCAATGTAATAATAAAATTTAATATCAAGTTTGCGAGAGAGTTTCAAGTTAACCGAAGCTCTTAATAGGCATGAAATTATTGGCAGGTTTCAATTGCGGCACACACATGTATCTCACAATCAGTCGAGATTCCGGTAATGATGAATCTAATCTACGCGCTAGCTTAATCCGATCGATCGCGAGCGCGAGTTAATTACAATATTATTCGACGTGCTCAACCTCTGCTCGCGTAAATGACGCTTATATGTCGAGATTCCGCATTCCTGATTTCACGAATATCACGAATATCTTGGTAGCAGAAAAAAAGTATGTATGAAAAGTAGAGATCGTAGAAATAATATAAAATAAAGTATAACATGAAACATATTAAATGCGAATTAAATTTTATGTCCATTGGCAATATTGAGAGTTATATGAAAAAAATGCATAAATAAATCTAAATAATAAGTTAATATTATAAATATTTATATATGTATAATATTTACAAGATAATAATTATATATAAAATTATAATAAATATTTTTCCAGTAAAAAAATACGCAATTATTCGATCATGTCATTCCATTGATTTTATCATGATCCATTGTTTATTCGAATGGAATGCAGGTTACTACTTCGCGAATCCATCGCTCCTCGAATGGTCGTGTACGGTAAGGATACCACCAAGCGGATGAAAGAATCGGCGGAAGTGCAAATCTCGCTTGCACGGGGTCAAAGTTCGCGCGGATCGCGCTGACCTACTGCTTCGAGGGCCGCGAACACGCCGTAAACACTTCGTGCAGTACCTCGTGGTATCGGTCAGTTCGTCGCGTGAATCGATACGAGACTTCGGCTTCGAGCTGCAACGGAACTACAAAGTACAACAACGACTCGATTTCTCCATCGTTTCTTGAAACATCTTTGTTTGAAAAAAAAATTTTCCAAAAATTCAGATACATTTTTGTCTGGGTCTCTCTAAAGGAAATTTCAGACAATCTGTCTTACATCATCGGAATCGTTTTTCTAAAATTTCAGAAGAATATTTGAAAAATTGAAGTGTGTCTGAAAATTCAGACGGCATTCTGTTTGAAAATTCAAACGATTGCGTTTGCGAAAAAGCTGCGGACACTGTGTGAAGTTTCGGTCAGTTTTTTTTTTTTTTTTTTTTTCCTTTTTCGATCAGTGTTCGCTTGACTTTCTAACACGCGACTTTTCTCGTTAGGGGACTTTCTCGCGGAATAGTCGTAAAATTTTACCCTTGCGACAACATCTTCGTTATTTCGCATTATTTCCTGTTAATTTCACACATTATACGATCTTTCTCCTATTATATCTTATCCTTGGGATTTTATCGAGGAAGAAGTTTGTGCACGAGCGAAAGCTAATTTCCGAAGATTGATTACCGGCGACGAACGCGAACACCTGAGCGAGTAAGCATCTGGGAAAGCGCGTAGCGTTGACACTGATGAATGATTTTAGCGCATGACGTCATAATTGCGAGAGGAATGTTTTCTGCGCCGTAATATACTGACGACTAGTCGCGATCAACGTGTCTTCCGTTAAATCGCAGATCTTGCTAGCTAAAGGAACTATGAGAAAATCTCAGTTACAGCGGCCCTTCGCGAATCCTCGCTGACTTTCGAATTTATTCTGAATCCTCGTGGCGCACTCTTGAAAAATTTGGTTTAAATTTAATTTATATCGCATGTCCCAAATAGACGACACAAATTTTTGTGTTAATTTAACATACATATCACCATTTTATAATTTTATATATATTAATATTTCAACGTCAAATGAATGCGAACTTTATAATAATTTGTAAGAAATTTTCTGTAAAAATCAACATTTTCAATAATAAAGTCTTTTAACGATTTTTTGACAGGAAACACACAAATTTTCCAACAGCGCACTGTTAATTCGTTCTAACAAAGAAAATTCCAACGGAAATCTTTCTGCGGTGAGTGTCTCTCGTTTATTTGTCCCGGTAGAACTTGACTGTAAAATACATGGTAGAACTTTGTCGAATCGCAGGTAGATCGCGTCAAATGCACTGGGTAGAGATGCTCGTGGCCGGATTGCGCTAATTTGTATTCCCATAATCTGTACGTGCTTCACCTCCGTAACCTCTCATCCTTGCTACACGTTGCCCTTTTCCTTCTCCTCTTACTCACTTCCACTTGTAAGCACGCGTTTCACAAAAGTCATGTCAGAACGATCCCCACGTTTTCAACTTTACCGATTCATCCGATATCCCGGCACTTCCTCGTTTCTGCGGGTTTGTTCGCAACCTTAAAGTTACTTGGCTACTTCTCTCAGAAACGATAGAATTTATAAAAAACAGATAGTAAAACTCATATATTAAATAATTTAAATATGAATTAAATATGAATTGAAAAAAAAAAAAAAAAAGAAAAATTGTAATAATTATAATAAATTTCGTATATACAATATATATTTAGTAATAATTATAGAACTTTATAAATATGATAGGCATCATATCGTGAAGAGGTAGGACAAATTATTTTGCGAGAGATGAAGATTAATATGCCATGTATAAGTCCGTCTTAACGTCGATATTCATGCCTAGAACTGTTAATTCGCGATTGATCACGTTGGCATTTCTCCCCGCAAGAAAGGCGATTAACGCGATCGTACGGCATTAATGACAGCGGTTTACACGTGGTATTCGATACGTCGTTGACTCGCGATACCGGTCCATTCGCGGTGCTTCGAGTATTTACATCTGTTGCCTGCGACTCTCGTGCGATCTGATCGCTATTAGATTCGTTGCGTTATCATGAAACTCGCGATGCGTCGTTGTTCTCCAAGGAAAGATAATACGGAGTTCAAAACCAGATTTAATCATTCGAAATTAAAGGAGATGCATGATCACGCTATACGGTAGAAGCGATCGTTTATATCGAATAGAAGGGGACTCGATCGTAACTTCCTGTGCAGTGATAGAGCTACTTTTTCCACCATCCGCATTATATCTCGGGGCGATTCCGCGCGGCGTCCATTAGTGATCTAACGAAGATCGTAGCGCGAAGCGTATTACACCTCGTTACACAAACACATTCGTACACACGTATACACGCATACCGATGCAGACTAAGGCCGGACTCTGCGATCGCGGAGCACGCGACGATCCAGGAAACGCCAACAGGCGGGATAATGCGGACGACACAAGGGGCTCTTAACAAGCTTGAACGAGAGGCACATGCGCAAACGCTGCACCCAACTAGGCTGACTTCCCGAGACCGCCCGCATTGACGACGAGAGGGGAAACGAAGAGAAAGAGAGATGGAAAAATAAAGAAAAAAAGGAGAGAGAGAGAGAGAGAGAGAGAGAGAGGATAGTAAGAAACATACACTTCATACCGGTATGATAAGAAATACGGTACGATCGTTAATGCACCGATTCGATCTTTTTATCGCGGTGCAAAGTCTCCCTTTAATTTTGGAGTATCACGTTCCGAACGATATACATCCGATTGATAAAAAATCGCTATAACGAATTGACGTGTTCTACTAATCTTATTAATTAATATATGCAAGTATAATTTCTACCGAGATTCGATATATTAATTGAAAATATTTAAAACATCTTTTGAGAACAAAGGCATCCTCCGATCTCATAGTCGCTATTACCGATCAGCTGATCAATGACAAGAATTAAACGGGCACGATAATAAATATCCGAATGCTATTATGCTCTTTCGACTTGAATCGATCATCGCGATTTCGCGGTAAATTGTACTGAGCAAAGCATGTACTTTTATTATTCGCATCATCGTAATAAGCGGATGAAGTCAGTGAGAGAGTTGGTCGACCGTATCCGATCGCGCCAATGACTCTCGACCCTGTCAATCGAGATTTATCTTTCGATTCCGAAAGAAAAGAAAAGATCGCGGAAGGAAAAATATTCTCGATATTTTTAGAAATGCTCGCGATACGAATCAATATCATTAAAGATTTAATCAATGGACACGATAATGCAGTTCGAAAAATATAATTAAAAATTCTTTAACGAGTTTGGAATCAATTCAATTATTTTTGTTAAAGCAATTGTAGTAGTAGTAATAGTAGTAGTAATACTTGTGAGTCATAGGTAATTTATAAAATATGTGTGTGAAAATACTTTCCTGAATAAAGAGCTTTAGATATTTAAATAAATAACGAAATATAAAATAATATACGATTAAGTTTGACATTTTCATTGAGGAACAGTCGGGTCGACCCGTATGAAAATATGTTTCGAAAATATATATTACACACATGTTCCGTGACATTTCAAAATTAATATACAGCGCGTGTAATTATATGTACAGCCCCGCCTAACGGAGATGCCAGCTGTAAAATATAATGCCACTTGTAAATTGAAATAAAACTCCAGTCGAATCTTAAGATAATTGCCTCGATTTGATAGTCATAAATTTTATCTGCGCCGGTATAATTCGAACTGTCAAAACAAGGTAAGAGATGCTGAGAATGTGAATGAGTTTCGATCGCCGTGATGGCGATAGTACACGAAAAGCGGAAACACTCGTAACTTGTGACGGTTCGTTGCGTTTGGCTTTATCTGCCGCGCTTATCCCGTACTTCGCTACGGCTCGTGGTGTGTGGCATATTAAGTTGCTTCCCTGAAACTGCGTATAAATAAGATAGATGTGCGATCCCCGGTATACTGCTTTTAATATATCTACGTGACCTAGCGTAATGTAACGATCGCGCGGAGGAGACTTGTAACAGATCGGTTGCACAATTTTTACTAGTACACACTTTTTAAAATTTTCTCCATTCTAATTAGAGCCAGTTTATACGGAAGGTATCGTAAACATAAAGTAGCTTTTTCTTAATTTTTATTGGATTTTGTTTTACGTTTCCATTTAATTTTTAATTACCGTTACATATTAAGAACTGAATTTTCGAGAGTGTTACATAATAATAATTAACAAAATTAATATTTGCTAAAATGTATACAGTCTTATCATTGTTATACAGCGCTTAACATTAATTGAGAATTCAGCGAAAATTTTGTGAGCTCGGAAGAACATAATGCGGATCGATGCTTACCTCGCGGAGTGTAAGAAGGGGGAAGGGGATTATTAATACGATTAATAATTAGCTAGTAATACAGGAGGATGGGTTGAGTCCTGTGCGCACACACCAATACCATTATAATCCCACATATTGCATTAAGAGAACTGCGAAGAGAGACAGAGAAGGCGCGCGTGTCCTTCAATGAAATAATCGTCTCCCCTCGAATTCAAGATGATCTCGTCGATCTCGACGATGTCAAGGTCATTGAAATCATCCGCTATCTTCTCCGGAGAGAGGAGAGAGTCGCCGTTAAGACTATTCATCGTTAAGTTATTTGTTACGCGATCAATAATTAACTACGATTAATATAGTCAATATTATAGTCAATATTAGATATAACACGCAAGGGAAAACGAATCTCATCTCGCATAGCGTAACGATTATTATTTCGTGCCATTAGTCCGCGGCAGGCTCTGCTGATTAAGTATTGTTACACATTCATATATCGAGGGAGTTGCGGAAGTTAGACACAAGTTAGGCGAATTGCTTAGCTCTTAGCGCTATGGCACTGCTTGACGTTTCGCGATTTACTCCTACTCGAGAAATCCGAGAATCTTTCCTCACGTTTGCATTTAAATGTCATGTTGGCGTAAGAAACATTTATTAAAGATACATGCCTTTGGTTTCTTGTCGCTATTATCGATTTTTGCGTACTATTTGTATTTGTATTACACTGAAAAAATAAAATACTAAAAAAATACTAAATGCACTAAACGTAAACGTCAACGTAATATGACGCATCTCTATCAAAAAAATATTATGAAACAAATCCGAAGGAGGAAAATGTCGACCGATGGGAATTCAAACACGAACGATTTCAATTAAAGATGTTAAAGGAAATCTGAAATCTCTCTCGCGTCTCCGTCTGTCGCTCTCATCTTGATGAAATTAAATATGATTTTTGTTTCGGTAGAATTTCGCACACGCATAATTTTCCATGTCGAGACTGCTTCTTGGAAACGACGGCGACGGTCGCATCGCCGAGAGACGAGATCGCTGTCGGGAGCTAGAAGCGAGAGTCGCGTCGCGAATTATTTCCACAATCTGGAATCGCTCTCTACGTCGGGCCCGTATTTTTTTTTTTTTTTTTTTTTTCCCCGAGATACAAGACATCGCGGAATCGCGAGGTAAAATCGCAATCTCTTCTCCCGTTCTTCCTCTCTGGTATCGCGCGTGCGTGCACTTTTATAACGCATTAAATTCCGACCGCGTATGCACCAATCGTACCGGAAGATCGTCCTTGCAAACAGGTCGTCTTCGCGTCTTATCAGATTTTAATTCGGCAAACGGTACTTGGCCCTCACGCGCGCGGATACTGTTAGGCGAAACCTGAAGGGCTGGCTTTCACGGAAGGTTGGCGAGAAAATTATATGTATATGACTATAGCTTATCTTTTACATATCTAAATTCTAAATTAGAATTTACATTTTATTTCCCTTGCGTAAAATTGAATTTAAAAAAAAAAAAAAAAAAAAAAAAAAATTATTGTACACGAAATCCTTTGTATTTTTATATCATTATTTATCCATTCATTTAATTTATTCATTTATTTAAAATTAAAAAAAAATCTGCAAAATTTAATTAATATATAGACAAGTGAGAGAATATTATTTTATTAAAATAACCGACGTGCGTCGGTCCCGAAAAATCAAGCAGCGCCATTTCTCTCGATCTCTCTCGCTCCCGCTACATATGCAGGATATGTCGGTATAGTTTGTGTGGTGTGTGTGATATTGCCTGGACTCACCGATCCTCTTCACGTGGACGTCTCGATTGAAGGAGACGCTTCTCTCGGCGGGCTTCCACCCGGAGACGGAAGCCCCGGACCCAATGGGGGGTAGCAAATGCGTGCCGGGGGGATTGCAGCCTTTTGCCCCTCTCAACGATTCCGAACGCTGTATCGTAAGCATCTTGCCTTTTCACCTTTTCGCCCGATCATGCCACGCGATCCAACTATAGGGAGGCACGTTTCTCCCCGTTTCGTTCGCCCCCCTTTCACACGCCCTCGTACTTTTACACCACTCTCACCCCCGAAACTCTCTTTCGTTCTTATCTCCCTTCACGAAGCGCATCCGTAGACCCGATCATCGACCTGTAAGCCAAGCAAAGCTGCGCTCTTAATACTTGGGATAATCTCGTCGATGAAGATTTACGCGTCTAGCCTTCCTTTCGTCCGTTATTTTTCTGATCACGAAACTGTCCGTTCGTTCTATCGAACGTACGAGGATCTGTTTGAAAAGAATGCGAATAACAGGATGTTTCAGAGTAGCAGAATATCATTTGAACATATATAACGAACGTTAAACAATGTAATTGCACAAACTGACGGGCTGAATCAATTGTAACGAGAGCTCTCTCAGACTTATTCTACTTTCAAACCAACGATCGGCCGAACGATTGTTCCTCAGTTGTCATGAGAGTGCAATTTATGTACGAGAATAATGTTTGCGCTTGCTGTATACGCTATTTCTGCGTGCGCATGTGGAATTATGAGAGAGAGAGAGAGAGAGAGAGAGAGACAAGTGATAGCATCGTGATGTTCCTTGCGACGTGTCTATACTAGCGCATGCCAACTATAAGGTAGACGATGATAAACGCGCAACGAGTGATAATGGTTCTCTTTGTCGTCATGCAGGCAGATGGGATACTCGAGATACGCGCAACGATATAATGACAGTGACAAGGATGATGGTGACAGTGCACAATATCGGCAATGGATTCGCCGATGAAAACATTGCTAATAGGAACGATTATGCGATAAGACCTCCTCCTTCCTCCTCACCCGTCTTACTTTTTCCCCCTGTGTATACCGTCTATATTAAACATTATCGTAATTATGCACCGTAATTAGCCGGATATCGGAATATAATTTCGCAATTTTCTTATCGACATTACGATCTAAACGTAACATCTAATTTAAATTTCATAGAAGCGGCAGTAACAAAGTATCGCGTCGTCGACTCGAGGCTATGGGATACGATGTTGACTTGATCTTAATTAATTTCTAAAACGACATCGATAAATTATACTGTCCTGTCTCGATTTTGTCATATTTCGCGCGCATATTCCGTCACGTCTAAATATTATTTTATATGAAAGAAAAGATTATTTATCGTATAGGGAAAAATGTCTGACTCGTTCGCGAATCAATTTTTTTATAAAAAAAATTTATGATCGAATTGATATTCGTCGATAAGTATTTTGCTAATGTTCAATTCAGCAAGCTTCCTAATTTTTAGAAACTATTGTATTTTCCCAAGAATAATTGATGCAGTTGTTTGCATGTTATTTCATAACATTCTGAGAGGTAGAAATAAAACGTATGAAGCTGTGCGTGGAATAAAATTTTTTCCTTGCAAATAAAAACATGAGAGACGCGATATAAAAACGGCTCTAAAAATATCGCTGACGAGAGTCACTCGGACGACACAGACGGAAGCGTCAGGGGGACTGATCATTATCGTCAGAAGCGCTTTATTTCACTCGATGTTTTTCGCGCTATCGTGTAAAAACAACTTTGTTTTTTTCAAAAAGTCGACCCTGGTCACAATCTTTTTACTGAGCGAAGCGACTTCAATGTCGCGAAAACGTGTAAAAATCGACGTGCCTTGTGCTAAAAAATTCATCATTTATTTAAAAATTTTAAATCCACGGTATTTATTAACAAAAAAAAAAAAAAAAAAAAAAAAAGATAAATCGTTTGCAATAATAAAAAGAGATTAAGCTATATTCTTTTGAAGAGTATCTCTAATTATTGTGAGCATGCTGTATAAACTGTTGAATTAAAGATTCACTAAAAGATTCTCGGATGAATCGCTGAAGTAGACATTAACATTCATGGTGCGTTTTTGTCTACCGATCGGTATCTGCCCTTGTGAAACAAATAAAGGTGACCCCGCGCCCGCGCGCGCGCGTTTATCTGTCAAGGCCATCAGCTGACCGGAGTGATACGTCTTGACGAGTTCTCGCATTCGAATGACATATGCGGACGGGGTTGAGGCGTCATTCAACGACTTTATTAGCGCGAGGGAGGAAACGCCAACTCCAAACGAGACAATTCGCATGAGACCGATTGGGGGATCAAGCCTACTCGCGATAGGCTCGGGTGGCCATATTTGGCGAACAAGATCGCAGAATCTCCTGTCGTGCTCCCCTCCGGCGGGAATCAACGCTATAAAAAGTGACGGTTAATATATTTTTTTTGGGATGAAAGTTTACAACAGGCTTCGACTCCCACGCGTCTCCTAGTCGCCTAATCGCGCGCAGAAACATCTGATTCGATCCACAGTGCAAAAGAGAAAAAAAGACGACGGGTCTCCAGGACCGCGTCTAATGTACGAGGGGATCCCATAATGCGTCCTTCGTTATCCGCTATGGGGCTGGATAACAGTAAAGAGAAGGATAAAAAACGTCGCTAAATGCAGCAAGACGCGACTATATTCTTGCGATTTTAATTCCACCTTGCGCGCATTCCACATCGAATATTTTTTCTTCCTTACGAGAGTAGACGGGAATTAAGATAGCTGACGGAGAGCGAAGAAAGTTGCATCGAGTCGAATGAGAACATTATATCCCATCATGTTTTTCATAGCTTTTAATATACAATATACTCGAAAAATGATTATTTTTTATCTAAAGTATTATTATCGATTGGATAAAAATAATATCATATTTTTCTTTATAATTAATAAATTTTGTATAATCATTCTTGATAAAAGATGCACCAGCTTCAAACGTGGATGCAGATAAAACTCGACAATTTTAATCTCTTATAAATTTGCTTTTAAATTTTACTTATAAATAAACATAAATAATATATATATATATATATATATATAAATTTAAAAATAAAAAAGATGAAAATATGTAACATCGTTTAATTTGCATTTCTAATATTATCAAGCAAATATTGGCGATGAGAAATCTACTTTTCTCGAGCACTGACAGATATATACGCGGTAGGATTCCTTAATACATGTTATTTGCCGCTTCCTCATATTACATAATAGCACGAGGACGGGAATAATAAAAACGTAGCCTTTTCTCTCAGAGAATGTGACAACGGATCTCGCGATGATTTCATGTCGTCCTCGACATGAAGTTAGTCATTAGCGGTGAGATGGTGACAAAAGCGCGGTCAAATTCGTCCGGTCAAATTCTCATGCGTGTTAGAATTAGAATCCCCACGAGTGTGGAAAAAGAAGAATTAGAAGGTCGGAAGGCGATATAAAAGCTTACAAAGTCACCGGCGTCGTCGTTACGAATCATCTAACGGTCCGCCCGCTCCTCTCTTTCAAATCTTTCACATTCGTTACGGGATAATAGTGCGAAAATCAAAAACGCGCGATAAAAGCGACGACCGAGACTCACGTCGATGTTACATATACCGAATTATTCTCTAAGAGTCTTCTCTGCGCGCGAGGGACATTCGGACACCGAGACATGTAATAAACACTTCCGTTTTTCGCGCGCGTGAAACGTTTAGCACCTTCTTCATTGACTTTTATTGACGGCGCGAAGAAGCCCGATAATAAAATCAGTGGTAGTCGAGGCGGCTGGACGCGAGAAGAAGGGTGTATCCGTCCGGCTGGAAGGCTCGCGCGTCTGCAATCGCGATCAAACCGCTATTAGAAAGCTGCTGCTGGATTATAGAGGACGAGTGGATCCAAATGGAACGAGAATCATAGCCGGTTTATACACGGTGCTCTCGAAGAACTCTACCTATGTAGTTTCAGTAGCTTAATAACACCCTTGAAATGCAGGAAATTTCTAGATTACATCTTGTATACTATACTTTTGTCCGCATGGGTTTTAGAGAAAAATTTATACGTCAATCTCTATACATAATAAAATGTCTGATTTTACTTTCAATAATATCACGCTTATTCAATAAAAGTGTATTTTGTACATGCGATATCTCATATTTGAATAGTTTCTTAACAAATTTTTGGGTTACTCTATAATATTCTCGCAGTTTTGATGCTTCTGGATTAGAGACTTTAATCGACAACGTTTGATAATAAATTTCTGTAAAATTTTCTCAATCAATTAATGTAACATTTTACTATTTTACATAAGAGGCTTTATACTATAATTACAAATTATCTTTCGTACGATTTTTTAAATATTTATATATCCTTTGGATGTCCTTTATACCATATATCCTTTCGATTTCTCATTTGGTCGTTCTTCGAACGACGTGTCTGTCTGCGAAAACAAGTTGATGAGACTCGTTTCTTTCTTTCGTTACTTTTTATCACGGAGCGGTGCATTTTACGGTTAATATCGCTAGACCAATAAATTTACGCAAACATCGTAAAGCGTGACTGAAAAAAATACGCCCGGATACTCGTGTAACGAGCGTTGTCAGCGTTTCCGTGTGCGATTTCGTCTGCTTATTTTTCTTGCCGCTCGCGCAAACTCGAGGCCTTTCGTTTCTAGCCGTCACCCGTTACGCCGGGCAGTCGGAGAATCGACGAGAGAGGCCCCGAGGAAAGATTTTAATTTAGATCGCGCGCGGCAGGAGAGGATCCTTCGCGCGCACGTATTCCTCCGGAACGGGCTACCATCGCTTATAAAATTCCTGCTCTTACCATCCGACGTAGATTCGCCTACGAACTTTATCTTCAACGGCCTACCGAGCCTGCTCAAGCCTGCGAATCCTCCCGCGTTTACACTCGACGCAATTCTCCTCTACAATTGGGAAATTTATTAATTTATTTTCTTCTTCAAAAATATGCCGATTAAAATTTTTGTAATAAATGTTTAACACGTTCATGTATTAATTTTACATATTGCTGTTATGTTAATTGAACTTGAATGTTAAATTATTAAAACAATTGAAGAAGAGTGTAAAAATAACACAATGTACATATATTTTTAGTTTTACACGACAAGCATATTCCGTATTATTAGTGATAGGATTTATCTGTCAAAATTTACAGAAAAAAATGTTGATCTTATTCTATAATAAAAGTAAGAGTGACTACAGACTGTAAATAATTTTTTTTTTTTTTTTTACGATTAAGTCAAATTTACTTTATCGTTAAAAATATGTTGATTTTATAAAAAATTTATTTCAAATTATTATAAAATTTGCATTTATTTTGTGTTGAAATATTAATAGAGTACTAGCGTTATCATTTAACATATCCATATTATGTTAAATTGGCACAAAAATTTGATCGTTTCGAATATATGTTAAATTTGAGCCAAATTTTCCAACTGCGTGTAAATTGTATCTCGGGCGCGCTTCTTCGGAATACTTTTCGGGTCGTTCATCCCGCGATGACGAAATTCGTCGCGGCTTTTTAATTGCCCCATATTTTTTTTCACGCTTTCACTCGGCACATGTATAATAAAGCACTCTTGGTTAAAAAACCGCTACTTGATTACCGAAATCGCGAATGTAAAATTTTCAATAATCAATCTGTATTAAATATATTCTGTTTCTATACCCAAAACATCATCGATTATCGTAAAACAAGCTTCTAGCATTTACAGCACCTCATCATGGCATTAAAAATGTTTACGAATTAACGAATTCATAATCCTCATTTGCTGTTTAGGTTGTTTGAAAAGATAAATGAAATTAGCATAAATTAGTGTCAGATCAGAAAGTCGAAGAATTATCCGTATAAAAATTTCATCACGAGAAATCCGTCGGACACCGTCGTAAACGTGACTGTCCAATCGTGATTCGGTAGAAGAACTAGTAGTGACTGTGACTTTTTTTTTCATTCACCAAAAGCTGTAATTATCCGTGTTAAATAACTCCGCGGTTTTAAAATTCTCGCAACACGTAAATCTCTGTAAACGATCTTTGCAATAATCAAATCAATGTGATTGATTTGTGTACTCGATCTATAAAAAACCATCATAAATATCGTCCGAATGAACCGTCACTTTATCATCAGTTTAGCCGATGCGGAAATATGACTCAAAACTAATAGAACACGTACGACACGAGCATGACGCGGATGCCAGAAATGGAAATGGAAATCATAAGTCGCACTCGTGATTCGCGAGGAAAAAAAAGAAAAAAAAATTAAGCGCGATCACTTTATTTGCATACTCGCACCGGATACAAATTTTCCGTAAAATCAATATAATTTTAACGATAAAATTAACTTATTGTTAGAAAAATGTTATTGTCGATCTGTAATCACTCTCACTCCTATTATAGAATAAAATCAATATTTTTTTTTTTTCCTGTAAATTTTGACAAATAAATCCTGTCACTAATAATACGGAACATATTACATATCTATTGTGTAAAATAAAAAAATATATGCGTATTGTGTTATTTTTACATTTCTTTTCAATTGTTTTAATAATTTAACATTTGAATTCAATTGACACAACGGCGATACGTTAAATTAATTGATTAACATTTAAAATTTTAATCGGCATATTTTTTAACAAGAAAACAATTTTTCTAACTGTATGCGTCCCGCGCGCGTCCTCCGTCGTGGCGATTATGCGATGCAGCCATCGCTTATACCGGGCAGCAGGAGAAATCTGGACGCGAACGGTCACGTTACGCGGATGCATTATGGTGAATGGAACCAGCAACGGTGATTCCCATCGAAAGCGTTCCTCTCTCTCGCTCGCGCGCGAGTAACACTGACACACTTTGTACACGTCAAGGCCGAAAGTTCCTCCCGGTGCTTATCGTTGCACCGTCCCTCGCGTGTATTCCTCTTCTTTAAACCCTTACGTCTCTATCACGGTGCGGTTACACGCGACGCACGTCCGCCCGCTGTATGCTGAAACGTGCGATAAAACCGTATCGGAGATTCAGCGAAGGGGGATTTACACCTCGGGCTGATGGGCGCGATCTTCATCTCGTGAGTGCGAACAGGCGAGAGGGCGAGAGAAAAACAGGAGAAAAGGAGCAATCGATCCTTTGCGCATCGAGTAGTCTATTTACGCTCAATATACTTGATAAGATACCTGATAAGATACGCGTCGTGCGTATAAACATATTATTTCTTACAAATATAAGATTAAAATATGTTTCGCGATAAAATTATTTTACAGGGGCTAAAATTGTATTTTTTTTTGAGAGATATACCGATATAATTAATCGTAATTACAATTTTTATTGTTAAAGGTAGGTTTTTTTTTTCCCACAATCAGAACATCTACGTTAAATTTCTTTGAAAAATAAATTATCGAAGAGAAATTATTATCGACGAATAAATGCGGTAGTATATAAATTTTTTTCCATCATCCCGTTGCCGTTTATTTAAAAATATCATTCGACACGCACGACGCAGATCTGTCGATTTAGGGGCGCGTTAACTCGAACCTAAGTCGCCTAATCGTAAATCTCTCGGCGTATTAATTCGGAGAGATTCGTCGGCCCGATCGATTGATCCTCGAGGACAGACGCGAGAGCGGGCGACATCTCCATAAATGTTTATTCTCGTTTCAATCCGCGTCAATGAATAATATATTCCTTTCCTCGATATCCTGTTTGAACCCCCCCCCCTCCCCTTCCCCTTTCTCCTCGTATTATATCGCGGATCGCTTCTCATAGCGAGGAGCTCGGCGCGTATGATCGGTCGACTCGATCTCGGAACTGGGCAGATTAAACGCGTAGATTCGCGCTCGCTCGCGCGCGCATCGCGAGAGGAGGCCTCTAGCTGCACACATCGGTGATTAAAGTGTCCGTTAACGCGAGTTAATTGATCTTTCAGTTAATGGGATATTACCCTTTCGCTGGTTTGTGCCCAGCGCCGAGACGAGCCAAGCTCGGCCGGCAGATCCAATCTGCGCGCGAAATAACTCGCTCTCGGGGGACCCTCTGTAATCTATTCGGCTCCGCGAACATACGTACGTATAGCGGTAGAAGCCCTACACCTTATCTATGTACCCGATCTACCGAAGACTCGACGAGCTCTCTTCACCACTGTTTTACCTTGGATTAACATTCTCGCGGTAAGAATCGAATCGAACGCATGTTCGATCGCGGATTCGATCCTGCCAATCCGATCGATTTGTCGTCATCGTCGTTAAATATGTGTTGACGTTAGAGACTTTGCCCCTTTGTCGATGTTAGATTTACCTTCAGTGACACAGTAGCATTCCGATCGTTTAGATATCCGGTACTCTCTCTCTAAGATTACAACCCTTCAGGTACGATCGGTTCCCCGAGCGGAATCGGAAGAAGGAGGATTCTCTCTCTCTCTCTCTCTTTTTTGAAGAGATATTGCGATGATAATATTCGAACTGAACACTCTCACGATCGCCAACTGTCACTATTCACCGAATTCGCGAATACGTGAAATCGACTCGAAGGATTAATATCACCAATTATCGATCAACGATCGTGGTCTCTTGCTTTTTTTTTCAACCCCAATTTTCGACACTCGTTATCTAACACCCAAGATCGAATATTCCAATTCGATCCTCCAAATTGTCTCGCACTGACATATATATATATATATATATATATATATATATTCGGAAGTCACTCGATATTACTCGTGATCCCTCGCTCTTATCGACACCTTAATAACACCGCTACTTATTCGTACCTCCTCACGCGAGTCGCCTCCAAGGATTCGTAAGAGACTGCAGGTGTCTCAGAGCTGCAGGCTCGACTCCGGGATCCGATCAGAGGTCCGGACCAGGGGGGTACAGACCGTCGTTCGTCCGCACCACGCACACGTTCGTTCGTTTTCCGTTCGTTCTCCGCCGAGCGCCGAAGAACTAATAAAAGCTGGGACCCAGGTTGAAACTGCGTAGGCCGCTTACTACTCCTTCCACCGCGTCCTATCCCACCGGGCCCGAGCACCAACGGAGATAGGCAGGAGAGTAGGCACGGACGGACACAACACGGACGTACAGAGTGATTTCAAGGAGTACACACACCGGGAAACGCGACTGCTGGTAGATAACCTCTGATAATCCTCGAATTCTTAGAATTAATTTAATCGATTATTAGGTAAATATTTGACGATTTAATCGGTTCAGATAGTATAATTTTTTTAAATAAAAAAATTTATTTTGTCACGTATCGTGTGACTGTTTGATATGTATCGGTTTAGTTTACATTCTTAAATAATTTCGATATTAAAAGAAACTGATGGCTTGAATTTTCGTTTGAATTGCAAACAAGTGTTAGTTGTACAATATTTTTAGATTAAAAATACAATAATCTCTTAATTTAATAAAAGTGTTAAATTTCATAAAACTTGTTAAAATTTTTTTTTCAAATTGCTGTTAAGTTTGTTTACATAAGAAATTTTTAACATTAATAAGAAATAAAGTTGAAATGAAATCACTATATTAAATAAATACAAATTATAATCAATGATTGTTTTATGCTTATAATATCGTGCTCATTAAAATACTCTTCTATATCCTTGTTCTGAATAAAAAAAAAAAAAGGAAAAAAAAAAGAAGAAGAAGAAGAAGAAGAAGAAGAAGAAGAAGAAGAAGAAGATATATAGAAAGTAAATCGGTATAAGTAAATGTCCCTTTACATTTACTCTAGTTTCCCTTAATGGTTTTCTACAAATGTGTCGTCTCAAAAGAGATGAACGTCTATTCTAAAAATTTCTTTACCATCTATTATAAATAAATGAATAATTTCAAATTAATTATATTATTTAATAATTATTTTATAAATCACTCGAGTTGACCGTTGTTCCCGCAAGCTCCCTGTCTTTCTCCCTATCTGTCAATTGTAATCCGCGTTGTAAGATACCTACTCGATACCGCGCATTCAAAACGGTTCGATGACTCGATCGTTTCGCGACATCCTCGCATCATTAATATTTCGGTCGAGAAAAATTTTCATGTCGATTGATGTTGACTGATGATGAAAGATACACATATGTCAAAAGCGTTCGATGCCTCGTGCAACACGTATCGGTGTCGTCACCAGCGACCGCTGGGTCCAGCCAGCGCTGCCTATCTCTCTCTCTCTCTTTCTCTCTGTCTTTTCTCGGTGACCACTCTTCCCTACCTACCTGTCTCTCCCTACCTGCGCGATTGCAGGCTGCCGCTGCTGGTGAACGTCACTCGGTCAAGGTCCCCCACCAAAAACCTGCAGCAACAGAGGCTGTCGCCGACTCTCGCCACTTCGCCTCGTCCTGCCACGGTCGACTTGATCCACGGACAATGCTATACTTGGTGCGAACCAAGTAATCACGCGAGGCCGTTCACAGGCGAGGGTGTGAGGCTATCCAAATCCTCGTCCTCGATGACGCTTTCGCGCTCGATACGGTGTTGAGCGAAGTTGAGAGAGATACGGACCTCGGCCTCGGCGCGTACTCGTCGCGCGTTTCTCGCTAAATGCGGCTGTCTGCTTGTTATTGAAATTGAGTGCAATCTTTTTCAGTCGATGCGTCATTTCCATCCAATAGAGAAAATAGAGAGTTTTATGTAAGAAAATATCATCTCGATGCTATATTCGACTAATACACACCTTCCTATATTTGACATATTTAAAATTTATCAATAGTTGTATAATCAAAGAATAATCGCGTGAAATGATTAATTGTTCTCGTTAAATATAAGAGATTGTATAACAAAAGTGTTCTTTATAATTATCTTTCTAAAAAAAAGATATTATATACATTGAAAAAAGAATTTAATAATAGATACGAAGATTTGATAACAGATAAATGATTCGAGCAAATAAGCAAATAGCGTTTTCTAAATTTTTGATAAAGATTACTTGAATATTTAATTGGGTGAACGAAATAATTAATTTAAAAAATCTAGATTTAATTATCTCAACTATAAATAAACTTTAATATGTCCGTTTCTAAAAGAGGCGCGTAAAGTCGAAATAAATTAAAATAGCAAAGATAAAATCGAGATATGAAAATACAAGTGTGCGATCATAAAAAATATTCATATACAGAGTAACGTGAGAAAAAGTCACTTTTTATATATATATATATATATATATATAACGAAGTACGCGCGTCGAAAAGACTCCGTCGACGTGACTCATTTGACAAAGTTCCTACAGATCGTTACAAATAGTTAGGGGAATAAATGTTTATAGTCTCATCGGACTGCGAACTCGCCGAGATCGTACGTCGACGATCGTTGTACCGGGTACGGTAGCATGCCCCGATAATAACAGGATATTTTACGATCGATTTGGCGGATAAGCGTGTTTACGTTAGAGATCTCGGCCTCGGACTTTATGCGGGGCCCCGTGCGGCGTATAGGGCGCGCGGCGTTGAGATGATACGCGGCGTTTCAGCGAATATGACTATAAATAAAGAAAATAACGAGGAGGAAGAGAGAGAGAGAGAGAGAGAGAGAGAGAGAGAGAGAGAGAGAGGCTACTGGGGGCTGCCGGCCGAGAGGCAGCAGACACGCAGCAGGCGGATAGATCGAGAGAAAATTATGCGCCGCTAAATATAAGTATCAAAGGAGAGGTATATACTAGTGTGTGCAGTAGAACACGGACCAAGTACAATTACACGTGATTGAGGATCGGTCTTGTTTCTATTTTGCTTGATTTCTGTGGGTAGTTAGTCCCGATTCCAGTGTGGCAAGGCCAATCACAATGTAGATTCTCTCTCTATCTCTCTCTCTTTCTCTCTTTCTCACTCGGGACTACAGCCCTATTATGATTGGCGTAATCATCGCATGGGCGAATCAACGGCACTCACTCTCGGCTATATAAATAATTGAGCCTTAAAGTCGGCCTACGTGCCGCGGATCTAGCTGATGAGGGATAGACGGACGGGACGGACGATGCTCCACATTGGACATGCCGCCACTAAGAGGAGAGTTATTGCGTAGCATGATGATGGGGCAAGCAAGGCGGATCGTTAAGATGCGCACCCTCGATGCGGAGGCATCGTCTCCCTCCTCCCCTCCCCCCCCCTCCCTCCCTCTCCTCGTCCATTCGTCCCCCGGAAAAATGCGTTTATGCAAAGCGCCGATCTAATAAATGTCCCCGGGTTACTACTCAATCAACGGCTGCCGGGCTTATTGAGTTACGCGGATTACATCCGTTACAATACTTTGATCGATTCCTTCCGCGGCACTCGTTCCGTGTGTTACATTTACATATGCAAAGTGCGTAATGTGTCGCGATGCATAGTAAAACGAGATTTGAAGCTCGAATGCCGCATAATCTTCCTGCTTCGACTGCTCGTAGCTCTTTTAATTCGATTCGAGTTATTTCTCAAGAGATCGTTAGATATAATGTAACGATGAGAAAAATTTAATGGCAAATATAAATTTTATAATTATAAACTTTCGAAATATGATAGATCCTAAATCATTAGATACGATATGGAATATGTTACTTTTCCATTTTATCTTCTCCAACGTTTTTGCAAATATACATTAATATCAATATTATTATAAATATATTAGATATAATCGCCTACAACGACATTTATTTATATATTGAATAATTAATAAGATCTTGCAATGTCTCAAGAATAGTACAACGTGCAATGGGATCGCTCCGATGAGTTTCCAGGTCGGCCAAGGAAGATCAGCGGACGCATACATTACATATGTAGACGCTGTGAGAACAAAACTGTGATTCTAACCGCGCGATAGTGCGATCGCGGATCTGATCGGCGGACAGTGACGAGAAGCGAGGGGAAATGTCCGCGTGTTTGCATGATTTACGATCGAAGCACGGCGATTCTAGCGGAGAGGCGAACTCGCGGATCGGGGGATTTCCCTTCCGCGATGATTGATTCTCGCACCAAGTGATCGGCGTGCGCAAATGGGTGACGACTAGACAGACTTTGGCGGAAGTCGCAGGATTTTCGAGATGATGATGATGACGATGACGACGACCACGATGATGGCGACTGAAATGAAAGAGCTTTCAAGGTTGAACATGATGCCATTCTTTTCTCTTTCTCTTTCTCCATCTCGGTTTGGAACGTGCCGGCCTTGAACTTGCCGCCGTGCTAATGAAGAGCGCCGACGAAGGTCCTTTGCTCGCAACAGTGGACAGCCGCCAAGGCGACTCTAACTAGCCGCACCGCTGGCTATCTGATGCCGGCAGGCAACGGCGAAAGGGACGACGGGTTCTTCCGATGAAGAAATTATTTTCACTTTCTCCGTCACCGCGATTCCCGGTTACGCGCCTCGAGTCGAGAGAGTAAGTCGATGTAAGCACGTGTACGCTCTCGAAACTCAGCCTCTTCTCTCTCAGCCGCAGTTAATTACGACGTTGAATCGCTCCGCCGTGGAGAGCGCTAAATCCGTGACGTAACGAATGGCGCAACGGAAGAAATCCAATAGGAAATGGTACATTCGTTTTCACGGAAGCGACAAATATAGCTCTTCTATATGAATAAATTTCTTTTATAAATAAAAATGAATATACATATATATATATATTTTTTTTTTTTTATTAAAACGTGGAAAGATACAAAACGTAAGAGAATTTTAATAAGCTTGTAGACTATCTTGTTTTATATTAAAGAGGAAGAGCGTGAAAGTTACTGTACCGTGATTTCTCGCGTTTTATAATTTCATAGTCTTAATAATTATGTTTGACACTCTGTGACTAAAAAAAAAAGAGAGAAAAAAATAAACAAATGAGTCAATGAGTTCCGGTAGATGTGTGTTACATGTACGAAGCAGCGGCGAGTGTCATTACATGTACACTTTCTCTGATTAAGTCACGTACGGATACGAGAAACACGGCCGAGAGAAAAAAAGGGTAAAATAAAAAATTATTATACGTTTCATAATCAAATATAATTAAAACGGATATATAAAGCAAATGCGAAAAAAAGTCAGACAAATAAAATAAATGAGACAAATAAAAATCAATATTTTTTAGATTATCGTCTCCCAAACAATTGATTTCCTTCGTGAAAAATTATACTTAATTATTAAAATTAATATAATATTATTATAATTATTATTATATTATAAATAGTATAGAGATTTAAAAAACATATCGTGCCCATTTGCGTTCTTTTGCGTGTCGGCATTAAATACAATACATCCGCTAATTTGTACAAAACTTAACCGTCTCGCGAATGTCGATTTGCCAGCATAAACGACTTTCTTACCTTCCGGTGTCTCTCAGATATCGTCATGATTGCGTGGTAATTGTATTTTCATCGAATCCTTCATATTTCGCGAAAGTGCACTATACCGTGTAAAGATGCGTTTTATCGCCGGAATCTTAGATCGCGATACCATTATTTGGATCTTCGTATCTTGGGCGGCGTGGAAATAAATAATCATGATATCGAGAACAAGTTGGTATTGTCTAGCTTCGCACACAACGAGAGTGGCATTATTTCGTAAGTTTTATGAAAGACTTTTCAATACAATCTCGAAGTCGGATACTCCTTACGTGACTCGAGAATGTTCCCATATCGTAAAGAACATTGTAACGTGAGAGAACAAAACGAGTCCTTGTGCACGGACATTAATCGTTGCTTCTTGGGTGGCGCGAAAATAAATCACTATATAAAGAACAAAGTGCAGCTTCACATCAGCTTTTAATTTTTAAATAAGACTTTTTTTTTTTTTTTTTTTTTTTGCCACATCGTCATCGTCGATTTATCGGAGCCTTTACGTGACTGGAGAACGGCCGCTCGCGGACGTGGGGGAGAAAAATTGAGATGACCGACGCGAGAGACTTTATGCATCATCGTTTTGGTCGCGCGAGACATGTAAATAGCGATTCGGCGGGCGGCTACGCCGAAAATTTACGAGTGAGGGCTACGAATTTACGAGTAATCTACGCCGAAAACCAAATTCGGCCAGGCCTGATCCTTGGCCGATCCTTGGATTCTATCGCGTGCCGGGCCCAAAAAACGGCAGGAAGCAGGCGTGTCGCCCACGCCGCGAGAAAAATTATCGACCGGACCTAAAATCGGATAGCTATTTGTTTCGCGAAAAGAGAAAAGGTAAGAGAGAGAGAGAGAGAGAGAGAGAGAGAGAGAGAGAGAGAGAGAGAGAAAGGGAGGGAGGGAGGGGAGAGATTTGAGATGCGACTTTGAAGAGGTGGAGAAACGCTCGATAAATTGCTCCTCCCTTTGCCCCTTTTTCCCTTCGCACCTTTGGAGACTCGCTTGAAAAATCCATTAGGTATATGGTCGTTTCGAGGCGAAACGACCGTGTATCTGCTTACGTTTCCGTCATCAATCACGCGTTCTCGTCGCAACCGGTGTCCGTGAATTACACGCTCGGCCATTTATCGCGGATAGCCCTCGACCCGGTTCCCCGAAGCCGGCCCCGTTTTATATCTCAATCCGTGACACTCTCGCAGACCTTAGGCAGAGCCCGATCTCGTCGCGGTTTTTCTTTATTTTTCCCTCTCGCTAGATCGTAGACTCTATATAGAGGAGATCTCCTCTGAAATAGTGTTCTCTATTTAAAAAAATGATAAAGTATCTATCGGATAATTATAATTTTGACAGGCAGGAAATATGATCCTACAATCTCGTGTAATATATAATTTTCTGTGATATAACATTTAATTTTGACAGAAATAATTATTTCGCATTAATGTACGATATATGTATCTTAAAAATTCAGAGAATAAGTTTATCGTGAATTCGTAATTAAATTATAAAGTTTCTTTTTTTCGCGAGATCGATCGATTATTATCTCGAACCTATCTCCGTCTTCCGCCCCCCCCCTCTCTCTCTCTCTCTCTCTTCCGTGTCGAGTAAATTAATTCTCGCGCGCGGAATCGATCGTCGGACCCAATAACGATTTCGTAGCCAGTGTAATTTACGTTTAATCGCCGGGGAAAAGATTCATCGATCACGCGGTCGCGGGACTACGTAAATCAAACACTCGGATTTGGCCATTGACTCGCCGGTGAAATATGGAAATCGTGAGTTCGTGCAATCACCGTTATACCCCCGATACCGAAAGCGAGAGAGAGAGAGAGAGAGAGGGAGAGAGAGAGCTCTCTCGGCCTCTTATATAGATTCGAGTGTGCCCCGCGGCAAGGTAAGAGGAACATCGGGTACTCGCGATCGGACTTGGAAGATAGGCGATCTTTTTTTCCACCGCCGATCTCTCTCTTTACCCCCCTTCGTTACACAGACAACTTTGTATCCGCGAAAACGGTCTTTCCTACCGACGTTACCGTTCGATTCTCCGATGCCGCTGTAACGAGCTGCTCGAGACAAAAATCCGGACCTCCAACCACGATTTATCGTTGCGAGGACGGTCCGTTTTTTTCAACTAATTTCGCGATCATCAAACGTCGATTTACGCCGTTGCTGCACTCGCGGAAATAAAAATAGAATCCGTCTTCTAATATGTTATTATTTTAATATTTTGATATCTTAACGTTTTAATATTTTAATATTAACTCTAAAAGTAGAAACACGCAACTCTATTTTTAAAGACCTTAAATGTCAATGTTTCAAACAATATTTCATTCGGATATATAGGTCGATTGAATCACGTGTAAATTAGATTATAATTAATTATAAATTGACATACCCGCCGCATATATTGTGAAAATCAGATTACGCCCATCTTCCCTTTTCGCAATCTTATTTACGCTGTTTTGTAAATCGCTTACGCATGTATTTGCTGTAATCGTTTCTCTCGTTATTTCTCGAACGCGCAGACATGAAAATAATAATACACGTAATAACGCGCGCGTGAAATGCGTCAACTATCGCGCACGCCTCTAGTAGAGCATATGAAAATCGATATGTACTTCTCCAACTTTGAATATATATCAAGCGAATAAATTACAGTCGAGTGTTGGGCGCAAAAAGCGCGCTCAAAATTATGCGCCAGACGATTGTAGCCCGCGGTGCGTTCCGCCGCCTCCAGTATAATCACTATACTAAACTATATACACACCAGAAGTTCCATAGTTTTTCACGTCTCGGCTGGTTACTACATAGTGCGCGCGCAACCGAGAGAATTAAATTTCGCTTGACCGGAGCTTCATCCACATTGTTTGAAAATTATTTGCGAGACCATAATTTAGCGGATTAATTGTGTTTAGAATAATTTCTTTACAAAAAAAAAAAAATACCATATATATATATATATAGAGAGAGAAAGAGAGAGAGAGAGAGAGAGATTCTGTGCGCGTCACAGTCAGAAAGTAGAAAATTATATTCGACGTCAATTGGGATTAATCGACGTCTGGTTCTTAAATATTTCTCATTTTTAGTTAATACAACTGCAGCGAATGTGTATGGAAAAAAAAAAAAAAGAAAGAAAAAATACGGAATACGCCCGCAGGACATGATCCGGTATCCCTAATCCTTGGCGTAAGAAACATTAACCGCGAACGATGCGCCGGTAGATCGGGGATCGGTATTTCTTTATCGATTCGCTTTCTATCGGCGATTTAATAACGGAGTCACAACCGGACGCCGTTGAGCGTCACGCTCATTATGCGCCGCGAAATTATTCTAAGGGAAATTAAATATGCACCGACGTATGAATTTACATCGCCGGAGGAAGAACGACAAAGAGATTACGTGCGCGCGCGCGCGCGTGTGTGTGTGTGTGTGAAATGATGCTTTTTTCCACGACCTCGAGTGGCCGATGTCGCGTAATGTGGCCGATTGAAATCTTTTCTCTTGTCGATATACATACGGGGTGTCCATGACCAACCCGTCGACTTCCTTTTAACGACAAACTGCTGCGTCAGCGGTCTGAGAAAAAGCGCCTCCTCGCGATATCTCGTGAATCCATTTTTTTAAGCGAAAGACGATTGAAATGGGTCATTCGAGATACTATAATTGATTTTTTCGCAATTATTGTATATCGCGTTGGAAATTATACGAGCGTTCAATATGTGATAGCGATTCTATATAAATCCGGTTGATTGAAATCCATCAACTTTTTTCAAATTAAAAAGTCGCCCTTATTAAAAGATGTAAGAATTAAGATTGAATTATATTAATGATTTATATTTAATAATATATTTAATAATTAATAATTACTATTATAATTTATAATTACATTTTATCTTCTGCCTCAAAGATTATAAGTGAGAAATATGAAGAGAATTTCTTATAAATCGTATGTATATATATATATATATTGTATTTCCGATTACACATAGTGTAATTAGCTTTCTATAATTCAAAAATAGTCGCGTTTCGATTACATTTTCTCAAACACGAGATTGTATTCAGTCCCTAACGTGTTGTTCGCCATTAAAAGAGAATCGCGCTCAGGGTCACCGTGCGCACATCGAGTATCCTTAGTAGCGCTGGCATCCAGGCTAGCGCGTCGGAACGAAGGTCCACCTCGTCTCAGGAATGCGAGAGACGGCCTAGGGGAACGTTTGTCGCAACGATTTCTAGTTGCACGCGTTTCTGGAACGACGCCTCTGCCTCGCGGCATTCCGTAACATCTTTAATTGCTACACCGACGCGACGCGCAGGTGCGTCGTATTAACAGCGCGTCCGTAATCAAGTCCCCTTCTCGTCGTCGTCGACGACGACGAGGTGGCGGATCGTTTGTCTTCGATCTAGCGTACCACGGGCAAAAATAGCGCGGCTTCCTCCGTCTCGCATCGCCCGCTCGTAAATGACATCCAGATGCGTAAGCGCGGTAACGGGGCACCGCATCGGAGAGCGCGGAATGCGTAAGGGGAGGGAAAATTGAAATCGAGGAGGGGGGGGGAGGGGGCAGGTATGCGAAGTGATACAAACGTGTAACTGCCTGACGTGGGGGCCCCCTCTTTTTGCGCCGGCACCGGAGTTACCGGCTACAAGAAAATAACATCATTACACCCGTAAGCCGCCGCCGCCGCCGCCGTCGAGATGCGCGCTCCTATGGATACCTGCTACCCGTGCACGGTGCAACGTGCGAGGGACACTCGCTGGTTTCTTCGTAAGTCGGTTAAACGGCTTACCGACGTCGTTGCCGTGGATGTACCGCTAACACACTGAACCTCTGCCACGAGTGATCCGTGAAAGATTCATCGAATACTTGCCCGATATACATCGCCGAATCTCGTATCATATCACTGCGTTAATCGTTCACGTGTCAACATGATTTTAACTTCAAGTGTTGTATTTTATTATCTTATTATAAATGATTATATTTATACAGAACTTTGTGTTTGAGAATATATAAATGCTATTATAAAATGTGTATATAATATATTTATATTATTAATATAAAATTATTTATTTCTTAATAAATTTATTATATATATTATATGTTTCTTATAAATATCTTGCGGATAATAAATATTTCGATGTAATCATAAGAGTACTTTTATAATCCATCGATTAGATTTTTAATATAACGGGAGCTTTGATCTTCGTTTCGAAATTAAAAGGCGCTTAGACAATTTTCTTGTCGATCGTTACACGGATAAAGTGGAAGATAGAATTCATTGTATTATACAGCATGGACAAATGTAAAATATAGATTTAAGACATTTAAATTTTCAGTATCATAAATCACACCGTAATAAATTTGACAGATACATAGATTTAAATTGCCTGCAACTATCTTCCTCAATTACATCTATTTTATTACGAGCGATCGTGCCGTTACAACGATTTTCTCAATCGTCCATGAATTAGAATGTGCATTTCAGAATCTCCGTATTATCATTCTCGATCGACCCGATTTCCAACGCGCGCGCGCTTCCGGTATTTAAATCATCTCTCCCTCTCTCTCTCTCTCTCTCTCTCTCTCTCCTTCTTTCTCTCTTACGTCTCCCGGAATATCAATTTCATCGCACGGAAGGCGAGCCCTGATAAAAGAAATAAAGTACAATAAATAGCACTCATGACGACGCCGAAGGCGTTATTTGAGGACGAACTCGGTTTAAACGCACGAAGGAAGGTATGGATGCGGAAACGTAAAGGCGGAAAGAAAGGAGAGGGAAATGTTATCGCCGCTATCGGAGCCGATGTTCATCCTGGTGTTCTATGAACTAACAGGATGTGCGTCTGAGTTGCGATAGGTAATAAAATGACGCGAGGAGCTCGCGGTACTTGCATATAATACAAAGGCAATTAAATGTCGACGATACATATGGACTATACGGAGACTTCCCGATTTCTTTTTAAGATACGTTTATCTCCCTTCTACGTATGACGTAGACACAACGAGAGACAACAGGCAAGAAGCTCTAGGCAGACGGACTTAATTACACACAGACACGTCTTCTTATTTTCCCCGATTTCATATACGTTGATTTTTTGAAAAATGTGTTTTTTATTTTTATATATTATATATTTTTGATATAAAATCTTATGTATTATAGGATTTAAGTATAGGATTTAAAAAATGTTTTCTTATTTATTTATATCACTATTCCGTATTATCTCCATTTTCTCCAATGTTTCTACAAAAAAAAGTACAGAAGTAAATAAAATTTCACACATCTACATGTGATTTATATTTTTGAAAAGATTGCAAATCTAGCTCTTTAATTGTGATAGGTTTCTATCCTTTATTTAAGAAAGCAGTCAATCAAGAATCATATGATTGATTGTTTGGAAGAGATTGTCTATATTCATAGATATTTTCCGCATGCATTCCATCTTATAGAGATGTACCTTTATCTTTAGAAGAAGAAGAAAAAAAAAAATCATTCTGTCCATGCATCACTCCTGTCACAACATTTTGCGAGCGCTTTTTCATTATACCCATCCTCTTTTTAATATACTGTACTTTGTTCATTTTATTCCTCTCATAGTAGGTATAAATAAAAAAAAAGGCTTAGCACTTTATATAGGAATTATATTCCCACGAAAGCAACCAAGAGACACGCTCATCACCGTGCGCGGAGTATTAAGTAGACGTGAGATTTCGTAATTTCAATTACATCGCGTTAAACGGCGATAAAATTGCGCCGCGGTGATGGAATACCCGCGTCAAGGGATATATACGAGAGAGCGAGACCTGTGGAGAGAATAACCGAAGGCTATTGGCTCGATTCGCGCTCGACCGGCAGTAAAGAACGTCAAAGGAAGGGAAACCGGCCAGACTTAATGTCCGGTGCACATTACTGGTGCAGATCAGAAGCTAATTAAATTGCGGCGTGACTGTAGTAGACTGTCTCGTGCACGATTTTGCGAATCGTTTTCACGCCGATTTCGCCGTCCATATCTCCCCCTCACCCCTTTCTTCGGCAGCCTCTTTGACACGGTTGACCTCGCTATCCTTCTCGGGAATAAAAATTTGGCTAAAACTTCAGGCAAAGTATCTGCAGCTTCTTTATATACTGTCTGAATTTTTCAGACAAACGGGTGTACGAATTCGGATAAATTTTTGTCTGAATTTGTAGAAAATTTTTTCACAGCAGCGTGATACGTGGTCACGTCTTTTCTCGAGAGCGCGGATCTTTCCCCGGACCCCGGGCCTAATCATTTACATTATGCGAGACGAGAAGAGAGAGAGGGAGAGAGAAAGAGAGAGAGAGAGACTATGCTACCGCGGCACGATGAAGCACTGGAAAACATTATAAAGGGCTCTGTGTAGTTATTAGAGATTATGACGGCGGTAATATCTCACTCAGCGGGCTTCTCCCTGCAATGTTACGACCAAGACCCCATCCCCTATTTCCTCACGTCGAACCCCCTTCCTTCCTTCCTTTCTCTCGCTCCCGCCGCGTCTACCTTTTTCCTGCTCTTCTTCCTTCCTCTCTCGCTTCATTTGCCTCCTTCAGTCGCCCTGCTCGGTTGTGGCCGCAAGTCTAACGTTAAATTCTACATTCGAGTGAGAAACGCAAGGTCAGCGCGAATCGCCGCCGGTCGCTTGCTCCTTTTGCCGTCCTGTTCCCGGCAATTTTACGCGCTCTCGGCACCTAGCGCTAATCAGCGAGCCCGAGTCCGGCGTTGATAAGTATATGCTCCTGGAAACGCACGCGAGTCACACCTGGGCGCGCCGATGATCATTCCGATGATCGATTCGCGCCGTTTCTCGCGTAATCGCCCTGGTGGATCCTTGTCATTAGCGTGCTGTTCCTCCTCGCCTCTCGCAATTTCGCGCGCTGGAATTGCCGACTTTCTTACAAAATTTCCAGTTACAGACGGATTCTCAATCTCCATTTCCTGGAATCCATATAAAATTTCATCCAACGCAGCATCGATAATTGTACGCGTTCTCCCGTTTTACGCGCGATTTCCCGCGTGATGTTCTAAACGTCGACTTCTCGCAGACTCCGGGTACCACTCTTCATCTCGATTCCAGAATACGCGAATCTTGAGCGATAAATGTCATAATCGAATAAAGATAATTAGTTTTAAAATTAATGAAGAATTAATTCAAGCTTTAATATAACTATTTCAGACTAAATCGTGCTTCTCGAAATATTTTCTTCGATTAAACGATCTAAGCAAATCGCTGTGATCTTCAACGACGGACCTTAGTAGATCGAGACGACACTCGCGGTTGCGGCGCTGACGGTACCGTTCCTTGCGATGCCATGACGACGACAATGACGGTCCATCGACCACCACGGTGTGTCAATTGGGTGTCAGCGGCCGCTGAAATTTCGTAAGCCGTGCCATGACCGGAGCGCGGTCGTTCGGCCGTTAACGACAATGAAGACGTTACGAAAATGCAGCTCGTGCGCGAGACACGAGGCCCGGCGTATACCGTTTTAAATTCGCGAAGGTCAGTCCGGAGGATTAATGATCGCCGACGAGAGAGAGAGAGAGAGAGAGAGGGGGGCAAACGAACCTTCTTCTCGGCCGGAGACGTTCGCCGCGTGTTTCCTGTACACCGTTGCCTCATTAGCGTATAACGTATTAAAGATCATTCCGAGAAGCTCTCTTACTTCGGCCATCCTCCTCTTCCTTTCCTTCTCTCACATTGTTGCCGAGAGATCATCGTCGTTTACCTCCGCGCTATCCGTTCTCCGATCTCCGACGGCTTTTAAATTGTTTAGACGGGGTCGCGGAGGATGCGCCAAAACAACCGAGAGGTATTCCGGAACGCGCAGCATCCCGGGCTCTTTTCCCGATCGTTGCGCTTAGCGAAGACTGGTTATTCCTGGTTCGAGGATAAAGCAAAGGAAGGGAATAGGGAGCGGGACGGGAGGAGAGGGAAGGAGGGAGAACTATGTACATTATTCAAATCCCATGTAGATCCGTATCTGGGAATGTAATTCTAGTGCGGACGCGTGTTTCAGCCCCGTTGTCGGGGCAACACTTAATTTGTCGGACCACTCTCTCTCTCTCTCTCTCTCTCTCTCTCTCTCTCTCTCTCTCTCTCTCTCTCTCTCTCTCTCTCTCTCTCTCTCTCTCTCTCTCTCTTTTTGCGCCGCAGGACATTCGTCCATCGGATAAATCCGTCGTCGTCATCGTCGACGAGAGTGCGTCGTAATTCTATTATCAGAAGTCAAAAGTGCTCAACCTTTGTATGCGATTGATGATGTAATATATCAGTCGGATTTTTTAATCGATCGGTGTATTATAATTTATGTTTTGATAGAATATCGAATTTTTCACATGTTATAAATTATAATATGCATGTTTTATATAAGAGAGAATGTAAAGCGGAATTTAATCTCTATATTGAGAAACGATATATATATATATATTTAATTAAATATTTTAAATAAATATTAAAAAAGTATCTATTACATATAATTAATATAATTTTTTTTATACACTATAATTAATATATTTTTTTTTACTATTTAAAATTTTTAATTAAATTATATTTTTTAATTATTACGATGCTTATATGATTATTAATTTTAATAATTGGCTTTAAAATTGAGAGATGACGGGATTCCGAGAAAAGTAATTAATCAATTTTACGTCTTTAACGATGATTCTCGCGCCATTAGAAGGAATACCGGAACACATATATCATATGTTTTATATATCTGTTGACTTATTTTTGGAGAAAGCAGACTAATAATAAGAATTAAGTTGTACGTTTATAGAAAATAATAGTCGCCTCATTTTCCGGAATTAACTTTTACGACGCGATACAATGAACTGCCGCATCATTATTTTCTACCTGATTTTTGACCGCGTTCTCTCGTAAACGTCGCCGGTCTAATCTCGTAATTAAGAATTGTGGTTAACCGTTATTAGCATAGATTAGCTAGACGAAAGAAGATGCTCGTAACGCTCCGTTTCTCATTGCGACGCAAAATTTTGAATCTTTCGTAATCTCTCTAAATTTCGAATTATCGTTGTCGAACGCTCGTTCGAGCAAACGCGTAATACCGTGTCGGACAAATGATAGAGGCTCTAAGTACACTATCTTTTTCTTACCTACAATCTCACCGGTAATATCAGCGTACGTTCGAGAGGAAGGTGTCGGCACTGTATGAGCCGCCGAGACGAGAGCGAAGAAAAGGGAGGGCGAATGAGCGCGGAGAGAGAGAGAGAGAGAGAGAGAGAGAGAGAGAGAGAGAGAGAGAGAGAGAGAGAGAGAGAGAGAGAGAAGCACGGAGGAGAATGAGGCAGAGAGGAGGGAAGAGTGGCTCTAATTATTACAAATTACCGTGATCTTTGGCAGGCGATCTCAGATGGGTTACAATTCTACGCCGACACACGTAACAGGCAGGAAGATGGGGCACTTTCAGAGGATAATGACGGCCGGACGGTTAATTGAAATCACGTCTCGGCTCTCTCGTGAAATTTCGCAAAGTTCTGCGGCCTAATGTTCACATCTCGGACCTGTTTGTTTCGGTATTCCTTCTAATGGCGCGAGAATCATCGTTAAAGATATAAAATTAATCTATTATTTTTCTTATTGAAATCCCGTCATCTCTCTTTCGAAGCGGAGTATCAAAAATTAATGATCACACAAGTATCGTGATAATTGAAAAATTTTATAATTTAATTAAAAATTTTAAATATTTATTAACATTTATTAATATATTTTTTTAATATTTGTTTAAAATATTTAATTAAATATATACATGTTTCTTAATATAAAGATTATATTTCGTTTTACATTCTCTCTTACATGAAATATGCATATTATAAATTTAATTCCATAAATTTCCCCTGCTCATTTTCTTTTTTAATAATAATGTTTTCATTTTATCTAATCATTGTGAATCATAAAATGTCAATTGATTGAAGGGAAATCGATTCAAAATATGTCAAAGAGAATCCTCCTTACAATGAATAATAATAAAACTTCTTACAAATTTTTCAAAAATTTTCATCTTCCTGTGAAAGCGAAAGATTTCGCGATAAAATATATCCGGCAAGAATAACCTCGGTTTAAGGGTGCGTCCACCCTAAAAATTCTTGCAGTTGCAGCGAGAAAATTTATCCGTCAATCAAATTGACCCAGTTCGTGCAGCCGCGAGCGTAACCGGTATATTGCACATATAAATATTAAGAAAACAGTGGAACACGCGCCTAATACATTTTTGTATTATATTTTGTCGACGTTAGATCGGTGTATAAGTAGCCGGGTAATTTTACACGCGTTATCACTATTAACAAGGCGACACGCGCGAACGGTCACTCTATCGAAGCCTGATTACGGGTGTTAACTATGTATCGATTATCTTGTATCCATCGTCGTAAATACATAAATGTAGTTATTACGATACAATGAAACTTTTACTTTCCGTGCCGCATGTACGGTAGCTAATGTAATGTAATTTTTTCAATATGAGATTTGCGTGATATAAATGTAATAAATATACAATATTTTTCAATTCTAATTAATGAATTTGCTTTTCATCTTGATGCAATAAATTAATCGTGAGAGTTATGATTAAATCATATGACTTAATTAATTTCAATATTTAATGTAATTTAGAGAATTAAATCGTCGATATAAATATAATAAATATATATTTCTCAAATCTCTTCAATTTTAATTATTGAATTTGATTTTTATCCGCAGTAAATTAATCGAGAGAGTTATAATTAAATTATTATACGACTTAATTGATTTCAACCTTTAATATAATATAATAGAATTAAATTTTTTATAATTATAATTTAATTATAATTTTTAATTTGCGAAAGATCGAGAAACTTTAATAGAACGTCTCGATGAGAAAAGTATGTTGCCTCGTAAAAGTTTTCTCCGTTTTAAAATCTCTTTTTATACGAATTCAAGGATATCCCGATCCACTGTCGTATTTCAATCTATATAAGTAGAGCGCGTCGTCGATTACGCAAAATCCGGAAAATCGATAATTCAGCACAGTTTCGATCGGTCTGTGTTACGCGTGTTCCTGAACCGTGTAAGGTCTTCCCGAGTTGGGACAATGGGTCAAGCACACGCAAGTGTACGCTTATGTACGTGGATGTAGTATACCTTTGCTCCTCGCGATCTTAAAGGTCTCTACCCGTTGTAGGATCCTCCTTTCTCTCCGGTTCACGTCACGATTTCTTTATCGGTTCGATTATTCTATCCTCTTATCGTCCCCTCTCCTCTCGGCAACATCTCTCTTCGTCTTCGGGTTCATCTCGTATTTGTCAGACAGTCACTTCGAAGATTAAAATCGTCGTTGGACCGAAATCTCACATTTGCAAAGCGCCTTAAATCCACACTTCTCTAAATCACTTTGTATACCCGAGTAATATATAGGAATGAATTCGCTGCGATTTTGATCTACGCACATTATTGAATTTGCTAATGAGATCTCTTGTAGTCACGCTCCCAGCGATTTCACCCCCATGATCGTGATCATATTAACGGTATCGCCGATCTAATAACGTTGCCAGAAATCGTGATGTCATGCCTGACATCGGAATGGCATTCGAAGCAGCATTATTACTTTCGTCCGCACGATATCTATCTATCTATCCATCTATCTATGCAGGAGAATTTCATTTCATAGATATCCAATTTAAGTCGGTGCACCAAATTGGTGGTTGCACTTTAGATCGGATACGGTAAACAGAAAGAGAGAGGGAGAGAGAGAGAGAAAATACTGTGCGGCATTTGTGTAACGTGCAAACACAACGATGATCTCAACTTCCGTAGCTCGGCGATCTATCAGACCGTAATATCACTTTCAACATAATCCTAGTATTGCCTCTCGCCGAGAATTACGTGTACCGTATCTTTTATCGGTTACGCTATTATACAATTCTCTGAATATCTCGAATGTGCACGGTGACTCCACATATATATATTAATGTACAACGACCGCACGCGTTAACTAATCGTTAATCATCGTTAATTAATCGATCCAAGTAGCTCGAATCGCACGAAAACTTATGTTACAAGCCGAGAACAACTATCGATCGAGCTGAAAGGATGGCATTAGTCTCTCCTCGGGCACCCGCTCCGATTGATGAAGCTAAAGCACAATGTGCACATTTATCGAGTCCGGTGAGGAGAGAAGGAGAGAAGGAGAGAGAAACTGCGTGCGTTTGAGACGGCGGGAGACACGAAAGTGCTCCACGACAGTGAAAGTACACACGTGGTCGCGTGAATAACCGGCGGGATAATTTCCGGGTATGATTGGTCGTATTACGCAAATATTGGCGTGGCAAAAAAAAAAAAAAAACGGCATTCAGGTTTAGCCAGGTTGATTCGAGGGCTGCATTGGGCGAGGGGAAAATGGGGCCCAAAAAAAAAAAACGGTCTCGAAGATTCGGTCTCCAGATGGGGGAAATTGATCGGGAACGAACCAGATTCGAGAGAATTTATACGTGGAAATCGGTCGCGCGGCAACTTTCCCGAATTGAACTCGCAAAACCTGTAATCCCGCGGGGATAATTAACGAAGAGACGGCGTTCGCCAGCACGAATTGCGTCACCGCACACCGGGAAATCTAATGAACATAATTGGCGAACGGGGAGTTTTGCAAATGAATCGGTAATTGCGATGGTTAATTACACTTTGACGCAATTTAACGACCATCTTGGCGTGTTCTTAACTTAAACACGAGATGCTAATGATTATGTAAGTTTTATTATTATATATTAATTTGAATGTTACTTTAATTAGAACGCGACGATCTATTTTATTTTAATGCACAATCAGCCTCTTATCGAGTATATTATTGTATTAATATCGTGCATCACGTACGAAGCTTTATTATTATATATTAATTTGAATGTTACTTTAAGTAGAACGCGACGATCTATTTTATTTTAATGCACAATCAGCCTCTTATCGAGTATATTATTAATATCGTGCATCACACACGATATTAATAATATCGCTAATATTAATTTGATCAGAGTGGCATTAAAATCGAAAAAAAAAAAATATCAATGCAATCATAATGGAAGTTTATCTATATTACGGTAGAATGGGACGGGAAATATTATTCATCAATCGGTAGCAGAAAGAGATACTTTGGAGCGGTGCTCGTTAATGACCATGCATTCATGCCCAATGGTTCTTGAATGGTTTGTTTTGTCGAACGACACGCGGTGGAGACCTTGACGCTTTTTATCCGGAGATCCCGCTCGGTCGTCTCCTTGTCTTACCACTCGTTCTCTCGCGAAAGATCGCGAAAAATGCGTGGATACACTAGGATATGTACCATTAATGGCGTGTCCGCGAACCGAACGTGTCACATAGTGGATTACACGGTTTCTGGGTATTCGCGCGACAGCCGGTTCCGCGTTCCGTGTTTCTTATGCGAAATAATAACGACATTTTGAGATCGTGTGCGCGAACGTGATCGACATTATACGCGCAGAAGCTTGATCGATCCTTTCCGGATGCGCGATCACACATTTATTTCAATTTATTGAATATTTCTTTTGCTCTCACGTTTCTGCTACACCGTTGCGTTTTCTTGTTAAGACAATATGCCAATTAAAATTTTTCTCTTAAATATTTAACACATTCATGTCCTAATTTAACATATTATTATTGTGTTAATGGAACTCGGATATTAAATTATTAAAACAAAAGAAAAAGGTGTATAAATATAACACAATATACAAATATCTTTAATTTTACATAATAGATATATTTCGTATTATTAGGTATTAGGATTTATCTGTTCGAATACATCTGTGCAGAAAAAAATGTTGACTTTATTCTATAATAGAAGTGAGAGTGATTACAGAACGTTACATTAACATTTTTTTCAAGTTAATTTTATCATTAACAATATGTTGATTTTACACAAAATCTATTTCATATTATTACCAAGTTTACTTTCATTTTGTGTTGAAATATTAACAAAGTATTAAATGTCACCACTTAACACATTTATATTATTTTAAATTGACACAAAAATTTGTGTGGACCGTTTGAAACATGCGATATATGTTAAATTTAAGCCAAATTTTCCAACTGTTCGTATAATTGATATAATATTAGATATAATTTTCTTTTCTTATGTTAGAATCAATCGATTAGATTAAAGTGTAAAATGTCCTAAAAATCACTTTACATTGTAATTGAGGATTAATACTTGGAACGATGATGGAGGTAATTTTTACACTAAAAATTGAAAAAATCTTTAGGCTGTTGATTATCTTTGCTAAGATGATGAATGAAGATAATTTAATGAAGCGAAATGTATTCTAGCTCTCTAACAATTCTTAGCTAAGAAAAAATATAAGGCTGTAATTGCATAGAACTCAAGCTCTCAGCGAGATCGATATATCCGTGCATCATTTAGTTTCATTAAAATCTAATAGCGATTATTTCTTCTCCAGCTCGCGAGGAGATTTCGAGCGTGATAATCGATATTATCTTAACGGTATTTCCCTCTCGTGTATAGAGAGGAAGCGCGTGTTAACAATTTAACGGCGGCGCAAAGTTCATTGATCATCGGCCCTTTCATTCGGCTGTGTAATTCAGTACGATTGCGCACTTGCGGAATAATAAAAGCGTCTGACAATGAGACGAACGCGACAAAAAGTCGATGGTAAAAAAACGGTGATAAAAAAAAAAAAGAAAAAAAGGAGGTAGTCTTTTCGAGGTCGCGCTATTTTGCGATCTCCTCATGTGGCATGTGCGTTTGTCAACTGACAAAGAGAATAATTCACGCGAAGCCTCGATCATGGCAATCCACAGATCTGAAGAAGGTCAAGCGTGTGTCAGAAAATATTCTCAACCGGGACGACCACTTTCATATATACACTGTGTCCTCCCCTCTGCTGCCGAGAGGGACCGATTTAATGTTTTGACGCAAACGTTTTAATTCCGTCACGTGGAGTGAATAGTGACAGATATCCAAGCGATTAGATTGTCCGAGGCGTGTCGACTTAAGCGTAAAAATGATTTATCGTCGTATAAGTTATTGTATTAAATACTTTCATTTGCTATTTTCTCCCAAAACTGATATTTTTTTATATTGCAAGAAATGATAAAATCATTATAATTAATTAATAAACATTATCTAATTATTATAATTTAATTTTAATAAATCTTTGAAACCATATATGTATACGTAGTGACTAAAATTGTTATTAATTTAATTATCAATTATTCATGAGTTAGCAATTGATATTAATGTTAGCTACTATAGAAAAAAAGATTAATGATGTTTTCAATTTTTACGCCTTTTTTGTAAGTATAACATAAAACATTAAAAGATCTTTCTACGACATTACGTGTAATTTCCCTGTTTAAATTTGCCGGTTTTAATAAATATTTTATTCTTAATAGATATTTACTTTGTTCATGAAACAGAAGACACGTGTTCGAGAATATCATGATAATAGATATTGCTCAGTTTCAAACATTATATCGAGCAAATTACAATTTTCTTCGAAATGAGAGATCAACTCAAAAATCGTATAAAGAAAAAAATAGAAAATATATAAAAATATTAATAAAAAAATGTTATTTTGTTATTTTGCTTAATGGTTAATATATATATATAATGCAAGACAACATATGATAAATTACAGACCTATACTTCCATCGGCTCGTAACGTTCTCTTATCTGTAACAGAAATATGAAAAATGTGCCATAAGATAAACATACCAATATTCGATACTTATGTATATATACAGCGTATAAAGAAAGTGAGATATACGTGCAAAATATTTAACGAGCTTTCGTCATAATTACGAGGAATTCCTGGCCATGGATAGTACTCGAATAAATGTTGAGTAATTTTTTAATATGAGTTATTACTATTCCGTTATTACTTATTACAATGGTCAAGTCCTTGCGAGAACGACCCACGCGGCCACTTGGCTTGTGAGACAATGATTTCCAGCGAAGCGGTTGCTTAACCATCGCGTCGCTGAGAAACCACGCTCCCGGCGACTCTCTTATTAGACACGAATAGAATAAATATCGATATGAAATGGAGATTAGTAGGTAAACAATATTGAAGAGAAACGCTTTATATTACATTTTACGCGGGATAAAATCTTTGCCCAAGTGTATCGTGAGATACAACTAAATTGATAAAGAATTGAAGCGCATAATAGAATTGAAGAGCCTAATAAAAAAAGGATTGGGTAAACTAAAATCAATCGTAACGCGATTGAATCGTTAGTAAGTGATTTAAAAGATTGTCCTAAAGGAATTACATTTGCAACAAACGTTCTCGTAATCGAGCTTTATGAAAAATGGGAAGCAAATTTTCTGACGTGCGCGTCAAAATACGTGGTCAATATAGGCGACGTAAATGGAGAACGAGAATTCAACAGCGAAAGAGAGAATAGATAGCGGAGAGGAAGAGAGATAAGTGGGTGGATTAGTTAGGTAGGTAGGTAGGTAGGTTGGTAGGTAGGTAGGTAGGTAGGTAGGTAGGTAACAGTCAGGCAATCAGGTTGCAGGGTTCGCGACGGTGTTATTATCTTGGGTGGACAGGTGCTAAGGGGGTTTATAAGTATTCTCTCTTTCTCTCTCTCTCTCTTTCTTGTCGGAAGATCGTTATCAGCGGGAAGAGAAACGAAGGGGAAATAGAGGAGGGGAGAGAAAGTTTTGCTGCTGGAAGATCAGACCGGGATCAAACAGAAGAAGATTCCATGTGCACGGTGCAGATTCATACGAACGCGTATACTATTACTATTACGTATACTATTACTAGGCATAGGCTAAGACTAAAAACCCACGTTAAGGGAAGGCAGCGGCGTCGACGGCGGCGGCGGCGACCATCAGGCGGATATCAGGAGGAATAAAAGGTTCAGGTAGCATAGTTGCACGCACATTCCCGGTTCGCAGCCTTGACTCTGGTGGCGAACGAGTCGACTAGAGAGGCAGCGACCGGTGGCGGCGGCAGCAACAACGAACGGCTGTTGAACGAAGGAACGAGGAGGAACGTCGGCTGGACGGACTAGCTCGACTAGCGAGACTCAGCCAGCCAAGACGAGAGTCGTAGATAGAGAAGGAGGAGAAGGAATATCGGGGCCCTCTCTCTAGCTCGCTCACCAGGCTACGCTCGTTCGCTCGACGATGGCAATTATACGCGCCGGAGCCATCCCGGCTAGATTCAAGATCAGATAATCCCATCTGTCGGTGTAAGCGGTCCGCAAACGATCCCGCGAAGCGATCGGATATCCTCCTCTCGAGAGCCGCGCTATTTTTCCGCAAGCCGGAAAGCTCGCTCGCCGCACTGGTTCGGGGTTACTACAAACGCAAGACAGAGGATAGAATCGATCCTCGAGCCGATTGGGAGCCCGAGATTTCTGGCGAGGGGCCGGGAATTCATTGGGGATGAGGGAAAAGAAGCGAATATGACGTTCACTGAAAATCATCTAAGTATTCAAACACATTTTTATTTGAATTTTCAGATCTGGATGTGTGAAAAAAAATTTTTGTCATCTATATCCGTCTTAATCATCGGAGTCGTTTTTTCTAAAAGTTCAGAAGAATATGAAAATTGAAATGTGTCTGAAAGTTCAGATAGTCTCCTATCTGAAAATTTAGATAGTGTGTCTGTAAAAAAAGCTTCAGACACTTTATCTAAAGTTTTTCTTTCAACAGTGTTCTCTTGGGAAAATCTTGTCGTCGACGAATGAAGTGAAATTGCTATGTAAAAGAAAAAAAAAAAAATGTTTGAAGTTGCAAAACGCAAAACTCACAACTTATTCTACATATTTCCAATTGATAAAAAAATTCTCAATATTATCAGAGAAAACCTTATCGTGAGAAAACCTTATTTTCAATCAAAGATTATAATGGTACTAAAATTAAGATGAAAGAAATCTTTTAAGACACTTTGTGCAGCTAATGCAGCTTGGGACTGTTTACAAAAGTATATTTATAGCCATGTTATTTTTAGTGAGCAGGAAAAATGTGTAAAACCTTTCAATGATGATTTAAACGTTATAAATCTTGTTTACAACGAATACGTGATCGCCATAAAATATTCACGTGCTGTTACATCCAATGGGATGCAAATTATAGGGGTAAAATATTTTGGAAGCGTCCGAAAGTGTTGAATGTGCACAAATTCGGGCTTTTTAAGAATCTTCATTGTAATACATTGTCGATCGAAGGGACACCACTTGTCTCGACGACTGCAAAACGTGCTAACGGATACGTGTCTGGCGTGCCAAACGCCTACGTAAGATATACGCCGATGCCATTCTAATATTAATTGAGGTGCCTAACACCCACGACGCACACGATGTATTCGCGATCGGCCTGACAATTGTCGGTATCGTTTTTTTTTTTTTTTTTTTTTTTTTTTTTTTTTTTTTTTTAAATATTAACTTGATTGTCATGCCGATAAAACGTTTCAAATTCTCGCGGTAATTCATCCAACGAGATAGCGATACTTAATAAGGGGAATACGTATCGTCGTACATTGGTGCGTGTATCGATCATTTTTTAATATCTCGATAACAGATAAGATAATGAGAGGATGCATCAAACGAAGCGGTATCATTAAATATTGCATTATATTCTGTTATTGTTTGCAAGCATGTTATTGCGTGAACTTAATTCAAAAATATTTCAATGAGCGAGCGTTAATATATATAAAACACTGATACTTTGTGTAGCAAATTTGAGAGAGAGGGAGGGAGGGAGGGGGGGGAGGAAGCCTCACGCATACGCACCATTATAAATTTCTTCGCACAATTTAAGGTAAAAAAAATTAATAGGATTTGAAATAAAAAATTAATATTCCTCAAGATTTAAAAGAAACGGCTAAATTATACCGTTATTTTCCGAATTCTTAATAATTCCAGAATACAGGGGGGGGGGGGGGGAATGATTACAATATGGTTAGACAAATATTGTTTTGGTAGAATTACATCTTCGCAAAGATAAATTTCTTCGTACAATTTAAAAAAAAAGATAAAAAAAAAATAAAAAATTAATTTTCTTCAAAGTTTAAGGGGAAAAAAAAAAAAAAAAAAATAGACAAATATTATTTTGGATGAATCACATCCACACAAAGACATTCGCGAAAAATTCGCGTTAAATCGGGACACGCGATCCGGCGATCCCTTCTTGCGCGAGTGAACCGTCAACCGTGGACGCGAGAGGAAGAGCAAGGTGGCGGAGATCGTGGTCTCTCGCTGTTTGAGGACGGGGAACAGCAGACGGTAGAGAATAGAGCCACCGTCTGGTCCAGCCGGAAAAATTACGGCTCTGAATCACTGAGCACGGCCTACCTGCTGCCATATTGAGGAACCCGCTCCTCGGCCGTTCTTTTAGCTCATGCAGTCAGGAGATATAAATAGCACTCTTTGAGAATGCTCGTGTATGGAGACACACCATCGCGAGGGCACGCGTCCACGCATCACCTCGCTCTGCATCACTTCGCCTTTTCCCCCTTCGCATAATTCGATCCTTGATAAGCCTCGTAACGAAAAATAGACGAGAGATAAGTGCCTGCCTTTTGTATATTATAAAATGGTAAACACATTGATTTGTATGAATATTGCATGAAATAAGTCGCGTAATTTATTCTCGATGCGTTATAATTTCTTTAAAAAAATAATATGTTCCCTAATAGTAAAAAATAAATTATATTCAAGCGAAATTACATACAAACTTAATCCGAACACATGGTCGTTTGTCAAAATTGTTTCAAGCAGGCAGATAATTGCGACGAAAATTTTCTTCTATAAACTTCAATTAAATGAATATCGCTCTTCATCAATTTTAATCGACGATACGGAAGAATGATGGTATATTAATTTACTCTTACTCGAGTCAAATGAAATTATCACGAATCATAAATGCTCAAGTCATGAATTTATATACAGTGCGCGTACAGTCCTTGAATGCGCGTGCTTCCGTAATATAAACGGCAAATTTATCCTGAAACGTCGCGAGGGGATCATCTCAATAATCGCGGCGCGACGTAAGAGCGGAGATTAGAAGATGATTTATACGGCCGGTTCGCGTATCATCGACCCGACTCGAGGCACGGGATGAAGCGCGCGTACGACGTTACAAGTTACAATGCGTCCATCTTCCTTCTCTCCGTATATCCTCGCCTGCCGCCGCTTCGATTCCGCTTCGTTATAATAGATAGAACGGCGCCTGCAGCGAACAGGGACCCTAGTGTGGGCGTCTTTATCGATGCAGTAATACGTCGAATGGCCGAGTCGTGCACTGTAAAAAAAATTTTCTAAAAATTCAGACACATTTTTGTCTGAATTTTCATATCCGAGCGTCTGAGGGAAATTACAGACAATCTGTCTTAATCATCAGAGTCGTTTCTCTAAAAGTTTAAAAGAGTTTATTTAATAATTAGATGCTGTATATATTATTATTGTATGATCATTTTATAAACGTGAAGAAGTAAAAAATATTTATTTCGCAACTCATTTAGAAATGATTTACAAAGAACATGCAAATTAATTAACGTACGTATTAAAATCCAAGAAAATAAGAAGAGGGATTAGCGTTTACATAACATACACCCGGTATGGCCGAACATATCTAAATAAAATTATGGTAACAGGCGAACCGTAAATCCCGTAACAAAGTCTCATTCAAGCCCACCCGTACATCCATTAATTTAAAGACATCATTTCATTCGCGCGAAACGGGACACCGTTAAAAAGAGCCTACGTCGTAAATTGTCATAATCCTTTGCCGCGCGAACGCGCGACGCCCGCGTGTCTGTCTCGTGATAAAGGAACGAAATCAAAACTGACCGATACCGAAACTGACATTCTATTCTGGTTTAAGGGGCCTGAGGTTTATACCGACGAGGTAAACGCTCTTCCTGGTACGTTACCTCCGTTGGCGGGGGCGACGAAAGAAATTGCGGTTGGTAAGAACCATCGTCGGATGGAACGACGATGGTGAGTCGATCGGATACGTGGGACGAGGCCCAGGGCCTTCTCGGCCTTACCGGGAAATGCTGTTATCCTGTCCTCGCGATCCCAAGGTGTTACTTACCGCAAGGACACGAAAGTGGCGCTTTTTTGTCGACGCGAGAGCGATCGCGCTTTTAGAGAGGGACGACGCCAGAGCCTCGAGTCTCTCCCACAGAACTCGCGCACTCTGTAAAAAAATTTACTGTAACTTCAGACAAAGTGTCCGCGGCTTTTTTGCAGACACACTGTTTGAATTTTCAATCATTTCTAAATGAGTTGCGAAATAAATATTTTTCACTTCTTCACGTTTATAAAATAACCATACAATAATAATATACAAGATCTAATTATTAAATAAACTCTGCATATAATTGTAATGATTTTATAAATCTTGCGATTATGTTCTTATAATCCCACTGTATTGTTTTATTGTATTTCGAACATTTAGAACGTCGCTGCGTATGATCGTCCTGAAAATAAGAAGATCGAGTACATCCGGTAAAGTTAACACTTGCACCGCGTGTCTAAAGGAGAACGAGAAATTTCGCGACCGATTTCTCGTGCCCGACCTACTCGTCCGTTTTCGCCGAAAGGATCCGAAAGTACGAACACGTATCTCCTCCTCAGAGTTAAGTCCGTGATACTCGTGTTCATCATTCGATAAGATCTTAAGAAACCGTGCAGACTGATTGATATTCAACTCGAGAGGGCTTTATGGCTTACGAATACGCGAGGCGAGTCGTGAGGACATCGGACGCGTATTTACGAGCGATTAGTCAAGCCCTGTACAATTTGAAATTTCAGAAGCGTAAATTTGATTCAAAAATGAAAAACTAAAATGATTTTTTCACAAGTTTCATAAGCATACAAATCGAGATTTACTTTACTTCTCTTCTTAAAAAAAAAAAAAAAAAAAACATTAATATATTTAAACAAATGTTTTCAAAATTAATGCAGTGTATTCCATAGAAAATTTTTATTATATATATTTTTATATATTATATTTTCGTATTATTGTTGTTTGAATTTTTTTATTTTTAGCTTCTTTTCTAGATTTGCTAAATAAAAGTATTCCACGTTTATTTCAAAAATTCCAATTATAATTCTAAAACTAAATTTAATTTTTTATTTCAACAAAAAATAAAATTTTGAGAATTGATAAGAGCGTGAGAGTGTTTTTTTTATATGGCTGTCCATTGGTATCAAGAATCGTTCGTTATAGATCGGTTCGGTAACGTGTGCGAAATTTTTAACGACATCAGACATTCGTTTACTATTGGCAAGAATATTGATGAAGTAAAAATCGATGAAGGAATAGTTTCTTAATAAAATAAAGATCCATTCAAATAAATTTTTATTTTCATATAAGTAAAAAAAAAAATTTGTTTTTAATATGCCAACTAAAATTTCAAAGTTGTAGAAAAATATTTATAATATTCCATAATTACAAAAAAAAAAGAATGAAATAAAATTGTCTATAATCTTACGATTTTAAAATCTGCTTTTAAAAAAATAAATTCGACTTTTATATATGGGATAAAGTCTTTTGTTATTTATTACGAATCTTCATTTCACCTGATTCTACAAATTCGAGAGCGATCCTTCGTTTAATTAGCGGCGTGTCGTAGGATTCATCAAGAGATCCGTTATGTAGGTGTAAAGAATATTGATTTCTATTACAGGCTCCGATGATCGCGCGATCGCACCAGGAAGTTATTTGTCGTCCAGACGTCTGTGCGTTTTCTCGTCGACGCACTCGACAATGTGCTTCTATCGTGAATTTTATTAACGAATTCGTAACTCCTTTACGGGAATACGGACGACGATGATTCTGACGCGTCCAAGTTGCGATCGCTATCGATAGCGGTTCGTGTAACGCGATACGCGCACGTAATAATAAAAATCGTGTTGTATGGAGTAATAAATAATAACGATAGAGAGACGGTTTGAATTTAGGAATTCTAGCGGTATTTTTTTTTTTTTTTACTGTAAACTTCCGCGTGCAACGTGCTTAAAAATCGATTATGAAACCGCGCAAAGAATTATGTCATCTTATCTACAACTCTATGTTGTATCAATTTTCACGTTAAATGTATAAATTATTACACGGACTATACGCGTAGGTATGTAAACTTGTACCGTATAAAGATGTTGATTGTGACAAGGGCGATTGAAAATTTTGATCATTGATGTCGCGTAAATAAGATATTTCAATATCAGATCGATATGTTGCAGAACAAAATGTTTCTTTCTGCTTAGCATGCGATTTCACAGGCGAATAATAATGAACGTGAGATGCAACTAAAGAGTTTTACATTAATATCGATTCCGTCATAAATATTACCAAACCGATGAGATGAAAGATGCACAAGTTTTAAAAATCGATTTATGTTGTATCTTGCCAAACATTTACACAATATATTTCGCGTATAAAATTTACTTGCATTTCAAAAAATATCGAAATGCAGAAAGCTATTATAGAAAAAAGTCACCATATAAAAAAAATGTTAATTTGCAAATAAAAACAATTGTGCATGTAACAGTGAACGAAATAAAAAAATATATCTATTAAAAATTAAGCATAAATATTTAAAAAAAAAAATATATATATATATATTGTATATATAGTATTTAAGAAAGAATAGGTTGTATAATTTTTTTTTTATTTTTATTAAATAACACGGTATGAATTCTGGTAATTAAATACAGTCGAGGGTCGCAAGAATCTGCCAAGATTTAACTTTCCGCATCCCAGTCACGGGGACCAATTACTTCCCTGCGGGTATCCGGAAATCAACTGTCGTCTTTCGTGAGAGACATTTAATTCTGCACAATTTATTTGTTACGTAACGATACCCAAATACCTCTAAGTATTTTTCGTTCCATCGTAAAAGTTTCGAGTTTGTAGATTAAGATTCTCATTAGCGTATTCGCGCAGGGCTAATACCCTGTTGATTTAAGTTTAATGAATCCTCAGATTTGCGAGTATTATCTCTCATCGCAATAGTGTTATAGTCAAAGACGTTTCATTCGATATAAAGACCAGTTTTTGCGCCCAATTTATTCTTCAGCTTTCGCGCGACGTTAGTATGTTTTTTGCTACATACAGGATATTTATAAAATGGAACGCGTATACGCTTTAAAGAATATTAGAATTAAAATAAATGAAAGAAAAAAGAAAGACAGAGTTTCAACGAGATTATACGCCACGCGGTCGTTAGTTAAGTTCCATGCTGTAGAGAACATTCCAAGCCTTAATCGCGAATGCTTTGGGTAATTAGTAGCGGGGATATCCTGTTTATCCGATATTTTTCATTTTCTTCATTCACGGGTCCCGTATCCTCGGAATAAAATTTGAGAAGGAGTAGAGTCGATCAGCGAGATAGATACCTCTTCCGCGGAGACAGCTGATTTTTTTTTTATTAATTTCTCAGTGCATGACCGACAAAGATGATCAACGACTACGTTTATATGTCACCCTTAATTGGGTTCAACAACTTCCCTGTAATTCTAAGGCTGGCCAAACAATTAGTCCTTTGAAGAACGAAACAACTGTGATTGGATAGTTTTAGACCTACGAATGTTATTAAACTCGACTAAAGGTGACGTATAAACGGTGGTCGATAATAGATCTGGTCAATTAATAAAACCGCCGTTATTCACCTCGCTGTCCTTCGTGCCGCTTCTTTTTTCCATCAGCGGTAATCGCACCTCGATACGACCGCGATCACGCCGCCAATCGCGCAGCGAAATAATTTAGTACCGGGATCGACGCAACGATTGCTCGCGAACGAACACCAGTCGCACCAGTTCGCACGTATGGGGTCCACTGATCCCCATACGAGAGATGCACCACGCGCTTCGCCCCCTCGCTTTCTTTTTTCTCTCTCTCTCTCTCGTCCTTCCCGCTTATCATCTCTCTGTCCATTCTGCCACCGACTCTCCCTTGCATCGCATTCCTCGGTTGCAGTTTAATCGTTGATGCGCGGTTGGATGCGCGAAATGGAGTTGCGTGCCCGGCGATAAATGGGACACTTCGTTTCTCGATCGGACATCTGCCCGATCGGGACGAGTTTATTCATTCGCGAGTCCGGCCGATCGGATTGGCCGAGGTGACTGGTTTGTACACGTGTATATATGTAGAAACGTGTAGGATACAACGTAGGAGCACCTTGGAAGGGTCTATCGTCGACGGAGATGATGCAGGATGCAGGGCCGTGATGCGAGTTACGGTATTGCGCAAAGTGTAGCGGCGACCGACGGCTTCAAGTTGTACAACGGGTGTGGCGATGTTACAACTCTCGGATGTACGTTATCGGCTATCGCCATCGACGCTCCTTCAGGTCTAAATAAACGAATCGCCGCGTCATAAGTCGGGATATTTCGCCGAGTATTTCAAAATTGGTCACTTGAAATATTTCCATGAATTACGATCGGTCCATTTTCGAAAGACCAGTACTTTTTAACACAAATCTATTGTACAACAGTCATTTCTATATTAGTTCAATATGGTTAGAAGCACTTTTGGGTACCGTAAAAAAAAAGTCGTTAGTCCAGCGCGGAGTTAAATTAATCAAACTAATCTCGCCAAGATTAGATTTAATTCCTCTTCCGCAATATAATTTTCTACAATGGACCGAAAATTAGATTCTTCTGTAGATTGATGTAGGCTCTGTGTTTAGAACTTATCCGTTTATAAATATTTATTAATATTTAGCTAATCTGTTGAATAATTTCTCACATTGCTTTAGCGGCAGGGCTTCTGTTCTCATGTCAGTTGCACAAAGTGAAAGATGACTGTCGGGGGTTAATACGAAGAACGGGCGATGAACTCGAAAGAGCGGCCAAATCCTGTATCCGAAAGACGAAACAGTGAATCGGAAAAAGGTCGGCGACTCATGATTTAACAGAAAGGGACCCGGCTCTCGGAGGAGTTTGTCCAAACCAGATAGACCCGACGTGGCCCATCTGGTTTGGACAAACTCCTCGAATCGAAACGAGAACCTCTCGACCAACGCCTCCGATTATCTCCCTCGCGGAACGAGAGGGAAGGATGCTGTTATGACAACGGTATATACGCGCTCGTAGCAACATCACGCTCAGATTTTAGAGGACCCGCGCTGCGTGCGTTCCACATTCCTACGTATATAAATAAACCCCACGCAATGTGTACGTAAAGGTATATTACTCGTCCGCGCAGGCCGTCGCTATTAAGTCGCATTGTTTCGCAACCGTGCAACGGTGCATCCATAATCCGAGCGTGCTATCCGAGCGAATACAGTTATGGCCCGAGGAGAGTCTATAAGAGCGCATCCTCTGCCTGTCGGCGCGCCATTGATCTGGAGATGATACTCGGCGTCCGTCGAGTCCGGCAATCGTGCGAGACGCCGGTCTCGGCGAGCGCGTTTCGGACTTGTTCGGATTTGTTTGCCGCGAAAAAGTCACCTACGACCCGTATTCTCGATCCAGAGAATAGACGATGCTCGATGATCATGATGCGGTAGCATGATCGACGGTAATAGAGACTCATCGGTCCTGTAAGAGGCGTATTTCGCTGACAATGAGTGAATCTCTCCCGGCGATTTGCAAATGATAACTATTGGTAAAATTTTTCTCAGGACTAATTTTACTCCTCTAAAATATTACTTGTGGATTATAAGGTACAATACATATTTATATACTGTTTTCAATTATTATTATTAAAAATGATGTAATAAACAAAAACGCGTGAAGTTGCAAAATATAAAGGATAAATTATCCCGAAATCAATATACTTATATCATAAATTTTTCTTCATAAAAAAAAAAAGTATAACGTTTAAGCTGCCATGCGCGGGCATGTCTTTAGACGCACATAGTATCGTAGCATTAAGCTTTGCTCGATGTTTCCACTCTTCGCTTAATTCCAATTACATCGCGTAGACGGTTAATAATTAAAGGGCTAAGAGGAAAAATGTACCAAGTCCATAATTTATAAGATCCACTTTACATACGACTTCAAGTACTCAAAGCAGGCCTTACAAATTACAGACCTCGTCCGCTTTAGCTTTCAAGCCCTTAATTATGCTACGGTCTCTTTTCACCGAGATTTGTCCATCTCCCGACGAGAGAGAAAGAGAGAGAGAGAGAGAGAGAGAGAGAGAGAGAGAGAGAGAGAGAGGAGCGGCGACACGCGAGAAACCCTCGCCGATTAGCTCGTTTGGTTTTTTCCCACACTCGAAAGCGATGGGGATAGATCCACGTCAACGGGACATTTAATATTCATCTAAGTTTCCGACAGGAGGACGGGCCCCGTGCACGATGCCGGGGCCCACGTCCCACCCTTTCGTCGGATAATTCCAATTTCGCGGCGGACATTGACGAATCATCGATTCGCGCGGGCATCATTAACCACGAGCCGGCTACCTACGTGCATCCGCTTGTTCGTTGCCAAGCTCGGACGAAGAGCCCAGGTTATTGGCCATTCTTTCGAGTCGCCGTATAATTGTGTTTGCACATCGTAGACCAGATAATATCTTAGCTCTCAAGCTGATCGCGCCTTGTTCGTTACGTGATTTGTCGTTGGAAAGAATTGAAAAGTTCAATGAGTAACATCTTTTTCGTCTTTATTAAAGATTTTTTTTTTTTTCTCATCTTTGTCGCGAATTGTAATTGCTGGAATTTTATGTCGCCTATTTTAAACGGGAATTGAAGGATTTAAGATGAAAAGATGATGTGACATGGAATTTCAAGAAACGAAATCTGGAAAAAAGACAATAAAAAAAGATCTTAAATTCTTATTAAAAACACGTAATGTAGAATTTTAGGAATCAGAATCTGGAAAGGAAGGAAGAAAATATTTTTTATTATCCATTAAATTCCGTTTATGGTTTATTAATAAAATTAGAATTCGTTTTTCCAGAGTTTTGATATATATTTTTTTTTTCCACAATTTTATAATAGAAATTATTATAAATAGTTTCGCTCATTGGCAATGGCTGTGATGATGGAGAGAAGTCATCGTTTAATAATGAAGATAACTAGTATTAATTTCTTGAAGTTGTTAGATAATTAAGGATAATAAATCTAAGGGAGCAGGGTATTTAACAACTATAAGTTCAGAAATAATCGCCATGAAAAGTTTCCTGTTTACGCGTACCAACCCGAGAGCTCCACGAGACGTGGGCACGCATCGTCGATGGTTTCAGCAGTTTGCTCTATTTTTCGCAAAACAAAAAAAGAACATCGCCGCCTCTCGCGATACGCGATACTCTCGTGTGTGTCGCGTATCCCGTCGCCGAAAGAGATAGCGTCGTCGCGGCCGCTGACGAATCGCGGATGCGACGACGCGTAATAAACCTTATTAATGATGGTTTCGCGCGACCGGACGAGGACACGCGCGTGCAGATAACGTGTACGAGAGACGGATGACGTCACCTGCCGAGACGTCCTACTCCTCGTGCACAGACGCCCGCGAGGCCAAAGGCAACCGTGAGCACACGTATGTACGTACGCACGCGATGCGAACACGCTCGCGAGTCGAAGGCATCGCGCGAGACAAGTGGAAGAGGGGGATCGATGCTAAAGTGAATGAATGAATGTAGCGAGAAGCGTGGGCGACCAGTGGTTCTCCAACTCCGCGGCATCATTTCCGTTCTTGATACGCGAGATAAAGATCAATCGACAAATAGCCTTTTCGAATAAAGCAGGTTTGACAACTCTGGGAGCGAGAATGGGTTCTTTGCTCTGATTAAAAAATAAAATGGAAAGAAATGTAAAAAGATAGATAGGTAATAACTGAAATAAGGAGAAGGATAACGGATTTAAGAAATTTGAGAAGTAAAAAAGTATTTCAGGAATGAAGGAAAAGATATGAAAATGATTGTAAGGCCATTGACATTTTAGATAAGACAATGTTACAAGGCGGTCGAGTAAAATATAATTCTGTCGAGTCTTGTAAGAGCGGAGCTTAAAGAATGGGCGGGCATGCACGTGACTGTCGCGACCGGTCAAGCATCACCACCGGGAGAATAGTATCCGGCTGCCGTCCCATCGGCTGGACAGCGCTTGATTCGTTCATGAAAAACACGAGGCTTTATCCTAATTAACACGAATCTTCGCTCACACACACTCGCACAATTCATACGGCCGCGACGACGGTCATTAAATTCCCGCGATACTATTTGCTTCATCGATATCCGCAAATGTCGAACGGGGGATCGAGAAAGAGACGTACGGATGGGAACTTTGAGAGGAGAGTTATTGTACATTGAATGAAAGAAAATTGAATCTTTCCTTTTCTCTCTCTTTTTGATTGATACTTAGTAGGATTGCACGAAATATCAAGATTAATCTTGATATTGCGTCGTTCTGTCTCGAAATTCGAGACAAGATTAAAACAAGATTTTTAATTAATTATCAAGACAATTAATCAATTATCAAGACTAGGATTGTCAAAATTATTGGTCTTGTCAAGATTATTTTTAAAACAAACTGAAATATGTATATTTGTGTGTGTAAATTCGAAAAGAAAAAAATCACTATATTAAACAAACTTAAAAAATTCTATGTAATAAATAGAAACATTTATATTGAAAAATTACTTAATAAAATAAATTAAATAAACAATATAAAATTTTTCACAATTATTAATGATTGTGGAATGATAAAAATAGTAATAATTATCTTTAAATTATTATACATTGTAAAGATTATGATAAATATTATTTCAAACAATTGTTCAGTATTAGATAAAAATCGTTAATAAAATCGAGACGAGATTTTTACTACATTCGCTCAAGATCAAGACAAGATTTAATTTCGAAAAGTTTTCAAAATCTATATATAATACTTTTATAAATATTGTCTTGTCTTAAGTCTTAAGTCAACCCTAGTACTTAGAGCCCTCCTCTCTTCATCTATGTATTTATCCTGTATTCAACTATCTAAATGCTGTAAATCGTACGTTATAGCTCGCACAGATTCAATAGCGGTCGACTTATTGTTATTTTTGCCTTTCACGTCGCAAAACATTCTCTCAAGAATTTTCATGATACTCCAAACAGAATTTCCGTTACCTTTTAAAGTCGTCTTTACACGCTCATTTTCCGCTATTCCGCTGTTCCTCTTTTTAAATGATATATAGTTTTGAATATAAATTTAAAATGATGAAACGTATATATGTAATAAATATATATCTATACGATAGAATATCTTGTATCGTATAAGATATCGTCTTCAGAACTTATTGTTAGAATTATAGAGTTAAAAAAAATCTTATATAGATATATAAAAAAGCATGAGTGTTGCAATTGAAGATTTTAAATTATATATTAATTTTAAATTATTATTAAACCTGTGCCTACAAATTTTTATATATTATATCATTATCGTAAGTAGTGTTTCTTCTCGGGATCGACACTTTTCTCTCCGCGAACATCCTTGAATGCATCTTATCTTCCCTCTCGATGCGGGCACGCATACATCTCCCACCACGATAAACGTTAATCTGCTGTCGCTTTATTTTTTCGGTCGCATTGTGCAACATCCGTATATCCGCACACGTACACATTAACGAACGCGTTCTATCTTTACTGTCTTTACTTGTCACGGCCCGTTGACTTTTCACGTTTTCGACGAGGCGTATATTCGACCGCGGGCAGGCAGGCAGATAAGAAAGAGGAGATACTTATAATGTATATATTTTATATTTTGTTTTTTAAAACAATTTTAAAGATAATAATAATAATTTCAATTTTCGAATTTAATTCTTTTTTTTTTTTTTTTCAGTTTTTAATAAATCTCACACAGTTTTTCATTTACTTACTCTTTACTACTTACGCGTTTTTTACTTACTCTTATTTATATTTAATATTTAAATAATGATGCGGTCAAAATATATGATATTTAATTTTTATTCTATTGTTAATAATTAAAATTAAATTATAAATTATTATAATAAAAGATAAAATAAAATGCGGGCAATTACTCGGAAGGATCTTCTCTGTAACATATTTAAGTGGCGATAAAATCGGTGAGGTGTAACCTTTTATCCATATTTATCAACAATTTTATTAACACGTATTAAATAAAGAATTATAATGATTTTTATATTGACGAAAGAATCGTGCTCTTCGTAAATAACTTGTGTTACAGTGATGAGAAAAGTCGAAAGATCGATATACCCGTGTATAAACTATTCTTATCTCAAATCAGGCAATGTAAACGACGAGTGCATAGACACGCCGAGAGTCGCCGTGAGAAAATCGTGATCGTTCGTGACATGACTTTCAGTTTCTCAAGTGGCTCTTCCCCGCGTGAAAGTCCGGGAGAATCATCGGACATGTCCGATAGAAAGCTCTTCCGCTGACGTGAAATTTCGCTCGTCAATATTTGGGGAACGGTTATATAATTCTCTCAACAAAAACGACTCGAGTTAGATTCTCGAGTGTAAAATAAAGAATATGCTGAATACTTGATAAAAAAAGTATCATCTTATTAAAGAGATATGTATTATATCGCGCTGATTATCATTATCATCAATTTTAATTTTGTCAATTTCCAAATTAATTATTGACAATAATTCAATATCTCTTGAGTATATGTATTCGTTTAAATATTTGATTCTCTTTCTTGTCTTTGTTGAAATTTTGTCCCTTGTTCCTTTTAACAGCATTTATGATAAAATTAACTATTGCCATAATTCCGGAAATGTTATCATCGTACAAACGAGTGGACGACACCGTGGTTTTATCGTTGGCGCAACTTGACAAACGCTATAACGATGAGCGACAATTAAAGTTAGCATTTCCTTCTCGAAGCATTTTGTCTTCGCGCGATGATTGAGATTGCTTCAAGAGAAACAAAGCATTTAATTAAGCAACGTTTTTCTAATTACGTGTATATATAAAATCACTCGCTGCATTAATATCATTCAATGTGTAAATTAAATTCTTCTTCCATTTGTATCGCGAAACATGATCGACATAATCTAAGCCGGTAGAGAAAACACATCGGCCGAAGTTAGTTAAAGGCTGCCAAGCGTAATTCACACCTAAAGTACCAAGAAAGTAATCAAACAAGCTTGTCGATAACAACTACAACTCGCACGTCCGTCGTCTTTAATCCTCTCTCGGAAAAAAAGGGCAAAAAAAAGGGAATCCAGACTCGGCCGCTCGCGAGTTCTCATCATCCGGCGATGCACGAACAGAGGAAATATCTAATGGCCGTATCATCGGCCGTTCGATGGGAAACAAGAAACGAGAACGGGAGAAACGCATTACGGAGGAATAAGCGCGAGCATGCACGTCGATATCGACGTCCTCCGTCCGAATTAATCATAGTCTCGATCGGTCGTCAGACGCTAATATGGCCAGTTAGTCAAACAGCGTGCGAAATGCTAATCTACAAATCGGCTGACAGGGTTTCGTGATCTCTCCCCTGGAAGAGTGATTAAAGAGAAATGGCGTAGTAAAAATTTTGCACTTTTATATACAAGACTCGGTTCCCAAAATTTTATAAATATATATAATTATTATATAATTATAGTATTATATAATATAAAATAATTATATATATATATATTTTTTTTTTGTTTATGTAATATATATACAATATATGTTACTATAATATATATTATAATGTGTTACGCTAAAAAAATTGATTTAAATTATAGAAATTTCTCCAAGATAAAATTATGTACATTAGGATAAGAAACTATTACATTATTAATATTAATTATATTATTTTGCTTAAAATGTGAGGCTTCTGTTTAAAAATTTTTCTTCCCAGCAAAGTTTTCATTTCTCAATCGTGCTTTGCTATATTTTTACTACGCGATAGCTACGCCGCTGTTCGAGAGAAGCCTAAAGACTTTCTTGCCCAGCGTGTATTCTTTTCGCGCGTTATCCGAGAGATTGAGAAACGCTCGTTTTACGAATAATTGGGCAAAATCGAGAGGTTTATAGATCGTACGTATTCGTTGTACGGTTTCCTTTTGCATTATTTATTTGCAGTGCGCGAATGGTAAAATCGATAATAAAATGTGCAACTCTTGCCGACTCGTGCACTTTATCGTAATCGATGAGTGTTTCTATGCGATATTTGCGGTAGTCGCGTGTGCAATTTCACTTTTGCAAAATGATCTTAAATGGCAGCATCACTGTTCGCATTTCATTCGTACTTCTGGTACTTTCAGCTTCTTTTATTTATTACATAAATAAATCACACAAAAGGAATTAATGGAAAATTTACTGTAAGAATTATTGTCTAAGATTCAAATTTATTTCGTTACTTTGAATAGAATATATAATTTTACAAAAAAAAAAAAATGCAGTGTTAACTTTTATAACATAATTATAAATTATTTATTCCGGCTAAAGTATTTTAAAGGCGCATGTGTCTGTAATCCTGGGAATCACTTATGGCCTTATTTCACGGAGGCGTTAATTATTTTTTCCGCGAGAAAGACAAATGACGTTCGTCATTCGCTACGCGAATCAAATATTTCGCATAAATATCCGGCATTATATCTGCGAGAGAATCATCCTTATGCCTACTGTCTTGCGTAATTCGATTTCTTGCGCAATCTCTACGTCAATTAGGGCAAGGTAAAAAGCGTCTCGGTAGAAATATCGCGATTTATGTACTTAGACCTTAGACGAAGCTTTTCCGCGGCTGTTTAAAGATCTAGTCATCAGTCGATCCGATTTACATGCAAATAGCATCCACTTTAACGGCAGTATCTCATTGTCAACCGCTGGTAATAGAAGGCGATGACGCAACCTGTGACATAACATCGAACTCGCCAGTCGCGTCGTAGCGATGAGAAAATTTGCAGGGCGTTCGTAAATCGCGGTCTAGTGCTGTGTATATTTACGTCTCAAGATTATATATCTTTTTACACATATAACATTTATTGATGTATAATATTCTCTTAATATATCTCGTATATTTTTTCAAGATTTTTTTTTTTTTTTTTTTTTTATAGAACTGAATCAATTCAAATTTTTCCGGTATCACGAATCTCTCTTTTATAGCAAGTTTGACCGATGACAAAGAAATGCGTCAGCATTATAAGACCGTTAATTATTTTAATGTCTACGAAAGACAACTCGCATTATGCAATTGTACTATATATATATATTTCACTTCTCTAACATTTATAGTTTCAAATATTTTATCATAAAATTTTGTTATGAATGTTGTACCATTGATTTACATCAAAATCACATGTGATTAAAATTATTTTTGGATTAAAATTTAGACACGACCGTCTTTTATACGTTTCTTATTTTTGCTTTAAATTTTCTTAAAATTCTCTGTGACTAGTATTTCAAGATTTTGTTTGAAATTAATGCTTCATTTTCTATAAGCGACGCAATTAAATTCACAAAAGAGTTGCACGCGTCGCGCTATTCTTTTCATGCATCCAAGTTATCGCGCGATGACAGGTAGAAGCGAAAGTGCAATTCACCGATTACGAGATGCGTCTCTCATATAATCGCGCATGACAATATATCGCCGTTCGCACACGTATCCTCTCTCTTTCTCTCTCTATCTTTCGCAGAAACCGACGCGTATTATAAATTTGCCGTGCGCGAGCATTAGCGATTATTCTTGCGCTCGGCAATATAATAGAAGGCCGATTAGTTCGAGATAAGCGGATTAATTGTGTGCGGATTTCGTTCCGCCGGCGTTTTTGCAGCGATGCGTGAAAATCATTTTACGCCTGTCAACCGTCGAAAGGGAAAAGCGTCGCGTGTGCTTTCTAAACACTCCGATCAGCGAGATTAACTCTTATCGCAGGGCATCTAATTAACAAGCTACTTGACGCCACTCGAAATCACCTTCACTATAGTATAAATATCGATAATTCCAACGTCTCACCCCGTGCTTGATATAATTAAGATTTGCATGTGAAAGTTCTAATTATCTTAGCTAATATATGTGAGCTATTCTATGTATGTATTCACTTGATTTTTTCTAGAAATATTCGCGGTCTAAGAAAATCTTTCAGATAAGGATTAATGAATATTGAAAAATGAGAATTAAAGAAGATTTAATGTTTAACATTTTGTTTGAATAAGAGAGATAATTATTAATTACGATGTATTTAAAAAGTAAAATCTGATTAATCTTATAACAGTAAACTATCCCGAATGCATAATCGCAAACTTGTCGAACAATTATATGCAAGTTTATATACAATCGAGGACGAGAGTATGAAATAAATCTGTTTAAAGCCTGAGCATGATCGTACGGAACAACCGTTAGCAATTGATAAAGTTATGATTGCTCTGTGAGCTTAAGGTATATTATTAGATTCGATAATTAACCGTTTACGACATTCGAGGAGGTGCATGACAAATAAAGCGATAGATGAATAAAAATCCGCGATCAATCGTTCATGGGCGTTTCAAATAAATATTTGAATGTCGAGTCATAAAGAACCAAATGGCGTTCGATATGAAATATCGTCATGGAATAATAGCGACTTAATAACACTATGTAAATTACATGTATTTACAGTTAGCTCATACAATTCGCGAAAAATCTATCTTAATTCGATCTACGGCTGGGTAGCCGTTAGCTTAATTGATCCTCGATAACCAGGCTAAATGCAATGTAGAATTTCGCCTTTTTCCGATATCATTGCTGTGTAATTGATATCACGCCGACTTGTGGGCGTGTGAATGACCAGCAGCCTTACACTTGCCATAATAAGAATTTAGCGTTACCTATGATGAGTCATAGGAAACAAAGTGGAACACAAGTACTTTTGACGTTTAACGAGACAAAATCGTCTTGACGAATAGAATTAAAAATAGTAATAAAAGCATTTGCTTTTCGTTTATTTCTATTAAGAGAAAATATGATCGAAAAAATATGATCAATAAAGAATACGAATAATATCAAAGATATCGATCGAAGAATTGCTGTTTTAATTACCAAGCTAAAAAGAAATATATATTTATATAAAAAAAAAAAAAAATTTTTTTTTAGTGATATCTAATATATATGTATATATTAGAATTTTACATATACGTTTCCGATAAAATATTTTTTCGTTTCTTTGCCTTCTGTTAGAAATATTTGCTTCACTTTTTTTTTTTCACACGGTCCAATGAGTATACATATGAGCATTGTTGGAGGCCGAATTAAAGACACGAGAGATTTCTCGCAGAGAGTTAACGCAACGTCGATCGGTGTAAACGGCATCATTCACGAATGTATTTAGATCGCGCTGAGATCGAACGTCCCCGGACCCCTCTGTCCCCTCGGTCCAGATTTATTATCCAGCGGGACGTAGGCAGATCGCCCACCACCGTCGCCGGACCCCACGGCTTCCCACGCATCTCCCATTCGCCGATACCTATTTAGTCGCATATCGGGGGTTGCCTCGGGTTAGATGGCTTGCCGCGCACGAGTTCGGCCCCATTGTGCCATGAAAATACATTGCAAAAAATTTTCTAATTCAAACACACTTTGCCTGTGTGTTCCCTAATTTATTATATTATTAAATTTCCCAATAGAAATAGACAGAATTAAATATATCAGAAACTATAAATAATAAATAAATTTAAAAAGTTTAAATAAATATTAAATTTCTCATATTTATTACATCTAATATTAATTATAATTAAATTACTAATTATATATATATATATATATATATATATATATATATATATATTAATATTTAATATATATTTCAAAATTTCATTTAAATCATTTGTATTTAATTTTTCTTAATCACGCCATTGCAGTTTTTAATCTCTTAATATTCTTGATACGCATCGCAATTTATTCAATCGTAAGATATATTTCTGAGTTTTCAGATTTGAAAGAAATTTTAGACAATCTGTCTTAATAATCTGAAAGTCGTTTTTCTAAAAGTTCAGAAGGGTGTGTCTAAGAATTGAAGCATGTCTGAAAATTCATACGGCATTCTGTGCGCGTCTGCAAAAAAACTGCAGACACTTCGCTTGAAGTTTCAGTCAAATTTTTTTCGAAATCAAAATATAAGCAAGGCGCGAACGCGCGTTTTCGCTCTAAATAGCTCTCGTGGCGAAATAATTTGTTGTTGTAGTATAAAGCCGTATCTAGTTCCAAGTACCGAGTGCATCCGAGAGCATTTAGTTCGTCATTATGTAAAGATTCTCGTAACAATAGCGCGCGTTTATTTCCTTTCAAAATATTTTCGAAAAGAGATCTCTCTACTTAAGAATATTACTCTGCATAATCTCAATGATTGTGAGAAGACATTGCAATTGTAATTCCACTGGATATAAACGAATGTTGAAACGAGTCTTCGAATACATAGATAAATAGAGGATTAATATAGAGAACGCATTAATTATTTTATACTTCATATAGCATTACTTTTGACAAGCGCGTAAAGCTGTATAAAACACATTATGGAATCTTACTTTTCCGTCCATTACAAATATTTTCCTCTAAAATTCGACTTGTACGATTTCTAATTTCCATATCTGCATTTGTATTAAAAATTTGCGACAGGACTAATAAAATGAAATTTACAGCGATATCGAGAAAATAGATAAAATAAAATAATGAAAAATAATAATAAATAAAAAAAAAGAACAATCGAATAAAAGAAAAAGGCTTTAGCCTCATCAATCTCGAACACACGATCCCGGACAACCTATCGCTCTAACACGATAACGCGGTAAATTCTAACATGTTCCCGTGTACGTGACAAGCTTCTCCCCGGATAACCGACAAATATATGCGTGTGTACACGCACCGCTAGATATGCTCGACAAGGATCGAAAAGCGGCGCCAACTCGGCAGGTTAACCCACACACGCACGACGATCGACCGATCGCGTCATCTTCTTATATCTTCGATGACGTCACGCGCGTATGTTGCTGCGAACAGGGTAGGGCAGGGCAGGGTTAAAGACCTCGAAATATCAGCTCCGGTGACCTCCCTTCCCTTCCCCCCACCCCCCACCCCCTCCTCCCTGCTCACGATTAACCTGAGAATTAATTTCACGTTGGCATGGCACGCGTGGCCGTTCGTTTCGGCAAAAATGGATCGCGCGCGCGCGCGCGCACCTACTTTGATTCTTATGAGAGGAGGTATTATAATCCCCCCTTGGCTCTTGTCAAGTAAATCGCCATTTCAAAGTCGTAACGTATTATTATCCGACACAAATATTATACATACGATATACACAGCGATGTTGCAATGTTCTCCGTATCTATGATCAATTATATTCATTTCGTATATAATTATAACAAGAGACGGAAAGAGGGGGAGGGATGAATGTTGTTATTATCCAAAATTCAATATACGGCGATACGTCGCGATATAATGACACGCTCGCCATCGTATTCATATTTACCATGTGCAATAATGTCGCGTGACAAGCGTAATTTGCATATAATTTGTCAGGTTTCACTCGAGGAGATCGCGTTTATACAGCGTGCCGTCTCTCATTTCACGAGAATCGCAAAGGAGTTTCCATTAATGGATATGCGCATATATATATATATATATATGTATATCAAGGGAGAGAGGAAGGGAGAGGGGGAAAGAGACTGAGATGGAGTTTCCTCGAGTTATTTATTAGGCAAATCGCACGCGGTACCGTTAATCGCACTGCGGATTATTCGCTGTGTAATTTCTATCTCCTCGGCGCGATTTCAAACGTTGAGCGATCTTAACGGAACACATAAACTTCTCGTTTCCACGCGACCGATCCTCGGCCGGACTTCGAGACTGGCGGCGATCGATAATTACGATTCACCGCCGGTGACGGAATAATCTGTCAGTGTCGATAATTGTAATGATTACGCGCCCGCGTCGCCTAACGCAAACAAGCCTGCCGTCTCTCGATTCTTTCTTTCGCCGGACGCGGCGTTCCTTTTTCTTTATACCTACGCGACTACTCGCGAGGACAACGCCTCGAGCGGCAATAAAATAATTAGCGAATAAAGAAAGAGTGTCTCGCGAGCGCGTTGATCGAGAGCGAGGCTCGCGTAATGCGTGTGATACCCAGGACGAAACGCCTCATCATCCCATCACACCGACACATTGAAGTGTCATTTACATAACAATTAATTGCTCAGAGACGCGTGTCGTAAACTCGCTCTAGAGAATCTACAAACAGTTTTCGACCGTACACGTTGGGTTACCGAGGCTACGTAACGTATACAAATATACGAATCGCGTGCACGGGACACGCGAATCTGACGTGAACGGGGCCCCTCTTGAGACCGAGTGATTTGCACGATCCTTACGTAATACGCGCACGTGACAGATAACGGAGAAAAATCGTCCCGTCGATTTCGCGCCATTGCTTCTGGGAGTCTTAATTTTTTAATAATCGAAGAATGTATCGCGAGTGATATAATTTTTGATATCAAAGAAGAGAAATCCAATTACGTCATTTGATTAAAATTATTTTGTCTTTTCAAAATCAAACAGCATTGTTTGGACAAAGAAACTCACGTAAAGTAAGAACATCTTCTTATTTTTATAATAATCAAACAATATGTTGCCATCTCTTTTAGCTTATTAGTATATTTGGAATATTTTTTTGAGTAAAACTCTATGGAAACGATTAAAATTTAAAAAAATTTAAAATTTAAATCAGCACGAAATGTATAGTTAATATTAATATTAGTAGAATTGAAAACTTGTAATTCGATTAGTTACATTCCGCATTCTTAGCCTCGAATTGATAATCCACCGAGGCAGCCGTCAGATAATTGTAATTCAAATATACGTTTATATGAAGATAAAAATTTTAACGATGCATTCTTTAATGAATCCTTGAAGAAACCACGTCACAATCTGTTTAGATTGATAGAAAATGCGCGATAAAATATTTATCTTGTATAATAAATATCTGCATATTTTTGTTTAAATATGCATCGATATACTTTATAAGATTGAAAAAATATAGATAAATATACACCAAAATTTATATTATGTAAGGCTAAATTTTTTCGGAGGGTCCTATACTTTTGCTTATAATATTGTTTATAGTCATTGTCAATTATTTGGAAATTTTTTTACTTCACCATAAGCATTGACATTTACATTCTGATTTCTTTTGTATACATACAACTTTCGATCTTTGCAAATACAAACATTGCAAATGCCGCGTGTTTGCGCGAGGCATCCCTAGGGGACAGGGATAAAAATCCTGCGAGCGCCCAGTGCGATTTTACGCCCACAGGGACGTGAAGCTGCGCGACCGCCCTGGCCGGCGATAATTAGCGCGTGTGACGGAACGATCCGTCATCATCGATAATTATGACGATTACGAGAGAACGCTTGCGCGCTAAAGAGAGAGAGAGAGAGAGAGAGAGAGAGGACGAGGCAGGCGTTGCGTGCGTTAATGCGTCCGGGCGCGGCCGTCGGGCTTAATTGCGACTCAGCTACGAAACGTCGATTAACGATCGCAACAACCGGGCGCCGCGACAAGCGTCTTAAATCAACGGCGGCTAACGTCCGATACGGCCGATGATAGTTGCCGGCGTAGCGCGCGCGAGCGCGAATCCTTTATCTACGTTCGCGCTCTCGCTTATATACCGCCCGTGCGTAGCGTTGCATTTGCGTGCCGCGCTCATCCATTTCTGCGATCGGCGACCGACTCTCTTTCTCTTCTCCTCTTTATTTATTCCCCTCTTTCTCTCTCTAGTTCTCTGTCTGCCGGCGAGCGCGCGACGAGATTGTTATTGCTGTAATTTCGTCCGGTTGGATTTCCTATCTCGTATACGTACCGGGAATTGATGCTGCATTAATCAAGGTATATATCCCTCCGATGATAACGCCGACTCTCGATTCGTCGTCGTCGTCGCCGTCGTCTATGCGCGACTGTCGGATGCGATTGGCGATTATGCGTATCGCGCCGAGCAGCAACGGTCGCGAGATTATAATAATTTGCCCACTGTTTAAACGCGACACGGGTTATAAGCGAAGGAAAGATCTATTCGCTCTCGAGAAAGTTGAAAAAGAAGAAAACAATGATTAATTTTAATAGATTTTATTCTCAGATGTTTTTCTCAATCACTTCGTCCATTTCTCAAGCTCATTTAGATTCGATTAATCAAGCCATTGTATGATATCGTATTTGAGCTTTTTGAGTCGGATATAAAATAAATATGAGATATATAATACATAATGTTAATGTTGATATATCGAATCGGGACCTTTTATTTTTTTCAAAAATTAAATTTACGCAAAATTGTTTATCGTCGTATGCGTATTATATTTATACTGGATGAAAAACTCTCCTTACCAATCAATGGCCAATCTTCATTAATCAAATAGAGGAGAAATATTAGAAACGGAGTGGTATTTTAAAGACAAACAAATAAAAAAAAAAGAAGAAAAAATCCAACATAATATACGCGATGGTTTCACAAAAATAGAGTATCTAAGAAAAGGAAAGCAAAGAGAAATAAAAAAGCTAGCTAATTTTGTAGTTCGCTAATTGAAATATTTATGCAAATTCATCCCATCGATGCTACCACGACAAGTGGATTATCTACAAATTATCACAGCGACTGAGCGTAATTAATATCTTATAAAATTCGCAGTGGCATTTCACGATGATTCTTCATTCGAATGCATAAGATTGTCCCCCGCATCGGCTAACACCCACGCAACTTTTTACTTAAACCTTTTTTTAACCTCGTCCATCGGTCCACGCGACAGTTAACGAGTAACGACGAAGGTCGCGATAGAGACGTATCCGCTCGCGTACTCTCCTTCGTACTCATTCATTATTATATAATTCCACGTTAAGAGAGAAGTCGCGTCCCCCCCCCCTCCTCCCCTTCCCTTCTCTCGAGAACAGTCTGACATGACGCCGATCGTCGGCATGCTAATCTCAGTACCTGCCGCGTATGCGCGCGCACGAGAGAGTAATTAAATGCGTACGAGGGGAGAAAACATTTTCTCCACGATAACGAACGTCCCGCCATAAATTACAAGTGGGAGCGAAAATCATGGTCGACGGCCGAGACCTCTCGCTGTCTCTTCGCGAGGAGCGCAATCGCAGAAGCCCACTATTTTACAGAATACATTCGAATGCATTATTTGAAGAGATGACCGACATAAAGAGCGCCATATGCTAAAACTTATTTCGTTCGTTGAAAATCCTTACCTACGATATTCTTATAATAATGCTGTAAAAGATAAGATGGTTTGTAAAAATATTTATATTATGTAAATAAAATTGTGACGATATAATCTTTCTCTTTCTGAAATATGTAAATTTTGCTATTTATAACATTTATATTTAAATCTGCTAAATTAAAGTAAAAGAGAAAAAAATTCTAATTAAAAAAAAAAAAATTTTCATTTTTTTTTATTTATTTATTTGACACGCGGTGTGCTCTTTAAATTTCGTGTCACAATTATGGGTGGACACACAACAAAGAAACATACACTTTCGGCGAACGCATTAATGCACTTGACAGTTCTGAGAATTGTTCAGAGTTAAAGAAGTGCCGTCTTTAATCTAAGTAGACAACGGAGAATGTCTCATTCGGTATACCTGTCCCAGTTGAATTTATGCACTCGAATGTATGCAACCTATGCACACGATGAACATGACATCGGCCTTAATCCGCGTTACGCGGATGGTGCCCACACGCGAAAGCGACCCCGTGCATTCGAGTGAATCAGCGCGACGTGCCACCGCAAATTTTATAAGATATTAATTAAGCTGATTTCCCGCTGATTTGTAGATTATCCACTTGTCGCGGTAGCATGAATGGGAAGAATTTGCGAAAAAAATATTTCAATTAGCGAACTAAAAGATTTGTTACTTTTTTCAATTCTCTTCTGTTCAATTTTTTTAAATCAAAATCTACATTTTCCTTTTCTTAGATATTCTATTTTTGCGAAACCATCACGTATATTATTTCTGATGATTCTTTTTAATTTATTTGTCTTTAAAATACTAATCTGTTTTTAACGTTCTCTTCTCTTATATTATAAAATAATTATTTTGTTCGTCGTTTTAATACGCCGGGGCAAATGAATTTTTATTCAGTAATTAATACTTTGTTATGTGAGATAAAAGCAATCGTTAAATAATTAATAAAATGTTTATACTTTTTGCGCTAATAAAAGCACTCGTATATTTTAATATTTAAATATTTGGGATATATAATATTTATAAAAAAATTTTTAATCTTGTCAAATAGTGTGAAAAAATTACGCATTGCTTACAATTTTTTCTTAATGTAAGCAAACGAGAGAAGAGAAGGGAGTCAACCGGACAGAATTATTTGTACAGCAAAAGAGCGCTTTCACTCGACTGGTCCATGTTACATACAACTGGCTCGAATTGCAAAACGCCTGTCGTGACGAACTTTTAAAAAGGTTAATGGCACGCATGTAGGACGTATTTTCGTTATTGAGTTATTTGCTCGAGTGCTCCGACAACGTACAATCGCGTGATGACCGCCTTTCGCTCGTTGAAATGCGTCCTATATAACCAATAAGTTTTTATAGGTCTCGCGTAGGAGGTGGCGATTGTGCATATAACATGGAACGTAGCCTGTCAATTGATAAATTTATTAAATTTATTAAAAATTTCCATTATATATTCTTCGTCAAGCTATTTATTCAGGCGTAATTTAAGAAAACTATTTCACGCTTTCTCTCAGCGTTTAAACTATGTAAAAACTAGTTGAAACAGGGTATCATTCCGAGTTTCATCGTGCATCATATTCATAAAATTGTGCAAACGGATGAACGCGTGAAATTGCTCAAGCGTATTGCGCGCTATGAAAACTGATCATATTCGCGATATTCCGCAATTTGAGATACCGTACCAAGTGCCACTCTCGCTCATGTAGAATACCAAGGCCGTTAGATCACGATCATGTTTAGTCTTCGATTTTATTTCGGGCTGTTTTGCGCCTCTCGTTGGCGTTTCTCGTCCGGGTTATGCTAATTCAAAGGCCCGATAAGGTAGTAAATCACGATGCCAGATTTGCGTTTATACAGCGTGGTGTCCGAAACACATACATCGGCACACATAGCGCGTAGATAACGGACACTTGACGGAAAGAGAGAGAGAGAGAGAGAGAGAGAAGCACGCGAACCAAGAAACATATTTAACGTTTTGTTCGTTTTTCGTTCGACACCGACGAGATTCCGGGAATTAGACGCACGTGGAGCGCAATCGTTCCTTTGAGAAACCAGTTATGTATCGAGACTACCCGCGTTCTGCTTCCATCACGAGAAAACAGATTCGGCTATTAAGCGGCCGATCCTGTCTGTCCTGCGTTTTAATCTCGGGCCACTTCAAGTAAACACGCATCGGCGTCTTTTCTTCCATTATCTCGCGGTTCCCTATATCTAACGACTTCCGATAAACGATGAGACGAAAGGTGATGAACCGCGAAGAGAGAGAGAGAGAGAGGACACCCCTCCTTTTCGCGCGCGATAAATGAATTATCCAGTTTTTATTAGAATCATTAAGCGAAAGTTTCGGCTATTAGTGTTATCGTCGTGTAATAATCGCGAATGTGGGAAGGAAAAGATGATAGTAGGTTAATATATAATTCAGAGAAATAATAATAATAATATTCATGTTTGTCCATATGGCGCATATCTACTTTAGTATGACTATTATTTCGTTATTTATTAAGCCACTTGTCATTCGAACAAGCTAAATATAACAACATATATTATAAATATATCCAAACGAGATTTAATAACCATCTATTGGAATAGTCCAAAATTTCAACTAGAAAATTTTTATGTGTCCAAAAGAGATACAATTTATTTGGAAATAAAATTTATTGTTAGTAATTAATATTTAATTAAAAATAGATAGCGAACACACAGAAAATGTAAAATGTTAACGAATACTAATTGATAATTAAATAAAGAAATGCCTTGACACACATTATTTCATGCAACCTGAAACATGTAATAATTTATTGACATGTGCCTTACTCTGTTAATTAATTTAATTCATTTGCTTACTTTAATAATATTTCACTAATACTATGTTAATATTTCCACGCAAAATGTATGCAAATTTCATAGTAATTCGAAATAAATTTTCTGTAAAATCAACGTATCCTATCGTGCGATAAAATCAACATTTTTTTTTGTAAATTTGGATAGATAAATCCTGTCACCATATATCTATCGTGTAAAATTAAAAATATGTGCACATTGTGTTATTTTTATACTTTTTTCAATTGTTTTAATAATTTAATATTTCAAAATTCGATTAACACAATGGCAAAATTTAAATTAGCGCATGAATATGTTAAATATTTAACGCAAAAAGCTTTAACCGGCATACTTTTTACCAAGTAAACATAAATTTTCCAAATGTCTAATTTCCTGATTCTGGTTCTTATTGAAAAGAGCAACTTTGCTTTCAGATTCGCGCAAGTTCTCTTGGCGTTCTTAAACCGTTATCGCTTCGTGCGATCTAACGACCGGCAATAAAGGAAAAGAGGAAAGGGTTAAAGACAGTATATATACGCGGCAAGACCAGACAGATCGCGAGAAAGAGCCCTCGCGAGAGAGGAGAGGATCTTCTTCCGAGCGAAATGTCAAGAAGCAGACGGTTAATTCTCAGCATTTACCGAGGCAGCAGCCTGACCCAACTATTCATTAGACGGGAGTGCAGGTTGTATTCTCTCGTAGTTTCTCGTCTTCTCTTCCCCGTCGCTCGATGCAACAGAAGGACTCGAGAGGAAGGGAGAGTACGAGAGGAGAGACAGAGAGAGAGAGGGAGAGATTGCGCAACCCGGCTCGATTCACTTATCACGTCCTCCGCAGAAACGAGACCCCGATCGAGCTACAAACATATTGCAGTGAGAGCTGATGTAGCAAGGTGCACATACACCGATCACCTTTTCGGCGATAGGATTTCCGGCAGAGCCAACGAGAGCGTTGCTCGATTTTACAAAGTTGTAATTTTCGTCAAGATTCGATCGTTGGACGAATTCAAGCCAAACGAGAATCGGAGATTTAACAATTACATCGCGCTCTCGGAGATCAGATCTTTCGAAAAATCACTATGTTGCCACAGGAAATAGCTTTAAAAAAAATCACTTCGGAAATTACTTCATTTTGAAATCGTATTGTACTTATACTAAAGTTCAAAAGTACAGAAACATGTATTTTGTAAGCTGAAATTAAATAAAATCAAATACATTCTTATAATATTCGTAATAATTTGGCGGCATTGATAAAGGATGGCAAAATATTAAAGGGATCTATGTATTTTATGAGTCAGATAAATCTGTCTTATCCATCTTTACGATTGCATCGCCAGTAATTTTATTCGCGAAGAATATCGATGACTGAGGGAAAAAGACGATAATGAACGGTGAATTGGAGGAAGCAAAGACAGAGATACCGTCTACTTTCACTCCGTTGGCGCTGATCGTCGTCGTTTATCTGATCGATAATAATCTGCGTCTCGCGTAACTTCCGGCAAATTCCGCGGTTCGCTATTTCATGCACTTTATCGGCGAAAATCGCACCGGATGCATGCTAATAATTCTATTTGCTTGTTTTCTCAACGGACAAAAGAAAGGCACGCACAGAGTTAGAGAGATAGTGCGTGTGCGTGATTACGCTTATCGTTAATTTCATTTCAGATCGTTCTATTTCAACGATCATAACGCTGGAAAAGAAGAATTTCATGGATCGATGGATAAATTTAAATGAAGCAATTTAGCGATCTACTTACATAGTAGATTTGCATATATATAGATGGATCTAGCGATCCAGAGATAATTTATATATTTATATATTTAATATAACAACTTCGATTAGGTGAGATTTTTTTTTTAATGATAGATATAAAGGTATTTAATGCAATATAAGGAAAATTATAGTGATTTCCTGAATCAACTATCACAAAAGATAAATGGAAAATAAAATCTTCGAATCGATTCCGCAAACAATAATATATTTAATTTACGACTTAATTGTTGAACTATTTGTCACTAAACATTCAGAAGATTTGCAATGATTTTTATATTCTATTCTAAATTATATTTCTTCCATCAAATTCTCGCCCAGAAAAAGTTTAACGCGAGCTTTTTTTTTTATTTTTTTTTTATTATTATTATAACACATATGTGAGAAAAATATTTTTGTGTCTACATTTTATAATAAATATTTGTGGCTGGAAAGGTTCAACTATTTTCTATTTAATTCCTTATGTAAGTAATGAAACGCATTTGAGCATCAGACCTGCCGCTTCTTTCCGTTTGCAGGACTGGCCCTCGTCGTTTATTTGCCCGTTCTTTCGTTTCGCCGATTGAACGAGCGAGAGCGGAGGATGAGAGAACCATTCTATTTTGCTTCCTCCTCGTATATGTCCTGCTTACTCGAGCGTTAATTTAATTAATAGTTAAAGACTCTTCCACATTCCAACGAGAGTACGCGGTCGTCACGGTGCCTGAGAATACTTATCGTCCCGATATTCGCTACCATCCCGATGCTCGGATTAATAATTCCGTGTGTAATGTTGTTAAATTATCGTTATCGTTAACGGAAATTATGACTAAAACTTGGACGATTTCCACTGGTATCGAATCTCTTTGCACACACGCGCATGCTATCTTATAATTAAAAATTCCTTCTCTCTCATCGAAGAAAAAAAAATATAATAATGATATAATAAACGTGAATAAATAAAAATGGATACATAAAATTTACCGTATCGTATAATTTAATTGTGAGAACATAATTTAATATTACTTAATAACCGAGAATAGAGTATTACGTCACATGTGTGTGGTGAAGATTTATGGCAAAATTAAACGGAATAATTATAAAAATTTAACGCGCAAGTAAAATAATTTCAAAGGATAAAAATCACAAAAAAGGGTTTTAATAAATAATATAAAAAACAGGTAGCAAGAAAAAGGCTTAGCATGAGAGCAAAGCTTATAAGAGAGAAATAGCAGGCAAATAAATATCTTTACAAAAAAGTTCTTTAATTAAAAATAAATAACTCTAATAAATCTCTAATAAATACTCTCTAATAAATAATATAAAATTAATGATTAATTAATTAATATGAATGAATATCAAAAGTTAGCTCTTGTCTCTAATATTATAATAATATTAAGTCAATAATTGAAAAAATGAATGTGTTTTTTTATACTAGTTTCATAATAATATTCGAAGGATTCGAAAATGCAAAATAATGGTGAAGAATAATGACGTAAAATATGACGAGCAAATATCGCGCTCATCTATCTATTGTCGACAAACAGACAGTCGCCGATTTTCGGATAAACGAGCCTTTCACCGAGGATGGTTTTTCACACGTCACCGCGCAAATCGGGCTACAATCGCGGCTAGTGACGCAACTCGTGCACGGTTTGCCCGACTTCCCACTCTTTTCGCACGTTCGCGCGTACAATCGCTACGCCGTTAACGAGGGCCGCGATTAATAACTCCTTACGCGGAAGTCGTCGTCGCGTTACGTGCGTCTCTCTTACCGATGTATCGCGGGGTCTCTGTCTTCCGCTACTATTACAGCGGTGAAACGGCGATGGAAACAGAGCTGCGGAAGTTCTCTCCCGTATGTACCGGTACCCCCATTCACCTACACATCATTCAACAATAGCGAGCGTCCGCTAATAGCGAACAAAAAAACCCATCAAAAGCGTAGAGTATATGGTAGAATATGTTCCGCTAGCGTTTCAATTCTGCTCAACCTGTAGCTTGTTTAATTAATTATTTCACTACAGTTTTGTAAGGTATTTCAATTCCACGTATGTAATATGTGTAATAAAAAGAGATTTTCAATATAGTTCATAAGATATTATCTTGACTTGTGTGTTGCTTTTAGGTGTAAGTGGAAAAACAAAGTATCTCCAATAAAAACTGTCATGGACAACATGGAAAAAAAAAAAAAAAAATACTTTTATTTAAAACATTTTTTATAATCCTATTACTTTTTAAAAAATAACTGAGTGTAGACGCTTAAATCAAGTACACTGTATATATAAAATAAAAAGATAATAAAATAAAATTAAAAAGAAATAAGATAAGCTGTATGCAGTATTTAAAATCATTTTGGCTTTCAATTTATATATATCCCGAAGTGAATTTCCACGTAATCGCGTGAATACGTAATGAGGGGGGTGATCTCTTATAGGCGATCCGAAAAGACGAATAAAACATATTCTCGCCTTTCGTGTCGGGCGCAATCTGTTCCGGAGCAAAAGAAACTCGCGCTCTAATCCGCGCGTTACCGTTTCCGCCCGATCTTACTCATCGTCATGCGTGTACGCACGCGTGTACGCACAGTACACGGGATGTAAACGCTCGCAATCCTATGTATCGCGGCGCATTCTTCACGCATATATATATATACAGGCCTCTCTCACTCCGAGGCCTGTAATTTGGCAGGCCCAAAGCGACAGATCTATAATCATTTCACGCTCTTCATATCCGGTACAATTGTGGGCGCAACGGGACGTTCTCGTGAAACGCAGACAGTAGTAATAACCCCTGTAGCGATTCACTCACTTCTCATTTCCAAGTCAAGTACGAATGCTTATGCGCGAGAATGGTGTATTGATACTTTAAAGATATTACCACTTGTCACTATTACATAAATAAGATTAAATAGTGAAATTTTCGAATAAAGAGAAAAACAATCGCCAAGAAATACCGCATCACTTACAATTTCATATTTTGCAGGTCATTATTAATATTATAAAAAAATTTAATTTTCTTTTCTAGTGTAAAATTATAGAAATATAAAGTTATGTTCAATAATTATTGCGTAATAACGTTTTAAAAAAAAATGAGTTTAAAAGTAATATATATATATATATTGTGATAAATATTTAGAGACTAATATCTGCTAATAGAATTTCTCGCTGCTTATACTTTGATAATGAGATGTGTCAATGATTCGATCATTATTTTCAAATCGTCCGCTGATATTTTTGTACCATAATTCCCCTCGTTTAGCGATTCGAATCCGGAGGTATGTCTGTGTCATAAACGCTTCTTGCCATCGCTATTCCATCGTCATAGAATTAACGATAATTAATAAGACTCCCTTCCTGTCTTCAGCCACCACTTTCATACGGTTGGAAAATTTATGTTTTTTTTTTTGTTAAAAAATATGGCGGTTAAAATTTTTGTGTTAAATATTAAACATATTTATATGTTAATTAAACATAGCGATGTCGTGTTAATCGAAGTCAAATATTAAATTATTAAAACAACTGAAGAAAAATATAAAAATAATACAGTGTGTACATATTTTCAATTTTAGATATCAATAGATATGTTCCGTATTATTAATGACAGGATATATCTGTTCAAATTTGCAGAAAAAAATGTTGATTTTATTTTACAAGAGTCACTACGGACCGTCAATAATTTTTTCTCGAAATTAATTTTATCATTAAAATTATGTTGATTTTTTACACAAAATTTACTTCAAATTATTATGAAGTTTACATTTATTTTGCGTTGAAATATTAATATAGAATTAATGTCACCATTTAACATTCCATATTATTATGTTAAATTAACAAAAGAATTTGCGTAGACATGCGATATATGTTAAATTAAAAAAATTTTCCAACTGTGCACCGTAATTATCGTCCGCGTTACGTACTTTTGTATTTTGACTCTGCGCATGAATTTGGCGATCGGTATGATAACGTACGCCGATCGTCCAGCCTCGAATCCTTTCCTTCGAATATCGGCTTCCTTATACGGGCTCTATACGTACTCTTGCGCGCACTACGCGTGTATGTATGAAAAATCAAAGTTGCTCGTAAAATTAAAGCCGCGGAGGAGATCGCGAATAAATCAAACAGATTTACGGAGAGAAGTCAGGCCTGTATTACTTTTTCCCAGAAAACCACGTGGCCCCGCGTCCTCCGGCTACCGCCCAATCCCTACCGGCTATTATTTAGAATGATCGATGCCATCGTAATGGATGATATAAGCAATGCTTCCTCGAAGGCTGATAGAAAAAAAACGCGCCTCGACGATAAACGTCCTCTCGCGAAAATTAACCGCTTATACTTTGTACAGTGTCTTGTACGTCGTAGCGTCTATCTTTGCGTAAAATAATCACGCTTTTGCGCAAGCGAGCGTGGAAGAAATTGATAGAGAGAAAGCTGAATATTTTTGATACTTTTTAATGTGACGCGTAAATCGTAATCTTTTTTTGTCGCTTACAAGAAAAGCGACGATCCGATAATAAGAAGGGATAAAATTTTTTATCGATATTTTACTTCTTGTAAAATAAACCTAATAATTATGTATTTTCGATAACAAAAATTGTCATAACATTTTTATATACGTAATTAAATATATCTTGGTAATTAGATCTCAGGTGAAAATTGTAAAATTCTTATAAAGCTTCTTATAGTCATTATATATTTATCAGTTTTATTATACATTGTAACAAGAGTGACAATCGAGCAATGAATATTATCATTATTGGTAAAGATTACTTCTACCGTTATTAAGGAGAGACACGTACTACTTTTCCAGATAAAATCCGAGCCAAGAGGCGATACTCGCGGGAAAAGTCTGTCCCAGTTACATTTAAACAAAAGTGGTACGTGTAACCGAGAGGAAAAAGAAGAAGAGCAGGAGAGGAACCGAGAATATTCCCAGGGTTAATAAATGGATCTAAGCAACGTGCTTCAACATGACAAATGGCGATTATAGTCCATCTGCCACCGCGGTCAAATTTGTTTCGCGTATGTTGACCCCGGCTGACCCCTCGAGTACCATATATCGCGCGTCCCACGAGAGAACGTTCCCTCAACATTTCGCGCGCGCGTACATAAAGATTGTGCAATGTACAGGAACGTAGGCACACAAGCCTTGCCGGCCTGGCAGCCCCAGGTCGGCAAATATGCGACATTGAGCCAAGGCCACCGTAGACTGCACCGACACATACGCACGTTTACAAGCGCGGTACGCATCGAGCCACGCATCTTCCATGGAGGAGAGAAGGGGAGAGGGGCACCCAACATTATCTTGCATACGTACGTGCAAGTTCGTATATGGAATTTTGAACCCATATTAAGTTAGCCCCCCCACCAACGCCAAATTAAATCAAATACATCAAATAATTTAGTGCTAATTATGTGCTAATTAGTTGCCGTAGTCCGAATTTTATTGCTCAAACCGTTTAGCAGGAATTTACATTCAAAGTGGGGGGTGCTAGCTTGACATTAAGCCAGCCCCCCCCCCACATAGTGAAAAAAATATATATAAAGCTCGAATCAAAAAATAAAATACACTAGAATTTGTTGCTATTTTGTTGCTCTAAAATAACATAAAAATATTTTTAAAAAAGTATATTATTTAATTAATACCACTATATACTCAGTCTCGCCGCGCCGTACCATTCACTTGCGCGAAGTAAAAGTAAATAAAAAAATGTATCGCTCGCATGTATTTGGTACTGAAATAATCTGTGGACAATATACTGTCGAAATATATGAGAAACTGAATTTGTTGCTCGTCTTAAAGTATTAAAAATCGATACTTAGTCGCCGCGGACCCTATACGACGCGCTATTATATTATATAAACTAACTAAAAGAATTTGTTGCTCGCATGTTTTTGGTATTAAAATAATCTGTGGACGATGACTACTATCGAAATATATAAGAAACTGAGTTTGTTGCTCGTCTTAAAGTATTAAAAATCGATACTTTGTCGCCGAGGACCCTATACGACGCGCTCTTATATTATATAAATTAACTAAAAGAATTTGTTGCTCGCATGTTTTTGGTATTAAAATAATCTGTGGACAATATACTATCGAAATATATAAGAAACTGAATTTGTTGCTCCTCTTGCTTTTTTAAGAATGACGCGTTAAAGATATATGTTAAGATTACAGAGTGATCAGAGTTAAATAAAATGTAATCGTATTAATGATGATTTCGAATGCTAATAAAATAGTAAAATTAATGCGCTCAACGATTATAATTATGAAATCATTAATAATCATCAATGATGAATAATAGAAATAATCAAGGCAAAGATAATATGGTCAGTTTTAATTCTAAATATTTATATGATTATCAGATTATAAATAATTAATCAAAAAACAACTCGATTTTTCAATATCATCGTTTCCATAAATTAAAAAATAAATTGACATGCATATTGTTAATTTCGTTAATGCACATGTTTGATAATTTTCATTCTCTAAAAATGACGCGTTAAGGATGTTAAGATTACAGAGTGATCAGAGTTAAATAAAATGTAATCGTATTAATGATGATTTCGAATGCTAATAAAATAGTAAAATTAATGCGCTCAACGATTATAATTATGAAATCATCAGTAATCATCAATGACGAATAATAGAAATAATCAAGGCAAAAATAATATGGTCAGTTTTAATTCTAAATATTTATATGATTAATTTTGTTAATGCACATGTTTGATAATTTTCATTCTCTAAAAATGACGCGTTAAGGATGTTTAGATTACAGAGTGATCAGAGTTAAATAAAATGTAATCGTATTAATGATGATTTCGAATGCTAATAAAATAGTAAAATTAATGCGCTCAACGATTATAATTATGAAATCATCAGTAATCATCAATGACGAATAATAGAAATAATCAAGGCAAAGATAATATGGTCAGTTATAATTCTAAATATTTATACATGAGCTATAAATCATTAATAAAAAAAAAAAAAAACCCCCGATTTTTCAATACTATTGTTTCCATAAACTAAAAATTATATTGACAATTTTAAATGTTTAATAATAAATTCTACTGACCGACCGATGCACCGCCCTTGCATGTCTCACTTCTTTCCGCATCTGGTCATCGCGAGATCCTTTCCGTTTCCGGTTGCTCCCTTCGCTTCAAATTGAGACGAGACAGTCTATCAATTTGTCCACTCGTGCATAATCACTATTCTCATAATCACTATTTCACTCGTAGTCCAAAATCCGCCATATGCAATGACGCGGTAAAATTATTTCCATGCCGATTATAAACATGAAAGAACATATAATCGCGTATTAATAAATGGACGGAGACGATTTTCCGTGATTCTAATCGACATTCCCGATACTCACGACATCCACTTTATACACGGGATAAACTTGTGATGGATAAAAAAAGGCGAGAAATACGGAAAGAATATTTCAATCTCGCACGCTAACGCAATACGACGGTTACTGTAACGGTTACGGAAAATTTAGGCAGGTCGAGTAGTAGTAGATGGGGAGGGGGGGACGCGTCGTCGAATATCCGTTCCAGGAAAAGGAGCGAGCGCGTCTCTTCCAAGAAATAAACCGTACGCGAAGAATCCTGCGCGAGATAAATCAAACTAGCTCGAGCGACGCTCTTTTGCGATCTCGATTTATGAAATTGTGAATATAACTCTGAAAAAAGGATTACATTTGAAAACAATATTAAAGAATATTAAAGCAGAAACGTGTGGAACGCGACGCGCTTATATTTTCAACGCAATATTATTATATACGACAGCGAGTAAATTATTTCAGCGCCTAAAAATATGTTAAATAATGTATTCATCGATCGTTGTATCGTATTATAAAGTCGATATATCAAAACTACAAATTACTCTCGATTCGGATATTTCGAATATTCGTTCGGATGCGAAATTCATTTTCGATAGATAAAAGATGCGTGGGAAAAATCTTGTCGTTTGCGAGTATATATATATATCGAAAGATGCCTTAATCACGATTACACGGGTTAATATATTACACTCGGATAATCGCCTGTTATTCGATACAAGACCCCCCCGACACTCGTTCGTACGCGGATCTCACTTTCGACGGATAAAAAGACGCGAGAAACACGGAGCGCGACCGTAATTCGTCTTGAGACTCGCGCTTGTGGGAAGAGACTGACACGATTACGGAAAATTTAGGCTGGACGGGTAGGCGAGGAGAGGGGAGGACCGCGTCGCCGAACGTCTCGGTACGGAAGCGTTCAAAAAAGTTGGATGTAAACATTCAGATATAAACAAAGAAGCGCGGCTCGAGAGAAAGAGAGAGAGAGAGCTTATATTACAAAATCTCGATCAATTTTCATGGCGAAACGATAATACAACGAGAATAATCGTTGAATAGAATGTGTAAGATTCAAGGAGGAATATATCTGAAAAGCAGCTCGCACACCACATATGAACATTCCTAATAAAATATTCTTATTTAAGAGAAAAAAAAAATGTGTTCGGTTAGTCGACAGTTAGTCGACTAATTTTACACGTCAGGTTTAATAATATTCATGGTTGTAAAATTGACCAATCACGGTCATTCGATTCTTGATTGGTGATTGGTTAGTTTTAAAACTATGGATGTTACTGAAATCCAATTAAGGGTGACGTGTCAACGTTAATCAATGTCTCTGAAATGCCGCGAGAAACCACGAGTACCAACAGCTAAATGAGAAATTTTACAATTGGTGAAGCTTCGCGTCGCGTATTTCAATATACTTTAATATTCTTTTAAAATATATGATTCTTCTTCAATTATATGTATAATTTCGCCAGAAAATAATCGCGAGATTGCAAAAGTATCGCTCGAGCTTCGTTATCTTATCCTTGTTCGTATCGCGAAGGTTTTTTGGCGCACGATTTTTTTCTCGCAAAAAACTCGCTCGCTCCTGTTCTTGGAAGAGATATTCGACGACATTCCCCTCCCCTCCCCCCACCTATCCGTCCAGCCTAAATTTTCCGTAACGCTCTTCACACAAGCGCGATTATCGAGACGTATTATTTGTTGCTATTTTGTTGCTCTAAAATAACATAAAAATATTTTTAAAAAAGTATATTATTTAATTAATACCACTATATACTCAGTCTCGCCGCGCCGTACCATTCACTTGCGCGAAGTAAAAGTAAATAAAAAAATGTATCGCTCGCATGTATTTGGTACTGAAATAATCTGTGGACGATGTACTATCGAAATATATAAGAAACTGAATTTGTTGCTCGTCTTAAAGTATTAAAAATCGATACTTTGTCGCCGCGAACCCTATACGACGCGCTCTTATATTATATAAATTAACTAAAAGAATTTGTTGCTCTCATGTTTTTGGTACTAAAATAATCTGTGGACAATATACTATCGAAATATATAAGAAACTGAATTTGTTGCTCGTCTTAAAGTATTAAAAATCGATACTTTACAAAGTATCGATTTTTAATACTTTAAGACGAGCAACAAATTCAGTTTCTCATATATTTCGATAGTACATCGTCCACAGATTATTTTAATACCAAAAACATGCGAGCAACAAATTCTTTTAGTTAATTTATATATTAGGAAAGCGCGTGATATAGGGTCCGCGGCGACAAAGTATCGATTTTTAATACTTTAAGACGAGCAACAAATTCAGTTTCTTATATATTTCGATAGTACATCGTCCACAGATTATTTTAGTACCCAAAACATGCGAGCAACAAATTCTTTTAGTTAATTTATATAATATAAGAGCGCGTCGTATAGGGTCCGCGGCGACAAAGTATCGATTTTTAATACTTTAAGACGAGCAACAAATTCAGTTTCTCATATATTTCGACAGTATATTGTCCACAGATTATTTTAGTACCCAAAACATGCGAGCAACAAATTCTTTTAGTTAATTTATATAATATAAGAGCGCGTCGTATAGGGTCCGCGGCGACAAAGTATCGATTTTTAATACTTTAAGACGAGCAACAAATTCAGTTTCTCATATATTTCGATAGTATATTGTCCACAGATTATTTTAGTACCAAATACATGCGAGCAATACATTTTTTTATTTACTTTTACTTCGCGCAAGTGAATGGTACGGCGCGGCGAGACTGAGTATATAGTGGTATTAATTAAATTATATACTTTTTTAAAGGGTCTGATATTCAATGAAGTTACGAGATCCGGAATTGCATTCTAATATGCCGGGAAATATATATTGACAAATAGAGTGAGTGAGAATGCGTCGCGTAAATATACTAAAAATGATCAACATGCAAAATTTTTTCAATAATAATATAGTAATAATATAATAAGCAACAATAATAATAATATTATATTATATATGTATAATAATATAATAATATTATATATGTATGTTAGATAAAAATTTGATTAACATCGATGTAACGTTTAGTTTGATTCTAGAGAGAGCCCATCATCGCGCTATGATGCAAATAATAATTTAAATGTTGATTGAGGTTGACGTTCTAAACACAACAATGATAGTTTTATAATATAATCCTTATAATGAAATAAATAAATAAAAAATACTTATCGTTAGTTATAAAATTGTGCTGAATAACTTGCACGATTAGAAGAAACGATCGTAAATCACATTGCAAATATATTTAAAAGTAAGTGTTAATTTTATATTAAAAATTTTATATTAGTTTTTAATCTAATTTAAAAAATATAATAGTAAGAAGATGAAATATTTATACATCAATATAGATATAATTCGCGTTTATCTTTAACATTTTCTAAAAAAATTATTTATTCATCGATTTCTAATTTATTACGGGAATATTATTTTGGATAAAATTTCAATTAAAAAATACTCTCGCAATCGACGAATATTGATAATAAGGTTTTTTATTTATTTTAACATTTTTAGTAGAAAAGATAGTTTTTGCCAACTTTTTCCGGAAAATACCAATTTTTACCGCTGGCATGAATTTTATCTGAAAAATGTGGAATTTTGCCAATCCTGTTTTATATAGTTTACACAAACAAAAAATTTGTCGATCATACGCTCTTACACGCCACTTTGCATGTTACGCGCTCATCAAGTTCGAAGGATTCGATGAATCGCTCTCTCCCCGCGATCCGTGCATATTTGACTTTCCCTACTGACCAATTTCTCCTTTCCTGTTTACGGTGGTCCTTCTCGCTAAACGAATTCGAGGAACGTGGCTCCTAAATTGGTCACCGTATAGTGATGTATAGGTTCGCCTGGATCGGTCATATCTGCCAGACTCATCTCCCCGTCCCTTTCTACTTGAATTTTAATGATCACGTTAATGCGAACACTTAACCGATTTAAAAAAAAAAAAAAAAAAAAAAAAAAATTATTCCAGCTAAACTGGGGTTTCGGCAATTTAGGTTAAAATTGATTTTCAGCGATTATTCAGCGACCCCAATGTTATGTTACGCGACGGTAACTCATTTCCAGCTACATTAACGTAACGATGCACTTCCCTAACTCTATGCTCAATAATCTATTATATAAATCCATATACTTCATTCTTTTTCGATTACTATTTTTCGAAATATACACTGAAAAAAAAATGTATTAGATCCAAAGCAAAGCATGCTTTTATTTGCAAAAATTTATTTTTTACTTTTATTATACTAAATTACTTCCTTAAAAAAAAAAAAAAAAAAAAAAAAAAAAAAAAATTAGTTTAGGCTATTTGTTTCAAGAACACAAGTTTTCTTTACTTTAATAAATAATTTTTTATCATCAAATATAAATATTTTTTATATTAAAATTTTAAATAATGTATTTAAAAAATTATAATTTTTATTGCACGTAAAGTAATAATTTATTTGATATAACAAAATATTTTTTGGAAACAAAGTATATATTTATTTAAATAAATAAAAAAAAAAAAAAAAAAAAAAATTAACAAAATGTATCTGATTAAAAAAAATTTATTTTTAGTATATAAAATTATTAATTATCAAGAAATTGATTTGATTTCACAATCGCGCCGAAATATGCGAGTGCGATTAGGCGTTGTAAAATGGCCAGTGTCTGAAATTTCATAATTCTACTGATAAATCAATCGTCCTGGATCGTCCTGGTTCCCCGAATATAGAGAACGAAAGAGTTACGACGACGTATCGTGGAATCTATGGGCGCTCTCTCGGAATTCAGGGAGGAAACTAGAATAGCCCGAAGGGCCAGACATAGGGGCCCTATTATAGGCACCTATGCCGCCACTTAAGAGCCTCAGCCACACGGCTGGACCGGATGAAGGGAGAACTATTAAAGCACTAACCGCGGCTGCAACCGTTTTCGAGCACTTTTTGTGTCTAAGGCCGGACCGTAACGTTCCCTTAGAACCCTGCTTTCGTTCCCTCGTTAGTTTGCGCGAGGCCTCGTTAGAATTCACAATAGACCACACGAGAGCGCATCTCGACGTTTTGCAAAAAATCCTTTCAACTCTAAAATCTTATGGTATTTTACACATCAAAGAAACCGATGCAAAAATATACTCCTATTAAAGTTAATATATTATATTATTGTTATATAATATTTTGTACTATTTATATAAATAAAAATATTTCTTTTTTTTTTTTTAAGAATAAATCTTGATTTTTTGATCATTGATTTAATTATAATACAATAGATATAATTCTAATTAATTGTTGACTAGAATTTTATTATTATAGTTAGAGCTTTATTATCGTAGAGTTTTATTATCATATTTATTTTTATAGTTTTAAGGAATCATCTTGTAAAAAGTGGCTGTTTAGATATTTCAAATAGAGAAAACACGACACGCTTTCTATCATCGTGTTAAAAAAAAAATCGAAAAACTAACTGATTAGCTGTGATTGTTTAGCTGATGACAACCGACGATTTTTCGAATCTGCTTGACCCGTAGGCAACTTCCAAGAGTCGTTAATTCGACTTGAGTTAGCGCCCCAAAATACAATCATCAATCACGATTAAATGCTCGGCCATCTTAATCGTTTTTGAAAAATCGTAAATGCCGAATTTCACGAACTGTGCGGGTCGATTGGCCGCGGCCCGGAAATGGTCTCAAATTTTTTTTACATCCTTCAGCGGCGCCACATCTGAATACGTTCCGATACGCTCAAAAAGAAGTCGTGTATCATTTAAAAAAAAAAAAAGAAAAAAAAAGAAAAGAAAACCTGTCGAGAACCCCTACAATGAGGCTCGCCACAATAATTTAGGGAATTAACAAGGTATCCAAATAAATCCGATGATTGACGATTCCATTTAATTCCTTGACAAGGAAGGCAAAGAAGGCTGAGAACGGCAGGATAAATCCTTTCCATTAGAAAGGGTTTGTTCGACCATCGATCGCTAATAATCCGGGCAAAAATTCACGATTAAAGTGACCGAGTCGAAAAACAACAATATATAATAAAAAAAGATCGAGATAAGAGATAAAGTTGAGAAAATCTACTTGCGACATTCACATTTTCTTTCATTATTCTTTTGCGCAAAAGTTTAAAAGAATCTTGATAAACATAATGTCATTTTTTTTTCTTTTCGTTCATATAAAATATTTATAAAGAATAACACTTTTTTGAATGAAAGATATATTTAATAATAGATTTTTTTTTTTTAAATGAAAGATCTGGTATCCGATGACAATAGATAAAAATATCTAAGAAAAATCCATTTTAACAAGTTGGAAAAATTACATATATGTTAGATCAAAAATATTCTCTTTTTTTTTTAAGTTCTGAAACAAATGGATTGAGTAATCAGTGTTGTCGTTAAACCATTCGATTTTTTTTTTTGTACATTTTTCACACACACACACACACACACACAATCATACGTTTCCTATTTACTATACGCAGCAAATGTTCAATCAAGCATTTTCCCTTTTCTGTGTTATTTATTTAATTTGAATTCTACAAATTCTATAAAAATTCTTGAAAAATGAGCGTCCTTTGTTTTAACACAGTTACTGTTGCCGAAAACAATTCCTCGGAGTTGTGTTGCGACTTTCTCGCGGAGAAAGCGCGATCAACCGCGGGGATGCACTTCCTCGACACGGCGTGCATTCCGCGAAATCGACGTCCGAGATGCGGCGGCGGTATCGGAGTTCGAGAGAGCCACGCTCTCGTGCATCCCGTAATCAGAGACACGCGCTCAAACCAGAGAGGAGTCTCCTGCCTTTAACCCAGGTTAAGTATAGTTTTGTGCCTCTCGCTCGCAGCGAGAGGATCGGAGAACGACGACGTTCATTGGCGGCCTTTCTCGGAAGTGGCGCGACCTTGGGACCGGATACGTCCGGGAAAACGGCTCCGCGTCCGATATTGCGTGTCCGCACGCGTTGCACGCACGCACGCACGCACGTAGTCGCGACCTTGACTTTCACGAGACGAGGCGAAGCTGCGTTTCTTCATTGCGGGGATGCGCTAGCCTCTCTCTCCCTCCCCACCCCCCACCCCGTTGTTTTCTAATGAGCGTAAAATTGCGTTCGCGTGGCCTTTTGCGAAATCGAAGAGTACCGGAATTTTCGAACACGGAAATTTCCTCACGTGGGATATATCCCGATCGAATCGCGCAATATGCGCATATCGAGACGAAAAATCACGGCGAATTCCGAAGCTGGCAACTGTCGGAAACGATCTTCGAAGTAGAAATCAGTATCCGCGAAAATTTATTCCTGCCACGACGGAAGAGCATTTATCTGACAAGGCTATAACGTTGACTGTCAATGTCATTGATTGAAAATACGATACGTCACGCGATCGTTACATCTATCAGTCTCTATAATAAATAATCGAATTACAAATATTTATTGTGTGTGTGATATATATTTTAAATAAATTGTGTTTTTTTTTTCAAATATTAAAATTATCTTTGATATGAAATATAGACAGATGTAATTAAAATTGACAAAAGCTTCTAATCAAATACATTGTATGTTAAATATACTATTATAATAAAATTAATATATATATATATATATATATATATAAATACAATTAATAATAATTGCATAATATATTATAATAATAAATAATTTACGTTAATAAATAATTACAAAAACTCCTACAAATAATTTTAGCTAACTCAATGATGGAATGAGAAGGCAAATACGAGTGTGCGCAGCGCGCGTGGGTCGTATAAAAAGTAGGTGAAGGGTCGTTCTCAAGGAGTAGCGAACGATTAAGCAACGCGTTTAACGAGGGTCAGGTGTGCCGGGACAATTATTATTACGATGGCTTGACGCACGATTGAACGGAACATCGAACATGCGTATGTATGTACCTATATCATTGGTCTGTTACGTATCATTGTACGCGCGCTGATACTTCCTGCCCACTTAATTGAGCCCGAGCAGGTCACAGGTTGTGGCAGATACTGTCAATAGAACGCGTATGGGCGATTTTCAATCTGAGTCAATTTGAAAAAGTAGCAGTCAACGTGTTGTATTATATGTATATAACTTTTTACGCGATTAAACGAGATATTATGTTTTATATTATATATAAGTTAAAATTAAACAGCGAGGACTACAATAAAAATCTCTCGGTTTTAAAATATCTTTGAGAAAATATAGCAAAAATATAATGACATAAGAAAAATTATTTTATGACGGATAAAATGATTTTACTTTATAACATTCATTAATGATTTAATCTGTGCACATTTGTGCGCAGCAAAATGATAGATTGCAAAATGTCTTCTGTTTATAAATTAATAAGTAGCCTTCCTTTTTTATAAAGTTTTCTTTAAATATGAATATAAGTTTATCAATAACTTTATAACAATCTTTCTGATTTGATTTAAGCAATTACCGAGCATCCCGTACAAAAGCCATCCGATATAATTGCATCGTTGAGATGCATGTATGCAGACACGCATGTGGGATACGCGCTTTATCGCGCACCGTTTACATCTATTTCCGCAAGCGGAATTACGCAATCGTTACGCGTCCGTGCAGACATGCAGCTCGATGCGCACGCAACTAGTTATTAATATCCGAGCACGGTATCGTGATACCGTATAGCCCCTCTCCCCCCTCTCCCTCCCTTGTATTTTTTAAGAGGGTTAATACAACAACTGTATATCGTTTATCAACGACAATCGCAAATACGTCGAATGAAATATGGCCCAAGTAATAGCCGTCGTAAAAAAATCCGAAATGCCTCGCGGATCCGATCCGATAACGCCCACACGCACATCCGGGGCCCCAGCAATTTTTATTCCCCTCGGGGGAGACCGATAATTCGCGTAAAAATCCTCGGCCCATAATTAAATCTATGTCATTTGAGATAACTGTCGCTTTCGCTCTCGTTCTTGTCGCAATTATTCTTCCGGCCGAACAATCTAATTTCGCAAATTTTGCCTTAGTTGATTAAGAACAAATGATAAGAATAAACGAATTAAAAATAAACAATCTCCTGGTAATTTTATTTTATTATTGTGTGGGGAGGGGGGAGGGGGAGGAGGGAGGGGAAAGGGAGGGAGGGTTTGGCACACTAAAGCATCGAGTATCCTTGAAATTTCACGCAATTTTAAAATCGATAAACTCTTAATTTTAGAAATAATAACTATAATAAGGCCTAACATATTAAAATGTTATAAAAGATATTAGATTTTATTGTAATTTCTCTCTCCTAGTATTTTTATAAAAATTATAATATAGTTTGTTTTTTTTTTCAAATTTTTATTTAATAAATCTTTAATTTTAAATATTTTAAATTGTAAAAAAATAATTTTATATAATCTTTTATAAACACGTCACAAAGAATCTATGTAAAAACTATGTTTGATAAAGATATACGCGGAAGAAATAAGTTAAATAAAATTTAATAAATATATATGTATATATATAAATATGTAAATATAAATATATATATATACACATTTTTTTTTTTGCATCAAGTTCCTCAATTATCAAAGTGCCGAAGGCAATTGAAAATTTAATGCTCTTAACGAAATAACGTATCCGGAATCAAGGCAAATTGACATCAAGAGTCACGTGTAATGAGAGCGCAGCAAGGACACCGACGTCATCCTATATTACGACACTTCCTTCGCACTGATGTACAGAAATATCTTGGTCGATATCGCGAGAGTACAATGGACAAAAAAAAATTACATAAGATCTCGACGGGACATGTAAAATGAACCCATTGTCTTTTCTCTTTGCTGACCTTTTGTAGACGGGAAAAATTACACGCAACTATTGCATTCAAGGATATGTCATCGGAAGAATCGCAATGTCATATCGCACTGTTATTATAATTTCGCGGTTGTCCTAGTTAAAATGCTTACAAATGGGAGCATAGTTAGTTGATTTCAAACTAATTGTTCATAGAAAAAAAAAAACGATAGAAATATGAAATATAAAAAGATATATAATACAAAATTGAATCGAAGAGAATGAGATTTTAACTTTCTTCAAAACAAAATATACAAATTTATAGTTGTAAATCTATAAATGAAAAAAAAAAAGTCTAATTATAAGATATATAAATCAAAAACATAATAGAGAGGTTTCTTATCTAAAAAAAAAAATGCTATTTATTTCAAATAACTATTGGATATATATGGCTGCAATGGCCTTTAAAAAATAATCTTAAACAACAAAAACACTTTTATAGTTAATTTTTTGTAGTATCACTTTTGCTCACGTCGCAACGGAGACATCTGACATTTCTGGTTGTTATTTCGTGCCGATGTTGACGCGATTTATTCCATGGGAATATAAAGTGCCTTATTTTCAGAGTCTGGCCTTGATGGAGCGATAGTATTAACGAAATTCAGACGATCATCTCGAAGGATCATCGAGAACTGCTCAAACGACAAAAATGACGGATAAAAATGAGAGAGACTGCCTTGGTTTTAGTTGTAAATTTGACTTCTCACGTACTACTACATTTGCAATATTTTGTGCATGAAGATATTAATCGAATATTATCTTTCATCTCTTATTTTTTCCTATAAACAGTTTAAAATGGTTTCAATAGTTATTAAATTAATTATTCTCTAGTTAATATTAGACATTCCAAATCCAGTTAAATATACGAGCTATCGCAAGTCAAAATTTTCTTCTACTTTTGACCTCAATGTTCAATCTAACATCTATTTTCATACTTACAATCAGATCTTTATTTTGAAAGTATTCAAGTTTTTCCGCAAACTTTCTTTTAAACCTTTAAGTAAAAAACTTTTCTCTCGTTTACCGTCTTATTTAAAATATCAAGTAAGAGCTCAATAAAATATTAATAATTTCTATATAAATGAAAAATATATCGAAATCCTCCAGAATCCATAAACGCTAAAAAATAGAGATTGAAAACAGGAGCAAAATTTTGTCTCAGGATTTTTTCCAAAATTCTTTGCTTCATTTTTACGCGTTAAATTGCAATGTCACAAAGAGTGAACATATCCCATAAAGTGACATTGTGCATCAAGTTTCGGCGGGTTTTGCATCATTGAAACGATACCGTTTTAATTCACTGTGCCGGAAGTAATGATGTCTGCGAGGCACGGTTATGCATTGAGGACGATTGAGGATACAAGCAAAAGAATAGAATGAAATTCGCTCTGAATTCACGCTTGGTGAAACTATTAAAAACAAGCAGATCTACTGTTCGTGGGAACGCAAAACGTCTCGCATGTTCGTTAAATTCGTAATGAGCTGCACGTTACATTAATCTGACCTAATCACGAAAACCTACGGAGAATTTAGAAAATTTATCAAATTAAAAACTGGAATATATACAATATATTCATTTACAAATGTATGCAAAACATTTTAAACATTTATAAAAATTACACATATGTAATTGAGAGAGATTATACATATATATGTATACACACACTAACGTCATTGATGAAATTTGAATTCGTGAAATTTCAAACACCGCATATTATAATTACAATGTGTATAATTATATTTTATTTTATAAATTTTTGCATTGCTCATCTAATAATAGATTTTGAGAAGTAGTAATCAGTTCTTATATTGTCGATAAACCAGAGGACTGTAGGCAATTTTCGCATTTACGCTTCTAAGTTCTGACTGAAATTTTTTCCAGATAAGTTCAAAATAACAAAAAGATTTCAAATATAATAAACAACAATTAGAAAGGGCGTAAAGAGAAATTAACGGATGTCCGCAAAAATGGTCAAATTTAGATAATAAAAAAATCACGCGACAAAATTCAATAAATTAAAGAACAAAAAACATTACGTACAAATTAATGAATCTTGAGTTATACAAAAATAAAAAATAAATTATAAAATAAAAAGCGCAGACTTTCAGTCCCGAACTGGACTCTTTTCAGCGTTGAAAAATAAATTAAATTAAAATAAATTAAATAGCTAATGGTCAGTGAGTATAGAATCGGAAACGATAATTTATTTAAATTTTGTCGTGTGGTTTTTATTATTTAAATTTGACTATTTTTACGAATATTCGTTAATTGCTCCTTATGACTTTTCTAATTCTTGTTTCTCCAGATAATCACGATCACGACTAACAATGTGGAATGATGGAACAGCTCTCACATTACTCGTACGTGTTGTCCGCAATGAACTTCGCACGCCCACGTGCATTTAGGGCATGTATATATTATGCGTCGCGTTCCTCACGTTACTAATTTTTTCATAAGATAAAGAAACCCGTATATATAAATCGCTAAATCCCGCTACGCGCGGACGAACCGAAACGGAAGCGAGATGGAATCGCAGACAAAGTCTCCGCACGCGTCGCTCCGGCTTCGGGCTGGAGAGCTCGACATACATAAATGCATGAGAAATACGAGCGTGTCGTAGATTACGTTTCACCACGTTGCTGATTTTAATAAATCCGCTCCCACATGCCTTATTTATCCACATGCGCGCCTTCAGACTTCTACTCTTTTTCACTTTAACTTAAAGATTAAACGGTAAAATGTTTCCTCCGAATTCTGTCTTTACTATTTATATAAATTAAATATTATATAATTCTTCCGGAAAAAAAATTTATTCTAAAATAGTATCTTTTTTACTATATTTTTAGAGTATCTTTTTTACTATATTTTTGCACAAATTATATATTAATTATTATTATCTATAATCTCCTAGTTTATTGATAATGTAAGAACTGATTATTACTTCTCAAAGTCTGTTGTTAGATGAGTAAAGCGAAAATTTGTAAAATAAATTATAATCGTATACATTATAAAATGCAGTGTTTGAAATATTATGCAATAATTTATATAAGGAAAACAACATGTGCTGTAATAAATATTTAATGACATTAATCGATCAAAAGTCTCGATTGAAATTCTAATATAAACATACAACTGCTTCATTATTTTATTATTCACGAATGTAATTATCTAAAAAATTAAAAAAATTATAAACTTTTATATTTAGTTTGTACAGATTATTGTTTTTGAAAATAGATAACAGCGTATAATATTTACTTCCCTTTCTACGGGGAGGGGCATTTAATTTCTCAAACTATAGTTTTTCCTCCTTCGATCATCCCCTGTACACTCTCTTACGTACAGTTCTATATTAGACGCTTCTATAAAAATCGTGCCTGACCTAAGGCTCCCTAAACGCATACTCGCCATACTTCCTACACACATCGATCGCAAAGTAATCTATCCAAGTCGAAATACCGTCGACGAAATCGAGAGGAGACGTTCTCACGTTACTTCTCGGCGTGTGTGCTCGTCCACCCGCCCCCGCACTTATATACGTATACGCATATACGTGCGTGCGTTTACACGGCCCACGGCACGCATCTACATACGTAGACGCAAGCGCACGTGGATTCTTTCCAATCTTTTTTGACGTATCGCCGCGCGTTCCCAAGCAGCGCGCGCCTTTTCCGCGGTTGCGCAACACGTGGCGCATCTCTCGCGAGCTCTTCCTGAATGCATCTGACGTAACTCTTATATATCCGCGCTCTCGGTGCATCGCACCATACGTAATGCACCGCCGTGAAAGATCCGGAGGATCATCCGGATAACTGTGCACGCCCCGTGGACACGACGTGGACTGTTCTCTCCCTGTCTTTCCCTCTTCCTTCCATCTCTCTCTTTCTCTTTCTCTCTCCTCATTGTCGGATGCTGTACTCGAAACGATTATCAGCGACCGTGATCTCGATAACACGTCGCTCCGAGCCGACTCGCGAAGTAATTCGGAACGCGGCGAGATGATCCTCGAGATTCTTCCTGGATGTACGACGCATTTTTGCCCGGTGCATACGGTCTATGTGGTTATTAACCCCTCGAGGGATGCGCTTTCGCGCGTTCTGTGCGATGTGACTCTTCGCGAAATTTATTCCTTCGTAAACGCAAGAGACGTTTTTAAGATTACGATCGTGAACTAATGAAACGCGAATGAACTCACGTGCATATATAAGGAAAGGAAGTAATTTATATATATATGGGATCTTTTATCCTTGACAAAGGCATCTCCCGCTTAATTTTATATATGATATAAACATATATTTTTAATTTTATCGCGTTTAGTGTAATTGTATCGTATTCTTAAAGTTTTTCGTATAAAATATGCCTGAATAACAAAGACGATTTTTATTTAAGATAATTATTTGAAATTAATTGATATCCAGATGATAAACTAATTTTTCTTCGTCTAATAACAATGTTTGAGAGATAATAATTAATATGTAGCTTGTGCGAAAATATCATACAATAAAAGAGATATTTCATAATTTATGTAAAATGTAATATATATTTATTTTAAAATAAATTTCTTCCAGAAGGATTATATATTATTTAATTTATAAATATTTTCTTTTACACTGACATGAGAGAGAAGGAAATGGACAAGAGGAGTTAAAATCAAAACATTTCTATCTCAGAGCAAATATAATATAACGGAATATAGAAACGTGTTTTACGCGCTTTTGCTTACTAAAATTTATAAGATAATTAATTAATTTTAAAATAAATTCGCGTTCCCCCCCCCCTCTCTCTCTCTCTCTGACTTCCACAAAATATCATTTATTTAATTTTACTATATATACAATTTTAAATGTTGTAACAAGCTCCACTGGAAATCGCATATTGCCGCGACCTACAGCATAATCTCGTATGAATGTAAGAATTATTTATCGCAAAACGTAAAGGCATGTTCGACGTTGATTTGATATTCGTAGATTACTCGGACTCTGCGCATATGTATGTATGTACGTACGTACGTGCATTGCGCTCGGAAAAATCGATATCATTTTTTTCCCCCCTTCCCATTTTCTTTCACCAAGAATACGCGCGATAAATCGTCGGCACCGTACCCGGAATGTTAGATCTAATATTGATGATTAATCGCCGCTCTTGGGACCGCGGCTCTCTCGGAAGAGAATGTTTCATTCCATCAAAATAAAAGAGCGCCCTCGGCATCTAGTTAACGTTATCGTCGCAATCGTAACGTTCGACGCCGTGCAATGTAACGTTGATCGTTTCGCTCCCGCTGCATTTTTCCCTTCTCGTTTAGATAGATAGGGGACGTTGCGGATTTATCAAGTGTAGCGCCCCAAACGCGGAAGATAAAAAAAAAAAAATATATTATATTTGTTTTGAGATAGAAATGTTTTGACTTTAATCTTTCTCTCTCAATATGAAAAAATATTTATAAATTAAATATTTTTTTATATAATTGTTCTAGAAAAATTTTAAAATATTTTGCATAAATTATGAAGTATTTCTCTTACTAATTTTTATCATAGTAAACAAGAAATATACGATTTATTTAGAAACAGTGATAATTACAATTGTTGCAGATGAGAATAAATAAAATAAAAAAATACGAATGATATTTGTTTTATTATTTTATTAATTTTTAATATTAAGTTTAAAGCGCTAAAACGCAAAGTACGCGAGCCTATTGTAAAATCCGTCATTGAAAAAAATATTCACAGATTCGAAAGAGAGAGAGAAGCTGTTGCAATGTTCATCTCGAATGATCTGTCAGGCATTGTCGGTCCGTGAGATCGATCATAACGAGCGCTTCCTTATTGCGGAAGGGCTGTCCGTCCGCCGACACGTAAATCGGAGTTTGCATACTTGGCCGATAGTAGAGATCGTTTCTATCGGAAGGGCGTGGGCATTCCGCGGCGTTTCGTTTTTTTTTTTTTTTTTCTTTTCGTCTCCTATCCCTGACAGGAAATGAAAACACAGTTAAACATTGACGAGGCATTCGCGTGCGCGTGCATCTAGATGACTCGGAATTGAATCGATCATTGCGGGAAGAAACTAATACGATGAAAGACGAAATGACGAATGAGAGAGAGAGAGAGAGAGAAGGTTCCATTGCAATTTCATTTCGCAGAGATTATAACAAACGAAGTATAATTTGTGATCAATTTTAAAGATTACATAATTCTAAAAATGATACTTATCGTGAGAATAGAAAAAAATTATTCTCTAGGAAAGAGAAACTGATTTTTCTTTCTATTAATTATATTTTTTAAAAAGAATTGACAAATCAAAATTTTTTATAATAATTACTATAATTAATTTCTGACGAAAACTTCCAATCGAGAAACGATACTGAAGAGAATTATCGCGAGGAAGATAGAAATGAGGTAAAGCATCCTAGCAATGTGAAACATCATTAAGTACTATATTTATAAAATACTATGGCATTTACATTTTCTCTGAGAGAATGATTAGAGAAGTAATTATTTCGAAGAAAAGATCCGGTTCCCCTAATGAGCGATAGTTAACTAAATCCTTTTTATCATTTAAAAAAAAAAAAAAAAAAATATGTCCGTTACTCAAAGAGCCATGAAATAACGAAGCAATTCATTTTCACATACATTATACATATGTACATCATTTCCTTTACTTTTTCTTGTACAATATTTTGCAAGATTTAATTCCTCCGCTACATCAGGTTATTAACTTTTCGGGATCTGTTAGAGAACGAATTGTAATGAGAATAAAAGAGTCTATATTTACGGAACACCCTGTGCGTACATTGTTATCCGGTATCTATCCGCGGTATCGAGAATTGCGTAATTCACGTGATGCATTATGTAACTACCAAGATTGAAGCGCATGCATCTGGTATGCGCATAATGAAAATGCAAATACCAGTTAATCGCCATGTCTCGATATCAAGATGAAGAATTGCTTGATCCATAAACTCTATTTGTTGCTCCGAATTATCATGGATAATATATGTCAATTAGGCAGCATTAAAATTCTAATATATATATATCATCGATGCGAAAGCAACGATTTTTAAAATCTAACGTATTAAAAGCAAAAATATGTTTTAAAAAAAATATATACGGATAAAAATTTAAAATCAACAATAAATTTTAATGGCGGATATACTTTTTCTAACACACAAATTAATTTTCATAATATAGAATCTTAACAATATAGAACCATTTTAATGAATCGTTCTAAATTAAACTGTCAATACGTCATAAATTGTAATAATCATAAATTTTCAAAGATGCGATAAATATTTACAAGAGTAGCGCGCGTATTTTAATTTAAAAAATATAAATTCGTGCAAAGTTAAAATATTTGTAACAATCTTGACGTATATATAAATTTCCTGGATCAGTTAATTATCTCTTACCAGATCGATTTCGCAAGAATCACCGACAGAGCTTAATCGCTAACAAATCGCAAGATTCGAAAAAGTCGAGACAAGGTCTCGCCTGATCAAGAGAGGTGCGGCGGATGTTGATCCGTTCTCGTGGCGACTAGAAAGAGATCCGGAAAGTCTGGCAAATTACATTTAACGTCGATGCGGTTTTCAGCGGGCGCGCGCGAAGGAGAGAGAAAGAAGAGAGATTGAGAGAGACTTCCCGCATCGAATTCTTCGTATTGCCGAAATTACAATCACGCACGTCCCCATTGGTAACGTTCTCGGGTGAAATAAAAAAAAGGACCACCAAAGTCGTGGCGCGAACGCGGATACAGTTATGTCATCAATCTGCGTGTCGTCTCTCAGCTAAAATCTCATTCTACGAAAGGACGAGATACGGAGATAATTGAAAACTCTCCTTAGTAAACGACATGTGAAGAATTTTTATATATATTAATCACTATAATTTGTATTATACAAAATTATATTTTTCGTGCTACTTTCTGCTAATTTTCTTTCTGCTAATTTAACAAGCTCGAAAAATTGGCATTATTTTCCGAGATTATATTCACTTTTAATTTTATTTTGTTCGTACATGTATATAAATATGAGAATTTAGCATTTAAAAATTCTAAGCAATCCTCTTACTCGATCAGATAAATGAAGGAAAGGTTTATATTTAATTGAATTTCAATCTCGTGGATAAAGCATGTACAATAAAAGGCTATACAATTAAATCATACATAAGTGTGAGTCATTCTTATTCCAGGATTCGATGGCGAACGATTAAACGCGATTAATATTACAGGCAACAGATGAAGGCGGGACCGGTTTAAGGTACTATGATTATTGGCGAAAGAATGGATTTAAAAAGACAGACAAAGGTTGAAATTCAAAATCAAATAAACCTTATTAAAATTCTTCGAATTTTTCTCACAATCTTCTACATAATAAGTAGCATAAAGTATCCAATTTTTACATGAGTTTATAATAGATATATTAAGTATTATGAGTATGTATGTGTGCTATAAAATGACAAAAAAAAACTTCTAATAATTAAATACAAATCCATATTTTTCCCCAATCATTTGATATTATGGTGTTGCGATGCACGGGTTCAATTATAAATTAGCATCAAGCTACCTCGTATCGTATTATTTTAACGTAAGACCAATTTTCTCGTTAATTTTATTATCCGGTCGCGTGCTGTCGTCGGCGGAAGAGGATGAGAGAAAGAGAGAGAAAGAGAAACTGGTCTAGAAAAAATCCGATTATTGACGAAGTGCTCATAAATACGTCCAAGTACATAGAGCATAAATCCGATGGTGGGTAACGTGTCTACCGCGCAATAACCGTTGTAAGCAGGGAGTACGTCGACGACGACGAAGACGACGACGAAGACGACGACGAAGACGGCGACGAAGAATAGCAACAGCACGCGCTGCTACGCGAGATACACGATGCCAAGCTACCAAACCGGAAATGCATCATTGAAAGGTACTGTACGAGTAGCCAGTAGCCACACATCGCACACACGACAGCAAGCGCCTTAAGGCGTATTTATACGGTTTGTTCTTGATAAGATGGCAATTTTATCATTTACATACGATTGAGGAGAGAAAAAAAAAAATGTAAAAAATGTAAATTTTTTTCATTTCTGTACACGACTTGATACTAGCAAGTTGATACAATCACGTCATAGTTGAAATAAAGAATGTCCTCTCACTTCTTTCCAAAGCAAAGTGTACCGTGTCTACAATCTTTAAAATTCATTTCAAATATTAGCTGTGACATCATTGTGTCGACTTGATGATGACTGAAATATTTATAAAGATCTATTTATGTGTTATTCGCGCACTTCTTTAAAAATCACTCCTGATAAATCATTTGAAACAAAGGAAACAAATAAAATAAATGTGTAAGAAATGTGTTCGCACAAAAATAATTTATGTTTTTGAATTATGATCTGATTGTGTAATTTAAAAAAAAAAAAAAAAAAAAAAACAGATTTATACAAACACTGAGTTTTAACGAACGTCCCGGATGAATGAATTCTTCAAAAATAATGAATGACAGAAATGAGGGAAATTTATAGAAACGATGTTTTGCACGATTCGCGTTGCTGTCGCTTGAAATATTTTAATCCATAACGATCAAAAGTGAACCGTGCAATTTCGCTTTTACGCGCACGATCGCGGCGCAACTTACAATCAGCCGACGAAGCCGTTGATCGCGCGAGCGTTATGATATACAACGGCGTTTCGCGCCTAATGCACGATGTAAGCCTCACCCACACCCACGTGCCACGGATACGAGAATCGAAAGCGTCACTTTATTACGCCGCGAATGCTTATCCGACCGGAGGAAGTGTATGCATTCGCGAATGCTAGACGGGAAAGCTCGGCGCGCGATAATTGGTCATTCGCCAGTTGACAAGAGTAATGAATAATTTCTCTTCACATCATTTCTCCGTTCGAGACTCTATCCGAGAGCAAATTGTGCAGACAACATTTCTCACTATCGTACAAACATCATGACGAGGTCAGAACTGAGCCTAATGCATGTATAGTTGAGTCACCGAGCGCTGCCCAACCCACAATTTGTAATATTTCATTTAAACGAGGAAAATGTAGGTTTGGCAGGTATGATCGTGCCTGAATATAATTATATCGCTCTGGGCCACTGAAATATTAAAAATCGTGGGCTGAACATTCATGGCACTTAGTCATTAATTTCAGGAGGAACCAGACTTCTCTAGTATCTTTCAATGTCTTCATTATTTTACGGCTACTTTCTCCTATATATTATACGCGGAAATAATGAAGATTGAATTAACGTTGCTAGTAATTAAATTATCTAAATATTACTCTTTGATTTACAATATATGTTTAACTCTGTAAAAATTATTTAAATTACAAGCAAACATCGTTTTAAAAAAAAAAAATAACTTTGTTAAAATTTGGAATGCTCTTGGTATGCAAATTAAAATTTAATTATATAACTGTATGCTGCAGACTTTTTTAATTTTGTAAATTTAGATTTCTTATAAAAATTCTAAATTCTTTTATAAAATCTGTTTTACAAAACGGTCTATGCGCGAGCATTCGATATTTTGCAAAAAGATCACGCCTTTTTACGAAAAAATATGATACGAAAAATCTGCAAGATATTATATCCGATGATATTTATATCTAATTTTTATAAATTTGTTATTTTGAGATTATATAAAAAAAGAAATAATTTATTACTCACAGGTACACGATGCGCAACAGCGGAGTTGTAATGTACAATGTTGATCTATAAAAAATATAAATATATATATATACACCATATATTATATAAAGCCGTCCACACAAAGAAAGTATACATGTGTATTATTTTAAGTACATAGTTATTATCTAAGAAAAAAAAATTATTCCACGCAATTAAATTATTGCGTTGATTTATCATTTAAACAAATTTATTTAAAAAAAAAAAAGATCATATGATCCTTGAAACAATATTTGTTTATGAAAACATAAATATATTTTTGACGAAATCTAATAAAATAAAAAATCAAGTTCTTACATATAATAAATTTAAATAGTTATAAATTTTAAACAGTGTTGAAATATTTTCTATAAATTATTTTGTATAAATGATTTATATATATAAATATTATTGTAAATAATTTTTATCAAATACATCAAGTATTTAAAAATAATTCTAAAGAACGGTTGTAAATAAACAATTAATTTTGCAAATAAAAAATAATAAACTAATAGTATCTTCGGATGAAGGAATTTTGATCGCTCCGAGAGCGATTAACGATGTCATAAACTTCGTTTTCGATCACTAGAGGTATTTGGATTATTGAATTAATCAATGAAATATACATCGAATAAGCGTTTAATTGATTAATCAGGACAAAAGATCTTGTGCTTTAAAGCCAAAATAACGTCAAACGGAGAACGCACTTTACATTACTTATAGTATATTTATATTTATATTATATTATATTAATCGCTCTCCCACGAGAGATCAAACCTTCCCTCACTCGAAAATGCTATAAATATGTTAATAAATTACTCACCTCACGATTGTTCCGCCGTCACCTGATACCTCCCCGGGCCTCCACCTCCTCTCGTTTATCCTTTGCTACTGGCACTTACTCGCGAATACTTCGATTAATCACGATCACCCGATATCTTGCACGGCACTCCCGACATTGATCACACGCTCCTTATTACATCGCGACGGTGGAATAAAGCGAAAAAATATGGTTTCGCAACAATTCATACACAGATACATACGGCATTCGAACTTCATACGCCATTTGCCGCAACGACTATGCGTACAGAGGTTAGAGATGAATGCTCGCGAATATACGATCCGTGAAAAATTAATGTATTATTCACTCGAAATAGATAAATGGCACGAAATACCTGCCTCGATAAACAGCTGCTGTCCCGACACCTTTACGATTCGTTAATTGTTACTATCGTAGGGAATAACAATGTAATATCTCGGATACGAAGCGCGGAACACTTTACGTCACTGCTACCCGCTCGACTCTCGCGACGCGAATGTCACGCCGTGACATTAGCGCCGTGACGGTCACGGCGCTAATATCATGGCGTATACAACTGCGCGAACGTGGCGCGTAAACAACAGGGTTGCGTTCGAAAATTTACTCCTTCGAGTAGAGTAGCATTCGATCGACCAATCTGGGCAAAGAGATTTTGGTTTCTTTTGTATTGATTGGTTGAATTGATTTTTACTAATATACTTGAAGAAGTAAATTTTGGAATACATTCCAGCGCGATTACTTAGTTAGCGACGAGACTCGAATGAAAAAGTACGTAGTGACGTATGTAATGCTCTCCGCGTTATTATTTTTCGTAAAGCGCGATTATATTTTGAAATAATTACGCATTTAACGATTGATGATTCATAAGAAGCGTGATGAGACGACGTGTACCTTTTGTGGCGGCTATCTCGCGTAATTTATTCATTGTAAGTAAAAATATTTTAGTATATTAATCTTGTTTCTTATATGTTCGTGCGTATAGTACGTAATACAATATAAGATTACAAATTTTTATATACTTCTGGACAATTTATTGAATATTTATTAACAATTAATACGATTTGCAATAAAATTGCCGATGTCAATTTCGAACTTTTCAATCATTAATAAAATGTCACGTGTTTATGACTACAAAACGAATCGAATCGAATATTAAATTGTTAAATGTGATCGTAATTAATCACTTAGTTTAATCACCTATCAATCACGTCACAAAAATTCGACGCTTGAATATCGTCTATTAAAATGCGTATTTTATGTAATTTATTCGACAAACTTATTGACTTATCATCGTTAGTCAAGCAACGACGTATAATATCGCGAATATATTTCAATCGTTATCTTTATTTTTACTTATAATACGCGGGATAATAGCCGTTCCTTAAAACGAGAGCGTTTATTATTCACGATGACAATATAAACAATGTATTGCAGCGAGTGGCGTGTAAATTTCGAACAAATCATAGCTTTATTATTCCAGTATCACAATATAAAATGCACAATTAACCTCGGGAGTGTAAAACGATCGTAATTTTAATCGCGAATGAGTGCCATGAAACAACAAAGGATAAATAAAAGAGGAGAAGGAGGAGGAGAAGGCGACAGCGGAACAACCGTAGAGAGTAAGTATGATAATTTAATTAATATATTACTTATTACTTTTGTATAGAATTATTATATTGTTTGTCTCTGTTCTATATATTTACAATATTTAATATTTATTATTATATATTTATAATATTTAATATTATATATTTATAATATTTACAATATTTATTTAAAATACTTGAAACTTTTTACAAAATAGCTGCAATAATTAATAAAATTGATACATATATATATATATATATATATATATATATATATATAATATTGATATAAAAATATGGAAAATTTTTAAATTGAGTAGATTGCTTATATAAAAAAATTATATATTTATATATTATTTTTTTCTTATAAAATTAAATCTATATTTAAGCAAATTTTATTAAAAAATTAAGCAATTTTTTTATTATGTGTTTATTTGGAGATAAAAAATGCTTTTTGTACGCAATACATTTTTGAAAAATTAATTTTATTTTGAACATTGTTTTATATTGTAATTTTAAATAATTTTTTATTTATATATCTATATTTCGTCAACATCAATGTTGTACAACTCCGCTATTGTCGTACTGATAAGTTATATTATTTCTCATCTTATATAATTTTGAGAGAATATAAATCGGCAAAAATTATATTAGATATATAATTTTGCAAATAGATGAGAAATGAAAAGACTTTTTTTAACGATAAAATGAATTGTAAATAACTAAAGAGCATACACGTATCAAATTGTCAGGAATTAATTAATGCAGTTGATTTTAACGCAATAAAAAAGGAGACGTTAAAAAAATTGGATGTTAATAATTTTTTATTAGAACAATCAATTAAATAATTTTTTTTTTTAAGAGAGGGGATAAAAAAAATATATAGATCAAGCATATTAAATTATCTCGCTCGTATTTGCCTATATACAATTAAGATTTTTTGATGATTTTGTCAATATTGTATGCTAAAAATGCAAATATTGTAAATGCACGATGAAAAAGTAATAGTTTGCTAAAAATCAGACTTGGAAAGGCTTGCTATAGTTGAAAATTCTCACTTGTACATGTTTGCGCACATAGAGTAAAAATTTTTATTACTGTTACTGGTCATAAATCGGACATTTGATTAGAAAAATCGAATTGCATGACGAAAATAAAACCAGATGCAATCGTAAGCCTCTGATAATTAAAACTTTCGTCAATAAATTTTCTTTGCTTTAATTAAATTAAATTTTTTCACGAACAAATGGCACTTCATAGGAACATTGATAATAACTACATAAAGCATAATTTGTAGTATTTGTCCATCCCTTATTGCAAGCTCCCGTATTTGCGATTTATTATTTCAACATCAGCGAAGAGTATACCAAGAATATTATCTCACGCGGTCGGCAGTAAAGTGGACCAATTAGTAAGATACGAAGGGAGAGGAGAGATTGACGAGCTCTTTCGATACATACGATATGTACCCGATAATTGCAGATTGGTTGAAGTGTAAACTAGGATTTTAAAGGCACGCCTGGCGTCCGTTCAAGGGGCGTCGACGTTATCTCGAATCTCACAAACGCGGCCGTTTGCCAGAAGGCGAATAGTCGCCGCCGGAAATGACGCGATTTCCTCGAGACATTTTTCGTAGATCTGTGTAATGATAGAGGAAAAATAGTGAGTAAATCGTTAGGGTGTCTTGACGTCGCTTGGTCGACCCATCGATCGATATTTTAATAATAAGTTTGCATTTTTAAAATTTTTTAGATTGTTACTTTATATTCTTACAGAAAACAATTTTTATCAATATTATGCCGATAATTGATACATTATATACATAAAATTGCAAGGAAATATTAGCGAGACGATAATGTTATCAGATTTAATGATAATATTATATCAGAATAATTACTAGGATACACTAAAGAAATATTATCAGTAACGTTCCGTATTTTTTAAAACAATTTCACAGATTTTTTAAACTCATATATTTTATGTATTTTGAGCTGTCACAATTGATTCTGCTTTGAAAAATTGTCGCTCTCGTCTCATTTTTCGTATAATCATCTTCGAACGCAGCAATTATAGCAATTTATAACATTGTTATAAATTCTAAAGACAAAAAATAATTTGCATCTTATAAACTTTGATTGCGTTTTATAAAGAGATAAATCTTGATTAAAAAAAAAAAAAAAAAAATGACTACTATATTGAACATTTACCTTACGTTAACAATGAAACTGTGTTTAAAGCTACGGTCGCGTGGAATTTACTTGACAGAATCGTTCCATTATGGACAATATATTATATTTACGTGTAGTATATATGTACATTGACACAAATTTTTTTTTTTTTTTTTTTTGAGCATGCAACTTAAAATAAAGCGAGTATTTGCACGTTGAGTTTTGCCAATAATTCTATGAGCGAGAAATTTTGAAGAAAATGGACTTAATTTCCCTCTGAATAAGTACAACGTATGTCGATAACATCTCGGGGATACTTTGAATAGCGCTCCGGTTGATGCTCAAATTGCATTACGGAATCGATTAGCTGCCAGGCAGGTTGCGTCCACGATTGAAGCCATGGAATCCTATGGGGAGCCGGTCGGCATACGGCCATTCAGTCGCGATTACAACGAGTTTATTGCGAGCGGATGTCGATTATTTACAACACGCCGCGCTCGCGCTCGCGTGTAGAAAGTTGCACGGATGCAAGTCCCGCGAGGGATCGGGGGCCCCACGCTTTCGATCATCGACATCGTGCCGGTATGAGCGATCGAAGGAAGGGACAGGGATTCCACGAGACGCGTAGTAAGAGCGGACCCGGTAACAGGAGTCGGAGCTCCGCTCTTTCTCGGGGGGAAGGAAGGGGGAGGGGATAACTGGGTGAGGGCACGATACCATTAAATAAATGACTTTCTCATTTTTGTCATTAACGCTAATCGATTTTGCCCAAGGAGACGGAATTGAAAGTAATCGACAAGGTTATACTCGGTAACGAGTCTCAGGGTTTATACGCGACGCACACGACCGTTAATAAAGTTATTTACTTTTTCCATCTCTAGGCTCATCAACGTGCCGCGTTCGAATAATAGGACTCTATCGACTCTACTGGATTAAAATTATGATGGAAAATCTTTTTTTTTTTTTTATTTATTTATTGATTTATAGTCGATTTTTCCTTAAAATATCGAAATTAATAGTATTTAGTTGATCGATTTTTGAGTGATAAGGAAATTTTTACAAAATGATTGAAATGTACAATTTATTACGAGAAAGAAACGATTCACAAAAACAGTAATAATAGTGCAACGTCATTGTATTGTTTGACTCGAGGAAAAAACAAGGAAAGAAAACAAGAAAGCTGCTCGGCATATATTGTATAACTAGTTAGATAAATTTCGCGGAGAGTAAATGCTCTGTGATCATAAGGAAGGTAGAAAATAATTCGCGTTCATGGTGGGTCGAAAAATGACGAATGGTTAGCGAGAATAAAAAACCAACGATAGAGAAAGAAAAGATAGGAAACTTGACAGACTTGGGAATCGAGCGATGCTCGACAATTATTGTTGTTTTCGCCATTAAGTGAAATTGGCGTAATCTGGCGCGTCGCAGCTTCGCAAATTGTATACGAGTCGCTGGAATCCTCGGAGAATGTACCTTCGCCGAGAAATTACACAATCCGTAGTTATACCGCCTAATTATGTGCAACGAGAGTACCATCGCATTATCACGCGAGTCAAATTCATTACTGGCACGAAAGCCTAGTTATACAGTGACAAAGAAAAAGCGAAAGAGAGAGAGAGATAGAGAGAATTTATTATACTCATAATTTTAGAATCCAATAAAAAAAATTTTTTTTTTTTGTAATTCTTTTATAATAAATTGTGTTTTTTTTTCCAAATCAGTCAATACTTGTAAAATTATATATGTTATATATAATTCTTTATGTATTATATTTTTTTTTCAAATTTGTAAAATCTATTTTTTAAAAGAAACCTGTATATTAGAAGAAAATTTCAAATTATATTTTGTATTATATTTTTTATATACTATTATATATTTTTTATATTAAATTTATTGTACTATTTATTATATCGATTATCGTGTATTAAAATAAATAAAATCTAACCTAATCTGAGAAATAAAAAGAAAGGAAACAAATCATCCTCATACATTTATCTTCACCTTAACGAAGACATTTGTCAGGTGAGGAGGTTTAAGTATTCTAATAAACTTAAGAGCTATGCCGGCGGTAACATACATATAACGTTTTCGAGTGAAGCAAGTTTGATCGTTCTGAGACCGATTAATAATGTCATATATTGCGTCTTCATTATTAGGGATACTTAAATTATTAGATTAATCAATTAAATACTTCAAGTAAGCGTTTGATTGATTAATCGGGGCAAAGAATTTTGTGCTTTAAAGCCAAAATAGCAACAAGAACGGGAGATGTACTTTATATTAATTATATTATTAATGTATCGTATATTTAAATTAATCAAATTCTTTTAAAACTTATTTTTAATCAAACATATATTCATGGTAAATTGGGTTTAATCGCTCTCAAAGCTATCAAACTTGCTTGATTCGAAAACGCTAATAGTTACCGATAAAGTCCCTATGCCGATCAAAGGGGAGGATTAAGGGGAGATTAAGAGGAGATTAAGAGAGATACTGTAATTATTATATATTTATTATACAATAATTTATATAATGTTAAATAATAAGTATATACTTACTATATTAATATTTTTGAATAAAATGGAACAAAAAAAAATAGTAATTGAGGGAATAAAGAAAAAGAGGCTCCAAAATATTTTCATATCCCCTCGAAAATTAGAAATGTCTTGATACGTGGTACGACATAGAAAAAATTAATTTCTGAGAAACAGAAGTCTATCCTATTGTAGTTTCGTCCGTAATCTTTTATTTTTTAAAAAGTTTGAATCATTAGCAGCATTTATTAATTCTTTCACGTTTATATGATCGCCCGATAATAGATATATCGTCAGGATTTCGCGAAATGTCAATAAAATGTCACAAAAAAATCGAGATATTTCATACAATATTGGTTAAACGAAGTTAAGTTTCTTTTATATCTTGTAAGATGCTACTCCCAAAAAATCTACTCCTTCCAGTATTAGAATATATCTTTATATACAATATACGAAAAATTGTGATTTTTCGAAACGCGATAGTCTATTTTATCATAAGTTTAATATAAACATCATCCGTTTGTAAAATGTACAAATGTTACCGATGTATCGCGTCAAATAAAACGTCATCATGCGTTAATGCGCGTTAATTGCAAAATGATGAATGAATAAACACATCGATGTCAAACTACCCGAGCTGAGTGCAGCGGGAAGTGCATCGGGCAAGAGTAATGGTGGCATTGCACCTCGATGCAGTAACAAGAACGCGAAGCAAACCAACGGGAGCCTCCCCCTATCTCTTTCCTTCTACTCTTTGACATTCTCGAATCCACCTTTGTATATTATAATGCTAGGCATTCGATGCAGATGCGGAAGACATTGCGCCGTATCTTCCGTCGAACTTGACGAACCTTGCATTCGCGCTCGCTTCCTTCGATTGCATAAACTCGCGGTGATATTCCGGTACCAGTGGTGTAACAAGACGCGTACTCGAAGTCATCGGTGTTCAAACACCATCGATCTCTTTCTCTTCCTTCTATGTAAAATTGATTGCACTGAGATAAAAGATGTACTGAACCCCCAAAAAAATTTTTTTCATTAAAAAGTTTTTTTTTATTTAAATCTTATATTTATTATCTTCAAATATATAATCAGATAAATATTTTTTTATGTTATAATTTTAAATAATGTATTTTAAAAATTATAATTTTTATTACATACAGATAATAATTTATTTAATATAAGAAAACATTTTTGGAAACAAAGTATACATTTATTTGAGTAAAAAAAATCAAAATTAACAAAATGTATTTATTTATTTGATAAAAAAAAAAAATTGATTTTTAATCTACAAATTTCTTATTAACAAGAGACATTAACTATGGCAAATTGATTATGATCGGTAAAGGATCTGCCAACGATATTGGAATTACTTCCAAATTTTCTCCTCTCGCCCTGTTACGCCTCTGCTACGGATGTATCCGGAACAGGTATCACCGACTGGAAACCCGGCACGTCGTAAAGCGCGCACGAGCGGGCGCAGACCGTTGACTGGGTACGACGGGGACTTCGTCTAAAGATCATTTTGTAAAAGCCAATAACTCATCGCGGTGAAAGCACGGCAATAAATTTTGCGGGCGCGTCTGCGATCGTTTTCGTATATAGGAACTTTATTCCCACCTCGCAGAACGATAAGCTCGATACGCTCGTTAACATTATTACGACAGATTGTTGGAATGAAAATTATATTCGCGACGACATCAAGTTTTACGTGATAATATTTTTTTGTTTTTCTTTTCTTTTACACTCTTCTTCGTGAATTCCCCTTTGCGGGACGTCTTTATCCGAATAATATTTTATAGGAAACGGGAATAGCAAGTATGGGACGCGAGAGATTTGAGATATTCTCGATTAAGAGAGATTCATTTAAACGATAATCACTAGAAAGATTCGTATTCGTCTTATTTTTCTCTCCGGCAATCAATTTCGATCGGAAAGGCCGGGTTTGATTTACTACGGAAGTAAATTGGCATATTATTGAGATAATTATCGATATTTTTTGCGAAGATCGATCATCGGGTAATTTTGAATAGAAATCCATCTTGGAAGCATTACTTTTCAATTAACAATCAAATCTCGACAAAAAATACATTGCAAGTCATCGATAATTTGCCAACTTATGCTCGTGGCCAATTAGATTTCGTCAATGCTATAACTGCACATATTCGCAAAACGAGATAGTCACGATATAGCCGAATTAATATCGGTACCTAAAATGATCAGTGACAATGAACGGTCGCTTACAATCTCATGGACTTCTGTGAAAGCTGTTACTCGATTTTCTATAAATATGAATTAATATTCAATCTTGTTGCATAAAGAACAATCTTTAAACATCGAGTCGGCGTTGGCTGTAAGTTTGCGGACGCGATCGCGATCGCAGGATAGGAGTTGGGGATAGGAGTTCTCGTGTAAGCATCGCAACATGTATAAAGACGGCAGGTAGGACCGGCCTTGGTCCAATGACCTCGCCAGAGATCGAGCAGCGGCCAAGCTCTCGCAGTTCGTACATACAACGTTCGGTGCTCCTCGTCGACGTAACAACCGTCGAACATCATCTCGCGCGCCGGCAAGGTCGTTGACATCACGCGCGCCTTCTTCCCCGTTTCTCGATTCGCGCCACTCGAATAATCGCGGCCCGCGTATTTAACGCGCTTTACGAGCTCGTTCATATAATCGGCGACACCGCGATCTCGGCGAAATTGACAACGGAGAAGGATCCCTCGTTGGTGAATAGAATCTTATTCATCCAAAAATAATATAACACATAAAAAATGTACATAAAATTTAAAATGTAAAGATAATATATTATATAATTAATTAATTTCACGATTTATAAAATATTATTCTTTTTTACGAAAAATATAAGATAAGTAAAGATTTTATTAAAGCAAATGATTCGGTAAAGGATCCGGGTAGTTGAATTCTCGTTGGGATTAAGCAAGGTTTTTTTTTCGTTTGTGGATCAGCTGTGCGATGATTTTTGCGAACGATTATTCGATAACGCTCACGCGTCATTCGGTGAACGAGATGATAATGAGCATCGAAAAAGAAATATCGGCTCGGAAAAGAAGTGTTGGGTAATGGACTCCGGCAATCCTCGAATCGAACGGTTCATTGATTGCAGTTCATTCCTACGTGGACACGGCTTTGTTACAGAAATGTTATACCGTGTCAATGATATTATATCTCGTGTAGCGTTTCGTGACTGTAACGGATTTGAAAAGTGGATCGATGTGCTATTGTAATTTGTAACGTTCGACGGGTGGTACCTAGTCTTTTTAGAGATATCGGAAGTTTCACGCTTGTATAATTTTGCTTCGAGAATCGGAGGAAGGAGGAAAGGGATGCACGAAAATTTTAATTCCGCACCGAAAAAATTATACGGTATTATATAAATTTATCAAAGAGCGCTCTATAGCTACTTTATTGATGTTTTGATAATATCTTTTATTTTATTAAATTTATTAGAACTTTTCAAAAATTTTCCTTTTAAAGATTTCTTAAAATATTGGCTATTAAAAATTCTATCTCCAATATACTTTTTTGTCGTAAATTTTTCGATGGCATTATTTTTAAAATTTTACATTAATAAATTATATATTGTATATTCATAAACATTCCAAAAGGATGGAAAAGCGAGATGGATCCTTTTTTTGTGACACTTTGCGTAATAGACTATACTTTTTCGCGAGCGAAATATAAGTTCCACTCAGGATCTTTATAATATTTCACTAGAAATCCTCTTCTAAACAGAACACTCACATCAGAATATTCTTGGTGGCATCTTTGCAAGGCCAACGTAAGATGGAGAGAAAATAGAAAAAAGAAGCAAAGAGAAAGTAGCATGAGGAGAGAGAAAGAGATGAGGGAGAGCAACGTGTTACGTTAAACTATAATATCGTAATTAATGTCTTTATATGTAAATAAAGTTGAGTCGCGTACATATATAGAATAGTACAGTGCTTGTTATCTGAAACACATATTATCCCCGAGATTCTTACATGCGCTCTACTGCTGCACTTCCTGTAGTATTAATTGTGGGCGAACTTTGAGACCACCAATGTAGCTGTAAGAGCGCCAATTCCGTAACAAAATCTGGCTGTGATTTCCGAACAGATTGCGTATCTCTTTAGAATTTAGAGAGATTTCTTATTTTTTATTAAAAAGTAAAATTATGAGCGTAGGAAAGTTTGTCTTCAATAAATGGAATGAATTACATATTATACGTGACATGTAAATAAATTATTTTTTATATAATACATAATGGCATCCTATGCATGCCAATTTTAAATTGCGCATTTATTGTCTACGAATGATTGAAAAGGAGAAAACGCGCTAGATGTGAACATTCTTTTCAAATTGTTGTGAAGATGCAAATTATGATTAATAGTTATAAATAAGAGCAGTGATTTTATTTTAAGGCAGTGAGTTTACAAATTATTGTCATAGTATAACCGCCGCTACCTTTTCGCGATTATTAAGGTCATCCTTGGGAGCATTCGCATAATTAATGACGCGTATGCCGCTAATTGCAAAGGTGACCTCTGAAAATTGCACGTTGAAACGATGACGGTGCAGCGAAAAATATGATCCCTGCATTGTTCAATGATCTGCGGTATTTCGTTAGCGCAATCTGTGTGAACAAAGTTATACACTTCCTAGATGGATGAATCAGACGGTAAACTTTCTGCGAATTACTCGCGATATTGATACGAGATATATCAATTAATCTAGATATAATATATAATTTTCAAAGTAAATTATATACTGTTGGAAAATTCGTATTTTTTTTTTTTTTTTTGTTAAAAAATATGCCGGTTAAAATTTTTGTATTAAATATTTAACACATTTATGTGTTAATTTAATTTAACATATTGCTTTTATGTTAATTGAATTCAAATGTTAGATTATTAAAATAACCGAAAAAAAGTGTAAAAATAACACAATGTGCACATATTTTTAATTTTTATACGCAATAGGTATGTTCTGTATTATTAGTGGCAGCATTTATCTGTTAAAGTTTATGGAAAAAAAATTTGATTCTAGTGAGAATGACTACAGACCGTCCATAACATTTTTCCAATTTAATTTTATCATTAAAATTATGTTGATTTTATAGAAAATTAATTTTAAATTACTATAAAATTTGCATTTATTTTGCGTTGAAATATTAACATAGTATATTAGTGTCATCATTTAACATTTCTATGTTACGTTAAATTAACACAAAAATTTGCGTGGGCCATTTGGGACATGTGATATACAATATGTTAAATTTGAGCCAACTTTTTCAACGGTATATAAATTTTTGTCTCGTCGACCTCGTTAATGCGCCGGGATCGTTAAATTTGCGCCGAGAAGGAGAAAGCTGGATCTTTGTGGATATAGATGGATACTTGGATGACTTCGAAAGGATTATGTAATGCTCTTCGTTCCCTGCAGATCGAGATTCTTATCATCCTTCCGTCTTTCATTTAACGTTGGCGACGAGAGATGACAATTACGTGCCATCATACGAATCAATTCAGATTATCGAATGTTGTCCTTTAACATTGCAATAATGCCTTGCAAGCAGTTGACGTGTAGCTAGATTAAAATTATAAGAAGAAACTAACCTTTGATTTATAGCCAATATTTATAGCATCAAGACTCTTAAAGATCTAATGAAGAATCGATCGTAAACCGACTTTAGCACGATCGGCAATACGAACGTTACATAATCCAGCAATAAATATTGAAATAAGCTAACTGATTTTAAATAGATATTTATTTATTACTATGTAGACTATGCATTTAGAAAAATTATTCCTAAAGAAAGAAAAAGAGAGAAAAAGAGAGAAAAAGAGAGAAAGAGAGAGAGAGAGAGAGAGAGAGACAGGAAAACAAAGAATTATTAACATATTAATTTGTGTGTAATTACAATATAACTTACGGCAAATTAATTAAAAGATTTGAGCTCAAGATACGCGGAAAATGTTTGAAAAAAAAAATTATGTCTGAACTTTTCTCTCAATCTCACGAATTGACGAATCGTTGCGTTATTGCCATGAAATATCACGGTTCCTCTTGCATCATTAAACCTGACTGATTGTATAATGCTTCTCTAAGACTGGTCGAAACTCCTTTCCAATTTAAATGGCCAACACGTTATAAATTCACCCGTGAAATCATGCGTCCAGCGATTACATCGGGGCTGCTTGATTATTTATTATTTCGCGCCGAAAAATATACCCAACGCGGGAAAACTCGCAATACCGGCTTCTCGAAATATTGGCTTTCAAAACCATATATCATAAATCGTTAGTATATTAGTAAAAGATAAAATCGATAAAATCTTATTTTAAATTACTTAAATAGTAGCTCTTAAAAAATAAAGAACAAAGATTTTTTTTTTTTTTTTTTAGAATTTTAAAAATTCTACGTCCTATTGGCATACTTTTAGTCAAAGTTCTTCGAGCGATCTGTTCGAGATGATAGTATTCTTAATGACTTTTTCGCGAGTTTCGCGAGCAGATATAGAAAGAGTCTAGGGTATCTCTAGCGGGGACATGTATAAAGTCGGGTGGCGATCCTCCTGGTAGACGATCATGGCGAGAACGCCGGTAGTTTCGACGAGCCGGTCGATAATTAACTTCGCTCTTAACTTTCCTGACCTTCTTCCACCGGCGAGACCGGCCTCCCCCGAGACTCTCTATCCAAGTCCCGAGTCTTCCCCTCTCTCGGGGAACCTTCTCCGCTCGGCGAGAGTATCTTGGCCGCGTCAGGTCCCCGCGCTGCATTCCAGAGCCCGGATACATCCCGCGAGTTGCATCGCAAGAGTGCGCACACGCGTAGAGAGGATCTCTCCTTCTTCCGGGACCGCGGCCCCGGAAATCGGAGAGATCGCGCTCGGACGAGGCGTGGCCATTAATTCCATCGAATCCTAGTATATAAGTAAGATTAAAGTGCGCGTATTAAGTACCGCTTGAGCGCGAGTCGCTCGATTCCGCCTTGCGTTGCCGCGCTAAAACCGCATTCACGCGATTTAGTTTGTAAAGGGAACTAATAAGTATAGTAGTATATCGATGCTACAATATTCCTTGTTTCGTTACAGCTTGATTATTTTACAAGTTGTAAGGAGAGAAATACCCGTGATATATTTTACACGATACATCAAGGTCTTTTGATAATATAAAATTTTCAATTCATCAATATACAATCAATATAATATTTTTACGAATATTGTCTTGTCTTGAATCTTGTGCAACCCTAATATATTTATGACGAGAATTCTCTGTATCTCACATTGTTCTATGTATCAGTCTCTCTCCGTTGCATTATTCTAATTAATTAATCTTAAATCATAAATTTCAATTTAAAGATATTAATTTTCTAAAGATCTAGAATATTTTTTAATTTTTATCATATCACAACTGTAAATAATTTCCCTCCAAGGATAATCAAGAGCTAAAGCCGTGTAAATTCGTCTTCAAGTTCGATGCGAACGTATCCTCTCTTGATATTCCGCATGTCTACGTCGCCGCCATTAATTACGCCACATGAATACAAGCGACTTTACGCTGGAAATTGGAGCCGCTATTGTAATCCGCCGCGGGGATTCTTGCGCTATGAATTGCTCGCTATGTCAAGAGAGGGCGGGGATCCGAAGAGGTATCGGTGGTATAGGCGTCATTTGAATTATGAAATTAATACGATCGCGTGGCGAACGTAGTCCTCGTGTCGCGTAATCGTCCATTAAATCATGCGTCGAGTTCGTGGATACCGTCAGAATTCTTGTATAGTATCACGTGTGTGCCGTAATCATTTTTCTAAAGACCTATTAAAGTGTGTGTGTGTGTGTGTGTGTTTTTTTTTTTCATTATCCTTATTACTTTAATAAATCATTAAAAAATATATATAAGAAATTACATTAGTAGATTTTATAGTCTATAATTTAATCATAAATTTATTAATTATTGCTCTTTTCTGTCATAGAATTTATATTTATAAGTAATTGTATAGTAATAATTCTGTCTACGTGTATTAATTATTAATTATTGGTAATTAATTAATAAATAGGGAACATTTGAGAACTATTTAGAGTGTATTTTTAGAAATCGCGAGATCCGATGCGAAACGCGAGATCACATCAGAGATGCATCATCTTCGGTCGCATCTTCGCCGCATCCGCGCGTTTACTCGAAAGGGAGAGAGAGAGAGAGAGAGAGAGAGAGAGAGAGAGAGAGAGAAACGCGACGTATAAACTTTCATCCTGACATCCACACGTTCGCGTGGTAGTCCGTGTCTTCGCGGCGTGTACACCACAATGGTTAACCTTATGACTTGGCGCGCCAAGAGGCCTCTTCCCCCTTTCTCTTTGTAAAAGGAGGACGGCAGGGGGGGGGGGCTCCTCTTCCCTCGTCACCTGCACGCGCCCGTGTTAAGGTACCGGCACCGGCCCCGGGGCGAGACACACGACCTATCAATCATGCGGCGATATTCACCTCCGTGACGCGCAATCTAGAGGTGGGCGTACGGAATAAGGAGTCGTCGTCACCTTTGACCTTCGACGCGTGTCCTACGACCACTGCCGTTCTCGCAAGAGTGGAACGACCGTTTCCGCCCGCCGCCGCGACTCGCATCCGACTATCTTTACTTTTGACCTTAGCTATGCAATTATCCAGCAGAATGATGACAAATATATATATATGTTTCGGATAAATGATAATGATGTATGCATTAGGGATATAATTAGGGAAAAACATGACACTTTAATTCTTTCGTCGAAAGATACTACTTTTCCGTAATTTATAAGTTTTTTGATAAAAGATATCACTAATCTATTTCAGCTAATCGCGCTTAATACAGACGAAATGACAGTGCGCAATCATTCCTTTGTGCTATATATTTTTAAATTAATCAAGAATAAATTTCAAAAATATGGCTTATATAAATATTTTCTCATAGTAAAATTTTTCTTCTAGTAATCTGAAATATAAGGTTATCGCTATATAATATTTATATCCTCAAGTGCGAGTGCATTTATTTAAATTATTATTCTGAGTGAGAATCGTATCTATTCGTTACAAACGTATGCACGTGTTTCGTATTCTTTTTTTAATTTTTACATTTAATGTTTACTGTGAGCTAAGATACCGCATTTTTAAGATGACAGTTCCAACATTTTGTCCCGCCGTGCAGACATCTGCATGACATCGAGTTATTAAAATCTAAAGGCAAAAAGTATAAAAAGTGAATATTATACAACCTAATATAATTAGAACTATATTGATTATTATGTAAGAGACATTTTTTAACTTACTTTGATTAATTCAAAAATCGAACGTAAAGAAACGACTATAGGCACTGTCGTCACGCGCAATGAACGCGATCAGCTGATTGTGAATAGATTTTAGTGGTATTCTTTATCGAAAAATTTAAAAATTACGGAACCGCGGAATCTTATTCATATTTGTAAGAATTTTTGTTGTTGTTACTGTTAAAATAATAAAAGAGAGAGAGAGAGAGAGAATAAGACTTTTCAATTATAACCAAATATAAATATGATCATGATATTTTCGATTTGTTTTATTTTCTTTTGCTCACAATTAATAATTACAAAAATATTATTGATTTTGCGCTCTGTCAAAATATTTGCTGAATATAAAGTCAGATGAATATCTGACGAATTTAAAGCAACAAACGAAGGAGAGCCATACGTATGAAAATATTTAAATTATTTTTCAAGTAAAATAATTTATAAATTCTACTTAAGACGCGTTAATGTGGAACAAATTTATAAAAATACAAATTTTATCTTTCATCAGTTTGTCGTAAAAAATGTATATTATAAGCAGGATTATATATAATGCAACAAAACCACTGCGCGATACTGTTTAAGAGGAGATATTTCATGCATAATGCAACCTTCGGCCTTGATAATTAACAAAATTATAGCCAATTTGGAAGAAACCAATGACGTTCGATCATTTTAAAGAAAAACAAAAAGCATTCGGCCTTGAATCTTTCCGCCACAAAGTAGTTCGTACAAGATTGGTGCGCAAGAAAATATCGGTAGAAATACCAGAATATTATATTTAATCAGATTCCATTATATATTTTAATTTACATTTCAGAAAATTACGCACCTTTTCATTTTTTGTTTACTTCTCCTTCTTTGTATTGATTTAAGAAAAATCAAAAACGGGCTTAAAAATTTACTGCGTATTTTTTTTTTCTAAAATTAAATTTTTTCTGTATTTTTTAAAACTAAATTAACGCAAAGTACAATAGATATAATAAAATAAAATAGAATGTACGTGTTATCGATTGAAATTAATGGTGAAACGAGTTTGCTCGATGGAAAAATCTGTTCTGTGAAATAATGTATATCTCGGCTATTCGACAAGCCTGTTTACGACGTGGAAACAGCCTGCGGATCCTCTTTGCGACTACCCCTCCCTTCTTCGTCAAGGTGGTCTGTCTAGCCTTTGATATGCCGGGATGTTCCTTAATAATTCAAGGGGGGCCTCGCTACGTAATAAACACACATCTTCGTACTTTACTCGTCGTGGACCGTGCGCGCGTTTTTCTCGTCGTCGATTGCTCCATCCCGGTCGCGAAAAGTCTTTAGAGGAACTGGTTTTAGAGTTTCCAGTCAAGTTATCGGGACAACATTTTGAAGGCGTCAATAGTGCCGATGCGGCAGTAGTCGCTCAGTAATTTACAGACGTTTCAATATGTGCGCTTAGAAGTATACGAATCGCCGTCGCGATTCCAAATTATATGTCATAAGCGACAATCGTGCGAAATGCTCGCGGAATTCGCAAAAATACTGATACTCCGTCTCGGTTTGCAGCGGCGTTATTACATAAGTTCACAGAGAAAACATGTCTATAATGATATGTGTATCGCGATGATATATCAATGATTAAATTGCGCGCGCATACAGATTGCATAACGCATTTCGCGCACATACAACAAGAACTGACTATATATATATATTTTTTTTTATTTCTTTTTATATTTTCCTAAAAAAATCAAAATTATATGTCTCAAATTTTCATCCTATCTCATATTCTTATCTTGAATTTTAGTCAATTATTTAAGTAATTTATGAGTCTATTTCTCTCTGTTTTTTCTCATACAATTATTAATTACACGTACTTATTATTAGATTTATAAGCAGAATATTATAATATATGTTATTTAATGTCTTATAATTAATCGATATCAATTTTAGAATAAATATTTTAATGCGAAATCCAGTTATTAAAATCAAAAATAACACACTTTTAATATTTATTTGATATAAAAACGCTGTAATGTGTGCGATGCTGCTTCATGCACTCAAATTTGATTCCTAAAAATATTTATGCATCCATGTTTTTTTTTTTTTTTTTTTTTTTTTTTTATTTTATTTTATCCGTATCATCCTTTCTCGATAGTTTCCTTCCATCATCAAGCGCGAGCAGGTTTGCCCCTTTGATTTTGATTTCCAATAACGCGACACGATGCATTATCGTCGAGCGAAAGCGTAACGAGTACGGCGCACGTTGGCGCTATAAAACGTCCTCTGTGTGGGAAGGTGCAAGGACGTCGTTACGGAATAAAGCCGCGTACACACCTACGGATGACCGTGGCTCAACTAAGCCCTAAGTAGCTTACGGACGTTTCGATGTCACAGGAATATCCGTCGGTGACGTCCGCCCCCTCGTCCTCCCTACGCGAATTTTCTCTCTCTCTCTCTTTCTTATACTTTCCATCTCTCTCTCTTTCCTATCTATCATCTCTCACCTTCGCGACACAGAGCCTGTTAGAACGACGATGCCCACGCTGAAAATGCCTTCATGAAGAGCGGCTAATTGTGAAGCAGTTGATAAACTCGTTCATCGTCGCGGCGACAGGCGCGATGTATTTCTTCAACGCGGGATCGGTATTATAATGCAGTTTGCAATTACTCTTGATCGAATCGAATAACGTTCGTGTACTTCATCTTCTCTCGCGGGCTTACATGAAAATAGCATTAACTTTATATAAAAAGGTATCGAAAAAAGGTGTCATGTGAGTTATTAACACTTTTTCGCCGCTAATATATTTAACGATAATATTTAACATCTTTTTTTACGTAAGATCATAATTTATGCAAATTGCGAATTTTATTATCATTTTTATTATCATTAATCTCATTAAAATTAATATTGCAACATGTGTACATTATATATATATAGACACATAAAATCCTTATCTAATTATGTAACTGATAATGTAAATTAGCACGTAAAGAAATGTAAATGGAAATAAATTGGGAATGAAAGTGATAGCAGGCCGAAAGTAGCCCGCCAGCAGATAGAAATTCCTCGCTTCTTACCTTGCCCGGCTGCACCTCCTTTCATCCTCCCTTTCACCTTCTCCGCATTATCGCCGTTACATGAAACGAGACCCACGCGTATACGCGTTGCGAAAACGCGTCGGCGAAGGCTACCCAGATCGATTTCGCAGGTACAATGCGCCTGTCTCTCCAATAGCCTTGCACATGTATGCATATATGCTGCACCGAGTAACGCGATAATTCTTCATCGGTGATATATTGTAACCGAAAAAAAAAAAAAACTACTTAAGCTAAAAATACCATACGTTGAAAAATATGTCTTCCATTTCCCTCCGGGAAACGATCATATAATATCGTTTTGATGGTGATTTCAATATAAAATATTCAACTTAACGAAATAATAAAATAATAAAAGATCTCTGCGATCGGTCCTTTGGTTTTATCGATTTTCTACTTCCAACAACTATACGACTCTTGATTTTTCTCGGATATAAATAAGATCGATTTTCTAAATTTTTCCTCCCCATCGAATCCTTCGATGGATCTTAAATGGTCCATTGAAGGATTAAATGTCGAGCGGCTCGGTTGAATCGTCCCGTTGATTGAAATCGAGAACAAAACGTAGCGGACGCGCGGCGGTCTCGGAATTGAGATGAATGTCAGCGCGAGCAAGATTGATTCCCTTCATTAAGTCGCGCGGCCTCCGCGCGTACAATTAAACGCTCATTACAAACGGGATGCAAAAGCGCACACGAACCAAGTCGAGCCAAGTATGTTCTAACAAGAATGAATATTCCGTTCACGGAGATCCCTCTATTATTGCGTTTTGCGTTTGGGATCGTAATGTACGAAGATGCGCATTAAAAACGCGTCATCTCCCCGTTCCCTCCCCTCCTCACCCCGTTCTATTTTCTTCGCTCTCGCGAAGATACTCCACTGTCCTTCATCCCAAGGACTTTCCGAGACATGAAAAATATAGACAAATATAGATCGAGTCGACCACCTGTAGCGCATCAGTTGCATATATTCTTATTCAGAGAGCAATCGTATAGCGTACGTATCGAAAAAAGTTAATCTCTAATCGGGAGTTAATCTCTAATCCACTTTTCACTAAAATAAGAAAATTTAATTTTAAATTTAAATAATTTTCTAAGGATAGTTTTCTCGAACCCTTACATACTTAAATCGTGCTGATGCCGATATATAATGTTGATATATCGATAAAAATATTTTTGTCGCCTTTGGCAAGAGACGATAGTTACGTCCACGAGCCTCTAAATTCTTTGTATTTCAGCGATATTCTATTTATTAAACGGAGAAAAAAAAAAGATAAAATCAAAAGAAAATTTTTTCAATCACGCGACATTACGCGTTGCCACTTTTGACATCGATCAATCGAAACCACTTCAGTCGCGAATCAATCTTGCGCTGGGTGGTCCCAGTATGCGCGATCGGACAGAGACCAAAGTGGATTTTAAACGTATCCGGCCGAGCATAAAAAAGTGCAGAAATTTACGTTTGCTCGCGAGCACGCGGAAAGAATGCGATGATGTACTAGTTTCGTGAGGTTCCGGCCGCGTCGTCGACGAGGAATGCTTCTCTATCTCAGGAATCTCCCGGCATTAGCTCTTTTTCCGCGCACGCTTTGTTTTTAGAGCTATATGTGCCGATGACACTCGTTTGCGCGGGACGCACAAACGGCGACGGGAAACGTCTCCTCTTCGCCTCGATACCGGGAAACGCGGCTAATAATTCCGGCCGTCTCGTCATTACGGTTATCATTATTTCAGTAAATGGACCTCCTACCTGCCTCGGTTTCGCTCGGTTACTCGCTCCGAAGGCGATTCTTTTCACTCGTCTCTTCGATTCTAAAAGGCTTAAGACCACACCACAGACGCGACGTGCCGAGACCGCTTTTTGTCTCCCTGCAAATCGACCATGCGATTTACACGACGCGCAAATTTCGCGCGAGAAGTCTGAATTTAAAGAGGTCATACAGTATCGTTTATCTATTTGTATTTGCAAAGATCAAAGGATGTACGTATAAAAAATATCAGATTGTAAAAATATAAATGTCAATACTCAAAGTAAAAAATTTTCAAATAATTGACGGTAATTATAAACAATATCATAAGCAAGAATATAGGAATGTATAAATTTCGTGCAAAAGAGCTATTATTTTTTTCGACAAAATTTAGCCTTACGTAATATAAATTTTAGCGTATATTTATCTATTTTTTTTTTTCAATCTTACAGCATATTGATGCATATTTTTAAAAAATATCCACATGTTTATTATACAAGATATATATTTTGTCATAAATTTTCTATTAATCTAAACAGATCGTGACGTGATTTCTTCAAGGATTCATTAAAGAATCCATTATTAAAATTTTTATCTTCACATAAACATGTGTTTGAATTATAATTGTCTGATGGCTGTTTTGATATATTATCGATTCAATGCTAAGAATGCGCAATGTAACTCTTATTGCTAAGAATCTAATTGTAAATCAAAATACAAGTTTTTAATTCTATCGATATTAATTAACTGTATGCAGCTGTTTGTGCTGATTTAAATTTTAAATATGTTATTTGTTTCTGTAGAGTTTTATTCAAAAATATCCCAAGTATATTAACGAGCTAAAAGAGATCGCAATGTATTATTAGAAAAATAAAAAAATTCTTGTTTCACGTGAGTTTCTTTTGCTGAAACAATGCTGTTTCTAGAACAAAAAATGATCGCGTGAGAAAAGATAAAATGATTTTATTAAAATGACGTAATTGGAATTTTTTTCCGTTTACCGATTCAATTTTAATTGAGATATTCCGGGTTTCTCACGCTTTTGAAATTGACACGCTAATGAGAACAACAGTAGAGACTTAATATAGATGTCAGAAACTATATCGATTCCGAGAAACTCGCGTGACGATTTCCGGCCCTTTAGCTATTCGCGTTTGCCGTCTGGAAATACATACAGCGAACACTGATGACAGATCGGAACCCTTTCGCTCATAAATTTGCTCAGTGGTCATTTAATTCCCCGCACGTCTTCGAGCCATTAAAAAGATATTGGCGCCACGTAGAAACTTAGATGCCGAATTCGGCATCACGCATCGTTATGGAGACTCATCGCGTCGGGATATTATTTTCTCGATCCTACGTATGTATCGCAATACAAATGGTAAAAAAGGACGACACATTGCAACTCTATCTTTCTTCATAAAAAAATAATTTATTAGTACAAAATATTTTTCTAAATTTCTATAGAAACATTTCTAGAGAAACATTTTTTTGGCATCCCCATATGTATCTGTAAAAATAATTTTAATAATATTTAATAAATTCTGGAGCACTTGCGAGTAGTCACTCTGAAATGTTCAAAAAGAAGAAAGATTTTGAACAAAAATGCTATAATCCTCTCTCTTTCCAACTTATTTTTACGAAACAATATATTTATTAATATCAGATAGAAATTAAAAAATAAACTGGCATATGATTAACAAAAAACTCTATTCTGTTGATACAATTTTTATAAATTTTATTAACAGCTTTTTATTGTATGTGCAGCTTTTTTAGAAAAATTTTTTCAGCAACCATGATGTTGACCTGCCCCGAATAGCACGTGTATACCATATAAGTGCGACACCGATTGTAGGACGAGTCTTAGGCTCGTAAATCTGCTCTATCGCTACGCGATCTTTCGATTCCTTTCTTTTCTTCAAGAGAGCTAATAGTCACCTGCCGTACGGCAGATATGTAGATATATATATATAGTTGAAAGATACGATTCGGTCTTTACAAATATGGGAATATTGGATAGTCTTAATAGAAGATTATTTATAATAGCCTTATTAGAAGATTATTTATATTAGATAGCCTTAATAAGAGATTATTTTATACTCTCGACTAACTCGACTTGAACTTTAATTTTTTCTTTATGAATAGCTAAAGTGCGTATATTTTGCGATTTTTAATTGACATTACGATTTGAATTAATTATAACTATTTAATTGTAACATTAAAAGACGTAGCGAATATTTTTTATACGCGGATAACTCTTTGACAATTTAATATTTAAGTTATCTCGCTATTGATAATATAATATTATCAATGAAAAATCCGACTGCAAGATCAAAGGCAGAGGGTATTCTTTATTCTTACTCGGACGTTCTCGGAGGACACTGCGTCCATCACATTGAAATATCTGTTTTTAATTTCTGACTGCTATAGCTAAATTTAGACAATATAATGTATCACGCTATAGCGTGATCAATAAATAGATGATTAAATATAAAAACAATTTATATAATTTTGATGCAAAGCGATGTCAATCGTAAATACAATAGAATAGATGAAAAGGTTTTTCTAATAGATGGAAAAAAAATAATCACGCATACACAGAATTATAATAATATTATAAGCATTATAAAATGTGGTTTTTATATTTTTTTAAATTTTGTGAAATATCTGGGAGCGAAATTTGAATATCATCATAATTGAAGATCATGATTTTATAGCGAAAAATTAATTACCCATACAAATGTCTAACTATAAGAAGATTAAGCTTGTTAGATCTAAGAAGTCTGTTTTTTGAATATTATTTAAAAATTTTTGTTTTGAAAATAAAAAATAAAGCATATTTCCATACTTTAAAGGGAATAGTAAGAAAAACAAACGATAACAATTGAGTTCCCTTGAAAAGAACAAACCTATCGCTATGTCTGACTATCGTGTCTGTATTCACTTAGCGATCAGCCGCAGGAACGAGTCTTCCGTATCGGGTTTGCGAGCGAGACGAAAGCGACGCTTTCACGGTTGGCTTCGGCGCATCGAGACAATGTCTCTTGGTAGTGGCCGTAGGTTTAACAGTGGCCAGCCGGCTGCTAGAAGGAGAAGGAGAGCAAGAGAGACAGAGAGACAGAGAGAGATAAAAAAAGGGGACGTCACACGTTTCGCGTTTTCCTCGACGGCGATGATTCCGTCCTTCGCACGCTCGAAGCGTGCTCGTATCCGCCGTCGATGGTTCACGCTGTTCGTCGCGGTCTCTCTTGCTCTCGAAGAAGCTGAAGTAGAAGATTGGCAACGGTCTCCGGCACCGCTGCGATGCCCCTTTTTCGCCCCGCTCCATTCGTCATCACGCGGCGCGACGTGGCGCACCAGGGAGGACGCCTGGTAAACCTTTACTTAGCTTACACTTCCACGGGGAGATAAAAAGCCCAGCCGGACGGGTGATGACTCTCAAAACATCAGAGGCCCTAGCGCCCGCCTCGCGGGAACGCAGTTCTTTACCTGGCGGCACTCTTTCTCTCTCTCTCACCCTCGTAATCGCTGTCCGAGACCGGGTCGAGACGTAATGGAATATAAAAGTAAAATAAAGGGAAGATATACAAGTGTAAGAAACCAATTTTTAAATGACCTCTTTCGCGGGCATATGGTCAAACGTGGAAGTGTTAAAAGGCACTTGTATATTACGTAATAAAACGTGGTGAGAGAAATTGATATAAATAAAAATATGTGATTTTTTGAAATATTAACAAATGATATTTTTCTCTCACTTTTGCAAAATAATTTTGTAAAATCTTTGGACATTTTATAAATCTAGATAATCAAGGATTTCTCTCTCTCTCTCTCTTTCTCTTATGATATAAGGAAAGCTTTAGAAATAGAAATACAATATAATATTTTGTTTAATGATGGGAAATAAAGTATAACGTTTATCCATTATGTGAAAAATATATACTTAATCATAATTAATCAATATTTTTGAAAAGAATTGTTATGTCAAAAAAAAAAGTTAATAAAACACTTTCATAAAGATATTAGCATTTGTATTTATGTGAAAGGAAAAAGGATTTACGCGCTCTATCTCGAATATGATCGTGATTAGGTAAATAATATGTAAAACAGTATTACGTACCGTGAAAAACCGTCGCGTATGTATATTTTATAGATGACATTTGTTCACGCTCCTTTAAATTCTCGTTTGGAAATTTGTTTCGTAACAATCTTGGCGACAAACTTTGTCGCTCGTAAGTGAATGGCGTTTCATATCGTAAGCTATAAAAATTCTAATAAAAATCGTCAAACGCGTATCACTCGTTAACCATTAAATTATCTAAATTTAGCAATGTATTCTAAAACATATATCTCTGTGTTAAATTCTCTTTAATTATTCCCTCAGGAATTCTTTTTCTAAATTTAGAGCCTTCTAAATTCTCTTCTAAGCAATTTTTACATCATTACATTCTTGAGACCTGTATATAAATTACTTTCTAATACATTTTCAATTTAATATTTATTAGTTTAATACACAAACGTTCTACGTGAACGAGAATATTTTAGTCGCACTTACACAAGTGGCCTTATTATCTTAATAGCCTCGGTTAGTTTGGCCGCCGCTCGAGTTAGTCAAGATTAAAAGTAGCATATATTTGTGCTCGGTCGATGCACGAACAAAGAGAAGCGCAAGCAAGGATCAGTAGGACATAAAACCATGGAAGAGGAAGAAGGAAAGACGATCTGCCGGAGAATCGCCGCTTAATAGCCGCTTAAACGCGAAAGTAGTAAAACTACAAGTGATACGTGAGTCCTATCCTAGCTAAAGGGCTGGCCCGAGAATCGGTAGTCGTAAAAATTCCTGAAGAAACGGAAGAGCCATTTCGGGCTCTCGTCTTTTCCGCCCTCTTTTGAAATCTTCTCCTTTTTATTCAGTCTTCCTGCCCAAATTCTTCTGCTAAATCATTCATTTTTATTTTTCCCTTCTCATCGCGTTTCTTCTTTTTTCCAGCATCGATTGACCGAGAGAACGTGTTGGACGACGCGCGAAGTAAACATATATACATTGTAAAAAATTCTCTAAAAATTCACACACACTTTTGCCTGAATTTTTAGATCTGGGAGAAAAATTTCAGACCATTTGTCTTAATCATCTGGTTAACTCGAATAACGAGAATCAAGATCTTCTCTTTCTCTTTCTGTTTTCCTCGAACCGTGAAATATATTTCCAAGTCTGCTGACAGGTTGTAAAATCAGCCTAACGCGAGGTTAAATTACGAAGTTGCTCGTGGTGGGACCGTAAGCGGGGAAAAAGAATGGATCGAGATGCCGCCGATTAAACGTACCGCCGCGCGTCTATTCTTAGAGACCGACTCGAGCTTTCTCGCGGTATTTCACGTGTATAATTGTTCGACCTGTTGCTCGTTATTCCCCGGCACGCTACTTACGTCTTGCTTGGGAGTTAAATGCAGATCGGATACGAACCCGCGTCTTACGCGAGTCTACAAAACAGCTGTCATTATAAGTAGTTACGGTAGACGATGATCAGACAAATTTGAAGCGCTTACATAGTCATCTACCTTGTCATCATACGTCATTTATTTAAATCACGCAAATTGAACGTCTCGAGAAGCTTATTAAAATACACTTTACAATTAATTGAATTATAGCTTCATCTGAAACGAGAAATCTCTGTATATAATATTTTCTGTATGCAAAAGATTATCTGAATAAACGTGGATTAAAAAAAAAAAAAAAAAAGAAAAAAAACCGCTCGAGTAAAATAATGTTTTCAAGATTTATACTTTCTTATGGCATTCAATTTTAATAATATATTGTACATTTCGATGTAGGAACATCCGCGTTTCTGCATAATCGTAAAACTACCAAAAACGAAATAATCAAAGTCGTGCAAATGATATGCCTTTCGCTATACGGGGCCTAACTTTATCTCCCTGCCCAAATCGTATAAGGTTAGATCTGCTTTGTATCCTTCGTTTATCACCCACGCCTATGCCCATTGCCATTGTTCGGCGTAGGAGGGCAGTTTCGAGCGAACAGGTTCGCGGGCAAGGAATCCGATGTTTCCTGGAAATCACTTGACGATGTGACGCGCGGCTTTTCGAATCGCGATGCTCACGCTATTCGATGGGAGCGTCTCTTACCGCTCTTTCTCTCTCTTTCTCTCTCTGTGTAAGATTCGAGATTAGCTATATCAGATAACGGCCGACTGGCCGGTCTGCTGATTGCCCACCTGAGCGCAATCCAGTTAGAAATAGGTGCCGCCGGTGAACCTACGACCTCCTTCGGAATTTCATCGTTAGACTTTATCGAAGGTGTTGATTTTATTCCAATCGGACAATACATTTCGCACAAGCTCTAACTTACATATATATATATATATATATCTTTGTTTTTTTTTTATACTGTTTCATATAACTCTGATCTATGTGAATAGAATCTTGATATAATATGTTTTCGGAATAAATATACGTTTAATGTAGAAAACTTGTAAAATATGAAGCAGGATTCCTATTGTGCAATTTTGAAATATAAAGAGAGAAAATTGTATATGTATTAAACAAATATTAAAAAAAAAAATGGAAACTATAATATAATTATAATAATAATAAATTTATTATCAATAAATCAACGAAAATATTAAAAAAGATTATTACAAAATAACTACGAGAGTAATTTATAATCTTTCTATACATATTTCACAACACTGTGATATATCTAGTGTCATGTTAAAATATAATAGATATTTTTCTCGAGAATGGAACATATATTTTTTACTCTTCTCTCCGTATTTTGGAATTAATTTCATTTCCGCGTAAAATATCGAATAAATCTTTATGTGAGAAAATAGATAATAGATAATAGATGTGGCTTACGTAAGTGGGCAAGAGTCGAGAAAAAAATGTCAATTTAATGAAAAAACTTATGACAGAGATTGCCTTCTGCTAAACGAAGATTATCGCATCTGTGTTCGCGTCTATGACAAAATGGGATCCACGTCAGGAATACAAAGCGATTAAAGAGATGCATAACGGCGTTGTTTGCGATACTACTAAACCCATACTCCTTACATTATACCAATACTCCAAGGCAAAGAAATATCCGCACTGGCAAAATCACCGAGTTTATCCAGCTGAGCGAGAAAACGCAGCGATTCTCCTCCATCATCCTTATTACCTTCCGATGTCAGCGATGACAGTTTTGCGGTTGCGGACCGACGATTTATCGTCGAAAGCGAGAGTGAGCGTACCTCGATATTGATTGCCCTCTAAATTTAAATGAGTAAATAAATAATTACTGAAAGTAATTTAGTTACACTGAGAAAAATCCAACCGAAATACAAAAAAATATTTTTTTTTTGATTTAACAAAATTATTTATTTAAATATTATACTTGTGAAAGAATTAATTATTTCAATCAAGCAGTAAATATATTTGAATTAGTAAAATATATGTAAAATACCAAGCAAAGCATACTTTTATTTGCAAATAAAAACAGAACTTTCTTATCTTTATTATACTAAATTATTTCGTTTAGAAAAACATTTTTAATTTTTGACTGCTTGTTTCAAAAATACAAGTATTCTTGATTTTAATAAATAATTTTTTATCTTTAAAAAAATTAATACTTTTTTACATTATAATCTTAAATAATGTATTTTAAAAATTATAATTTTTACTACATGCAAACAATAATTTATTTAATATAACAAACATTTTTCGAAACAAAGTACATATTTATCTAAGTAAAAAAAATTTGAATTAACAAAATGTATTTATTTGATTGAACATAATTTTAGTGTATCAATTTCATGTCAATGAAGTATCCTGCAGAGCTGATCCCATTATAAATAAAGTTCTTACGTAATAAGTCTTCTGCCGATAATTTGCAACATATTCTTTTAAAAATATATTAATACAAAAAATGCAGCTTACTTTCTCGATTTTCATTATTTTCAGAATTCTGTATTTCGTGTATGCGATTATTAATTAAAATTTCGAAATATAAATTATGATGCATCATATAAGTAAATCGTTAACGAATAAGCTACTTATAGCCGTTCTTTCTGTTATAAATTGCGTCGAACGTGCGTATAATTTTGAGGTTGAGGTCGCTTACATAGATGTGCGTCGAGTCAGCATGGCTGCGGTAACAGCACCGCAAAGATGTCACCGGGTTACTTGCTTAAACATATATAACATCACGACAATTACGCGACATTAACTGTATAGCTCTTGCTCACGTAACACAAAGCAATTTATTTTCCAAGTTAAGTGCATCTGTTTCATCACTGATATTGTGGCTGCAACGCGCTTCGTCGGTAACAGTCATTATAAAAAAATTTTGTTAAACGCATTTTTAGCATTTTGTAAAATATACAGATTTATTTATAAATTAAAGAATATAATAATCTAATAATTATGAAAAATAAAAAAAAAAATTTTTGAACATTTTGGTACATTTTTTTTCCAGTGTGTATTACAATATTTTCAGGGTTGGGAAGTAACGCCGTTACTTGTAACGTCGTTACCGTTACAGTTCCTTTATTTTCGGTAACGATCGTTACTTTTTTCCGTTTGTAACGGTAACGGTAACGTCGTTAGATTTTTACAGTAACGATAACGAATTAACCGTTACTTTTATCGTTATTTTTTGGTCTTTTATTATCCTATATCTATTCAATAGATGTAATAGATTTTTGAAAAATATTTTGTAGCCTTCTATCATAGGCTACATTCTGATAGTCACTGCCAGGACTGAAAATCTATAGTAACGTATAAATTATAATAGATTTTACAATACTCTGATAGTGAATATTTTGGAATACACTCTTAATAATATCAATATTTCTCTTATCAATATTGAAAAACAATGTTCGATAAAGATTTTCGACAAAATTGAAATTTGTAAATTACGATTTAAATCCCTATAAAGATAAGTGTATTAAAAAGTAGAGATATTAATATAAAAAATTAGAATCATTAAATAAGTTTAATATAAAAAACGCTTGTGTTATATAAAGACTAATTCAGAGTTTTTAATTATAACATAGATTATTACATTTAATATTGATTATTAAATAATTTTATAATCTAATAGCTTATTTATACTTTTATAGAGTAACGTTTTCAATCCTGATTATTTTTCTCTTTCAAAAGAATTAATATATATTACGCTACTTAAAGACAGAAAGAGCATAAAGAGATGTAACTGAAAAGAGAGCAGGATTCATGCGGATGGTAGGTCACTGATTAACGATGGTCGGAGTTAACGATCGTCGGAGAATACCGCGGCAAATCGCTATAGTAAATCGCTATCGGAGCCCTTGTATAAGGGATACCCCCGCGTTAATCTATCTCGATAGGCCGCGGAACGCGTATGGTGTTAGAACGGCCGCTGGAAACGCCGACACGCAGCAAGGGGCAATACGAGAGCTGGAGGAAGCAAGATTAGGACCGGTGCACCTGCGCCCGTAGCTGGTATAATCGTACATTAAGTGCCTCTAATCCGATAAGGAATTGACTGACAAATCGTCCTACTCCGGCGCGTTCGCACGAGCGTATGTATACACGCTCACGTGAAACATCGTATTACACGCAAATGCTGACCGAAAGAGAGAGTAAAATCTCTAATGTCAGTCGACGCTCCGTCATTTCCATAAAGGAACTCTATGTATCGAGTTATGAGGCGATTCTACACATGTTTCCTCAGCCAGATCAAGCGTGTTCGAGCGTTCGAATCAGAGAGCTGAGAGTAATTTTCTAAGGTGTAATTTTCTCCGTAAATGTAAAAAGAAAAAATGAAACAAGCGTGCACGTATTACGTGACGCGTATTTGATGAAAACATTCGCCGTATTCACTTTCGCTCGAGATCATAATTAAGCGAATAAAGCATTACGGTCTTGCGTTTGACGTATCGGCTGTTGTAATCTTATATGAAAATGTATTTGAAAAGTGGAATCTGGTTTCGTTTTCTAAGGCCCGCGTAATAATCGAGCGATGACATAATCTAATTGGAAAAAGGTGGCATATATATAACAATAAATACTCTTAATAAACTAGAAGACGGTTATATTTTTCTACTAATTGTGGAATAGACTAGCGAGTATGTGACAGATGACAGATCTGACAGATGTGACAACCTTGAATTAAGTAAAAGACGTATCGTAATAATCTTGGTGATGAAAAGTAGTTCCTACCTTGTTCAGCAGTTCTCGAGGATACCTCCTATTGAAAAATTCGTTGCGTTGCCATTTCACACTTCCTGACACTGGATCAATCCGGAAGAAAAGTTCCACTGTCACTTTCACCGTACGTAATATTCGCTATGTGACGAATTGGTGATGATTTCTGGCGAACTTGATTGACTCGCGTGATTTATACAATCAAGTCGGTTTCTTTAGATCGATTTAATTGCTATTATCGAAGAAGATTAAAACATTTCTTTAAAAAAAATAAATAAATAAATAAATAAATAGATGAATAAAAGTTTGTTGATTTCGCAAGGATTCACGTAACCTTTAAGGCGACAACCCCGAAGACGTTCCTCTATATGTCTCTCTCTTTCTCTTTCTCTTTGTCCTCGATAACCCGCTTGCTTTTTTATTCCCTCCTCCTCTTTCTCCTCCTCCTCCTCTTTCCTTTCCTCCTCGTGGAATTCCGCGATCGCGAAGAGAACCAACCGGGACTCCCAATGACGCTCAAAGTATCACCTTGACGAGACGCTACGAATCGTTGGTCGTGCAGTGGGAAGTTCGTCAAGAGGGAGATCTCGCGATGGCTCGAGCCTATGGTCTCGGAAGAACTGACAGCGGCCTCCGCTCACCGAACGTAAGATACACCCTACTACTACTTCACCACTGCAGTCGCTAGAGAGTACTACTTCTACCACTACTACTACTAATATTAGTCCACGCGAGAGATCGGCTCTCTCTCTCTCTCTCTTTCTGCAATCTCGGCCGCGCGAGTCGCGTTCGCTCTCCGACTAGGATGTATGTATCCCTCGCTCTTTCTCTCTCTCTCTCTTTGTCTCACATCGACACATGTACGTACGTACTCTCTCTCTCTCTCTCTCTCTCTTTTGTTCGCTTCGCTTGCGCCAATCTACCTTCGTTTTCTCTCGATGCGACCGACTCGACTCGACCGATTCTGAATGTCCTTACTACACGCGAATGGCGCATCCAGCACACGAGCTCGCCTAAGCCTCATCGTCGTTCGTGTTCGCGCGTCGACGGCATCGGCGACATGTGTGGAAGTCGGGGCACGCGTGTACGCGCGTCCCGCGCGGCGTGTAAGAACGCTGGGGATGCTGTGGTACAGAGTACGGACTACTATGTCGTCAGCGTCTGATGCCGGTGACGCCGCCGCTGTCGCTGATTGTAAATCGCCGCGGTTCTCGTGGGACCAACACAGGTTGCATCTCCTCGCATGTTTTTTTTCTTTTTTTTTTTTTTTCGCGCCATCGATAGTGCACGTGAATGATTATATTTGAAGTTATGTTAGATCTTTCGCTTTCTAAAATGCATTCTTTAGATGGAATATGATTAAGTGTAAGATAATTTAATGGCAGTAACATTTGATCTGATTTTTTTCACATAGCTTAGGATACGATAAAAAGGATATTTGATAATAAAAATTTGTTATGACAGATTAATGTTTAAAATAAAGATCTAAATTGGTAGATTTATATATCTACGATGACTTATTCTCTCTCTTTTTCTCTCTCTTTCTCTTTTTAATAAAATTTATAAATTATCAAAATTTCTTGAGAATATAATTAAATACGTACAATCTATTAATGTCTATATTTGATGCAATATTCTGATGCAATTCATTTGTATGAAAGCAGAATTAAAATATCCTATTGCTTCACTGATAACAAATCAGGATTAATATATACAATATATATGCTAAGCAAGTGAACAAAAATGTTTGAGATTTATTATAATGCCGTATAAAATTATTAAATCAGTCTTGATATTTTGCTATCTAACGAGCTTGAAGCCAATATTATAGTGATCTTGATTCGCGATCGATTTATATCAAATAGCAGAGATTAAGTCAAACATCCTGATCTGAGAATTTAATATTTAACGTATTTGATTAACCGTAACATTCTCATATCTCAGTTTGAGCTAAAATTATAACGGATATACGCTTCGAATTGGAATTAATTCTCATAATCGGACATGTCAGAGTCGATCAATTAGATGAAATTTATCGCAAAGTGTGTAGTTACGATTTACCTATTATACAATCTTATATCTATTAAATTTACCACGATGTATGCTTGATAAATTACAACGTCACATAATCTTAAATGTCTCTTTAGAATTATATAACTGTCACAACTAATCAGATGTTAAACTGGACTGAAGTTATCATAAAGCAGAATCAGATCATTTGACAAGTACCTATTTTGCAATCACTTATAATTTTTCAAACATATTCTCACGTTTGTTACGTTAAAAATAAAATCTTTTCAATCGAATAAATACATTTTGTTAATTTTGTGATTTTTTACTTAAATAAATATATATTTTGTTTCCAAAAATGTTTTGTTATATTAAATAGATTATTAATTGCATGTAATAAAAATTATAATTTTCCAAATACATTATTTAAAATTTTAATATTAAAAAAATATTTATAAATTTGAAGATAAATGATTATTAACTAAAATAAGAAAAATCTGTATTTTTGAAATAAGTAAGCAAAAAATAAAAAATATTGTTTCAAAGAATTTAATTATTTTACTAATTCAAATATATTTGCCATTTGATTGAAGTAACTTAATTTCTTTACAAGTATTTAAATAATTCTTTTTAAATAAAAGAAAATGCTTTTGAATTTAGTAAATTTTTTTTCAGTATACGAATTCGTTAGAAATTTTCGTCGCAAGAAGATGGTGTAAACATATTGTTAGTTAATCTCTCATTGATACTGCGCTAATAACGCAATTTGTGCGCTTACAATTAACAGCTTCAAGTTTCAAGCGACATTTTCAACAAAATCGTACAGGTGGCGAGAGGATTTACTTGCGTTGTGCTCGCGAGAATATCGGGATGAGCTGTAGTCGGTCTGTGTCTATTTCGAGTAGTCATTATTACTATGGCTGCAACCGGTTAAGATGTTCAGCAACGAGTAGTTACGCTAACGTTGTCGCGCCAACGCTAAATGTTGCGAGGAGAGTAACGAAAGAGAAACCGCATGCTTTCGACAAAGTATATTTCAATTAATAAATTCTATTGCCTAATAATAATAATACTTGTGCTTTATATTTTGATGAATTTATATTATTCAGTAAAATTAGAAAAAAGAAAATAAAATATTGAAAAATATTATCTCAAGCTTTTTTTTAATTTATTAAAATATTTGCTATAATTCTCGTGTGCGATTTTTACAATTGTTTATTTATATTTATATTTTATATTTTTATAAATATCTACTATAAACTATAAATTATAAAATACTTTGAAATGTGTATATGTGACAATAATAATATTAAATTTAATTAAAGTATTCTCTCTCTCTCTCTCTCTCTCTCTCTCTCAATGATTGCAGCTTTATGTTATCATAACTTGATTTAGTTAGATTAAAATTATGATAAGCAATAAGCGGAGAATTATGTATAATAGAAATAAATAAATTTACAAAAAAGTAGTGATAAAGTACCTGAATAAAATCTCCTGTTATGGTACGTATGGACTATACGTATTTACAGAACATACGTATCTGAATAATTTACCATTCAGTAATGATTTCTTAAAGCACACTTCTTCGGCGAGATACGAAATGCTCGTCGGTTCATTAGCCCGTAGCATTATATCTGAGTGTAATCTCAAATATAATTGCAAACACCTGACGAGAACAGTTTCAGCAAAGATGATTGCGCGCTTAGTATGCCACGCGCTACGATAATTAAGTAAATTGTTTGCGGCGAAGCAGAATGGAAACGTCACTTTGTTGTTTATCGTAATATTAATTTATCATATTTTTATAATCGAATCTCGTTTCAAGAAATCTCCATCACATTCTCTTTTTCACTAATTTATAAGTCTCTTCAGTTATGAATGAATTTTTCATATCTTAACATTTAATATTTATAAGAATATCTTCACTTTGTTATGTCGAAAATATAATATTAACTAATAAAATATTTCACATACTCGAGACTTTTATGTAGTAAATAATTTATAATTTCTAGTCGATAAAGTCGATAGATTTAGAAATGATTTTCCAACGCTGTTATCCGAAATAGATCAGAATAGAGAGAGATAATAAAGAGGGGTAGAGATGCCTCGTGTATTTTTTTTTTTTTTTTTCCCAAAAAGACGAACGAAGCCGACGATTCGGAAGCGCGTCGAGATCAACAAAATCGAGAGCCGCCGCGGCAATTATTCGACGAAGAGGCCCCAAGTCCATTACGCTTGGCGACCACGGCTCGTGAGTTAAAGATTTAGGTGATGTTGCAAATGAGAGAGCCTCCACACACCGTGCACTTGCCATTTCGTTTCCTGGATCGTAAATATACTCTCGAAGCGAACGAGAGACGATCGAACGAGAACGAGAGAGGGAAAAAGAGAAAGGAAGACGCGGCGAGAAGGGGTGTCGGACGAGAGGGGTAGAGCGGGGGCGGGGACGGGGGGAGGGGGCATAAAGGCGAGAAGGGGTTGATCGAGAGGGAAACGGGGGGTGGGGGCGGGGGGAAGAGATGCGGTATCGTATTTTCTGTCCGCTCATGCGGAATCGGCATGTCGTAGATATCGTTCCGCGACCTTCCTCTCCCGATGGCGGAATCCAGGCTCTCGGCGGTGAGTTAACGGTGCATATACCGCGTGTGTCTCTCTCTCTCGACGCTGTGTACTCTTCTCGGTTCTTGGAGTGAGGCTGCAGCCGTAAAAGGCCGCTAAATCGTCCGAATATGCATCAATGGGGAGGACGATGACCGGGATGTAACGACGGTCGCGAAAACGCGCACCGCAAAAGAAACCGTTGTCGTTGTGTACCCGACGACGATGTTTCGCGTTGCGGCGACTGCACGACTGCATCTCGCGTATATGGTATGTATATGTACACACTCTGGCGAGGAGATACGATATGTGTAACGCGACGTCGACGTCGACGATGGAGAGGGGTAAAAAGGTGAGAATTGCACACAACCAGCAATTGCGACTCTTGTTATTACAAATACACGCACATAATCTGCGCTTATGATTTTCTTCGAGAGAAAGACGAGTACATCGTAAAAAAAAGAAAAAATTGATTGAAACTTCAGACAGCGTCTGCAGCTTTTTTGCAGACACACTATTTATTTTTCAATTTTCGGACAAACTTTTCTAAACATTTGAAAAATGATTCTGATAATTAAGAAAGATAAATTATCTAGAATTTCTTTCAGACAGGCAGATTTGAAAAATGTGTCTGAATTTTTAAAAAATTTCAATCAAGCATTTTCACAAACAAACGTGACCATCTTATCAACGAATATTTGATATCCGTCGAAACAGATGAAAAAAATTATATTCAATTCTTCTCCCGAGTTACGTTATTTTATTCGCGAGATGTAAGAAATTTCTGAAAAATAATTCACGCGCGTAAATTTCACACATGGAAAATATTCCACACAATCGTGCATTCTGTATTAAATAAATAATCCATCCAGTCCCAGCACCTGATCTCGTCGCGTCGCGCAGGAGCCGAGCCGAGCCGAGTCCGAGGCCATGCGTGTCGCGCAGGACGAGATTAATAAATCGCATGCGGATGCCACTCCACCTTTCTCTCGCGCCGACGCGCGTGCTGCCCGCGAAAAAATCCACGGGTAAAGCCCATTTGCCGTAGGACCGCGTAAATCACCGTCATTGTCTCTTGTTGCTTTATTACTCTCCCCCTTGTGTCCGGTGAGCTCTCTCTGGCCGCTACCACCGCGAGGGACGCGTCCCGGCAACGCGCGTACGACGCCACGGACGCATCGGAGACGCGCAACACACGTGCGTGTGCGAGCGCATGCACGCATATACATACGGGGTGGTGACGCGGAGGGACGCCGGCGCGGCAAACGAGGCGTTAGGGTTAAGTTAATTCAACCGGCTCTGCCTCCCAAGTAGCGGCCGCGGAAAACGCGAATCGCCGCTCGTCGGAAGTGGCCACGGATCGTTTCTGTATTACCCCCGCGCGCGGTGTGGCGGCGGTCGCGGTGCCGCCGACAGTCGGGGATCTTTGATCATCGGAAGGGGATTAGGTGGATGAATATAAGTCAGTCCTCTCCTCCTCTCTTTCTCCCCCCCCCCACCCCTCCTTTTTCCTCCTCCTTTTTCTCTCTCTCTCTCTGTCTTCTCTTTCTTCCTTTTCCCGCCGCCGCCCCGCCCGCCTTTCCACCCTACGCGAAAATGACTAATGCGTTTCGCGTACCCGAGAATTACCGCGGGGATAATGCGAAGATATGGGAGTCCCGTCTCTCGGGTGGTGCGCGCCTCGGGACGCATTATGTATGGTAGCCTAATTTTATTGCGCCATTCAAGAGAACGCCATCGTGCGTTCCCATCGCACACGGGATATTCTTTTCGCTATGGAGATTATGGGCGCGAGACCCTCTCGCGAAGTAATATCGAAAATTATGGCCGTTGCGCGTAGTCTCCTCAAGAGACTGTGTCGCGAAGCGAAAATTCCGCCTCCTCGCACCAAGAAATCGTACATTGTATCTGTATTTATATAGTACATCGTTGCTAGAATGCTTAGTTTGAATTAAAAATAAAATAGTTTATATAAACAAATATATATTGTAGATAACAAATGAATTTTTATAATCGCATTTATAAGATTATTTCATTACAAGTATCTTAACAAGCAAGGGAAAGACTACAATAGTTGTATTTCTGTAATTAAAATAATACAATTATATAATATATATTCCCTAATTTTTTAATAATCATTAAATTTCTGTTACTGAATTACGATTTACAACAAGAGTTTTAAATATATGCCATGTAAATTAATATCTATTCATGGATTATTGTACTCTTTTAAAAAATCTGGAGTGAATATTTTACGTATATCAATATTAACGTCGCGATTGGCTAACATTGAATCTTTAATCTTATTGATAACATCGATCGATCGATCGATCGAGCGCAATGATACATTTGTATCAGTCTTTAAAAAAAAAAAAAAAGCTACAAGTTTATCATATATTTATGAACCTTTCTTTCTAATTTGGTATATATAAAAAGTTTACTCGAAATATATATCCTAGAGTATTCTAGCAATACTTGTATATATTATTATGCATTTATATTTTTCATGTCACATTATATATATATATATATATATATACGCATATTATATTACACTATAAAAAAAATGTTCAAACTCTGATACATTTTTGTCTGAATTTTCAGATCTGGGTATTTAAAGAAAATTTCGGACAATCCATCTTATAATCATCAGAGTCGTTTTTCTAAAAGTTTAAAAGAATTTGTCTGAAAATTAAAGCGCGTCTGAAGATTCAGACAGCGCTCCGTCTTCAATGGAGCTGCGGACACTTTGTCTGAAGTTTTAGTCTGTCTTTTTTTACGGTGTACCTACAGCGAGCTCTCTCCTTAGCAAGATCTCGTCCGTGGCGAGCGTAGATCACATTAGCCACGGTCGTACGCTATTCGCAGATGCTACCAGAATGCCATCGACGAGACGGTCGCGGTGCAGTTGCAATTCCGTAAGAATGCATTACGATAACGTGCGAGCCGCGTGTTAATTCGCGCTTATCCGGCGCACGTCATCGCGAATACAATCGTCCACGTATTCATCTATTTGTATGCGTGTATACAAGGTGCTTCACTGATATCTTAGTATTTCATTCAATTTTCTTTAAATCATTGAAAATTAAGATCCTGATAAAAAATATCGGAGAGAAATAAATTGAAATTAATTTTTAAATAGGGCGATAGAACTAGAATATTAATTAATCGACTTTTGACACAATGACACATTGATTATTACCCCAAAAATATTATCAGTTCAAAGATTGAAAGCTGAAAAAAATAATAACATGTGGAAGATTTACTAAAATTAAATTAAAAATTGTTACAAAAGACGATCATTAAAATATAGGTTTACTCTTGGTATTTTTATAACGATATCATTATCTATAATCGAAGAGTGAGCCTCCTCAACCGATGAGACACCCTGTAAATGGGCAAGAAACTGGCATGGATATCCCAACATCGGGTTGCAGATATCTAAGCCTATCAAAGTATAAGCCGGTAAGAGTGAAAGATGCGCTGATACTCCGGATTTAAAGTGTATTTGTTACGCACTATTATTAATACACGTGATGTATCTACCGCGCAGGAACATATCCGTATGTTAGTTAAGCCTGCCAACGCCTATAGGAAAGCCTTTACGTATCTGTAAAGAAAATCGGACGCGCGCGACAGAATTAATTAACGTAATTGTTAGTGTCAACGGAGCGACGGATAATTTTTTAGTTCGCGCGTACAAGCTATTGCTTAAAAGAATGAAAAATTTCTAGAACGGATGCTCCGTATCGCTTTCTTCTTCAACATTCGAAATTCTCTTCTGGTTACGCAATATTTTTTTAACGATTTTTCTTCGGTGTGTATTACGTGTATTATGAAAATATGGTGATGATTTTAACAAGAGCAAAAAGAAGATTAAGGTAAATTATAATAAATGTAAGTGGCGTTTTTTTTTTTTTTTTTTTTTTTTTTTCGGGACAATATAATTCAACAACTTCGATATTATTCGAGGTATATGTCTTACCTGTGCTTTTTTTAATGAAAGATATTACACAATAAATATAACATTATAAAAATGATGTATCTCAATATTTATCACGCGAGCATTTATATGTGTGCGATATTTCTTCTCACAACTATAATATTTATATATAATTGCAAAGTGTTGCGTACAAATCGTGTATTTAATTGGATAGAAGATATTATGAGTCGTATACGCGCAGATTATACTAATCCGTCATAATTACTTTTCGCGTTGCGCGCAATTTCTCAGCCAGTCGCTAAATCCGAGACCGCATACGGAATGCATGGCATAAATATACTCGGCGCTCTCAGCAAGGAATACTGCCACTAATTCTGGCTTAATGACAGCTAAGGGAGACTTTGATTACTGACAGGCAACGCGTATTAGAATCATGAGAATAATCCATAAAATAAGTCATGGTATAGCTGAACGATTAAAGATGATCTCGTTCTTTCTCTTTCTCGTCCTCGGGAGAAAAGAGTATAATTTACAAAGTAGAATAAAGTGTGTGTAACATTTTCGAGCGATTTTTGCCCGATTAATTAAATATTTAAATAAATACTAAGATCTAATTCAAAATTCTAACAGAATCATTTGTGAATTTTATTCTACCTTCTACGACAGACATTATCGCTGCATATAAAAGAGTACGAGAAGATAATTGATATTATCGTAACACTATTATCGTAGCGTCATTGTCGTACAGTATAAAAAATAAAAATTTCGAGTTTAGAGGAAAAATAACTACACGCGATGATCTATAAGGTACGAAAACTCTAATGCAGTTACGACGTAAAAGTGAGTAAAAGTGTCGATTTCTCTGAATATATTACTACGGCATTGGTAACAAATAGTTGTCTGCATTCCTCTGTCTGCCGCGATCAAGTACGTTGCCTTTGTTTCGGATACATAAATGGCACTTCCGCCCACGTACCGCGCTTACGTATGCGAGGAACTCTAAGAGCCAATTTATACATATGGCTGACTGACGCACGAACGACCGATTATAATTTCATATCGAATATTGATCGTCATGAATAATTGATACAAATTGTTTCCATCTCTCGACGGGCACGAGCGTCAACCTTCTATCGCGACTGCTCGACACGCATTCCGCAGACATCCCCGAAAGGTATCACTATTACGATTGCAAATGCTTAGTCGATGCTTTAATAAAGTAGCGTGTAAATCTGAATATGCACGAGTTAACATTGAGAAATATAAGATACCAACCACGTTAAAAATTTGAGTGTCAGTGTCCATATTAGAGTATTGACAATGAATATATATCACGTTGATCAGCTTAGGATATTGAGAGAGAATGTTTGCCGTAAAAATATTCATTTACAACATTTCTTGCAGACGCGGATCATTTTATTTTCATATAGCAACTTTATAATAAGAAATTTCATTATACTTATATGTATTTATAAATAATATTAGATAATTGTATAGAAATAGGCCGACTGTATTATACATTTAAAGTTCTAAATGTGTATTAAGTCCTATTTTTTATCCTACAATTTGTTTAAAATTGATCGCTATCAATACTTTTATCAGGTTTAATAACCAATTCTATGTAACTTTTTAATTCTAAAATTGTTCTATAATTTTAAGAGGAATGGAGAGACTAATACTTAAAAATATATTATTTTCTATAACAGAAATAGATATATTCATACATCAAGGTGTAAAAACAAAGTTCAATATTCAATTATTTTTATGCTTGAATTTCGATAATTAGAAGGAAAACTCTATATATTACTATACAAATAAATAATACAAAAATACATGCGTATTTATCTATCCTTTTTTATTACATTTGAATATAGAAAATTGTAACTTTTATGATAATAGATTTCTTAGTCCATTGGGTTTGCTACCCGCGTTTTATTTCCATCAAACTAAACTACAAATTATTCACTTGATACGAAAAATCATCAGAATGCATGCAGTTTGCGTTTTTTCACCTCTTCCATTTCTTTTTTCCATTTACTCATGAACATCTTTTTTCGAAACCGTTGCTGGCCATCTTGCGTCGATTCTCACCGAGAACGTCGCGTGCAGTTGCGCTTTAACTGCATCGTTGTAAAGCAGATTTCATTTAAACGCAACAGAGAGAGAGAGAGAGAGAGAGAGAGAGAGAGAGACGGAAAGTCCGTAAGAAAGAAAAGAGTAAGGGGGCATCCAAGTTTTTATATCATACTTCCGTCTGAAGGTCGTTTATGCAATTTAGAATCTGCATAAAATTTTCCTTTAAACTATACATTATGTGAAAAGTGCTTTAGAAATTCAAGGAAATCTAATTCATTTAATATTTATTATGAATTGATAGCATATAATTTGTATATATTTTCTTTATTTTTTTCAAACTTTTTATTATATAGCAGTTAAAATATTTTTTTATGCACTTAGCGTATTTTTTTTACCTCAGGTTTTTTTAGTATTGTATAATCGTCAAAATAAAAATCACAAGTTTTATAACCAATTCCGTTGTAAAGATAACAAAGTAGAAAATATCGGAATTCTATTTCAGAATTGACATAATTAAGGCAAATTGTTATAATCTGAAAAAACTATTTACGCAAGTAGTTGCGTAAAACTTGACTAATTTGAATAGCAGGCTAAGCATACATTATCATAAATTATTTTATTAATCAAACTCGTTTAAAGCGCATATATCGTCATGTTCTCATAACACATATTCTCTGCAATATTGTGGAAAGTAGTATTACTTGATCTACATACATATTAGTTGATCTACAATACATATATATTAATATTAGTGCCTTTTATTATTTCAGTTAAAGCAATGGGATGATTATAACAATAATAACATTGTAGTAATGTTAAATTTGCGCTAATTATATGTTAATTGTTCCTGTAAAATAATGCATTCTGAATAATAAATTTTGCGATAAATTATAATATTTTGATACGAAAAATTATCAAGCATAATTTTGAATTCTTTCATAATTCATGACTCTTCATACTTGTATATACTTGAAATTTTGTTCGGATTATGCACTTTTTTCTGTAACAAATGTTAAATGTTACGTTACGTGTACATCAAGAATATACGGCATGATTTTAACAAGAGCGAAAAGAAGGTTAAGATAATTTACATAAATAAAAGCGGCGTTTTTATACATTACGTGACTATCATTACTTAACGTGTGATGTGTCATTAATTACTATGTGCATAAATTAATGAGATGAATCTTTTTCTTCATTTATCTTTTTGCTTATCTATCTTTCATACTTGTTATATATGGAGGTGGCACTGGTATATATTACGTTAACATCGGCAGTTCTCTCACACAGAAAAGATCTGCACAATAGAGAGTTCATATTGGAAATATAGACGGACTCTTCACAGTTTGTGAATATCTTAGAAATGTTAACTCCTAATATATATCTTTATTTTCTGTTATTTTTTATGAGAAACATAATGAACGGCCGAGGAAATTCGTGTGTCTGTAAATACGTATTCTATTTTCTACATTTCTGAATATCTAAAATGAATATCAAGAATACGTACTAGAGTGAGCATATCATCTTTTATAGGTAGTCAGCCGGATTCAGATTTTGCAACTGGTGTCAATCTCATTTATTATAAATGGTTCGTGTTTATGGAAGAATATCTTGAAAAATAATAATTATATCAATAATAATTAAAATAAATATTCGCACTGTATAGCAATAACGAAACACCTGCAACGATCGTCTACCCCATCGCAGCGCCAGAAGAGATGTTAAAAGTGTTAGAAGATAAGCGGACAATCTTTTACGTCTTTGGATATTTACAATCTCCGGAAGACGCAAATGTCCGGTTAATGATAAAAGGTATTGCATTTTTACGACAGACAAATAGATCATTTAAAGACAGATAAGTGATGGACGATAAGTCATCAAAATTATCTCATCAAAAATCACAATCCAATCACAAATCATATTCTTCGATTGATTAAATAAATATAAAATGGATCTCAGAAATTGTGATAATTCTTGATATAATGTGTCAATTAAATAATGTTGTTTATTAATTTTATATATATAGTTAATCTCGATTTACTTGCATTAATTCATGAATAAATAAGTGTTAATTTTTTGTATAACGTAAGTATAAAAAATTCAAGTTTATATTATTAAATTATTATATTTTATTGTTATTTATTTATTTATATTTTGTATAAATTTAAAATTATGTTCAATAATAATTATAATTCTTTGTAGTTCTTATTCTATTGTAGTTTCTTTATTAAATCAAACAGAGATGTAACGAAGAACTTTTTGCATTATTAGCACTTTGTTATGAAAGAACGGATAACGTTGTGTTACTCGATTGGAGTAAATATTCTAAGAGCTTTTACTGGGTATCTTTCCAAAACGGCGAAAAAGTAGGCAATTTGTTCGCACAAAGTATACGATTGCTTGTAAATAGCGGCCTCGATATATCAAAGATTTATATCGTCGCGCACTCCCTGGGTACCCACATAGCTGGTTTTGCCGGTAAATGCAACGACTTCGTGATACCTCGCATCACAGGTATGCGATTAAATTAAAATTGAATTGTTTGTTAATACGAAAATAAGGAAGATCCATGAATGAATCTATAGTTTAAAATATTTTGTTTTGAAATTATTATAATATTTTATCGTTTATAGGATTGGACCCCGCGAATCCTTTGTTCTATCTTTTTGGATGCTATCTCACGCCCACAGATGCGGCGTGGATCGATATCATTCATACGGACAAGGGAGGATATGGTACCCTCACCTTTATGGGGACAGCGGAATTTTACGCAAATAGTGGCGCTCGCCCTCAGCCTGGTTGCAAGTTAATTTTTAACCCTTTTATTAAAGACGGTAAGTATCAAAGCGATTGAATATGCCGTTATTAATTTTTTTAAATTAGCATTTTTTACTCGATAGATCACAAACAATTTATGACATCTTTTTAAAACATCTTATAAAATCTGAAAAAAGATAATTTGTCAACTACGATGGTTCGCTGTTTGGAATGTTTTGAAAATTAATTAGCGATGAATTATCCAATGTTACAATGTCGAATTCATAGATACAAATCTACAAAGATCAAAATCAATGATCAAATTATCAAAATTTTGATCTAAACATTTATTCTGTTATTATTAGATCTTTGCAGTCATCAAAGATCAGTCGAATTGTATGCAGAATCGAAACGTCATCCTACAGAATTTATTGCAGTACAATGTCCTTCTTATGCTGATTATGAAGGAAGTCAATGCAAAAACAACCTGCAGACTAACGTCGGATATGCTGCATCGGATGTGTACGATGATAATTACTATTTGACTTTCTTATTTATTTAGCAAGCATAATTTAAAACTTATTTTTATAATATAATAACAAAAAATATTAATCTACAAAACAATTTCTTGCAGACGCGGATCATTTTATTTCCATACAGGAGCTTTATAATGACAACTATTTATTACACTTAAAATCGTTTCGTTATTTTGAGAAAAATGAGTGTCTAGTATTTAAAAAAAGTATATTATTTTCTGTAACAAAAAAAAATATATATATATATTTATATATTAAGGTGTAAAAACAAAGTTTAATAATCAATTATTTTTACGCTTGAATTTCGACAGTCAGAGAGGGGAAATTCTATCTTTATATATTGTATATTACTACAAACGAACAAAAAATACGTGCGTATTTATTTATCTTTTTTTATTACATTTGAAGATAGAGAATTGTAACTTTCATGATAATACATTTCTTAACCCATTGGGTTTGCCATCCGCGTTTCGTTTCCATTTAACTAATCTACAAATTATTCGCTTGATACGGAAAATGATCAGAGTGCAATTTGCGTTTCCTCACTTCTTCCATTTCTTTCTCCCGTTTACTGAAGGAACATTTTTTTTTCAAAGTTGTCCTGCGTCGATTCTCACCGAAAACATCGCGTGCAGCTGCACGTTAATTGCATCGTTGTAAAACAAATTTCATTTAAAGAGACGCAATGGAGAGAGGCGGAAAGATCATAGGAAGGAAAAGGGAGAGCGCTGTGTAATTTTAATTCGCACTTGTGATCGTGTTTAATCACGAGCAGAGAGGGATGAAATAAACGGAATAATGGAATATGTATACGGAATGATCATGTTTAGATCGGGAAACCATGTGTATGCAAATATAAAATATTTTAACGTACTGTTTTGAATTGAAGGACGAGCTGAGTTATTTCAACGAGGAAAGTTCTTCTCGATATTAAAAAAAAATTTTTACTGTCATAGAGGAACTCATTTTCGTGATATATTAATGGTTTAAATATAAATGAGACTTTGCTCTGATTATAAAACGGCGTGAACTTTAGGTCTCCACTTATGTATATTTTAACTATTTTAGTATATCAATATTTGCAAAGATAATAATAATTCTTTACGAGAAGATTTAGCAAATCTCTTAAACTCTAACAAATTTAGTGATTCGTTGTCTGAAAAATTGTTTAAAATGTTGCAGACTAATGTATTTATTTATTTTTTAATAATACCAAAAAAATGCTTTTATATAAATCATGAATATTGCATGAGCACTAAATATTGTTTCGTATTTTCAGAGTCCCGAGATTTTTATTGTTTAAATTTGCTTTATCTCTGCGTTTTTGTTCTAATTTTAAATAAATGCATTAAAAAAATGTAGTACATCCAAAGAAATTTTTTTTTTTTTTTTTTTTTCATTAAAAAAAGTATTTATTTAAATACTTGCAAAGAATTAATTGTTTCAATCAAGCAAATATATTTGAATTAATAAAATATACAATACATTGTTTATCTATTTTTATTGTACCAGATTACTTCCTTTAAAAAAATATTTTTTAATTTTTGGCTGCTTGTTTCGAGAACATAGGCTTTCGTTATAAACATAGGTTTTAATAAATAATACTTTATCTTCAAATAATTATCTTTTAATATTAAAATTTGTAATAACTCTTTTAAGAAATTATTATTACATGCAAATAATAATTTATTTAATATAACAAAACACTTTTGGAAACAAAGTATATATTGTATTTATTTAAGTAAAAAAAAAAGAATCAAGATTAACAAAATGTATTTATTAGATCGAAAAAAAAATTTTTTTTTTTTTTTGCGTGTTGAAAAATTTACCCCCGGCTTGTGATTGTATCAATGTTAAGCAAAATTTCTCGGTCTAACCGTGCATCGTCTTGTAGAAAATTCCCTGTTCGACGAACGGAGGCGAGATGGTTTCAAGTCGGAAATTGCAAGCGTGGTGAGGGGGGGGGGGGAGGGGGATGGCGTTTTTCGACTTTAGTATCATTGGCGGCAAATTAAAAGCCGGCCCTCAATGGCCGGCCAAATGAGATTATGAGAGCGGCGCGTTACGCACGCGAACGAATTCTAATTGTAAGTCGGTGAAGCTGCGTTTGGTGAAGGAACGCGAAATGTCCGCGGCATCTTTATCCTCGACCGTGCAATCCGGCCGTTCGTTCTTCGCGCCTTGTTAACTTTGAATCTTCATCTCCGTTTTCGACGAAAAAAAAATCAGGTTTTTGCGTTAAATGGAAATGGCAGTAATAGTATGATCGTTACAAGTAGTATGAAACGAAAGAATGTATTTCGAAAATGTTCTGTTTTATTTCAATTAGGGTGTATGTGTACGAGATATCAAGATCCAGCCTTGATACCATCTTGTCTTGTCCCGAAATTCAGAGGCAAGATCAAGACAAGATTTTTAATTGGTTATCAAGACAATACCAAATCAAGATTTTTGATTTTTAAAAAAAGTTAAAATATATATAATTTGTGTGTAAATTAAATGAGAAAAGGACAGCATATTATACAAACTTAAAAAATTTTATTTAATAAATAAAAGAAGCATCTATGTGTTAACAAATTTAGAAACAATCGAAACAATAAACAATATAAAATTTTATACAATTATTTAGCTACACAAAACTTTACGTACAACAAATATACGCGATTCTCTCTGTATGCGTATAACAAATAATAATTATTGTCTTAAATTATGTATAAATTATAAATTATATATTATAATGATTGATTAAATATTAAATTAAGTAAATTAAGTAAATTAAGTATTAAATATTATTTTAAACAATTTCTCATAATATTAGATAAAAATTGATGAAACGATCGAGACGAGACAATACGAGACAAGATTTTTGCTACTAAGATTTAATCAAGACCAAGATAAGATTTAAGTTTCAAAAATTTTCAATATTAATCTAATATTTTTACACGAGATTATCTTGTCTTGAGTCTTGTGCAATCCTAATTTTAATTTTGTTCTTTTTTCTTACTTTCTTTTTTTCTTCATTGTGTGAACTTTATATATAATTAGCATATTGCTTAGTGTTTACATATGTACAAGTTAAAAGAGATTGTTTTATTGTACAATAATTATTTCAATGCCATTGTTAAAATAGTCTTTTAATTATAATTTAAAAAATAATTATATTCTGATTATGCATCTTAATGCAGTCTTAAATTTTAATTTATTTCCAAGTTGTAAATGAGCTCATTGTTTTGATAAATTAAATAAATCTAATAATTTGTCAGTCTTCGCAGCTGCAAATTATGCAGAAAGGATTATCCGCGACCTTGAGATAGAATATGACAGAATAAAGTCGGGATTTTCTTTTTCATTTGCACCCGTCTCGTAATGAAGATCGTGTCGAACATCTGTTATAACAATCGTAGCACGATACATCACACGTTGTACGAAGATCATCCCCTCGTGATTTATTACACATTATGCCTGAGCATTATCGGACCGCGCATCGCGGCGCCTCGCATGATGTCCATCAAGGAGCGATAATTAAAAAGAAGAGGGTTTAAATCGCTTGGACGTGCGCGAGATCGGCCATCTGCTTCGCAGCGATAAATGAGAGTGACTAACACAACAAGTTTTCGATATATCCGATTTTTGAAATACATATAAAAATTTTTACTTTCATTAGTTTCTTAATTTATTTAACACTCGAAAAATATAGAGACGATTCCATAAATTAAAGTCAAAGGTGAAAATTTTTTTATTATAATCACAAGATTAGAGGACACAACTTTATAAACAAAACAACTAATTTTAAATGCTCTTAAAATCTATTTGTAATTTTACTTATTTTCAAAATTGCACACACTTGTATTTCAAACAGTTTTTTTTTTTTTTTTTTTCCATTCATTCTTCATTCAATTATTCGACTATGATATAAGGTAATATCTTCTCTATTTTCAATGATTTTGGCAAAAAAAGATAAATTTCTATTTTTATATTAATTAATACTTAATGTAGTAAGATCCCTTTAGATGATCTATAAATTGAGACAAAATTTTATTTATAAATGTTGTATTATATCTTACAGAAAACACATTTATACATGTAAAATACATACGAATCAAAATATGTATCAGAATACATTTATATATATGATTATATACATGAAAATATATGAAGTACAGAATTATAAACAGAATTCTGTCTTAAATTTTATCGCAAATTACAGAGATTACGTTTATACGTGTGATTCAAAATGTTTCGCATTCCTGTTCCGGAGCGAGATATAGCTCTAGCTGCGCGTGGTCGTTGTCGGAGTAATCGTCGGGTTGATCAACGCGAGAGATGCGCAGAAATAGAGAGGGCGAGAGAGAAAGAGAGGAGATTTAGAGAGAAATAGAGTTCTCCATTGCACCGTACGACAATGCGCTTCGACTCTGATGTGCTTACCGCCGCGACTCGAAACTCGATACAACTGAGAGAAAGATAGATAGATCGATAGGCAGAGAGAAAGAGAGAAAGAGAGAGAAAGAGGACTTGTCTCTCCTCTCCAGAGGGTATATTTCTTTGATCTCGATTTTTGTCCCGCCTCTCGCCACCCCTTTCACCCCACTCTCCCTTCAACCGTGAAGAGCTCAAGACCGGTTAATCCAGATTAACTTTGAGCCCGAACACATAGATACGGACACACACATACATACATACATACAAATATATATATATACATATATATCGTACGTATTGATAGGTGTATACGCGGGGTGCAAAAATTTCACGCGTGTCTAGACAGTTTCGCGCGACTTCCCGCGGGAGGTTCTTTTTCTTATACAATCCCATTATATTACGCTTTATAAAGTCGCGGCTTTAATCGTATTTATGTGATTAAGTAACTGTATACATACTTTTTCGATTGTATTTTTTATTGCCGGCATTTCGCGTTCGATAGCAGATTCTCTGCACTCATTCTTATATATTCTCTTACAATTGGTTAACAGCAACGGTTATCTAATAACATCATTATTAAAAGAATTTTGTAAAATGTGTTACATTAGTCAATTATGTAATGTTTTTCTATATATATATATTAATTATATAAAATGCATTGCGCTATACATATATCTAGAGCCATATATAATATCCATTATAAAACAATTTTTTTAAATTATACTTTATTCACCTTATTCGATAATTATGATATAAGATAATCTCTTCTCTATAATTTCAATAATTTTGACAAAATAAATCTCTATTTCTATATTAATCAATACTCAATGTATGTTAAGACCTCTTTAGATGATCTATAATTTGCGACAAAATTCAAGACAAAATTCTACTTGTAAATTTTACGTTGTATATTATAGAAAACATTTGTACATGTAAAGTACAAACAAATCAAAGTATATACAGGATGGCCTCGAACGTTCCAACCAGACTTTGAGATCTTATAGGAAATTTAATTCTGAACAAAAAATTTCCTATAAACATGGGTAGAAAAATGCTTCCTTAAGAAGTTATGGCTCAAAAATCTCTGATGCAAAGGAAGAGCAAAAGATGAAAAGAAAATGAAATAGAAAGAATATAAAACTTAATAAATTTCGATGAAAGAAGCGATAAAAATAAAAAATAAAAATCTTCTTCTCTTATGAAAATAAAATAAATTTTTTTTAAAACTAAAATAGCACGTAATAGTAGAAAGTGAATAAAGACGTGAAGAAACTAACTGTTCTCAAAATGTATCTCCCTAGCTCGGATACACTTTCGACATCGAGTAATGACCGATCTAGTCGCTTTACGGATTTCCTCCTGATTCAAAACTTTAATCGATCTAACAATAAGTAACAAAAGTACGTTTGAAACTGGTTATATCAAAATCTATAGAACGTACAACAATCATTTTGATCTCATTTGAAAGATAATTTAATTTTCTACGACTTTTGTTTCGGTACTTTTTGTTAAAAACGCACATTTTCCATGATATTTGGAAAAATGCGTAAAATAATCACGATTTCAGAGGTTTTAGAGCGATACCTTTTTAGGAAAGCATTTTTCGACCTATATCTATACGAAATTTTTTGTTCAGAATTAAATTTCCTATAAGATTTCAAAGTCTGGCTGGAACGTTCGGGGCCACCCTGTATATATACATAAAAACATGTAAAGCATAGAAATATAAATTGTTTAATTATAAAGTATAGAATTCAGTCTTAATAATTTATCGCAAATTATAGAGATTACGTTTTTAATGAAATATACACAAGCTACAAGTATATTTTTTATTTTATAGGCATGTTTTTACTATTACAAGTATCCTATTTTCCTCAAACAAGGTTAAAATACACAATTACAGATAACATCCTCAAATGCGACTCTATTATGCATTTGGCTAATCAGAGTTGCGTGCATTACGCTGTCCATTCATGGACATATTTGATTTTTATATCCCTGACGCGAGTTTTGCACGAACATTGTTGACGCTCAATGCGCTTTAACGAGAATATGTGCGCGGACGAGGATAGGATACTTACGTGCCTCAGTCCTTGGAAGACGGTAACGCGATTACGCGAGAGATTCCAGCGTGATCCGATCTCGACGATGGGATTAAAGGCAATCGTGAGGCGATCAAGAACCGCCATTGGGTAATAAATGCGGCACATAATAAACCGCCTTTATCTAGCTAACCCGTTGAAAGCCGCCGCCGCCATTCGCGAATGTAAATTTATTCTCTGTGCGTAACACCGTTGCGTTTCGCCCCCAAGGATAGCGCGGGCACTGGCGGAATCTCGTTAAAACGAACACGCCACGTCCGCCGAATGAAACTGTTGATTAGGGTTGAGGACAAGGCTCTCAGAACAAGACGATATTTATAAAAATATTGTATTGGTATCGAAAATTTTCGAAAATATCATTCGTTTTCTCATTTCCCAAAACACTATATAACATTTTTAATGAGCTAAATAATTGGAAAATTTTATATTCTATATTTTGTTTATTGTATTAATTATTTCTAAATTTTTGTTGATATAAATATTTTTATTTATTAAATAAAAAATTTATCTTTTAATTTACATATATACATAAATATACATATTTTAGCTTTTTTTTAAAAACAAATAATCTTGACAATTTTTTCTCATTTTGTCTGGAATTTCGAGATAAGACGAGACAAGACGATATCAAGGCTAGTCTTGATATCTCGTGCAATTCTACTACCGATTGTTCTAAAATTTTATGTTGCGTTATATTGTATGCGTAAAATTATCTTATTCAATAAAATGTAATAAAATGTGGCCGAAACATCGTGATAGAAATAATTAGTTATTATTGCAAATCAAGTTGAACAAAGAATAATATTTCACGTATAGATCAATCGATTTTGTTATAACAATGATTTCCCGATTTACGATATTTTCGTTTATTCGGGGCATCTAATTGACGTAATTGCTGCAAAGTGTTAGCAATTTAATCCTAGACGATACTGACATTACTGACATTTTACTTTAAGAGGAATTCAGACACACGAATCTAGACGCTAATCGAAGATTCATAATCGAATTTTGTGTATGGAGAAAAAATTTGTCAAACTTTGTCTCGTTATGTATCATGCATGCTACAATCGCAAACTCTGTCGTTGCACAAGGATAACAGACGTGAACGCATAAAAAGGACACGCGCATCTGTCAAGCGCCGGGCAGTGTCCCGGTGTTTAAACGAGTCCTAGAAGCGCGCATAATTTAGTTGCACTGATATACATTTATTCGCGAGAGACACACGCTACTCTTCTCATGATGGAACAACGAGCATGTTCAGGATCACCATCTTGGGATAAACGACTGGGCGATGTAGTTCTCTTTCGTACTCTCTCGGCAATCACCAAAACCTGTCCGACGCTCTCTGCGAGTTGACTTCGACATTTTTCACGGATCGTTCTCGATACCGACCCACGCGCACAAACTACCAAGTCCACTTCACGAAGTGGACCTTTTCCAAGGTCAGTGACGTGTGGGCCGCTAGAGAGAGCATTGACGAAGTGCACTTTGTTGCGAAAGCACTTGCGAACGTCGCGCATGTCGTGTGACGTTTTGACATCGTGACGCGAATGCAATCTTCGCGGCCGGCGATGAGATTTTTTTTCTCTCATTAAACGATTGCCTCGTAAAAATTGCGACATTTCATAGAGTCGGCTTAACGGTCAATGAATTCTATTGTACGCGATGACATGTCTTCTTAAGAATTATGCCCAGCCTTAAAAAACCTGGAGATCATTATGATATTTTTTAATATCTATCATTTATATATTGGTAATTAAAACCAAATTAATTTTTTGTAAAGTCAAGTTAAGGTTTATCAAAGAAAATATTTTGAAAACTATAAAAAAGAGCGAACAACTTTTAATATTGAACTATATTTTTTGATGAGAGATAAATCATTGAAGCAAATTTTTTTAAAGAACAATTCATGTTTCATGTTTATTATAGAATATAAAAATTGCGAATTCTACTACTAAATAATTTAAATCATCAATCGGAATACATTTTTATAAAATGTATATTGATTATTATAATTTATATAAATATATTGTATAAAAAAATTAAATTATTGGAAACAAATTAGATAAATAATTCTTCTGCTATCTACATTGATTTATATTTATATAAACAAAAATTACGCTTTCGTTGATTGCTTTATTTTTATCAAAAACGTTCTCAACTCTTTTTTTTTAAATATTCATGAATTATCCATCGTATATTACGAATAAGGAAGAAACATTTATACAATACATATTCATAAATGGAAATGTTTGGGTGAAAGAATTAAAATTAAGTAACTAAATCGACTAGTATCAAATATGTTCGCACGATTATGTAAATCGTGCACGACACGCGCATCAACGAGATCGGTTTACGTCGACGTGCGCGATCTCAATCGATTGATTAAATTATAATCTGGATCGCGTATACGCACACGTCTCGCGTGCCGGATGAGCGAGCCGATCGACGGCCGGAGATGGAGGCGTTAATTAAATCTAATGGCATTCAGATTCGCGCCCGGTTGTGCGACGCGAGGAGCGTAAGATGGGCACGTTTGTCGGGCATGATGCGCGATGCGCTCTCTATAAGGCGTCGTTCCCGATATTAATGATGACAACGCATCCCTAGTAATGAACACATTCGCGACCTGTCCCGCCCACGTGCGAGAAAGCCGCAACATGCGTTAGCCGCACGATTCCGCGCCGTAATCTGCGCGGATTGCTCTCGCGAGGATTTGCACAACGAGGCCGATCGCTGACCGGATGGAGGGTTCATCATTAAGTCCCGAAAGAATCGGCTTCGAGTTTGAGCCATGAGTTATTGACAAGTATCTCGAGCGGTGCGAGCGATGTAACAAGAAAGAAATAAAACGCAACTTTTGTTTATATTTATTTCATTTATTTCATTTATTTCATTTATTTCATTTATTTCATTTATTTCATTTATTTCATTTATTTCATTTATTTCATTTATTTCATTTATTTCATTTATTTCATTTATTTCATTTATTTCATTTATTTCATTTATTTCATTTATTTCATTTATTTCATTTATTTCATTTATTTCATTTATTTCATTTATTTCATTTATTTCATTTATTTCATTTATTTCATTTATTTCATTTATTTCATTTATTTCATTTATTTCATTTATTTTATTTATTTTATTTATTTGTGTTTTATTATTTATTGGACAAATATAAATGTATGAAAAAATATAGAAATATGCTGGGGATATTTTTGATGATATAATTGGAAAAAATGGAAATTTAAATTTTTGAAAAAATCATAATCATAATTAGAGAATGTTAAATCAAAAATCAAGATAACTGACTGCATAAAACGTTATGAAGTATAAATCATTTTATCATTCTTAATTTTATTTTGCTTTTATCTGAACGAGCCTCCCGCAAGTTTTACGGAAAAATTTTTGAAAAAAGTAATTACACGCGTTATGTTATAAGATAATAGCTTATCCTAAGCAAGATCTTAGAATCACAAAAGACGATGTACTCTGAAATTATTCACATCTACCCATTTGTCGATTAATCTATGAATTATATGCGAATCGTATGTTTCTTCTCGACGTCTACAGCGACAACGTCTAAAACAGCGTAAGATGAATCGATCATTGCGGGAGATATCGCTTGCCATAAGGCGTTCAAGTTCATTAAGTATCATTCAAGAACGAGCCGATTATGCACGCGCTCGGTAAGTGTGTGTGCAATTCCTTCATAGAGACTTGCAATCCTGTCGATTTATGCGCAGTGGTTCGAGATTACGCTCGCATTTTGTTGTTTATATCCAAAATTTACGAGTTTCGATTTTTGAAATAAAACTGAATTTGATTTTTAGTAGGATAAAATAAATATACTGAAACCAAAAATGTTTTAATTTATCTCAAAAAATTATTTACTTAAATACTTTACAAGGGAATTAGTTATTTCAATCAAGCAGCGTATATATTTGGATTAGTAGAGAATAAAATAAAATCAAAGTATGCTTTCATTTGTAAATAAAAAAAAAATTTTTTTCTTTAACTTTATTGTACTAAACTACTTATTCTGAAAAATATTTTGTAATTTTTGGCTGCTTCAAAAACCTAGGTTTTCTATATTTAATTAATAATTTTTCATCTTCGAATAAATATTTTTTTATGTTTTAAATAATATATTTTAAAAATTATAACTTTTACTACATGGAACTAATAATTTATTTAATATAACAAAACAAGTTTTTTGGAAACAAAATATATATTTATTTAAGTAAAAAGGATCAAAATTAATAAAATGTATTTATGGATGAAAAAAAAAATTGTATTTTTACTGTAACAATATATCGCCATAATAAGAACTTACGGCGCTAATCAAGAAATGAAGAAAATTCAAAATAAATTTCAAGAAAATCCTCATCTATATTTAATTCGCTACAAGCTGAGATTTTTAATTATTTTAAACGATTCTTAAACGTCACTTACTCGTGCTTAATGTTATTTATTAGAAAATGCAAAGATGATATTACAAAGTTTCTGCGATTATATAAGCCATTTAAGATTACTTAAGAAATGACTCATCGCTGTTGCATATTCAAAGCACATCCTCGCATCCTCTCGTGCAAAATATATATTTAATTTTTTTATTTTATTATTTACCCCAAAATAAAAAAAAAACACTCAAAACATATTTTCAAAATATTATTTAACATTTTATATTTTTATAAGTCTCTTATATTAATATACTTATAAAATATAGGAAAATTATGAGGTCTTTTACAAAATATTTTTTGTTTCTTGTAATACTGACCTGACTTGATTTTTTTTTAGCACAAAGGGAAACAAATACAGACATCAAAAATTTCATGTGTTTAATGCCAAAAAAAAAGATAATTTTGAAGAGATTTCAATAATCAAACAGTACACAAATTTTTTAAAACTCTCAAAATTTTCTTGGATTTCCATGTATAGATCAACCAAAAAAAATTATTATAAGAAATTTATTCGTTGATAATTGAGAATAATCGAAATAATTTGTACAAAAAAAGAGATGTGTATTTTAATGTAGTTATCTTCAGTTAATAACTCAATGTTACTCACTGAAGGTTAATAATTTACATAGTTATATTATTGAACGTTATGTTTATCATCTCATGTCAATAATTTGATATGTCAATGAATTATTTTTAAATAATGTGATGTTACATGGATTACAAATTTATAAAGATCGTATTCCTGACAAAAATCTTGGATATTAAATTATTTATATTTTTATTATATATTACATATTATTTATATTTATATTTTTATATTAAATTATTATATACTTTTATATTTTAGTCTTAATAATAGCCGTATCTCTCCGGTACTTCTTATCATGACTTGATAAAATAGCGACACCCGATACATTCATCTTATCAAATAAACAAAATTGATAACATATCTACATATATCTATATAAGGTAATAATTAATAAATTATTGAACGTTACGCAATATGTAAAACTATACTTTTATAAACAATTTAAGGATAAATATTATAAAGTATTAAAACTATTTGTATTGCTTGCTTTTTTAAAAATTATTAAGATTAGGCTTTTATTTTATATAGATATATATATTGTATTATTTGCCTATTTCTCATATATTATTTTAAATTTTATTTTGGATTCGGCGATTTATAATTATACGCTTTTTCATATCAAAAATAATAAATATATTACATTTAAATAAAGAAGAAATAAACAAAAAAGTCAAAACGCGATACGATATGTTTAAATTTAAGAATCGAAAAAAATACATATTGTTTATAAATATTGCAACAAAATAATATATAATTTTATTACCCACTTGTGTTTCAATCTTTACTTTTTAAATAAATAATTGCGCGAAATATATATTCGATAAATAATCATTGTCTCGATATATTTATAACGATTTATTTATCACGATATTTATCACGATATTGCGTTTCCAAGAATAATAATAATGAGATGATACACGTGCATACAGCATACAAAAAACGAACACCGAGCGAAAGCGAGCCATTTCGTTATTGTCATAAGATATGACATTTAACGCATTTTATTATATAATAAATATATTTTATGTATTTATTTAAATTAAATAAATTATATATTAAATAAATACATTTTTTAATTATTCTTATTATGATTAATATTATATTATTATTATTTATTATTATTTTTTATTATTTGTTATTTATTATTATTATTATTATTATTATTATTATTATTATTTATTATTTTTTATTAAATAGATATATTTTATATATTTATTATTAAAAATAATAAATTTCATGTATTTCTGTATTAGTTATATATTTTATTTTGTCATCTCATATATTTAATTCTATTCCTGGTATTTTAAAGTAATTTTGATAAATTAATTTTGAACCATTATCGCATAATTTGTGCCTTGTTTTATTAGATTCGTTAGTGACGTCGCCTAAGATGAAATTAATTTCGGTTATAACTCAATTTTCCTTTGACTAGCAAAACAGGAGACAATAACACGCGAAGTATACAACAAACTTCATCGAGAAATATTCTGAAAATGATATGAAAATGTGTAAAATGTGCATATCAGTGGTAGTTAAATAATTTAAAGCCCAATTATATATATATAGATGTGTAAACAAAGATCAATTATTCAATAGTAAGCATTAAAAATGGATATTAAGAATAGCGAAGATAATAGTATGCGACCTCGTAGAAGAGGTTATTATTCAGACATTATTACGGGTAAGTTTTCCATAGTTATTATGGTACATTTGCAATTAAATGGAGATGGCAGTAAGTCTGATTATATTATGCTGATCACATAATTTTATAAATTGCAGGGACCAAAACATTTGGTTTTCTACCAACTGCTTCGAGAAAAACCAAACTTATGTGGCAAATTCGCACGGAACATCATAGTCCGATTGTGAAAGATATTAAAATAAAGGAGACACATACTTATCTCGGTGCAGCAGAACGATGGATAACTTTCCCTGAAGATAAGTCTATCGTACGCAAATACATAATTATGCAAAAGTAATTTGCTTACACTGATTGATTTGATTAATGTTTCATTTAATTTGTTTTATCGATTTAACATGTATTTTTATCGATTTTATATGTAATATGTCATAGAAATATGGTAATTTTAAATTAATCATTTTGTAAGAATAAAAAAATTTTAAAATAACGTGAAAAAGAAAATTTATTATAATTATAAAAATAAAGAATAATTTAATAAGTTGCGCCATAGATTTAAATCTGCTATTGTACGCTTCGATCGATATATATATATTTTTTTTTATTTTTATTCGTAATATTCGCCTAAAATTTTTTATGATATTTTTTGATTTTTATTATGTAACAAACGTATATAAATTCTTATGATTAACACAATTTTTAACAAAAAATATATCCGGTACTTAATAATTTTTGATGAATTTTTATCTCTTAATACGAAGGCTTTTCCAGCGGAGACATTTCTACCAAAAGTGCAAATGGAATATACCGTTGGACGAAAAGTGTTGCCGCGCAACGTTGAAATGGAAAGAAGACGAAGAGTGTACAAGAATCTGAAAATAGAAGACGCTTTAGAAGCGGAAGGTGTCAAATCACATGACATGTTACCGCCTGAGAAAATCCGTGCGTTGCTTTCGTACGATGAAAAATACGATTTGTACTCTAAGGCAAATTACTTACCATTGGAACTCTTTGACGACGAGGATTATGATTGCAGGTGAGAATGACACTATATTATAATAATAACTAAGTTTGCTTTCTCGAGTACTAATGTTACTTTAAACATTTGTCTATAAAATTTATTAAATAAGAAAAATTGCGTACATTCCCATGTATAAATTAAAAATATCAAAATTCTAATATATATAACACATACAAGGCACCATTAGGACACGTAATGTCATTTAAAAAAGAAAGTAAAATGATATAAAAATGATTTAAAATTTTGAAGAGAGTTAATTAAATAATGCTAATCAAAAGAGCTAAATAAATAAAAATATAAATAAAAAAAGATAAATTGAGATCAATGTTAAGGAATTTTTACTGTAAAATGTATTTTATCATTTTTTAATCTATTGTCATCATATTTGCATGTATTTGATATAATAAACATTGCAAAAATTAAAATAAATCCAACATAATCAGAAAAGAGTAAATATGATAAAGGAAAAGTATTTCTAAATATACTGTATTATTAAAACTGTGGATTATCCAAAAATACGCATTGTTATTTAATTAACTTAATTATTATTTGTTTTAATTTATTTAAAACTGCTTGCTATATTGCAATTACTTAAAAAATATTATCTTATCTAGTATTATTACGCATAGAAGATATAAAGCGATATAACAATAGATGTAGCAGAACAGAATTAAGTTGCAGAAACTTGCAACTCAATTTCGTATTTCTGGTAAATTTTGATGGTAATAAATTCCAGAAGCGTAGTTTCGTGCTAGTAGGCAATATTTGGGTAAATCATAGCAAATACAGGCTATTAAAATAAGTTATGAGCCAAGTATCATACTCAACTAAAGCTTTAATATCAAACAAGCTTCTGAAAGCATTTGCAAACTATTAAAGCTATTAAATTTATTTCCATATATGCAATAATATTTAAATGTAGGATTAGATTTTTAAAAATCAAGATTTTTACTTATAATTTATATAAAAATTTATGTTTCATCAATTTGTTTTTGTCATCTTTTAAAGAATGAGATGTCTTCACACATTTCTCTTATCAATACATGCAAGTGATATGTTTTTAAAAATTAATTTATATTAATTTATCTTTAATACTTTTTCAAAAAATGTCAATTACTAATATAATATTACTTTTCCAATTATAAATATAATACATAATTTGTAATATTCTGCGATTCGATAGAACGGCAGATGAATGGATAAATCTTGGCATCATCGATGGTATTCGTTATCCATTACCAGCTACAGTATTTGTCGAGAAAATTCTACACAAAGAAAGAATATTTGATCGTGATGACAAAACGCTCAGTAACTTGTTTGGTTGGTTTCCTGCCGCCATTACGGATTATGATAACAAGCGGAAACTCTGGTCTGTTCTCACTTTGGATGCTCTCAAGCGGAAATTCCTCTTACCCAGAATATACGTTCGATTTTATGGAGAGGATCCCGGGAAATTTGCGCAAAGGATAGCTAATGCCGTTAAACAAAGACAAATTACTGAAACTAGAATTAGGTTAATTTGCAAATTTATTTAAGGATTCCAGTATGAAAACTCTTGTTCGCGCTAAAAGAGCAATTTTTAAAAAATTACAAAAATTAGTTTTATTAAATATTTATAATTAAATAATAAATTAATAATTAAATATTTATACTGTTTAATATTAATATTCTTATATATTTTTCAATTTTTAATATTAATAGAATTAAAACATTAGCATTATCTTAGAAAAAAAAATTTCTTGATTTTAGTTATATATGGTATTGATAGAGTCTAAAAGGTTTAAAAAATATTTAACTTTACATACAAGATTTATATACAAGATACATATATATATAAATTTTTTTTAATATTTTATATGTTAGAATGAAATGTATGGAAAATATTTCTGAAAGTATAACTTTGATAAATTCTCTTATTGTTATATATTTATGCGCAATATATTGTAATTAAAAAAATAGGCTTACGTGGAAAAAATTATATATGGTTTCATTTAGAATAAACATAAAATAATCAATACTTTTCAAAATAAAAACTTTTTTTCTATCATTAAATTCTATTTTGAGAAAGTAATGCAGAAAAATCCTATATGTTTTCTACTCTTTCTACTTTCTATTCATTAATAATTATATAAAACAATTATCTTATACAAATTCTGAGAATATATATCTATATAATAGATAACTCTATAGATAACTTTATAAAAAAATTTTAATGAAAATGTAGCAAATATAAATTTTTTCATATATATTTTATATATTTAATGTATGTATATATTGAAAGATTTAAAAAATCTACCGTTGGTTGTGGCGAAAGATGATAAGAAATTCCGGAGATAAACACTTTTTATATATTTTTATAGATCTAATCGAGTACTTGCAAAATACTTTTAAAATTATGATACTTTCGTACGATATTTAATTGATATAATTGTACCTAGATATCACTTTTATTTGGACTGCATGCTGGTAGATGGTATGCCAACACTCGATGAGAAGCAACAGGAAGTTATAATTCTATCAGCCACGCTACAAGGTTCCATGAAATGCGAATTCGAACATCTTTCCAGCGTAGGTGCATAACCGTATATATACTACTTATTTTCTCTTAGTTATTAAATTTTTACCGTAACGTTTAGTTAATAGACGAAGTTGTTTTGGAGTATCGCCGCGTTATGTGCGACCTCATGTGGAGGCCTCTAATAGAGAAACAGCCGGAAATATTTAATTTCATTACGTGGAGAGAAATCAATGATATCCGCGAATTGGACACACCGAAGACGAGAAAGATTTGCACTGAAATGAAAGATTTTACGGTATTTATCTTTCTACGATATTTGCGTTCGGTCTGCTCATTTTAATCATGAGTTGTAATTAAAAAAATATTATCATAGAGAACGAAAAATTTTTTACATTGGATAGTATTATACGTTACGCCGGAAGTGCACGAAGCCATGCAATGCGTAGTTGTCGAGTGTATTCATGTGTCGAATATGAATCTATTCATCCCGATTTACGGAAAATCAATACATCTATCGGAATACAAATCGCAACAGCATCAAGAAACCGTCTCGGTGATAAAGTATCTGAAAGAAACGTGGGTGGAAAAAATTACACAGTCCGTTAGATTGTGTTTAAGAGATATCGGGAAAGGATGGTTTGATCTGGAGCAACGAAGGCACGATGTATACGATGTAATGAAATTGAAACGATTCATGGATCTTATTGTATATCGAATGCAGGTATTGCGTAAAAAAAAATACTGAGGTCTTTAAGAAAGAATTAATTGTATTTCATAATATAAATGTTTCAGGTTGTACAATATATTATACAATAAAATATATGATAATTTTATATATATATATATATATATAATTTTAATCTAATATATGGTTATAATTGAATTCTGGATTAAGTAAATAGAAGATGAGGAAATTAAAATAGAATTTAATGATTGTGTTAAAAAAAGCAACAAAAAATTTTTATTATAAAAAGGAAAATAAAAAAGTCGATTCAAACTCACATCTGAAACGTTTAGATTGCGCGAATAAGAGCGTAAAATTTATAAAATATCTATTTGTTTAAATAAAATGAAAATGAACATATATTGATTATAATGTATATAAATTATCAATTTACAAATTAATTACACAACGTAACTAATAAAAATGCAGAGTTTTATAATTAATCTGATTATAATTTAATCTATTTATTATCATAGAATGCGCTTCGGAATTTAGTGGAGAAATCAATTGCTCTGTATTTAGAAATGCTAGAAATTCCAGCGCTTTGTACATTAAATATAGACGAAAATTTTACATGGGGAGACGATCTCGTAAACACGCAATTTAAATCTCCAGTGAACCCCATTTTCAATATTGATATCGCAATGAATGATAAAACTGCATATTACTTAACGGATCTTGAATCATTTGAGGTATGAACATTTAATGATTTTCTTAGCGCGTTAATATATAAATTAGATTATTAGTTCACAAATTATTTTACAATTAAAATGTATTTTTAAAAAAGCATGTGCACATACGCATTTAAAAATGTATTTCGTATGGTAATAATTTGAAAGACTAATATGACTAATTTTCTTGTAGATGTAATTGTAAATTGTAGGTAAGAAATAAATATTTGACATATTAATTTATTAATTTTTAGGAAGTTATCGTAGATTTGCTAAATAATTCCTTGAGTCAATGTCATCAAATTAAACAGGTTCATCCTTTTTTGCTACCCTTCCTAAAGTTTCCTAAAGATTTGTATCTCAGCTCAGTCGGCTTACTGGAGAAGGAAGTTTGCGAAGTTCGCGATCGTTTGAGAACCGTTTATCGAAAGTCTGTAATACCCCTAAAGGCATACTCAAACGAGTACCAACAGTATTTAGGAATTTATAAATTAAACATTGAAGAATACGTGGAGTGAGTACACAAATCGTTTTGAGCGATATCAGATCGTTTAATCGCCCTTTCCGACATTCTTTTCTATTTGTAACTTTTCTTTTCTCTTGGTTCTCAACAAAACGGGATCGATTATAAAAATCTATAAATACCAATTATTTTTTCTAGCCATTGTCTCTTGCAGGGATTTCAAGAATGCGGATCACACCGTCGCGGAAGTCAAGGATGAAATATCCTTTCACTTTAAGATGAAATCGATTCTCGAATCGACGCTGCCAAAGGACATCGTTATAGGACCCTTCCGCGTGAATATCCAACCTCTCAAACAATTCTTGATGCAAAAACGACAAAACTGTTGCACGCAGTTGCTCGTAATGTTCACCGAGAGTTTAAGAGCGCGGATCGACGACGTTCTATCCGATTATATGCAAATTAGAATCAGGCTAAAGGCAACATCGCGCAATATCGAGCACTTATTCGAGGAGCAGGAATGGATGGAGACTATACCGTTAACGGTGAAAGCTTTGGATAAAATCATACAGAAGCTGAAGCACGAATACGATGTCCTCGACCACTTCTGGTGGAATCTGTCAGATCAAGACTTCGAAGCTAAATGGCAAGCCATCGGCTTTCCTCGGCAAATACAGTTACATGTAAGAATCATTACAATTGCGTCTTATCGTAATATACATATATTTTTTTTTAAATATAAAATGTTATTTTTAAGTAATTGCTAAAAATTATAGTATTAAATTTTATTAATATAACAAAGAGAGAGAGAGAGAGAGAGAGAATATTACTTAAAATTAATAATAATATAATAAAAGAGGAATTTTTTTTGAAATTCTATATAACAGAATTTTAAAAATATATAAATAATTATTAATTATAATAAATAGTATTGACTTAAAAAATTTTATATAGCTATATAAATATTATAATTAAAATGTGCTACTTATTTAATTATATAAATATGTTTAACATTATATACAATATATATATATATATATATATATATGGATATTTAAAAAAAAACATGTTTTCGTTACATATTCATTTTTTTTATATATTATGCACAGATAGAAGAGGCTAAGGAACGTTTTGCGAATGAGTATGAAAAATTCTATAAGACTCAGATACAGGACGAAATCTTGCTTACGGAGAGAATCAACACACTCGTGGGAAACGTTACTAATGTAGCGCTGCAAACGGATATCAACAGAATACTCGAAATGGCCATAGAAGTGAAGAGAATCTGGAAAATGGTAAAGGATTGCCAAGAATCGTGTTTATTGTTGAACGAGCGACAAAAATTGTTCGGCATGAACGCGGTGCGGTTTGAGCAATTAGACCAATTGATGAAGGAATTCGAACCGTATCAGATTTTATGGATTACTGCATCCGGTAATTAGATGAGAGAAATGCGTATTACATCGAAATTATAAAATTTTGAAAAATCTTTCTATTACATAAAATAATAAGATCTCTCCGAGTTTTTTCAAAATTGAATACTGTAGATTTTTTTCACATTTATATGGCATCAAGTTTGCTAATTTTTTCATTAAACTTTGTATAGGTATTTATAATTATTTTTTTATTTTTTTTATTTAATTTCTATTGTATTTTTTATTATTGTTATTTTTTAATTCCGCTCTATTTTGTTTATCATTTTTATTTTATTTTACAGAGTCAATTTTGAATGATAATAATATCGTTTAATATCGTTAATGTATTTAAGTAATTTTTTTCATGTCATTAACATGTCATGCATCATCTTCAATATTTCAACATAATTTACAACAAATTTAAACCGAATATTTGCAATTCTTACATCCAAAACCCAGATTGGTTAAAGTGGCAAGAGGTATGGATGGAGAATCCTCTGATAAACATTGATGTTAATCAAATTGAAAGCATGGTCACCGACATGCATAAAGCTATGTCGCGTTGCGCGAAAGTATTCCAAGAGAATCCAAGTAGGTCGATATTTCGTTTAAAATTCATTAATTTTGAAATTTTATTGTTGCCGACAAGTGATGTAAAAAAGAATTGATACACTCTTTCGCAAATTGTAGAGATAGCCGCTATAGCGTTCACTATAAGAAGTCAAATTGAAGCATTCAAGCCTTACATCGGCATGATACAGGCTCTGCGAGATCCAGGAATGAAGACGCGACATTTTGAGGAACTTACTAAGGAAATCGGCATACAAATGGAACTCACGCCAACTTTAACTTTTAAGACCTTAGTCTTCCTCGGCGTGATGAAATTCGAGGATACTGTGAAAACCGTCGCAGACGCCGCAGCGAAGGAATATTTGATAGAGGGTGCCTTGAATAAAATGATGACCAAATGGGAAACAATTACGATGGACGTTCTTCCGTATAAAAATACTGGTGCGTAAAAGAAACAACTTTCTCGTATATATTTCAATATTGGATTTCAACAAATTGTGTGAGATACTAAATTTTACATTTATTCTATTTTTAATGCGTTTTATTATATGACAAAAATTATAGAAAAAAAAAATATATATATATATATATATATATTTTAACAAATATAAAAATATATTATAATATTTGGAATTCAACAAACAGTAAAATATCAAATTTTACGTTTAATCTCTCATGCGTTTCGCAAAATAGACGATAAAAAGAGATATATATTTTAACAAATTAAGAATTTTATTCGTTTATTATCTTGTTTTACTTAATGATTTATAAAGATAGATTATAATTAATTAAACTAAGAAGGAAAAAGATATATCTTGTGCTATATTATATATTATCTATTTTTAAAAAGTACTTGAAACATTAAAATTAATATAACTAATTTAATTAATTCTTGTGCATATCAGGTACATATATAATGAAGATTTCCGATGAAATTACTACCATTTTGGACGACGATATACTTAACACTCAGCATCTAAGTCTCAGTCCTTTTAAAGCTGCCTTTGAGAGTCGAATCGATGAGTGGGAAGTTAAATTGAGATTAATTCAAGATGTGATCGCGCAATGGACGGAAGTACAAAAGTAACAATTACATTTCAACTTCCGTTCGTCGCTATTCAATAGATATATACTATTGATTTAATAGAATATATACACAGGCAATGGATGTATTTAGAGCCGATATTTTCGTCGGAGGATATTAATCGACAGTTATCCGTAGAAACGAGAAAATTCAATAGAATGCAGCGTAACTGGAAGCGAATCATGAAAAGTGCATATGACTGCCCATACGTACGTAAAATAAATTTCTTGTCATACTTTGCATACATTTCCCAATCCGTCGAATTCTCGAGCTATCGGAACGATAGAAATAATGTTTTATAAAAACAATACATTGACGATATCAAATTGTATTTATTTTATATTAAAAGTAAGAAATATTAAATCAATTTTTAATATGTTATTTTTAATTGTAAGTATGCAGTTAAGCATTGCATCGTATTAAATTTATTCATTGTTTTATGTATATTTTGTTATTATTAATTTTGAAATAAGAGGTAAAAAACCGTAATTAACTTTTATGCAAACAACTAAATGCTATCATATTGATTTTATTTGTTGCGTGTTACCTGCATTCTGTAACAACTTTGTTTACATTTTAAAGAGTAATATACTTCAAAAATATATTTGCAGCACATTTTTATCATCATTTTTGTTATCTCATTTTCAATGCGCATACAATCGTTCTTTTAAAGTTTTCTAATATTTTAATATTTTAATATTCTTTACTATATGTAAGAAAAGATAATATATATTCTTTATAAATATATATATATATATATATATATATATATACATATATAAATTCTGAATATAAATATAAAAACCTCATCATATTTCACACTAATGACAAACTTTTCAGATAATTATAACGTGCGCGGATAAAATTTTACTGGAGAGCCTGAAGGAATACTTATTGATCCTGGAAGCAGTTCAGAAGGGTTTGTCAGATTACCTGGAGACTAAACGAATAATCTTCCCGCGCTTCTACTTCCTGAGCGATGACGAGCTGTTGGAGATAATTATCCAGTCCAAGCACGTCCAGGCGGTTCAGCCGCATCTGAAGAAATGTTTCGAAAATATGAGGCAATTAAGATTCGAACACGATCTCAGGATAACGAAAATGTATTCCGCCGAGTACGAGGAGGTCACGTTACGACCATTGATCTATCCCGAGGGAAATGTCGAGAATTGGTTAGGACAGGTCGAGGACGCAATGCGCAATACTCTGCGAGAGCTCATCGGCGAGGCCCTCGAAATTGTGGAAACGACATCGCGAAAGCAATGGTTATACATGTGGCCAGGCCAAGTAGTTCTTTGCGGGAGTCAGACATATTGGACCGCCCATGTAGAGGACGGTATCGAGAACAACACTCTGTCTGATTATTATAATCTGATGTTGTTGCACGTACGTAATACATAAAAAATAAAATTTATTTAAAACAAATAAATACATTTTTTTTTTCTTAAATAGGTTTTCTTAAATTTGTTTCCAAAAATGTTTTGTTATATTAGATAAATTATTATTTGAACGTAATAAAAATTATAATTTTTAAAATAAATTATTAAAAATTTTAATATAAAAAAAATTTTACTTGAAGATGAAAAATTATTTTTTAATATAATGAAAACCTTTGTATTTTTGAAACAAGCTGCCAAAAATTAAAAAATGTTTTTTTGAAAAGAAGTAATTTAGTATAATATTGAAAAAAAATTATACACGAAGTTTCTCTTCTTCTCCGAGCTTGCATTTCTTCTAAGGTAAAATAGTTCATTAATCAACTCTCTCACGCAACATTTTTCTTGCACACTTATACATTCGTTTATATATTAATTCAATAATTATTCAGAGAAATTAGCGCGCTTCTTTGATATTTTACATATTGTACAATATAAAATGTGCATTAAAAAGTCTTTCGCTTAAATATAAATATGTGTATATATTTATATCCTTATTTATCTTAAATACCAAAAAGAAGTTTGATTAAATATTGTAGAATGTAATTTACAAACAAACTTGGAAATAATACGTATACATATTTTATAGCTGGAGGTGTTACAAAAATTAATACGCGGCCCACAAACCGATACTCAAAGATTAATGCTGGAGGCGGTAATTATAATTGAGATTCACGCCAAAGACGTTTTGCATAAATTAATTCAAGAGAAGATACCCAATATCAACAATTTTGAATGGATCTCTCAATTAAGATATTACTGGATTGATAACAAGGATTTGAAGATTCGTATAGTAAATGCTGAATTTTCATATGAGTGAGTTTTCGCTATATATTTGATTAACTTTTACTGGGGAGAAAATTAACAAAAAAAAAAAAAGTAAAAGTAAAATTTCTGATAATATATTAATAATTACATTCGATATAAAAAAATTTTGGAACTAAAGAAAATTAGAAGATTAAAAACTGTATTAAGTTTATTAATTATCTTGACAAATTGACTGTAGGAATTTTTTTGTTACATGTAAGCTAAAATTTTGTTAAAATGTAGCTGAAATTTTCAAATATTTTAAAACTTACGCGCTCACTTTAAAATATCTCATTTTTGTATATGAAACAAAGGAGAGAAATTCGCTTTTATATACCATATATTCTTTGATCTTACGAAACTAACATGACAACTAATTTAATTCTATCTACTCCTAAATTTAAATGTAAGGTTATTTTGGAGCTTGTATTGGATATGAGTAGAACATCGCTGGGCAGGATCTTTGTAATAATCTCTTAGAAAATCTTCCGCTAAAGATGCAATTTTCTTCTCTCGAAGAGAGAAGAAGTCTTCATAATTCCGTTGATGTTCTATATTAGGCATATACAGAATATACGAAGCATTCTCTTACGCCAGTTTCTTAAGTCATTTTCTTTTGTGACTTAAGAATCACAAACAACTTAACACATAAGAAAACGAGAAGAACCTTTCTCGAGCACTGCGAAGGCGTTTAATTTAAATTCTTATTATTCCGTTTTACTCTTATTTGTTATTTTAAAGTTAGTCAATAACTACATTCACACAACGACCACTTACATAATTCATTTTCAATCTAAATTGGAAATAAATAAAATTAAATATTAATTTTTTTCTTTTAATTTACCAATCGAAAGTTTACTCGTTTTTTTTTTTAAATATTTTAATTTATTAAAATAAAATCAATTAAAATATATACAAATTATGAATATATTCGCAAATTGAAAATATTTTATTGTCGTTGAGAATACACATTTACTTAAATGTTACGGGAATATAATTAATGTAGCTACCTACCTGTAACCCTTTCATAGTTTTGTCGCCCTTTGCTGCGATTACCTGTTACAAAGATATATTAATCATTGTCATCCTCACATGGTTGCTCGTTGGCTTCGGCTAATGTAGCCTTTCGATAACTTTGGTTACGATAGGAATGTGACGTCTTTTTCCAACAGAATAAATTATTGAATTAATGAAACAATTACTATTATATTTTGTCTCTATATTTTGTAGATACGAATATTTAGGTAACAACGGTAGACTGGTAATTACACCGTTGACCGATCGCTGTTATCTCACACTTACCGGGGCGTTGCATCTGAAATTCGGCGGTGCACCTTCTGGTCCAGCGGGCACTGGTAAAACGGAGACTACTAAGGACCTCGCGAAAGCATTCGCGATACAATGCGTAGTTTTTAACTGCTCCGATCAGCTCAACTTTCGATCTATGGGCAAGTTCTTCAAAGGCCTTGCCAGGTAGGTGCTACAAATATTTTATATAAGTTTGCTACACTTTCAAGTTACGTTAATAAGAGTTTATCTAATTAATCAAGATTTTAATTAACAATTAAATACGTGACTTTGTGATATTCGCAGCGCCGGTGCTTGGGCTTGTTTCGACGAATTTAATCGAATCGATATCGAGGTTCTGTCCGTTGTAGCGCAACAAATTACGACTATGCAAAAGGCACAACACATGCGAGCGAGGGTGTAAGTAAGCAGGGCCCGTAAATAAAAGCTTAATGTAGAGTGAATTAAAACAATGAAAATCATTATACCACGAATTGATTTTAACAACAATTTCTTTTTTAAAGAACGTAAAATCATTAATTTGAATAAAACCATACCTCGCTTTGATTTTATATTTTACTAATTTAAATATATTTGTTGCTTGATTAAAATAATTAATTTTTTCGCAAGTATTGTATTTAAATAAATAATTTTTTTTAAAGAAATTTTCTAGTTTAGTATATTTTTTCAGTGTATGAAAAGTATAACTGTACCATTTGTTCTAATGTTATAATATATATATATATATATATCTTTAACACTGATTTTAAATATAAAATTCGTAAATTCGCAGATTTATTTTTGAAGGAATCGAGCTCACCTTAAAACCCTCCTGTGCTATATTCATCACTATGAATCCTGGCTATGCAGGTCGAACAGAGTTACCTGACAATTTGAAGGCACTTTTCCGCCCAGTGGCTATGATGGTGCCAAGTTATACTCTCATTGCTGAAATATCTTTGTTCTCGTATGGCTTTGTGAATGCGAAAAACCTTGCCCGAAAAATTACGAATACTTTCATGCTGAGCTCGGAGCAACTAAGCACACAAGTATTTTTATTTTTCCGTCTTCTCTTTTTTCTCTCTCTCTCTTTTTTTTTTTAAACAAAACTTATAAAAAAATAGATTCAAATAATATATACAGATTAATATTACTATATATCTTAAGAAATTTTGAATACGTAAAGTAAAACACATCCAAAATGTTTGTTAAAATAATTATATTAAAATAATAGATTATTATATACGTATATACATATATATAGTCGACAATTTATCCAATTAAATATTGAAATAATACAATATGTAAATTTATCTCATGTTATGATAAATATCTTTCTCATTTCACACTTTTGAAATATAATTATGTCAATTAATTATGCTTCGAAATTAATTGCTTTTGCATAATTCTATTTAATTGTATTTAAAACGTAATTTGATAGGATCATTATGACTTCGGTATGCGCGCAGTGAAGACTGTTATCGTAACTGCTGGCAATTTGAAACGAGAGCAAAAAGATCTTGAAGAAGACCAAATCTGCGTCCGGGCCTTGAGAGATGTAAACGTTTCTAAGTTTTTGAAGAATGACTTGATGTTGTTCAACGGTAAATTAGTTTAAATCTTAAAATTTTTAACAAAATTTTGTAACCGTTTTTAAATACAATTATCAAGTTCAAGAATTCATTTACTTATAAATTACATAATTTCTATAGTGAATTTTCCATTAAATTTACACACACGATATATTTTATAATACTTTATTTTAAAAAATTTACGAGAGATATCCTATATATATTGTATATATTTAGAAAAATATGGTATATTATTTTTTTAAGAATACTTTAATGCGTGTGTGTATGTTTGCGTATGAAAATCGCACAAACAATAAAATGTTTTTACGCTTAATTTTATTGTCTTAAAAATTTTATTATCGCAAAAAGTTAAAGTAAAAAACATAGTTTTATTTTAAATTTTTTGCTTATAAATTATCTCACATTTATATGTATATTTATTTATTTTGTAGCAATTATATATGTTTCCCTTTGTTTCTTTTCTTATTAGACTTTATTAATTTCGCTTTTTATGTGTAATTTATTAAATAAATGAATTTATTCTCCATAACTTGTGCTTTTTCTATGAACATTCACAAAGAAAATCATTAGTCTTCTTTCTTCCAGATATTGTGTCGGATCTTTTTCCCGGGTTCGTCGAGAAACCAGTAGATTATGGGATCCTAGAAGCAGGCATTCGTAAATCTATTGGACAAATGGGTTTAGAAGACGTTAATGGTAAGTTCAGTCTTTCATTTATAACTTGAGTTTCCTCGTTCGAGTCTGTGTACTAAAATACATTGTTCTATCTTCTGATATGCATCAGAATAAAATTATTTTACAACTGTTTGAAATATTTTATATATAAAATGGAGAGAAAAAAATGCAAATATATATTACAAGATATATCAAAGAGTTGTATATACATATACAAATTTCAAATTTATTCTCTGTGTGTGAAAAATGTAAATACTTTATACTTATAAAAAAAGTTCAAATTTTTTTACAAAATTGATTTATATCCGATTTAAAATTTATTATTGACAAAGAAAGATTGATTATGTCAACATTTTTTCTGTTAAATTTTTCCCGAACATAGATGCTTACTTTTTACGAATTAATGTATGAAATACAGCTTTGTGATGTTTTTTTAAAAGCGTAGATGAAGCATTGCTAATGAACAAAATAAGTAATAAACTTGCGTACTTACAAATTACCGCAGCTGTTTTGTGACCAGCATTCGTGACCTTATGAATAACATGTACAACAAACTGTTGAAATCCACAAATGTATCTTATTAATTTTTTGTTTAATTAGAAAACAAATATATATATATATGTATATAGTTAAATTAATTTAGCTTCTAATGCCGGAAGTATTTTATTCAATGAGTAATACTAAATACTTCATTTAGCTCGCATCTAAAAAAAGATTCTGCTTCTAATACACGATTTATTAGACTATAAAAGCCTCTTAACGCTCTCTCTGTCTCTCTTGTGAAAGATTATTTTTCTCATTTTTTTAACATTCTAAACGAATGCTTTTCCCTACTGTTTTCTTGCGGGGAATTACTCAGAAAAACCTCCCCTACAACATATTTAAGTAGCGATAAAATGGGTAAGATACAGCCTTTTATGCATATTTTTATTAAATCGTTAATTATAAAGATTAAGAATGTTGAGTATTTATACGGAAAGTATGCCTTAATAAAATAAATGACGTGGCTCATTATGCAAGCATTAGTATGCAGAAACTTAGGAGAAAATCATAAGCCAAAATCATGATTATAGCAAAAATCTAGATTGCAGAATAATTTAAGCCGAATAATCAATTATAGTTATGCATATGACTATTATATTGCAGGATTAATATTTTAATTTCACTTTATTGCGACAAATTCTTTATTTCCTTCTTTTCTGTTATTAATTTATGTCATTCAAAAATAGATTTTAAATTATATAAACAGTGAATTTCAAATTAATGTCAATTGGTTGTTTAAAATATCAAAGTAATATAAATAAAATGATTTATATATATGTAAATTAATAGCATATTAATTTTGATTAATAAATACTTCAATTGCTGTTTGCATTGCAAATATTAAATAAAATTTCAAACTTGTTTCTATAACATTGTTTGAGAATTATGTCTGCTTTTAAATTTTATATGAATTATGCATTTACTTAATAATAAATGATTTTTATTGCAAAATATTATATTGACACATCCAATTACTTTATAAACACTGTATTGATTATATAGTATTTATAAATACTAAATTTTATTGAATATTTATATTTTTATTGCATGCATAGAAAAAGCACATAAAAAGCAATTTTTTTCTAAAAATAAGAATAAATTTTTGTATGGCGATTATAAATTTCATACATCTCATTAAGAGAGAGAAAGAAAGAAAGATAGAGCATATTCGTATTAATATGTATGTACTTCTCGAAATCACGAAAAGAAATGTCAGTATGACAAATGAAAGGTGTCTTTGCACTAAAGACTAAACTAAAGCATCTAATTTGGAAGCACGCGCTAAAATGGTGGCGATACGCGGATCGATACCGGCATTCGGAGCTTCCACAATTCGATCATGCTTCGTAGAATTTATTAAAGGCGCAATCCTGATTACAGACTTCGTGAGAAAGGTGATTCAACTATATGAAACCACGTTGGTGCGCAATGGATTAATGCTGGTGGGTCCGACCGGTTCTGGGAAAACTAAGGTAGGTGTCGAGCAATCTAGGGGGATAAACATTTTTCTATTATCCCGGTAGATCTTTAGATGAAAAGCCCTCTTTGAATTTATATGCTGCATTAGCGATTAATATTTCAATCGTCGTATTTTCACGCTCTCAAAGAAGCTTTATGCCGAGCGACATCAATCTATATCGCGATGCTAGTTTGACGCGTTCAAATAATTTCATCATTTCAAAATATCTTACGAAGATTTATAAGTGGTCAAAGAAAAGGATCTTTTTGAATTCTTTGAAAGAACAAGATTTCTTTACTCAATTATAGTAATTCGATTCTATTATAGTAATTCACTCAATTATAGAAATTACTTGCTTGGATATTATACGAGATGTTCAAAATTTTATTTTTTAGTAAAAGATTATAGCTCTTTAGATTATTTCAAATAGGTTTTTTTTTTAGTAATGGAGATAATGCTTTTTGACAGAAATTTTGTAAAATTTTGTTTCTTATAAATATTTTACAAAATATTGGGCTAATTTTAAAGCTCAAATTTAGCTTATTGTTAGCAGTTTAACTTTGTCGTTTCCAAGTATAATTTTAACTGTTTTATACATTTTTTATATTAATAGTGGTAAAGATAAAGCAGAAAATGTATAAAAGAAAGAAAGAAAGAAAGAGGTATTTGTATAAAAATTATTATCGTAGGAAAATGTATTGTGTTTCTACACATGTAATTATGTTTTAATTTTGTGTACAAAAATAAACAACATGCTTTATGAAATATTACGACAAAAATAGATGGAATATAAAGAGTTTATATTTTCTTTGAGATATCTAAAAAAAAAATAAGATCTTATATACATATATATATATTGGATAATTATTTCTTCTATATACCATATATGTGTATAATAGACAAATAAAGACATAAATTCTCGCGTTTAAAAGTGGCATAATTCTTCATAGTACAAAGATGCTCTTGCGTTGTAAACTGAAAATAAAATTATTAATTTATTCTATTTAATTAAAAGTTTTCTGATTTTAAAGTGGTCTTTTTCACGATAAATGAGAAACTTGACAACCTTTTTTTATTATTTTCTATACTTTAACTGTAAAACTCGATTATTGCAAAATGTCGAAGGACTTTATATTAATGATGACTGATGACGTTGATGACGTATCCGATCTCGTAATATGGATTTTGATCAATCGAGAATTGATCATGCAAATCAAGTAAAATAGAGAAATAAATGAACTTTTAATAAGATTAATATGCTTGATCACATACAATACAATACATATATATATATATATATATATACACGGCATATAAAGAGTGTTCCAAAATTAAATGTCAAAATTTTAGGAGGGATCGATAAACTAAGAAATTCTCCCGAAAGTTTGACATTTAATTTCGGGACACCTTGTATATACATATATATTCTTTCCATGTACGTATTTTTGCAGAAAATATGTCCAGAGCATAAAGGGTTAATTAAGGTAACAAAATATACATTTTTTACTGCTCTAAGAAAACATCTGATATTCATACATCGCGCGAAAGATACATTCTCTCATCTTTTACAAAAACTAGAAAGTGATATATACATATATATGCTGCCAGATTATATATAATCCGTCGTTTTATAAAACATCTAGGCATTTTATAAAATGCGATTACATTCTCAAATCAATAAACCAGCCAGAATCTAAAACGATGTATAAATCGTTGCGTTTAACAATATAGCGAGTCGCTTGTTAGTCTTTTATAAAAAAAAAAAAACTAAAATTCTTAGCCAGATTGTAAAATAGTTCATTTCCAATCATAATTTGAGAATGTGGTCGCACTTTATAAAATGCCTAAACATTTTAAAACGACGGATTATGTGATCTGGCTACGATATGTACACCAATAGTTCATCTCTTTTCGAAACGGAGGGTGATATAAATAAATTTTCTAAATGTCTAAAGTAATAGAATAAAATGATTTTCTCGAATATTTTTTTCAAAAAACAACATTAATTTATTTACATAACGTATAAATAAGTAATTATATCATCAAGAATATAATATACAATACATAAATATATATACATAAAAATGCTACATAATATAAGTATAATACATATTCATTTAAACGCTTATCATATTCATTTAGATTAGTACATTAAAAGCGCATATAAATAAATTTGAAATTGTAAATCTAATTTTCTATGATTTTACAATGGATTAATACAGTAATGGAGTAAAATACAGTAGATGAAAATACACAGTATTTCACGTACATTGACTTAATTCAACGCGTATTTATAAAGATCTATTATGTAAAAACAAATATTATTTACAACGTAACAACTTCCTGGTTAATTCAAATAATACGAAATAATATGTTTACACAGAAAATATACCTGACCTACATTTGACATAAACGCATGTGATAATCAATGAAATGCATAGCTACGTAATGAGACTCTCCTTGTTTTGTCACTTAAACAAAGGGTAATGATCTATTGTTCAAAGATGTACACAGTACATACATATTGTATATGTACAATGGTATATGGTATTTAATATATATTTTCCTTAAGCAATACATTATATACAGGAATGCGCGCCACAGTGATAATCACACGTATTGTGTGTGTGTGTATGTATATATATATATATATATATATATATATATATATATATATATATATATACATATGTTGTATACATACTTAATAGGTTATCATTTTCTTTGATATCTCTTAAACTATTCTTTGTCATTCTTAAACGTTTTATAAATGTGATAGAGTGAAAAGAGGAACGCACAGCTAACAATAAGACGTATTTTTATAAAAAAATATAGAAATTTTATAGAACAGATGTATATATTTATACATTTATTTTTTCATGTTCCTTTCACATTGGATATATAATTATTTCGCTGATATACGATTTGATGTACATGAAAATGACATTTAGCGACTTTTAAAGTCAGTTTCTTAAAATCGATGACATAATGTTACAATAGAGAATTAATTTGCGCATTTAAATTTTTAGAATTATTTTTATTGGACCTTTATTATATTCGATGATTTTAATATATTAGATGTTCCTAAAAATAAAAATATATTACATATAACATATTATATATATTACTGTTAATAACAGTATATATTATCTCTCTTTCACTTTTCCTCTCTTCTACCCCCCCCCCTTCTCTCTCTCACTCTAACGTATATAAACATAAATATTTATGAAATTAAAAATACGTTTAGATATCGCACACAAGGAATAACAAGATTGACTAGTACCTTTTACGAAAATGCGATATGCAAAACATTTAACGTATTAACCAAACATTTTAATAAAGTATAGCCAATTAATTAATTCATATATAGTGTTACAATCAGGATTATTCATTATTTTCTTACAATTTACTTGCCGCACGCGCATGTCTATTGCATTTCAAATTATATAACTCACTTGAAAAATCAAGTGAATTATCAAGTATCATTTTGATATGTAACTAATTCAATATAATAAACTGCTTCTGTGTTCGAAGCAGAATTCATTATTCCACGTGTACGAGATATGTCATTTTATTATATTTTTAATAATAAGCACATATATATAAAAGTTTTTCTTCACGCAAGTATTCAAAATGAAAAATATATACTGTATATATATATATATATATATATATATATATATATATATATATATATATGCGATCAGATTCACGCATGCATACCGTTATCAATGAAAAATATTGTAACTGCACTTCTTGATAAAGATGTTTTACGATAATATTTTTCTCAAAAATATGAGCATATTGGAAAAAAAAAGATCAAGACAAAAAATGTATTTATATGTCTATGTGTATTGATTTTAATATAATATTGGGATATAATTTAATTCTCTTATTGTAATTCTATCTTTGGCTCACATATATCAAATATCCATTTATTTTATTCATAAATAAATGGATGTTTTATACATGCGAATTAAATGATTAGTATTATATATACAAGATTATCTGATATTATATTTACATGAAGCTACGAGATTATATTCATTACTATTTAGTTGTATGAGATTTAAAGCCATAAAAAAATTCGCAAAAATATAGCCTTATCTGAGATTTATATGAAATTGCATAGTTCCGGAGAGATATCCTTTCCATGAAAAAAAAAAACGTCGAAAAAATTATTTTTCCTGCGATTTCCCTGGATGAACTCGCGCTCAATCGATCTGTGCTTTAATTGCGCAAAAAACAAAACGCGAAAGAAACGTAACACGCGAGAAATGAACACGAGATATATAGTAACTTAATTTCTTTCATGTAACAAGTGCAATCTACGTATGTATTCGCCAATTTTTTTCTCGACGAAATATATCAATATTTTTAACATTTCACTAATACATATTCTTTTTTTAAGCTTCAATTTGTGGCATTATTATAGTAAATTAATACAAATTTCATTTCAATGTTAGTTTTTTAAATAAAATGTGAGAATAAATATACAAAACTGTTTCCCGATAAACTTTTTTTTTTAAGTATCTAGAATTTTATTAACAAAATAAAAAAAAAAAATTTATATTCTTATCTAAAAATTATAAAATAATGCTATTGTCAAGTTAGTTAAAATAAAAATATTTGAATATTAATCTAAACTAAATTCCCCCTCTCCCCACTCCAAATTTATTTCAAAAACAGATCCATAAAAATATGAAGCAGAAGATTATTAAAAGTTTTATTTTTACACTTTTTAATTATGTTACAATGTTGCTATATAAATTTTGTCATAATCTTTCGGATGCTTATTTAACAATCTGTTCAAATCAGGATTTTTAACAAACATTGACTTTAAAACTTTTACTTTACATTGCATTTAAAATAGATCTTAGCTTTCTGATGTACGATTTAATGATAACTAAATATTAGCTCGTTATCCGTTTTAATTTTTTTTTTTTTTTTTTTTTTTTTTTTTTTAACATAATTATAAACCAAAGACTAGAATTTAACAATCTCTTATTTTATTTTCGTATATATATATACATATAAAACTTTGAATTGATAGATACAATCTAACAATGTTATACGATATATTTAAAATTAACAACTTATAATGTAAAAATTACATAATTGTTCAAGAGAAAGAGAGAATTATGAAAAGTTTGGAAAAATTATCACAAAAGATATTATAATCGTTGAAAAACTTTTTTACGCAAGATTAACTTTACGGGGAGCTGTCATAATACCATATATTATAAAGTATATCTCTCAGTAAATTCCTCTGACTTTTCTCGATTCTCAAAGTAAATCCGAGTTTTATGACATTGGGCCAAACTTCGCGTAAAAAAAGTTTAGTCGATAAAGCACGTAATATGAGAAAAAAGAAAAATATAATATATATAAACATTTTGCTATTTGTTACCACACAATATATATACACACACTTTATTTTACCAAATTGATAAAAATCAATTATTCTCTATGTAAATTAAATGCTAAAAATAAAAGAGGAAAAAATTAAAAATTTTTGGTATAGTTTATTTTATTCTCCTAAAATAATTAAACGTATATATACGTATTGTATATATATATATAATGTCCATGTATAACATATTCTTGTATAAAATATTTATTTCTTTTTATCAAAGCTTGCGAAAATATATGTAATACTTTTACAAATTAATTGGATTTAAAAAAAATTGATTTTACTAGAACGCTTACTTTATATTTTCAAAAATTGTTTTTATATATAATACTGTGATTGATAGCGCGCGCACAAATTAATCTTAACATATTAAACAAAAATATTTGTATTAAAAATATTTTTACGAATAACGTTTCCAACTCGTAACTCAAATAATTTTTCCTTGTTCTATAATCTTCGTATTATAAAATGCAGATCTATAAAAAAAAGGAAAGAAGTATGATCAGTTAAACATAAACGCAATGTTGTCCTTAGAAAAAGATTTATCTAATTTCACACACATAAATAAATGAAAATAAATTTCCGCGCAAGTATAATCGCCGAATCTGTGAGAATCTTATTCTCACACAGCAATCGTGAGTCTATATTATCGTTATTACACGCAGAATCCTTGTGAGTTCTCCTGGCTCTTCTGTGTCAGTCAAACGTCTTGATATCGCTTGGATTTTTAACACTGACAATTTTTCATTTCCTGGCGAATCTTCTATCGAATTGTCTCAACATCGACACAAAACACAATTCGCGTCACATATTTTGTGAAAGGTTGCATTCGCGAACGCGATGTGTTTTTTCAAGGCAATTTCTTAAACAGGATCATCATGTCAAAAGCCGCCACGATTTGAGCCGAAGTCTCAATTGGAAACAGACAGTAGATTAACGATGATCCAAGAGAGCGTGGACATTTCACGGGCTAATTGGTTCCCTATTAATCACGATACAATCAACGGTTCAATTCGATCTCTGACGGATTTTCGATGAAAATAGAACTCTAGCTATATGTACCTCTGTGAATTGCAATGATACAGTGTCATGCTCTTCATGATCCTACGTAGTATCTGCTCCAGGCAACGGCGAAACGTAATGCCGCACATTGCGTACAGCAGAAAATTGATGCTGAAATTCGTGTAATAGAGCAGCATGAAGAACTGCTGCAAACACCAGAGAGTCTCAGGTGTGTTTTTCCTCGCCAGAGTGAAGAAGAACACGCATAGGCGAATCACGTAGCTGAAACAGAATGACAACTCGATTCATGATACAATTTCCGTACGAATTAGATTTTGTCATGTTGATCTCTTCTCGTTTCCACAGTTGAAAAATTTAGATTTTCTTGTTAAAAAATATGCTAATTAAAATTTTTGTGTCAAATATTTAACACATGCATGTGTTAATTTTAATTTAATATATTGCTGTTGTCTTAATTAAACTTAAATGTTAAATTATTAAAACAACTGAAAATGTTGATTTTATTCTACCATATAATAGAAGTAAGAGTGGCAATAGACTATCAATAATTTCTTTTTAAATTAATTACTTTTGTCATTAAAAATAGGTTGATTTTATAAAATTCATTTATCGAATTATTATAAAGTTTGCATTCATTTTGTATCGAACTAATACTATTGACATAATATATTATTTTCATCATTTAATATATCCATATTATGTTAAATTAACACAAAAATTTGTATCGACCATTTCGGACATGCGATATATGTATGTTAAATTTAAGTCAAATTTTCCAACTGCGCACTGTATATAAATAATAATTGATATCAATGTTACAATTTATATCTAATAAAAAAAAAACCCCGTCATATACATTTTCACTGCTCATTGCGAAAAATATCGTAATTAGATTAATGTTTTGTTACATGAACAAAAAATAAATTTTTACAAATGAAAATATTCGGAGAAAACAGTTGAGAGAGATCCAGATAAAAAATCTAAAAAGAAAGGGAAAAAAAAAACGTAAAAAGAAGATGTCAGAAAATCACAGTCGAAGAAATGCTCACCTCGGTAAATTAAGTAATATAAAGACAGTGCTAATAAGTACAAGCATTTTAGTGATGCTTTCTTGATTAAATCTGGTCGATCCGAGATTCCGAGAAGATGACATTACCTCTGCGAAGTAAAAGATAAATCCCATGTACAAGCATTAACGTCTATTTAAAAATGTAGGAATAGGAGGTTCATTTCTCTCTTATAGAATAAAGATATATCTTTTTAAATTTGCCGACTACGGAACTTAGTAATGCGATTTTGTAAGAGATATCTTTCCTCGTAGAGATATCTTTCATCACTGCACACATACCTTCTCATCACTGCAGCATTTTAAATTTTTATAAAGTTTTTTATGATTTAAATAATTAATTCCGAATCATCTAATGGCAATGCTGCTATAAACATCATGCAAAAAGCGATACTCACGCTGTTACGAGAAAGTTTTATATCGTATTTATAAGAGTAAAAGAGAAAAAGTCGTCTTAAATTCCGCAAAAGAAATAATATTAACTTCCGTAACTCTTCGCCGTAAAAGGGGATGATTCTTTTTCATAAAATAATATTTTACGGAGAAATTCTCATCCCTATGGATCTAAATCTCACATCACACGGTAAAAACTTACGTATACACGGGGCTTCTATTTCGGTCATCTGATAGGCATTTCGCGGTGTTGACGGCGGGACAGATGCAGATTGATGGCGAGAATGATTCTTACTGTTAGACGAGTGGAAAGATAATTGCTGAGAGGGTGGTCTCCGCGTTCCATTCGTACCCACGAGCGAAACCATGTTTATATAACCGGCACCATTATTGCTGCTGTTGCCACTCTGAAAATAATTTTAAAAAGCAATGCTTTTACTCCGATGATGCATATATATATATAAAAGCTATCAATTTATTTTATTAGTTACGTAATTGATTGTTCGCGTGCGGATGTCAGTTTCATTTGATATCACTTTGGAGCAAGGTATATTTGCCATGTAGTTTTCAGAAAAGGATATATGTACATACCATTATTTTTTTGTTAAAAATCTATGTTTATGAAGATCAACAAATACTGCCAAAAATTGCAAATTATATTATATAAAGACAATTTTTTTTCTTCCTTATTTTTTTTTAAAGAGATAAATGTTATTCAAAGAAAAAATTTTAATAGAAATCATGTAAATTTTTCTGTTTATTATTAACAAATATATATATATGAAATAATTTGCGGTTATATTTATTTAGAATTAGTTAAATCAAATTTATGCATAATATTTAATATATTTAATATATCTTCTGCTTTTAATTAAAATCTTAATGGCAAATTAATAAAATACGTTTTTATAAAACATGGATGAATGACAGGCAGTAAATAACACACAAACGTAAGCGCAAACTTTACGAGCAATGAGATATTAAATGAATTTTAAACATAAAAATATACTGTATATAAAGTGCAGCATTATGCATTTCAACTGACATATGGCAAAAAAACTAAATGCATGAAATTAAAATTGCGAAAAATATGTCGAATATATTTTTTAAAACATTTATTTCGCAAATATGCACACTTTCTGCGAGCTACAAATATAATGAATAATGACGGTTATACACATTTATTATACACACTGTACATTTTCGAATATTGAAAACTAAAGATATACTTCATTATAATTTATTTTATATAATACGTGAAAATTATATTATCACGTAATATAATCCAACTTTAAGCAATAAATTCAAAAACTATTAAAAGAAAAAATTTTTTACGGTTAAATTTATTTCTTTTCTCTGCAGCTTTGTTTTAAATTAAAATACGAAATATATGTATGTTTATGTTTAATTTGTGTGTGTGTGTGTGTGTGTGTGTGTGTGTGTGTATAATTGCATTTTCAAATATTTACTTGTATATTTAAATAAATATATAATCAAATATTTATTTATATATTTAATAAAAATAATACATAAAGAAATAAATAAAATTGCTTATAAGAAAATATTTGATACATAATTGTTATATAAAAAAAGAATATTGTAATTAACATATAAAATAATTTAATATATCATATAATATATAAAAAAGTGAAATATATAATATAATAATATATATTAAATTATATATATATATAAACTTATGTGACTCAATATGAGCACAATGACCATAGAATTTATTGATACGTATCTCGCATTCGCATGAAATAACAAATATTGAGAATCCTTAGGGTGCCAATCATGTTATGATAGCATAAAAAATGCCCTCATTCTTTAAATACTACAATTTCTCAGATCATCATTTTCATCATTATCTCATTTATTTGATAGAGCCCTATGTTCTTGAAATTGCAAACCGCTATTTATCTCATTGATAGATCTTTTTATTAAAATGATTATTGTCTATTCTTTGAAAATTATTGTACAATATATTCATTGATATCGTAGAAATTATATTTATTCACTGCTTTGAATAGAAATTTCACATCTCAGTGAATACAAAAGCTGAAATTTTATCACGTTGCGTTGATGCCATTGAAATGCAGGTCGCGAAAAATGAACAAGTTGAATTTATCAAAATTTTAGCCACATTTTAGTTTTTATATTCTGCAAAAATTGAAACTTATTTCAGTATATGTAATATTAAAGAATTTAATATATTTAATTAATTTCAATTACAAATAGCACAAGAAAACTTGCTTAAAATGTTTAAAAGTAAAATAAATATTTATATTAATGGTTAGTATCTATATTCAATCAAAATAGAGAAACATAATTATATAAATAAATATCACACATATAATTAACTAGTACAATATCTTAATATCTTAAAGCTCTCGCACAACTTTAATATATATATGTAATTATTTTTATCAAAAATTATAATTAAACTAATAAACCAAATTAATATAAGTTAAAATAATATAACTAATCAAACTAAAGATTATTTTATATTTTTTTTTATATAAAAAATAATTTCTGCTCTAGTTATATTACGAGATTTACTAAATACTTTATATAAATCGATGTGATAATGCCATTGTTTAAAAAGAAATTTTTTAAATTCTATTTGAAACATTTTTCTATATTAAAATCTCCTTTTTGATCAAAAAATTTAATTCTATTATCTATTAAACTATTGATATGTTTTTATTTGTTTTCGTTAAATTTTTATCTATTTTCATATTAAGAATAGTGAACAATAACGATGGTAAAATGAGGTTTATCATCGGTTAGCCTTGAATCTGAATCACTTAAAGAATAACAAGTCACACATTCGGTGAATGAATAAATTGGCCAAGAACACAGTATATCAATGACAATTTCTTGTGACCTCTCTGCGCATTTTAACAAGTTATTAGTTTTACTCTATGACGGACGTAAAGCAGTCAGTCATGAAATTTTACACAGTGTGTCTTTTATCGTCAAATAATTTTTTGAATTAATAGAATAGTAGCCTTTCGTGAATAATTAATTAATTATGAATTATTAATGAAATAATGGATGTGAATAATTAATTAACTAATCGCGGAAATTTTTTAAAAATCTGAATTCTAATAATAAAACTAGTTGAATAGTAAAATTAGCAAAATTGAACTCATTTCTCCCTAATTATATTGATACCGACATAATAATTAAGTCTGAAACTCTTAATTTAATTAGATAGAAATTGAGAACAATCAGCAACGTTTGTTTTATACAAGCAATCAAAGAATTAATATTAGTTAAGAATAAATATAATTATTCTCATTGCATCTATTTGTATTATTTTATTATCTCATTTCTCGAACTGAAAATTCCATATGTTTTATCTATTTCATTCTTGGTTAATATAGAATTAACCTGACTGAATTATAAGTAAGTAAATCTCTTTTACGTCACTAAAATTAAATACACATGCAGACATATATCTTTTTGCTCATTTAAATATAGAACAGGAAAAATCAAGAATAAAAAAGAAATTGTTTTGCAAATAATACGTATTTTTAATTTTTTAAATTAGCAAGGCAGAATTATATATTTGTTTTGTACATTAGAAATATTTTTTTAGAACGCAATAATTACAATTTTATCAATGTTGATCTATAATTTTTTTATCTTAAGTCTTCATTTATTTTAATCTGTAAGATTGGCTGGTATTCGGCGCACACAATAGTTGCGGGATCGCTCCCCCTCCCAGCGCTTTTTTTCGCTGAACGATTTGTTAAATGAGCGAGCTCGATATTACTCGACATTTGACCGACACGTATCTTATTTTTATTGTTTAATTTAAAATAATACTTTTTATTTCTAATTGTACATACAATTTTTCGTGCACCTCCAATGAATCTACAATAAATTGTAGTACATGCATTGACTTTCATAAAAAGCCATTGCGACGCAGTATAACCAAGATAACACAAATGATATATGACAACTCGCATCAGTTGCACCGATGTAGCATAAAAAATAAATTAATAAATTTCATAAAATTATTTAGTAATATATATTTTTGTTTTTTCAAGGAAAAAAAAAATTAAGAAATTAAATTTTCAAATACAATTTTTGCCTGCAAAATTTTCAATTATTTCAAATACACATGTTCCTGTATTACAATATATAAGTAATGCTAAATGTTTATGGTTTATTTTGTATTACTATTATTTTTTAAAAGATTTAAGTTTATAATATACAATATATAAATATGTTTAAATCGGTAACAGTGTTAGATAAGAAAGATTTTATAGATGTATTGTAATATTATTCTCTCTCGCGTGATATATTCTGCGAAATATAACTGAATTATATAATATATCCCCCCTTCCCACCCCCCTACTCTCTTTTTCACTTCCTCTCAAATGTTTTAATATAGTTCCCTGAATTAAGTAAATTATCTGTATATAATATAATTTATTTCTAAATGGATGATTATATTCAAGCGGTAAAATATTGCATTTAAACATGCGTCAAAAACGTAAATAATGGAAACAATCTCTTTTTAAATGTAAATAATGTAAATAAAAAATAGCATTATCTCGAGATATCTGCTTAAAATGTTTCAAAAGAAAGCTTTTATCTCAAGTTATGATTACAAATGAAATCATGAATCATTAGGACCATAAAATTACACGATGTTATTTTAACAGTTTATAAAGAAAAAAAAAGTTAGAAAGACAAATGAAAATTTTGCTAAAAAATAACTCTTAATTTTCTCTCATATCTCTCATGTACTGCTTAAGATACGGCATTTGCACTTACGTTACTAATGCTTTTTACGAATGCAGCATTATTTGTTGATGGATCAACATTTAAATAAAGTTTTGTCATATAAAAGAAAACATTTTCATTCTGCATCAATTTATATTTTATAATCGATTATTGATTTTATATTAAGATCTTAATAATTTAAGTTTACTAGTTTAAAATTGATACATATATCTTAATTCACATACTGTAATGTGATATTGTATTCTATGATACAAAACTGTAGTATAAATAGATAAAATGTGATTAAATATCAGGTATAACTTTTTATTACATTATTCAAGATTATTTTACGATAGTAATAAAGCGAAATCCATATATCATCCATTAGTCTTTCATCCAACTGAATCAAATGACGAGTCTCGTATGATAAAAAAAAAAAATTGTAAACAGTTACACAATGATAACAAACGATTAAAAGAAGAATCTTTAAGTCATGACTCTGTGACATATAAATCAGCTCTAATAAAAGTAAATTGCTTCAAATAAGCATAAATTGTTTCAAAGCCGCAGTCGGTTTTCACATTTAGTGCGTGACACATGTATCTTGACACAGTACGTTGAGGAATTATAAAATATCGTCTGCTGATTGTGAAAATTTAATTTCTGTTTTTGACAAAAACCTAAAGACAATAACAAAATTAATAAATTGCATTTATATGCAGCTTTACCTGTTTATAGTGTAATTATTTTTAATAGATATTTTTCTACATTTTTTTCGAGTAATGTAGAAACTGTTCATCGTCTCGATAAAAACTATATTGGCGAAACATTACAGTTCTCTTTTCACATAATCAAGTGAAAAATCAGTGTGATGGAGCTCTCTACTCTAATTCTGATTATTATCACAGCATGTATCTGTCTATATTATTTTATTCTGAGCAAGATGTCTCATTTCAAGCGGCTAAAGATCCCACACGTGCGGCCAACTCCATTATTAGGCCACCTGGCGCCCCTCATTTTCCGACGTTTGACTTTCGAAGAAAACATCCGCAGAATATACAATCTGTGCCCCGATGTGAAATATTTCGGTTTCTACGAGTTTATGTCGCCAATCTACGTGATTCGTGACCCGGAATTGATCACCGCAATTGCCATCAAAAACTTTGACAGTTTCTGCGATCACAATGATTTTTTTAAAGAAGCCGAACCGATACTCAGTAGAAATCTATTCAGCATAAAAGGCGATCATTGGCGTGAGATGCGGAAACTACTCAGTCCTACATTCACATCCGGAAAAATAAAAATAATGTTCAAATTGATGTGCGAATGTGCGGAGAATCTTACCAATTTCCTGGCATATGATTCTGGAAATATCGGCAAAGCGTACGATATGAGAAATTTGTTGAACAGATATGCCAACGACGTAGTGGCCACGTGTGCATTCGGCATAAGCGTGGATTCGTTCAAACATCCGAACAACGATTTCCTCCTTCTCGCCAAGGAAGCCGGAAATTTCACTAAAAATCCTATCAAATTTTTAATTATTAAAAATTTTCCGCTACTCGGCAAACTTGTCGGATTAAAAATATTTAGCTCAAAAATAACAAGTTTCTTCAAGAAGGTTATTGCTGATACAGTGAAGACTAGGGATGAGCAGAAAATTATTCGTCCAGACATGATTCATCTGATGATGCAGAAAAGAGATAATGATCACGGTCTTACGATGGACATTGACGAGATGACCGCTCAGGCGTTCGTCTTTCTCGTCGCTGGATTAACTTCAGTATCATCAGCCATGTGTTTTCTAACATATGAAGTCGGAATCAATTTTGATGTCCAGAACAAATTGAGGGCCGAGATTGACGATATTGTTGATCAAACCAACGGCAAGCCCACTTACGAAGCCATCAGCCAAATGAAGTATTTGGATGCTGTGATAAACGAGACCCTTAGATTGTATCCAATGGGAGCTTTCCTCGACAGAATGTGCGTTAAAGAGTTTGAATTACCACCAGCGACTCCGGATGGCGAACCGATCACGCTGAAGCCCGGGGACAGCATTTGGTTTCCGAATTATGCTCTGCATCGCGATCCCAAATATTATTCTCACCCTGACAAGTTTGATCCCGATAGATTCTTGAACGGTGAAGTAGACAACTCGGTCTACATGCCATTCGGTATCGGGCCCAGAATCTGCATAGCTAACAGATTTGCTCTGATAAAACTGAAGATTGTGTTATTTTATCTGCTATGGCGTTACAATCTCAAGCCCGATACTAAGACTAAGATTCCCATGGTATTTAGTAAAAAAGCTTTTATGATGGAGCCAGACGGCGGTTTCTGGTTAAAATTGCAAATGAGAAAATCGAAGGCGTCCCTGTCGAATGAAAATATATCCAAAGATTAATCATATTTATGATTCAATTCAAGCATGAAATTCTTTTTTAAAGTATACTTCTTAAGTTAGATTTAAGGTATACTTCTCAAATTAGTGAATCCAAATAATATACACAGCTTTTTCTCGCGTTCAAACATTTAATATAGAAAAATTCAATATTGCAAAAAATATATTTTTATTTTTAACACTAAAAATAAATACATTTATAAAATATTTCGGTTGTAGTACTATCAAACTTGACATACAGTGTTAATTTTATTTGTAAATAAATCATGCACGTTTGCGTTTTAGAAATAATATTAGAATATTAGATATTAAATATTAATCAGGTTCAAATTATATATTTTTATAGTATTCAATATTCTAAAAATTAAAGTGTATAATAAATTCCTTAATTAATATCAGCTGTATATAAAGTAAGTTCAGATAAATTGTAATTTTTTTCTAGAAGATTTCGGATACATTATAATATTGTGCAGAATACTTTGTGTGAAATAAATAAGTTAACGTTTCATTCTAGTTGCTTTGAAATATGTAGATCAAATCCGCTAATAATTATTCCATTTAATATTTGATTATATGGATGGTTGCATGCTGTTTCTATAGTATCTAGAACAAGTACCGCACTTTTTTTTAAATTTAATTTGTGCTATAAATTAAAATATAAATTAACAACTATAGTGGCTGCTCAAAATAAAAAAAAAAAAAAAAATAACTAATATTTAAAAATTGCGATTTGAGATGAGAGCTTAAATTGTTATGGTAGCATATTAGTACGATATTGTTTCAGCTATTTGTAAGAAAAAATATTTATAAAAATTAAAAATTAAATAAAAGTCAAAAGTTAAAAATTTCAGTACAAAAGTTTTTTTTTTTTTTTTTTACTTGCTTCTTTTATCTTTCGTAAATGTGTCAAGTACTGCATTTAATGCATTTATGTCTTCTTTGAATATGGTATTTAAAAAGAGTGTTATTTTGTTATTGATTTCAGAACTATACAGAGTGATACAGAGATTATATACAATAATTTTTTATAGTATTGTTAATGTGCACACACATAAGATATAAGTCATATACACTTTCTCTTAATAAAAAAAATAAGGGTATTTAGTAACATGATATAAACAATTAGACGCAACACTATTAAAAGGTACATTTTATGTTTTATTACATTATAAATAGAAAGTGTCATAAAATACGTATATTGTAAATATTTAAATATTCGATGAAAGACTCTTTCTTGATTGTCACATAGAAGTTTGATTATGTATCTATATATATGAAACTATAGATATCGTAAATATTTGTAAAATTGTAAAATATTATAAAAATTATAAAATATTATAAAAATAAGCTTTTATATAAAGTAATGTTATTTTTTTTATTTATATACTGGAATCCTATGCACACATACAGGTGTAATATGTTTATAATAAATATGTGACAATATATTTATTAAATATAATTAAATATTGAATAAAATTTAAATTGAGGTTTTGCTTTATCGTATAAGAGAAAGCACTTCCATTCTTATATTTTATGATCGATTGTTGATTTTATAATCAGATCTTAATAATTTAAGTTTATAATAATTTTAGTTCAAAATTGATACATGTCTTAATTCACATACTGTGATATGTATTCTATGATACAATATTGTAGTAAAAATAGATAAAACGGTGATTAAATATCAGGTATAACATTTTCTATTACATTATTAAAGAATATTCTATGATAGCAATAAAGTAAAATCCATATATCATCCGTGAGCCTTAAATTGAACTGACTTTTAACCGAACTGAATCAAATGACGAGTCTCATAAGATAAAAATAATGTTGCAAACAGTTATACAATGATAACAATCGATTAGACGAAGAATCTCAAGTCATTTTACGACGTATAAATCAGCGCTAATAAAAGCAAACTGCTTTAAATAAGCATAAATAGCTTCAAAGTGGCAGTCAGTCTTCACATTTAGCGTCTGATACACGTATCTAGATAGTGTGTTGGAATTATAAAATACCGTCTGCTGATTGTGAAAATTTAACTTCTAATCTTGATAAAAACTTAAAAACAATAACAAAACTAATAAATTGCATTTACGTGCAGGTTTATCTGTTTAGTGTATCTGTGTAGTGTAATTATTTTTAATTGATATTTTTCTACATTTTTTTCAAGTAATATAGAAACTGTTCATTATCTCTTAGATAAAAACTATATTGGAAAAAGTTACAGTAACATTTTTTTCTCGCATAATCAATCGGAAAATCAGTGTGATGGAGCTCTCCACTTTAATTCTGATTATTATCACGACATGTATCTGTCTATATTATTTTATCCTGAGTAAACTGTCTCATTTCAAGCGGCTAAAGATTCCACATGTGCGGCCAACTCCATTATTGGGCCACCTGGCGCCCTTCATTTTCCGACGTTTGTCCCTGGAAGAAAACGTTTGCAAAATATACAATATATTCCCGGACGTGAAGTATTTCGGTTTCTACGAGTTTATGTCGCCGGTCTACGTGATTCGTGATCCGGAATTGATTATCGCAATTGCCATCAAAAACTTTGACAGTTTCTGCGATCACCGTGATTTATTTAACAAAGAAACCGAACCGTTAGTCAGCAGGAACCTATTCAGCATAAACGGCGATCATTGGCGTGAGATGCGAAAGCTCCTTAGTCCTACTTTCACATCCGGGAAAATAAAAATAATGTTTAAACTGATGTGCGAATGTGCGGAGAACCTTACCGATTTCTTGACGAACGATTCTGAAAATATCGGCAAGACATACGATATGAAAAATGTGCTGAGCCGATATGCCAACGACGTAGTGGCCACGTGTGCTTTCGGCATAAATGTGGATTCGTTTAAACATCCGAACAATGATTTCCTTCTTTTCGCCAAGGACGCCGCGAATTTCACCAATAATCCTTTCAAACTCTTAATTAATAAAAATTTTCCGTTACTCGGAAGACTTCTCGGATTAAAAATATTTAGCTCAAAAATGCAAAGCTTCTTCAAAAAGATTATTGCTGATATAGTGAAGATTAGGGATAAGCAGAAAATTATTCGTCCAGACATGATTCATCTGATGATGGAAAAAAGAGATATTGATCACGATCTTACGGTGGACATTGACGAGATGACCGCTCAGGCGTTCGTCTTTCTCATCGCTGGATTAAATTCAACATCATCAGCCATGTGCTTTCTGACACATGAAGTCGGAATCAATTTTGATGTTCAAAATAAATTGAGGGCCGAGATTGATGATGTTCTCGCTCAAACCAACGGCCAACCCACTTTCGAAGCAATCAGCCAAATGAAGTATTTAGATGCTGTGATAAACGAGACCCTTAGATTGTACCCAGTGGGCGGTTTCCTCGACAGAAAATGCGTTAAAGAGTTTAAATTACCACCAGCGACTTCGAATGGCGAACCGACCACGCTGAAACCCGGGGACAGCATCTGGTTTCCGTATTACGCTCTGCATCGCGATCCCAAATATTATTCTCAGCCTGACAAGTTTGATCCCCATAGATTCTTGAACGGTGAAGTAGACAATTCAGTCTATATGCCGTTTGGTATCGGGCCCAGAATATGTATAGCTAACAGATTTGCTCTGATAGAACTGAAAATTATGTTATTTTATCTGTTATGGCGTTGCGATCTCGAACCCGATACTAAGACTAAGATTCCTATAGTATTGAGCAAAAAGGCTTATTTCATGACTGCGGAGGACGGATTCTGGTTAAAATTGCGAGCGAGGAAATCGAAGGTTTTTATTACATCCTTATCGAATGAAAATATATGCAAAGTTTAACCATATTTGTAACGCCTTGAAATTTCAGGCATGAAATTGTTTTTAAACTATATCTTTTAAATTAGTCGATCCATATAATATACACAGCTTTTTCTCGCTTAATCATTTGATACAGAAAGATTCAATATTACACTGAAAATATTTTTATTTTAAACACTAAAAATACTTTTGTATCTTTTTACAAAATACTTTGATTGTATATAGCACTACTAAATTTGACATATATAATCATAAATAAACAAATCATAAGCACGCTAGTGTTTTAGAAATAATATTATTAAAAATAATATTATATAAATATTAATTAGATGTTAATTATGTATTACTATCGGTAGTCAATTTTCTTGAATATTAAAGTTTATAATAGATCTCTAAATTAATAGCTACATAAAGTAAGTTAAGATAAACTATACAGAAAATTTTAGATTATTGTAATATTGTACAAAAGACTCTGTGTGATATAAATAACATACCGTTAAATGTGTTTCTAGTTACTTTGAAATAAGCAGATCAAACAGTAATTCGCTAACAATTATTCCATTTAATATTTGACTATATGGATTGTTATATGGAGTTCCTATAGAAAATATTTATAGAACAAATATAGCACATTTTTTAATTTAGTTAAATGCTATAAATGAAAATATAAGTTAACAATGATAAACGTTGCTTAAAATATTTTAAGAAGTAACTAAAACTCTTTAAAATCGCGATTTGAGATGAGAGATTGAGATTAAATTGTTTTGGTAGTACACAATTGTACGATATTTTTTCAGCAATTTGCAAGGAAAAATAATTATAAAAATTAAATATTAAATAAGTCAAAGATTTAAAATTTCGGTATAAAATCATTCTTTTCTATTTGCTATTAATTCTCATATGTGTGTTAAGTACCGAATTTAATGCATTTATGCCTTCTTTGAATATGGTATCTAGGATTATACAATGAAAAATGTTATTTTCTAATTTTTAGATTTAATAATTAATATATTATACGTACATACATGAGAAATAAGTCATGTATACATTCTCTTAATAAAAAGATAAATGTATTTAGCAACATGATATAAATAACCCCACGCAACATTATTAGAAGGTACGTCTTTTTGTTTTATTACATAATAACTAAAAAGTGTTTTAAAACGTATAATATAAGTATATATTTGATGAGAGACCCTCTTTGATTGTCATATAGAAATTTGATTATACTGTATCCATATGAAACTATAAATATTGTAAGTGTTTATCATTTACTATATTATAATAGCAATAAAACTATACAAAAATAAGATATATTATAAAGATAAGCTTTCGTAAAATAATTTTTTTTTTTTATTTTTAATTTTAATACCTAATCTAATCTGGAATTTTTTTTATTTATAACTGGAATCTTATATATGCAAACATACGAATATAATATATTTATATAATAAATTTATATTATAATATAAATTTAGAATATAATATATTTATAATAAATATATAATACTATATTTATATTAAAAATAATTAAATATTGAACAAAATATGTTTGCTTTTAAGAATATTTTCACGATAGCATAACATGCGCATTTGGTTTATGTATCATTGATGTTAATCTTTAACCCGACCGAATCGAGCGATAAATTTCGTCCACCGACAAAATAATCTTATGATTACGTACATACATGCACACGTATGATGCACAAATTGATTAAAAGAAGACTTTGAACATCTATCTACATATTTCGAAATAAATTTGTTGTTTCAGAGCAAATGAATGTTAGTTAATCTTTCGCGCATATTTCGTCATACATGTTTTTAAATAGTAAATCGTCGCTTGTTGGTCAAAAATTTAGTCTTTAAATTGCGATCTTGACGAAAAGCTAGCAAGACGTTATTAGTAACGTTTTCTTCTCGAGTAATCAATTCATAAATCAGTGATCAAACTCTTTACTTTGATCTGGATCCTCCTCGCGGCATGTGTCTGTCCGCACTATTTTATCCTAAGCAAGCTGTTACATTTCAAACGACAGAAAGTTCCGTACGTGCAACCGATTCCGCGTTGCTGGATAACATGGCACCTTTTATTTTTCGGCCTATGTCCTTGGTAGATATTGTGCGCAGAGTATACAACTTCTTTCCGGATGCGAAATATTTCGGTTTCTACGATTTTTGTAACGTCGGTCTACGTGATCCGCGATCCAGATTTCATCACCGCGATCACCATCACGAACTTTGACAACTTTTCCGATCACCGCAATTTTGTGAACGAAATCGAGCCGATAATCAACAAAAATCTGTTCGGCTTACGGGGAAATGTTTGGCGCGAGATGCGAAAACTTCTCAGTCCTAGCTTTATGTCTGTAAAAGAATTTTGTAAAAGAATTTTAAATATAAAAAAATTATATTACATATAGTATTATATATATATATATATATATATATATATATATATATATATATATATATAATATAAAATGTCCTAAAATCATAGCAACAATATCATTTTTTGCAAATTTCTAATTTGCCCTATCATGTATCTTTGTAATTAAGTTCCAAATTAAAATTCTGTTAAAGTAAACTTGAATTAAAATTAACTAAAGAATCGTTTTATTAATCTTTTAATTACATATAATTTAATTTGTAAAAGGTTTTTCTCTTTTTTTCAATCTTATAATCTTCGCAAGTTATTAATGACTCAACATATTTGCTAAGAAAAAATTGTTTCTTAATTAATCAGAAAATCTGCTCTCAAAAGGATAGTTTGATAAATTCTGCATAAACAAGTTAATTTTTTTTTAGTTTTTAATTATTCACTTAAATCAAATCTAAATATTATATGAAGTTTATTATTTCCTTTAGTATGCAACATTACAAATGATTGTATTATTGTCTGTCAAGCGCTACTGTGTTTCTAAAGAAAATAACAATCACTTTTCTCAGTATTTATTGGCTGAGAAAAGAGGCTATTATTTATTACACACTCTATTATTTTTCCTTAACAAAAAATATTATTTCATACATTGCATTTCGTACAAATGTTTCATAGAGAGATTTCATATATTTAATATAGTATAACATCATAGTAACAAATTCTATCTGATGTGTCGCACGTGCTCGTACAAAATGCATTGCGTAAGAGAGAGGACGTATATTTAATATTTGATATACAGCCTCATATATTTACTTCTATATATATATATATATAAACACTTATATACATTTTCTAAGAGAAATATGTATATTGAGGGATTTATTTTATTAACATTAGGGTCTCATCTTTTATGAAACATTAAAAAAAGCGAAACATCTTTTCTGATATTCGTTTTCAATATCCACATCGTCGTATAGAACGCGTAACATTGTGTCGAGAAAATCTAATTTTCAAGCAAATCTAATTAGTAAATAAAAATAAATTACTACTATTAAATACTAATTCTATACTTAAGTCTCATTGCGTTTCTTTTTTTCTTCGTCTTCAATTCGTGTTACTGATAATGTGACAACTGCGCGCACTACAATCTAATATAATGATTATATTTCACTTGAAAGGTATATTAAAAAGTTTAGAGACGCTAAGCGTTTACTTTTTTTACTGATACTTAAATGCATTTATTTAACTTCACTTGTTTGCAGATAGTAATTTTGAAAATAACAGCACGTGTCCTTTGTCAAAGAAATGATGGCGCGAAGAATGCCGCGTCCTTCTTTGCCTTTATGTTTAACATTTTATATTTCGTAAAATATGACGCAGTAACAATATTGTGACAATTTACACAATGACGAACACAGCGTTAAAAGAAAGAATTAAAGAAAGAGATTTCTATTGCAATCTACTATACAAAAATGAAAAATAAGTTTAAATGTATTAATTTTCTTAAATTTTTATTCTTAAGAAAATTAATACATTGAAAATTACATTGTTACACTCGATAAAATACATCGTTGCGTGTATTCGATGTTTATCACGCGAGACTCACGATTTACATACAAGACATTAAAACGTTGTGCCCGAAATCGATCACACTTTTAGCATTCACAATAAATAATAAAAGATAATAATAAAATGAATAAAAAAATCATATAAAACATAAATAATAAAAAATCTTGAGTAGAATTATTAAAATATGAAAAAAATATCTGGAGAATTTTAGCAAGATGGAAATATAAAAATGTTTATTTTACAAATTTATAAACAAAATAAGATTATTAATTTATATTTAATTTTAATCATTATTCATTTATCTAGATATGTGTAAATATAATAATATATATAAATTTATCTTTATAATATTTTTTGTGTAACAATCAAATACCACTTTTTTTTTTAAACAATTGCAACAATATATATTTTCACTTGATCAGCTCGATAAAATAATGCCTTTGATAAAATAATAACTTTATTTCTTTGAAATTGTCTCTATATGCGTTGTAAACTAAATAAATATTTTATATTGTTTATAATATTAATTCTCAACAAGAAACGATAGCTTCAAAATTTATTTGCTATCCTCCTATACCTTTCAATCTCGTCTAAAGACGGCAATCTCAATCTCTTCAACCTTCAATTTCGTATCGAGAAATTTGTAATGTAATTAAATATACGCGAGAGAGAAGTGTACCGATAAACATCAAAACATCGAAATCGATAACAGAGTACTGGATAATTATTTTATTCAAAATTATAATCAAGAAATGCAACGCGTATTTACGTGAAAAATTATTTATTCCTATATATACACACTGTTTCAAAATCACACTTTTTCACTCATTAGCAAAAATTTTTGATAAATTTATGAAGATGATTTTTTCTTAAAATGAGAGTTCAGATATATATATATTATAGATGATTCTCTATTTTATATATGTGTGTATATATACGCAAAATGTGCTTGAATAGTGACCGTACGAGAAAAAAAAATAAACCCTTCAAAAAAATTATTTTTTTTTATTATTTCTTTGTTTATTGTTTTATAAAAGATATATGATGTTTTATAAAAGAACCTATAAAAGAGATCTCAAATTATGCATGAAAACTATCCAAACGTCTCGATAGTTCCAGCAAGCTGCATACATAATTGAATCATGAATCAAACATCAACATGAAGAAAGATGGAAATGTTTATCAATCATTAAAAATTAAACGCAACAATCTAATATTTTGGATTATTATTATAAAATTTATGTTTGCAAAGATCACAAATTACTCTTATCTGTCGATATATCGGATAATGGATGAATTCAAATGATGAAACAATGTTTATATTTATTATTTATGTTTGTTGCATTATAATATATAATTTATCTAAACAATATTAAAATGATGTCAGAGCGTATTTATGATTGTATAAACACATTATTTTTGTTCTTCATTATGTTACTAAATAAAAGTAACTTAATTTAACTTGCTTATAGCCAAATAAAATAATACGTAACGTTAAAAGGGATAAATAAATCAATATCAAGATACGAAAGTATAGATATATTTCAAATAGAAAATTTATTTTTTATAGTAAATATTATTTTCTTTTTTTTTGCGTATTTTATTTAGATGCACAAAAGCATTCTCATTCAAAAACGAAGCAAAGACGAGCGAATCTCTAAAGGATTTTTTTTTTTCTTAGTTTATCGATACTCTACACACTCCCAAAGTTTTGACATTTAATTTCGGGACATCCTATATATATATATATATATATGATATGCTCTTATTTTCCCATAAATATTTTCTCGAAACATATTTTATGGATATGTTTCTCTCGCGTGGATTATAATAATGTATCTAACTCGCAATGGATATATCTCGAGATTTATGTCGCAATTTTTCCCGCCCCTGTATCCACCCACCAGGGGCGATATCAATGACCGGGCAAAAGGCAGATTCTGCGCGATTCATAATATGTCGATAACATACCCGAGAGCGATTATAAACAGCAAGAATAGCAGGAAGCGCCGGCAATGCACACACGTCGATCCGTAAAGATGAATGGCGGTTAGTTATGTAAGCCGCGGGAGTATTTATACGTTGGTCGAAAATAGTCGGCGAACCGCATTCGAAGAAGCGGTACGTTCCTCTGATACCACCATATAGATATCGACACACTTTTTATATCGGAGCGACGATATTGGAGAGAAATAAAAATTTCAAAGCTCGAACTTAAGAAATTGACTTTTTAAATCCGTTTATTCTCGTCTAAACGACGATTTAAACATAATTCGACATCTTCATATTTTTGAAATTTCTCCGTTTGATAATATCTTGTTATACTTATATCGATTATAAGGAGCGATAATCGATACTTATTCTCATTGTCAGTCGAGGTGTGTTCAATATGTTTTTAATATAAATCAATTTTTGTCTATGTTTTCTTTTTTTTTCTCCTTCTTTCTGTGATACTTTTTAGAAATTTTGAGAGTGGATATACTATTTCCAGATTTGTTGATGTTTCAGATTATATGTGCTCGTTTCGATGCTCTACTCATGCCAACATCATACACGATCGATTGCAAAGAGAAAACTCAATATTTCAATGTTTACTTCTAAGAATTTATGACGACACACGTGAGAAGAAATATTTCTGATCGATATCGCGAGTACTATATTATATTCCAGGATCCCAAAATTTTCAAAAGTGATAAACCTGCGAAAAAAAATATAACAAACGAGATAATACCAGCGTCAAACATTTTCGTTGCGCAAATTGGGTCAAATTTCGAAATCACATATCGTTAATCACTTAACGATCAAATATAATAGAAAGGCTCCAAAGATAGTAAAAAAGATAGTAAAAAACTAGAAAAAATAAAAGAAGCAATTAACGGATGTCAGTAAGATATAACCAGATTAAAAAAAAAAAAAAAAAATCATGCAACACATAATTCTTTAATAAATTAAAGAACTAATAACTTAATAAAGTTCTTTAATAAATTAAGGAACTTATATATAATGCTTTGGTTCTTTAATAAATTAAATAAATTTTCTTATCATCAAAATGCGCTTTATATTTTATAATTTTAATTCTAATTGTGATTTCTGTAATTCAGATTTTGTTAATTTACATATAACGCTTTAGTTCTTTAATAAATTAAAGAACTAAATTTACTGAATTTAATAAATTAAAGAACTAAAGCGTTATATATAAATTAACAAAATCTGAATTACAGAAATCACAATTAGAATTAAAATTATAAAATAAAAAGGGCATTTTGATGATAAGAAAATAACGAAGATTCATTTCGAGAATTCATTTATATATATAATATAAAAATGCAATCGAGAACCGAGTTTTCAAAGGAGACTTACCGGGATTTGATTGAGATTGATATCGGCTTTCTCCCTGTTGACGCAATTAGCTGTGTAACCGGGCTGCTCCTGGTTGAATCGTCTGCCGAACTCGAGGAGATTTCTCATGATCATGGTATTCATCACGATGATAAGCACAAGTGGCACAATCAGGCTCGCTATGCTGTCGATAATACTGATAATTCGCATAGTTTCCAGATACTCGATCCTCAGATCGCACACCTCGTCGCCGTATTGGTTCCTTATCACCCCGGCGGTGATGAAGCAGTACGAGTGGCTGGCCAGGGCGAAGAATGTCAGCACCAATATGATCGTTTTCGCACGTGCCACGGTGCACATATGCGGGCGATGAAGCGGATATTGAACGGCGATGAATCTCTCAACGGTGAAGGCGACGATTAGCCAGACGCTGAGCGAGCTACAAACCGCACTAACATACACCAATGTTTCGCACCAGCCATCGTTGTTGAAGACCCTCCAGCCTACCGTACTGTTAAGCCATACCAGGAGCAGGGACATGAGAAAGCCGAAATCGGCGGTGGCCAACGCGGCTAAGTAGTAGCTGGAGCTGCGCAGCTTTAAATGCGTTTTGAGAAAGACCACGCACGACAACAGGTTGCCCACCAAACCCAACAGAATAATGGATGGTATATAGTAGAGGTGACAAAAGTCCAGGAGGAAATATAGCTTGGTGCAGATCCCATCCAGTTCCTCGTCCATCTCGAAAACCGTCTCAAAGCTATGGTTACTTTGATAATCGTAGTTCGTCCAATTCGTCGGCGACGCCGATCTTCGGAATCGTGGTGACAGATCGTCAACCGTCGTCGATATCTGATGATATCTCGAGACTCTGCTCGATAGTTCTTGAAACACGGTGAACATGGTTGCACCGTATGACGAGATCACATTAACGGACAAAGGAAATTCCCTTCGAAAATTCTCTTCCTTGTTCCAGAAACTCCTGGACGCGATAGGCTGCGATGTGCATCAGCGTGTAATGCACGTCGCAATAATATTGGCCATTCTCCAGGCTCGTAGGTGTGACGTTGTTGATACAGACCAGGCTATAGAGTGGGCTGTAGAGTTTCACTAAACGCTCGAATCACGGGTGTGCGATAGGCAAAATGATAGTCCGATGAAAATTCCCAGCTTTTTCCTCTCGTATAACGTATACCTTACGCTGATAAAACCTATTAAATAACAATGCGTGTTTGACGAAGACTCGTTAAAATTGTCAACACGAACGCGACAGTATTCCGTGCACTCGAATCGCGCGTGATAAGCAACATTGTTGTTCGATAAAAGCTCTTCCTTTCTTTCCCCCCCGAGTACGGAATATCGCGTGATGCAAAAAAAGATCTATTAGAGTCTAGAATGACTAGATATTGGCGGAGGCACTCTAAATTTGCGGACAATAAATAATATAAGCGATAAATTCTAAACAATATCGTAGATGTTCCAGAATCGAGCGTCTGGTACGCGTTGAAGTTCAGGCCTATTTTTATCGAGGTAGCTTATTCGAAATCAGTGTGCTCGAACGAAAAAGCTAGCTTGATCCGATATGATCGGTTGCAAGCGCGGTCGCATTCCGCTGCGGAAAACGCTTGGATACTTTCCAACGTCGCTGACACGACGTATTAGCGTCCGGTATTGAGCTCAGGATTGCAGCGTTTAAACCTTCGAACATTCGTGTTTGTTCGACACAAATTTCTTTCCCCTGTCCAAACGTCTGTCTAAACGGGTGACACAACTGTTTACATTTTCAGTCTGATTACATTCAATTTAATTATGTTTGCCAGAGGAATGTAGCCAAACAGAGGAATGTTATCACACTCGATCGATACAATTTCGTTTAACGCGTCCACATTCGCGCATTATTTAATCAATTTTTTCCGCATTCCACGGTAATTTACATTCATTTTACCCTATGATAACACGCGTGTTAATTCAATTTCGAGGAAATCGCGAATCCATTATATTCGTCATTCATTTGTATTTGAATTATTCGATTGTGATTCAACGATATTGCCCGAATGATAGAAAATGAAATTTTCATCAAATCCGTATTATATCATGTCCATAAGATAAACGAATTTGCGAGTCCATTAAATAACTTACGATTGAAGAAATATAAGACAATTGCTATCTGTATAGACGCTATTTCGTATGATATAATACATTTTTTTATAAGAACCTTTACGCTATCATCGAGATATTTCGTGTTAATTAAAATAACTGGTTAATTAAATAGGGAGACGCAAGACAATTGCTTTCTATTTTGTATAATATAATATATTTTCTGAAGAGAATCTCCACGTTAATTGGCATATCGAAGCGTTTCGTGTTAACGAGAACAAAAGCGATACGTATATTGTTCTTATTGTTAGCCGCAATTCCGTTCGAATTCCCGTGTTTATTTCATTAACGTGAAAAGGAGAAAACGCGTTTATACTTAATAACTTCCTATAATGGATTTCTTAATTATATTTCTTAACGATACATTTTTCTCCGATTATTTTTACATCCGACTGATTGCAAATCCAGCTGACATGAGTCGCGCCTTAAAAGTCAATTTATTGATTCGACAGCTTGCAGTACATTTAAGCCGGCAAGATAAATGCGGAAGCGTAGCGGGATTGATAAACAGCGCGCGCGTTTTCCGCAAGAATGCGATTTCATCGTACACGGTTTACATACGGTTGCATTCATTCAACCTTGACTCGAATAGCTTCCGAATTTCTAAAGCGTATCTACAGTTTGGCTGATTCAGCGATCGTAATTTAGCGCAGGAGGTTCTCAGATGTCTCGCGTGTTAAAGAGAAGAGTCACCGATATTTATTTACGCATTTTTTTTTTTTTTTTTTAATCTCTTTGTATATATTCGGAGTGCTAGATCGCTTATTAAATTATCAAACGCGCCGACTTACCGTTTAATTAAATTGCACGATCAACTGGCTCGCACTTCACAATTTCATTAGGTTTGCTCGCGCAACGCGCGTCGTTAAATAAAACAAGAACCTTCGTTCGAGAAATATATTATATAATACGCTACAAAAAAGTGGCGGATTTAATTGTCACATCTCGCGGAGAATAAAATTATACACATCATCCGCACGTATTTTCCACGCGCACTTTTTTCATTAATTCTGTTTTTTTCCCATCTTACCGCTTGTCATTACGCGCAGAGATTTCAAGCGAGGATTGGAAACAAAATGTAACTTTTAGATATAACGATATTGTACAGCATTCTAGCAATTATGTTTCAAGCTTTTCATTCTCTTAATCTAACAATGTATCTTTTATACGATGTAAAACAAAAAGAAAAGCCGTTTGGTTTCTTCAATTAAATCTCTTTAGGATAAATAATCCCTTAATATAATATCTCAGTTGAAGCACCAACTTCTCTTATGCTCGACAATCTATGACAACTGTAACACTCGATTAAAACATCCTCGAAGGATTTTCAATCGTCGAACTAGTACACTGATTGTAATTAAAAAGTACAATGTATTTCTCTCTGCAATTTTCATTGAAATTGAACAGGGATTGCGGAGAGAATTTTTTTTGTCACTTTTATAGATGTGATAATGAAATTATCAAAAGGTTTTTTTTTTTTTTTTTCTTTTCCGAATAAAAAGCACTTCGGAATTTTCGAACGATTCGACGAAAATATAGTGATTACGTGTGATTTGCAATCTTAATTTAAATTCGATCATCCGGTAGAAAGTCCAAAAATTTTCGGACGATTCCGTCTCTTCGATAATCGGAGCTGTAACATGAGTTCTAAGATTTCGATTATGATTCACGATCTAAACGTCATATAAGAAAAAAAAAAAATATATATATATATATTTAAATAAAATTGCCACACACACAAACGCGTATATAGGAAAATGTGCGCGTCGTGCGATGAGAAACGTCGTCGGGTAAACTGGGAGAGAGCACGGGCTTCTATGAGAACGCATCTGTCCCAAACCGAAAAGTTCCGCCGCATGCGCCTTGCCGAGGATCCTGCCGGCGTCTCGGATGACGCCGACGTCGACGACGCCGGCGTCATAGGGCTTCTTCGCATCGTTCTACGTCTCACGGCTTCGAGAAGCGATTGCGAAGAAAAGGGCTCATCCGTTTTTCGTTCCGCAAAAGCAGAATGAAGATTAGAAAAAAAAGGAACATCTTTTTCTCGTCTTCCAGAAATGAATAGAATAAAGAATGGACGTGTCGTCGGATCTTTTTTACGCAGAAATTTATTATTAAAAAAAGAATAATAATTAATAACTAAGATTTAGATTATTTATAATATCCAATATATTTATACTGCAACATATATATTAATATGCATTTTCTATGTAAAATAATATGCATTATATATGCAAAATATATATGTCAAGATATATATCAAAATATATTAAAAAAAAAAAAAACTTGTCTTCTATATTAATAACATTTATCTATGTCATTACATGAAAATTATTTATCTCTGGAACTGAATAAATACATTTTTAAGTGTTTCTTTAGTTTACTTTTATTGATACAATTAATGCAATTAACATAATTATTTTGAAAATTTATATATTTATAAAAAAATTTATAGGAAAAATATTATAAATTACACAAAATAAATTACTATTCTCTTAAAGTAAATATTATTTAAAAATTATAATTTAAATTACAATGAGCAATAATATATTTTCAAGACTGTAAATTTCTGACGTTTGTCTGACAAAAAAATTATCTTACATACAGAGAATGAACTGGAAAATAAAAAGAAAACGCTAATTTTATGATATAAAATACATAAAATTGTTTAAAATATATAAATACAATACATGAAAATATACAAAAGATACGCAAATATGCACAGACATGTAAATATGCACGATATACACAAATTAAATATGCATTTCTAAAACGCCTTTTTCATAAGATACATTTCTATTTTCTATCTTACTTTCCAATCTGCTTTCTAAAAAAATATGCAGTTATATAAAAATCCGATGTGATTTATCACACATTTTGATGAGGTACAAACAATTTTGCTACCGATAATGTATTGATATATTAAGTTTGTTACTAGGAGATTTTTTTTTCGACATACAAAGTATTTTTATGTCAGGTATTACACATTTTTTCAAGTTATTTTGAAACACGTGTCATTTCAAGTCATCAGAGTTTCGATTCGAGAGATATTGATTTTTTTGAAGTCATATAGAAGAATCCATTGCACTATACATATTGTCGGGCTTCATCTTACGTTACCTTACGTCTCTATAAATACGTCATTTCGAACAAATGATTGTGAAGAAAGAGCATCGCGATCTCCTTTCCATCTTGCAACAATAGGATAAAAGAAATTTTTGAAATTTTCACGACAAATAGAAAAAATTTATACATTATCTTATTATTCTTATACGCACATTATATCAAGAAGCTTTCCAAATATTGCCAAATATTTTATATATTTTACAAGTTTCATTTATATAAAAACAACTTAATCGGTTTTTAATTTAAAATAGATCGCTTTTTCGATAAAGTTACGAAAAAAAAGTCCATTAACTATGCAAAACTTTTTGCTGCCTTTGTTATAGAAGATTCCGGTCGAATAACTATTTTGAATAACTATTTGAATTAATTTTTTGTTGAATGACGAACAGACTTTTTTTTTCAAACAAGATTATTGAAAGTTTGATAGCTTTTATATTATAAGTCAATAAAAATCCAGTTAAATTTAAAAAAATAATATTGTCCCCTTTAGTTGACAAATTTAAGAAATTTCTTACTATTTTCCTTATCGCATATCATAAAACTTTGAATAATTAAAATACGGACCTGTAATATATTCATCAAACAATAAATATGTTCGATATTGCGTGGGTTAGTATCATTAGGTTAATGGACATGTATAAAAGACATGTTAAATTAATTGACATGTGTCTATATTCACAAATTTAAATAGCCGATAATGCGAAATATATTGTATGTTTATATTTACTTTGCTGATAATAAGTTAACTTTCAATTTTATAAATGAAACACATTTATTACCTACCTTCCTGTAATTTTCTTGTAGAAAAAGGAAGAATACGAATCAATAACGTTTTGATTTTGATGGCTGCTTCTCACGCCGGAAATAAGTTTCTTTTTAACACGATGATTTCCTCATATATTTCGATTTTTAATTTCAAAAAGGATTCCAAAAACTTGGTAAAAACATCTTTTTTTTTTTTATTCATTACATATCTTTTTTATAAATCTTAGAAATATTTTAAAATATCATTGCGCATCAAAAAATATATTATAATTAAAGCTTACAATCAAAGATATATCTTTTAATTTAATACACGCCACACACTTTTTCATTTCTTCCCTTCAAAATAATATTTAATTTATACTATTTATACTTGTTCAATATATACGCCTAACTCTGACCAATCTCGACTCAAATTTAATCATTTTCGCAATCAACACTCCATCCTATGTTACCTTTTGTACGCGTTGGCTTCATCTATTAACGCAATATTAATATTACGTGTTACATTGAGAAACAACAATTTACTTGCTTCTATACACATCGTAAATTGTATTTACTGATGAATGAATTAAATTTTATCAATACGAATGTATATAGAATCGATAAGTGGATTTATACAAATGATATAGAGGATTAATATGTGTATAATAATCTGTAATAATATATAAAGGATTGTACATAAATTTTCGATATAATGGTATGCGTATTAATCTTATTTATCTTTAATTCTTAAATATGCACGCATGAAGTTAATTGTGCAATTCATGTAAATATTCTTTACCTATAATTATCCGTAAACTATCTGAAATTTATTTATTAACATTTAATATCTGGATAGTAAATTTTTTCGGAAAAGTAGTCTTATGTAAAATTTGTAAAGGAAAAAAAAAAACGTCTTTTTTGTTATAAAAAAAAAAAAAAAAAAAAAAAAAAATCTATAAGCGAAAATGCTTTTATTTTTAATAATAAATTACTTTTTAAAAATCAATTGGCGAGAACAATTGATTGCGATACATAAATTTTGCAGTTATATGTCTTTATTGAACACATCTATTTTCGAAATCTACATTTCGCGTCTGAGATTGATTTATTTTTAAATAAAAATAAATTGCAAATTAAAAAAAGAATAATGTATTTATCTTGTATTGTATATTTCTATGAAATAAACAAGTTAATGTAAATATATCAGATAATATATCTATTTTAATTTCTTTCAGTGTTACGAAGTCTTAAAACACACGTATACGAATCTAAAGGGTCAATCACAACCAAATGGCAAGCCATTCGTAGCAGTTATCTTGTATGTATTGAATCCAAAGGCTATAACAACAGGTCAACTGTACGGCGAATACGATCCCAACACACACGAATGGTGAGCGATATATCGTCGATACCATGCTAAAATCGCGAAAATGCAATATCATTGAATTTCATCTAAATGCAAATATATATGTGTCCTATGTTATATGACAAAACCACGAATCTGCAATTCCTTGAATTTCAAAGACTTTTTGTTTCAAATTAAAAAATGAATTTTTTCTATGTTACTGAAAAACTTTAAGCGACGTTCTCAAAATGTTATTGCAGAATTGTGGTATAATACTCAACAATACATTTATTTTATGTATCAAAAGTTTCACAACACATACATAAAAATCTATTCTTAAATAATTTTTATTTTAATATTTATTTAATTTGTATAATATATATTTAAAGTATTTTTTACATTCGCGTTAAATCAAATGTGAAATTGACGGTTTCTAATTGAAGATTTAATATTAAAACAATATATATATATTTATATAATTGAAAAATTTAATATTGAAACTATATATATTAGCTATATCGCTGTAACGCAATATCGATGTTTTAGCACAAGCAAACTCGATATTACTATTCCCTTGTTTGCTTCTAATTTACGATTAATTATGATAATTAATTCCATTAAGTGTATTAAACCTCGTGAACAAAAATATGTTTTCTAGTATTTCACATATGATTTTTTTTATCTCTTTTACAATTATCAAGCGCGTTTTAATTTTCCTTTAACATAATTCGAAAATATATTTTTATAGATATCGTAGAATACTAAAAATACAGAATATTGCGTACTCTCTATATCAAAGAGTTTATCTTGTGTATACAATTAGTTAAAATATTCTCATTATGGAAACAAATGCATTACGTAAAGTGTCGAGAGAATAATGAACTATTTTATTACCACCATTGAAATCTTATATATTGTATTTAAAAAAACATTTAATTCCTTTCTCTTTCTTATTACATTCTGTACTCTTGTATAAAAACTTTCAATGTATTTCAACGCGTAAATAAAACTACTAGCCCGTAATTTAATCGTGTTACTCTTTCATTATATATCTTAAATAACAATATGTGTATATGTGCATTTACAACATATATAAAAAAATATTTTGGATATACATATGTATTGATATGTTTAATCTTCTTTGGACTTACACTTCTGGAAATAATATATATTCACTGTATTTGAATTTTAATATTTAAACAATTTCTTCTCATTTTAATAAAAAATTACAAAAATAGTACAATGCGAATAAATAATTTATTACTATTAAAATAATTTTATTATAAATAATTTATACGTCAATTTTAATAAATTATTTGCCAAGTACATTAATTATAATTTATTTACATTTAATTATATACGTGGATATTAAAATTCACATATATGTAAATAAGATACATATATAATTATATATGGATATTGATATAATAAATATAGATATATACTATATATAATCGCAATATATATAAATATGTAAAATTTTGTAATATTCGTAAATTGTAAGATTTTTAAAATACATACGAAATATTTGTAGTATTGTTATCTGCAGTGCGCATTCGATTTTCAGGACAGACGGAATATTGCCAACTTTAATACGAACAGATATAAAAGCAGCGGATCACGATAAACGTTGGTACATTTTTGATGGGCCGGTCGATACAGTTTGGATCGAGAATATGAACAGCGTCCTGGATGATAATAAAAAACTTTGTCTTACGTCAGGGGAGATAATGAAACTATTACCAACTCAAACAATGATGTTTGAAATATCGGATCTTCAAGTGGCTTCTCCGGCTACAATATCTAGGTAACAACAAACTGTTCAACAGGCTTTCATTACTATACTGCAACAAACAAACAAACAAACAAAATAATTACATCAATTGCAATTTGAGAAATACTTTATTTAATACAATTATTTAAAGAGCTTAAAGCATTTTAAAGAGAAATAAACTCATAGTTCGTAAAATTAGAGATTGTAATATTATATTTAAAAATATTTTTACATGTAAATTTAATTAATTTTAATTTCCTTCTTATTCTGAATATTTAATTTGAATAAAATAATAATGCAGTTTTAATCGTTATATAAACTCGATATCCAGGGTGTTAAAAAAACAACTATTCAATATTTACATGATAGATAGGACACACCATATTGAGTAAAAAAACCTTAGTAAACATAGATCGGAAGCTCAATCGTTTTTGAGATATAAACATTTTTGTATTCTATATTAGCATCATTATTGACTTACTGGCTTCTATGTGTCGCATACAACGTGAAACGAAGATAATCTGTCTAAATCATTTTTAGATCAGTATGGTGTATCCTATCTATCATATAAATATTGAATTTTTTTTTTTTTTTTTTTTAACATTCTATATATTGATATACACATGCGCATAGAAATATAGTTTCCTCTAAATTCTTTAAATTATATAGAGTGCTTTAATGTTAGTTTGTTTAGCTTTTATGTTGTTTACAAATCTTTTATTAAATTATTCAAAAAATGATTTTCAATTAAGCTTATCTACTTCAATTCAGATTAATGTTTAGAACTTATAACGTTTGATAACGACGATAAGAATGAAGAAGATAAGAAATGAGCTTTTGTGTTGCACGTGATTAAAATATTGATATTGATTGTAACAAAGTTACTAATAATAGACATGCAAACTAAGAATTATATAACGATACAGAAAAAAATAATCATCAATTACTAGGCAATCGAGATAGAATACAATGTATTAATTGAAATATTAATTAGAACTATGTCATATTAGAACGCGTTTTTATTTTCATGTTAAAACAGATGCGGTATGGTATACATAGAACCGGAAAATTTGGGTCTGCAGCCTTTAATCGATTGTTGGTTACGATCGCTGCCAAAGGTAAGTATATTTTCACAAGAATATTTTTGTAGAAATATTTTTTTATCCCCCATTTTATATTGTACATTTAATAAATTGACACAAGAGTAAGAAAGAAATATTTAATTTATTTCAATAGATGGAGTAATATTTCATTCAAATGTTTAATAATAATTTTGAAAATATTTACGTATCAAATAGCATATCTTTTTTTAAATAAATATTCAACATTCCTTAATTCCGAAATTCTGTGTGTGTCACAGAAATAAAATCGTTATGTTATTAAAATCGAATTTAATCAAACCTATAATAAACTTTAAATATTAATTTTTAATATGCATACTTTTATTAATATTATTAAATTCTCGAGTTACCGAATTTATGTTTTGAGTTCTCAATTAGAAATAAATAAACATAATTTTATGCATACTACAATTAATTTGCAACGTTATTATGTGATTGGGTATATACAATATAAGATACAATTGCGTAAAACAAGTCCGTACCGATATTATTTTCATAGACGATGAGCGATTACATCGAAGAAATAACAGATTTAACAGCTCAACTAGTGCTTCCTGGTTTGAAGATTATACGGGAAAATTTACGAGCGATCATGCATATGGTAGATTCCGCCATTGTTCAATCTTACATTAATCTAATGAACTTTAGAATCGGACCGATGGCCGGTCGTGAAGGAAAAGCACCACCAAGTTTTGCTTTCCAAAGGACTATACGTAAGTCGCAAGTAAATTAATTGTACTTTTCACATGAGTATTGCCACACGTCATATATAATAAGATTTAGAATAACGGAAAATTTAAATTACTTTGAAACATGTTACATAATCACACACATACAGTGGTATACATAAAAATAAAATTTTGTTCAATAATCGAATAAATACACAATTTGTTAATTTTTTTTCACTTAAATAAAATATATATTTTGTTTCCAAAAATGTTTTATTATATTAAATAAATTATTATCTGCATGCAATAAAAATTATAATTTTTAAAATAAGTTATTTTTAAAATTTTTATATAAAAAAATATTTATATATATATATATATATATATATATATATATTTGAAAATAAAAAATTATTTATTAAAATAAAAAGAATCAGCTTTTTTAAACAAATAGCCAAAAATTGAAAAATGTTTTTTAAAAAAAAATAATTTGGTACAATAAAGATAAAAAATATAATATAATTTTTTTTTTTTGCAGATAAAAACATACTTTGCTTTTATATACCATATATTTTTTATATGTTTCATATATGTTTTTATGTGTATTTTATATATGTTTTTTTACCAAGTCAAATATATTTGCTGTTTGATTAAAATAATTAATTGTTTTTTAATAAATAAAAATTTGGGGGATTCTGTATATCTTTTTTTAGTGCTTACAAAGCAAAATAAAGTTGGCATCTGATATACACTTGTGCATGTATTATTATCACAGGTGTCACTTGTTTCTATCCAATCCTCTATCTTCTATCTCATTGTCAGTTCTATATAACAGTTTGCTATACATAAGCAGCTTAAAAGCATAAAAATCAAGCCTGTATGCAAAGATTTAACCTTTCGTGCAGAATAGCATAATATTTTAACTTTAAATATAATCGGAATGATCATTATATTTCAAAATTGTCATTTATTTAAATATGACAAAAAAGAAATAAAAATAGAATAAAAATAATATAACATGAATTTGTGATGTAACATTTTTACAATAATTTTGCTACGTTCGTCAAACGTATATTATAAATAATTATTCTGTATATTTTATTGAATTTTTACATATGCTATATATATATATTTAGTAATAAAAAATTGATTCGTATATTTAAATGTTAATTTTCGAAAATGATTTTTTCCCATTCTTTAATCTATTACTAGAATTATTAATAGAAAATTAAAATTTTTGTATTACATTTATAGTACCGAATCGCAATTGTTAACAATGAATACTTTGCGTCACAGCGGATTTGCTGTCGCCATGGATAGCTTTCGCTGTCGTTTGGGGATTAGGTGCTATTTGCGACTACAAAAGTAGAGCTATATTCAGTGATTGGCTGAGAAAGATACAAAGAGATGCTCAACATAAAACACCGTTTCCAGAAGATGGTCTTGTATTCGATTACAGGTATAAATATCAAATAATTTAAGAAATAAGTTAAAAAACAGACCTCTTTTCCAAAGCGTTCATGCCAATGCACATTATAAATTAACAATTTTTTGTTAGCAAAAAAGTTTTTGTTTGTACGCATATATTTTTTTTTATATATATAAATATATATATATATATATAATTTTTTATAAATAATTCAAATCAGCGGAATACGTTATGTCGTACTTTACATGAATCTTAATTTAAAAAAAAATATCATGTTACATATATTACATATAAAATAGATTATACTATTTAGGTTGCACGATGGCGGATTTACCGATACTATCGAAGGTCAAGAGCCGATTCCACCGAAGTGGTATAAGTGGCTGGACGGAATTTCACTCATCAGTATAATGCCAGAAACAAAATACGCCGGTAAGCTACAGCTATTTCCTTATGAGAAAACTTATGTGAATGCCTTGTATTTATACTTGTAACAACACATAGCTAATTAATTAAATTAATGTACAACACATAGCTAATTAGATCATTAATTAGTTGTTTACTTGGCTCGCTATTCCACTATATGCCAATAGTCACACAATAGAAAAGAGAAACTGTGTCAGTTTTGATAGCAACTTTGATAGTAGAAAACAGAAGATACAAGGAGAGTGTTTTAACTATATCTTTCTAGTGATATTTCTGTTTAATATAAAATGCAATTTAATGCAACAGAATTTTAAATTTTTGAGGTCTAGTTATTGAGATATTTAAAATTAAACGAGTAAACAATATATGCAAAAAAAATTTCATCAATAAAAGAAAGCCATTGATAAAGGAGATTATTGATATAAAAAACATTGATACAATATATTATGTAAAGCCTGGACCATCCTAAAAAGAAAATTTTTTTCAATCAAATGAAATTTTTTTTTAAATTTTGATTTTGTTATTCGAATAAATATATACTTTGTTCCCAAAAATGTTCTGTTATATTGAATAAATTATTATTTGCATGTAACAAAATTATAATTTTTAAAATACAATATTTATCATATAAAAAAGGTTTATGCAAAGTTTGCAATATGGAAATTGATAAATTGTAATATTAATACAAATCTATTATAATATATTAATTTATGTAATTGTTATATTTTTGACACATTTTTTTCTTCGATTACATTAAAATGATATACGTTTTATATTTTATTCAACACATTTACTTCACGAGCGACATTTTTGCAGATATCGAAGTTCCAACTAAGGACAATGTGCGAAGCGCCGTATTAATCGAATATCTTCTCATTAATGAGACAAATATACTCTGCGTGGGTCCAACCGGAAGCGGCAAAACTTTGACGGTTTCGGCGAAATTATCGCGTAACATGCCGAAGAAATATATTTGCGACTTCGTGACTTTCTCGGCGCGAATCACGGCGAATCAGACACAAGTACGACAGGAGAGAGCGAATTATATATTTTTCGAAACGGGAAATGAGATTAATAGCGCGGATCTATTTTCGCGCAGGATTTAATTGACGCGAAATTGAACAAGAGACGTAGAGGCATTTATGGACCGCCGATCCTGAAAAAGCAAATTTTTTTCATCGACGACTTGAACATGCCAGCGCTGGATGCGTACGGCGCTCAACCACCAATTGAATTAATCCGCCAATTTATGGATTCGAAAGGTGAGAAAAAAAAATACAAGATTAATTAAATTATAATAATCTATTCAATTGATTATATCGATGCACGAATCATTGCTACGGTGATAAACCGATGCATAAAAAAATCTGGCATGAAAGTTGACTTGAAAATAAAATGCAGAAAGAATATAACAATAGCTTATTTAGCCGCGTGTTTAGCCCGTTATGTGAAAATTATATAAAGCTATAAATAATTCTATAAATAAAGCTACTAGCTATTCTAATTTAGCTATTATTATGGAACTATTCTATTATACCAATTCTAGTTATATTTTATTTTGATCTGCGAACACTTTTCTATATTATTTGCCATTATAAATTTTTATGAAGTAATACAACACGCATATATTAAAATTTCTTCATTTTTGGATAAAAAAATATTTTACAGGGCAACATTTTATAATTTTATATATTTCATGAATAATATATTATATTTTAACGAAATTCGCAACTTTGAAATCCGGATAAAGAAGAGTTATTATTAATCTCGAATTGAGATTAATTTTACACTTGATATAAGACCCAGAAAATTTTCTGCCCTGTACAGTAATCAGTTCCTTCTTAATAGAAGAATTATTTTCTATGAAACTGGCGCACTATCGTCCGCGTTTGGCATTTAGTTGCCCGCAAAATTTCAAAATTGATTTCATAAATTATACAGTGTATACACGGAAAAAAGAAAATGCTGTTGCTTCAATTAAAGTCTACGTCACGGGCTGCCACAATTATTAAAACAGCTATCCAGATATTTGGTCCAATAAAAATATCATTGAATGAACCATATATGTGTTTGTGGCAGCCCGTGACGTAGACTTTAATTAAAGCAACACAGCATTTTTTTTCCCGTGTAAAAATTAAAACATTTCCATTTCCGTGCTACAGCATCGCGACGTACCTTTTACTCAAACGATTAATAATTTTCATATTTTCTATCTCATTAAAATCTTTGTTAAAAGAACTTTATATGAAATAAGTTGCATCGTGATAATGGAAAAGAGAGAGAGAGAGAGAGAGAGAACTAACTAAAATAATTCTTGATATTTAATCTCTTGAAAATTTCAATTTTAATCCTCAAAAGCTCTTGAGAAAATTTAAGAAGGAATTAATGTCTTAAAAAATTATATGTAAGAATCTGTATATATAAAAAATTTAATGGAACGTACAAAATAATAGTTTTTAATTATTAAATACTTGTTTCTCATACACTTTAAAATATTAGTATTATATAAAATCAGTACTTTAATAATATCATAATTTTAATAACCTATTTCTACAGAACAATGCACAATCCTCAAGGCAACGATGCTGTCGCAGTCGAACCTTTTTATACGACTAGGTCCAATATCGCGGATATGTATACATTTCAAATATAAATACGATCAGATTAATATTCTTCATTCACGATATTGAACAAGTTATATAATCGTGGAATCTTGATAGAAACAATTCCTGACAGCGTATCATCTATTCCGTTATCTTAACAAGTCCAGCTTCAATACATCAAGAATATTGTCAGAATTTTAATTTCTTATTACAGTTTTCTTTGAAATTATGCTAATCGTGGAAAAAAATAATGCTCTTTACAAACTTCTTATATAATAATATGTGATAAAACGTAGCGTATATCAAAATATATCGAGATAAGTTCTCCGCAGGATGGTACGATAGAAAAGAGATCGGATCCTTCAGGATGATCGAAGACGTAAATTTCGTCGCGGCTATGGGACTTCCCGGAGATGGAAGAAACCCAATAACTGCCAGACTTATTCGACATTTCCATATTATTGCGTTTCCAGAGATCGACGACGAGGCCAAAGTGAGTTGCATGGTATTTGTATAGCTGCATTGAATACGCTAATTGCTTGCATTTATCGACAATCTCTCAGGCTATCGATCATCGTTTTTTTTTGCCTAGAAATAAAAAAGTGAAATATCCACATAAATTTATTGAAGTTGCAATCTTATTAAATAAAAAGATCCTCGATTGAATAGAATCTCTCTCGCTATGAGCATCGAATATTTTTGAAAAGTTTTGCTACCAATTCAAAATCTACTTTTTAAAGCAATATATTATACAGTTAAAAAATTTAATTTAATATTTTTTAATTTAAACATAATTTATTTTTTTATCTTTTGAACATAATATATTTTTTGTTCTACAGAATTTAATTATTAAAATCTTTGACACAATACATATTTTAAATAATATAAATTATATATTAAAATTAAATTTTATATCTAATTAAAATTAACTTAATATTTTTTGTTTTAACAAATTTAATTATTAAAATTTTTTACAATATATATATATATATATACATATATAATATATTTAATATATTATTTTACAATACACATAATATGTTGGATATATATTATAAAATATATATAAATATATATTATAAAATATATATTTATATAAAATATATATAAATATATATTTTAATGAAAATAAATTATATTTTATTTAATTGGCAAAACTGACTCATACAGAAATATATTCACAAAATTGATAAAAGAAATCGAGAAATAAAAATCATCAATTTGCAATTTTATATAGAAAATTCAGAATCGAAATGTTTATCATATAATATTCAACGAATATTATTTATAATTTTTTATCGTTGCTTGCGCGTTAAAATTCAATGAAAGATAATTTCCGCATTTGACATTTGTTACGTTCGGGGTTGCGTGTACTTGATACACGTATGTATCCTTCCACTGCGTCGTCAAGTTTTCTTCCATTCAATCGGCATATCCACGCCCAAGCGCATAATCGCGATCCTTTGGAAAAGACGGAACACTATGGGCATTGTTTGCCTTGTTCCTTCGTGCTTGCTGTAATTAGACGTCGTAAATCGTGACCGTACCGATCATAATTTATCATAATCACCTGTTCGGCTAATATAATGGAGGCCATAATTAACCTCGCCGAGTCTCTGCGCACCTGCGAGACCTTCTGTGTACGTTTCGTTCAAGGTCGACGAGGCAGGCCCGAGTTTAAATACTGCTAGTTAAAAATATTCGTGTCAAATACATTCATAATAATTAAATAAGAAAACTGGCAAATAACATTCATAATATCCATACCCCTTGCAGAGAATTTCCTCAGTTCTGATATCCTCGGATATTATCCAACATTAGTTAATTAAATAGATTAGATTAAGAGCAATATTATTATTAATGTTAAACGTGATAAATTGAGGCAATAAGTAAATTTTAATTAGAACCGTGTGATAATTATCTTTTAATATAAATCCTTTGGGGCGGTCGATATAATATAAGTTTATTCAATATTAAATATTCTCACGTAATCGCAAGGTTTTCAATTAAAGTAAGCTTGAATAGCTTTTAAAGTAAAAATTAATGTTTAAATAAATACAAAATAAGCGCCAGAATATTTGCCATCAGAAACTACTTCATATTATCGAAAGAATCTAGATGTAAAAGTGAACGCTACATAATTGGGATCACTGAAGATTTATAAAAGATAACCAATTAAATGTTTGTGTGCAAGATAATATTTTCAACATTAAAAATACATATCTATAAATCTAGTCATTTAACTTTATTATATATTTATATATATATTTAATTTACAGTCGCACATCTTTAAAACAATTCTTAACACGTGGCTGTCAAATACACCGAAACTTGGAAATATGCTGGATGATATAGTAGACGCTACATTAAAAGTTTTCGCAATTACATGCAGCCAAATGTTGCCAACTCCCAATAAATCCCATTATACTTTTAATCTTCGCGATTTGAGTAAGGTGTTCCAAGGTGTACTTATGGCGGACGCAACGAAAATGCTAGTTAGTATAATTTTTCAATATTATTAACTTTTTAATTAAAAAATTAATTGTAGTTCGCTGAAAGAGGTAAATCGTCGCGGAATTAATGACGAATTGTTTAAACAAAGATACGTTGATAATAACGCATATTCTGCAGAATGAAAAGAATTTTTCGATAAAAGACTATGTGCTCGAGTGATTGAAACACGTGTATGATCAGACAAACCTTCCCTTCTTCAGCGCATGCATATGCGACGCTCGCGGCTATACATTGCGCGTTATTAAAAAGTTAAAATAAAATTCAAAAGGGATAAATTCGTTTTATACAAAAATGGAATAAAAAATATTTAAATGGCTTTATACGTGACACAGTAGTTTATACATAGATCGGCGAGTATTGTTATACGCGTTTCCAATTTTTTATTAATTTCTTTACAATAGAGATCACTTTAATCTAATTCAGTACTTTATTTAATACACAGCTAGCGTAAAATTAAATATTTCTATATCCACTTTTATCCATAAGCGAAGCAAAATACGTGTTATAGAGGTTTTTATTTATCGAGCAACATTTGACGTATGTCTCATATCTTTTGTAATATATTTTTTTAATTAATTTCTAGAAATGATCTTACACATATTATGTAATATTTGTATTACATTTGATTTATCTTTTTACATAGAATCGCGAGAAATTATTATTACTTTGGTATCACGAAAATATTAGAGTCTTCAGTGATCGATTGATTGACGACGAAGATAGAAAATGGTTCGATAAATTCTTGCGGGACATATTAAACGAAAAGTTCCACTGTGACGTTGATAATTTTATTGGAAAGAAAACGTTATTTTATGGCGACTTTTGTAACACGGCAAAAGAATATGAACAGATAACAAATATAAAAAAAGTAATTAATTTTATTTATAGTTTAATAACTTAAATTTAATAATTAATATATTTAATATATTATAATAATTCATATTTTTAAAAGAGTAGGCATATTATATGTAATATTAATATAAATTTTTCATTCCAAAATTAATAATTATTAAGTATATTTAGACTTAATATGATATTAATTAATAGATAAACTTTAATAATTGATATTTCTGATTTTTTTTTTATATAACTATACGTGTGTTGTTTGTCTTTTTAAAAATTTCTTTTTTTTTATAAGTAATTACTAATAAAAGATACGAGTCGGCCTTTTTTATATAATTATAGATGGAAAAAATTTTACTTGATTTCTTGGAAGATTATAATAACTCAATGATGTCGCCGATGCAATTAATATTATTTGAAGATGCAATGAGTCAAATTTGTAGAATCATGCGGATTCTTCGACAACCCAGAGGAAATGCTTTATTACTAGGAATGGGTGGTTCAGGTATACTGTAATTATATATCGCACACAATTAAAGTATCAAAATTTTTCTGCATTTTGATATAATAAAATTAATTTTAAAATTAATTTACATATTCTTGCATAAAAGATCCCTTTGACAAAGATATTGTTAATCAATTTCAAAATTAACTTTAATGTTTACTAAATAATATATATGTAATAATAATATATATATATATATATATATATATATATATATATATATATATATATGTGTGTGTGTGTGTGTGTCAAAGGGCTATTATATATATATATATATATATATATATATATATAATGTAATTGTACATAAAATATTTTGGCAACGACTTTTCAATAACATGGTATTCAGCCTTGGTGACGTAAACATTGGCGCGCTATTATTTACGTATCATGATTTTGTTATTACTCATACAGCGACACTTGAATAAGAACTATAGTGGGGTGGGACGCTCCGTCGACATCAAATTCCTTTCTTATGTGTTATCATTCACACGACGACATCCGCGCAGTAAAGTAGCTGTGCGAAACGCTCCGTCAAATTCGTTTCCTAAACGCGATCGCGACAAGTACCGGAAAATAATTTGATAAGATAATTATTTACTTATCTTTTAAATACATTACCACAATAAGGAATAATTATTTCTTCAAAAATAAAATTTGAAATTAAATATATTTTCGACGCTTTATCGTTTGACTTTTAACAGCATCTAAATATGATTCGGATTAAGATCGAGCAATTAAACAATCGATTCGCAAAATCGAGTAATTAATACAAGACTTCGCGATACATCGATCGTTTAATAAATATAATTAATCATAATTTAAAATATATTTTATAAACTTTAATATTCCCCGCGTGTATATATATATATATATATATATATATATATATATATATATATATATATATTTTATAAGCTCTTAGAAATCGATTAAACTGATTCTATCAAGAGTACAAATATAATTATAAATTGAATAATAATGTTATTATTAATTTTTCACAATTTTAAATAGCTATATGCTATATTATATTTTCGCTTTTAATATTAATAAAATTCTGTAAAACTATTGTGTAATATGCTTGGTAAATAGCTTATTCATTTTAATAATTGATACTTTAATATTTTTCTCCTTTCCTCGTATTTTCTCGAAAAATTTATATTAATGGCTTCTTCGATTTAAAGAACTGGCTGTCTAAAGAAAAACTTGTATTTATTATATTGTATCGAAGACATAAGAATACGAAGAAGATACGAGTACAAAAAGTAAATTTATCTTTTATCTTCTTACTAGGACGTCATAGTCTGACGAAGCTTGCATCGCATATCCAAGAATACAACTGTTTCCAGATCGGAATCAGCAAAGCTTATACGTTTCATGACTGGCGAGAAGATATCAAAAAATTAATGCTAAAGACGGGATTGCGGAATCAACCTGTTGTCTTTCTAATTTCTGATGCACAGCTAAAATCGCAGGTCAGATTGTCGATTAAAATCTAGAGTATACCTGAATGAAAAATTCGCCATATTTTGTTTCCTACATCTTTGCCTGTATATTTATTACTTTTAATATATATAAATAATATATTTAATAAAAGGAACGGACAACATTGGAACGTACATAATAATTTTATGAGTTTTTTTAAAACATAAATAATTAAAAAATTAAATTTAGAAATAATAAGAATTATTAGTCATCTTTTTGCTATCGTTATATTTCTAACTAAATTTATAATTTTGAATATACTAAAATTTGAAATAGATAAAAATTGAATTTTAGGCTACTCAATAATTAAAATAAACTAATCCTTTTTATAATTATATATAGATATGTCACAATTTTTAAACTTATTTATTAATAATATATTATTACCATTGCTAGACATATCATGTGTATATGTGTGCATTCACGTATACAACAAATTTCTCTTTTTCTTTCTCTCTCTCTCTTTTTCTTTACTTTATAATAATAATAAAACTACATATTTTTATGTATTCTTTCGCATTAAAAAAAATTAACATCTATCCGCTTTAAGCGGATTATTAAATTAATTTACATGTCAGAACTAAAGTAGAGGGATTATGTTGATATTATAGCATTTCGTTTCACGTAAAACGAGCACATTTTTCTAGATAAAGAATGACTTTATGCTGGAGGATTTGAATAATATTTTGAATATTGGCGATATTCCGAGTATATATGAAACTGATGAAATGGACAAAATTTATCAAGCAATGCGAGCGCCTGTACAAGAGACCGGGCTACAAATCAATAGGAGTAATCTTTTTTCCGCTTATCTGAAGAGAGTCAGAAACAATTTGCACATTATCATCACAATGAGGTACTTTTATTGTAAAGTTTAAGCTTTTGTATAATTGTAAACTTATTATATCAGTGTTTTTGGAACTTCTTAAAGAGATTTAATTTAGTAAGTCTTTCTATAATAGTAACAAAAATTTTGTAATTATACTTTTCCTATCTATAAATTATTTATTTGTAATTTTTTTAAAAATCCATACATCACGCGCAATTTTTTTTTTTTTTTTTAAGAATGACAGAAAAATATGACTTTTGTCAATAGCCCTAGTAAAACATTGGGACACTGAGTCACGCAAATATGAATTATCATTTGTCACGATATGAATCTACGGTGAAGATTCACCCGTGAGATTTGTCCATTTATTACGAGTAGACACGGTTTTGCAGTATCGGGTGTCATATAGTTCTTAATAGCCGTGACGTCATTAATCTCATATCACGTGCTGCGTGAAAATAAAGTTAAGAATCTCGATAGACGTGAAAAGAATAATATTTATTTATGATTTTTTAAAAATCTATTTTTTTTATTATTCATAATTTTTTTGCCAAAAATAATCTGTATATTTAGTTTGTGAGCGTGCTGTAAATTTCTTGAATATTGCGAATTATTTAAGAACAGCTTTAAGTACCAAATATTAATTTGAGAAACAAAAACTTTTTTGGAAACTTAAATCATTGAAATTCTTGCAAGATAAGTCTTCCGTGAAAAAAAAGAAAAAAAAACATTAAAATTTGGAATTGGCTTAATAATTTATTTATCGAATTGACAAGGTAATTTAATAACCTTTTATATATTAAGCAGTAATAATATCATATATCTTTTTTAAATGTTAAATTATAAATTATAAATATATAAAAATAAGAATTTTTAAATGTAATACCTATTTATGCTGTTACTTTATGTTAAGATAATTTTCTGCAGAATATATAATAAAATCTTCGAGAAAGGGATGATAATGTGTGAAAGATTAACTTCCACTGAAAGAATCATTAGAAACGTAAAAGTAGATAAAATATGAAAAACGGCGATAAAGCTGAGAGAGTAATGAAGTATTGATCGTCGGACTTAATATGTTCGAACTAGAATGAATCTTTATCTCAGATTTATATAGATTTTTTATAGAATAAGCAAATTACTCATAATTAAGATCAATTGATAATTTCACTGCTAACTGTCATAATAATTTTATCACAAATGCATTGCATTTTGTGTCCTTCAATCTTCTTTCCAAAAATACTAATTTATTTTACTCCTTTATTTTAAATCTATTAAACAAAAAGTCGAAGAAAAGATTATTTTATTCGTCAACTCTCTTATAAATTTAAAGAAAGATTATAACTTATGTAAGTCAATTTTTCACTCTTCTATTATATTAATTTACTTAATAATCTTAAGGATAAGAAAAGACGATATTATAATTATATCTAAATTAAATATGAGATTGGAATAATTAAATAGTTTATTTAATAAAATTTGCTACACTAAATGTATCTAATAGATTAATCAATCAAGATTGTACAATCTATACGTACAATTAACTTAGTGGAAATAATTTACTAAATCACTTTTGCAGAAAAGTATATTAAAATAATAAATTATTCAAATATTAATAAAAAGAAACGTTTAATTTATGTATTAATATCCATATACAATAATTATGTTTTTGTTATTATTTGGCAAATCATGAAACATTCAATGTATTTAATCACGCATAAATCTACATACAGAATTAACTCGATGTTCTTACATTTCCAATATTTAGCCCGATTGGAGATATATTTCGCGCTCGCATCAGACAATTCCCGGCGTTAGTAAATTGCTGTTCAATTGATTGGTTTTGCCCCTGGCCGGATACCGCACTTCAGGTTTGTATAATACGATAAAGCGTCAAATGGTTAAAAATATATCTGTCTCGCAACGTTTTATTATAAAAGTGTTTCAGTAAAAATATCAAATCAATATTATATCCGTCTCAAATATATCGGACAGTATTTTATACATTATTATTTATATACTAGGTATATGTAAATTTTAATGTAATTTTTAAATCTATTAATAAAATTATAAGCGTCTTATGTCAGAATATTGACAGCAAATACATATATTTGAATATTACGTGAAGCATTGCAACATATACTTTCCCTAAGAGATATTAAACAATAATAAACACAATAAATTAGTGTATTTAATCGTTGTATAGCTTAGATCACAAAATATTTTTATTTTATATTTCTATTTACAGTTTATACACTAGCGAATAGTTAGCCACTTTAATCGTATAAATTGTGAAAGGATAAGATGTAAAAGTTGGATAAATGACAGTTGCAATTTGTAATTAATTTTAGCTCAGAAGTTTCTACCATGCTCACAATTTTGACAGACATTTAATTAACAAGTTTATCAGATCTTTATAAATTAATATGTCTAAGAAAATTAAGATCCAATTTTATTGGATAGACGAGGTAAATAAACAAAATTCGTAAAATAATAACGCGTACCTGTTGAAATTCAGAATTTTGAAAAATTTGTATCAATTTTGATAGAATTTTCGTCGAATAATTTCACTCTTTAAAACTGATTAGTTTAAGAATTATACAGAGAGATTCCGTTGATTTATGCAAGAAAAATATACGAGAAAATATTTGTTTACTCACATACATCTAGATACAAATCGGTATATAATATTTAATTAATAATAAGTACGATTTGATTCTGAAATCTAATCATCACTTATGAATCGACGTATCTTGTTATATCGTACTTAAATAGTGTGCATTTAATATTATGATGCATAAATGGATCTTGTTACATAATACTTACAAAGTAAGTTCGCGATATTAATTTCAAATTTCACTTCCGATCTCTCCTCGACATCTCTCGGTAATGTAAATTAGTTCTCAAATACGAGGGCGAGAATTGGCGCAAATTCATATAACGCATGGCAGCTAATTAATTTCGTCAAATTTGTCACAGAGTTACAAAACGGATATTTCGAATTACATCACGAAATAATGGGATGTAATTGCTCGAGTATCACAATCGTAATATATTTTTGCTTAGAGCGTAGCGACGCATCTTCTGTCGGGTCTCAAAGAAAAATCGATGACGGATACAATTTTGCGATCTATCGTAAGGATATGTCAGTATATGCATTCCAGCGTGATCGACGCCAGTGATCGTTTCTTGAAAGTGAGTACGTAATTTTGTTTATATATATATATATATATATATATATATATATATATATATATATATATATGAGACAGACTTGTCACTATGCCGAATAAAATTTATCTTAGGAGTTGGAACGTCATAATTACGTCACTCCTGCATCGTATTTGGAATTGCTGTCCATTTATGGCGACCTTCTGAAAAACAAGAAAGACGAATTAAATTCTTCGATGACTCATTTGTCCACCGGTGAGGAAAATTGAAAAGTTAATAAATATTGAATAGTTAAAATAATAGTTTTTCTATTACTCTAGAAAATATTTAGGAAAGTTTTAGATGTAAGTTCTCTCTAATTATCCTAATTCGGTAACAGCTCTTTAGATACACAATGTCAAACGTACGAGATCAAATGTATGTGATATATTCTTTTTTTAAGATTACATTAAATATTTCGCAAGAGAATTTTAAAATAATATTTTCGAAAGTATAAAAGACTATTTTACATGTTCCAGTTGCAGATGAAATAAATAGTGTAAAATGTGAGGAAAAATTGAAAAAAAAAAATTTAGAAAGGATTTTATTATCTCTTTATATCAAATAAATTATTTTACAATAGACATAACACGACTTCGATTAAAGTAATCAAACTGAAAGGGATTAAAGCAAAAAACTTCTTTTATTTAATCTTTATTTTTTATTTGACCAATGGCGTATATTAAGCGTAACAGAAGGCGGATGTCAGAGGTCAAAGGTAAACGACCGCCATCGGTAATTTTCCAGTTCGTAAATTTAACGCCGTCTATCTGCCAGCAGCTCGTAATTCGTGGTAAATTTGAGATATCGATTTGTGTAAATCGCAGATGTCACTTGCATGTTAGAAGATAGGAAATGAGATATCTTTATGTTAATTCTGCAATATATCTTCGTATAACATTTCAATTTAATTTTATTTATATTACATTTTAATATTATTTATAATGTTATTGTTGAAAAAAGGAATAATGAGATCAACGTTATTAAGAATACAGCGTAAAAAAAAGTGTATCAAATCCAAAAAAATATTTTGTGATTTTAAAAAATTATTTATTTAAATATTTGCAAAGAGGAATTAATTATTTCAATCAAGCAGCAAATATATTTAAATTAGTAAAATATAAAATCGAAGCAAAGTATGCTTTTATTGAAATAAAAAAAGAATTTGTTTTTTTGATCTTTATTATAGTAAATTCCTTTATTATACTAACTTTCTTAAAAAAAAAAAAAAAAAAAAAAAAAAAATTATCTGTTTGTTTCAAGAACGTAGATTTTCTTTACTTTAATAAATAATTTTTTATCTTTAAATAAATATTTTTTATATTAAAATTTTAAATGATTGGTTTTAAAAATCATATAATTTTTATTACATGCAAATAATAATTTATTTAATATAACAAAATATTCTTGGAACCACAAAGTATATATTTATTTAAGTATAAAAAATCAAAATTAGCAAAATGTATTTATTTGATTAAAGAAAACTTTATTTTTAGTTTAGCAAAAAATTGCACAAGATCTATGTTCTTAATGTCTATTAGCATCCTGTCAAAATGGAGACGCATCTATTGGAGCTTGAACGAGGTCATGAAGAAAATCCAGCGCCTCTATCGTGTCTTTGAAACACAAAACAATGCAAATTAATGATTCGATCTAATTTACATAAATTAGCATACAATTTGTCTTTGTAATTCAACACGCATTCTTCTCAAATAGGATTGAACAAATTGGCGGATACAGAAGCAGAAGTTAAAAATATGCAGGAGCTATTAAAACGTATGAAACCTGAGATAGAAAAAGCAGCAAAAGATACAGTAGAAATGATACAAGAAATTACTCAAGACACGGTAAAACATTAAAGCTCTCTGTTGAAGAGAGCTTCATATTCTCAACATTCAAATGTAATGTACGAAAGATGCGACTTATGAATTAACACAAAGAATTTTGTCCAAAAAATATTCAAACTAGAATGACATTTTTATAACTAAAACCATTTCTCAAGGAGGATTCTATTTGATCTCTCTTTCTCTCTCTTCGACAATTTTTAAAAAATGTTTACAATATATATGTCAATCATTTCTATTCTTTCTATCAAAATATTTAATTTCTAAATATTTATATCACCCAATTTAATATGCTAATTAGACGAAAGAGATATATTTTAACAAATAATATACTTGTAGATTGATGCAGAAAAAGCCAAGGTAGTAGCGATGCAACAAGAAGCAGCGGCATCAAAAATGAAGGAAGAAAATAAAGCGATCAGAGACGAAGCGGAGACTGATTTAAGTGTGTTTTATCCCTTTACTAAATTTGTTAGTGGAAAACTCGCTCTGCAAAAAACAGTATACTTTATATTTTTAGCATATATATAATTGTGCGCGCATCTGCCCAGCATTAAATATTTGCGACATTAAAATTTAAAGAATGCGACGCTTATCTCACTCGAAAACTGTTCCTTTTTTATTAAACTTTATTTTTCCTTTTTTTAATTATACATATTTCGTAATAACGCAAGAAGAATATCAGTGCGTATACTTTTGATTGTACTTTTCAAATTCCCAAACAAAACTTAATTAATATTTGTAATCAACATTCGAAAGGTCAACTTCTTACATATATATCGCGATTAGTTCTCTTACTATTTTTTCTCAATTAATTAGAAATGTAAAATGTATTATACGTTCAAAATAATATCTTTATTGTGTTACGAAAAATATTGTCTTGAAAATATGTGAACAAATAGCTTTTATATTTTTAATTTATTTTTAATAATTTATTTTTATTTCTTCGTTTTGGAAAAATGCATCGCATTTATACGCAGTTTAAATATCAAAACCTCGTCAGGGAATTTTATAACATTAAACATAAAAGGTCGATATATGGAACGTACATGAATACTTGTATCAATACAGTTAAATGAAGAAAATAATAATACAAATCAATACAAATGAAAGTTTGGCATGTGTATAAGTCTATTAGAGCCTATTAGTAAAGAAGAAATTTTTTTCAATATATTCAATAGCAAAAATAAAATATGATAAAAGAATATTTGTGAAGTCGATGTCTCAAAGTATTTGTTATCTTCTGATTACCTAAGAATTAAGTAAATGCAATATTTTAGAAAAATATTGATAAATTTGAACACATTTAAACGGTTTAGATAAGTCAAATAATACAAGAGATTTGAACGAAACTAATTGCCTATCTATATAAATTACTTATTTCATCTATTCCCAGATGAAGTAAAACCATTGCTCGAGGCTGCCGAGGCTAGCTTGAAAGCATTAAATAAAAATGATATTACGGAAGTAAAGGCGATGAAAAGACCGCCGGTAGGGGTACTTTTAGTGATCGAAGCAATGTGCATTGTGAACAACGTAAAACCACATAAGGTTCGTTCAGCTATATGCAAATATATTATTATATTACAAAATAATGCTTATCTTTTCTATATAAACAGGATATAATACTACTCTTTATTTAATATATGTGTAATTATAATTATAAAAAATTTATGCGATGTAGTAATCATTGTGTTCATCATTTATTATTTGCATATTTAGTTATTATTTTTTTGTGCATCTTTTATACAGCAATATATTATTTAAAATATCCTGTGCTTTTTGTCAAAATTGATCATTTATTAAGAGATTTAGAATATTTATCAAAATTAATATTTTAATAACTCGAAATTTGAGAAGCTTTCAATCAATTCTTTGAAAAAAAGCACAATACGATTGTTAATTAGCTTAATTACGCAGACTTTAAAAGACATTTGGCTATATTATTAGCTTCCTGGGAAACTTCCCGGCGAAAAGATATTAGATTACTGGACCCCTGGAAGTCAGATGCTAACAGACCCAGTTCATTTTTTGTACACAATGGAACATTTTAGGAAGGAAGATATTACGGAGGAAATGATAAATAAACTCAAGGATTATATAGAAAATCCAAATTTTGAACCAGCCAAGGTAAATATCTGCTTACGCGATTGTATTGTATTATAATAAATTACATTTGATAAATCATTTGTTTCTTTCTCGTACGAAATATTTAGTCTCAGAAATTTAAGCCAATATTTTATTTTCATTTATAGTAAATTTTTAATTTTTATACAAAAAGAAATAATTCAATCGCGTAAACATATGAAATAATTTTTGACAATTTTATCGCAAAATTAATAAAGAGAGAGAGAGAGAGAGAGAGAGACAAAGAGTCTATCGATATAAATTTTTTTCTAAAATTATTTTTCGACATTAGAAAGATATTATATGAAAATACAAAATTAACAAAAAATTTGATTTAATAATGTGATAATATTTAATAATATTTAATATTTTTCAATTACCGAGGAATGAAATAATAATATAACTATCGAATTGCAATGTCAAAGGTATTTCAAGTCTCAAAGGCTTGTCATTCTTTATGCTTATGGATCCGCGCAATGTACAACTACTACTTCGTAAATAAGAAAGTAGAGCCGAAAATGGCAACTTTGGCGAAAGCCGAGGAGATCTTGGTTAAAACCGAAAGAGATCTTGCAGCCGCTATTGCGAGACTGCGGGAGATAGAGAAAGGTATCGCGAAATTGCAAGATCAATTAAGGGAGAAAGAAGCGAAAAAGGCCGACTTGGAAAGACAGAAACAGCTATGTGAGGAACGAATGGCGCGTGCTGTAAGACTGATTGTGGGTCTGTCAGACGAACAGAAGCGATGGATCATTATGGTAGACGATATAAAAGTGTCCTTAAAGAATGCTGTTGGTGACATACTCCTGTCGTCAGGTGCGAGGAAACATTTTTCAATCATCACTTTGCTCGAATTATTCATTTTTATTTATGTAAGAAGAAAAGAAAATAGAACTATCGATCATTTATATATTTTTTTAAATAATTTTCTTGTATAAATCTATTGTATTATTAGCGAAAATAAATCAAATAACTTAATTTATAACAACAACAAAATTAATAATATATATATTATATATTTTATTTTATTTAAAAAATACTAATAACACTCGAAGTAAAAAAATTTTGAATTATAAATCACATCTTACTTTTTTAAGAACAAAGTTACATATGTAATTGTTATTAAAATTATAATTTCTGTCAAAATAAAAAATATTTTATTAACTCTTGTTTTAATATATAATATATAATATGCATAATTGTAGTGTTCTATAACGTTTAATTTTTAATTTTTAATAAATATAAGTTACACAAAACATATATTGATTATTATATTTTAATCTATTTAAAAAAACAGATCGATTATATCAAGAAAAAAAAACAAAGCTCTCTTTCTCTCTCCCTCTCTCCTTTTTCTTTTTCTCCTGTTCATAATTCACTCGTCCATAATTTAGATTAAAAATGCCGCTAAATTAAAAATAAATATAAATAAATATGAATAAATAATGATTGTGATAATGATGCATAATGATTTAAAACTTATTATTGATAATTGTTTAATATTTTGAAAGACACATTATATAATATAATTTGTCGTGTATAATTTTTTTTTTTTTTTTAATCATTCCATTAAGAACATCGCTTTCTAAAATTCCGCAAGATCCTCTTTAACAGATTTAATGTGACGTTTACGATAAAATCACAGTCATTCTCGTAAATTTGATTTTCTCGCTAAGCCTTAAGGGAACATACTCTTTGCAAAGAAAACAGTGACACTAATTTGATACTGTCAGATATGAGAAAGCGAAATTTTCCATAAAAGTTTTACATCTCCAAAAAGATTTGAAAAATACAATTTGTATCACAATTTTAGCGAATTTTATTAGCGATTTGTATATTCGACTATATAATTTTTAATATTAAATTTCCTTCATATTCCATCATTAAAAAGTTAATAATAATTTATATATAATTATAAAAATTATTGTCAATTTAATGTTCTTTTATTATGGCAAAGGAGAAATGAAGATATAAAAATAAGAATTATTAACGAAGATATTACGTGTATATTTACAGAAGCTCTTAATTTTTGTTTCTAAATGCGATCTCTTTTACTTACGAGGTCAAAAATATTACTTACATAGTATTGTTAAATATTAACACACGTATCTCTCTTTCTCTCCTGATACTGATTTCTGCCAGTGTAAAAGCCATCGGAAATGACACTACACTATCTACGGTTTATTGGTTGTTCCAATTGTTTACTGTTCTATTAACGAGAGGATTGACAAAGCTTTGGATTCATCAGCTTAATCGAATGTCCGCAATAGAGCTCTGTTCATTCTAATAACAGAACAAGTCTCATTTCACACAATCCCTTTACGTTAAAAGCTTTCATCTTATTATAGGTGCGATAGCGTATTTGACGCCCTTTACGGACACCTACCGCCAAGAACTCCTGGCAATCTGGTACAATGCTCTCGGCGATGACGTGCCTCACACTCCGGGCAGCAAGCCGGTTTTGACACTTGGCAATCAGGTGGAGATAAGAAATTGGCACATTAATGGCTTACCGAGAGATGCTCTATCCGTGGAAAACGCGGTACTCGTGATGAACTCAAAGCGATGGCCTCTTTTCATTGACCCTCAATCGCAGGCAAATAAATGGATACGTAATATGGTGAGTATTACATTGCGAAAATACACGATAAATTTTTTTTTATATTTTCTTCCTAATCTATGCTCTACAATAAATTTAACGCACTTGCCGATAAGAAATTTTTATAATAGAATACAGCGTAAAGCTGAAACTCAACTAAATTCTAAATGTATTTTAAATGGAATTACAATAACTGTATAAAATCATAATTTTTATGAGGTATTATTATTATAATGAAAATGTATTAAAATACTTCATTATATTTGTGCGTCAATTTTCCCTATTCGATAATGCAATAATATTTGTGTTGAAATGTACCTGATAAAGCAATAACTCTTACAAATATTTATATATATATTATGTATATATATATAATATTTACGTATCTGAATATATCGTATAACGCTATGTATAATGTGTTATAATTTTTTAGAGTTATAAAATTTAAATTTATATATTAATTTTTATATTTATTATATTAGTTTAATACATTAAATAATTTTTACACTAATCTTTCCTCGGTCATTGTTTAAAATACTTGATAAGATTTCCTCTAGTCTTTTAATCGATCAAATAATTCCCAATTTCAGTACAAGCCAATCGGACTTGTAATAGCAAAAATAACAGATAAGAATCTATTACGCATCATTGAAAATTCCGTACGTATTGGAAAACCCTGTTTAATCGAAAATGTCGGTACCGAATTGGAGGCAGCCCTAGATCCGATTCTTATGCGTTCATTATTCACGCATGCCGGACAATTGAGTATTAAAATTGGCGAGAATATCGTACCTTATAACTTCAATTTTCGTCTTTATCTAACTACGAGATTATCAAATCCGCATTATACTCCGGAAATAGCGGTAAAAGTGCTAATAGTCAACTTCGCGCTAACTATTAGGTAAGATTTTAAAAAACATATTTATACATAATTGGAAGATTTATATTTTCTTGTTAAAAATATATGGGTTAAAATTTTTGTGTCAAATATTCAACACACTTTATGTATTAATTTAATATATTGTGTTGTGTTAATCAAATGTTGAATTATTAAAATTATTTTTAAAAATGTGTAAAAATAACACAATGTACGCATTTTTTAATTTTACATAATAAATATAATTTTGTATTATTAATAGCGATAGGATTTATCTGTTAAAATCGATAGAGAAAAATTTTGATTTTATTCTATAATAGGAATGAGAGTGACTACAGACCGTCAATAAATTTTTTTCTGAGTTAATTTTATCATCTCAAAAATATGTTGATTTTACAAAATTTATTTGAAGTTACTAAGAAATTTGCATTTATTTTCTTGAAATATTAACATAGTATTAGTGTCATCATTTAACATATCCATATTATGTTTAATTAACATAAAAATTTGTATGGAATGTTTGGGACATGCAATATATAATATATTAAATTTGAGCCAAATTTTTCAACTTCATGTGAATATTTTACGTATGCAAATTTTGTAAAAAATTAACTAAATTCTTTACATGAATATGTCGTAAATTTTATATATATGATTATTATAAAATTATCAAATATACTCTACTAGCCACATATTATCATTTTACGCGATCAAAATATATATATATATATATATACAATCATCTAATCATATTTAATAGTAATTGTATGCAATGAGAATTTTAATCAATGTCATTCTTAAGATAAAAGAAATCGGGATATATATTTATTTGAATATATTTGCGGTCATTATTCCTCTTTAACTCTCTTATTTCGAAGAAAAATTTTACTAGCTATTCTATTTTCCAAAAAAAGATATTAATAAATGTAATTAATGTAAGATTAAATAATTAATATATCTAGTCTTTAAGTTAAAAAATATAATGAAGTAAATAAAGTTGACTTAATCTTATTTGAAAAGAAAACTTGTCTCCCGACGCCAATTGATATGGGTTGAGTGTGATATTATATCTGTATCTAATCCCACGAATATGTATAAACTTACAGTGCTCTTGTCGATCAGATGCTCTCTCTAGTCACGATACAAGAACGACCTGATCTCGAACAGGAGAGGAACACGCTTATTGTGTCAAGTGCTGAAATGAAACGTGACTTAGGTGCGATCGAAGATAAAATTCTTCACAGACTCGCGATATCCGAAGAATCGATAGTTGACGATATTGACCTAATTCTTACTTTGGAGGCTTCCAAAACCAGGAGTGAAGAAATCAAGGTCAAATAATATATCAAAAGAATTAAAAACTTTTAATTAATTCTAGAAGATATATTTATGCACATATAAATTAGATTAATTACGATAAAATTTTAATACTAATGAGATATAAAGTAAATTCGACACATATATTTAATCCGTTAGAAATCAAATGAGACGAAAGCTATTTAATATTAAAATTAAAATTAGAGATTTCTTTCTCTTCTTATTATATAAATTTACGATGACAATCTAAATGATCTTTTAATATAGATAAAAATGAACACTGCCGAACTTACGCAAACAAATATCGATTTAACAAGATCATTGTACATGCCAGTAGCAAATCGGGCACAGATATTATTTTTCTGTATTGTTGATCTTCAGCGTATCAATATCATGTATCAATATTCTCTGGAATGGTTTATCATCATATTGAACAGCAGCATATCAAATACCGAAAAAAATAGTAAGTATAATCTAATAATTAATTATACTTTAATGTTCATTAATGCAAATTTTTATCTGATATATGTATATAAGGTGTAGTTAAAAGGATTATATAAACTTGAACTTTTTTATATAGTGTAACCACATAGCATTTTTTTAGGTTTCAAGAGTTCCGAAAAAAAAAAAAAAAAAAAAAACTGAAGAGAAAAATCGATACGCCAATATCAATTTAAAAATTCTAAAAATTTTTCAATATTTGTATACAGGGTGTCCGATAATTTTTGACACACCCGAAGTATGAAGATAGATTGGCTCAAACTGAATCGAAAAGTCCTGAACCATTTTTGGAGGACTTTTCTTTTTAGTTTGATCCAATCTATCTTCACACTTCGCGTGTGTCAAAAATTACCGGACACCCTGTATATATGTATCTATTTATTTATTTTAAAATAATAATACAACATTTTGCGATTTTTAAATCACTGTAATTTAATTTTCCAGAAGATATCAATAAACGAATCGCAAACATCACTAAGAATTTTACGTTCGCGCTCTTTTCGAATGTATGTCGCAGTTTATTCGAAAGACACAAAATGCACTTCGCTTTCCTTGTTTGCGCACGTATTCTCTTGGACGATAAAAGAATCGATCCGAAAGAATGGCGACATTTTCTTACTACGACTGCACCAATAAAGGTAAAATTTTTTATAAGCGAATTTATAGTTATAATAGCGAATTAATATTAATATTAATTTTACAAGTATAATATGTAATTTATTAGCAATTAAAACATTGAATAAAATAATTACGTATATAAAAAAATATTAATTATACTGTGTACATAATAATAACGTGTCATAATAGTAAAGTATATAATAGATAAATAAAAAAATTTATTTATATACAGTACATTTTTTTAATTAAAAAATTAAATATAAAATTATTGTTATTATACATAATGCGTTATTCTATTTTCAATATTATTTAGCATCAACAATTTTAACATATACAGGGTGCGGAAAAAATACTGAGACCCTAAAATATCTCGAAGAGAGTAAGTTTTGGAGGGAAATGTTAAATGTATGGGAGTTTTTGGATATCGAAAGACCTAACTAACTGATCAACTAGATTTTGAGCTCGGGATCTAATTTGAGCCCAGTAAGGCCCAAGTCGATTTTTTCAAGTAGGGACCCATATATTTAATTGAGAATTTAGGTTCAGGATATGTTTTTACATCTGACATAGCCGATAAATATTTGGATCTGAGGCTCCTTTCACTCCCATTCTCTTGGACTTATCTCCTTCGAAATATTTTATATAGTCTCGATATTTTTTCCGTACTCTGTTTTATATAGATTAAGCATGTGAAAATCTATCAAATGTCAAATAGAATTAAATTTATTTTAACCTATCCGCATTTAAAGTAAAAAACTTTGGAATTAGACTCGTTTTTATCTTTAATTGTTTCTCCTAAAAGTTGAAACAAATAGCTAAAAATAGTCTCCAGTATACGTAAATGAGAAAATAATATTTATCACATCGTTGGTACATCGTCGATGTATACCCGAAGTTTTTTTCTTTCCCTTCAGGAATTGCCAAATCCCGCTCCAGAATGGATTAGCCCAAGATGCTGGAGGGAGATTCAAGCTCTAGAGAGACTTTCAAAGTTTGACAAATTTGTCACATCTTTCCAATTTTCTTTAACCCAATTTAAACACATATTCGATACTCAGGAAGCGCATCTGTAAGTAGATTATCTTTTTTCATATTTAAGAAAAAAGATATAGAAAATTTATATTGTATTAAAAATTAACAATTTTTTATTCTGTCGTTCGCAAAATGATTAAAATAAAGATTCCTTTCATTAAAAAAAAGAAATACGATTTTGTCCCGTTTAGAGCACCATTTCCTGAACCATGGGAGACCAAACTCGACGATTTTGAAAAATTACTGATACTCAAGTGTCTAAGGCCCGATAAGCTTATCAACGCTATACAAATCTATCTGACGAAGACGATTGGTCGACAATTTGTCGAACCGCATATAACGGAATTGTCGACGATTTATGAGGAGTCATTCAACAGTACGCCGATTGTCTTTATCTTATCGCCCGGTACGGATCCGGCTACGGAGTTATATAAGTTCGCCGACAAGTTAGAGATGAGCAGAAAATTGTATTCGATATCTCTTGGCCAGGGTCAAGGGCCCATGGCACAGGCCATGCTGAAACAATCAACGCAGAAGGGCACTTGGGCCTTTTTTCAAGTTAGAAGCTATCTTTCGATAACTAAATAAAATAAATTTATTCTACAAAAAATTTAAATACATAAAAATAAATATTTATCTATCTATTTAATGTCGTATATCGTTTATGTTACATATTAAAATCAAAATATTATAAAAATATTATATAATCTTATTATAGAATAAATAGTTTTTGAGTAATGAGTGCAGAATAATATACTCAAAATACTAAAGTTTTTACATAACATAAAAATTTGTCTTTTCTTATCCGATAAGATAAAATGTAACGATAAAAGAAAAAAAGTCTCATTTTGATAAAATATGCAAAACAAAGAATCGGAGAAATAATTTCTTGAGCTGCGTATAATGTGCTTATATTATCATAAAAAAAAAAAAAAAAAAAAAAAAAAAAAAAAAAAAAAAAAACAGGAGACAACGAAATTTTACAGTGAAACAACTAAACTTATTATTATGTATAATATTACACATAAAATGCATGTTATATCAGAGACAATATTGCTTGATCCGAATAATAAATATAAAAGCAATAACTTTTTATTCATGATTAGTTCTCCGATACTTTAATATACAATTTTTTGCGACATATCCGGAATTTCCCGATTCATATCCAATATATATCCGCTACCGTTTAAAATTTTTTAATATCTTTTCACGAACAACGTATCATTTCATATAAAATGTGGCACGAATTGAAAACATTTAAAAATACATATAAATGTAAAATAATGCTGTACTAAAAAAAGATTATAATTCGACAATGTGTGTTATTGAATTGTTATCGAGACGTATTGAACAATCGTATAAAAAAAAAAAAAAAAAATTGTATTTAACGTATGCTTTTTCTACGTATAAAACGTGTATTTAATATTTATAATAAACTTTTATCCTTTTGCAGAATTGTCACTTGGCACCAAGCTGGATGCCGCAACTCGAATCCCTCGCTGAAACATTATCACAGGAAAATATTCACCGAGATTTTCGATTGTGGTTGACATCCGCACCCTCTCCCGATTTTCCCATCAATATTCTTCAAAACAGCAGCAAAATGACGATAGAACCACCGCGAGGTATAAAGGTATCAATATTACATTGTTTTTATGTAAGTCTCAAATAATAAACCTGTATAAACTTTTCAAATAAAATTATTTTTTTATTTTTATGATTAAATGAAAAGTATATTTGTAAACGCGTCACGCACGGCAAATACGAAAACGTAAGATTTTTCATCGAGCTGTATAACTTCGAAATTTTTAGCATTAAAAACATACCAATTATACCAACGTAACAGAAAAAATCAATTAATTATTATAAGAGTATAATAATAAATATAAAGAAAATAGAAACATTTTTGCACATTACGAGACATTTTACTTATAAAGTTTATCTCGTTTTCTTTATTTTTATCTATTTTTAACATAGGCTAATATGCTTCGCGAATACTTGACACAAGTGACAGAACTGCAAGAGCTTCTGGAATTCGATTATCAAAAAACTCCTCTACTTAAATGGCTTATATTCTCACTTTGTATGTTCCACTCCATATTACTCGAAAGACGAAAGTTCGGCCCCCTTGGCTTCAATATACCTTATGAATTTACAAGCGGAGATTTAGCTATATGTTTGTCGCAACTACACATGTTCCTTATGGAATATGATACCTTGCCATTTAAGGTAAAATATCGATTAGGTAAACAAAAGAGACAGCTCGAAAGATTCGTCTTTCAAACATATTCTCTTCCTTGGTAAAAGTATTGTGGGACTAATATAAAAGAAACTTTCATATTCTCACTGGTAAATATAAAGTTGTCATATTAAATACATGATTTTGCAATATTTACGAAATTTAACTTTGAATTACATTTGCATTTTTTTACATAATATTATCTGGCAACGAGTGAAATATCAACTACGCCTGCAATAATTTAAACAAGTGAAATTTAAAAAATATTATTAATTTTAAAAATATTTAGAAATTAAAGATCTTTCTTCTTTAATCGATATCTTTGAATTCAACTTATAAATAATACTTTTCATTATTAAATAATATGGTTATCGTTTGGATGTCAAAAAGGTTCTCATATATACTGCTGGACATATTAATTACGGTGGACGAATAACAGATGATTGGGATCGCCGATGTGTTTTGACACTTCTCGAGGATTATTATGATGCCAATGTTATCTCCCCGGATTATCAATTTGACGAACAAAACATATACCACCAGGTATACATATATTCAAACAAGAAATATTTTCTAAAAAATATTTGTTTGGGTAATATTTATATTGGAATTTTATATTGGAAATAGTTGTTTACAAATATTTTTTAAAAAATATTTATAACATCGAATTAAAAAGTTAAATTTTAAACCATGGTAATTCTATAAAAAATTAAAATCTTTTTAAATGTACTATTTGGTCTAAAGAAATGTTTGAGAGAGGGAGAGAGAAAGAGCGTGTCGTATATTCTATTAATATAATTTTTCTTTGTGCTATCTCTATACTATTTTATGAAATAAATTTACGAAAAAATATTTAAATGCTAAATTATATTATATTATTTATTTTATATTTTTTATATACATCGCGTTTTCTATACAATATATATTTAAAAAAAAATAATTAAAATATCTTTTATAAACTAAAATATCTATAATATAACACAAAAATTAACAAAAATATATCGATTTTTTTTTTTAATTCGTATTCTGAAATATAACTATATATATAGCTTTCCATAACATAACAGCATTCATAAATCTAAATTTATACAAAGGAACTATTAGTAATCATATTTTTATCTTGTTATCTCGATCTCTCATTTTCACATATGAAGCTACCGGCTGCAGCGTCATTCAATGATTATCTAGAGTATATAAAGGGGCTTCCTTTGAACGACAACCCGTCACTGTTTGGCATGCATTCAAACGCCGATATAACATGCGCTCAAATAGAAGCGTATACCTGCCTCGCAACTTTATTAATCATGCAACCCAGAGAAATCGGTATTGTAGCTGCAAGTATCGAGGAAGAAACAATCCAAATAATTAACGACATGTTGGCCACGATGCCAAAACTATATGATTTAATCGCAATGGAAGCGAGGTACCATCGGATATTGTTTTCTCATCATTGTCTGGATATCTAAAATTTTATTATTTAATACGCTTTTAAAGTGAAACTACACTTTGTAGTTTGAAATAACAAGCTTCTTGCAATTTTTATTTTCTCTCTAATATATAATAAAATATATTTGTCTTTATATAATTTCTGAGATATAGTAAAAAATTATTATCCCTCGTGACACATTCCAAAAATAAAAATTTTTTCGATCAAACAAATACATTTTGTCAATTTTAATTTTTTTTATTTACATAAATATATAAATAAATTCCTTTGCAAGCATTTAAATAAATAATTTTTTAATAAAAAAAATTTTTTTCGGTACCTTTTGTTTCAGTACATAAATAAGAGAGTTAGATATATTTTTAAATATCTTTATTAAATTTCTAAGTAAAATGGATTGAATTTCAGATATCCTATATCATACGAAGAATCTTTTAATAGTGTATTATTACAAGAAGCCAAACGGTATAACGACTTACTTGAAATCATGCAAACAACGTTGCAAAATCTTTTGAAAGCTTTAAAAGGTTTAATCGTTATGTCGGAGCAGCTCGAAATGATAGCCATCAATTTTCTTAACAATAAAATACCCGCGTATTGGCAAAACAAGAGTTATCCTTCTGTTAAATCTTTAGGTAGAAAAATGTTAAATATATAAATTTAACAATTTATTATAATTTGGACTTAATCTAGACAGTTATATTAAATATTTTGTCATTTTTATTAGCCGCATGGTACCTCGATTTAAAGGAGAGGATTAAATTTATAAGCGATTGGCGAGATCGCGGTATACCTTCTGCATTTTGGATATCAGGTTTCTATTTTCCCCAAGCCTTTCTAACTGGCACGTTACAAAACTTCGCACGCAAACACAGGGTATCCATTGACATAATCGATTTTAGCTACAAGGTGGGTACGCCTTCTTATATTATCTGTGTTCGGCCTGTAATTAATCAATTAACAAGTCAACGTAACGTGACGCACGACACACAATAATTACAGCAAAATAAAGATTGATACTGCTTCGATATCTTTTAAGCTTTCGGAGCTTTCAAGCTTTCATTCAATATAAATTAAAAAAAAAAAAAAAGTATTTAAACAAATAAGAAAATAAAATAAATAAATAAATTTTATATAAATAAAATTTTATACGTTTATCATTATTGCATATAAATTCTAATTTGCAATACTTGTCATATCGTGCGCATTATATTGTTGAATTAATTGTTAGCATTTAATTAATATAAATATGTAGATTTAAATCAGTTTTCAAAAAATTATTTTGCAATAATTTTAAAATCCGTACCAATTTTAAAAGTCAATGTCACACTCAATGTTACATGTGTCACAGATTTTAACTTCCAAACCAATACGAAGACCATCGGACGGTTGTGTTATTTATGGTCTTTTCCTGGAAGGTTGTCGATGGAATGGAAATTATCTTGAAGAATCTTTACCAAAGGAATTATTTACTGGTTAGATATTAATAATCTCTCATATATCACCCACAGACACAGTTAACTTTACATTAATACGAAATTATTGAAAAAAATACTAAGCTCACGAGATATAAGTAGCTGAGCTTTTCGAAGCTTTTCGTGTAATTTGTTTATTAAACAAATGATATAGATTTTTTAGCTGCTTTGAACCACGTACAGATACTATACTATTTGTTATTCCAGATATGCCGCCAATTCTTCTGTTACCAGAAATTAATCATATAATTCCATCGCATGGAATTTATATATGTCCTGTATATAAAACTATTGAGCGCTCTGGAGCTTTAACAACAACGGGACATTCCACAAATTTCGTTCTAGCGATGGAAATTCCTGCTAACAAACCACAATCGCACTGGATAAAAAGAGGAGTGGCATTGATATGTGCCTTAGACTATTAGCATTTCTTTGTCCATTGTATGCCATATAATTTATGACTTGTGATTACATGAAAGACAAAAAATGTACGTATTATTGATTTTATAATCGATAAATGTATCAAATAAATTTTTTATCGTAAAATAGAGCATTTCACAGATAAAACATAAGGAACTTATTATTATTCTATTCAGAAATATATAGAACATATAGCAAACTTTAATTAAGTTCGCAATTACTTCATAAATCGTAGAATAATTCTAAACTTGTTCTCACACTATTATAATAGCTAATAATAGGTTACCGTATACACGTAAATTTATATACATACACGAATCACATTAGCAGTTTGTCTCTCTCTGCTAATATATTATAAAATAAATTATTTACATTTCAATATCTAATTACTTATGATATATTAGACATTTATATATAAATATATATATATATATATATATATATAAAATATAATATAAATACGAGCAGGCATAATAAAAATACTTTTTTATTAGAATTTTTATTTTTATTATTTTCAGTAGAATTTTAAACTTTTTAAAAATAATTTTGAAGAGAGACAATAACATCAAGTTTTAATTATAAAGTCAAATTTAAAAATAGCTTGATCAATTCTTGCATTCACTTGTCATTCTCGTATAATTTCGGATCCTTGCGATTATATCGCTCGTATGTTGCGGTAGACCATTTATACACTACAGCCGACATTATAAAACCTAAAACAAAAAATATATAATCAAAAATATGATCACGAAAAAAGAAAATATATTCAATAAAATAGAAATTTCAATATATATATACATAAATCGATTTCTATGAATAAATGTGACGTTACTGAGAGCAATTCTATTGATTTTATAAATTGAGTCTTATATGGTTTTTATTATAACAAGCATACCAGCGTATTTCTATCGATCAAATGTGTGCTTTTATCGCGCGCGTTTTGTTTATCGCGTATTGTATCACTCAGTGCGTATATGGAAATAAAATTAAAATTTTGGTATATGAATAATATTTTTAATACTAGTTTCCTCTCGCTGATGCCAAAATAATTAAAAATTTTTTAACATTGTGATTTTATAGAAATAATAGTATATACATACTATATTAGTATAGAATTGTTATCAAAATTATTTGAGTATCCAATCAATCCCCATATTCATTTCAAAACAAACTTCCATAAAATGAAGCCATTATTTCGTTGAACAGCTCGTAAAAATAAACGAATAAAAGTACACATGTGCGGGAGAAATTTGAATCTGTAATGAATCTGTCTTTGTCTAATATTTGAACGATAATCTTTCAGCAAGTTACGTTTAAAAATTTTTGACACATTCGCGCATCGTTCATTATTATAAATAAATATACTGGAGAGTTGGATTATATATACATGTCTTCACTATCAGCTGGTCTACTTTTAACGCAATAATCGGCAGTCTTAGAGAATTTTAATTTTGATGATATATATATATATATACAAAATATCATTGACTTTTTCTAATTTTAGAAAGAAATTAAGAGAAAAGAGATTAAGTAAAGCAAGATGATTAAAAGATGTTGATTAAAAGCAAGAGATTAAGGAAGCTAATATTTTAAAAATAAGCATCGGTATATTTAATTAAGATCGTATGGAAAAAAAATTAAATGCAAAAAAATATAAGATAAATTATCAAAAATATATCAATACGTACAAAATAATGTGCGATTTGGTTAAAAAAGTTGATAAATTGTAGAAATAATAAAAAATATAACATTCTGTTTTGTATATGTGTGTGTGTGTGTGTGTGTGTATCTTTTCTATTTTTTTTTATATTTAGCTACATAAATACCTGGAAGCATTGTCGGGAGCGCACGCATTGCCCTATTCACCAAATTAGGTATTCCATGCGTCATCGATTTTGCCCAAGCCCGTTGCTCCGTGGGTGATATACTGTAATACACTACTCTACGAATCCGAATTGGTAAATTGCCAAACTGCAAACCCATTTTCCGTGAATCGCAATAAAATAGATTAAGAAATTATCTGTGACGCTTCTCTTCTTGCCGTTAATTGCTGTCTCGTTATCTTCTATAATATTTCTTTTGGTTTGACAAATGAGAAGAGAAGAAACAATTGCAAATTGAACATGTTATAAAGCGCATTCTGATAATAATTGAAAATTAAAACTATATCATTAAAATTCTCTCAACTATATCAAACGATAAGAGCGGCAATATATCGGCAAAACTAGCCCCAGGAGTTACAATGATATGGAAGAAACCTTTTATTTCGTCGTGGGATAATAAATCATTAAATTCTGGATTTCCAACAAAAGATCACGCGTATTAAGCTGACGATTTTACTATGTGATCATTTTATAGTGATTATTGGAATGATTCCAACAAATTAAAGTATATCTCCGCGAGATCGAGAAATCAATTGATCTATCGATCAATTTCTATAAAATTAGATGCGTCTACCATATACATAAATTTATTAAGATAATGTCTTAGGCAATGTTTTATTGTCTCTTTTAATATTTTATGATGAAAAACGAAAGATTGTATTACAATTACAATCAGCGGAAATTTATATTTCTAAATACATTCCAAAGCACTTTTTAGTTCTCCAACTTTATGAACGCTTGTATTTAGGAAAATAAATTTCGTTAAAAACGTCGTTACAGTTACTTTTTTTCGGTTAAGATCGTTATTCTTTTCACAGTAACGATAACCAATTAGCCCTTACTTTTATCGTTATTTTTTGGTCCTTTATTATCTTATATCTATTCAATAGATGTAGTTTTTGAAAAATATTTCGTAGCCTTCTATCATAGGCTGCATAATCACTGCCAGTACTGAAAATCTTTAGTAACGTAAATTATAGATTTTACTGATAGTGAATATTGTAATACGCTCTTAATAATATCAATATTTCTCTTATCAATATTTAAAAACAATGTTCGATAAAGATTTTCGACAAAATTGAAATATGTAAATTACAATTTAAATTCCTATAAAGATAAGTGTATTAGAAAGTAAAGATATTAATGTAAAAAATTAGAATCATTAAATAAGTTTAATATAAAAAACACTTGTGCTATATAGAGACTAATTTAGAGTTTTTAATTGTAACATAGATTATTACATTTAATATTGATTATTAAATAATTTTATAATCTAATAGCTTATTTTCATTAGGTGTACAACTTTGCTTCCGCCGTTTTCCTATAGATGGCTTTAGCGGTAAGTAGTGGTCGAAATAAATAGATCATAGACGTCATGCGATAAACTTGGACATCTGTCAACATAACCCCATAGAAACATTGGTCGATTTGTGTCTGCATCATAAAGTTATTCTCGATTGAAAATGTCAGTTTACGAGCCAAATTCTCGTCATTTGCGGGAGGTTTTAATTTTCTGCTTCAATATGAAGAAATCTGCGGCTGAGGCTCATCGAATGCTCTCAAATACTTATGGCGAAGCCGCTATTAGTGAAAGAACGTGTCGTGAGTGGTTTCAACGCTTCAAGAACGGTGATTTTCACGTCGAAGACCGGCATAGCGATGGAAGAGAGAAGGTTTTCGAAGATGCAGAATTGGAGGCATTACTTAATGAAGATTCGAGTCAAAGTCAAAAAGAATTGGCACGATCATTGGGAGTGACTCAACAAGCAATTTCAAAACGCCTAACCAGTTTTTTACAATAAAGCCTCGAATTTCGGAAAAAAAAACGGCGGAAGCAAAGTTGTACACCTAATAGCATTAGAAAAAACAAAAACATAACGAAAGAGTAACGAATCGTTACTTTCCAAGTAACGGTAACGGTAACGCGTTATTACTTTTATAGAGTAACGTTCTCAACTCTGATTTGAACATACTCATTGTTTGTCCATCACGCGAAATATATTATGATGCATTCAATATATTAATCCTAAAATGTTAAAATTGACATTTCTTAATATTTACTCTCTCTAAATATGTTTATAATTCTCTAATATGTTTATAGTTGGCCTTTATCAATTAAATCGAGCATTATCGTGAAACGTTTTAATATATTTTTTTCAGCTTGTATAAATAACTTATTTTTCTAAATAACACGGTACTCCGTCACAATATTGTCATTATTACTGGAAGCTTCATCCTTTTACGAGAAATATTATCATTGACGCAATTTTTATAATAGAAAAAGAAATAATAAAAGCAACATATAATTTGCCTTGTTTACGTTCATTACATTGCACATAGAGAGTTTAATAAATATAATAAGAAATAAAAATCTCTTCGAACTAGCTTGCATAAATAATTCATCCTTTTTCCGGTCAGATTCATTCATCAAAATCTTTCCACCATCGTAATATATATCTTTTCTGGATATGTGTTTTCTTTCTCTATTAATATTATCTCCTGAAACACATACACAAATATAATTCCGGCAAAATATTTTTTCTACCTTCTTTGACGGAAGAATGACAATAAGGATCGTGAACCGGCACGTGGCAAAACTGACGTAACCGTGCTTACACGGCAGCGAGTAAAATTTTCGCTGCGTGACCTAGAATCCGGCAAGCCCGTGAGAAAGTCGGGCTTCTCCTGATCATCGACCCTCCGGGGTCCAGACTACCCGCGGCAACTGCGAAGTACGACGCGTCAATAAGTACGATATATAGAACAAGGACACCTGTTTGCCTTCGAGCCGCATGCACGCAAGCGGCGAATGCGAGAGAGACAATCGGGACGCGATTGCGAAGTTTACACCTAGTAAACGCGCGTGACGTACGAGAAATCTGCTTTATGTACAATACATACATATATATGTATATCGATCCCTGATTTTCAACACGGTTATCTCAAGCCCTAACTAAAGAAATAAAGGCTCGATCAAGAGTTCAGAGGCCAACGACAAATCAGAATAATCGATTATTGTGTAATTGATATGCATCATCATTGCTCGTGATAATTAGAAAGTAATAACAAAATATAAATTACATACATACATACATGTATGTATTGCATATTTATTTATTGCATATTTATTTCGTCACATATACATACATATGTGAGTGTACATATATAGACAGTGATGTAACGATAAATTGAAGAAATTAATCCTTCTCGCGCAAACGTACGTTAGGATGCGTTTCACAAAATTACCCAGCTACGCGATAACGCGTTTGTAAAGAGCCGCCTACCATTCTATTCATCGCAGAATGTCCTACTTCTTGGCTGCCACGCGCCGTTCAATTTGCACGATTATCTAATCCCGGTTGATACGCTAAAAAGTCGGTACACACGCTCGGGACAGTTTCAATCACAGCGAAGAGCCGTGAGGACGGTGAGGACGATGATGACGACGATGACAACGACGACGACGACGACGACGACGATGACGACGACGAGGCATGACATATGCCTCCGTCCGGTTTTATCTACGTCCACGCCTGTTGCGCCTGACGATCCCTCTCTTTATTAGCCCTCTCTCCGTCTTTCTTTCTTTCCCTTTCTTTTCCACTCTCCAGGCCGCCTCCACAACTTTCACCTGATCCACCCTCTACCGTGTCGTTACTTCTTTCCCTATCTTTTTCCTCTCTCTCTCTCTCTCTCTCTCTCACTCTTTCTCTTTCCACGCTTGGCAGCTTGATACATCCCTGCGGACCATACGAGGGGAAGCTCTCGCACCCTTCCACCCAGCCAGCCAACCTTCTCTACCCATCGTCGCTCTTCCGCCGAGTTGAGCCGCGCGCGCGACTCAGTTACTGAGGTAGTGGCGACTACACACCGTACACCAGCAGGCAGCACCTAGTCAACCACCGGCTTATCGGTTGACGGATATCGTGGCGGCAGCTCGCCACGGGGGTTCCCCGGCGGACCGGCGCGATTTTGCGCGATTGCCTAGTGTGTTGCTCACCAACGACGCTGGAATCCAGGGGAGAGCGTGCACTAATTAACGGTGACGGTTAATTGACGGAGAGTACGAGCCGCCAGGAGCAATTGACCGTGCGCCGACCAGTTGCAGTCCGTTGCAAGCGCCTGATTCTGACGTGAGTTGTCCGTGGTCCTATTTTCTTTCTTCTTCTCTTCCGCAACTCTCCCATCGCGACTTTTATACGATCAATAATATCAATCGAACGCGATCACAATTTTCCTTACCATATCTGATCGTATATTAATATTGTATCAATATTGTATCATATTAGTTTTGTATGTCGTATAGTGTAATATATATATATATATATCAAATTCTCGTTTATCTGTACTTTATGCAATTTAACGTGTGATTTGAAATCTTTCATTTTTGAACGATGGTTTTAAAAAATTATTAAACGATATGGTAATTGTTTCAACGTTCAAGTTTACAGAACGTAAGTATCATCCCCATATGTCAAAGTAACATATGCGCTATATTTTGACATATGGAATGTATAGCTTCTCGTTATTTTTATAATCGTATATCGATGGGCGTTCAAAATACATTTATCCGCGTATCGATGAACGTCGAAACACGCATTTGCATTAATGCTTAATTAATCATTACCGTTGACAATTTCGATACGCCTAACTAAGAATTCAATGGCGATACATATGCCATTTTAGCGCGAACTCTGCATAATTTATGTGAGTAGCGTAACCGAGCGGACTGAATTACTTAATTACCTTAGCCTACGCATAACGGATGGGGACATTGCGGGGATGTTATCGCTGTTTTCGTTATTAATAAGCCGATGTGCGTTCATCAACGCTGGCGATACATACACAATGTACGCGCGTCACGAGCGTCGTCGATTGATCGCCGACATCGACGTAACGCAATCGCACTCGATTCGGTTCCTTTCTTTCCTTCTTTTTTTACGAGGCGATCATCCGCCACGCAGCAGATAACCGCCGAGAAAAATAGAACCATTTATACCGGCAGAAAAAGATCTCGTCAACTACCTCAATATATCTTTTCATCTCATTTGCCTTTTTACATCGCGTGCCGGAACGTTATGCTCTTTGGACTATATTTTCCAGTAGCTTTGTTCCCTTTTTAATGCGCGACACACGAGGCGCAACGCATACGCGCCGCCATAATAAGAAATATGTAAAAGACTTGAGAGCTGAGATATGCACCATGAGAGTATCGATTCTCCGGGGCAAATATAGCCACTTTCGTTGAAAGTTCCTTTGTTCCCTTTACCGCGGTGAACCATATAATAGCGTGTCGCGCGGCGCGATGAACAATGGTAGAAGATATCAAGACGGCGCGGTGGAGTTTATTGAATTTTCCTCAGAAACTTGCATCCCCTGCGCGAATTTGCATTCGTACGATTGCGTATATACATATACCGCAAACACGAAAGATTCCATATACCATAGAAAATTATGGACCTCTTTTTTTTTTATCGCGCACATGCACGCACGCACACGTGGTAATTTGTACATTGGGAAAAAAAAAAGTGTTGAATGCGAAGAAATTTTTTTCTTTTATTTAAAAAAATTATTTATTTAAATACTTACAAAAAGGAATTAATTATTTCAATCGAGCAGGAAATATTTGAATTATTAAAATACATATAAAATAAAAGCGAAAAGTATGCTTTTATTCGCAAATAAAAGAATTATATTAAATTTTTCATCTTTAATATACTGAATTACTACCTTTAAAAAAATTTTTTTTTAATACTTAATAGCTGCTGTGTTTCTAAAAAATACAGGTTTTCTTTATTTAAATAAATATTCTTTCATGTTAAAAATTTAAATAATGTATTTTAAAAATAATAATTTTTATTACACGCAACTAATAATTTATTTAATAAAACAAAACATTTTTAGAAACAAAATATATATTTATATAAGTCTGAAAATCGAAAAATTAACAAAATGTATTTCATTGAAAAAAATTTTATTTTTAATCTAATTGACTCACTATTAAAGCAAATGTTTTATTTAAAACAAGAAACTTAATATTTTTATATATTTTTTAAAGATTATATTTTATATATTGATTGCGCGTTATTTAAAATGTGATGCTTCGAAATGGCAATTGCTTTAAAATCATTTGTAGTAAAAGTAATTTGATTCACATTCGATAAGTTGTCTTTAAGCAATATTTTAATCAAGGAAGCCAGCCATATCTTTGAAATTTATTAACAATACGCGGACAATTTGTGCACTCACTATAGGTGTGGAAAGATTTTACTCAAAATTAACTTTACATTTGCCAAAATTATATATCATAAAACAAAACTAATACCGTGGTAAAAGTTATTTAAAAGAATTGACACGAACATTATAAACCTGATAATGTAGTACTAATGATTGCGCTGGAAAGACAACCATCGATTTATACTACTTGCTGTGTTGAAGTTTGAGTAAGGTGTGTAAACAAAGTTCGCGTAAAATATTTTCCTCCTTATATTCGTCTTACCTTGACAACACATTATTTCCTATATTTTCATATATAAATTCCTTATATATATGACAACTCGAATATTTCTCTTATAAAAGCCAATGTTGCCAATATGTGCCAATACGTTGCAATATATGAGAATCCCTGAGTGAATAAATTGTAAAAATTAATAAAAAGATGAAATTTCTATACATTTTTCTGCAAAACTGTTACACGTAAAATAAAATAATTTTGAATATTTTTTTATAAATTTTTCTTATGAAAAAGAAAAAAAAGTTATTAAAATAAAATAGAAAGAAATACCTGATTCTTTCACATATGTATTGTATATTGATTTTTTTCCAATAATTTTTTTATTCTCAAAGTAGAAAAGAGCTGTCGTAGTATCGTTCCATTGTTTGCGACTTATATAAATGCCATATATCGTTTCTTTCATTTTATCCTATGAAAGATCCGTTGAATATGTGACAACTCGCGTGCAAAAGCCGCTATCATCGAGATGCGATAACATCGACGTACGGAAGCATTTCGGAAGCACAAGTTATTTCGGTGCCATGTTTGCGGCCGGCGATACCAGATTTCTGATTCACAGTGCGTGCGTTCCTTGAATATTTCTCATTTTCCAAGGCACAATAGGATAGAAAAATTACGTCGTACGGCGAATAGGAAAATAAGCGAGAGAACGATGGAACGTGAGCGGTTTAACTCCCACGCCCGAAGAAAAATCTTTTACAACCGGTATAGCCAAGGCTGGGAGAGGGAAGAAAGATAATAATTCACGATATACATGTCGATACGCCCGCGCAAGCTTGACACTCAAGCAAGCTTAATATTCGTAAATGACGGAGATGTCGCGGAGTTGAGTTGCGTTGTAACACGAAATTGGAATTTCTATTTAATTGCGGAATATCCATAGCGAAATGATATAAGTGCCATTACTAAGCTTATTTCAATGTGAGTTTCTACGCTATGTCGTATAAATTATATGTGTATAGTAAATTGTTTTATCTATTAAATTTATATATTTTTATTATATTTTATTTATATTTTACTTATACTTTATTATATTATCAAAATGTTACCAAACAAATTATCGTTGAATGAAAAAGAAAAAAATCTCGAAGAAAAAAGATTTTAAAAAGAGTTTGAAATGAAAAGAGAAACGAACTATTCTTTTCTATTCAAAAACTTCTTATTTGACACTTATATATATAATTAATGTAATATTGTATATAATCTTATATATCGCGCTTATAAGGATAAAAAGATTAAGAAAGAATTAAATTGACTTATATAACAAATTCGTGCATAATGTTTGTGACGATTATAAAATGAAGTACAAAATATATAGGTGGAAAGTGTGAAAATAAGAATATTATTTAAAGAATATACACGCGTAAATTACTCTTTGTTATTTGTGTATTTTTAATCTAATTCTTAATCGAAATTGATTTTGAAGAAAAAACAATTAATGTCACAGAGGAACCCGCTAAGTGCTACTTCAATTTGCTTGGGGAAATGACAAAGTTTTCATGCGGCTTCCAACTACTACGATATTTTTCTACAAATGATATCTATCAGATTGAAGGTTAGTGATTAATTTTAATGTGTGTGTGTGTGTAACTCTTATTTATATAATTTTTCTTATATTCTTTATATCTTTGTATATTTTTAGATAAAATATCGCTAAATACATACATAAATATTATAAATTTTTATAAGTATATAAATATTAGAGAAGCAATAATATTTAGCTACAACTTAGTGTAGCAATTAATTTCATTTATTATGTACATAAATTTAAATGCAATTAGAATCTATAACTAGAAATCCGTATTCATGTTTCATATTTAACGTTGAATTATGATCGTCTAATTATTAATTGAAGACAATGTGACATTATAACGTAACATGTAATATAACTTATTATTTATATGGTATAAGCAATTTTTAAAATTTGAGTAAAGCATTTAACATTTAATATAAACGGCAAATATAAATTTTTCTCAGAAGCAATAAACAGGAGAAAAAATCCTTGTGAACTTACATACATTTTTTCAGATTGCGTATCTTTATTGTTATAGACAGACTGAAATTCCGCGCAAAGCAATTAAAATAAACGATACGTTACAAATAAAATAAATCAGTGAAATGGATGAACCAATAACACGAGGAGGCAGGTGGGTTTGTCCGAACGATCGACATTTGGCGTTGCGAGCAAAGTGAGTTTGTAAATTTATTTTCAGCATATTATTTTCAAAGTGGAAGCCAATATCTAAGTATTATAATCACGCGAATTAAAATGATTTCTCCACATTTAACAAAAAGACACATGGAAGTTATTTCTCCGCGATTTTAATGAACTTTTCACATACGTTGTAAGACAGATGAAAATAAAATTTTTTTATATAAATGCTTTCTCGTATATTCAGGATTGAAAGAACTCTTTGATCCGGGACAAATATTGCCCCAAAATTGCGTAAAAGTATATGAAAAATATTTTTGATATAAAAAAGTTCTACGATATCAATAATATATGTTACAATATATAGTGTGATCTCGATAATTTTGAAATTTTTATAATTTGATAAAAATAAAATTATACATATTAGAAATAATAAAAAATAGTAAATAAAATAATTTGTATGTGTATGTATTGTATATATGCGGCTCGAATTTATCACGATTTTTGAAGTAGAAACATGTATAACACAGAATGAGATATTTTTAAAATTATTGTACAATATTTTAATAAAATGGAAAAGAGAGAGATATTGTTAAAATTTGTAAAGGATAAAAAATGAAAAAAAAAAATAGAAAAATATAAGCGTAACGTAAAATCATCGAGATCTGCAAATAACGAATGATGGAAATAAAGTTTACAAATTTCACTAATTAAAATATACCGAACTCTGCTAAAAACTAAATCTATTAAGGAAATGTAAATTGGTAGATTATATTATATTTATTTTTGCAAAAATCTTCTTTTCTTTCGGAGAAAACTTTTGTGAGATATCACTTTGGCATTATTTAAAGCTTTAGGGTAAAGCCATCCGCTCGTTATGAAGAGACTATTTTATACCTGCGGGGAAACTTGGAGAATTCCAAATAATAATACCTAAGTTGAAAGAGATTATTTGTTGGATATAAAAGGCAAATTCAAAATTCGACCTTGACATTTTTTATGCTGCTCTTCCTCTCTATCCCTGTCGCTTTTTTTTTTTTTTTTTTTTTTTTTTTTTTTTTTTAGAAAGATAGTCAAAAAAAGTATTCTTCTCAATGATTTTATAACACTTGTCAAATATTGATCAGAAATGCAAAGCAGTTAAAAATTATTAGCAAAAAGCTCGCGCTACAGCAATTAACTTAAGGGTTTATTTTAACCTTTAAACACACGGAAAAGCATTTATAAAAAACATCTTTTATCCTCATCAATTATCCAAAACCTATTAAAATATAAAAGAGGAACGTTTTCATAGGAAAACTTCTTTTTATAAATTGACACATTCAGATCCGACGAATAAATTCTATTGTAAGGAACATGTTTATTATAAAGAATATAATTTCTATTGCTAATACTATTAAATTATTAAGTATTAATAAGTAATAAAATTTAATAACTTATATATATATATATATGAGCAATACATATAATTAAGTTTATTACACAGATTACGAACAGGATGGTCCGTGAAAACAGGATCTTTCGAATCTCATGGATGGGGAGAGTATCCAAATTCTTACATAAGCGGTTCCAATCGTTGCGGACAATCTTGTTTGCTCACGGAAGATGAACGACAAACCATTATTCAGGTAAATCTCTCTCATAATAAAGCAATTTAGAATATGTTAAAACGTTTCTTATAACTTTTTCATTATTGCTGATACAAAACGAATTTTGATACATTGTGATAAAATTAAGTAATTTTCTTTCTTTCGCAACATTAGAAGATATTAAATTACATCCAAAGAATAATAGCTATATTTCTATTTGGAATTAAGTATAAGCATTTTTATCAAGCGTTGATCCGAAATAATCTAGGACGATAAACGAAGCGATATGACTTACGTCAATATTTAACGATGAAAAAAATAACATGTAAATATATTTAATATATTCAAGAGAATGTCCGTGAAATTTCCAGATTATTTATATGGATATTAAATAATTCCAAAGTTCTTTTCCCTATAATCAAAAGTCTCCATAGCAGTATAACCACATTTCTTTTTAATCTATTCGATTATGCAACTTTTATCCTTCCAAACTGCAAAACCACGTTAACAATTACAGTTTCAAACGAAATTAAAATTCGTTAAACAATATTATTTCGATGTACTCAGGTTCTAATATTATAGATATAGGGAAATGGATTCTGTATTTACTCGCGACAATACGATTCGTAAAATACTAATTATAAAATTATAAGATAAACGCGTAATTAAAATTATAAAATAAATACGTAATTAACATAAAACATATTACGCGGTATATCTATAGCAGAGAAAATTAAAGAGCTCGATCTCATCTTTATTTATTTATTTTTTTTTTTATTCGAGTAAATAAATTTTGTACAATTGAAAAAATTAGATTTATATAATCCAATCTTTAAATACTCAAAGAGGAGAGAAGCATATCGTTGAACAGAATCTTCTGAATTAGATTTTATCAGAATTAGATTGATTTCGATTTTCGGCTTCAAGTTGACGTTTCTACAGGTGATACAGAGAGCCGAGGCCCTGGATCTATCGGAGCAAGAGCGAGTCGGTAGACTCGTTGAAAGACTGGAGAACATGAAACGGAATGTTTGCATCGTAACGTCGACCAGGTCGAACGAGAGACGCGGTTGTGGAAGTCGATGCTCAGGTGGAGGTGCCCGTTGCGTCTGTTCGTGCGCTCTTTGCGGCGAAAAATTCGGCGCAGTGCTAGGGGCGAGCGCGAACTTCTGCAAGGATTGTCGCAGGTACATCTGTCAGAAATGCGGCATCGAGGCCACGAGGCTTAATCTGCCGATGGGAAGCGGCGACAGAAATGACACGACCGCTTCGTCGCGCAGCTCGTTGCGTCTCATGAGAATCGCTCAGGAGCAAATGGCCGTGCAAAGAATTGTTCAAAGATCCCATGGCAACGCGCAGAAGCAGTTTCTCTGCCGGATTTGTGCCGAGACCAGGGAGATGTGGAAAAAGAGCGGTGCTTGGTTCTTCAAAGGCATGCCAAAGTACATTCTACCAGAAAAGAAGGTATGGAAGTAAATAAAGAAGAAAAGATTTTTTCATTATATACCTGAAAAAAATTTACTAAATCCAAAGAAATTTTTATGTTATTTAAAATACTTATTTATTTAAATATTGTACTTGCAAGGGATTAGTTATTTCAATGAAGCAGCGAATATTATTTGAATTAGTAAAATATAAGATATTTAAAAACAAAGTATGCTTTTTTATTTGAAAATAAAAAACATTTTTCGTATTTTTCTATTAAAATGAACACTGAAAATTATCTTCTATTCAAAAAATATTATTCTACTTGAATTAGAAAAATGTCAAATTTAAATTAAATTAAATCGTGTTCCACGAAAAGATAAAATCCCATAAGCAACTTGTTTTGTGGAGGGCTGAAAAACTCTCATATACTGTATAATTAAATTATTTATACAAATAAACAGTTTGTTTTTTCTATTTTATGTATATCGTCATTTTAAAGATATTTTATTAAAAATTTCACGCGCGTGTTAAAAATTGTTTCAATTTTTTTAATTGAAAAAAAAATTAAGAAATACTGATCTAAATCATAAGATTAGAATGTTCTTTATAATATTTTACGATTTTTTTTTTTTTATAAAAAAGAGTTTTGAGATTCAAAACTTATTTAAAATATTCAAATATCCGATGTCTAAAATTAATTGAATTAATTAGAACTAATCTGGAAAATTAGATCTGCCTATCCATCGAAATAGTTTTCATGTCATTAGCTGTCATATAGCGCATATACAATCAGGATAATGGAACACATTCCCATAAAGCTTCTTTTACATATGACAGAAATCGAATCGTGACACTCAAGTTTCATTGATTTCATATTGACATATATGTGTTATATATGCGTGTCTCAATATTCGTGTTTCCTCTTTTTCGATAAATCATACCAACACGTTGTGCTTGATTTCCACTATTTTTCCTATCAATATCAATAAATGTAACAAGCGTCGATCGATTGCTAATTGTTCAACCGCATAAAAGATATTCTGTAAAGTGTCCGATATTGATGGAAGTATCGATCCTCGCAAAATCCTCAATAAAATTAATCCTTTTCGAGTTCTTCATCGACGAATAATAATAATAATAATAATAATAATAATAATAATAATAAAAACACGTTACTTAGGAGCGTGGGTGGTCTCGACCTAGTCACAGAACGTCGACGTGGACGATAAGCAGATCTTTAGATTCAACCGACGCTCAGGATTCCTCGTCCGACGACGATGCGATGCGACGACTCGCGGTAAATCGCGGTCATTCTATCTCGCCAACGAATCCATCGAGCACGAATCGTGAAAGCACCCCCACCAAACTGACGGTTTCCAGTCCCGCGAGCAGCACCCCATCGCCGAAAAGTCCTCGTGGGAGGCCGAACGGTCTGTCACCTTCGGGATATCGCGAGGACGCCGGTTCCGACAGACTGGACAAGTCCTGTCTGTCGATTGTCTCGCAATGCAGTCGACTTTCGCCCACGGGTTCAATCGGCACCCCACGATCAAGGACGAGCGGCAGGAGCCCGAGCGGCAGGAGTCCGAGCGGCCTGCAGACGGAGCAACGCGTGTCCTTCGAGGACATGTTCGTGGACGACGAGAAGGCCAACGAAGCCGACGACGATGAGGAAGGGGATAGTGAGAACTCGACCACTCCCAAGGACGTTTCCATTACCCTGGATCGATCGAAGTCCACTCAGGTACAATCTCTCAGGTAAGTAAGGATGACAAACGGGGTGGAGGTTTGAACTTACACGAGGAATCGCCATCCGGCAGACTGAAGACGCCGACGATAACGACGTCGCCGGTGACGATGACCCCGACCACCACACCGGCCAAACGGTTTCAGACTATGGGCAAGATCCTCGAGAGAAATACGGAACGGGACGCGAACAAATCTTGCTCGGATCAGGACAGCTCTTCCAGCGGAACTCGCAGCAACAGCCAGGTCAGGGCGCCAAGAACTCCGGAATACCCAAAAGGTCAATAAAATCGTTTTACTACACTAAAAAAAATGTACCAAAACAAAAACAAAATTTTGTTTATTTAAAAAAATTTTGTTTATTTATTTAAATACTTGCAAAGGAGTTAGTTATTTTAATCGAGCAACAGATATATTTGAATTAGTAAAATATATATATATATATATAATAATAAAGAGAAAATGAGATAAAAAGTATAATAATTGTATATGTTACTATATATATGGCATTTAAATTAGTATGTAATCCAATTTGTTAATGTGTATATAAAAACAATACATGTATGAACGGGGGAGGGACAGAGCCTCTCTCCCTACACCTCCACCGTATAATAATTATACATTTCGTTTTGCATCCAAAGCATCGAGCAATATGAGCTAAACTTTCCTTCGTGGTTTCATCGATTTAAAGTTTCATCCGAATCGGAGATAGGGTTTTTATTAGAAACTTTATCCTCATATTTTTTGTTTTTAATGTCTGCAGCACATTTTCAGTAAATCTTGATTATATTTTATATTATAAAATTATTAATAAAAAATAATTTATGAAATGCCAAAAGAGCGTACATATTGATGAACATATTGTCGAAATTTTTCATAAAATTTTCGTAAAGAAAAGCTCAAACGATTATAGTATTATAAGTCATTAGAAAGAAGGCATTTTAATTAGTTGACAAAATGCGAATAACAAAAAAATTTTCAAAATTTAATTTATGTTCGGAACTTAACGAGATATTGTTCGATATCCAGCAAATATTATGAGAAAATTTAAATGAAAGAAAAATCGTAAAAAAAAAACTGTGCTATATAAAAAGCCAATAATTGCATAGTCTAATTTATCTAATTTAAACGGAATCTCAAATTCAACATCGAAATAAAAATTAAAAAAAAAACAGAAACGGGACAAGATTATGGGACTCTCGAAATCTCCTTGCGATACGACCCGGCCGATCAGTGCCTCCAGTGCAAGGTGGAACGTGCGCGTCGCCTAATACCTATGGACATCCAAGGTCTCGCCGATCCCTTTTGCAAGCTGAATATATTGCCCGTGGGGAAGATAGCGACATGCAGCCGATTGCGAACGAAAACTGTACACAAGACTCGCGACCCCGAATTCAACGAGACGGTGAATTTTTACGGGATGACAGAAACCGATGTATATAGATCAATCATATCATAATAAACAATATGAATATCAATCTGTTCTCGAATAAATTATAAATATAAACTAGAAATTTTCTCGTGCTATAGATCTCAAGTGGCAAGGCATTGCACATTTTGATCATCCAGGACGACCCGTCGGGCCAAGACTTCCTGGGAGAGGTGAAGTTTCCTCTACACGAATTACAACCATATCAAACGAAACATTACAAAGTTCCTCTGCAGGCTCATTATCCGGTATGTTGAATACAAAAAAAAAAAAAAAAAAGTATAACGAAGAATCCGTCAATATTTCGGAAATTCAAAATAATTCCAGTAATAGCGATTGCTTGTACGCAAGAATTTTCCTAGATTATATTTCAAGAAAATTTTCTATTATATAATATGTACATATTTTAACATTAATCAATTTGTGTGTTGATATTATTAATTTTGATTTCATGAAAAAATGTGTGAAATTTAAAACATGAAAAATTCTAATCATGGATTAAATTAAAAGTTATAAAAGTTAAAATAAAGTGAAATAAAAGTTTTAATATGTTTCATTTATAAATATATATTAATATCATAAAATATATATTTTCAACAAATTTAATTAATTTAATTAATTTAACAAATTTAATTAATTTTGAACGAATTTCTACATAAAACTATATTTATCACAAATATATGATCCAATTCAAATTAAATGCTGATTGCAAAATCGATCTTTGTATTCAGTATGACAGAAGCAAATAGTTCATTTAAATACAAGATATTTAAACTAAATTGTTCACATAAAATAAATGTTGTGACTAGAGATGTAAAAAAAAAAACCGTTTTTTCTGATAGAAAAAAAGTTGAAAAAAATTAATTTTATTTATTTTTTTATTATTTTTTTTTAAATATATTTTCTTCATTCATTTTTTCTTTTTGTGGTTAAAAATTTTTCGTTAAAAATTAAAATTTTTACATTATTAATTTATTTGTTTCGAAAGTAATTTTAATTAAATCAAACTCGACACGATTCGGATAATTCTCAATTAGATGCATAACAAAAATTTTTACTGATTAAGAATGATAATTTACATAATTATATGGTCGATTGAAATGCGAGCTACATTTAAAATAACAATGGTTAATTCTAATCTATCATCTAAAAAGTTAAAAATAATGAAAAATCAATTTACCGTAATCAAAATATAAAGACATTAAATATCTGAAAAAAATAAAATAAAATGTTGAAAAAAAAACAAGACTTGTTTTTTCTGTTTACATCTCTACTTGTGACCTATATAATAGAGAGAGAGAGAGAGAGAGAGAGAGAGAGAGAGAGAGAGAGAGAGTACAAAACACAAAAAGATAAATAAATCAGCATTTCTTATCAGCGTATATAACATATTGATTACTTCGATGCAGGTAGACAACGAAGAGGAAATTTGGGGCATGTGTTCAAGCGGACGGGGGCAGATACAGATAAGCCTGAGCTATTGTACGCGTCGGCGTGCACTGCTAGTCACAATACACCGCGCTACGAATCTTCTGCCCATGGACAACAACGGGTTTTCTGACCCATTCGTCAAGCTGGCCCTCGTCGAGGATGCGACCGACAATCATCGGCAGCAACGGTTCCTAGATTACTCATCGACCGCTCGTGCTACTGCCAGGAAGCTGAAAAAGACGGCCGGCCGCAATTCCCAGAGCACGAGCGTCAAACGCAAGACCCTGAATCCAGAATGGAACGAAGAGTTCGTTTTCGCGACTCGCTTGACGGAGCTGATGAAGCTGACGCTATGTCTCTCCGTATGGGACAAGGACTTCGGCAAGAGTAACGATTACTTGGGTAGTATGAGCCATTATATTAGCCATGATTTTTAATCCTATATCTTCTTTAAACTTTAGAACTTAATTTGAAAAAAATTTACAGTTTAAAAAATACGATATATATACAGTGTTCACATTTGAAAAATTTTTACCCTGTTCATTTTGTGATAGATTAATTTTCGCGAAAAATACCAAAAGAAGTCAATTTTGTTTTCGAGGATGTATGATAAATGCAACGGCTTGCAATTGCTTCATCCTCTTCGATGATGTAGCTACCCCTTCAAAAATCTTAAATGACAATAGCAGTTAACTGGCATATCATTCCAAAAATCTTATGATTTTCTTAACCATCTTTTTTTAAATTTCTTTCTCTCTCTATACAATACACTACTCTCTATACAATACACACAATTCTGCTTGAATTAAATAAATTAATTATATGTTTCGTAATCAAAATTTAATTTAATTACTATATATTATATTGAGAATTCTCCATTATTTTAAATAAATGAGAAATAATAATTCTTCTCCACTCATCATAGCTATGATGAATAAATCAGAATCATTAAAATTTCAAAGTATACCCAATCTCAATAAATACATTTTAACATCAAACATCGATTAATATAATCAATAATTCAATATTATTAATCTATTCGCATTAATAAAATAAAATGCTTGTAGATATTTGATACATGTGCCTACACGTGTAATTTTTAGGCGGCCTCATGTTAGGTTGCGGTAGTAAAGGAGCGCGTTTGCGGCACTGGATTGACGCGATCAAGTTTCCGGATCATCGTCATCTGGCGTGGCACAACCTGGCAGAGATAGACGTACCTATGGAATAATAGCTTTGTCTCGGCGAACGAGAATAGGGGGTCAAGATTGAACACGCGTGAAACATGCGGGCTTTATCGACACGTTATACACGCACGTATGCATGCATACGAAATGATATACTTGGCGCGGATTACCGATTTGATGCGTGATTTACCGTTGCTCAAAAAAAAAAAAAAAAAAAAAAAAAAAAATCAAACATTATAAAGCAAAAACAAAAGGTTGATACGCGATAAAATAAAGAGAAGTTGACAAGTATCCCTCTATTACAATTTTTGTACAATGCGTCCGTATATTATATGTGCACTATATATACAGTCTTCTCACAGACATACAGCTGTTTTATTTTACAATAGGCAATCTTTAAGAGTATCTCTAATCGCTATCGCTTTCAGTAGAATCTTCCTCCGCCTCTCGTAACCATTTGATGAATGGCTGGACGGCATTTCTCACTTTGCTGTGAAGCACATCCGCGTCCTCGCTAATGGATTCATACCACTCTAAAATCTTCTCTTCTGACAGTATATCGCGACCGTAAAACTGATGCAACAGGTGTTGCGTATACGGCAGTAACTCGTCGGTCGTACTAGCAATGTCCTCTATAGCTCGCAAACAATCATCTTGCGCGTCTTCATTCTTAACGTAATTCAATATAATAGAATTGAAATAAATAATGATAGCTTTCAAATTCTTTTGATAGTTCTGGCTATTAACGGGAGTTTTTGTTTCGGCAAGATAATGTAAAGGCAGGCTAAGAATCGCTTTAATGACGTTGTACGTCACTTCGCGGATGGTGACGTTGTACGCGTATCTCGACGAGTTTATTTCTAAAATCAAATTCTCGCAATTGAGCTTATCCTGATAACCACGTAATAGACTATCGATAACCTCAGACAAGAACATATTCGTGTCGTCCGGAATCGGTGAATCGCGCTCGCAATTCTCTTCGCTGCTAGACGATTCTGTGGAGCAGTCATCACATTCGGCTACTTTGTTGTTCTTAAAATATAAAAACTTATCATCAATATCGAGTTCTGACATTTTAGTTTTAGACACGCCGGAGGGTAGAGACTCGACGATTATATCGATGTATTGACTACGAGCAGCGACATCAATTTCAGGACACAATATACATCCGTCTATTTGGCTACCATACCTGATGATGCAATTCGGAAACAAGATACTATTCACAATAGTGCAATTATCCTTGATTCTAACGTTCGAAAAGATATAAGAATTACATATATTAACGTTACTACCTACAATGCAACGGTCTGCAATTACAGATCTTGCAATTTTAGTATTAATTCCTAACGTACTGTTAAGTCCAAGAATACAGTCTTTTTCTAGTATGCAACCCTTAGCAAGGGCGGTTTCGTGTTTGTATGTGCTTTGCGGCATGTATATAAAATTTTTCAAAGAAGGGAAAGCATCTGCCACCAGAGGAAAACTGTGTCTACGTAAGATATCTCGAGTAAGCATATGGTAAGCTTTCCATGATGTAATCGGCAAGGCATAATCTTCTACGCTTAACTGCTGCCAATAAATTCTTGAATCCAATATCTCTTCGTTCATCAATACCCCTCGTATAAAATCATCCATAGTCTTAAAAGGATATTTTAATGTAGTAAATTAAACTTGTTTTATTATTAACGTATATTGCATATTACAATTAAAGATAACTATGTAAAATCTGATATTTTATACAAGAAAATAATTCAGTTTAATTACCTGGAAGTCAAAATTATCGGCAAAGAGTGGCAAAACAGATGGTGAACACAAATAAATATGAGTATCTAAGTAGCATGTATTAAGCTCTATTTCATTATGATGAAGGAACCAGTTGAGTTCTAGCTTTACTTTCTTCTCGCTGTTTTTCAGTTTTGCATAATACAGCATTTTATTACTATTTTTATCCGATACGACCAGAGAGGCTTCCTCACTCATGTAAGAATCCTTCGTTGAACCAAAATTTCGTAATACCATAGTCATAGTTGCTCCTTTGTCTTTCTCGACTTTCAAACAATGTGCATTGAGCAAGGTTTTAAGATCCGTATTGACAAATGTATTTCCACGAATCAGTATAAAATAACCTCTGATCCAGCCCTTTGTGTCAATATCTCGCAGAGCATCTCCGAGAGAACTGCAACCATCGGAAATGATCAAGGAGATTGTAGTTCCTTTGTAATTCTTTACCTTAACATAATTCTTAAGCTGATCGATGTGACTGCTGCAGTAAAGGAATACTTCTTGTATTCTAGATTTTATCAATGTTTCGAGCATGTAATCGAAAAGCGGTACATTTATCACCGGCATCAAGATGCTCGGGAATATATTTTGCGAGGGAGTCAAGCTTGTTGTGAAATCATCCGCAAGAATAACAGCTTGCAAAACGTCCTTCTTACACATTTTTGAAGTCATTGCCTTGATTGCCGTATTAACAGTTTATACGCATATAGATGTCGATAATTCGTCGCGATAATACATAAAACGGTGTTACAAACACGTGAGAAATGTATATACGAAACACTTTTCACGATAGGATACACAAACTATAAACTGTCTTTTGAAAAATTACAGGTTACGGTTGCGACTTGCGGCCAGTTCCAGGTTTCAGCGCCGCCTGTCGTCTGTTCTTAGATATGAGCATAGACATAGAAATCATAGATTACTCCATGTATAGATATTTCTATGTCACAGAGTATTTTCCAGCAAGGACACACAGAGAGACACAATATCACGCAATTGGCTATCGAATAGAGAATTTTTAAAGTTTTGAAAATTTTTCTAATGCTAGAACCTTTTTCTAGGTTAAGTTCCAAAACGGTGTAAAATTTCCTCTCCGAGAAAAATTTTATTCGATGGCCGATCCTGGAACCAATCAGAGACGCTAAAAAAAGTTTCGGAACGGCCATCGTAGTAAAATTTTCCTCAGAGAGTACGTTTTGGAACATGGCCCTAATGCCTAAAATTTTCCTCTTGCTGGAAAACACTCACAATGTTATACGATTGGCTATCAATAGAAAAATTTTCCGGACTTTAAAAATTCTCTATTGGACAGCCAATCACGTGAAAGAATCCTTGTTGAAAAACTTTCTACTATATTCTATATCTAATATAGATAAAAGAAGTGGGAAGCTTTATTATAAACTGTCGCGGCGCATGTATACAGAGTGTTCCAGAATTAGATCGACAAATTTCAAGTGATTATAGAAAACATCAAAATAAGTCAATTTTTCAGTGGGCTCAATAGTTGAGCATTATATTGAATAACTTTTCCCCTAGGACGGAAAAGTGAAAAATTTTGCCATTGATTTCAATGCTAATATTTTTCACTTTTCACGTTTCCGCCCTAGGAAAAAAGTTCACATGATCGGTGCCCTTCTACAACCGTCTCGAAATTTTCAAATTGTGTATATCTGTACAGCAATTTGAAATTTTACTATCGCCAACAGTCATACCACGTTGTAAAGCACCAGTTCTCGTCCGATCACTGAAGTTAAGCAACGTTGGGCATGGTTAGTACTTGGATGGGTGACCGCTTGGGAACACCATGTACCGTTGGCACTATCTTTTTTTTTTTTTTTGTAATTATCTTATTAAAATGTCGATATATTTCTTTTCAAATACATGCTTAAATTATTGTCATAAAATCTACTTTATTTATGTGCAGATTGAGCGTATTCAGAGGACTCAACGGTTGGATAGCAATCGTGATTGTAATAGCAAACGTAATTGGTTCTTATATAGACATAGTATATCTAGACCGAGCATTTGTCTTTATTTAAGGAATGGGGATAAAGATGCACGTAGAAAAGGGCATACCCTGTTTCGTGCCCCTTGCGTTCTCTCTCGCTCGCACATAGCATAGCGCCGCCTCTTTTGTCATGCTACGTACGAGCGAGAAAAAACGCAAGAAGCACGAGACAGAGTATAATTTAAGCATGTATTTGAAAAGAAATATATCGATATTTTAATAAGATTTAAAATTACCAAAAAAAAAAAAAGATAGTGCCAACGGTACATGGTGTTCCCAAGCGGTCACCCATCCAAGTACTAACCATGCCCAATGTTGCTTAACTTCAGTGATCGGACGAGAACTGGTGCTTTACAACGTGGTATGACTGTTGGCGATAGTAAAATTTCAAATTGCTGTACAGATATACACAATTTGAAAATGTCGAGACGGTTATAGAAGGACACCGATCATGTAACATTTTTTCCTAGGGCGAAAACGTGAAAAGTGAAAAATATTAGCATTGAAATCAATGGCAAAATTTTAAACTTTTCCGCTCTAGGGAAAAAGTTACACGATCGATACCCAGAATCTTCTCTCTATATATACACATGTTGCGTTTACCTCTCTATGTTTATCGTACAATCCGTGGTGAATTGCATACGTGGCGCTGTGATAGCAACTAGCAACATGCCGCTATGAAGTGGTAAGTGACCGAGAACGAGATAAGCATATGTCACTACGATTGTATATTAATATCCGATAAAGAAAATGAGGTGGCTCATCCTATACGTGTTCGTGATCATCTTCATCGTCAACGTGCGTTGTTACTTTATCACTGTAGACGCGCACGCCGAAGAATGTTTTTTCGATAAGGTCGATTTCGGCACCAAGATGGGTTAGTTTCTATACTGCGTTTCTCCCTGCTCTGTTTTTTAACGAAAATTTTTTGAACGAGTATTTTTGAAGTCATAAGCGACAAGCATAATTTAAATTAATTTTGTCGCTTGCCTTATCGAGCATTGATAATTTCTACTTTTTACTGATACATTTATTTCTTATATACATGTATTTATTTTTATTTGTACTATGTGCATATTTTTATTTCTATTTATTTATAATTTATAGATTGATTCTTTCGTAACAATTAATTCTCATTACATAAGAAAATTTATCTATAAATTATACATATTTTGTATATAATATTGTATATTTGATATTATTCTATTCCATTTTATACTTTTCTAATTATATGCCAAAACACAATGAAATGTTTAAAACAATGTAGTTGATTTTTTATAAATTTGAAATTTTTTGAATTTAAAATTTTTAAGTATTTCTTCACAATTGTTATTACAAAATATTTATAATTAATGATAATATTTTAACGGGTGCTTTTATTTTATATGTAATGTTTGCAGGTCTCACATTTGAAATAGCAGAGGGTGGATTCTTAGATATAGATGTAAAGATAGTCGGTCCCGATGCTAGGATAATTTATCAAGGTGAGCGAGAGAGCAGCGGAAAGTATACATTTGCCGCGCATACTGCAGGTGTTTATACCTACTGCTTTAGTAATCAAAAGAGCACAATGACACCAAAAGTAGTGATGTTTAATATGGATATTGATGAAAATCGGAAGCAGAATGATGAAAATGCTGTTGGAGAAGGTCAGGAAGAAGATACTAATCATGGAAAATTAGACGACATGATTAAAGATTTGAGCATTAGCTTATGGGGTGTAAAGAATGAACAAGAATACATGCAGGTATTTAAATAGAGAATTTACTAATTTGTATATACGAGCGATAAAGATATTCACGAGATGTTCCTATTCCAGGTTCGCGACCGCAATCACAGAGCGATTAACGAAAGTACAAATTTCCGAGTTGTAGTGTGGGCGTTTTTCGAAGCCATGGTATTGGTATGTGTAACAGTAGGGCAAATTTTTTATTTGAAGCGATTTTTTGAAGTGCGAAGAATGGTGTAATTTAATATACCTAATGATCACTTTGTGAATCAATTGTACATTTTTCTATGTAATTAAGTTATATCTCATTACAATAAGTCATCCTTGCAGTAAACAAGTTGTGTCCATTCTATTGAAATTAAATCCCTAAACTATATAAGTAGCGTAATAGTAAATATATTTCCTATATCTATTTATAAGATTTATATTAAAGCATTCACATGATGGAAAAAGATGTTTGATCAAGGATATAATGCGCGATTGTAAACATTTCTGTATTGATAAATATTGAAAAAGAAAAACTAACATCTATAATAAAAAAATTATGCATCCATCTTTTTACTAGTCGGTGTTATATTTGATCGATAATATCGTATCCTAATTATTTTTACGTTGATAAAAGGCTGCTCCTTTTTAATTTTTGTGCAAAATGAATGTCTTGTTATATTTTCCTGTCTGATTAATGAAAAGTATCTGACATGCGATAATAGAAAGAGACACTCGAAAAAGACGACTTGTTCTGGGAAGAAAAATGTACAAGAAATACGATAACGATCGGACCGAGTCTAATATCTTTCTCGTTGGTGACGTTTCGATGCGTAAAGAACCTTCGATTAATGTTACCCCGTTAAGCGATGGAGAAAAGGGGACAGAATCTAACAGCAATTAAGGTGATCGATCACGCACGTGTCCTTTTGATTAGGGACGGTAAGAAAGATAGATTAATCGGTGGCGATTATCGTATCACCGCATGGAGAGATATCTTGACAAATATCACAATAACGCTAAACACATTTGCGGCATCTTCTGTAAAAAAAGAAAACGCTATGATGTTCATTAGAGATGAGTCTCTCAAAGGAATTTAATAAAGGATATTTTTATTAACTATTTTATAAGTTATAATTAAATAATATTATTAATAATTATTAACAAATTAGTAACAAGCAAAATTCATGTTTTACTTTTCGCTAATCCTAAAAATTAATAAAAAAGTAAAATGTACAAAATTAATAAAAGTATGTAAAATAAAAAATAAAGAGATGTAAGTGTGTATCACTTCGCTTTTTAGTAAACAATTGAAGAATCAAATTTAGATTTAAATACAAGAATATCCCTTTTTGTAAATTTAATAAAAATATCTCTTTTGAAGCGATATACATATACAATTTTATTATCCCGAGTAAGATCCGATATATCAGATTATGCATTGAAAATTAAGAGATTGAAAAAAATCATAGACTAATCCATGTGATGTAATTTATGGGAAAAAAATGTTAATTTTTTTTTTTTTATTTCAGTTAATCAACCATTTTCAATGTATAATCTCTGATATAAGCGTTTCACGATGCAAAAAAAATTATCGATTATCGATTACGTTGACATATATATGACATGTCATCGGAGATGATTAATTGCACGATTCGTCGAAAGATAGCGCGCGCGAAAGAATCGACGCTAGCGCGATCCTTTCAAATTAGTGGGGAAGCGCAGGCGCGGATAATTAACGAGGGCGATTGTACGTAACGATATGATTAAAGGGAAGGAGGAATCAAAGAGCGCGCCGAGATGAATAAACCGTATCTCTTCATCGTGGCTGACTCTAATGAGCAAGGGAGTATAAATGCTGGATGTTTATCGTCGGTGCGTAAAATGCCGATTACAAAGGCCCTATACGCCGCGCATTTAGCGCTAATCGTTCCCGCTCCCTTGATCTCTATCGTGCATAAAAGTGTCGAACGCGATCCTCGGACGATAGAACGAGACGGCTGCATTTAGCGATCGACGTGCGAGGATAAAAAGAAGAGAGATGGAGACAATCGTGTTAAGGATTTGTATTCTCGCCGCACGTTTTAGCGCGTCTCGGATTAATATCGAGTACGATTTTTTTATATTAGAATTATTAGATTATCCCAAATTGTGTTTGCGCGCGCGTGGACAGAGAGAGAGAGAGAGATATCGATAAAAAAATTAAAAGGCGAATAAAATTCGAAATCATGCAATTCTCTATATATGGTTGAGTGCAATGCCAAATTATATAATAAAGATGAATAGGATGTTTCGAAGTCGTAAGTTTTTCTCAAAAATTTAAAAATAACAATTTTATGTTAGTCTTATATATATATATATATATATATGTGTGTGAAATAAAGGAATAAAATTTTTCGCAATTTTTGAAAGAAAAAATTGATTTGCATTATTTCCAACATTATATACTATGCGATTAATCCTCGCTTAGTTTATATTTAAAAGATGAAAATAAAATTTCTTTCGTGAACATTATCCCCCTCCCTCCCCTCTCTCTCACTCTCTTTCTCTTTCTCTCTTTGTACGCATATAATTTTTTTAATTTTTTATTTTTATGTATATTTTGTCTTAAAATTTATATTAATTATGTTAGAGAATTATATAACAAATATTTTGAATATTGTTCTTATATATTTGCAGTACATAATTAATTTCGATTGATTCTTGCAGGAAACTACGATTTTAAGGTATCGCTTCTCGAGTGGTGGTCTTGTTACACGAGCGGCAGACTCGAAGGATACGAAGGATTAATTGGCGGGTCCGATCGCACCGCTACCCTTCACTCTGCCTCCCCCTTTTTCTTCCTCGCAGTGATCCTTTCGAAGGGGTTGCACGCCACGCCGGATACCGCGGGCATGGCTAGAGGCAGGAGAAGAAAAAAGAAGCGCAGAGGAGGAATGAAAGAAAGGAGCTGCTAATTGACACGGACGATTGCACGTAACGGTATAATTAGAGAAAAGAATACGAAGAGCCCGGGCCGATGCACCGATGAAACCAATGAACCAGCCACCGCGCGACTAGAAGGAAAGGAGTGAGAAAAAGAGAGAGAAGAAAAAAGCGCGAGTGGAGCAACGGAGGAGAGACGAACGGAAAGGCAGAAAAGCAGCAGGGGAGAGAAGCAGCCGGCGGCTTTCGTGCGACCATCGAGGGGTTCCCTCTCCAAAGAAAGAGCCGCAAGTAAGAGAGAATAAGAGAATGAAAGCGAGAGAAAGAGAGAGGAGAGAGAGGGAGACACTGGTTGGAGAGACAGAGAAGGAGAGCAGGGGTACGTAAACAGCAGAGTGAGCGGGAGAAAGAGAGAGAAAGAAAGAATGATGGAACGAGGGGAGAGGGAGAGTGAAAAGAGAGGGACCATGAGCTCGTGGACCCTGCTGCGTTCATTCTGTACCAACACGCCGCGCCGATCGGTTTCGCAGCGTTCCTGGTAACCCCCCACAATACCACGAGGAACACTCGTTCTCCAACAGGATCGCTTCCGGAGAAAAGAACCTACCAATCGTAGTGTCATTAGATTCCAATCTTTTTGACGACATCTCCTCAACCTTCTCTCCCCGCTGTGAGATACCAGCCGCGCGGTCCGCGACGACAGGATGCCGCAGGACGAGACTCGGGAAGTGCCCCAGTGAAAGGTGCAGCGAGAGTTTTGTCGTTTTTTTTTTCTTCGAGAGCTTGATCTCGTCGGGACCAGGCTTCTTCATCCGAATGCCTAGCGAAGAACCGCAACTACTACTCTGCGATCCCCGACCGGCGATATTTGACTAAGAAGTATCATCAGGTTCTCTCCAAAGAGAATCGCGAGATCATTCGAAAAAGGTGATAAGCTAGTCTTGTAATTAGGCGATTCGCAGGTCGATTTAACACGAGGAGAGTTTCATCCTTCTGCCAAAAACGATCCTTGTCAATCTTGAAGCCGTTTGAGGCGTAAAAAGACTCGTTATTATGAAAAACCGATCGTTCAGACTCTGACGAACTTTGATGCGAAAACGAGTGCTCGAGGGACCAACGAATGATGTATATCGATGGCTCGCTTTTATCTCGGACGTTTGATCGGGAGACAGGTTTCCGAACGGAACGAAAACAGTCTTACAGTCATAGTTGCGTTCGCGACGAGTGAAATATAAATCCAACGTCGACGGAGCAACGATTAATAACGCGACTTATTGAAGCTCGGACGCGAAGATTGATCTTGATGATTGGACGGATTGCACGAATGCGTCGATTCTTCCAGATTGCGAATTAACGGCGGCATTTACGCCAGTCGGCAAAGGTTCTTTCACGAAGCTCCAGCAGCGGCGGAAATTATTCCGTCAAGATCGCAATCGCGCGAGCGCAAGCAGCTCACCCAGGCGATCAGGTTTCGCCCCGTGAAAGAAATCTCGCTTCGCGTTCCTCGCCGGAGAAATATCTCGCTGAGTATCCGAGTACTTCGGCCGAGAGTACTCGCTCGGTCGGATCCGAGAGAGATACGGCGGACTAATTATGCGAATCGGTGGATCTTATGGGTCACAAAATGAGACGTGAAACAGCGCGTCGTGTCACACGAACAAGAGGAAGAAGAGGAACGTTTTCGTCCACGGGAACTCTACTCGCGGAAAGGACAAGGACTCGTCGCGGGGATTTTCGATAAGGGAAAAAAAAAAGAACGAGAATAAAATCGATTCTTACATTTGGTATCGTCGAGCGGGAAGATACGATACGATAAGCCGAGCATACCGCGGGATTATCCTGCCGAGCCGAACCGAACCGAGACGCAATTATCTTCGATACTTAACGACCACGGCTCGTTCCGTTCCGGTGAGTAATTATTCAATTAAACGGCAACTCTTGCCGAGGGTCACCACGACATTTAGAATAATTGACCATTCGTCGTGACGAGCACCGGTTTACGACGCTTTCTCGTTACCGATTTATCTCTCTCTTTAATTCCGATAATTATACTTCTCAATTTTGCACGATTACTTCAAATCCATCACACGTCTCTCTTACATGTAAATCCTTTGAAAATAATTCTTACATTTTAATCGTCATTATTTCATAATCGTGCTAGATAACACATATGATACTTTTATTTATAATAGCAACATGATAGATCTATTTAAAGAATCGGCGACACGAAACTTTGCAAAATCATTGATAGAATTATTAACGGTAATATTAAAATTTTCTAAGATACAATTATTAACGGAATGAACTAGAAGGAGACCAATATATTACGGTAAAAATAAATAATCTGTTCGCGTAGATAATCAAGCTTTAGGATGATTACACGATTTACTTTATTACGAATTTAGCGCGCGACGACGATCTCCCCGTATAATACGGATTGTAACGAGGCCTCCTCGTCGAAAAAACGATATTTCGCGAAATGAATCGAAACGCGCGCGCGGAATCACGCGCGCGTACACACAAGCGTCTGTCAAGCGGTTGTAACAGGATCTCGTTAGCGGGCAGTCGATATAAGCGATGATGGTGTACAGTGGCGGTCTGGTGCTCGATGAAAACGACCGTCGAGATAAGCGATTTCATCGACGCGATCGCTCGCGCGAGCCGAGCCACAATCGGATCGTGACCCGGACGCGACTTTAAGGAAAGGACCCGATCCTTTCACTTTCCATCGTTCGCGCATTTAAGGTTTCTAAATTTCAGGTTGTATAAAGTAAATTTTAGATATGTATCATTTCTCTCTTTTTCAGTCCCGAGTGCGCTTCAAAATCATCCCCATCTCACGCTCACGCTCGACAAGAAACACGTCGATGACACAGGCGACAGTGAAAGAGTTGGCCCTCCAGTGTCTAACGTGTATTTTTTTTAATTTATTATCGAATATCGGTTATAACTTTTTCGAGCATATGTATTTTCTTCTCTTAAAGAATCTCTTGCCTAAAATAATATTCTTCCGTTTAATTATATCCGGTATATAATCGACGTGAAATTTTTTTTCTGCTTCTCTTTCAGGAATGATTGCACCATATGTATATATACAATATATATCGTTCGAGTCGAGCCGAGGATTTCCGCCTGATAGTCGCTGAACCGGCAATGATTTACCGATGTCTCGGCAGATTAATAGGCAGCAGCCCCCTTTTAACGGCTCGCCGCGACTCGCCCGTAGCTCATCTCGCAAATGACCATTCCGTTATGCCTCGACTTTGCTCCACTTCGCGAACCATCATGAACAATAGGCTCCGGCGAAGCGTCATTGATCACTTTTGTATAGAACTTGGAAATTATTTCTCACGGGATACACATATAAGTTTGTCGCAAAAAAATGATACATTCGGCGGTTTTAAAATATCGCGCATATAAGTATAAACGTCAAAATTTTGTAGTACTTTGAGTCTTACGTCTTATGTCACACCGACACTGATGCTTCTTTTAGATAACGGGATGTCTACTCCCTGGAAAAATATGAAAAAATCTAGGATTCTCAAATATATATATATATATATATATTTTTTTTTGGTACCTGAGAAAAGTAGGGAATTCTCGTAGAATTTTATCCCAACCCAAGAAATTTGTTGAAAAAATTTTCTTTTTGATAATCTCCGTTTATATATTCGATGACTTAAAAAAATATTGAATTTACAGTACATAATTTTTATTGCAATTTTTAATGATAGAAATATTATGCAAGTGAAAAAATATTTATCTTACAAAGCTATTCAGGGTTTTTTTTTTTTTTGCATTTGCATTTGCAAATCTAGCACTTGAAACTTAAGCGGCTTTGTGTTTTTCTTTTGTATGAATGAAAAGCATTAGAAAACTCTTCAAAATATTCTCTTCGCCTGAAATTTTGAATAAAAATATCGAGTAATTTTTCTACAAGATTCGAGTAGACATTCTGGATATATATAAGAATTAGGGAGAGGGGGGGGGGGCTGTAAAACTATCATATATATATCAAGAATAATTCATATTTTCCAATTTGTCGAAAAGCTAAGACGATTCAGGGCGACGCGGGAAAACTCGAGAGAAACTCAATTTCGTCGTCCCGAGATTGTTGTGTTTAATGACGCGGCCCGGTCGTTATCGGATGAATAATATCGCATCGCAACATTGGTTGCCGCCGTTTCTCTCCGTTGCTCGACGCCTTTTAAACGAGGTGAAAAGAGTGTGTTTTAAAACCATCGCGTTTTACGATCCGCACCGTTCATTTAGCCGCGAGACTACTCGCGGAAATATTCGCTCTCGGATGAGATATTTTACGCGATGCATCATCGACGATTTGCATGGGAGCTCGTACGACGACGAGCATTTTCAACCGGCTCCGAAGATAGGTGTAATCACCGCGAGGATCATCATTTCCTCGCGTTTAGGGATGCGCGAGAGACGCGTGGGATAATGATGGTTTGCAATCCGGATCTTGCCACGATCGACAGATGCGGCCGGTTGTTGTTGTTGTTGTTCCATTATCTTAAATCGGAGCAGTTGCCATTATCCAGGACGATTACCATTCGATTGCGCGAACAGAAAAGGACTCGACGGCGGAGGCAGTCCTGATTTTTATTTCCGCGAAATGTTTCTGAAATTAATCATCCCGACATTTTTTTTTTTTTTTTTTTTTTTAGTTTTATTCCGTTTTTATTATTTGATATTATCGAGCGATATTAAAATGCGATCGTATTATGAAATACTATATGCCTGATGCATCGTATAAATATCTGTTTGTAGCCATGCGAAATAGGAGTTAGCAAAACAAGTTAAATTTAAATTAAATTTAAAATAAAAATTTAAATTTTGTCTCGATTCATTAATAATCACCGTTTGAAACTTAACTTGGTAAAAATATTGAATTGCATTATATTATTCGATTAAAATTATGTCCTAATATCCATATCAAATCGACGATATGTGACGACGATCGTGTGACTTTTAAGTTGATAAGCTCATAAAACGCGTCATGACTGCCATTATATTTGTAATAACAATCCCCTCGAGAAGATAAGACGTCGTTTCTCTGATACTTCCCAATTAAAAGTCGGTTCTCCCGGGATAAATTAGCGCGGCTGTATGTTAATAAGGTATCTTTACGAAAGCGTCGTAAAAGTTATGAGTTACGATTGGATGGAGAGTACCCGGATAGTATCCTACGCATGTATAGTGAGTATAATCAACGATTACAATGTCCGACGAAATGGCTTTTGTATTCCTTTTACGTTCTTGTAAAAAGGGGGCTCTCTCTCTCTCTCTCTCTCGCTCTCTTCACGTACGAAATTACTCTTCAGCGTCGTTGCAATCTTTTTGAGAACTCTCCACTCATCTCGGTCGCTTTCACTCGTTTAATCGACCGAGATTTTAGCAAATATATTTTCCGCGACGCTAGACTTTTGCGAAAATATAATCAGCGATGTAATTTTCAAAAAAAAAAAAAATATATATATATACCCCGGTAAAATTATCCAAATATTTTAGGGGAATATCGTAAAATAATGATAATATTTTATACATTTAAAGTGTACAAAGAGTTTTACACTTTACACAAAGCCTTTCATCGCTAATACCTTTACTGGCAAAGGACAGAACGGTTTCTCCAACAGTTTGCATTTCTAAAGTTAACTGGTTTTTCTTCTCGGTTCTCCGCTGGATTGTTCTAGTATAAGTCGTATTTCCTCGTGCAGGTTGTATTGACAATCGTCGACCGGTCCCTACTGTACTCGCGTACCCCCCTCCGTCTCTCCGCCCCCCCCTTCTCCCATGCTTCTCCGCGTTCAGAGAGGTTCTCTCGGATCTTCCATCTTCTCCCGTGCTTTCCTTCTAGCCTTCCTCCACCTCTGCCATCTCCCTTCTTCCTCTTTTCTGCCGGAGATCCCTTCCTCCTCCCCCTTATCCCTATGTCCTTTCCTCTTGCCGCTCTCTCGTGGCCTCTCGTAGGCTCTCGTTTTCTTCTGCGTACGTGTATCTCGAGTGTGTATACCGTCCTTAGCTTCCAGCTTCGTTAAGGGGGCTCGAGCCGTCGTCTTGGCGCTCTTCGTGAAAATCTAGAGCCGATTGCCTCTTCGGGGGATCATATCGTTCGACGCGACTTTCTCGCCTCGTCTTATCTAGTAAATACAATTAACGGGTCTGCCTGCGCGACGATTCTAATCCGGGTCTCATCCACGTCCGTAAGATTCTTAAATGACTTGAGTGTCATTTGTATTTTCCTACTTGCCTCCTGCATTTTGCGCGATTTCTTCACTCAAAGACTCTCCGTCACTTGCATCTCGCGAATCGGCGAGATCTTTGTCGGATAAATTCGCTAATAAAGAGCGAGGTCTACAACTTTATAAGTTTATTTTAAATGCGACTCCCAATACTTATATATATGCGTATCTTCGCCCGTTCACGATCACATTTTACGATTCGGCAGCCGATGCGTTGCCGGCTCCCGTCTCAGGGATTACGCGAGCGAATACTCGAGTAGCCAAGTGCGTCGTTAGGCATGTGCGCCTAATATCAAATATATTCTCTTTCTCGCTTATTGCGCTCATTATAACTGCGCGCGTGCAGTCATACGGAATCGGCGATTAGCTCATTTCGTAAGAAACGCACGCGGCGTTTATTGCAACCCTATATCGCTTAGCCTTTAGTGCGAGATACTTTATGGACGCTGACAATTCGCGCGCCCGGTTCACGCTTCCACGCGCGGATACCGAAGATCGCGCGCCGTTTACATTCCCACACGTGATCACAAATGCATTTTATACGCCGGCTAATATCGTCGACCCGCGGATCGCGTGGGCTAGATAGACGGCGATGTACTCTATATAAGCACGCGCGTGTGTACACGTGTATATATGCGTGTATACCAGTTCCATGGGACAGGGACGTGTATAGCTACCGTGTATGGTACGAGTTAGTTTTATTGATACAGGAAACCCTATCGTTTCTCGTCTCTTCCTCTCCTATAAGAATGAAAATATTACAAGAGTATCAAAGAGAATTTTTTAATTATTATCATCTCGAAATATTTCCAAAATATATAGGGTGTTTCTAATCGCGTGTGGAAAAATTCGGGAGAAAGGATATTTATATGAACTTTTTTTTTTCCAAGGAGGACACGTTACGAGATTATTTAGGAACATCCTGTACATCAAACGTATTAATTATTCGATTAAATTAAAACGCTTTAAAGTAACGCTGTCGCTACAGACTGTTACTTTAAAGAGCTCAAGTTCACACTCGATCGTTATTTACAATACAGTTGTAACTTGACGTGATACTTGACGTTGACGAAAATAGACGGAGGTAAACGCATGTTATTAGTTGTGCTCATCGGGCTCGCATGTTTCAGCTACGTCACTGTTCCCGTGTGGGTAGCCGGAGCCCAGCATCGCCACGGGCTGACCTCGGAACGGAAAGACACCCAGAGTCCAGGACGATTATGGTACATCGGTTCGACATTACACCTTGCGAGCGCCTGGACGCGGCACTCTACCCTGCGTTCTCACGTTGCACAAACTGTTGATACAAGTCACGGGGAGTCGAGTTACAATTCGACAAAGTTCATAACTTGGCCCCGCGTCACACTGTTGCGCCTTTTAATCACTTTGGAACACGCGTCTATCTGATGGACGCCGAGAGGGACTAGACGAGAGTTCTCTCTTTCTTCGTCCAGATATCTTCGCGTACGTTATTGAGTCTGATAACATCGAGCAATGGCTATAAATTGTCCCGTTCTAAATCATCAAATGTTCCGTCGATGAGTGGATAGTAATTGATGCAATTTGCAGACGCAGACTCCTCTTATCTTACTTTAAATCTTCAAAGTAATATGCGACAGACACTGCGGCCTCGTATTAAACACACATGGTTTCTTTAATTAAATTTTGGAAACTTGTATGTATATAAAGATTTTTTTTTTTCTTTTTTCTAATCAAACATTTTGTCAGCGACGAGTCTAGAGAAGAATTATATTTTAGTATACTTTGTAATATCAAGTTTGTATATTGTAATATTTTTAATTTTTATCTCGCGTGTTGAAGACGCACGCGAATATAAATATTCCGAATTTTCGAGTCTCGCGGGCAAAATAATCAGAAATTGCAATCAGGTCGGGACGTTTAATTAAAAGGCGATTTTTTTCCCCTCGCCATCGTGAATTGCAGCGGCCGTGATGCATCGATTTAACCTTGATTTCACCGTCGCACCGTCGTGATCATCGTTTCTTTTTTGTCGCCGCTAAACCCGATTTACAGCTTACAGCGGCTAAAGCGCACCGGTCCTTCGTAATGAAGTAATTAATACGCGAGCGCGTGTTGTTGAGACGCACGCTCAGCGAATACAAAATTGTAACATTTTTTTTTCCCGATGCTTGCAGGGTGAAAAAATGACGATACGCAGCAATGGTCTACTCGTGATACTGCGATCGCTGATGATAGCCGCCGCAACAACCGCCGCTTCGACGGTACCGGGGACCTGGATGTGAGTATCTCTTTCGCGGCGGGATCTTTTTTTCTTTCTCCAATCGGGCGATCGCGCGCGTTAAAGAGATGTTAACTGGTCTTACCCGCGTATTTATAGTTAGACGGGACGCGACTATTTTTTTCATTAGGCTCGCGCGACTCTTAAAATAAGCCGGCGTCGAAGGACAAGGGGTGCCCTACATAACGTCGATCAAAGGATAAACTAACGGCTATGGGGTGGCTGTCGTTCTTACGGTGGAAGCTCCATTATCCGAACATGGTTTCACTGAACTTTCGATTATCCACGTTATTACACTGTAATCTTCAATATCAGCTCGAATAATTGAGATTTTGTTGCGTATGGAGATGTGATTAAAATAAGCGAATAAATATGAATTTTATCGCTAAATTAATCTATCGAATTATCAAACGAATCGTTTACTTTAAAAATAATTTTTACTTCTAATTGTTCTTCATTAAAGAGGGATGATCGCTAAGTTTGGCCTTGTGATTGAATTCGCATTTATCAAAATTATACAAAAATATTTCTTCAGTCGTATACTTGTCGATTCGCGATCACTTCGCGACTTTAATTGCGAGGTAAATTAAATTAATACGTTACAAAGAGATGTGAATCGAGAGCGGGCAATTTTTCACGCGCTTCCTAATTTATAGGCCTTTGTGCTGGGCATGGGCACAACATCGTGGGAATCTTCGGTGCCCTCGAAAATCTCTCCGCGAACTTGTTCCCTACGTCGTTTGTACCCCGCCTCGCTCGGAGTGTGTCTAATCTTTGAATTGCCATTCTCGCCCCCTGTGTTCTACCCCGCGTGAGCATGACCAATCACCGAATGGTCCCGAACGCCCGCGCTCCTTTGTCAGCCGGCCGGGTCGCTCCAGACTTTCTTCGCGTCAAAATTACCTCTGTATCCCCGCATCTCTCCCGAGAAAATCCTCGTCTGTTCTTTTATCGGGATACGCTTATATAAACCACACGTTATATTACAGCGACAAATAATGTTCATCGGGCTTCGACATATTTATATCGGCGTAGCTCTTCTTATCGGTGCGCGTAATATTTATGTAATTCGATTAATCGTCTCGCATCCCTCGATTATTCGGCTTGGTCGTTTATACACAATCTTTTTCATTGCATTGTCATTTACGGCCGATTGTCTTGGGACACCCTATATATATGCGTGCACACCGCTGTGCGCGTGTAGCTGTAATCTCTTAGAAGACGCGGGGCATTATTTTTCGGACCTGCGGCCCACGACGCGAGCGACGATGGTACCCCGCGCGAACCCCGTGCGTGGGCCGTACCCCGTCGAAATATTATCGCTCTTTCTCCCCCTCTTGTCCCCCGGGTTCGCGATTGTCCGCGCCATTGTTTTAGGGGAGTGTAAAGCCAATGATATATCGCCGCTAAAGCGTGTTCCAGAATATTAATGTCGTCTATTACACGCTCTCCCTAGACGCTCGCGCGGACTTTTACGACTCTACGCTCGATCGCGGTGATACTTGGGGACGGACGCTTACGATACCTCGATGGAACGAGCCTTTTCCGATACCGTCGAGACTAACGTTTTCTTTTCACCTCGTATTATATCTGAGATAATATTTTCAATTAAAAAAACTTTTACTTAGTTTAACACGCTAGCGCATATAACTAAATAAATGTGATTATCCTCTAGAAATTTCCAAGTAATGCACGCTATCGATACATCTTAAACGGGTGCGTCGCGTCGTCGACAACCCCGGCAAGTATTCACCTGAGTCACGCTCGGACAGGTCCTCCGAGCTGCACCAAGTCACCGTACAGGTTGTCGTGGCTTACCGCGTAAAATCGTGGCCGGCCGAATGCAATCGAGAAAGATTGTCGTTTGGCCCCGACGATAGAAGCTGCGGGATATAATAGAGGAATTTATTTCACCAAGTTGCGCCAATCTTCAAACTTGTCTTATCCAGGAGGCTTTATCCAATTATTTACGTGAATATGAGCGTAATGTTTAATTTTATACAAGGTGTCTTTTTATCGAAAACATTCTATATATTTTCGTCGTTTCCAATATCATGAGATCATGTGTAAATTAATTAAATCTTATATATGAGATATACGCAGATACGTAGCGAGTTGCATAGGATCGACCGGATGCGAGCGAATCGCACTGATGATTTCGCGGAGGATATTTATCAATGAATCTCTCACAAGGATAAATATGGAAAACGATGCGAGCCGTGAAGACGCTATTGGAACCTACGCTCGCGACAGTCGCCCGTTTCGAATTACAGATTAGTGGGCCCTTCCCCGGCATCTCATCCCACCGGCCTCGGCTTCTGTCTTTGACGGTGCCGTTCCATCATTTCGCTCGGCTGACTCACAAATGCCGCCATTAAGCGAGGAAATCCAAGGGCTGCTCCGCGCCCACGAACGCGGGTCATCTTGCACCGAATTTGTATAATCGGCGTAACAAATCTCTAGGAGTTAGGGATCCCACGTTGTATGTAGCGTCGGCGAAACGAAATATCCGTGCTCTTGCGTCGCAATCGATAGAGTTTTGGAGCGCCAAACTTTGTTTAAGCGACGATGTCAGCATTCTCTTTGAAAAAAGAAAACAAGATATAAATTTTTTTTAATACGATATTATAAGTATGAAACTATTCTGACAATTCTCTATTTTATATAACTTGACAGAAATCTGGGTCTACGACATTTTCCACAATTGGAAGCGGCGCAGTCGATGGAGGCGTTTGACGCGAGTGCCTCCGAGATTTGTACCGGCCTGAGAGGATTATCTCAGGGCCAGGGAAAGCTCTGCCAACTATCCGTGGATCACATGTCCAGCGTGACCAAAGGTGCGAAATACGGCATCGCGGAGTGTCAGCATCAGTTCAGAGACAGAAGATGGAATTGTTCCACTGTCCACGACGAGACTGTGTTCGGTCCGATGCTCAGAATAGGTCTGATTCGATTATACCTTCGGGAATTTTATAGTCAGTCCAAAATATTTATTTTTTGAATTAAATTTGTCAAACACACATACATGTTGCATTTGTTCGTTTACAGCGAGCAGGGAAACTGCGTTTGTTCACGCCATCACCGCCGCCGGGGTAGTTTACTCCATCAGTCGTTCTTGCCGAGATGGTCAACTGTCGTCGTGCGGCTGTTCCAGGAGTAGCAGGCCTAGAGATCTGAATCGCGATTGGATCTGGGGCGGATGTGGGGATAATCTTGAGTACGGCTACAAGTAAGTGCACTTATTCGAAGTATAATAATTCACCGAATAGACATAAAAATCAAACGTAACTAAATATAATATATAATTATTATTGTCATCATATTATTCATATAACTTTTCTCTAGCCATTGTTTTAATTCACATTTAACATTTTTTGCAGAGTACTTGTATAATATTAAAAGTAAACGACTGTTGTTCACGTGTTTCAGATTTACGCAAGCATTTGTTGACGTGCGGGAGCGCGAACGTAGTTTCAAGAGAGGCAGCCGAGAGCAGGGCAGAAGCTTGATGAATCTACATAATAATGAGGCCGGTCGCAGGGTAAAGTTCGTTCTTTTCTTAGCCTGCACGTGTGAGAAATGTCTTTTAAATGTCGCATCGTTAAACGCGCGAAGGCGCTCTTATCGATTTTTCACAATTCAATACGAATTCGCTCAACTAAAGCCGCCGTGTCACGAAACTAATAAGTCGTTCATCCGCAGGCCGTCATTAAAAGGTCCAAGGTGACATGTAAATGTCACGGCGTTTCCGGAAGTTGCAGTCTGATTACTTGCTGGCAGCAACTCGCATCGTTTCGCGAAATTGGTAAGTCTCGATGCGATTAATATCTACTATCACGATCTACGGAGCAATGTCTTTTGTGATCATAAAAATATTTAAAAGGCCGTTCAAAATAATGTCATGCATTGTCACGAACATTTCAAATAACAATATTATTTAGAACTTTTTTTTTATATCTGTGTAAATAGCGTTATAAGTTTTGATATTTTCAGGCGATTTTCTGCTGGACAAGTATGACGGTGCGACTGAAGTCAAAGTCAATCGACGGGGTCGCTTGTCGATGCGCGATCCGAGATTTTCCGTGCCTACTGCAAATGATCTGGTCTATCTGGATGACTCGCCAAACTATTGCCTTCCGAATGATACTTTAGGATCGCTAGGTAATACTATCTTTTTCTTCCTCGTGGATGTTGTATCTTTTATCAAATTTCTTTGTTCAGTTTGAGTCGAGAAGAAATATTTTTAAACATTATTTTCTGGATGATGCTCTTTTCATAATTATTTAAAATTATTTTATAACAGGCACGCAGGGCAGGCTATGTAACAGAACTTCCTCTGGCATGGATGGTTGTAATTTACTTTGCTGCGGCAGAGGATACAATACGCAAAAGTCGACCATCAGGGAGAGATGCGCGTGCAAATTTCACTGGTGTTGCTTCGTCGAATGCAAGACTTGCGTGAAAAATATCGATATCCACACTTGCAAGTAAAGTGTTACTATTTATTCTTTTTTTATGACTCCTTTTTTGACTTATCTTCGCACTATCGAAGGTATATATACGTGTAATTAACGGTGTCATATTCTGATAACAGTGGCATTATTGTTTTACAGTCAATGAGAGAGAAAATTATTGTATGATATATTATACTTTCTTTAAAAGTACTTTCTCTCTACTACACACACGCGCGCGCGCGCGCGCGCCCACACGTACTTGATATATATATATATATATATATATATATATATATCCATCGCAAAATAAAGACATCCCTTTTTTCGTGAATGTGTATGGATATCTATGCAGTATTATTACCGCAAGTTTCCGAAAAATCAAAAAATCGAATTTTATCAAAATATTAGATTATTTATATTATTAATTTGTCTCTTTCTTGTAATTGCGGCCTATAAAAAAATTTAAGCAAATGTCAAAGAAGTTGACTTTTAATTGTGTGTTTATAAGAATTGAGTGCAAACAAATTACTATCAAATTGACAGCAATTTGTTTGAATGAAGATAAATGGAAAGTCGTATATAAATTTAAATTGTATTAAAATATATTGATTATTACACACATTCAATTAAACAATTTTAGATATACACAATTTAACGATAGCAGATCGAAACGTATATCTCATATTGCTTTATTCTGTTTCTTTTTAATGTAGATGAATATATATTAGCGATCCAATTATACGTCACGCGATACATGGATAAATTTTCTTCCAACTTTGTGATTTTATCACTTTAGAAAGTAGTTATAAATTATTTAAAGTGTTTATTGCGTTTTTATTTATTTGTTCCGAGCAAGCAGTTTAACTTAATGATCCGCGAAATAGTGCGCATAAGTGAGTAATGTGTATTGCGGATTTTGATAGGCACTTAAAAATACTGTAACTAGAATCATGTCTTAATATAGAATATATCATTATTACAAATATCGGTAGCGACAAGAAAAATATTCCAGATACAGCTGAAGAAAAAAAAATCCAAAATTATTTTTCTAATTACCATATACAGAATGACATGGGAATAGCTCTGATGATTATATATGTATTATGTATTCATATAATATAATACTTAAGCTATATATTATATACTATATACATATATATTGACATAAACTAATATTTATCAAATTTACATTCAGTCTCTTGATAAATCTAATGAATTCTCAGAATTCTTTCTATATCAATCTGTATATGTACATGTATCTAACTTAAATTTTCTATTGTATAGTTATTATGATAAGTAAAATGTAATAACATTCCATTTATATTATAAATTTTATTACCATATGACGCAATGTGTACTTGCCTTGGATAATGATATGACACTTATAAGTCAAATAGTATTATATTTTTAGATTAGATGTTTATTTAATAGTGATATAATTATTTATTTTTATTTCTTATAATGAGATATCATAGTGTACAAAACTTGGCATTTTGCAGTGGTAAATACTACAATAATATACACACAGTTCACACCAACCTTAATTTCATTTACTTGTCACAAGAAGCATTGTTAGAACCAAATCATTTATATAATACACACTTTATTCCTTGTATTTATTTACATTATCGTGTAGAAAAAAAGATGGTATGCGTATTATTCATGAATCTCCCATGGCTTTTCTGGTCTACACCTATCCCAAGAATTTGGATACTTATATACTGATGGTTCAGTCAGATGGATTCCATTATTCTTTAACTGTTTAATTAATAATTTAGATTTTTCTCCAGTTAACTCGGCATCAACTTCCATTTCGCAAATCCCAGCCTCCAAACAACGCCGAGCTAACACGCATCCCACGTTAATATAAGCCGAACCATCGGTACTCCTAAGAACATTCATATTATGTCACTAATTATTTGATCAACCTAACTGTTGACGAAGAATAATAATAAAACATAAGATTTAAATCTAAGTAAATATCTGTACCGATATAATTGCTTCTTTAATGCCCATTCCATGCTAGAGGCTGTAATGATCGGTCCATTTTCAAAGTGGCGGACTTCTGCAGTAATGTAACGAGGTTTCTTAATCAGATACAGTCTATAAACCGAATAAAGATTTTTGAAATTATAATTTTGAATTATAAATTAGAATGATCAAAAGATTATATATATATTTATAGTGTATGGTGTGTGTGTGTGTGTGTATATGTATATAGCAAGGCAGTTGAGAAGCATGTCTTACTTATGCCAATACGTTCGTCCGGGTACGTCGAGATGATACCCTTGAGGTTTCCTTGCTATCCTCAGTCGCTCTAAATTTCGCGGATTTCGGTTCTCAATCTTCGTACATAACTCGATCAATTCCGCATTACTATGCGTCTCTCTGCGTGATTCCACGCGGAGTAACACGCGTGCAATGCCGGCACGTACGTTTGCCGAGTACATTGTCGCTTCCTTTATAATTTTGCAATTATCGTCGCTGCATAAATGTCACATCACATGGACCTGATGGACGACGGACGATGGACCATGCGATCATAGCCATATGCCCATATTGCCCATTGACATGCGGGCTGCGGGCTAAATTTCTCGCGCAAGCGCGGTGTCAATAAAGTATCTAGTACCAGAGAGAAACTTAGAGAAATTTCTCTTAACAAAAAGATATGTTACACCATGTTATACATATGTGAAATATTAAAAATGCAACTCTTTTAATAAAAGAAATAGATAATAATAATACATAGTTTAAAATTTTTTGACTATTATTTAATTTTGATATAACCATTTAAGGGGTCGCTACAAACGTTATGATATGCTTACCATATATATGAATTTAATGGGATGAGAGAGAGTAGATATTTTAATTGATAGAAGACGAGGAAATAATTCTCCGATTATTTGCTAAGTACTAGTGCAAATTTCAAATGAGTACCGTCGAGTATGGTTTCCCGACGATTGGCGGATTAATGCCGGTAAGCAAAGTAAACGAATCTACCACTATATGATATAGAACTTTCTCCTATAAGAGATGGGGAGAAAATGTGCACAGTTTAATTCTGCAGTCTCTTCAGCCTCTAGTTCTGAAAGAAATTACATGCTTCTAAACTTAATCGTCTTTCCATTAGCAAATACAAGCTCTCATAGCACCACCAGTATCCGAAGATTCCAAGGCAGCTAAGACAAAGAAGGAAAAGGAAGAGAAGAAGCATCCGTACTTCAAGAGAAGAGGTCGCGGTCACAATCGTGATTTCTGTGATGCTTGTAGAGATGGTGGAGAGCTCATATGTTGCGACAAATGTCCAGCCTCCTATCATTTACAATGCCAGTAAGTGCGCTTATGGTATGACTGTAATATATGACTTGTGTGATACGAATATACTTAAACTGTTCCTTTTAGCTATCCTGCAGTGGATCCTACAGATATTCCTAATGGAGAATGGTTGTGTTACGCCTGCCGTTGTGCTTCTAAAAGAGAACTTTTGGATAGTAAAGGAAATGAAAAAAAGAAAAAATCTGCATTGGAAGTACTAGCATTGGCGGCTTCTTTAGTAAATCCAAGAGAGTTTGAGTTACCCAAGGAGTTACAATTGCCTATAATGTTCCCTGGAAGTAATAAAATGGATTATGTATCTGGCAGAAGAGGTAAACAGTTTAGTTCGTCGTACAATAATGGTAAGTGGATTAAGATTATGATATGTTATTTTGTCTTTTTCTGTAAGAAAAACATGTATACTTTGAAGTATCAGTTGTTATAATTGTTTTAGATTAATCAATATATAAGAAATATCAATATATGATATTCTTTTCCAGTTGGAAAAAGTCATTGCTTGGATAGCAACTTAATGGTTCCACTGCCAGCCCGTTTATGTTTCGAATGTGGACGTAGTTGTAGGAAGGCTCCACTAATCGCGTGTGACTATTGTCCATTATATTTCCATCAGGATTGTTTGGATCCTCCACTGACTGCCTTGCCTATTGGCAGATGGATGTGTCCCAATCATCCAAATCATTTCATAGATCAGAATCTGTTGACTTCTTGCAGAGTGACAGAACGCATAAAACTCTGGGACAAATATGCCAATCAACCAATAGATCAGCACGCAGTAAAATTAGACTTTTTGCGTAAAGCACGCACTGCCAATCCATTATTTCGCACAAAGGTGAGATTAGAAGGTCGTCCAAGAATAAAAGTTCCTTGCAGTGTAAAGTTCCATTATGAGAATCCGCCGCAATTAGATCCTGTACAGTTTTCTCAAGACAATCTTATATGGCCTGTAAAAAATACTGTAGATAGAGATGAGCAACGTAGAGATTCTGAAAAGGTAGATAATAGTAATGATAATTGTATAGAAAGTGAAAAAATGGAAGAAACTATCAAAGTGAAAGAAGAAAAAGAGGGACATGAAACAGCCTCGGATGAGGAATGCGATCGACAAGAAATGTCAGATACAAACGAATATACGAATATAGCAGACAAGATCGCGATAGATAATTCGAAGGAATTTAGTAATCTTGAATTTCATTCAAGATATTGTGGTTATAATATTAAAGAAGGCATCCAGTTATTAGAAAGACCAGTGTTGGAAGCATTAGCACGACAGAGATTAGAACAGGTATTAAATCCAGATGGGGAGAGTTATGAAACAATAAATTGTCATAGAAGAGCAAGAGCCGTATTATTTTCTTTAAGCCCTAAGCCTAATCCACCAGTTTTCATAACTCGTAGAACCTTCGTTATTGGCAATGGCCCCAATTGTGACTTAGTTTTATCCAATTATGGTAATTGTGGATTTACATCCTCCAAACATGCAATTATATTTTTTGACGAGGTAAGAACGGACATAATATATTTTTCTTTAAGAGCATTATTTCAGATATTTTTGAAGAAAGAAAATATTATAAAAAATATGTTTTTTCTTTTCTTCTCATTAATATTTTTTGTTACAGGCAACTAAGAATTTTGAATTACTCAATTACAGCGAATATGGAACAATAGTAGACAATGTGTTGTATTCCTGTGATTATACTCGCGGTTTAGAAGAGCAAGTAAAAGAGGAAAAACCTAATAAAATAATAAATGTCACTAAGGAGGAAGAAACTTCTGAAATAATTAAGACAATTTTACACAAGAAGGAAACAACTTGCTTGCAAGAACATGCACACAAGAATGACAAGCTCTTGTGCAAATGTAATGCAAAATATGATACAAGAATCGCCGAGCATTTAGAGGAGGGATGGGAGGGAAGTGCAATTATCGCGCACGGCTCGACCATTACTTTTGGTTGCCTCATGTTTGTATTTAATACATTAAATTTATATGTAGACAGATAAAATATTTCCAAATTGTAAATATCTTCTATTGTACAAACAATTTTATATCAATACAAAGTAAATTATAAATATACCTGAATAAAGAATTGTTTGTAGCACATTTTTCTTTTTTTTAATAATCTGTTAAATATACGATATTATATATAGAGAATTATATGTACACAGAATTATGTAAAAGTTTTTCTTATAAAATAACTTTTTAAGATTCATCCATTTCGTTATCAGGTTCATCAAAATCTCTTACTTTTACATCTGTATCTTCACCATACTGTATAGTGTTGTCAATAATTAATTTAATATCCGCAATATTTTCTTCATCCTTAATATTTAACGGCAAGAAACGCACTAAGCTATAATCTGTTATAATTCTACCGATACTTTCTGTAAGACTGCGATATCTATCATTCCATGGATCTTCTTCCGCATCTGTCAATAAACTGTGTGGATCAGGTTCTATATAGTTGTCCAATCTTTTCTGCGCGCTCTTTGATAACAAGTCCATTTTACTAAGAACATTAACATGTGGAATTTCTAGGTTTATCATTGCACTAAGAGCAGCCAGAGTACCAGATAGAAACTTTGGTGCATCAATCATGAATTGGACATCCATCAGAAATACTCCACATATATGAAAGTTAAGATTTTGCAGCATGGTTATCAGTTGTCGCATTACAGTCATATGGGTATACAATTCAATTTGTCCCGGACAGTCAAATATTATATAATCATCGTCTACATCACCCAATTCCTCTGTCAGCCAGGTTGCATTTTCAACTAAATATCTATATAAAAAACAATTTTCTTCTATTAAAGTAAACTACAATTAAACAATTGATCCATTCAAGAGAGATGTAACTTACTCCATGCAGAATACAAGCCCACCGTTAGGTCCAAAGTTAAATTCAGCCTCCATTGCATCATCCAACTGAATTAATTCTCTTATATCTGCCAAGGGTTTATAATCAAAATATTCTGCTGCAGGATCTAAATTTACAACATCTATCGTTTTCCTTGATTCAATGGCATGTTGTTGCATAATTGAACAGTAAGTAGACTGTTAAAAATTTAAGATATTAACAATTATTTCATTAAACATATATATATATATATATATATTACTATTCAATTAAAACTTGGTAAGGGATGGATATATTACCTTGCCGGAACCGGCCGGTCCCATTACTAATTGAGCGTATCTCATTTCAATAAGAAATGTTATAAAAGGTTCTAAATATCAAATAATATTAGCTTAACTATAAAGAGATGAGCAAATAAGAGCCAAATGCACTGGATAAGCACTTGTCAATTATGATAATATTACTCAAGTAATATTATTTACACTAATAGAGTAATATAATAGAAATGCATAATAAATACATATTCACACACAACGTGAACACAATTTTAGCGCCCCTCAACCAGCGCATTTGGCTCTTATTTGCTCATCTCTTTATAATTAAGCTAATATAATAAGAAATGTTATATGTATGTGCAAATAAACGAAAAAAATCCAATTTCGTATACCTGAGAAACACGTGTTTGCGGAAATTGTTTAGTTTATAAAATGTGGAAATAAAAATTAAAGAAAATTGTCTTTTTCTCTTTCGCATGAAAAATACAACTGCGTTATTTGTAAACAAAACCCACGTGCTAATATCGCCACGACGATCATGGCTACGACGCAAAAATATCTACCAACCTAAAGGCTGTATTATACTACAGATTACGGGCTTAGTTGCTGATTGACCAATCAGAGCAAAGCAGCTTGCCAGCTGATTGGTTAATCGGCAACCATCAATTGTAACCCCAATCGCAACCGAGCCCACAACCCGTAGCCCGTAGTGTAATACGATCTTAATGCGGTCTTTGACGGCAGCAGCGAATGTTCGAACAATAAGTAATCTTTATAAGAATCTTATAAAGCAAATACTAATTGTTTCCGATAATATTTATCCATTATCTGTCCTCTTTATAATTATTTGATTATTCACAGGGGAAATTAGGAGATGGAAATTTTACAATGACTGATGCAAACTATAATTATAATTGAACGAAATATTAAATAAATAATATATAAATAATAAATTAGTAATGATAAAGATAAAATAAAGATGTAAATATAAAATCGAAGAGAAGAATATCGATGTGTTAAACATAAAAAATTTTTAGTCTGGAAAAATATCATGTCTTTTCAAGTTTCCTAGCGATTTCTTTTTCTCAGACTCTTCCTCTATCATAATTTATCGCGAGATAAATAAATAAATTCCTCCTCTTGCCGATATCGACAACTAATGCTGTGTGTCTATGTATTTTATATCTACAGGAATATTACAAGTAGAAAGGTACAATTTCGAAAAAATAACTGGAGATAATATACATATCAATAAAATTTCGAGGTTTATATCATGAAAATTTAATTTATTATGCAAACATTTATATATTTATAACATTTTATCATTCTAAAATGATATTATTAGTGATTTCATTAATAAATTTATTTATTGATATATATATGGTATATTTTACTATACTATTGATATTATCCAATTTTGTACTATTAAATATTATTAAATATTATATTGAAACAATATACGTAAATAAAACAAATGTCATAATGTTATAATATGCATAGAGGAACAAATTTTGTTATATTTATTGAATGTTTTCAATATTGTCATTATTATTTGTTATCATTGTTTCTCGTTCTATCACCATCTTCTCTAAACTATAGGGCAAGTTTACTCCGATTAATCCAGATAGCATACTCTTCTTAGGTATACCAGCATCTTTTCTTTTCTTTTGCTCTACTTCATTCGATATCCCCCTTTTCTTTTTCTTCTTGGGTTCAAGATGACGTTGAATATGTTCTATCAATTTCTTTTTTGTCGTAAGACCTACAGAACATGTGTCACAATAAAATTTTTCATCAAGATGCTTAACTCTTACATGTTGCTCCAAATTGGACTTGAATAAATAAGTCTTATGACAATTGTCATACGGGCACGATACAACTAATCTATTTTCAGAATGTATTTTGGAGTGTACTTTTAATCTAGATTTACTAAGAAAGATCTTGTCACAATTGTTGCATTTATAATCTGAAACAAAAGTCAAAATATAGAGATTTTTGTTAAAATCCATTGTTTTACTAAATTATATATTTAATTCATATCTCTGTGTAATATTATTTTTCGTACTTGTTACATGTTTAGCTCTTCTATGTGCACATAGAAGTAGCCATTTATCAAACACCTCCGAGCATTCGGATACTGGACAAGGATAACGTTTGGGATCCTTTTCATGTATCTTTCCATGTCGTTTAAATCTACTAATATTTGTGAAACTTTTGGCACATTTATCGCACTTATAAGTCACAGGTCCAAAATGTATAGTTTGATGTTCAGCTAATTGATGCTTCTTACTAAAACTTTCGCCACATTCTTTGCAATAAATTTTTTTATCTTTGCTATGCATCTTCTTGTAATGACGTTTCAAATTGTGAAGATTACTGATTGACATTGAACATTGTGGACACCTAATTTAATAGGACACGTTAAGAGCATTTATAGGAATAAAATATAGATGTAATTTATAAGCATAAATATAAATATAAATTAAATCATAATACATATTGATATATATATACACTTACTGATATACTTTTTTCACACTATTATGCGTTTCCAAGTGTCTTTTCAAATGGCTAGAATTGGTATATGATTTTGTACACTCTGGATGATTACATTTATAAGGTCTCTATTAAATAAAATAACTAGTCATAAAATATTACTATTGTGTATTTAATTATTTCGATTTAACACTTATATAATCATTACCTCTCCAGTATGGGATCTTACGTGCCTTTGCAATCTAGAAGGTCGCAAGAATACGGCATGACATTCAGCGTAAGTACATTTGTACTTTTTCTTGTCTTGTTTATTTTCAATGTAAATATCAGATTTATTCTGAAGATCAGATGCAACACTATCGCTATCCTGATCACCTGTATGACCCATTTTAATGTTTTGTATTTCCCTTAAATAGTATTCTTTACACTGAAACAGTTTAGATATGACATTATCTATAACATTATCACATTCGCAGGACATACAAGTTGTTAAAAAATTTTTATAAATTCCAAAAATTATCTAAAATTTTTCAAATTGTAGAAATAGTTTTAATAACCAGATACAATCAATCTGTCAACTCTATTACATTTTGCATAAAATGAACATAATTTTAAGCATATTTATTTAAATATTCCATATGTATGTGTATAAAGTTATTTCTGACTTATATTATGTAGAAAAAGTATTGCCTCACATAATCCCAATAAAATTCAATTTATATATATATTTTTTAGCATGCAAAACAAGAGAGTATAATAATAAAAAATATTCTTTTTATATTTCTAATTATTTATCTAATTAACAAAAGCCATTGATAAGAAAAGAAGAATAAAAATCACACAGAATGATACAAGGTTAGACCAACTATCGAAATACCACGACCACGTGGTGTTCTTTTACTATTGAATCAGGTTGCGCATGCGCACTTTACATAATTAAACGCTGTAAGCGCGTACGCCATTTATTACGTGTGTGTATGCGTGTATGTATTTGTAATAATTAGCAATATATAAACGGTACAACAAATCGAGTGGTATTATTAAATTGTACAGATCAACGACAGTTGATCGCAGTTGGATGATGTCAAAGTTAGATGTCAAAGTTTTAGAAAAAGTTAAATCAAATTTCGCAGCTCTATAAAAAATAATTTGTTTGTCCGAGTTTTGTGTTATTAATAGAGTATATTTCCTCGAGATGTGACACACGCGATTCTCGACGTGTATAGCTTCTATTGTATTTAAAGTATTGGTATAATTATATCCTCACATGAGTTTTATATTTCGATAGTTTTGAGATTTGAGGATTATCGTGTACGTCATGGTGGAAAGAAGAGTGGGTGTCGCGCGCAACAAGAGAGAGAGAGAGAGAGAGAGAGAGAGAGAGAGAGAGAGAGAGAGAGAGAGAGAGACAGAGCCGGTTATTTTACCCCACTATATCTCGAGAATATTGAGAATCACGTGATCAACCAGGAGAACCCGCGTTGTTCGCCGAAAATCTAAATCCGTCCCAGCCGGGGAAGAAGAGAAGAGACACCCCCGTCTCTCGGCCCGTGTAACGCGAAAGCCGCTCCGAGGATAGTCCGCATAATCGCTCGTGATTCGGGATAGATCCCGCGATCCCACGAGAAGCCAAGCGCGAGTGCGAGATACGCGCGAAAAAAAATTTCCTTCGCGATCCACACCCGCGTTTCTCTTTTTGATTCCCCGGGGAAGGCGCCGGTGGCGACGATTCGTCGCGAGGTCTCTCGAAAAATATGATCCGCGTGGACGAGTCGGATCCAGTGGGAGGTAAGAGAGTGAGGATACGAGACGAAATTTTCGTCGTGAAAAGATTTCGAGGACTCGGTTTCGCTCGACAAATATACGGAAAAGGCGCATCTTGTTTGCGGAGAACATGAATAGCGTACGCTCTTGGTTACTCTAGTAGAATGACGCGAATCTCTCTCTCATTCAGTTAACGATAATTTCATTATCATATATGTATTAAAAGAGATAAGGATGCTAACTCGTATAAAACTCGAATAAAAAATTAGCACCAAAAGTTTGGAAGAAAATGAGTGGAGGATATTTTTAAAATTTTCACGATTCGTCTTTTTGCATTCTACCCTTCTTATTGTACGATTGTTTTCAGAGATCGAGCCCAGCTTCCCTTATCGAGATGTGACGATACGTCGAGGAGTCGAGTTCAAGGACGATTATGACATTCAGGCGGAGCTCGGGCGGTGAGTGATTAAATTCGTCGATCAACGGATGCATATAGACATCGAAGCATCGTGCCAACGACGTGTCGATCACGCGCAATCAGCTCAAATTAATCTCTTGATGTAATCGGCTCGATGGTCCATCCTTGAGATTCTTGCCTCCAGAATTTTCTGAAAGTCGACGAATATGGCGGTTATATTGACATAGTTATATATAATTATTCTAATTTTTAATAAGATTCTCATGTGTCTAGTACTTTCTCGATATATGATTATATATATATATATATATATATATATATATATATATATATATATATTATCACATATATATATATATATATATCTCATACACATGAGAGGTGCACATCTGCGGAATTCAGTGCAAATTGATAAGGAATGCACGCATGGTTGATAAACACAATGTGCTTTTAGTCTCGTATGAGCGATCAAGGACCTACGATGTACCTATAAATAATTCGTTTCTCTCCGCTCGCACACCCGAGTGATGGTACGTATGTCAAACCAGACGGACATTGTGCCTGATGCTCTTGACACCGTTGAACTCGCCGGCGTTGGAATGTTATTTGACAATGAAACGGTTGTCGACACGCGCTCCCGTAGATACAGATGTATAAAAATAACGCAAGCTCTGTAATTATATTATAAAATTAATTAAGGAAAATTAATTCTCTCGTGAAATCGTGAAACATGCTTGATTCTTGAAATCAGAGATGAATCCTCAAATTTCCTTCTTCAATAGAATTGCTTTCCGTCCCTTTTCATTTTCCAAGATATTCACGTTTAGCAATGGAACTAAACGAACTTGCGAAATACTAAAAATTTAATATAGTAATAATGAGAGTTGAGGAATGAATCTCCGGTAAAAGATTCAAGTACACCCTGAAAAAAAAAAGTAGGTCCTAATCGGTAACTGTTCTATTTTTTTAAGCTTTAAGGCTTAATACGATTAATTAATATTTTCTAAATATATTAATAATTAATATATGATATAATAAGAGAAATAAAATAATGATGCGCGATAAATGGATTCGACATTCTTTGAATTAGATATGTACGTACGCTAACTCAACGATTCATACGCTGATTTGGCTTCGTGACAAGTATGTTGTATTCCGCCACGCTGTGTTAGCCAGGGACGCTAGTATACAAACGGTTTTGGCAGGTGTTTATCATTTTCTACGAGTAACTTCCTCTTATTCAAGGATTTTGCGTTCTAAAAATTCTAGCGCAAACCTTACGTCGAGATTCACGCTCGCGAATTCCTCTACAACAAATTCAAGAATACATGTAATATTTACAAAAAGTATATAAATAAAAAATCTTTAATCGCTTTCGATTGATCTTCTTGCTTCGTTCACATTTTAGGGGAAAATTCGGCATTGTCTATCGATGCAAGGAAAAATTGAGCGGCTTGATGCTCGCTGCGAAGGTGGTGAACATCATGAAGAAGGAGGACAGACGGACGGTGCAAAGAGAAGTCGAAATCATGCGGCGCCTACAGCATCCACGATTGATTCAACTATACGACGCCATTGATACGGGGAAACAGATATATGTTGTTTTAGAATTGTACGTTTCTTGCGTGTAAGGATTAGAAAGAGAGACTCGTGACTTGTGCATAATTACTTAAAGTTTCTATTATCTAAGGATCGACGGCGGTGAGCTCTTTGAAAGAGTGATAGACGATGATTTCGTACTCACGGAATGTAGCTGTGCCGTTTTTATGCGTCAAATATGCGAGGGAATTGAATTTATGCATAGTCAGAAAATCTTGCATCTCGATTTAAAAGTAAGTCATTAGATTGTATTGATGATTGCGATACACAATCGATTCTTAAAATAAAACTATTCAAAGTAAAAATATTTTTGTTTGTATTTTTTTTTTCTATATGTAATTATTTATGATATATCTATTATCAATTCGAATTTATCCAAGAATCTTTCTTTCTTTTCTTTACAATTAATCATTATTTGAAATTTATACTTTGTTATATATAGCCTGAGAATATCCTGTGCCTGACGAAGGAAGGTAATAGAATTAAAATCATAGATTTCGGTTTAGCGAGGGAATACGATCCGAATAAGAAATTGCAAGTGTTATTTGGTACACCTGAGTTCGTTGCTCCGGAAGTAGTAAATTTCGATCAGATTGGATTCGGCACCGACATATGGAGTATAGGTGTTATTTGTTACGTCTTGTAAGTATGGGCGATGTGCAAATTTTAGTTATACAAACATTGCTCCTCGTTACGCAATGAATACGGAATATTGTATACATTATAGATTGTCCGGTTTATCACCGTTTATGGGCGATACGGATATAGAAACAATGGCCAACGTCACTATCGCGAAATATGACTTTGATCATGAAGCCTTTGCCGAGATTTCCGAGGACGCGAAAGATTTTATTAGGTGTCTTCTGGTGAAAGACAAGGAGTGAGTATGTTTTCTCGATGCATATAAAATTAATATTATTTTTTTGTATATCCTTTTTAATTCTTTTTCTCCCACCTCTATGTCTCTTTATCCTTTATCCTATTTCCATTTCATGTATCTGTTGCTATTGTCGTGAAAACATTCCTCGTGCTATGCTTTTAATCGTCCTTCCTTATTTTGTGAAAGTGTGTGTATGGTTCACAAACAATCTGCGTTTATGGCTAATCCTAGCTTTCATTATTATCTTATTTCAAATTACTTTTCAATCAATATATATATATATATATATATATATATATATATATTACTGGTCGCTAAAGAAAATATAGGAAAGTGATTCTATTTTGTAATTAAACGTATGAAATACGATCGCATTCCTGATAACTCATAGCTGAAAGTATGTTGCTCTGGTACTATATAGCAGCTATTATTTCACTGCCATTGCAGTCGACAACGACTTTATTGCCTCGAGACCGTCCAAATGTCAAACGGCGAAATAACATCGATATATAACGTTCCGCTCGTCGGTTAGCTAATTTCTCGAGAATTTTGCACTCGGACATATACATATATAGACGCATACACTTACATTATATACGAACCTGCACCTTTTTATTGGACATTTTTTGCACCGCATTCCTTGTTTTAATTGTTCGCTCTTGGATCGCAGAACACATGTGTCTCTACGCGACAAGGGAAATACTATCAAGCCTAGAGCACGAGACCCTCCTCACGACGAGCCTTTCGAATATTTCAGAAAGCGAATGACGGCGGCACAATGTCGGGAGCATCGTTGGCTGGCCAGAAAAATGAATAAAACCAGGAGCGAGAAGGAAGTCGCGGAATTGACGGCGGCCAAACGGATGGCCTTTATTGAAAGTCCTATTGTAAGTGTCATCCGTGACGAGAACGGCAGAGAGGAACTAGACGTGACCAAGGACAATCTCAGGTTGTTCGTCGAGCGCTGGCGAGAACATCCGGATAGCCCATACACGATCGATTCTTATCACTCGGCATTACCGAAAAATCCGCAATCCTATGATCACGACGAATCAGTGTCCCTACGAGGTCACAGTCCCTCTCCTTGCGACAGTCTTCGCAGCAGTAGCACGCAATCGGAAAAGGTGGTGGACTCCGTCAGAGATAATTATTCTACTCGTCTGTTGTCCGTACCGAGTATCAGCTTGTCTTTGGAAAGAAGAGCTTCCGAAGGTACAGCGGCGCGAAACCGTCGCGATCCTGCCAGTCAAATCGCCCTGGCCGAGGAAATTATAAAACTTTCCGAACACTTGCGTTCGATCGCCATGGGTTCGCGCGGCGACGAGAATGATAACGGACACGTAATGGAAGTACAGCGTTCCATCAAGAGGCCCCATGTCGGAAATAATCGTGACACGTACTCGAAGAGCAATGTAACAGTGACCATATCTAGCAACGATAAAGAGACCAACGAGATCACGGAGAAATTATCCAGCATCGCTCGACAACGAAAGCTCAACGGGACGACCTTTCACAGTAGCCGTAGCTTCGATAGACACGACATCGACACAAACCCTGAAAATATCTTTGTAGCTCTGAGGAGAACGAGTATCAGCGATAGTGAGATGTTTGACAGACGCAAGCAAGATCGAAAGTATTCTTTCGAACGGATGACCAACAAAGCGATCGAGGAAAAGTTCAATGGAAAAACGATTGACAGGAAGATGTCCTTCCAAACGTCTTCCGTTAATAAGGATGATAAGGAAATGGACTTGACACCTCCATGGCGACGATCACGTGTTAAGAAATCTTTCGGCGAGACTAGTAGGGATGTGCCAAGGATTGCGAATTTGCGGGATTTGCATAAGAATCTCAACCTCGACGAGCCTGGTAGCGCCAAAGACCTGCTGTTACATCTGTTGGGCGAATGGGAGGATATCACCGCGATATCCTGCGGTGATGGCGGCGCCGGCAGGAAGTCCGTGAGCCTGGACTGGTGCACGGCCGACACGATTGCTAGGAAAACAATGAATTCGTTAGCCGAGTACTTTCAGTCAAAACAGCAAAGAACGAAGTCTCCCGATGTCGCGTCGTCTATGTCATCGTCGATATATCGTTGAGCGTTGTACCTGTTATAAGTTTCGCGTTATAGATATTGCACAATTTTCTTTTCTCTTTGATCGTAAACATTGTTTCGAAGCTGCTGAAATAGTTTGATACTCGAGATGAAATATATATATAATATATAGGGCAGCAATAATATAACTGAAAGTAAAGTAAATCTTAAAAAATTGCGAAATTCGATAAGGAATTGATTTTCTGAAATTCGGAATTACTTCGCAATTGATGAATTTCTTTTTTGTATGTTTTTCTACTTTTATTTATCTTAATTTTAAACAACAATTGCATAGATTTACATAAAAAAAATTTTATATTGCAACTAGATAAAGATGTCGAGAAATTTTATAAACAATTTATAAAGTTTAAATTTAAAAACAATTTATAAATATTTAAAAAGATTAGATGTTTAATTTTACACAAAAATCTCTTCTTTTTAACTCATTATGAGACTCATCTTTCTTTTAAAAATATCAAATAATAAGTTTGGCAAACAAGCATATTTTGTTAATTTTTGTTTAAATAAATAAGTTTTTAAGATTCTTTGTGTGCGTATGTATGTATATATGTGTATGTAGGTGCGTGTATGTGTCTCACTGACGTATTGAATTGAATTGTGTCTGACGCAAAGAATCAAACACGAGGTGAAATACGAGAAAACTAACTTATTTTAATGTATTTTGTAAGAACAAAATTTGCATAGTTCTTTGCTTCTGATGTCATAATTCAATACGGCTTCAATGAGTAAACGGGAGCCTTAGAAGAAACACAAAGAGAGAGATGAATATTTTTTAAATATATTAAAAATAATGATATGTGTGTGTGCGAATAATATAAAGCAGGGAAACTTTTGAACACACGCCCTGTTTAATCTTAAGTTTATCTATCATAATTTAAATCTATTGGGCTCGCATTTATTTCTCGCGAATTTGTTTACGCGATCGAGCAATAAGATAAACTCTTGTAATTTTGTGATATTTCACGTATCATGAAACTTTAATATGCGTATAAAACATTATGAAAAACGTGGATTATAAGACTCTCTTTTTTATTAAATGTTCGAGTACGCTTTTAGAAACAAATACGACCTTAATGGATTCATGTGTCAGACGGAGAGTTAAATATGACTAATAGAGATAAGCCTCGTAATATGAATGCGCTGTTGAATTGAAAAGCTCATATAAATCGTTAATAAAATCTATACGATTATAATTTGTAGCTGAAATTTTTTTACAAAATTTGTGTTTCTATTATGCACCATCCACACACCCTCACAAAATACGATAGTAATTTTTACTTTTCATCAAAATGCTTACAAAATGATTCAATTTTTTTCGAACTAATATTCTATCGTAATGCTTCTAACAATGCAAAAATAGTACAAAAGCTTCTCTTATTGATTTTAAATTTTGACATTCTTCTGTAAAAATTTTGAAGCATTCAATTACGAATTTCTTATTAATACATTATTATTATTATTATTATTATTAATAGCACTATTTGAATATTTGCATATATATCGTAATAATACAATATTAATTATGAAAATTATATACATATATATATATATATATATAATTAAAAAAAAGTGTTTAGATTTTTTACTAACAATAAGTATGACGCACCGAATTCGAGTGAGACTTAAAGAATTGAGAATTGAAGTAATATACATATATATTTCTTGTATCAATTTGTTGTGTTTATATATACTTTATATTTAATATAAATCATAATACACATCAAATATATCATAGAAAGATTATTGATTTTCGTTGGTGCATAATTTGTCTGCATCTTCCCAACGTAATGAATATAAATTGAGAAATTGATTATAGTTTTTTTTATATCATAGGAAAAGACCGTCCGCGGGAAAACTTATAGAGCATCGTTGGCTGGAAGCTGCTCTGGAGAATCCGATTCAGAAGCATCGCTTGAAGCGCTATGTCATTAAGAAGCGCTGGGTTAAGGCTGTTAACACTATTTTGGCATTAAAACGGATGGGCGCGCGTCTAGATTTAGACTTAATTTAATATCGGCAACGTTCAATCATCGAGACTTGACAAAAAACGTCTATATAGTCTATATATTTACACTTTGTATTATTTCGTGTTTTTTTTTTTTTTTGTTTTTTCTTTTCAATGTATGTTATCTCGGAATTTAAATGAGGAATCGATAACGGGGATAAAAAAGAAAATGAGCGACATGCTTATTCCATAAAAACAATGATAGATATGTGTATGTATGTTGTATTGAAAATCGAGATAAAGGGTCGAAGTTGAATACATATATCTATTAGTAAAAATTTCTTCGAGTTTCACTCTCACACAGATCGATTGATTTAACAATGAAATAAAACGCGCCGAATGTATACACGCGTTCGTATATATAGTATATACGAACGACAAAATGTGTGTATGAAAAGAGTCAACGTTTTTAATCAATGTTTTTCATTGTCCAATATTTAATGATCATTCAAACGCTCTTATCACCTCTTTACACCGAATAAATCCTTTAATTACATTGAACATAATTAACATTGCATTCTCCAATTGCCCAAAGGCTTTCAAAGCGTCATATATGCTTTTACAAAAAAGCTAATCTAATTTATAAATTTATATAATCTACAGATATTAATAAAACTGCCATATAAATAAATTCTTTATTGAGGTCCAATCAGTCATATAGATAGGGTTGCCAGATTTGAAAATCCCGAATGGAGGACAACGAAGCAGTTTTACTAAAAAAAGAGAGGATATGGAATGGGCAGATGGATGAAAATGAATAAATATTACAGTCCTAATTATATATTTATTATATATATTTTGAACTATATTTATTATATATACCGTATTATATCTATCGTCTAGGAAGGAAGCAGGGAGGTTTCTAGTTTCTTCTCACATAGCAAAAAAAGAAAATGGGGAAAACGTTTGTTGAAATTGAAGGACAAATAACGTTCTCTGGAGAACAGAAAAAATTTTACTAAACTGGAGGACGTCTCTGGCAACTCTACATATGGAAGAAAAATAATTCCAAGATTCAAGAGTATTCAAGATCCTTTCGAGATACCAAAAGCTAGAAAGAGACGAAAGAAATGTGAGCCAGTACGCACTGAGCGCGTGCGCACTGGTGAATCGTCAGCTCGAAACTGTCAAAAGCCGAAAGCATCGGCGCATGTGGTTCTATTCGCGATCGGAGATACACACCTCGCAGCTAAAAATCAAGCTATCATTCTATTTTATTAATGCGTGGTCTGAGACGGGCTTAAAGCCCGTATTGAAGACTGAGATTCAAGATTCAAGATTGAAATTTGACCAATCAGAACAAAGAAATTTTAGTTCCTTTTGTTCTGATTGGTCAAATTTCAATCTTTAATCTTCAATTTTCAATGCGTAGTCTGATACGGGCTTAACCGGACTTGGTGAAATTGGCCCTTAAAAATGGATGTAGATGGCAGTATCGAACAAAGATTGGTAAGCATTCCACGAAAAACACCGGGATATCCGCTCTCGAGTTTTTCTTCAGCTGTCAAAGATGCGATCTGTTTATGAAATATTCCATCGTATATATTTTTGATTTTCAAAAAATACAATTAATATGGTGAGTGTCTCTTTTTCATCGATAAAGACAATAAAATTATGAATAAATTACCACGACTGGCATCAGTGTTATTATTAAACTATGAGTGTATATATAAGAGATTTTATATTAGCAATACAAATGGCATTTCTAGGTTATACAACTCTATATGATATTCAAATATACATATTATTTAATTGCATTTAATATTTAATACTTAAAATTAAGAAGGAAGTAGTTTTAATTAATTAATAAAATCGAAATTTTATTTTTTCATTTTAGAATAACTTTTTTGTACGATTAATTTTGCTATATTTTAGGATGAAGGTATATCGCAAAACTGGAGCCCTTATGCTAAAGACTACGATCCTTTAAAGGCAGGTAGTATTGATGGAACAGATACAGAACCTCATGACAAAGCTATTAGTAGAGCAATACTAATGCATTACGAGCCACCGCATAATTTAGAATCTAAACCAGAAAGAACTATTTTTGTAGCTAGATTTGGTTCTAATGTTACTAAATACGATTTAAAGGAGGTAATATTATTTTTATCAAATGATATATTTAGTTTTATTATGTGCATTAAACATATTACAGAATAATAAATAATTATATATTAATAAATTTTAAATTATTTTTTGTCTAGTTTTTTAGCAAATATGGAGATGTTATTTCTGCAAAAGTCATAGTAAATGTAGTGACTGGGCTCTCGCAAGGATACGGTTTTGTGGAAATGAAAAGCGAAGATGAAGCTAGAAGGGTGTTGAGACGAACTACAGAGGCTATGCTAAAAGGATATAAAATATTTATAGATTATGAATGTGGTCGTAGCATGAAGGGATGGAAGCCAAGGAGACTTGGTATGTAATGAGCAAGATGCGTATACACTCAAATATATATTGCAAGTTTTAATTATTCAATCTTTCAGGAGGTGGTTTTGGTGGCAAAAAAGAATCGGGGCAATTGAGATTCGGAGGAAGGGATAGACCGTTTAAACGACCGATTGTACCTAATATTTTAAAGTCGAAGAGATAAATACTGCCTATTTTGATAATCTTGCTATACCATTTCCGTCCATTTTATTTCTATCTTTTTATCTAGTTCTATATTTAGAATATGAAACATCGTGCATGAAATATATGTGGGATGCTCAATACAATTTTTATTGTTTGAGAAAATAAATATTTATTTTGATATACTTATAGTGCTCCCACTATTTTAATGCGGCGAATATTGATAGAATATTCTACGAGATATGTTTATATTTGATATAAATTTCGCGAAAGAATTGCCGAATTGGCATGTATAGCGTGTCCGAACGATTTAGTGTTGTATCCTCGAGAGATGATCTCAAAGCGATACGATACAGAATCGTATTCGCGTTCGCGGGGAACTTTATACCGCATCATCGTCATCTCCCACATACGTCTCTCTCCATATAAGGAGGCACCGCTCGATTCGATGGTCTGCATAATTTCGATCTTAAATTTCTAGCCTAAGGCGCAGCAACGACGATGCTGATAAGGAGGTAGCTTTTTCTGCTGTAATTTAAGTTTTAAGTGATACTAACCGCGCCCTTCAGCAAGATCTCGGAGACAGTCGATTCATATTTATTTATCGCGTCTCCTATTTCATTGCTCAAAACGAGATTTTCATAAAATTTTTTTTTTATGCATTCTTTTTTATCTCAGCAAATGCAAATCATAGAATGATGATATACAGTTGATATTTTTTTGGGAGGAGGAGGAGGGGGGGGGGGAGAGGGGAATTATATTTCTGCATTTATAAGGATGTATCGTGCATCTATGGAAAAATAATCGTATCAAAATATTTTTCACGTAATTAAAAAATTTCTTCCAATTCGAATAGTACGAAACTATACCGCATTATAAAATAACTTTTTATATTTATATTATTGCTTATTTAAGAAAAAAAAGTGTTTGCGATTATAATCTAAAAAAAAAAAAAAAATTTGTATTACAAAAATTTTTATATCAAATTTGAAATTGGCAGCCAACACGTGAGTATTAGTAAAATTCAATCGCGTGTAATTACACGCAAGAGAAAGAGAGAGGGATAAATTCAAATCTCGTCACAATTTTTGTGACGATATGTCATTCTCTAGTCAAGCGATTTCAGCGAATATTACGGAACGTAATCGCCGGTAAACGACCGTATCGCTGGTTCCTCATTGTCAATAGTCGTCAAAAGTGGGAGCATGTGCATCGTCACAGGCCTACTTTTGGAGCAATCGTCCGTCGACGACGGCGAAGGGAGTCGTGTCGCGCGCGAGTAGAAGCACGAAAATGTATTTGCAGCGGCGGTAGAAGACACGAAAATAGTATCAGCTCAGGATCGTATCGCTCTCAGTAGCCCGTAGATCTCCGCTCTATTAATAGAGAGGGATGAGAGGGACTCTCTCCCAGAGCAACGGGCACGGTGCCCAGAATTCTGCTCGTGTCCAGAGCCGCGACTTCTTGGACCTCCCAGAGCCGCTCAGGCTGTCGCGGATTCCACATTCCACCGGGACAAGCTCCTCTCCTTGCGTACCTCTCCATCTTTCGCTATCTCTCACTCTCCACGAAGTACTCTTATCCGGCTAGTCAAGTCACCCTCTTGTGAAAACCATCTACACACGCATACGAATACATCGCGCACGTGCGTTTACGCACTCGCATTGACACCATCCCCCAAGTGTAAGTTCAACTTTTTGTCATTTTGCGTATTCTCGTTAATTTCTATTTCTCTTCTTATCTTCTATCGTTTTATCGTGCCGTTCATGGCACCTCAAGGCGTCATTCTTCTTCTGGAGAACGTTAGCGATATGAATTATTGTTGTGTCGTAGTCTTTGTGTTACTGCAGTGTGATTGTTGTGAATGTGAAATCGACGAATATTATATCGTTAACTCGAGAAATTTCGCCGGAGATCCTCGTTCCAACAATAAGGCTCAGTTTTATGCGCAGCAAGACGAACGAGCAGATATTTAAACAAACTCTCACGTGATTTGCTTCCAAGAGGATTAATCGAAAGAGGAGACTATATAAAATTATATTTCATCTTTGTAAAAATATCTCATCTTTTTCGCGTAACGGACTTGTAGCAAACTGCCAACTTCGCGAAACGAAAAGTGAGCGTTATTCTTCTATCGAAAGCTTAATCAGTGAAAATCCGGTGAATACGCCAACATGTGTCTGCTCGTAGCGCGATTTTATCTACTTGCCAGTAGAGAAAGTCGATATCGCTTGCTCCAACGTGGCATTGGTGGAAATTTTTTTATTTTCAGTGCAAAATCAAACAAGTGCAAGTGAATGATTATATAAATTGATTGACATAAAAAAATTATATATTATATATGTGTATTAAAATTTGTAATTTTTATAAACTTTATTTCTCTGATTTTTTTTATTGATTTTCGTAAAGAATTTCTTTCCGAAAATTCCATTGCACGAGTCATTTTTCTATATTAATTTTTGACACCGCATACTTTATTATTGAAATTTCAGTAAACGAAAGAGAAATCAGGATCTCGTTTTAAAATAGCGGAAATTGTACTTTTTCTATGATCTGACAATGAGATAAGAGCCAAGTTTGTATTCTATCTCAATTTAAGCAGTTTTATATTTTAATTTCATTTTTATATAATTTTTATAATTATAATTAATTTATAAAACTGTCAAGTTATCAAATATTACAAAATTATTAAATATTATTAAATTAGTTGCAGTTAGTGTCACAGAAATACATCTCAATATGTTGCTTGATAAACATTCACATTTTTACGATGTTTCCTAAGATATTTCTCGATCTGGTGTTAGAAAAATTTGACAATGCGTGGTTCTGGCATTCGCGGATCTTTGGTAAAACTCGCGAGAAACGATCGAGAGACGGAGAGAAACGGAAAGAAGAAGATGGAACGTGCTCGAGAGCGACCGTGTTATATCTCTAAAATTAGAGCGAAGAGAAGAAGGGGACGGCTCCTTATAGAGCTTGCGACGCCGGGCTTGCGGCCAGGGTTAGCAAACTGGCATTTTCTCGCTTTCAAGTATCGGATTACTTTGGGAACGTCGGTGCGTGTGCCATTCAGTTTCGGCTTCCTCTCGATTCCATTTCCACTCGCAAGATTTGTCCGCGAGAGCATTTTTGTACATTCGAATCACTCGTCGCGTCTCCCCTCTCTTCGATGCTTCTTCCCTTCTTTCTAACGGTTTATTCGATTTTTTTTATTACGCAAGCTATAATCGGTGTGGCTTCCAACTTTTTCCATCCCTTCTATCTCATTCCTATCTCTTCTTTCTTAAATTTATCTTTGCCGTGACGACAAGTAACGTAAGTAAATTCGCGAAATCAATCGTGACGCGTCTATAAAATTGAGTCTAATGATACTAGATTATAACTCGTGGTTGACTTATAAAAGTTGGAATAATATAATGAGGAATATACGCTAATTCTAATTACACATTTTTTTTTTCCACAAGGATCGTGCAATGTGTTATAATACACAATATGCGCGATTTATTATATAAAAATATAATATATATAATTTAACATAAATAAAATTTAAAATATAAGAAGGAACATCTCGTTTAATAATTTTGCTGTTGAAACATTTCTTGTCATTGAAGACTTTTACAAATTCAATAATGAATGTCTCGTTTCTGTCTTGCAGCGTCTTAAATAGCCGTCAACATGTCTGACGACGAGGACCAATACTCGTAAGTATATAATAATTAACTTTATCGATCACTCTTAAAATCAATTGTACATTATAATCTATTATTCACATTGATATAATTTTGAGACTAATGTAAAGAAGCCCAATTTTAGAAAATACCATAAACTTCAAGCAAACAATTTTTAAACTTTAGCGTGTAATATTTTGGAGAATGGACTTGCAATAAAATTTTCGTGATAAAAGTAACTGTGACATAATACCTTTGATATGACATCGCTACTCTCCGATATCGAAATAAATGAAAATACGAAAAGGGAAAAGCGCCAAGATGCGTCGGACAACCATTTACACAGATTATGGAGTGTCGGATCTTTTGTCAAAGTCACCGATACACAAGATCATGATCGTGCTCGTTGATCGTTGTCATATTATATAAATCTCTCGTATCGAGTAAATAAATATCATCCACGTAAGATTGAATAGTACCTGTGGCTTCGTGTTCCAACGTGCTGTTTTGCACTTTTATCCAACTGTGCTGTCTTCATATCCGTCGCCCCTTACTCGTGCATTATGTCCCGACTGTAGCTACGCTCAAATCCCTGAAAAGACATTTAAATCAAATATTTCATTCGCTTTCGATTATATTACTCGGTGATATATATATATATTTGCTGAAAAATTATTTATAAATTAATATCATTTATTTTTTCTTATAAAATATCTTGGCACGTTTTAGAATATTTACTTCCAAATCGCGAAATAAAAATTAGAACTCAAATAATTATTTACATGTATCACGATAACAGAGCACATTCGGACAAGTTTGTTGATAAATTTATAGTTTATTACGAAGATATACACATAGATATACATTACGAAGAAAAATTCGTAATTCTCGCGGAAATTGATTTACGTCAAAAAATGAAAGCTTCAAGCAACCTCAAAGGCCTTTGAACTGCCCTAACTGTCAAAAGCAACTCTTGCGATCCTGCCCTCCCCCCCCCCCCCGAGTTTGTTACAAACATTTAAACTTAAACGATCATTTTTATTGTTTTTGCCCCGACTAACTAGACTCTTTTTCCGTTTTCTCTTTTGCAGCAGCGAGGAGGAAGTCGAAGAAGTGTAAGTGTCCCTTGTTTACGTTAAACATTCCCCAATATGGCACCTGATATATCTTCCTAACGATCGATTGTTTCACTTTCTCATTTCAGGAAGTAAGTGTCGGAAGGCTTGTAACGAATATTATAGCTACTGGCGAAGGCGCGTCGCGTCGCGTTATGAACTTATTTCGAGATCCTGATTGCTGCGAATCTTGCTAAAAATCGAGTTTGGAGGGATAGATTGCGACGATTTTAAAAACTGAAGGATAAAATTCAACGTTGACAGAGATGCTGACGATATACTTTTAGCAGAGAGAAGCGCGTTCTTGAAAAATATTCTTTTTCTACATATTTCATTTTATATTAATAAATTAAATATTTTACCGAGAAAGATTTATAAACATTTGAAAAGCTGCTAATCATAGCTGTTCCTTTTTTTCTTCTTCTTTTTTTTGGACCGTTACACAGTCAGACGCAAATCTCTTCTGCGGAAAATTGAATTGAATTAAAATTGACCGTAGAACAAACGTAAGAAAAAGATAATAGCGAGAAAAGCACGGTAAAAAGTAATTGCTTTATTTACGTACACACATACCAGATATCTCTTTATGACTGTGATTTATGAACTCCGCCTTCTTCTTTTTATTTATTCACTCCCTGTCTCTCTGTCTGTGTGTATCTCCACATACAACACACAAAACCAACCAACCACCAATCAATCAATCAATCAACCAACCAACCAACCAACCAACCAACCAATCAATCAATCAAACCAACCAACCACCGTCACTCGTCATCGACCGATCGGCTAATCGGCCCGCGCGCTACGATACAAAAAATGTCAAAATCGAAGGCAGCCGGAGAAGAAGACCGAGTAAGTCTTTTACACACGACAAATATTAAACGTCTCTCTTTTTTTTTTCGGCCGATATAAATGGTGTACGCACTGTCGTTTCTTCTTTCTTTTTTACCGTTATCTAATCGCTGTCTTGTCTTGTTGTTTCGGTGTAATCTTTTTAATTGTTCGTCCGTTCTCTGTTTTACACTCTCTTTATTTTGTTTTGTTCTCTTACACGCGTTGTGCCGCCGCAGTCGTTAATTTTTTTTTTTTGCATACAATTTTTTGTAGCGTATACACTTGTGCTGGCTCTCTCTCTCTCTCTCTTTGTCTCTCTTTCTCTCTATTTCTCTTCTCTTCTCTTTTCTACCTCTCTTATTCTATTCCATTTCAAACTCCATTTTTTTCTTATTTATTCTTCTTTTTTCACCGAATAGTGGATACAGTGGCATATGAAAGGGGATAAAGAAGTATTTGCACACTTTATCATTTTTGTGATAATTTTACGCGCGAAAGAAAAATATTGCTACCAAAGCTTTTCTTTGCAAAATTATCTCAAAAAAATTAATGTCGATATATCTTTCAATTTTTGGAAAAATATATTTCGCCGCCGGTGTATTTTCTAGCATTTGTCTTGTGTCGCTATTGCGTCGATGATTAAACGAAAAAAGAACAACGCTATCGCGCTTTTCTATGTAATAATACATACAAATGATATATATACACACACACACACACACACTCATGCATAAAACATATCACATATAATACACATGTCAAGACACTATCTACACAAAAATATTTTGACGCAGGTTATCCAAATCGCAGTTAGCAAAAGTATACCCATTTCTTTCACTTGCATTTTACTTCTCCAACGCCTATCTTTGTCCCCTTGTCGTGTCTGTCGTTATATCTGTCGCCTAATTAGCTCTGTTGTTCGCATTATGGCAACTGGGCAACGAAACATTTTTTGCAAAGCGCTATGTACGAGATCCCTGTTGAAGGAAATTGTAACGATGAGCCGCTTAATCGTGAAAGTGAGATGATTATATATACCGATAACACACGCTTGCAATAAGTGTCCGAAACGACCAAATTTCATGCAAATCGATCATCGTTCGCAATAATCGAGCGATTTGGATTTATATTTTGCGTAGAAAAAAAAAAACAAAAAAAAAGCAAAAGCAAAAAAATTGAGAAGCGCAAATTGATGGAGACGAGCGATACCGATTATAATTTACGTGCAGCTTTGTGCAGTCCTACGTAAGCGACGATCAATCACACAATCTTATTAATGAATATGTACTTTCTTTTTTTTATAGGGGTAGGGCGTCCCAAAAGTAAGTTGAATATATCGAGGTGTTTACACGTCAATAATACACCCCCATCCCTATTCTTCGGCCGCTCTCTTACATCAACCCTAAGTCGGTTTTTCCGGCGTCGATTAAATTCTATCTTTTCGCTTAATTTCTAAGCACGGACAATTTTTTTTTTATTATAGACGGAGGAACTATTTTTCACAATCATTTATGAGATGATAAATTACATAAAAAGATCAGCTTAAGAATGCTTATTGCTATTCAATTTTAAAGAGGCAAAAGGCCCCGTTAAAATCCCATTGAAAGCGAGTTTGTAAATATTTGGCTGTTCTTTTATCTAATTTATTATGTATAAATCTAATTTCTTATAATTAAGCAAATATATGTGCAACGATAAGACGAATCTCTTTGCCTCTTCCTTTATAGAAAAAGGCAGAGCGTTAAAGAGAAATTATAATTAAATGTAAATGACGTCGACGAAACCGGCAGCCAGACCCTTCAAGTTTGCATCACGACAGGAATGAGATCATAGAAAATACTTTGATGGTTGTTTGCCAAAAAATTTCTATCTATATCGCGACCAAGATCCTGTTTACAGAGACGGAGTAGATAGCGCGATCATTGGCCTGCAGTGACGACGAATAATGGCATATTATTTGCAAAGCAGCATGTCAGACGCGAACATTCGTAAATATTCCACTATGATTGCATAACAGCAACGATGCTTGCGACGATACTTGAGCCGTTTGGTAATCTGCCAGGCATTTCATAAATACATGCACAATAACGTAACGCGGTTTATTCTAAGACCTACGTTCGCTCAAAATGTACCATGCTCCGACACCAACGTGATCCTTCTTAATGGTTCGATCGTTTAATACATAATGCAATATTGCAACATGTAACGCTTAATCTCCCAAGTTCTTTTCCATGTCATCGAAATAAAATTATATTATGAATAATGTAAGAGGTTCTAATATTCATATTTATTATAAGCATATTAAATTAAAGTTGATACAAATTAATGCGTAGTCACTTTTTTTTTTTTTTTTTTATTTTTCTTATTCGTCTCATATTCTTACGACAACCTAAATCTAATCGAATGCATTTCTTCGGTCGGAAAAAACGGTCGCAAAATCGTGTCAAGTACATATGGTGTCGCGCGATAAGTCAAAAGACGAATCGTAGTTTGCTCAAGAACGTTTTGGATCTCAATCCTGTCAATGATATCTAATCAATCGTTGTCAGTGTTCGAAGCTGCCCTGCCCTCCCCCCAAACCCCTCTTTCCCCTCGTATTACTTTATATCTCTTTCGCACCCTCGCGTGTTTTACACGTTTTGTCTCTCTGATTAATAACGAATTAACGAGTTGTATATAATCACGTCTTGTTCGATTTACGTTAAAGTGGTGTCGTGCCCTTATACATCAAGGCTCAGTTGTTGTACGATTTTTCTCATTAATTATATTGACTTTACGCCACAATTGATCGATTCGCAAGCAGTAATAGCCATGTGCCCGCAAACCTCATTAATAAATGATTTTTATACCCCGATATCTTTTACTTTATATAAATCGCTTAAAAGTATTGCAAATCTCAACGAAACGCTTTAATTCGAAAGGGATAGCGAAAAAATCCGATAACAATCGCAATATCTTCCTACACTTCACGTTCTCTTCCAGCGGCATATTTTTTCGGAACATGAATCGTGTCCACGTTGAATTTCGATGAACTGATTTTCGGCACGAAAATCCAATAAAACGTTACAATCTCGAAGCCGATAAGCCCGCTCAAATTTCTCATCTCCAGATTTTTAGATACGCTTGTATATGAACGCGATTATTTTCTCCATGTCTCTCTTATACATACATATATATATATATATATATATATATATATATATATATATATATATATGTGTGTGTGTGTATGTATTTTTTTTTCTTCTAATCGCTTACAAAAATCTTCATGAATGAGTAACTCATCCAAGATAGTCATGGGATCCCTCGCTATTCTCATTAATGCCTTCTCCCGATTCGCTGCGGTGCGCACTTTGGTTTCTTCTTTCTATGCTTGCACATTATTTGCCTATTTGCCTTTTTTTCTTCCCTTTACCGATGTCTTTCTCCCCCTTTCATTTTTTTCTTTCTCTCTCTCTCTCTTTCTCCGTCTTTCTTTCTACCCCTCTGCCCCCTCCTCTCTGTCCACCATTCTTTGTCTTTTTCTCTCTGACTTTCTGTTTATCCGTCCGTGTATCTATCTGTCTGTACTGTTCCGCCCATGTGTTGTCTGTGTGTGTATACGTGCGACGAGCGGCATTGAATAATATGCACTACGGGAGAGAGAATGGATGGAGTTGGTAATTAATAAAGTAATGGAGATGGACGTGAGAATCGCGTACGGAGTTCTGGGCGATCTCGCGAGATCTTCCAAAGAGCGAACTCAACCATGATTTAAAGAGAGTTACTTTTGTTCTCGCTCCGGTCAACTTCTTCAGGGAATCTGGCGAGAATATCGAGTTTATGAAGGTGAGCGTTGGTATCCGATATAAACACGTCGAGCAGTGCCCAATCCTCTATGCGCCTTCTCCAGATTGAATTATTTATGAAGAACTATCGAAACGTACTTTGAACGCTTTGATACTTTATTATAAATAAATAATTGTAACGTATCGAGATATACCACTCTCGTTTATCCTTAGCATACGTTGGGCTCTAGCACGATCGTTAAACCAAATATACAATTGTGCGTGTCACATGTGACAGTAATTTATCATTGAAAATTCAGAGGCAAGAACAGAAAAGAAGCGATCTTGACGAACAGCTCAAAGAATACATAGCGGAATGGCGAAAGCAGAGAGCCAAGGAAGAGGACGAGCTGAAGAGATTAAAGGTACAATCTTCGATTTATATATTTCCTGTTTTTTTTTCTCCTTTTTACATATTTATTTAACGCTTCATTTAAAGATTATATGCCTATTGCGTTTAGGAAAAACAAGCCAAGCGCAAGATCACTCGCGCAGACGAGGAGAAGAGATTGGCCCAGAAGAAGAAGGAGGAGGAGGAACGTCGCCAACGTGAAATCGGTAAACGATGGAATTTTTTTCTTTTTCTTTCTTCCCTTAAACATATCTGCACATTTAATCGAGCTTTCTGAAATTTTTCAGAGGAGAAGAAACAACGTGACATCGAAGAGAAAAGAAAGTAAATGTTTCATCTTCGAATATGTCTGATTTGGTTATTTCTACAAGATATTTTAAATAACGAATGTAAAAAATTTCCTGGGAATATATGTATTTTTATAGAAAAATGCTATATTGAATATAAGATTTGAACGAGTACATCTAATTTGTTAGTAATGTAAATTATATTTTTCATTATATGTATAAGGCTTATACTTGGTTTTAATTTCTTAATAATATAGCGAAATTAAACTTGCAAAATTGATCTCTTATATTTAATCTCGTTACACTTGGAATAAAATAGAGGAACAATGTCTGATATAATATTATATCTTTTAAAATTATTTTCACATCGAATTGCATTTTTACATTTGTTTTATAAAATATCCTGTATACTATTCGATATATTTGCTTTTTCATTGCTTTATCTCACTTGTTATATTTTAGGCGCCTGGAAGAATCGGAAAAGAAGCGACAGGCTATGATGCAAGCGATGAAAGATCAGAGCAAAGCCAAGGGTCCAAACTTCACCATTACTAAGAAGGATTTGGCGGTGGGTAGAATCGAGTATTTTTTCTTTTTTTTTTTTAATTATCTGCAACACAATTTGAAATTTCTTCTTTGCATGTAAACGCGCAGGGTAATCTTTCATCGGCGCAACTTGAGCGTAACAAGACGAAGGAGCAGCTCGAGGAAGAGAAGAAAATCTCCCTCAGCATTCGTATTAAACCGTTGGAGATCGAAGGTCTGTCCATTGACAAGCTTCGTACTAAGGCTACCGAATTGTGGGAGAGCATAGTTAAACTTGAAACCGAAAAGTACGATCTGGAGGAGCGACAAAAGCGTCAAGATTACGATGTGAGTTTTGACAATCAATTCATACGATCGTAAAAACACTGTTTTACTTTTGTCTGAACAAGGTGGGTTTATCAACTCCTTGCCAATAAAATTTCAACCAACATTATTTTCTAAATAAAAGTGCCTCGCTTATTATGAGATTTTCATACAGTTTTAATTTTGCAAAGAGAAATAAATTTAACCGTATAAAAAATTATGTAAAAATATATTTCTATTTATATACGCGCGCGTACATATAATATTTTTATATATTATAGTTTAATAAAGAAAAAAAAAAACAAAGGAAACGAAATGTACATTGACCGTTTCCGCTAGAGAAATAAATTACACAGACAAGAGTTTAATTATAGTTGATATTGTTTTTGTGCTATATTGATAAATCGATATTGCCCCTTTTATCGTAGCTTAAAGAGCTGAAGGAACGTCAGAAGCAGCAACTCAGGCACAAAGCCTTGAAGAAGGGTCTCGATCCCGAGGCTTTAACTGGCAAATATCCTGTACGTAACTTTGATTATCATGTACACGAAAAAAAAAAGAAAAGAAAAAAACAGATATCGACCTTAATCGTCGCCTTTTTCACAGCCGAAGATCCAAGTTGCCTCAAAATACGAACGTCGCGTCGATACCAGGTCTTATGACGATAAGAAGAAACTCTTCGAAGGTGTAAGTATATTCTTTGTACATTTCTTTTTATATCTTTTTACGATATTAAATCCTGACAAAATTTTCGTTTCACGACGCTTTTATACGAGCCCATATATAAATGTATAGTAAAAGTGCATAAAAGGATAACACACTTCCGATTTTACTTAAAAATATTATAGGCGAAGTTATTCTGAGTAATAACAAATTGAAACAGTTTCACAGGTTTTCTATTATAAAATAAGGAAAAATAAAGTTTGTTTACGTTGTATTTGTGTAAAACGGACGTGAAAAAAGTATTACATTTATGGCATATAGGTATACCCTCGGAGCTATTTCTAATTTAAAATTAAAATTTACCATTAACTTTCAACAAAACTTAGAAATTCATGTAGTCGCATGTTGAAAGCTGTTTCGTAAATGCAAACAAACTTTTTCGCCTGTTCTACAACAAATACAATATACACAAACTTCAATTTTCCTAATACAATATCACTTTATAATACCTAGGAACAAGCATTAAAACTGTGAAACTTCAATTTATTATATTTCCTAAATCTATGTCGTCCCCCAATTATTTTTCGCGGGGAATTACTCGGAAAAAAATCTTTCCTATAACATATTTAAGTGGCGATTAAATGGCAGGCGTGCTACTTTTTATGCAATTTTATCAAATGTATTCTACATAAAAATCTAAGAACTCTTTTTCTCCATTGTGCAATATAAAAATACAGCCTATAAAAAATATGATAGAAATTAAAATCGATATAAAAATAATGACTAGTGAGGATATGTCGATTGAATCACAGGGCTATGACACGCTCTTAGCGGAGACGAGCGAGAAAATATGGAAACAGAGATCGGAACAATTTATGAAGCGAACGAAAAGTGAGTCCACCCGTGATCTCTCTGTCACTGTATCACCCACCTTTGCTTGTCTTGTTAATTGCATTCCCAGAATTCTCATCAACGATCATGTTTCTAATTTCTTTTCTTGTACCACGTTGACTAAACGGTCGAGATAGCCACCAGCCAAGTTATTGTTGTGTTCGTGTTTGTTTCAATGGTGTACGTAAAAGCACGATATACCGTAATTTGTGCTCACACCGATAGCGATTCTTTTTTTTTTTTTTTTTTTTTATACGCACTGCCAGCATGGAGAGATGCGACAGCAGTCACCAAACACGAAAATAATCTCATTGTAATAACGTTGTCGGTGTCTGTGAATTTGTTCATTTTACAAAAATGTGATACGTTATCTTCGATATTCCCTTTCGATAAGGGCAGAATTTTTATGATTCTCCTTTTCGCGCGAAATCCAAAAATTCGTCTTCGAGCGTTAGCAGCGAGCGTCGAAGATCATGATCCGTTGGAGGATAATTTCACGACATTTTTTAACATTAATTCTTTCAAATCGTGATCCCTCAACCCTCAAACTTCGTCATGGAGAGATCTTTACGAGCCAGGAGAAGCGACAGTATGGAGAAAGGGTTTCCCCAGACAAAAGTTCCCGATGTGTGAGAGTAACTCCTAGCATGCCATTCTGTCCATTGGTGTTTCAGGGTCTGACCGAGCAGCAAAAGGAGTTCATGGAGAAACAGTGGGCCCAACAAAAGGAACAGTTTATGGGTCGTCAGAAGAGTACGTATGATCTCCGCTTTCGAGACTCCCAGCCGGAACTAAAAGTTTTCAAAGTGCTTCCGGCACTCCTCGAAGCGCCGAGATATACACACGCCTATATATTTTTCTCGAATAAATATATAATTAACTTTATATATTTTTTTAAATTATTTAAAACTCTCAATTTTTGGAATTTATTCCGCTCGAAAATATCTTAGTTTTATAATTAATATTTTCTAGAGTTGCTAAAGAGTCGTCTCTCTGTACAGTTCAAAATATTTTGTTTTCATGAAATTATCCGTTCAAATATTAATAAATTTAACATGCTTTTCTTAATCGCATCTTGTACGAAATTAATCTATTATTTTCCGTGGATAATAGCGAAGTTACCTAAGTGGTTCGGCGAACGACCGGGCAAAAAGCCTGGTGATCCCGAGTCACCAGAGGGTGAGGAGGACGTAAAGGCTGCTGTCGACGACGACCTTGAGGAGCCGCAATTTGACGAAGAAGAGGAAGAAGAGGGTGGCGAGAAGGAAGAAGTTGAAGAGGAAGAGGAGGAGGAGGAGGAAGAGGAGGAGGAGGAGGAGGAGGAGGAGGAGGAGGAGGAAGAGGAGGAAGAGGAAGAGGAAGAATAAATCCTTTTAATTGCTTCGGCACGTGTATACAGATATTAAGAAGCATATTCGGAAAATTTTCAAAATGATCATTGCACAGTCTCGCGTTAAACATTTTCTTCCGAACCGTCAAGAATGTAGTCAGTGGTGAGAGTAAAAATGCCCATATATAACGGCGTCTTTCATATATTCTCAAAAACTCTCGTCTCCGTCTTTACATTACGTTACATCAAGTTTCTGTTTTCCTCAAGATTGAAACGACACTTTTTAAACGAGACGAAAATGTGACGGATGTTATTCTTGTAGTAAATTTTATCGTTCTACTACCATTACTATTTCGCTGTCACTTTTACCACTACGGCTATCATTACTACTACTATTCTACTACTACTTCTATTGCAATTGTTACTATTGCTACTACTACTACTACTACTACTACTACTACTACTTCTATTACTATTACTATTATTATATTGTACAAACAAAGAAACACAAATTATTGAAATAAAGAGGTTTATCATATAAAATCTGTCGCAAGAACATAAAATTTAACCCAGAAATATATAATGTTTTATCTTGATAATTTAAATCATTCTACGATTTTGAAAAAACGCAAAGATATAATATAGCAAAAGCAGCCATTTAGAAAAGAAACACTAGTATCGTTCTCGTCCACCTTCAATAGGTTTCAAGACGCTTAATTCTGAAACTAGAAATCAATCATCCTCTGTATATTATGTCATACATTGTTTTCGCGATAGGTCTTATCGTTAAATTGCAGTATCGTCCTTGAATTCCGGAAATGCTGATTCGCTCGCGGTGTCGGTTAAAAACAATATTTTAGCGATGTCATAATGAATATGTATAATTTTCATGAAATTACGGCATATTCGTGTCGAGTATAATTTTATCCGAGCGAATTTTTAGTGAGCAAGGCCTATGAAAAATATACTTGATCATTATATCGTAGAAATGCTAATAAATTGATATTGATATTGGCAATCGTACAAAATATACAATTAAATAGTGAAAGTTTTACACCTGTGAAAATGGTTGCTACATCTATACTATATTTTTTCGAACTAACAGATTTAATTTTGACACGGTAAAAAATTTCGCACATAATTATTTTGCTAACAATTGTAACGACAATTTTAACAAGCGTATAAAATTTTTAGATTAAAAGAAATGTTTCAAGTTTAAAATCTCTATCAAAAGTTGAGTTTAAAGTTTGAATGGAATTTGATTCGTTACATATTGTTCTCGGAATAAAAGGCGCGCGTAGAACGTTGGAGTTAGTTAAACATTACGCGAATTTCGCGTAAATGTAAGAATAATTTCTCGGAAATAGCATAGCGATACGCAAAAGAGCTAGAATACGGTGCCAGGAAAAAATCGTCTTCGGAAATAGATTTTCGAGAGAAGACTCGCTGCTCGATGACTGCAAAGTGTAAGATCGTGCGGCGAGTTGACAGGAACATACACAAGACAGTCCACTGCGATTAGAATTGCAAACAGGTCCGCGGATGAGAACAATAGTACGGTGGCACGAGAACGGAACGAGACGAGTGACGTGATTAGCGATGGAGTCGATCTGTCTCTTCCGTCGATGATTAATTGTTCACTCGTCCGTATATACTATAAATCGATTTAAGCGCAGAGAGAAATTAAATAGTATATATTTATATATATATATATAGGGAATTAAATCGCGCGATAGAGATGATCTATTGTTCGAGTTTATTCTTGGCGTATGAGTGATCGCAAAACAATCTGCGAACATTAAAAGAAGAGAAAAGTACGAGAGAAATAATCCCTTTGCGAATAGAGTTGAAAGATAGGAAAAAAACGGAGAAGATGGAACTGTTCGATTAATATTATACGTGTTTTGCGCGCTCGCTTCTCAATTTCGAACGGAAATCGTCTTAAAGTTCAATTCCAAGTTTAGATCCGTCGCCCACGCCAAGCAGCGGTGAACGCGACTAATTCATCAGGTGAAATCGCTCAAGCCGTCCCGATCGACGCTCGAGTCCATCGCTAACGCTGACGTATCGCTATTTCCCTCCGGCTTGGCCCGTCCTCTTCCTTCATCAGACGACTCGTCGTCGTTCTCCCTCTTACCTCTGTCCAAGTTACACTTGGTCGTGAGCCTCTAGTCGTCTCGGACGCAACTATTTATAATGGTAAACCGCCGAGTCCTCCGTGTACTCTTCCGTCGCGATTTCGATCCTCCTCGTCTGGAGGAACGGTCTATCTTAGGTGTGTGTAGAGAGTTGTGTGTAGTATCGTCGAAAGTGTGTCCGTCTAGGCTTGCCTAGATTATATCTGGAAATTTCATTCGCGCGAACCGGTCGAAATAACGAGGCGATTGACCTTTGGCTCAACGTTGCGAGCATACATTAATTAAGAATTAATGAGAGCTATCGCCGAATATCCGTGTGTAACAGATACCAAATAATAGTTTTCGCATAAGAGAGTTGTCCCTCGGGCCATATACAACGGTCTTTCGAAATCCCGTTCGTCTGCGATCGATCGAAATAACGGATAATCGACTCAGCGTTCTGTCTAAAGTTTCTTCGCGTTTCTTCGCATCTTGGCAAAGAACATTAAACGAGAATAAGTTATTGCGTCAAGTATCGATGTATAGTGCCGTCCATTATTCGTGCGAATTGGGATGTATCTTCATGAAGTTTATCTGAAGTGATCGCGATTACTGAGCGGATCAATCATGGATCTATAGCAACGATTTTGAACAATCAAGTATATCTCGATAAAATAAGTATCCATCTCGGCAAACTCTCGGTGTTGAATCTCACCTAAGCATCGATATCGGATGTTCGTTTAACAGTGCCGGTTCGGTTTACTAAGATGCAAATGCGAGTTGACGCCTGGTACTCGAGCTCGTTCACCTGAGCTCGTCGACGGACAAACGAGTCTGCTTGTACTCGTGTGTTTGTACCGTTTCGCGAAATGCAAATGTTCGTAACCAACGGCCGCGTTTTCGCGAGAACTTATCGCTTGTTGTGGCGTTGAATCGCGTAACGGTGGAAAAAACGCTCGCGAGCCTATCTCCGGTGTGACCATGACGAAGGCAGGAAACGGAGAAACGCCGGCGTGCTGATCACGGTACGGCTGTACCACCGAGAGCGCCGCTTTTTCAATGAGGTAAGCGACAATCGACCTCCTTCCCCCGAGATAATGGGACCGGACATCGATATATCTCGATCGAATCCGACCCGCTTGAGGCGCGATAAGACGCAAAAAAAAAAAAAATTGTAAAAGCGGATTGAGATATGCTGGAATGGACTTGGTCCGATCGATTTTTAACCGAAACACTAAGTAGGTGAACAACAGATCGTGGCAATAATAATAATAAACGGAACTACTAAGCAGAAAAGCGCGTGATGCATTCTCAATAAACAAACATTGCAAGCAGAAAAATACTTGATATAAAAACCGCCAAAAGAAACCCAACATCACGATTAATACATACAATGTTCGTTGAAATTCTTAAAATTGATCTATCCAATATGACAAAGAAAGTAAATTAAATTAATATATTAGGTGTACAACTTTCCTTCCGCCGTTTTTTTTTTCCGAAATTCGAGGCTTTATTGTAAAAAACTGGTTATACATTTATGATTCAAAGTATTGTCCACTCCCAATGATCGTGTCAATTCTTTTTGACTTTGACTCGAGTCTTCATTAAGTAATGCCTCCAATTCTGCATCTTCGAAAACCTTCTCACTTCCACCGCTATGCCGGTCTTCGACGTGAAAATCACCGTTCTTGAAGCGTTGAAACCACTCACGACACGTTCTTTCACTAATAGCGGCTTCGCCATAAGTATTTGAGAGCATTCGATGAGCCTCAGCCGCAGATTTCTTCATATTGGAGCAGAAAATTAAAACCTCCCGCAAATGACGAGAATTTGGCTCGTAAACTGACATTTTCAATCGAGAATAACTTTATGATGCAGACACAAATCGACTAATGTTTCTATGGGATTATGTTGACAGATGCCCAAGTTTATCGCATGACGTCTATGATCTATTTATTTCGACCACTACTTACCGCTAAAGCCATCTATAGGAAAACGGCGGAAGCAAAGTTGTACGCCTAATAATATATCGAGATGCAATATAATAGATGTAATATAAAAATTCACATGTTGACACTTGGTTTTCCGTTATTATTTTTTGACGCACGCATGCTACGTGTGATTTAGATATATATATATATATATCTAAATCACATGCATATAGATAAGCTATAATGCCATTACGGCATTATGGAAAATAGAATTGTGACTTTGCGAGTCTTCGGAAGCCGTAATAAGCTCGACGAGATCCCGAGCTATCGCGAATAAGTCAGTGATGAAGGGTGAAATGGCAGAATCGCAAGAATCATCACCAATCGAATGATGTTTCTCTATCGCCCGTGTCACTCCGCTGACAGAAACTATGTTGAAAAAGTATCTTGCCGAATTTTCGTCTAATTTCTGAATTTTTGTAATTGAGTTTACTCAATCTACGGGAGCTTGAAAAACACAAGACATGACAGAGGGGAGTGAGCGGAAGGCAGAGGAATACGAAGAAGATGATACAATCGATGAAGGGTGAGAATAAAGAATATTTCACGACGTAATAGTCTATCTTTTATTCGCACAAACACTTTTAATCCGGCACTTTACTTTTTCTGAAAACACCATTTTATTATTTAAGAGCGATAGGCCATGTTTTTCCTCGGTAACTTCAAAGAATCTAATTACTAGCCACTATTCCTTTGAAATATATAATTAAGAAACGTAATGTAAAAGGGACGAAGACAAGCGTAGAAGGTATAGCTCTATGAAGAAAAAAAAAAAACGAGTTTTTAAAGCAATTTAAAGATCCTTCTTCTGTAATATTTCGTTGCGGCGAGTTCTCGTGAACGAGAAACCGGTTGGTTGAACTCGCTGCATTCGTACAGTATCCTTCATTAAAGCTGATTTGAAAAATATTTTTTTAAAGAAACACTCGACTGCTGATCAAGCTTAAATGCGAGCATGAAGTTTAACGATTTAATTTACAGTCGCATACGAGTTTCCGCGATTTCCACTTCAATTTGCAATTAATAAATTCACGCGAATGTAGAACAAGCGCCCGATGTGTGTACTCGTGAACGAAACTGTAGTTTCCGCTCTCACTGTCATCGGCTGTAGAAGGACAAACATGGCAAAGAGACGGGACTTATATAAGTTGCCTCACAATCTGTCTTGCGATCGTTTCATCGCAGACACACATATTTTGAATTACGCATACCATTTAGAGACGTAATTTCCGTGTATATAACTGACGTTGTGCAAAAACTTCACGATGAATGTAACAGTGACTCGAATAAATATTTAAGGAAGACGATAACTCGAAAAAAGTGCAAACAAGGAAATATTTGATCGTCTCTCTTTAACGTATAATGTTAAAAGATACAACATTTCGATATCGAGAGAAACTAAAATCAATAGAGATATGGCGATAAGAAGGCGAATTAAGTGCAAAAAATTTTCATATAATCTTGTCCTAATCTTGTCCTAATATATTAATTTTAGTAATAGATTTTTCCGCTAACTTTTTCCTTTGGAAAAATTTCGAGATACTTATTAATACAATTTTTTTCAATATATTATTCGTCGTCAATATCCGTACGCCGTGTCGAATTAACAGTATCGCGCTCTTATCGTGTCCTCGACGAAATCCTTGGGACAAATATTTCCGTAAGGCGACATAATTATAAATTAATTGTGACGAATACCGCAATTCGATCGCTGAGTGCGCGTGTGATTCGTTCAGAAATGAGAACATTAATGACATCAATGACAGTCAATCGGCAAACAGGATATGAGAATGCATAGAAGGCGTGCTTATTGCTGAAAAAAAAAATGGTAAACAGGTGTTATTACGTGGAGACATGACATAATTCGCGCAGTTACGAAAGATTAGAACAAGAGTGCAGGCGGTATAGCAATCGTTCGCCGCAATTGTTTCTGCGGCGGGTTTTTTTTTTTTTTTTTTCTCATACCAGTCGTGCATTGACGTACCTCGAAGAAACCGACCGGAGATGAGCGTCGATTGGCTGAAGTGCTCGAAATGTTGCTTGAAATCGGAATCGGCGATTAAATCAACGACTGAGGAATTAATTGTGATAAAATTTACGTGAGTTTTCGTTCCATATATGCATCATCCATACTCTGATAATTTATCTACAATAATCGCCTTTCTTCGCATAAGTAATATCGCAAATAATAATATTATTTGCGCAATTTTATCGAAACTGCCTTGTTGAATTTGTAAAAACTACGGGTATATACTCATTTTATATAAGATTTCAAGTTTGTTTACGTAATTAGAAAGTCTGTTGGATCAGACTTAGATTCGTAATACATAAAAGTTTATTTATAAAGAGTTAAAAAATTTTTTATAAACTTATTTACACTCTTAAGACTCTCTCTGAAACATTTCTTATTAAAAACGTGTATCTTTGAAGATATTGAATTCATCGCAATTTACTTTCCTTAGTTTAAAAAATAAAAGAGATTAATTTATATTTTTACCGCATACAAAGTGTTCTTCACATTTTATTCGAAAATATTGCTTTGATAGATTAGATTTTGTTCATAAAGCTCCAATGTTTCTACTTGAAACTATTGCAACAATTCGATTACAACTCGACTGCATAATTCGTTGGAATTTGTGTATCTGAGCTCTATTATTTTACACCATTATCCATCGACTTACTATATAACGATCAGATTTACACAATTACATACAGATAATGTGCCGAAGAGACTCACACACAACTCGAATTAATAACAATAAATTATCGGAAGATCCGACCACAAATTCCTTTGCACTGAGTCGTCGACGTTTGCTAAGTCGATCGATTCTCTAGCTAGAGTGTCTAGAGGGAACGCGCGGGACGAAGATGAGACGGAAGAGGCTAAAGATATAGACATTATGCTCTTCATGCTGATCGTATACCACCATCTGGGCTTTTGTCGTGTGCATTGTAGGTTGCTCGAGTTGGCCCCGAAGCTAGGACAACGGGTGCATTTTGCGGAGGGCACGAACTTAAGATGCCGCGAAGACCCTCCGATATTGCCCGATTCGGAAGAAAGGTCAGCAGCTAATTAATGGATTTGAAGAAGGATTATTTTTTTTAAAGAATTTTTGAAGAATCGAGTATCTTTCTAACGAAAAAGTGTAAATTTATTCAACTTTTTTAAAGACGATTTATATAAGAGAGCATCATCGCGTTTACACTCGCCGCATTAAAAAATATTTTTTTGATCTAATGACATTGGATTGTTATTAGCAAGAATGCTTCTGATTTGCAACCTACATCGCACTTTTGTATCGTTAGATGGGAAACTGTCAAACTCTTATGCCAAAGAATTATGATCGCAATTTCCATGAGTCCTTCGTCTCGCGAGAAGCTTTTAAGTTTTAAAAAGCGTAATATTGAACTATGGAAAAATTAATAAGTAATTAACGAAGTTGATTATCTAACATTTAAGAAGATAAAGAATATCAAAGAAGGTTTGCCGTCTAAAGAGACCAAGTGTTGTACATTCTGTCGCGTTAATGAAAGAACTACGTAGATAAAGATATACTTGACATTTGGGAAAAGTTTAAATTATATTTTACAGTGAAAGCCTTAATATTTGAATTTTTGAAAAAATATGATCAAATATTTTAAAATATTTGAATAATATAAATTATCTATTCAACTATTCGATTATTATCGGTATCAGGTTGACTCGCACATTTTTTGCCATGTAAACTCCGATTCCTGCTTGTACGTTTATTATTATCGCGCGCATGATCATGACACTCGGCGAGAGGTGATCCGTCGTTATGAAAGGCGCATGAGCAGGGAGAAGGAGGTGCACGAAACAACCCCCGGCGCGTTTCTTACCCCTTTCGACATCGGTCACCGACGAGCCCTGGCCGTTAGTCCGACCGGCAATCCCGCCACGCCGTGTCGCCTCGTTAAGGATCGGTTGCTCGTGACACGCGACGTATCGAGAGATTTCGAGAGACTTCGGGGATGCGAGAATTCCAAAAGCGAGCGCGCGTGAACGAGGAACGAAGAGAATCGCGATGAATTCGTCCCTCGCACGACGAGGCTTTTGGCATCTCGTACACGGTATATTACAGGTACTTTTGTAATGCCCCCGTTTGTAAGAACATCGCGTTTGCGAAAGACAGAGAGACGGAGACAGGAGGGAAGGAGACGCTTCTTGAATATGATGCGCGAGCTTCTCGGTAGAATGTGTTCTATCATTGATCGAGAATATGGATCGATCGACGTGGCGTAGGTCGCTCTCGACTTATCAAGCCTCTTTAGCGGAATATTTGTTTTATAAAACGTATCCGAATCGCTGGTACACAGGGTGATTTAATTTTCGAAATCTCGACATATTTTTTGTCATCGGACAATAGCATCGTTCTGGAAAAATCCAAAGAGTTTTGACCATCATCGTCGTGCCGTTTTGTTAATCGTCGATATCTTCAAGGAGGAGCATTCGATGACGTCGCGAACCTCCAAGATACCGACGACTGGAATATTTAACGTGACAGTGACACGAGAATAGATTGATCTTTGATTGCGAGAAATCACCGCAGCTCAGTGATGCTCATGATTCCCTATCGGTGATCATCGACGACGGAATCTCTATCATCGTGAAAATAAATTCCGGTGCTGTGAAAAACTCGATCAATGATGCTAGTCACTCGAGAGGTGAGAGCCGTGCCGTGAGGGCGGTAGGGAGGAGAGAAGAGTGAAATGTGAGGGGAAAGACACAGAAAGATAGAACGAGAACGATGATGGGATAAAAGTTTGTCTACCTCGTCGACGTAATACCGTCGAGTTTGCCGAGGTCGTTCTCGCTGCGCGTATGATGTTTCGTTCGCGCATAGTTGGTCAACGAATTCAATATTTCAACGAGCCGAGTAAAAACTACAATAAGTTTGCTACAGCGGAAACTGAATTCGAACAGTCCGTAAGCGATGTAATTTTGAAGTAATCTCGCAATATACGAAAACAGTGATTAATTTTGCGTTCGAATCAATATCGATCAGCGGCAAATGTCAAAATTGACAATTTATATTGTAACATTGCGTATGGACGAATTTTGAAATTGCTTCGAAATAAACTAACTCTTCTCGTGTTTCACGTCAAATGAAAGATTCTATCTTTTTTTGACTTTAATGAATATATCTCGTAATCTTTGATATCGTCATCTTTTCACTGTAATCCGACGATTAAAATCGATTGGAATAATTTCAAGGGACCTTTGAAAACCCCAACATCTCGTGTAACATTAGCAGCAAAGATACTTAGGATGGGCTGCAAATCGGCAGCTAAGTTTAATCTGGATAAAGAGACGATCGCGTCGTCGTCGTCGTCGTCGTCATCATTATTCTTTCTAAAATGCAAGAAGACGATTGAAGAACAAGGAGAAGAACGTGGCGGCAATCGCGAGTCCGATCTGGACGACGGGGAGGAAGGGGAAGAGGGTAACAACGCGACCGATCAAGTAATTTCATTTGAAAGATCGTTTCCGTTAAGAGACAATAACGGAATGTCCATCAACGTGGACAACAGCGTCGCCAGGTAGCTACCAGGCTAGAGAATGCAGAGATTGCGCTCAACTTTCAAGAGGTCGCGCACTCCCACGGGAGCGGAAATGAAGTCTCAATCTAGCCTCGAGGTGCCCAAGCAAATCAGGTCAGCCTCCTTTGACGAGATACAATTACAAGCGAAAGGACGGGATGATCGTACAAATTCCTCGTCGTCCTCCACGTGCTCCTCCGCGAGATCGCAAGACTCGACTCGCGTCAGGAGAGGCTCGTCTACTCTCAAAGTGCCGCAGCTGCAGACCGGCCAACGATCCAAAAGCTTCGACGCGTATTCGGGAAGTTCCGGATCGTTCCCCGGCCAGCAGTTACTGCTCGGTGGAATCGAGCGACCGGAAACGCCGATCATCCAAGTCTCCGGATGTTACCATTGTGCCTGCGTCGAGGAGTACAGGAGCCTCTGGCTGGCCGAGGACTTTTCAAAGGAAGAGGCCGAAGCCGAGGTGCGCCACGAGGCCGACAGCGGTAATTCGGATCTCTCCGAGAACGAGTCGGATCACGAGGACGAGTCTAACGGTAAAAGAGAAGGTAGCCCGGAAATCAGAGTTATCCTCACGCCCGACGACGTGCCGAGCGAGCCGCGATGTGTCTCGCCTATAGTCGAGATTCTGCCCGAATTAGATTCCGAAATCAAAGCGCTGGAATTTTCGGAGCACAGGCAACGCGGACGATCGCTCGCCTCGCCGAAGCTATCCAGGCAGGAGGCTCTCACCGCCTTTCCCCTCGAACCATCCGCCGTGCCGGCGGAGACAACGATTAGGCCGACTGTCGCGGCGGATGACGAGGACGACGACGACGACGAGAACGACGTCGAGCCGAGCAAGTCCAAGCTCGTTGTGCGCGATATATTTCTGACCGTACCGGAGCTGAAACGAGATCGCGCAGCCTCCGTTGACTCGTGTTTTAATAACAATAAAAATGGAGGTGTCAGCGATGCGGATTCATTGGCGGTGCCGCAGCAGAGTATCAGGTCGAAGAGCGTCGACATCGTTCTGCCGACGGACGTTCGCACGAGGTATACGGCCTTGCTGCCCGGAAAGGAATCGCGACTTCCGATAGGGTGGGTACGTCTGATTAAATGGACGCAGCCTTCTTTTTTTGAATATCACGATGCGATCGAAATATCGCTTTAATCAATATAGGCATTAATATTTTTAATCGAGTCTCGATTTCACTTAATTTGTTCCCTCTTGATTTATCTCCTTTTCACCCTGAAGGATTTAATTAATCTATTAATATACGAGCTGAATTTGTTTTTTTAAACAATTTTGTTTTCATTTTCGCTTCTCTCTTCGCATCTTTATAATAAAACTATGAATACTAGATTTAGGCCTAGCTTTAATTGTTTCAAAAAAAAAAAAAATGATGAAAAAACATGAAATGAGACTGAAATAAAATTAGAAAATTAGAACGAGTCAATTTGACATGAAAATTTCATTTTTTCAAAAGAATTATGAATATTATGTAATGATTTACAAGAGTTTGTATCTACTAAAATGCTTAGATGTGTGAGAGTATCTTAATAATAGAATCAAATTTTTAATTTCATTATTACAGAAAGGTAATAAATATTTTATATCTCTACATTCTTTTTTATTAATCCTCTTTGTTTATTATTTATTAATTTACTTTATTATAATTTTAATTCTTTTGTATAATTTTTATATATTATAATTAATTGTAATAAAATTTAAATATGGAAAACTTGAATTCCTTTTCTATAACGATTCTCAATAGATCTTTTACGATATCTCGGATAGATTTGAACGGATCTATACACTTTTTCTATATCTTAAATTATGAACGTTCTTCTTTATTTCTTGCTTCTTTTTTTTTTCATTATAAGCAATTTCGAAATTAATTGTACAATAGAATAAGAAGAACTGGAAAAAATACGTAGAAAATATAAAGAGATTTTTTCGCGCTGCCACGATTTCTGTCTCTTTCCTCTATTTACGATTTCACTTAAAAAGAGCGCTACTTTACATAAATTATTACTCAGAATATTTCCATAAACTAGAACAGTAATACTGAGCGTCTCTGATACCATATATGCGTTTGTGCGTTAAAAGAAAGTATATCCATTATCGTTAGTAATAGATGCGAAATTGAAATATTAAAGGGATATTGATCGAGAAAAAAGACAAATGGATTGAAAAATATTGCTCGCATCTTTCATACGCCACGTGATCATTATCACATATTTTTTATTCATTATTTATACGCGGCATAATATACTTTACATCAAAGAGATCCGCTAAAAGCGGCTGTGTCATTAAAATTTTATATTAGAATTTGAGTATTCTCTTTACCGCAATGCGAAACTAAACTTGATGAGAGAGTCATGCAAAGTAGCTTAAATCTTTGATAACAATTTCACATGTTCTTCAAAGATACGACATTTTTTTTCTCTCTCGCACTCGATAAACCCTCGTCGCGTGCTCGCCCTTTAACTTTATATCATACTTCTATACACATAAGTAAATTTTATAATTAAAAATGCAAACTTCTACCAAGATATTCGACGACAACTTACCATCGCACGATTTTACGCTGAATATTATTATACTACTATCCAAGTGTGATATGCGCGTGTGAGCAAGTTGAAAAAAGAATAAAATTATCTCCCTTTCTTCGTTCTAATCTTTCAATTTGAAAAAATTTGGAATTATATTTTGCTGACGCGAGAAAATTAAATTCTTTGCAAGAATTTCTATGAACGTGTGATATTCTAGAGGGAGAGAAGAGAGTGGAGAAGACAGAGAAGGAGGCTCGAGTGGTCAACGTGAGCCTCGATCTACACCAGATTGGGGTCCAAATGCGTTTAACGGGGAACATCTTTGGGTACCGACCGCTACTTCCGGTGAATTTTGTTACGTCAACGACTGTTCCGTAAGTTTCAAGGATATGCAAAAGAAGAAGCATATCACGAATTCGGTTGAATATACTATTAGTATGCGTTAAAAGCTATCGTATAAAAATTTACGATAGCATAAGTAATTAAAACGAAAGATAATTAATAGAGTTATTATTATATATATATATATATATATATATATATATATATATATATATTGTTATTTAATATATATAAAATTTATCTTACTGTTTTTTTTTAATTACTTGCGTATCGTAAATTTGTATACGCGATAGCTTTCAATGCGCACTAATGCTTTCAACCAAATTCGTCAATACTCTTAAAAACAAAAATATGCTCGAAATTTTATTTAATTAACTTGATATGTTTTTCTTTCTTTAGAAACACGGACCCAGGTTGAAATGCCCCGCTTGTCGTGTAGTAACCCATGCCTGCTGCGTCGCAAGTTTAGAGTTCGCGTGCAAGCCAAGTTTTCGCGATGTGGGCGTGCGTCAGTATCGCGAACAAACTACAACCCACCATCATTGGGTTCATCGACGATATCAGAAGGGTAAATGCGCCAATTGCGGCAAATCTTTCCAATCGAAGCTCAGCTTCAGCTCGAGAGAGATCGTGGCGGTGAGTTGCAGCTGGTGCAAGATCGCCTATCACAACAAGGAAGCGTGTTTCAACGTTCACAAGATAGGTGAAAATTGCGAATTGGGCACCCACGCGTCCATCATCGTGCCGCCGTCATGGATCGTGAAACTTCCGCGAAAGGGAAGCTTTAAGAGCAGTCTGAGAAGATCGCCCAGGAAGAAAAAATCTGGCGGCGGCAGCGGATCTTCCGGACGCCGGAGAAACAAGGATAAGGAGAAGGAGGAGAGAGAAAAAGAGAAGGATCAAGGAGATCTGTGGATCGTTAAACCCATTCCCACGGCTACGGTAAAGCCCGTTCTAGTCTTCATCAATCCGAAATCCGGCGGTAATCAGGGCGCGAAGTTGCTGCAAAAGTTTCAATGGTTGCTCAATCCGAGACAGGTTTTCGATTTGACACAGGGTGGTCCGAGAATGGGGTAAGTAAATTGTTTCGCTCAATAATGTTCGCAATAAAATGGGATAAACAAAACTTGCTAACTGGCAAAGAGACGAGAGAAACGGAGAAAGAATGAAGGAAGGAAGGAAGGAAGGAAAGAGCCGAGCGAGAATATTATTTTTGCAGACTGGAACTTTTCAAGAAAGTTCCAAATTTGCGTATTTTGGCTTGCGGAGGTGATGGTACGGTCGGTTGGGTTCTATCAATCCTGGATCAGATCGGTGGGTATCCAGCTCCGGCGGTCGGAGTACTTCCTCTAGGCACCGGTAATGATCTGGCGAGAGCGCTAGGATGGGGAGGCGGTTACAAGGACGAACCGATCGGAAAGATCTTGACGAGTATAGGTGACAGCGAGACCACTCTACTTGACAGATGGCAATTGAAGGTTGAGAAAAACGACGCCAGAAGCGACGACGATGGAGGCAAGGGCAAGGAGAATTTGCCGCTTAACGTCGTTAACAATTATTTCTCTCTCGGCGTGGATGCTCACATCGCTCTCGAGTTTCACGAAGCCCGAGGTGAGAAGCGCGAGGTTTTATAATTTTATTTCTTCAATTATGAGATAGATTAGTTGATCGTTAATTTTAAGAATTTCTTTTTCCTCGATTACATTATATTCGATATTTAAAAAGAATTACTTATACTTTATAGAACTTGTGATAAATTCTCTGCCATCGTTTGTAGAGGCTCATCCGGAGAAGTTTAACTCCAGAATGAGAAACAAATTGTTCTACGGACAGATGGGCTGCAAGGATTTATTGCTCACAAAATGGAAGGATCTGTCAGACTTTGTGACATTGGAATGCGACGGTCAGGACATGACGCCGAAATTGAAGGAACATCGAGTTCACGCTATATTATTTTTGAACATCGCCTCTTACGGCGGCGGAACACATCCGTGGAGCGCGAGCAGCGGCACCAGGGAACCCGCCATGGACGACGGTTTGATCGAGGTTGTCGGCTTGACCACGTACCAGCTGCCTCTTTTGCAAGCACGCGGACATGGTACTTGCATAGTACAATGCAGCACGGCTAAACTTGTTACAACGAAAACTATACCAATGCAGGCAAGCATCTTTCTTATCGCGTAAAAATTTGCGTTGACATTATTCTGATAACGGTTTTACTGTTTATGTATGCACGATATCCCACAGAGTTATCTCTCTCTATTTACTTACGTAAAATCAATTTGTTTTTTAACTATTTCTCTTTTTTTTCTTTTTTTTTTCTTTTCTTAATTTCGATTTTATTTCTTCCCTATAATCATCGAGTAATAAATGGCTTGAGAAAAAATTCCAAGATGATTAATAAATTTATTTTTGAGATTTGTTCCAATAATATATTATCGTATTCTCTCTATACATATGTATATTCGAGATTTTTAATAATGTTGTAGGTCGACGGCGAAGCTTGTCGCCTTCTACCGTCTATCATAACTTTAAGTATGTTAAACAAAGCTACAATGTTAACGAAAAGAAGAAACGCGGGCAAGCCTAATCAGAATGTCGCGAAATTAGAGAGGCTAAAGCTGCCCGTGATGAAGATAAAAATATCTGATTACGAAACCTATTATCACGACAAGGAGAGATTAAAAGAAGCGGCGGAGTTGTGGTTAGCGGAACCGCTTGATCTCGATGCTACGACCGATCTGGAGACTCTGAGAAAGCTTTTGGCGAAAGATTATAATGTAGATTCTTGCTGTTTTCTCGATTGTGAGTGTGGTTTAAAAAAAAAAAATATATATATATTTGCATATTCTGATCAAATTATTATTCTTAAGACGCAAGAATACGTAAAATGTTTGGCTGATGTCTTTTTCTAGCATGCACCACGGAAAGATTCTTCAGAATTGATCGCGGCCAGGAACAATTACATTATGTAACGGATGTCGCTGTTGAAGCTGTCTACGTTCTCGACGAAGATACCGTTCAGCAGCACGTGGGTCAAGTTGTCGCTAATCAAGAAATGGAAACTGCGCGAGTCAATTTACCAAGGTATGCGCGAAGAGTACTCTTTTGCAGAAAATCTAATAATTATATTCTTTCGCTGAAGCGTATGATATGAATATTATATAGCGATGAACATCTAAAGGAGAAGCCAGCCGTGACGGAGGAGCGAAGGACTTCGAATGTATTTAAAGACGCCGAGAAACAAAGACGATCTTCCATCGTTCGGAAAACCAGACTTTCCGGGAGTGTCTCTTTCGATAAAGAAACCGATGATCAAAATGTCGCGGTCAAATCGAACAATCCAGCGAATCGAAACTCGTTGGACGTGCCATCGCCGAGCGAGGACGTAAACATCGTGTCGGATTCTCTTATAAATCGCGAATCTGTCAAACGGAATTCTCGCGTCGTAATTGACCATACGGATCAATCGCGGCAACATCAGGACCGACCCCTCGCTTTTATCAGGTAACAATATTGCACGTGGACATTATTTTAGTAGTATATACTTTAATTATCTAAATAATTGAGGCGACCGAAAAAAATATTTACGCGACGTCAAAGATAAAGAGTTTGAAAGATAAATCTTTGAAGCTTCTTTTAGGGAAGAAAATTATCGGCGGCTTTTAACTAAGATAAACGTAGAGCTTTATTCCGCACGAATGCTTCTTAGAAGATGTAAAAGATACACACCTTTGTATCATAGCTCGACGACATATTATTATAGTTTATTCTGAGGAGGAGGGTAAACTCGAGTCGATATATTACAATACGTGTATTAAACTCTCGTTCGACTATTCGCTTTAAAATTATTTTTACTTGGATAATAAATATTTATTTACTGCACAATATTATAAAAATAATTTTGTGCAAGGTGGGAGGGGTCCGGGGAGCTTTTTAATAAAGATCTCGATTCGAATTTCTAGCCCTCGCGATAGACTGTTCAGTCTAAGCTCGGGGGTTCACGGATTCAACACTGAATTGCTTGAGAAAAATTGCGATGACATATTAAGAGCGGCGAAAATTGGCGATCTTTCGACATTAAAGCAACTTCATGAAAAAGGATACTCGCTTTTATCGATCGACGAAACTGGCCAAACGGCGCTTCACTTGGCGTCAAAACACGGTCACAAAGATATCGTCAGATATCTCATTGCCTGTGCCCCATCGACCATTTTAAACATGATTGATAATGACAAGTAAGTTGTAACAAATACAAGTTCTCACACAATTTTGCGTTCGCAAAATTTTTAATTAAATTTAATCCACGCGAAATTGAATATTGCTAAGATTTCTCGCAAGTCTTTCGTTATTCATTATTATTCTTACATTGTAGTTCCGTTCTAATCCAATTTAATATATAACTTGATTTCAAGAAAGAGAGATAATTATTTTAATTTTAGAGGGCAGACTGCTTTACATAAAGCAGCTCAGAACAAACGTCGTTCTATTTGCTGTATGCTCGTAGCCGGCGGAGCATCTTTGACGATGAAAGATCGACAGGGCAATACGCCGCATCAACTCGCTCTGATCGCGGAAGATCATGATTTAGCGGCATATTTACAAAGTAAGTAATCACAAACATACGGTTTTATTTTTTTATTTTTTTTTTTATTTTTATGGATATGTTTAGATGCTCTACCGGCTGGAGACGCGTTCGTCGATTGTCGCTAATATTTAATGCATTAGAAAAAAATCGATATTCTCTTGCGAAATTTTTGCCATTTTTCTTTCGATTCGAAATGAATTATTAATCAAATGTCGACACGGTTTCTTTTCACGGATTGACAAATTTACATTTAAAGTAACGAGAAATTTAAAGCGCAAAATTGCGACATATACGTCCGAATCCAAGAAATTCTGAATGTCAGAAGAGACAATAATCTTTGACGATGCATTATCGTTCACTAAAATGTTAAACGTAACTCTATGCGTATCTAAATTATACGTAGATTTTTTTTCTAATAACGTTTTACATATTGTCACAGGTCAAAAACACTTTCAATTGGCGACAGATGAGATGGAGAGCGATCTCTGACCTCCAGCATTGATCGCCACGGCTTGAACGACCCGGAACAACTGCTACAAAAAGAGGTATACAAGAACGGTCGATCTAATTGTCGATAATTTGATGACGTCTTCGCGGCATTCCTTTTCGACGACGTAAATCGCTCTCGTTCGACGTATATACGACGTCGACGATTACGTGTTTTTGCCAAATATCGTATTTTTCTTGTCGATACTTCGAAATTACTCTTACTAGGATACAATTATCACGTAATTATATACACATATATACGTAACTATGTAGCTGTTCTCTCAATCGATAATAGATTCTTATTTTTCTCACTCGTATACTTGCCCGAGAGACTTGTAACTTTACTCGCGTTCTTTTACTCGGCAAGTGGACCATAAATCGGCCAGGGAGCAGCCCGAGATTATTCCTAAGACGAGCAAATCTATTTTTCTCGTACGACATTTAATGTCTCCCCCGGTCCAAAATGAGACAGTCAATTTTGCGCATATGTGTATATATATATATATACACACGTATACATCGACGAAAAATTTTCTGACGAAAATATCTCTCGTATACGAAAAGAAAAAAAAAAAAAAATAATAATAATAATAATAATAACAAAATGGACCACTTACGCGTTTGCGTGTACGAAAACGACGAAAGATTATTTATAGAGGCCAATCCGATTGCGAAATCTGTGCCAATTTAAACGAATCTTGAATGAATCTTGATGGAAAGTTAATGACGATCCCAAACAAAGATTAACTGTCTCATGTTGGACGTATGTGCAAAAGTTCATAATCTCCACTCGAAATGGGTGCTATACAACAAGCGGATCGATAATCTGTTTAGCTTTAACAAAATTGAGGGGAAGATTAGAGGATATAATTTTAGAGGCAGAAGGGTAAGAAAGCGAAAGGAACATTCTATAAACGATACCAAAATGTAAAAAGGGATCAACGTACGAACACCAATTAGTTGTTAGAGATGCAGTCTATCGCTATTAACGTGTACTATTACTATATATATAACGATTATTTTTTTCGTCGAATTGATATAAGATCTATGTACATGTGTGTAGAATTTTTGAAGCGCTTATCGCGCTTATGAATTCGCGCATATTCTAAAAGAAGACGCCGGTTATAAGTCAATATTCATCGTGCACGCAACGATTTCTCTCTTTCACGTTTTGTCCTTTCGGGCCCTTTTACTTATTAATATATTTCTGTGATCTCCTTTAGAATTCTAGTTTATATTCTATTATACTTGTGGGACGTTTATCAAGCGCGAATATGTTGTCATATCATCTCGTGTCCTCTGTCTTTATCTCTCTCTCTCTCTCTCTCTCTCTCTCTCTCTCTCTCTCTCTCTCTCTCTCTCTTCTCTGTTATTAAAAATTCTGTTATCCAAGATTGTACATATACTAGCACTCAATAGTTCGAATACATCGCTTCGAATTAAAATCTAGTTTAATTTATAATTATTATTTTATTATAAGATTTGACAGAGAAAAATTAATAAAACACAAACAGTGGAATCTGGAATATTTCTAAAAAAAATTGAGCTATACGTTAATTTTAAATTATATACACACACAATAATATGTAAAAAATAATTATTGAAAATATTTATTGTAGATCCAATTCGGACCTTTTAATACGCATAAATGCGATTTTCAACAATATCCACAATCCAATCCTTGATCAAAATAAAAAACGGTCGTGCATTGTAAAAAAAAAAAAAAAAAAAAAGAATCGACACTTTCGTGCAAAAGAAAAAGAAGCGCGACATTTAAATATCCTCTGCTTACTTTTTAATACTCCCCTGGAGTACTTGAAAAGAAATGCCTTTCTCGATCCGTACCTGTTAATACCATCGTCGATGATAATTGTCGAATAAAAGGAGAATTTAAAAAGAAAAGCGAGAGAATACTTATATATATATATAAAATTGTTGTAGGATCGTTGTAGGGCAAATAAGAGAATATTTTGCGCGCGTGCGATCGGGTATACGTCCTACATATGTATCGGGATAACAATTGAAAGAATAGTGTTAGTTTTATGCCCGATAACACGCGCAACGGCATTGAAATCGGTTTTAGATCTTGCGGAGTTTAATTTTCTACACGAAATGTATAGAAAAAAATGTTTGTGCTTGCATTGTTGCGATTGAAAGTATAAACATCGTTCGATGCTTTCACAGCGTAAAAATTTTTCACTCGTCAAGATTGTACCGGTTTCAATTAGCTCCCGAATAGCATTAGGCCCGAGATTTAAAGGGAAAATACAAAGGGAAGTTAATAGAATTCCTCAGATATATATATATAGCGACGCCTTTCGCGGCGGTGAGGACGCTGGCTCAGCTCGCAAATCTCTGTTTAAGTTTTAGAGCAATAAATTGACGACAATCACAACATTTCGGCATAAGCCAGCGCTCGCACCGCGACTGTTATATTTCTCTCCCGTCCATTCCCTTCTATTTCTTCTGTTCCTTTTCTCTTATTCGCAATATTATCTCATTTCTTATCTTATATGATAAAACACCGTGTGCACACGAGCATACTTTATTTTCTCGATACGGGCATATTATATATTTATACGTGGTATATGTGTATACGAGGCTTCGAAAATTAAACCGAGAGGACTCGTATCGCGCAAGATAATTATCGAGCGCAAACAAAGCGTAAATTATATTTCGCGATTCCATATAAAATAAAAGTAATAATTTATATACACTTTAAATAATTTTTTGAAATATTTATATAATATTTTGTATAATTTGAAAAATATTGTGTGCTTTTATTTTCCCTTTTTCTCTCTCTCTCTCTCTCTCTCTCAATTTAATTTCTAATTTAATTATTTACGAGTTCTTTCACCGCTCGTGTACCTATTTGAATTAATGACGATTTTTTTTCCGTCCATGAAAAAATAACCACGCCCAATAAGAAAATTGTTCGTGTGCACGGAATCTAAATCCTTAACGTTCTATTCTCTCTCTTTGCCTCTTATAAAAAATTTACGAGTCAAATAGATAATTTATAATTGATATTATAATAGAATCTTGATATTCCATGTTCGTGACTTCAAAGTTTATTGTACTCGATTGTACTGGACGACAAAGCATATGAGAATGAGTAAGCCTCGTTACTTTTATGCCGCAAACAGTTGCTTTTTAATAATTTCGAATCTTTAAAATTTATGGTTCCTTTTTTTAATCCCTAAAATTGCTTAATTTCCAGAAAATAAATTTGAATTATATTTATAGCAAGAGATACAGATATATAAATATATATATATATATATATATATATATATACATATATAAAATCGGTAAATACATTTTTTTGTACATTTGAATCAATCCTGCGTAACGCGTAACAATTGCAGAATATTTTTTTATCATTAACATAAGTCATAGTAGTACGAAATTTCAATGTAAGAAAGTTTCAATGTCGTCCAGTTTTAATGAAGAAAAAAAAAAAATACAAAGTATTAAATAGCATAGATCCTTAGCTTTTTAAATATAGAATTTCTTAGCTCTTTTAGGAATTACTCTAGTTCATTAAGAAGAGAACTCTGTCCATTCGCCTGTTCGTTCTTCCATTAAACATGTACTATAATGTTCCTAGATATTTCTAAAAAAATAGACAATTTTAGTTGTTAATGAGTTTCCAGTTTGAAATAAGATATGTATGTGTGATAGCTTTTATTTTTTACAGAATAGAAATTAAACTATAGCTTTTACGTAAACGTCGATACATTTCTTAGTACTTTGTGCATTCTATGCTGTACGAAAAACGCATTGTGACATCGGACCAACTGTAACGATTTTATTTTATTAAAACGAATGATATTGCTGTGTATTATCTGTAAGTTTAAATCTATTTAAAAAAAAAAAAAATTAAAATTAAAATTTACCAAACTATTTTTGAGATAACTCAACGATAGTGAAACGTAATAAAATCGTCTTAAACTAATCGAGGAATCTGTGAACGAAACTTGATGCCGTAGGGATTATGCCCCGTATAACATTACCTTCCAACAAATTCCCGACATATCTCTATGTATTTTTAATAATAATAAGCGTATTAAAATTGTTCAATCTAATGATGTTTTTGATGTATTGACATGCGATATGTATTTTCCTACCATGTATCTTTTTATTTGATCAAGAGAACAAAATTATATCCCCATAAAGTTTATTGATTTAGATTATATTTTCTTGATAAAATATAAGAAATAAATAATTAGATATAATTTAAAATTATTAATCTCTTAATAGTTAGTATTTAATAATAATCTCAAATTATTATTTGCCTTTTATACAAGATGATTCACGATTATTACATTAAAAATTACAATTGTTGTAATTATTTCAATCTTAGAATTTCTTAAATTTTTGTATTCTTGAACGTTAAAAACTTGCTTTTTTTTTATTCTTAACACTCTCTATCATATAAGCGTATAGTAATAAATAAAACGAAAATTAACACACTGCTTTTATAATATATATCTATATATTTTAAATAAAAATTATAAAGTTCTTTTTATTTGCATGCGAAAGCTATGATTTGCATTTTTGATCACTTATGAATCAGGGAAACTAAGAATTAATTTCTCTTGACGTATTTCCATCATCGTCGGATGATTATTATCGGGGATTTATTTTATAAAAATTATTAGTAAAATTACTTATCTCAGATATAAAATGACGCCACGACGAAACCATACATCGCGATCTTCCCTTAAGCATGTGACTGGTAACGAACAGATTAAAACCTCTCGTTGAACACTTGTGTAAACCGGTATGTTCAGATAATCTTGTCGAGATGTATCTTCGAGAATATTAAAGTTATCGTCGTCAGATTTATCTATCGAATATTCTTTCGGCATAAACGCCACTTGGCATGTCGGGGCGATCGCAACTGCTGCCGAATTTATGTCCAGGTCCTTCAAGACACCTTTCTCGATCGAGGCTCCTGTAATTAAGACATTCTTTAAAATTGTTTCATGTGTGTATATATATATATGCGCGTAATTTAAAATAATACTTTAGAAATCGATGCTATCTTATCCAAAAATTCTTAAAAATTTTCCAACATGCCGATAATTATGTAAAAACGGTTTATAAAAATTTCCAGCTTTTTTCCGTCGATCAATAAAAATTCGGTATCGAGATATTCTTGAACTTTTGAATAATTAATCAAATATACCTGATATAAGTAAACCTTCGAGCTGAAGCGACACTTTCCACTCCTTGTTTGTTCGATTCTCAGTCCAATTAGCATGGAGATGAAGTACTTCCAATGGATAACCAAGTTCTCGTGCGGTATGTTGCTTTAGTGCAGTTAAAAGAGCACGTGGTCGGGACAATTGAGACAAATCGATTCGACAAGGTATATCCACCGCTGAGGATTTTAATGTCTCGTACTTTGACAAAAGCGCCTTTGCGAATTGAATTGCATTTTTCGGGCCTGACCGCCATTTCGTAAACCAGTACTCTGGAGTCTTTGATTAAAATAATATATATAATATAAAATAAATAATATATAATATATAATATATAATTGTAATAAAAAATTATTTTATTTATTTATAATAAAATTATTATTATAAATAATAATATCTGAGAAGAAGAAAAAAACAAAATAGATAATTATAACAGATATATTAAATAGAAAACAGAGTCTCTCTCTCTCTCTCTCTCTCTCTCTTCTTGTCTTACCTCATTATTCTCGAAAGCTGACGCGTCTATGTCCGTTCGTACAATATTCAACAACTTTCTTGTAAGATCAATTTCGTCTATGAAAAAATCCTGCAACGGATTTCTTTTCCGTTCGCTTGTATTATATAAAAATGTCAAGGAACATTGTCGATCCATAACTTTCTTTAGATCCTGTTCAATTCTCGATTTTTCTAATTTATTGCTGTTACCTTCACTATTTTTGAAAGGTTTCATTAAGATACCTTAAAAATCATTTAAAATATACATCAGCTGATATTAAAGACTCGGACGGTTTAAATTAAAGAAGAAATATATGCAATAATTTGGATATATAGTGTCACATTAATTTATTTCATTTAATTTACTTCATCTACCTTTGAGATACGTCAGGGCTTTCTCCGCAGCAGATCTTTCCCATGCTCTGTGAGCGTTAGCAGGGAGGCCGAAATACTTTTTCGGCGAATCGGTATCGTCCAAACTCTCCAGCAATTTTATTGGGTCACCATCCGTTATCTTCAATGCGTCTCCCAGCTTTCGTTGACCCTCGAAAATATCCCTGGACCACGCATCACGTATCATCGAGCGTAAAGCTCTTGCATCGTAATCATCTTGAAGTCGACCTCCGTAAACCGCGACGTCGAGTAAACCTCTGCCGATTTGCCACTCTCCTTTTTTCGCATTATATTATATATGTATATATATATATATATATATATATATATATATATATATATATATATGTTGCAAGATATTATATAATAATTTATATTTATGTTTACATAGATTGTCGAGAGAAGCAATAAAATTGTATACCTTGTTGCGATCGTTTCTCCTTTGTCATTTCTTTAATCACCAACTCGTAAGCTGCCTCGAGATCCGACTCGTTCCATTCGTATGACCTAATCCAACCCTGAGGAATGAAATTTCGTCGTTCTTGGAGCGTAGCGTGTAACCAGGAGAGCATTAAAACGGGGACCGCGGTTTCGTCGTTATTCTGCGATTGTCGAAGCTGCTGGAGCGACTTTCTCATGTTCCTCTTCACGCCTTCGGGAGGCTCGTATGCCAGTTTCAGACAAAGTCCCGCTAAGCCCGGATAGAAACCGGAGCACTCCTCGGTGGTTAGCCAGATCCTTGCGGAAGGATTTTTATTTGCGGTACACATAGGTGAACGTAACAGGCTTTCCAATCGCGGTAACCAATTTAGAGCGAGTTGTAAGTTGCTCAACAATATCCAGCCACCCTTTCTGCGAAATAATGACAAATATGTACTTCGAAACAGATACATTGATTATATTTTAAATAAGATCTCTTCTTTTTCTCCTTCTTTATTTTTTTAATAATTATTTTTTCTTGAATTTTAGCAAAGTACGTATAAGACAATTAAATATTCTTTAACTATTAATATTATTGTGCGATGCTTTATAAAATTTTACCTGCATGCGGCTTCCAATGCCGATTCGGCTTGAGTAACGTGTCCTTGGCCCAGGGAAACCTCGGTAAATCCAGCAGAGGCATATTTTGCAGCGAGCACATTAAGTTCAGGACTGGGGTCAGTTCCCGGCGATAAAAGTAATAGCACAGGATACGATCTTTCTTTTTCCTGAGCGATCGTATTCAATGTCCATACGGGAGGAGCTAAATCCTTCACACCTTTCGTAAATTTATTCGCAAATTAAAAAGATGGTAAAGAAAATTTAATAAATATAAAAGTATATATCGCTAAAAATAAACATGATATAATATTTATTGATATTGTGCACAAAAACAATTACATTTAATTCAACTTTATATTTATTTTGCTTGAATTTAAATTATATTATTCGAGTATTTAAAACTCTCAAAATTAAATTGATATTAAAATAATAAAAAATTCTCTATTAATTTACAACATAATAAATGGAATTTTTTGACATTTCTTACCTAGTTGCTTCGCAGCGAATTTGGAAAGAGCGGTGTGTAAATAATCAGGCCGAAGTGCTTTCACGATTAAAACTTTCTGAAAGGCATTAAGCTCACTGTCCGCATAAATATTAGAAATATCCTTTAGCCAAGAAGGTTTTATTTTGGCAGCAATCTTTAATAAAAAAGGATTATGTCAGGAAAATTCTTGACTTTTCAAGAATTTACATTATTAAAAAATCGTTTATCGTTAAAGTTATATTAGGTTTACGAACATTGGATAGAGAAGAACCTAAGGCCTGCACAGCCTCACGTCGTTCGTCCGGTATCCATTCGGGTAATTCAAAGACCGAATTATCGTTGTTGATTGCACCGCTATCAAGCAAAAGATTCCTCTCGACATCTGGTACTTGATTTAACGACAACGCCATGTGCAAGGCTAGAGGAAGTCTGTGTTTTCTGTAGATTGCTTTCGCGCAATGATGAAACGTCAATGTTATCAACCTGAAAATGACAAAATTATTTATATGACGATTTCATATAAATCTTATAGGGAGAAGTACGTACATACCGTTTCTCTATTAAACTCCGCGATTCTCTTTTCTCTCTGTCTAGACTCGCGGAAGAGCTATCATTCCGTACTGCTTTCAAGCAGATGTCTGTATAAACCTCCGTGGAAACGATATATAAAGAGTTGAGAAGTGTCAATCCTTTAATAGTCTCGTATACGTTAGCGGCAAATTGCGCGAACTTTTCGTGATCTTTGGCCCGTCTAAAAAAAAAAAAAAAAAAAAAGTGAAAAATATCATCTTTAATGAATCTTTGCTGAAATCAACATCAATCTTAATCTTAGCTTAATCAAGTTATGTCATAGTACGTTGAAATTTCATTTAAACTCTGTCTGCTTTCCTCGAGGGCGACCGCTATTTCTTTCGCCTTGGATTGCGTCGTCTCCAATGTAGACAAGAGTCCTCCTTGCTCTTGAGATTCTTGTAAAAGATCTTGGCCTCTGGCTGTAGCTAATTGACTCAACAGATCTAGCCTGGCCGCATCTCGTTCCCCAGATAATTTTTCCTCCCTTTCCAAAGCTTCTCTTCTTCGCGCCTCGAGCTCCGGCATTTCGTTTAATAAAAGCTTACAAAGACGCAATATTGATAATCGTTTGAATATAAATCAAAGTGGGATTATTAAAAATTATTGTATTTATCTATCCGTCCTCGCATACCTTCTCGACGAATCTCTCCGTCAGGCTTTTTGTGCCTGCGCCAAGGGTGATCTCGCATAACACGGCATCGGCCTCCTTCGGAATATCTTCCAATCTGTCTTTCCTCGTGGCTAGGAAAAGTTGAAAGCCTTGCTGAGCCGACAAGATACGATCGCCTAATCTAAGTGGCCTCCGGCGAAGAACAGGCAACAATATCGACGGAAATTCGACCAGTTCCTCGACCAAGAGAGGTTTTCCGAAACGCACAGCGAGTTCGAGAGCAGTCAAAAATTTCGAATTTTCAGGCTGGGTAATTTCGAGTCTGGAGCCAATGCTGCGTTTAATCCAGGATACAGCTACGCCCGAGGGATCGAGGAAAATAGGCACCAACGGTCCTTTCAACACACGAGAGGCCGCGATCAAACTACTCGTATCAGCTGGTAAATCCTGTGCTCTCCATAACAATCTCTCGCGTTCGGTTACTAATAACGTGATCGCTGATTTCTCCCAATTGTCATCCCTTTCAGAATTCTGCACAAATCATTAATTTTCAAGAATCAGTTGTTAAAAATTTCTATAAGCAATCATTAATATTATATTTTACATAACGCATCGATAATTAAATGTTTGAGCGTAAAAATTCAACGTACATTAATCTTCAAGATAATTATTGTGGAAATATTTACTGAAAGTATATCTATTTAAAATATTAGAATAAATGCGTCAGATTAAATATAATATATCTTTTTTTCGTATCGATTAAATATAAGCGAAAAAATTAACTGGACCTGATACGCGAGTAGAGCCGCCGCATTGGCCGCCTCGATGTCAAGTTTTTCCTTCCTGACGGTCAGCTCTTGAAATTGAATTTGCCAATCGCGATGTTCGGTATCGAGCTTCTGCAAGAGAGCTCGCGCCGTTGAAAGACTGGCCTCGGTAGATTCGGTTCGCAACTGCAATTCAGCTGCACCCCTCGTGTGCTCGGCAAGCTCTTTTTGAAGTTGCGCCACGCGACTTTCCACCGTGTTTAATCCCGTTGCTAATTTTCCCAATTGCGCCTCAGCCGCCGCCAATCGTCTTGAATAATACAAAAGACCGACATTATGAATTTAAATGATCAAGATCATTTAATTAAAGAGAAAATTAGATTATAAAAAAAAGAGAAAGAGATAGAAGAATAAAAAGAAATTAACTGCAAGATTCTACAGAGAATGGTAACGAGAAGATAAATATCGAAAAAAAAAATGAAAAATTTTTGTATTTAACAATTAAGGCGACATTTTTCGTAACGGGGAATAGGAACGGGAGATCTCCTCCTCGTCTCGTACTCGGCCAATTGTCGTTGTTCTCGTTCCAGTGGAGCAACTTGCTCCAATATCTGACCATATTGAAGATTAGCGAGAACCCAAGCGGCCAGTGGAGCCGCCGCCACCGATGCTCTCTTTGCCGTTCTTTCCTCGAAACTTTCCGGGCGTTCCTTCACCAGTTTAGCGACCGCTTCTAAACTGGCAGGTGCGCTGCGTCTCGCGTCCCAATTTCTGCGCGTTACGAAAAAAGAATAAAATATTATTCCATAAAGTTAAATACGCCCGTCTCTCTCTCTCTCTCTCTCTCTCTCTCTGAAGCGTATATACACAGGTAAATAGATTTAAAATGGATCGATTGGAGAGATTTGAATCGCTCACCTAATCTCGTCTTTGATACCTCGTTTGGCGAGGAAGGTTTTCATGCTATTCCAGGACGTGTCCTTTATGCCCATTAGCCGAAGGACACCCTCGAGTACATCTCTCACTGGCGCCGGCGGTGCTCTCAACGAACGAACTTCGGCTAACGCGTCGGCACTTATACCGGCTACTGCTTGAGCAGCTTGTGCTACCAGAGGTTCAACCTTCCCTAATTCGTTCTCTATATCCGCCTAGATGTAAATAGTAAGAGGGAATAGTTTTACATATATATATAACATATCACACTGATGTGGAGATCTCTGAGATCTCCGTACATGTTTTAACTCATTTAATACCTTACGTAGCGCAAGCTCGGCGCTCTCGCGTTCTGTGTTGGCCTTCAAGTTCGTCATCTCTCCTCTTTGACTAGTCGCACCTCTCATCGTAGCAGTGATTTGCTCGAGAGCAGCGTTGGCTCTCCCTTTTTCCACCTTGTGTTTGCAATAATATTTTTTTATCACGATATTATAAAATATTGTAAAATGTACATTATTCAACGTTGAGTTACGCGAACCTCAAGTTCCTCACGCTGTCTGGATACTTCGTCCTCCAATTTAGCCACCTGCTCGCCGGCTTCCCTTAGCTTTCCGATACCGGCTTCGAGAGATCGAAGCTTCTCCTCTACCTCTTTGCTCCACGTGTCGCGGAGATATCTCCAGGTATGCACTAGAGCGAGAAATCTCGCCGGTGCTCTCTGATGGCGAGGTGCCTGTAGATGAGCGCCGATCATGATCTTCGCGCCGCTCGGTAGCTCCTCGAGTTCGTCCAGCTCTAAAGTGCCCTCCTGGATCGCAAATTTAATTAACGAGCTCTCCCGAGACCACCATTCGCCAAGACTAGACCCGAGAAGCGCGCAATGTCGAAGACCCAGATGTAATAATCGCGATGATTCTATCTCTTCCGAATCTAGGATTACCGCTATCCGAAGATATTTGCGCAGACCTATAAAATATTATCAATTATTGCACCATGTGACAAGCATAAGAATAACGTATAATAGATGGATAATACAACGTTGTTAAAAACTAGAGCGCTTTAAGTAAGATTATAAATTTTTTAAAGAGAAAAAAAATATTGTATCGCTATAAATTAATTTTTTTCTTTGGATAATTTTTTAAACATACGTACGATGATATAAATACTGCTCTAATGTTCCTTGGAAGTCTTCTCTTCGGGCCAGATCGGCTAGCGGTGCAACGAGCGCGTCAAGTTCTTCCGTTGTAAAGAGCCCTGGAATTTCGCTTCTGGATACCATAGCGCTTATCAAGATGGCTAAGGTCTCATCCCTAGCGTGACATTCTTCCAGCAAAAGCAAGGTCGGCTGGCTCTCGATACCGGCGGCTTGCACGGCATTCTTTATCGTCGCTTTACCGCGTTCTGCCAGTACGAATACAACAAAGTTACGAGAGTAGAGATCCAATAACAGATATCATACTTCTTCGCAAATTATAATTTATTCACCAGGCCCTGAGTCAATCAATCGAAGAGAAGAGAAGGTCGCGACTAGTTTAACAGCTGATCTCCTACCCGCTCCCGGTCGTCCAACGAGTATTATACCGCGAAAATCACACGCCATAGCCCAACTCAATCCTATCATTTAAAACATTTAACATTATTATTAACAAATAAAATAAGATTCTTTTTAAAACTGTTTTAATTAGACTATTTACCAGCTATAGTTTCCAAAAGATAGGATGAAATCGGTACTTGTACCGGTTGACCCTCTCTGGCGCATCTAGCCGCTGCATTGATTATCTCTTCTCGCCATTCTTCTTCGCTCAAAGGATAAAGCCCCGTATTTGCGGTCTTCCATACGTATACATCATTGTTAAAATTCTTTACCTCGGAGTCCTTTGAGATTAATAAACGTTCCCATCGTGTCAACGCCTCGGGCGTCAATCTAAACAAGGAAATATTATAGCATTGTAAGATTATATGCAGAGGAAAAAAAAACAGTTATGAATAAAACTTTAAATTTATTATGTATAGTTTTAAATTTCTCGTACAAACTTTATTCAAATGTAATATAATAATTGTTAATAATGGAATAAATATTTTATTATGATTTTAAGATAATACCTCGCACAAAATAGCCGTTTTCCGACATCCAACAAATAACGAGTGATGTCCGCTTCGTTTTCGGGTGTAGGGTAATACTTCAAACGATTCGCCCACGAAACGATGTCTTTAAGAGTCCAATTGAGAGAAGATTTCTGAGTGGACGCAAATCGAAAAGCGTCTAAGATATTTGGTTTTATTCGAGCGATCCAAGATTCTGCCATAACATAATCTATCTCCTTCAGAGAAATTCTCAAATGAAGCTCGAGAATAGATGCAATGTCCTTTTGGCTGGGATATCTATTGATAGATATATTTTACTTTTAGTTTATTATAATTCGCATATTTTTCATGTGAAGAAATTACTCACTCTAGATAATAAGTTGCAAATAAGGCTTCGAGTCTCGGATGCAATCGTGTAGATTCATCGGCAGTACATATGATCGTTAAGGATATTTTAGAAAATTCGAGATCCTCCTCGAGGAATCCTTCCTCTTGAAGTAATTCTCTCACCAATTCCTAAAAACGTATAATTTATTTTTATTAATTTATTATCGAGTTGCAATTCTTTTCTTTAACTCCAATTTTTTCTTGTATAAGTTACTGTTAAAAAAAAAAAAAAAAAAAAAAATCGCAATATATTTGCAAATTTAAGATTTCTGTTAAATCAAAAATATAGTTTAAAAGAATAATTTTTATATTTAATCGAGATCAAAAAGAGCTCTGTTATTGTTACAAATGACTATGTAATTCAAGATTTATTAGATCGACTTTTTTATTTTACATTGAAAATTTATGAAGAGATTCTGGATTATACATGCCTGTAAATTTTTGGCAGCGAGATGCATATCTTCCAAAATAAGAATCACTCGAGATCCGCTTCTCGGTTTATACATTCTACCCTGCGACGAGGATTCCAGACGTAGGCAAGCTTTTTTCAAGCGAGTTACAAAATCCTCAGGACCATAAAGCGAAGATCCTTTTACCACGATCATTGTATCGTGATTTTTAATTCTCGATAACGCAACATCGATTAAAGTATTTTTACCACAAGCTTCGGGTCCACGAATCATAAGTGGATGACCGTCTTCTATCCACGGCAAAATAGCTGCTAATGCTTTTCTGATGCGATCTATGTATAAAATGTAAAAAAAAATTTTAATCTATATATCTTTTTTATAGATTTACTCTTAGAACTTCAATACATAAATTTAAGAATACCTGAGATCGAGACAGGCCCATAATCGGTATCGATAGATTCGTAAGTGTCGCTAAAGGGTATTAGTCGATCGGTTTCTTGATCGTAGAGAACTGTACTTGGCTTTTGCGGATCGGGACACCTAAAGGGTATTTCACAAGTGAAGTGAGCACAGCTGGCTTAGTCCATCGTTTTAGAAATTCGAAAAAATAAGAGTTGAGAAATTTCTTGGATCACTCACCAACTATCGATTGACCCATAAATAAATTTCGCCAAATCATCTCTAGATTGTACATCGTTTACTTGGCCGCATAATGAAAGCAGAAGAGCTTGAGTAGCCTGATTGAATGTTTGCGCTTTATGGAGGTGACACAATACGGCGGTCATCAGACCGGACGCAGACGAGCCTTCGACATTTATATTCAGAGTCTCGTCGATAGACGAGCATAAATGAGCGTTTGCGATCTCCGCAGCCGTCGAAGAGAGTTGCTCTAAACGCCACGACGTCAATAGGGACGTTGATTTCGTCAACCCAAGATGCAAAACACCCAATCGTGAAACCGTAGCCGGACTGGCATCAGCAAGCTTGTGGGTCTCGAAAATAAACCTGTTTTACAAAGATATTCGCAACAAGTGCAATAAGCGACTATATGAGTCTTGTCGTATTTTATGTTAGATATAATTATTCAATTAATGTTAAGCCATATTTGTACCTTGTACCATTGCCGAGTCTAACTCCTATTCCATTGGGTAACGTTAACATTCGATTATCGTCCAGAGCTGAATTCAGCGCCTCCGCCCATTCAGGTTCCACATCGCCGTTGAAGATAATCCAGGTCGTGGAATTTCCAGCGGACGTCACCGCGCTCGATAAAACACCCTCCTTCCATTCTCTTCTCGCACAAACATATAACTTTAGCAATCGCACCATCATATTTAAAATTGATAAAGTATGTCTCTATTGTATTTTACCTCGTTCGCTGATTCACATGTCCTAACAATCTGCTCTTAGGTATCGCGCCAGGATAAACGACGATCTGTTGCACGGGTTCGCCGATCTTCGCCATCGCTTCGGCTAAGCACAACCTGATTGATGTTTTTCCGCTACCCGGTGGACCGACTACGGCAACGCCAGTTCTACTTTTCAACAGATCATTCAGTTGAACGCATCTGTTGGCAATCTCTTTTGTCAATCCCTGAGTCTCGCAGATCTTCAACAACGCGGCAACTAAATTTTCACTTTCTGCAGAAACGGGCAAAGAAGGATTGGTTTTCGGGAAGAGATCGTCTAGCAATGCCAAGAACTTTGTCGTGTCTGCCTCCGTCAGCTTTGGAAGAGTCGACTCCTTAATCGAGATCAGAAGTCTATGGAAAAAAAAAAAAAAAAAAAAAAAAAAAATGAAAAAAATTTCCTTAATTAATCGACATAATTCTATTAATAAAAAGATATTTTTGTAGAGTGACTTTAATACTAATTAATTTTAATTCTATTGTAAAAAAAAACCATTCTTATATACTTATATAAAAACTATACTAATAAAATATAAAATCATCTTCTATTTTGTCAAAATATATAATCTAAAATTGAGGTCAAGGAACATAAATTGTTTTCAATTACGACTCTTTAAACAGACTATTGAAAAGTTTTGAGTGCTAGAATATCAGATGGCAATACGTCAACATTATGTCAATATTAAATATTAATTCATTAAAAGAGATATATTTTAAACATGCCTGGTGGTCTCGTCTACACCGGCAACCGGGTGTAAAGCGTCGAGCACAGATTTCAGCGCTCTGAGTCCCCAATCATAATGCGGTTGCTCGGATAACATAGTCCCGGCAATTTCGAGAGCCTCTACGAGTCGTTTGCCGAGAGTAATTGCTTCTAAGAAACCAGCGCATTCTAGGAGAGTTCTGACGATATCCGATTTGTCCGGATGCGCCATGCTGATAGGTCTGAAGAGCCTCGCCAATGAATCCGGCAGCTTGCGCCTACCTCCATACTCACTTCCCGCTGGATTCATCGTAATAAAGATGCAGCAGTGAGGATCCAACGTGATCTTCCGATCGCCTAGCGAAATCTCGAGAGAACCGTTTCGAAGCGCTTCTTGAAGCGGTCTCACCAACATCGCTACCGCGCTTAATGTATCCTCTTCAAGACGATTGAACTCGTCGAAACAACCCCAGGCACCCGCTTGTGCCAGACCTCCTAAGATACGCTTCATACTTCCAGTGTCCATCCCTACAAATCAAGTCGACTATTCAATATACAGGTATCATGTATTGTATTAAGGTGTTATTAAAACGTACAATTTATTATCACTGGCAGAATGATTAAAGAGAAGCTTTTTACCTTCGTCGCAATTGAAAACTAGCACTAGTCTACCCAAGATGGACGCCAGCGCTTTGACGCTCTCGGTTTTTCCGGTTCCAGCAGGACCAGTCGGACTTCCGCCTAATCCGAGCTTCATAGCTTGCGTGAGAGCCAAGAAACATTTCTCTGTCAAAGGAGTTCTCACTAAGCCAATAGACGCTCCTTGGTACTCGAAGAGATAGGGTAACTCTGCGCCGGCACATCGCATCACGTATGTACCTTGATTCTTTAAAATATGCGAGATCATACACGATATAATAATCAGAAATTATATAAAATGCTCTTTGTTTAGAGATATTATTGACAAGAACAATTTTTTTGAATTAAATTTTGAATATAATATAAAATATTATCCACTCTTAAAAAACGTGATAAGTCGATGTTTTCGCAAAATACAAGAAATGATGATATCTCTTGCAATATTGATTTGAACGTAAAAATGTTGAAAGTTTCTTTTATATTTCGTAATATATCTTGAATATATCTTTAAATGGCGAAAGAAAAATTATGAATTCGAAAATGCGCGGAAGTCTGTTCCATTATAATAATTATATTTTCCTATAGTTTTAATCGTATTATTCTAGTAATGTAAAATATTATATCGCTATCACGGTATGATTCTCATTATTAAGACACAAAAACGTATTTTTTAATCGAGACTCACTTTTCTGTAACTCTTCAATTGTTTGTACCACATCCAATCGGCGTTCTCACCGGTTGCTAGAATTCTCGACAATGTCCTGGCCACTTGCAAATGATGAACGGTATCCAACAAAAGACCGCGCGCTTTCAACGCGGTCAATTTGTCACCGGCGTCTTCCAATCCTCTGTATCTTGCTCTTTGCGTTTCCAGAAATTCAACAAGCTTTTGCAAAGCCGAGCGACCCTCCTTCAAAGCGCGTTCGCAACGCTCGGTAAATCCTATTCTTTCCGAAAGCAGCAGTATCTGTGTAGGATAAACGGACGGATCAGGCGTGGAGTCGTTCAAACATTTCTCTAAACTTTGACAGAGAGCCTTTTTCATTCCATTCTCGAGATTATTTAGCCATCGCGGTAGAGGTTCAGTGAGATCGATAGTCTCCGGTAATTTTAACATTTCACCTTCGGGCGATACAATCGCCGTTAATGTATCATTTTCTTTTACTACTGAACCCACACCGTGATACAACTTTGGCAAATGAGCTTCCAAACCTCGTCCGCTGCCTGATACTAGCTCCAAAAGATCCTCATCGCTGAGAAAATATAATCTCGGATACGCTGCACGTCTTTCCTGAAATTTCAAAATTTTACGACGTGTTATAATATATCGGATGAAAATGTAAAGAGAATGATTTTTCCCAAAAAATGCAATTATTTTTCGATTATCGAATTTTACCTCCAAAAATTCATCCAAACTCTTCTGACATCGATCTAGCAGATCCTTTAAATTTATTAAAGCTGGTAGAGAAAGTCGTCTCAAGAATGGTACTCGGGGATCTCGAGATACTTCTCCGATAATATATCTGAAAGTTTACAAAATAGGATAGAAATTGACGTTTAAATATAATATACGGATTAGATAAAAGAAAATTATAGGAAGGAATTATAAACCTGAATTCTTTATCGGCCCTTGACCATCTTCCGGAATCATTTGGAGCCGCTCCACTTCCATAGACTGGATCCAGGTAAATCCATTTTCTCTGGACAGTGCTAAGAACTTTAATTCTTTCCTCAAGCTCCGATAGAGCTGTTTCGCAGTGTGCAGCTCTAGACGCGAATCTTTCGTGTCCCGATGTGCCTTTGGCTCCTTCGAGCAAGAGCCTCAATTCCTCTGTTTTAAGAATTCGATTTGAAATAAAATGATGCAAATTGTAATACAAGCCAATTGTAAACAATCGATATAAATAAACGTACCTATTTTCGCTAACAGACTACCATAATCTCCGATTAACAGAATTGTCATGTTTTTACTGTCAGTCGATTCTTGCAACGGAAGAGATGCCGTGTTTTCCCAGATCTCCAGATCCATTAACGCTTGTCGAATTCCGCTTTCTGCGATTGCGCGTTTCGTTATTTCCTGAGAATAAAGAAAAAAAATATTTTATGCAACAAAAATTTGAGAATTATGATACAAAGATATATATAACTCTTCCCTATCCAGATTACGTCTTAGAAATGTATTATCTTTCAATAATGTAAGATAATCATATATTTCTTTCGTGAAAAAATGCTAAAATAAATTTTAATTAATACCAAATCTCTAAGTTGATACTTTCTTTAACAATTTATAGATCGATATTCAAATAGCGAAAAAAATTAATAGCGCTTGCAGTATTCAAAATATCAATATTCTAATATCGCAATTATATTATCATAATTATTTTCATTAAATTAACATTGCAATTTTTCACCTTTACTCGATCCTCATTTTTTTTCAGCGCCTGCGAGCAAGCGAGCAAGTCACCTAAAGTGATATCTCGTGGATTTTCGACCTTCAAGCCTAATATAGGAATTAACTCGGTCCAGTGCTCATTAGCAATCTCGTCTCCCCGAAGTAACTGGATAGATTCGATCGTAGATCTGACTTCGTTAATCTTTTTACCAACAAAGGTATCGATCTCCAAGTTATCCTGCAATCGAATCTTACTCTCCCAAGAATCGAGCCAATCGTGAAGTCTTGGTAATCTTCTCCTAGCCACGGCCCACTCTTCGATTTCCTGATTCTTCAATTCTTCCAAAAACTCGGATTGAAACCTGTTCATCGTATTTAGCATGACATTCTAATCAATTTTGTTGATTTTAGAAAAAAATAATAAAAAGTAAAAAATTAAGAAATAACACAAATTTTATTGTTTTATAAATATTATACGAATGTATTGTATCAATTTTCTATAAAGTGTCTTTCGTTGTAAAGTAACCTGTAATTTGATTCCTCAATCTCCAATTCGCGTTCCAATTGTGATAAATTAATCTCATCGTCTTCCAGAACACTCTCGAGATCGAGAGCTATTCTTTTACAATCCGCTTTCAAGGAATCCATTTGCGCATTTAAATTGAGCCAACGTTCCTTCATCAATATCAGCCAATCGAGTGTGAAATTCTCCGATCTTGCGGACCACTTGGCCTGCCATCTTTCTCTTTCGTCTCTAAGTGCTATCGCTTTATGGCGAAGATTAACTTTAGCATCTTCCAGTAGACGCGCCATAACAGCCTTATGCTTTTCTAAACGATCCCCCAACTCCTGCCAAGCGGCGTGAGCCGCGTTAACGCCTGTAAAAGTAAAATCAACGAGAACTCAATCTATGTCTTTATTTGCAATTTATAAAGGTAACAGTTTCCAGAAGACGGAAAAAGTTTCATCGAAGTATGATTTGGAAAAATATTACCATCGAGCTTCTCGCTGGTCCATGCAGCCATAACTTTGGCGAGTACAGCAACGACTTCCATTTCTTCAGCGATGCCTGCCGACTGTTGCTCGATACGCGCATGGGCCTCGTGAGCTAATCCGACCTCCTCTACATCACGCGGCCTACGTTCGAGCTCCTTGGATGCGAAGGACAGGAACTCGACGATAGCCATCAAACGCGAGGATGCTTCCACCCTTAAATCGGAACACAGACGTTCCCAATAATGACGGGTCGCAGTCTCCAAATCGTTCCTCGTTGTCGCCGTGTCGATGCATATGCATGAGATTTTCACGTCGCAACCTCTTAATTTTCCAACCTGCGTCAGTGAAAGTAAATGATTATTTAATTGGAATGATATAAATCATAAAAGTACAAGTGCGCTTAATACAAGAATAAATCGGAAAGCACAAATTACAAATTTTTAAATGAATAAAATAGCAAGACACAAATATCACAATAGCCAAAAATTTATTCCATTGTCTTTTTTTTTTTTTTTTTCCCCCAAGAGAACAATGTACTTTCTAATTTACCTTTGAAATATTTATAAAACTTACCTCTTGAGCCCATTGCTTGGCCTCCTTGAACGCTTTCGCCCATTCTTGAGGTGGTTTTCCTTTCAATCTAAATATATATAGATGATATAAAATAATATGCAATAATATATATACGGAAAACAGTATTACGATACATTATTTTAAGAGTTAACTTACCGTTCTCCAACATCGATATTGGCTGGCGTTGCTAAGTTTAACCATTTCATTCTAAACAATTCGAGAGTGGATAGAGCGATTTCTACTTGCTTGTAAACGCCGCTAAAGAGATACGCATTCTTCTGCACCAAATCGCCAAAGTGTGCATCGGCGACGTCTCCGACGCCCCGAAAGTTTACCGGAATGGAAAGTGATCGGCGTATACCGGAATATAACTTTGCGCGAATGTCTTCGAGCGGCGGTCTCCATTGCAGAAGTCCATCCCGAAAGGTGAGCTCGACTCGGATCTCGGATAATTTCTTCGACAAGGATGGTAAAGCATTTCTAAGCGCAAAATATACATGTTTTACGCAAAGAGTTTTTGATAAAAAGAGCATCATATTATTGAACAAAGTTTATATAAAATAAAATTTAAATATATCATTATATATAAAAAAATTTAATTACAAGCAGAATCTTTTGTGTCTCGTTATACCTGTACGCTACGCCCAGTGCTTTTAAAAGCTGCCGATCCCAATGCAGTTTCCAAGCTTTCGCATTACCGTACTCCGAATCCACCGCGTCGACGATCGCTCTCATACTTATCAATGTCTCCTTCCATATATTCTGATTTCCGACAAGATGCACAGCATCGCCTTTCAACAAGTTCGACACGTAGTCTCGCAACGTGGAATGCTTCGAAATCAATTCTGAGTTTTGTCGAGCAAACTTTACCACCTGAAAATTTATTTTTTCAATTTTATTATACTAATTTTATTCTGCAGTTTTATTTTACATCATCTTTACAAATAACAACGAAATTCTCACCAACTCCTTCAATCGAGCGGTGTACGCATCGACGAGATGAGGGTCGGACCAAACGACACCCGATTGTTCCTGAACGGCGCGCGCTAATTCGAGAGCCACCGTCAACATGAGCGGTCTTTGAGAGGGCACCATTCGATCACCGATCGTGTTATGAAAGGTGGCGACCTGTTGAAGCGCTCTAGCTCGTCCGGCTAAAAACGCGGCTCTGTCTACAAGCTCTCTAATCTCTCTCGGTAGCTCGACCCCTTCGCCGGACAACGCTCTGGCTTCTCGGATCAGGGTCATTAATCGAGGATCATAGGTCACTCGCATCATGCTGGTGCCGGTAAGTTCTACCACTGGCGAATCGGTGCCCAAGCTTAATTCTTTCCTAGCTATCTCACTCTTCGTGTTGTTCACCTGGACAAATATAAATGTATAAGAAATATCAGTAATATATTATTTTAGATTATAAGAAAATGTACAATTTTAAAAATTGCATCACATTAAATACGTAATTAAAGATTACCCATGACTCGACTAAATCCCGCCTTTTTTCTTCGGCTTCTTTCAGCGCGCTCGACAATCGCGCCGCCACTTCTTCATACCCTGGCAAATCAGCGAGCAATTCCTTCCCCAATTTAGCCAGACTTTCTAGCCGTACTTCCGCAGATCTAGCGGCTTGGATCTCTTGCAGTACTCTAGGAACATCCAGAAGATCTTCCGTATCGGGACCAGCCAAGCGACTTTCTACAATTTCGTGTTTCGAGAAAACACATGCAAATGCGATGATTGACAGTAAGTCTCGAATTATGTAAATTAACGTCTTTAAAATATATCACATTATATTTACGAGGATAGCATCGGAAGAGAGAAATAACACGATATAAAATCGATAATTAACGATATCTGCATGTAAAAAAAATACGCAAATGACAAACTTTTCTTTTTATTTCTGTGAATTCTAATTTTTTGTGAATTTTATGGCATTATATTTATAATGATTAACGATACGGAGAACATTTAATGCTCAAAAATATTTTACCGATTAAATCAGGATACGCCGCAAGTAACGATTCTCGTTCGGCACGCAATGCTCTCTTAAGCCCTTCCCTCTTCATTAACTCGCTATATTTCCCAAATTCAGATACCAAAGCACTCGGAGTATCAGCATCAGCAATATGATCCTTCAGCTTTTGAGCAACGCGCTCCTCAGCTGGCATCAGGCCCTCCTCAATCTTACGTCTCAGTCTATCCCATTCATTGTCCCAATGTTCATCATCGCTCGATGCAACTGATCGTAAATCATAATTATTACTTAAACTGTTATTAACACGCATCGCGATCAAGAATTCGCTGAATCTTAGTTTCTATTTTTAATTATTTTAGTTATATTAATCGTCAAGTAATTCGTGAAAGGCAGGCGCAAGGAAAGAAACTATTTTGTCAATCCTAATTTCAAAGATTTAAAGATACACGTGCTTGCGACTTGTCTCGGGAAATTATTGTAAGATATCTTTAAAGCAGAGCCCCATAAAGATACCTCTCATGTCATCAAATGACCGGAGTAGTTTCTCGATACCGAGTCCAGATCTTTCGCTCGAGGTCAGAAGTCTGCTCAATTGGCGATGCTGTGCACGCAAGTCTGACATTTGCCTGAAGAAATTAAACGCGGCTATATCTGTTATTTGTTCCAAGTCATCTCACACGCGTTGTCGCTTTACCTGAGACTTTTGCCAAGCTTCGAACATTTTCCGGGTACAAAGATCTCTCCTCGCCAAGGATGAAGCGAATAATGCGGCCAGAAAAGTTCTGTTAATTTCTGCGTGACGTTTACCCACTTCTTGCACACTGTCGCTCCAAGCGCGATCGTTTCATCCTTTGCACGAGTTTCGGTTATGTCAATCTATCCAGCGACATTCCATAAATCATTTTATCATATGCATTATATAACCAAGCGATCGTTTAATAGCGTTTTTTAAAAAGAAAAATTGAACGACCATATTCAAGTTTTATTTATCAAGAGAAAATCTCGATTCTTTTTTGCAAATTATTTTTAAAAAATTATATAGACATTTCAAAAAAATTTTTAAGAATTTATAAAGAAACTTTTTCAAAATTTTTCTACTATTGCTAGACACAGTTGCTAATCGCGAACGATATATGATTGATTCTTAAATCGACGTACCGCATTGAGATAATTCTGTGTTAATTGTACCACTTCGTTTCCAATTACATCGAGAAACGATTTCATTCGTTCCTCGGTATACGCTGGCCCGCTTAATTTCCATAAATCGTCTACGAATACCGAAATGGCTTCACAAGCCTCTTCTACAGCGATTAATCCATCTCTATATTTAACGTAAAAGCTATAGTAATTGTACAATAAAAATAGAAAAGATATCTAAATAAAATAACAAAGAAACTCTAAATAAAAATCTTTAGTACATTAAAACCTATTTTTTTCATTTTACTTATAAATTATTACAAGTTATACCATTTATATCAAAAATTTTTTGTCAACAGTATTTTAATATTAACATCGACCGTGTATATCTTTGGAGTCTTTTTTAATTATTTCGTATTCCATATTTCAAGATACGCGGGAAGGAAATTAAATGCACCTCGACACCGCGGCGTTTTCGAGTTCGACCCTGATATTCTTCACCGATTTGCCGGCTTCCACGCAAATAGTTTTCTCGTGCGATCGTTTCACCTCATCTCGCTTCCGTCGCCAATATTCTTCCTCCTCTGCGACGGTGATCGAGAATCCGGGGCTGAGCAGCTTCTCTTCGAGCTTCTTCAAACATGACGTGCTCAAGCCCGACGAACGAAGAGTCGGCGCCCAAACCTGACGAAGACCTTCGATCAATACCGATCCGTCCCCGCAGCCGGTTGAAGCCACCTGGACCACTTCGTGAAAGTTCTCTTCCGTAATCACCGCCGCTGTCATCTGCGCTCAATTTTGCACCATCGGCAATGTAAATGACGCGCCCGACTAAATCGTATTTCAACTTTCTAGAAAATACTTTCTATTGTCGAGGAATAATCGCGCTCGTCAACGTTTAATGTTAATGACAATCGTTAAAGAACAACGAAGAGAAACGTACGGATCAACGGTTGCATCAAAAAGCAAATGAAAATGTTTCACGAAAACAGCAGCTTCTTTTCTCCACTCGTTACATTTATATTTTCATCTACTTGTAGATATACATCTTTCCTTCCTGTAGTAGAAGCTTTGTTAAGGTACCTTAAAGAAGACCAAATTGTTGACCGTACCGGCGCCCAATTCGGTGCTCAATTTCAAACGAACTTGCTTCTGATCCGCGTCGATCGGTCTGGCGCACAGAATTTTACATGACGACTGCTCCAAGAAACGATCGAGGATCTCTCGATCCTCGATATCATCCTCGTCGTGTTGTACGGATGATGCGCCAAAGAAATATCCCGCCGTGGAAACTATAAGGTATTTACGTTTGTCGACGACTACCATTTCGGTCGGTTTAAACACACTTTTTTTCCAGCGCAACGTCACAAATGGTCTCGGTGATTTTCTGATAGAGCGACGTAATCGGGCTCACCAGGAGGTGGCCGGGTCGTCACGGCGACCAACCATCAACACACAACAGCTGTAGCTATCGTTACACGCATCGCTGCACGTGCGCGAATGCGCGTGACGTCACTCCAATCTGTCAGATTATTTTCTATTCAATCGCGCTATAGTAAAAAAATCTTTGACCTTATATATAAATATATGTATGTAGTATGATTATAGGTATGTATAGTATATTATATATGTGTGTAATATAATTATAGATATGTGTAATATATTATATTACATAGATTATATAATAAAAGAACGATATTTTTACAATGCCGTATCATAAACACTTTAAAATCTCGTAAAATGCGTCAAATTTCAATATGTGAATCGTTCATATAATACAATACATACTAAGATTGAAGAAATATGAATAATTATCGATTAATCGTTGAAAGAAATTGTATATAAAATTGTATAGAAAAGTATATTAAATTAAAAAAGTATATTAAGTTAAGAAAATATTTATTCTATTTAAAGAAAAGGTTAACTGACATTATTATTCAAATCCAAGCGTATTGATTCTCAGTAAGTATACGTGTTGATATTATCACGCCGGTTACTAAATTTATCACAGTTACAGCTTAAACGCACAATCAATGAGCTCAATTCGTTCTCTGTATCATGTGAAAGAAAAGAAGCTATAATTAATAATCTTATCTGACAGCTTCTAACTATGCTTATGACTTCTTAAAAAGACGCTACGTATACACATGACTTGTAATTTTTACGCGAATAGATTGCGTAAATTATACTAAAAACTTATAATAAAAACATCCAAGTACGTCACAAAAGAAAATCATTTTAATTGTTAATAAAATGTTGAATACGATGCGAGAATAAAATAATTTTATCTTTACACGGAATAAATATCTAATAAATTATGCGTAGATTCTCTCTTGAAAAGAAGATATAATTCGCAGCTCTGAGAAAAAATTCAGAGATACACGTCGGATATTGAGAAGTTATAAAGTGTTTCCTACGTTTGTACTCTCCCTCGATTTCTTTAACTGCATTATGCGCGGGATGCCTTGTAAATTTATGGAGCGTGCATACTTTGCGCCTTACGAGTGCTTATGCGATCGCAACGTACGCGTGTGTCGCATGCTTGCTCGCATCAAGGCCGCAATATCGGAGCACCTTCCTCTCGGACCCTCGGCAAACGACTCTCCGACGATTCTATCTTCCATTATTATTTATTTCATTATTCGTTATTTTACGCGGGAAAGTTTTACGCAGAGAATGATGAAGCGAGAAAAGTTCTTGAAAGTATTGAGGAAGATGAAGATATCTCGCGATGAAGTCTCCGATTGAAAGTCGTCCGACGTTAATACTCGGATACTGCTAAGCCGATACTGTCGGCAATGTTTCCTCATCGGCCACCGACGCCGCGATAATGATCCATGGATCCACAAACCTAGATCGCCATTCCAGACGCTCAGTCGTATCGTGAACATGCGCGTGTGAACTCGATTTGTTGTTTCACGCAGACCAAAGCGTTCGTTCGAAAGTGAATTTCTATTTGGCCTTTTTCTCCAACGACATATTTTCTTCTCAAGAACAAGCGACAACTTTATGCGGCAGACGAACGGTGGTCGCGGTGAGTTGAAGAAGTATACACGTTTCGCGATTTTCGCGTAGGAATTGTCTAAGCGTGTCTTCTATAAAGTCAAGAATTATGGTGAATAATAGTTTTATTATTATATCTTGTTGTATATGTATATCATTAAACACTGTCTTAGAAAGAAAAAGAAAAAAAAGAAGAGTAAAAAATTATCTAACGGCATAGTATCCCATGACATACTTGAGACATTTCGAGTACCTACTTCTAATTATTATAGTTTTTGAAAGTTGCAAATAATAGAAATAATTTTCTTAGTTGAGAAAAATGAATAAAATCTTTTATTCTTTATTCAGCGTTACGTTTATTTTACACATTAACGAAGTTAATCGGTTAATTTAATCAATTCAATATTGGAAATGTTTAAATTTAATATTAAAAATAAAAATATCTTTAAAAAAAAAACTGCACGAGTAAAATTTTTGTTAAAGAGACACTGGCTTTTCAAGTAATATGTTTAATGTGTATTCTATTCAATAAAATATCTATAATCAAGACGAAACAGTGCTTGTAAAATTTTTTATATGTTACATATTTTGTTGATAAATGTTCACGTAAAATAATTGCCAATTGAAGACTACAGACGATATCGTGTAAATCCCTTTTTCTGATTAACTTTAATTTTAATATTTGTACAGCTGTCGGAATGCAGGGACAAATGCACTCTGCATTCCATGATCAATAACAGACCGATGAGTGGCATTTTTGTATCGATATTTATCAAATCGTTAACAAAATGAATTCCTCCCAAGACTTGGATTTTATCGCTTAATTAGTGCCATGGTCTTGCTTAATAGGTGTCGATCATTTTTGCCTCACTGCGTATTTTTGCTTAGAAAACAACAATATTCTTTATAAGTATAATACCTTTTCCGTTAATTGAACGCATATTATATCGTATAGAGAATTATATCTCTCATGAATTATATATTTTATATATTGTAAAATATATATAAAATATCATATTAAAATAACTTCTTGATATATAGAATCGAAATCATGAGGAAGATATTTTTTTCCTTATTCTAATAAAATTGTAATTTACTATCATGTCTCGAAATTGATAAGTTTTGAACATATTTAAGAGATAGAGAGAAGGAGATAGAAAAATGATCACTTGTTTATGATTGTATAAATATGTGTGTATAATTAAGCTTTTGTTTACGTTTCATTTAATTCGATCACCTGTATGTGCGCATAATACATAAAATTCAAATTTAGTCAGATAAACTAAGATAACAAAAATAGGGAAGATGGATATGTGTTGTGAAAAGGCGAGAGATTATTCCGTATAATTAAGAATGAATCATGCATCGTGCATTCAAAGGCTCGTAATAATTGCGAGGAATTACGTAAAAAGATGCTTGCATGGCGTCCATAGAACTTTACATTTATGGACAGTAGTTGGATTTCTTCCCAATCTTCTTTTGTGAATTTTTTTAAACTTCCTCGCATACCATATTATACCGAATAAAACATGTAGAACACGACGAACTAATATTGTTAAGTATCAATTTAAAAAAAGAATTGTAGTCTTACTAAGGAGCAGGAAAAAAATTGAGAAAAATGTTTTTATGTAAGTAATTAATTAAAAGTTTAAAAATTTTGCGACGATCTATACATTTATCATTTTTTTTAAATATAATTTTAGCTTTTACCTTTTGTCTTTCCTCTATGTTCGTTTGCATATTTATAGGTAGAGATCCACTTTCATATTTTTTAACACATTTTCTTTTTTTTTTCTTCTTCAGGTGTCAAAAAAACTTTATCGCTTCCTCCTCGACATGAGCATTGAAGGTAACAAAGGGTCTCCGAGCGTCATTACGCTCGTTTTTTCGATATTGACGCATTTTCTACTCGTGGCTCCTGTGATATATATCCTGGTAGTCGCTTTTGGACACTACAGTTTTTTCTCTTGGCATCCGATTTGCATGTCTGTTGGGGTAAGTGTCAATTTAAATTACTATAAAAGAAATAATAAAAAGACTTGATAATTTTCAAGTCAGAGTATTCGTGTTTTATGATTACAATATGTATAAAAATCATTTAATCTTTCTGTTGCAAAATTTTATTGTATTACAACTTTATAATTCTCGATATTTCTTTATTCTTCTTGTGGCGAAGGTCGGTGTGCTGATCACAGAGGCTGTCTTCAGCATCTCCGGTGAGGCGTACATTGCTTCGAGGCTACCCAGGCGTAACCGAGTGACGATACACTGGATTCTACACACGATAGGTCTAACCATAATCGGGATCGGTTTCATCATCATTATCGTCAACAAGATAAACAATCATAGAAAGCATTTTGCCACGACTCATTCACAATTGGGCTTGGTAACGATTATACTGTCCGTTCTGACCGCCGCTTTCGGAATTCTGGCCAACAATACGATATGGATGTATCCGCAAGTAAGACCAGTGCTCATCAAGGTCGCTCATGCCTGCGGCGGCATCGGGATGATTATACTCTTACTGGCGACTCTCATCAATGGAACCTACACCAAGTGGTGGCCCGGCACCGTCACGGGAAGAGACTTGATCTTCGCGTCATTATTTTTCGCGGGCGTCTTAATACTCGTGAAACCGATACTCGGCGCTTTCTCGAGGTGCAGAGTCGTATTTGGACCACCCTCGAGTGATACGTAAGAGTGACGAAAGTCTGATGTCTGATCGCGTCGCACCTCGAGAGAAACCAAGTGCGAGAAGTCGTCACCCTGAGAAGCAAAATACACTTGATCGATCGAATTATATCGAAAAACCTAACGATTATAAAATTTGGGTGTCTTGTGTTCTTGATATAATCTTCGTAGAATGCCCAATGGAATAGCGAGAAACCAAAGATCGTAGAACTAATCTTGTTAGCTGAATGTTATGTCTCATCGATACCATCGGGAAATATTATTCATGGATATAAATAATGAAGAAAGAAATATCACATTCTATACCGGCGATCAATCAATTATGGCGAAAAAAACGCCGGTAGCGCATCGTTGATACTACATGGATAACAATACTTTATTGATTACATACGCATCATATACATTTATCTCACACATTATAAATTTATACATATATACGCGTACGCACGTGCATGTATGTTTGTGTATGGGTGTCCTATATATATTTTTTATAATACAATGTACATGTATATATATAGTAAAACACAACGCGCGTATTTATTTGATATTTCCATATCTTTATATATTATATATACTTTACTTCACATATTAACACGTAATAACTTTTCTGAATTGTTAATAATTTTTGTCTGAGTTCAGTCCCTCGTTTTTCTTCTTTTTACTTCCATACAATTATATAAGATTATCCAACAATATGTAAACACATACATACAATCTCGTTTGTCTTCGAAATAGAATCATTTTTATTTTGTTTTGCTCTGTAACTCTCTTCCTTGTATACATTTATTCAAGGCATCATTGTGTCTTGATTGTATGCTATTTTTAGTGTAACTGTTTAACATTAAAACATCAGTATCTCTCTCATATTATCAGTTCTACAATAAAATCGCTTTCTTACAGAAAATATTTGTTCTAAAGATAATTGCGCAAATCAAAGAAACGCGTTTCTTTTGCCCAAATACATTCTCGATATATAGTGATCTTGAGTAGAAGCTCCTTTTTTTTACAATTTGTTTTTTCTATTATAAAAAAGAAGCTACTCTTAAAAAAGAGAGAGAAGCTTCTTTTTCATGTTTTATAATTATATATTAGGATACATTATTTTGTACTCTTCGCTCTACTGGTTGCTCCTAATGACACTATTAAAACCGTAACATTATGCGATAATAACAATTTCTTCAAGCACTTGCCATAAAAATATAACACGAAACAAAAAAATCTATCATCTCTGTTAATTATTATAATTTATCTGTTTCGTAAAATTATTTAATTATTAGAACAGAAATCTTACGATGTAAATGAAAAAATTCGGCTTATATCAGATCTTCTTTTTTTTTAGATTTGAAATTATTCCCATAAACTAACTCGATCGAATTTAATAGTGTTATTATTGTATTATCGCCGCGTTACTGTTGCACAATGCGTCATTGCTCTTAATCCTACTTATTATTAGAACAGTCAATTATTTGACTTGGCCGGTATGAGACAGAACCAGTGACTAACATTATTAATTATCATTATTTTTTTGCACGGCGAGCTATATACTTTTAATAATCATTTTAAAGGCCGCGCCATATATCAGGTAACTTTCGCATATAGTCTAGAAACATTAATATTATTAAACATTTAACTGATTTAATGGGGGGATTGATTCAAGGAGAGAAGCAATCGTAGATCTAACGGCACTTTCATAATATAACATATTGGCTATATGTAACTTTCTCGAAATGCAGCTTATCAAAACACGTTCTTCCTCTTTACTTTCGTGTTTGTACAAACTTGTATAATCTAAAGTGAAAATTTCACAATTATTTAATATTGCAATTGAACGTGCATTCGTATTAATTATAATATTTATAGAGACTGTTTCAGTTTTAGTCGTGGAATTATTTAAAATGTACCTTTATTTCCGTTACACATTCTCTTCAAAATCTTTAGATTTCTAATTTTGTAATAATTTTTGATTTCAGTTGCAAATAAAGAGATTTGATTTTCGATTCATCTGTCATTTTATAGAGAGGAGAAGATATATTGAAAATAAGATTATTCAAGTTTAAAAGACCGATCTCTACCGCAGAGTATCACGTCACAGAATGATTAATAGTAATTATTACTATTAATCATTTTGTGACGTGATTACAAGTTATATAAACAGTAAAAACTATTCTAAACAAGACACGCTTCAGATAATTTATATATCCAAATATGCAAATCCATTCAGAGCTAAAGCTACTAATTTTCATTTATAAATGTTTTAACTCATCCGGAATTGTCTTCCCCTTGAAAAAAAAATTATCTCAAGGCATCAATAGTTTTGTTTCTTTTTTTTTTTTTTAATTATAATAGTGATAGTTGAGATGTACAATCTTTTGCTAGTTTATCACTTAATATTACTCAAAAAATATTTTACGTTAAAATAAAGAATTTCAATCTTTTCTGCTAATTGCGCTACTCGTCAATAAGCTTATACTAGCTTCTTCCATAAATTCACTAATTATAATACATCTTACAACTTTCTTGTCTACTTCTCCATTCGTTATCATCTTTTACTCCATATCCAAAATATCTATAATCTATTCCCTGAAAACTTTTGCACATTAAAAAGATACGTACCAATAGATATTAGAGATTTTCGACATTTACTGTAAGAGATTATTATACGTTAAATTTTCTCCACGGTTTCTTTATTTTCACACGCTACTTACATTTATCTTTACTAATTTCATCTCTCCTAGATATAATCGTAAATTCGTTTTCATGTGTAATAAGTTATACATATAGCTTCTAATTCTCTCTATTCCATTGCATAATTAAAATAATCAACAATCTATACAAATAAATACTTATCTATGTATTATGAAATGAATCATTGTAATATTCCGTATTATACATTTTGATATCTTATCTTTTTCAATCTTTTGTAATTACTAATTAATTTTATACAGATTCTTGCATTTTTGGCCATATTTTGGCCACAAACTTTTAATTAATTTTTCATTCAAGTTTTGCTTTATCATTGCCAATAAACTATTTGATTAGAGAGAAATATCGCAGTTTACTACTGCAAAAAATTTATTGCAATTTTAATTTATTACAAAACAAGACAAAGAATTTGTAAAAGCCTATACACATGTTTAATAAAAGGCTTACTTCTTGAATAATTAATCGTAAATCCAATATAAAAGTTATATTATTTTTGATAGAATATAGGAAAAAACACGATTTAAGATATATTTTTTTATAAATAGAATTGAATATATAAAAAAATATAATAAAATATTTCATCTCATATTGCCAATCGTGATTGATATTGCCAACATTATGTGAGAATACTTATCCATTTCGATTAGACTTATCTTATATTGGATACATTGTGTCTTCGACATAATTATTTTAAGATTTTGTTATTGTACGTAAAACAAACGTATCATATCATACCTGCTGCGAGGTAATTAGATCGGTTTTACTAGAATTTTTAAGAATCGATGGTCCGGGAAGTTTCTGAGTTGTGGTGACGGCGCTGGGAGGTTGTACCATCATCGGTTGACCGTTCACCAAAATAATCGTATCTCGTACTGAATCGTATGCTCCCGGTGGTCCTTTGAGACACGAATATAAATATTATAATTTAGTGTCCATGATTATTGACATTCAAAATGATGAACAATCATTACCTGAGGAAGGCGTACGAATCAGAGTTTTGGAAGGTGTGAAAGAATTTCGCGATACCGGACCCCAGTTGGATGTTGGTTGTAACAATATTTTTATACGATTCCATATATTTTTATTTTTGCCCTTTTTTTTCTTTGGTTTTTCGTAAGATTCGCTGTTATCGAGTTCATCGTCATCATCGTCATCTTCGTCATCGTCATCGTAAGCTGATCGCACACGCCGTTCTTTCAGTTGATCCTAAATTGTCATCTCTCTTGTATAGAATATTCGTCATCATGCTACTATATTTAAATAAAGAGATCGTTTCACAACTTACTATAGCTAAACCGACAATAACTAAAACGGGAAGCATACTGATAACCCAGCCTAATACATCCGCCCATTTCGGATAAATATAAGTTCCATACTTGACCGGCTCGTATTTTACCCAATTAAAGCAGAGAATAAAAAATAGTGCGGCGGGTGTGATAACTTTCCACATCCACGTCCAGAAAAATCTCCATAAACGACCTCGAGGTCCGATCATCTGTTGAACATCGTTCAGAAAGCGATCCGCTCCGTATATCCACGCCACAAGAATACATTCGCTTATAGCGATCAACAAAACGGACCAATTGGCAGCGTACTTGTCCATTAATTGCAGCCAGTACATGCCGGCCTATGAAAGAAAAATGAAAGTTGTATCATAATATGTGTCAAAAGTCTAGAATAATTTCTCTTCTGTATCCGAAAAACAAAAACTAAACGAAACTCACGTTTGTGGTGAAAATGATGCCACCGGCGTAGCCGATTACTGAAACTCCTAAAACGACCCAAATTTTATAATTTCTCAATGCTGGAATGCCATCGAGCATCGCTGTAGTAACAGTTTCCATGAGAGCGAATTGCGAATCGAGACCTAGAGTGAGTAACATGATGAAGAATAGCAGCGACCAAACCGGCGCAACCGGCAGACGTGCCACAACCTACGAACAGTCATCATACAAAAAATCTTTGATGATTATATTTAAATATCAATATAGCGCGCCAATATATAAGTTGACGAGAAAATCACATATCTCATTCAATTTAATTTTTTTTGCATAAATACTTAGCAATACAACTTAAATAATACTATATAGATAAAAGATGTGAAAAAATGTACGTAATTCCTATACTTAATTAAGGCCTAAATATATAATTGATAATAACCTCTGGATAAACAATGAACGCCAAACCAGCGCCTTCATCTACCACTGACGCCACTGGTACGTCGAGCTCATGAGCAAGGAAACCGATCACCGAAAAGATAACCAGGCCGGCGAAGAAGGAAGTCCCAATATTGCTAATCGCCACAATTAAAGAGTCTTTGTAACAGTTGTTGGTGAACTTATTATACGAACTTAAAGTGATTAAACCTCCCCAGGCCGGACTCAAAGCGAAAAAGATCTGTACCGCGGCATCCCCCCATACTTTAGCAGACATTAATCTTTTCCAATCGGGTGTCAGATAGAAAAGTATCCCTTCGTTAGCGCCAGGAAGTAAAATTCCACGAACAAAAAGAGCGACCTAGGAAAAAAATATACAATTGTTTTATAAAAAACGCTAAATTTCTGTTACATATAATCATAAATTAATTATGGACATACCAGAACGACGTATGGGAAAAGAGCGGTGAAGTATACGACCTTGCCTGAGCTTTGAACGCCTTTGCTCAGACAAAGGAATACGATAATCCATGCTAGAAAAAGACTAGCCGCCAAGAATGGTCGAATCGATCCAGTTTCCTCAATCCCGCTACTAATTCCCAATACATGATTCCTAGAGACACGAGAACATTTTCTCTTTGTATTTTTTTTTATTTTATTTAATTGTTACTTTTGAAAAAAGAGTGCATTATATATTTATTCATATTACGAATTATATATTTTGAACTAAAATTATATTATTATTATTATTATTAAAAAACTAGTCCAATTCACAAGAGATAAAGCATATGCAAAAGGCTGATCGTCGCAAGGTAAAAAAATATGGCTGTACAAATATGACTTATACAGATATAGAATTAGATCGACAAATTGATAAAATATCGTGATAAGATAAATGAAATTAAGTGCCGAGAAAAAAAAATGATTAACTTATATGATGTATGTCATTACTGAAAATATTCTTCAGCCGGCGGTCTTTTGATTGCACTAGTTATATTCTCGATAAACAGACCCATCGCAGACATTTGAGTTGAATTGAGACATTTTCTTTTGAAGTAAGTAGCGTTTTGAGAGACACAAGCTTCAGCAGCGTCTGGCATAAAACAATCCTCGGTACTCCATTCTATTTCGCATTTGCTCCAAGGCAATTCCCAACCACCTATGCGAGAAATTTAAATAAATAAGTGTAAAAATTTAAAACATACAGAATTTAACTTTAATGATAGGCGTTTTTTTATGAATCCGGAGCTAATCTTTCCATGGCGCAAGAGGAAAATTATACCAAAGATAATTATCAACCATTGAAAATTTCCAATTTTCAATTTTATATATTTTTATAATTAAGTTTCAAAATAAAATTTTATTGAGAGGCAAAGTTTATTAAAATTTATTAACAATAAGAAATAAAATGTTGTACGCACTAGTTATATTTCTTCTAAAATTTAGTTTAAAAAAGAATTCTTTTTCTTTAATCTTTTACAAATCTGATATTATTATTTATAGCACAACAATGGTACTAAACATTTTCGTTAAAAAGGTATCAACTTGTCAGAGAATTTGTGTCAGTCGTAAAAGTAAAATCGAGTTACGTATAAAATTTTCTATACATCAGTATAATTATTTACCAAAAATCGAGGCAAATATGTAATACAGCGTCCAGGCGATGATTAGATTATAATAGAGCATCACAATAGAACTAACGAGGACCATTCCGTATCCTAAGCCGCGAAGCAAGGGGCAAAACTGCTTGTAAGCTGCTACCGGTCCGAGACTGGCATATTGCCCTATGGAGTAGAAAAAAGGACAATATCACGGTTGCAAATAATTCGCGTTGTTACAAAGTGTTTGATATCATTGTTTCGTCCACCTAAAGAAAGTTCCATAAACATAAGAGGCAATCCGGCGATGATGAGCATCACGGTGAATGGTATCAAGAAAGCACCGCCGCCGTTCGAGTAGCAGAGATACGGAAATCTCCAGACATTTCCGAGGCCTACGCTATACCCCAGAAGAGATAATAGAAAATCGAATTTCCCTGTCCAGGTTCCACGATCCGGGTGATCATCCTCACCGCCCTGCAATGGCGCTTGACTATTGGCCACTGAGTATTTGTCTTCATTCTATAAAAAAAAAAAAAATAATAATAATATTATTTATTTTTTTATAATATTTATTAGTTCTATTTAAATAATTTTACGCGATCCATTCGATCGTGATGATATATGATATATGAGATTCGGACAGATATTCATCAAATTAATGTACATCTAACTTACATCCCAGTCCAGATAAGGACGTATTCTTGAAGATGCCTCTTCCATTTTCTACATGGATATGATTTCCCGCTGCCGTAATATCAATTGTTTCTTCGTTTTCTCATGGCTACCGAATCGGATCCATTAAAATTCAACTGTTAATTGTACTAATTAGCTCTCTTTAGTGAATGAACGTTTTACGCGTTCATTTCTTCGAATGTTCTGTGTGCAAAAACTTTTTAGCTGATATTAAAACATTAAATATTCTTCTATTGTTATATTTATCTCATATTAAAGACACGATAAACTGCCTTATTTTATTCTAAAGAATACAAAAAGATGCAAAAAAAAGCAAGTACTTTTTCTTGCGGACAAAATGTTTCATCTCGATTTTCCGTCATCTCTATATCGAAATTCGCTATTTAATAATTCGCATTTTAATAATAATTATTCACGTTCTAATTGAGTTATTATCGGATTAACACCAGAAAGATAGATACACGCTAGGGCAATGACGCAATCGGTCATGTTGAAAAAAAAAAAAACTTAATATTTCTATATATAATTTAATTGAAATAAATATTATATAAATCTAAAAATTACATTAAATAATTTTTTTCTTTGATTAAAAAAATATATTAAAAATATTACATATACTTTTTAATAAAACAGTGTTGCTTTTTCTCAATGTAAAAAAGCTAATTATAAATTATAATTGAATACTAACCAATTTCCGATTAGTGCTATTTTTCTAATTAATATTTGATGATGCAAACAATACTGGAAGAAATAAAATATTACTTAAATTAAGATTAAAATAAAATGATATCGATGAGCCAAATATGAATTTGGCAAATCACGATTCGCATCTTTATTGTATATATTACATATGTATGTCACTTACTTGTGTCCTTATCAACTAAAATCACGCACATTCATACATTCATTCAAGCATGTTGAAACACAGACATATTGCCGGTATCGTCACAGCTGATGATTGACACTATCGATCTACCTATCAGCCTTGACAGAGAATCTTGCCAAGGTCAGACTCGCACTGTCATTAAATGTCAAGGCCACTCTTGGCAGGTTTACGATCACGAAAGGAGAACGGAAGAAGGAGAAAGAAAAAGAACCGGGAGATGAAGAGAGGCAAACAGATGTGGAAAATTGATTGAAGGAGCGATCCGTGCCCGGGCAACTCGCCGGCCTATCTGGCTGTCTGGCTCTTATAAGGGAGCTTTTCTATTCGTGACCCTCTTTACCTCTCTCTCTCTCCACAACCCTGTTCACTCACTCCCGCATTCCTACTACCCTATATTCTCTCTCTTTCTCTTTCGCGCCCAGACGAGACCTGTCGCGAGCCTCAAACCCTCACTCAGATCGATCGATATTACTGCTCCTGCGAGCTGTGTTCCATCCTAAACCTTGTTTCTATCCTCTCTCTTACTTCGGCCACTTTCTCAGTGTGCTATCGCATATCATTATTTATTCTATTTAGCTTCAGAGAGGGAAATGCGTATATGTACTCGCAAGAAAAGATGAAATTCAGGAGTAATGGAAGGATTAATCCGTTTATTATCCATAATGTTTGTATAACTTGAAGATTAACATTACTTATAAGCATAACGAGAGTAAAGATTGGAAATTTTTTTATGTAAAAATTAAATCTTAAATTTTTTTCGTATATAAAACGAGAAATTATTCTTCCAAATAATCGCATTGTGCGTTAAAAAGTTTCGAACAATTCAGGGAAGTAAAATATTATTGTGAAATTATCATATACAATATTGGTATGTAGAAGAGGTTGTCATATAAAGGATCTATGTCTATCTTGATTATACTTAGATTAATTGATTGAACAAGTCAGTTGAAAATAATTAAAAAATTAATCATAATTTTTTATTTTTATAAATTTTACTCAACCTTAGAAAAGAGATGAAAAAAGGAGCATCATTAATTTCACTTTCCATTTAATCTTGCATAATCGTATCGAATGCTGCTGTGCAACTATATACACAATAATTCATCACCTTCAGGAAATTGTCGATGCATCTCTTTATTGATTTCCGATAAAATTAATTGTCACTGCCATCAATAGAAACTACTGTTATCGTTCTCCACAATGTTCATTTTTCTCACCACGCATCACTTTTCGTACATTCGCCATTTTACAAGTTTATATGTATGATTTTTGGGAAATGCTGCAATGATCGAGAATTGTTGCAATCGTACGCTAAGAGAAAACCTGTTCGAAAAAAGAATGTGAATTGACGAGTTCAAGTATCAAGCTTATAATCGAATACATCACATAGAAGTAAATGTAACAAACGCTTAGTATAATTAACAATTGCGATGATTGATGATATGATTATTAGAAAAATTAATTATTGATAAATTTTACAGTTGTATCAAAATATAACTACCTTGTTTAACCTAATATACTTGTGCGTTTATAAGTAGAAATAATCTAGCGGTTTTCCCCTGCCGGATATATTTTTTTTCACAAGTGCGAGAGTCATTAAAAGTCTTCAAGCGATCAACTTGTAACTCTAATGAAACAAGGAAAGTATTCGCGTGAGAATCGTGTATGAATATCTATACCTGGATAATTTTTGGGTGAGCGCAGTTATATCTTGAAGATATCTGCCGCTAAAATGGCGACTTGAAATACAATGAATATATATCGATTTATCGCATAGTGATGACGCACGATCGCGATTACGGTGCATTCGAAAATTCTCCCCGTAGGGTAAAGTAGCTTAAATTGACCAATCAGGACGAAGAAATATTTTCTACTTTTGTCCCGATTGGTCAATTCAAAATTATTCTATTCTACGGGGAGGGGGAGGATTTTCGAACGTACCCTTAGTCGAGTCGAGACGTCGCGTCGAGAGCCGTGCGCGATAACTCGTGGCCCCGTTGGTGCCGATTGCAAACGGTAGACGTCAGACGTCAGTAGACAGAAAAAAAGGGAAGAAAGAAAGAAAGACAGGCAAAGGCAGGCTTGTTTCTCGTGCGTGTTCTCTTATCCCGCGAGCCTGTCGACCGTCGAGTCGCGTCGATCCCCACGCGTGTACTCGCACGAGATTGGCGAATCGTCGATTTTTCTAACCTCTAAAACGCTCCGGATTCTCGGAGCGTACCTTCTACGCGAGGACAAATTCATCTCTTGGCTCTTGGACTCTTTCTCTCGCTCGTAGTTCCATCTATCTGTCCTCTCTGTCCTGTCTTTGCGCTCGCTCGCTCCCTCCCTCCCATTTTCATTCCTCTATTCTATCGCCTCTATGTTTCCCTATCGCCTTTAGCTTTTGGCAGCTCTTTAACAACCTCCCTCCTTCGTCTCTGCAACTCCGACGTGCGAAAAGTGAGGGGAACCGTTTGGAGATCGTTTGGACACGGTGAAAAATTTGTGTGTGTGTGTGTGTGGAGAGATTATAAAAATATAGTGCGCCGCCGAGTTAAATAGCGAGGATTTGTAATAGTGTACAACAGCGATATATACATATATACACATATTATATATATATATTGTTGCGCGAAGTGTATGGTGACAAGCACGGTGGCAAGATTCAACTTTCTGTCACGATTGCCGAGTAAACAGGCAAAATTTCGACGATTTACGGTCTATGAGCGCCAAGAGTCAGGGGGACCCTGGAGAAGATCACGTTTCCAGGTGTCACGAGAGTCGTTGCGTCCTTTAAGTGTCGCTCGCAAAACTCACTTTTGAAATAATGCGTCGTCACGCGACGTCTCCGACAAAGTAAACTCGTTCGAAAAGTAATACGGAAACGCACGGTTCTCTCCTCGGCGATGATGTTTGTACACGAAGTCAAAATTCTCTCGATCTCGAAATTTTACATTCAAAAAAATTGCGCGGTGATTTTTGCCATCTTAAATCTATATTCTTTTAACGCGAGCTCTCTTTCTCTCTCATTTATTCACTCTCGCTCGATCGTAGACGCGCGAGGGATTTGTGTGACAGAGCGACATAATTATCCAACTTCATCGTGAGATCGCGAAATCACAGGGATATCTATTATTAGCGCTTTGTTTTGGTGCAACGACATTGTGTCATCCGACATGGGGAATTACATATATGTGACAATGACATATAATCATCGTGACAATTTTCAACAAATTTCTTTAGCACTTTTATATCGCATTTATTAAAGAAAGATTCGCGTGATTCTTCGATAGACATTTTCGCAATATTGTTGCGTGATATAAAATGCAATGATTATATTTATGTAGATAGGGATAGACAAGAATAATTAAGCATTTTACTTGCGATAAATTAAAATTCTAGTATATAAACATTTGCTTTGCGATACATACAATCTTATAACGAATATCTTTCCTCAGCGTTGGATCTTAAGAAATTTTGCAAAAAAAAGAATAGCCGTAAATAGGCATAACTATTCGTTCTTCGCACATATTTTATATATATCTTACTTTGTCTATGTTTATAGGGTAAGAGCAGAGAGCCCTTGCAGCGACATGAAGCGCGCAGCTGCAAAAAAGCTCATTGAACGGTACTTTTACCAACTTACAGATGGATGTGGAAATCCTCACTGTGACAATCAGCATTGTGCCTCGAGTGGCAAAGTATGATATTCAAAATTTATTTGTTCAGCTACAGTAAATTGTAAGAATTGGATAATATTTTACTTATGTGTTTTATTCGGTTTTATACTAGGTTACTAATCTTACTCCAAATCAAGCAGCTGCTCAAGCAATACAATTATTTTCGCAAGAAGCAAGACTTTGCGACGGTACACAACCCAGTAAAGTCGCTCGGACTACTATAGAACCAGGGCAAACGTCGTTGGCTAAGAGTCTACCTGTAAAAAGCGTTAATCCTACAAGCTCCGACGAAGGTATCTCAAGTTGATTTAATGAAGGTTCAATTTTGTTTCAAGGGTAAAGTTATAAATTATAAGACAACAAATAGATGACAATTGTAGATTATGCTTTACAGATGCAAGTTACTGTAATACATTTTGATTTCTTACTAGGAAAACAAGAGCCATATCTTACGGAAGCTAAGCTTCTGGATATTATAGAAAAATGTAAAGCGGAAGATTCATATTCTTTATTAATTCGTACTTTGGGAGAGGTGTTTTCTTCCGGAAAGGCATTAAGTCTCAGTTTCCAAAAGACTGAGAAAAGTAATTCTCCTTTGGCGGCGCTTCTCGATCGAGCGCCAGATACTTTATTAAGGCCACCTGCAGATTTAAATAAAGAAGCGGTACGATCTCTTCAAGGAGAGGATAAAGAAGAGGATAGCAGTGATCCATCACCTACAGTTCCTAATAATGACGATACTAGTGTTGATTTACCATCTGTTCGTAGAGCTTTTGAAGCACTTTGGTCCCTTCCAGGTGTGAACAAAAAATATATTACCTTATATATTTAATATGTAATTAATTTGTCATATATATGTATTAATATTTATAAAAATTTGTTATATATATTATTATTTATAAAGTTAAATGTTTCTTTATGTTTTCTAAATTATTAATGTATAACTAATGACGTAAAGATATTGCTTTAAATATATATTGTCATTGATATAAATATATGCTATTTGAATTTAATTAGGTGAAGTGTTCGAGTCGGCTTTGGTCAACGCATTAGTCACTTTGGCAGATGACATAGAATTAGATCTGAGAGTATTTCGCATAGTACGCTGGGACAGTATGGACAGTTTGTTAAATGTATTTCTCATTGTCTTTGAAATTCCGATGCTCGGAAATAGCGAATATTTGGAATTAGCCCTTCATATGTTATGTAAAGCTTTGAGTTGCTTACCGGTAGTGGCTCAAGCTAAGTTGGCACGTGTTTGGGCCAAGCATTGCAAATCACGGCTTCCAAATCTTCTACAGGCGCTTCAAGAACTCATCACTGTCAAGGTGCGTCTCCCGATTTTATTAATAAAGCGCTGATTTAATTCCCATCGATTTCAAAACGACCCCTTTATTTACTTCTTATAGTATTGAAAAATTTAATACTATGTATTATAGGTAATAGGAGGATCTTTCACGCGCGATTATTGCGTCCAAGATGCGGATACTATTACCGCACCTACAAAAGTTATGAAAATTCTATACTACGCGAGTATGCTGGCTGGAGAATTAGATCCTCCTGAGCTGATATTGGGCGATGAGGCCGAATCGGCAAGCAGCGACAAAACTGCGTCACGATCGGCGATATCGGGACAAATTCCTCAGGTATCATCTCTATCGATATTCTCAGACAAAGTTTAGCATATTTATTACATCACTTTTCTATAACATATAATGTTTATTTCAGGATCCGTTAGCGACAGAATTAGGAATTAACGCATTAGACGCACGTAAGCCTTTCATACCATTTACTGATTTCTACAATGAACCGCTTAGCGATGCCATAGAGATGGATAAGGATTTTGCTTATTATAAGAGTGAAGAACCGATGAAATTTAGCTTTATGAATTATGCTTTTGTTCTTACACCAGCCACTAAAACTTTGGGTTTATATTATGATAATCGCATTAGGATGTACAGTGAACGACGTATGAGTTTTTTACAAACCGTTGTTGGGCAACCCACTAATCCATATCTCAGATTAAAGGTTTGTTAATTCAATGAGATGATTGATCACATAAAAAACATCAGTATACGAATTATACATTTTATTTAAACAGGTGAGGAGGGATCATTTGATAGATGATGCATTGGTAGAATTGGAAATGGTAGCGATGGAAAATCCATCCGATCTAAAGAAGCAATTGGTTGTCGAATTTGAGGGAGAGCAAGGTGTCGATGAAGGCGGTGTATCTAAAGAATTTTTTCAACTAGTTGTAGAGGAAATCTTCAATCCCGATTATGGCATGTTCACAACCCAGGTTAGAACTTAAAAAAATTAATTTTTTTTTTTTTCGTTTTCTTTTTCTTTCAAAGACAAAAACATACAAAATGATCAATTTCATTATTAATTTCAATAATAAAATTTTTCACTTTTTGCATATTTTCTATCTTTATGATAGAAAGTTACATAATCGCTGCACTGATCTAACATATATGATCGCCTTTCGTGGTCATAATTTAATTCTGTGAAACATGATTACCTCTATATTTCAGGAAGACACACAAATGACATGGTTCAATCCGACGTCGTTTGAAAGTGATGCACAATTCACGTTAATAGGCATCGTCCTTGGCTTAGCAATTTATAACAATGTAATTCTAGATGTACGTTTTCCAATGGTGGTTTATAGAAAACTGCTAGGTAGAAAAGGTGCTTTCGCAGATCTCGAGGATTGGAGTCCAACATTATATCGAACAATGAAGGAATTAATGGAATATACCGGAGATGATATGCCGGAGACATTTATGCAAACTTTCCGAGTGGGATACAGGTATGTTTTGAAATAATTGAGAGAATCATGCACACGAGTGTGAACAATTTTCATTATATCTTCATTTTATAGAGACGTATTTGGGTCGTTATCATTCCACGAACTCAAAGAAAATGGCGATGAACTGTACGTCACGCAGGAAAATAAAAAGGAATTTGCCGATCTTTATGCGGATTTTTTGCTCAACAAATCCGTGGAGAGACAATTTAATGCCTTCAGACGTGGCTTCCAGATGGTTACAGACGAGAGCCCGCTCGCATTACTCTTCAGACCGGAGGAGATTGAGCAGGTACAATCGTGTACAATCGTTGATATAGCGTAAAAGTTATATCGAACGATTATTCTCACGATATATATTTGATACGCGCGCAGCTTGTTTGCGGAAGCAAAATATTCGATTTCGCCGAGCTGGAAGCAGCTACGGAGTACGAAGGCGGCTATACTGTTGATAGTGAAGCGGTACGTAACTTTTGGCGCGTAGCGCATTCTCTACCGCCTGAAAGTCAACGGAGGCTTCTTCAATTCACCACCGGTAGCGATAGAGTTCCGGTCGGCGGTCTTTCAAGGCTCAAAATGGTCATTGCCAGACATGGTCCGGATTCCGACAGGTAAAGTAACGTTAATTATTTTATATTTTGTGTCTCATTTATATATTATTAGCATGTAATTAACACATATATTTTTCAGATTACCAATAGCGCACACGTGCTTTAATGTTTTATTATTACCGGATTACAGTACAATAGAGAAACTGCAAGATCGCTTATTGAAAGCAATTAATTATTCAAAAGGTTTTGGCATGTTATGAGCATGCTACACATCGTCTCACTTTCTTCCCCGGTCTTTCGAATTATATATTCAAAGTTCACGATAAAACTCGATTCCTCTTTTGTCATTTTGATTGCAGCTATACTATTTGGAAGTACCTGTCATAATAATTGCAAATTGTGCCAGTGCGTTTAACATGGAAACATTACTTGTTATAATATGAATCAACAACAAAAGGCTCCTAACATTCTAAAAAATTTCAACGAATCGAAGAGAGAGAATGAGTCCTTTGTACAAAACAGATATAACTTGAAAAACGCTTCACAACTATTCTTGCATCATTGCAAGAAATCGCTTGTACCATACTGTGTACTTTTTCTATTAAAGTAAAGATAATGAAGATTGATTTCATTAGCTATTTCGAAATGATTGAGAAAAGAAGTGCAAAAGATGAATGTGAGTGTAAAAATACGAAAAACCAAGCGAAATCGCATTATAGAAATAAATAAATGTAATTTTAGCAAGACATAATCGACAGAAACAGGATGCGTTTCGGAAACTCGACGGTTGCAATTGTTACATAATTTCATTAAATGATGAGAGTTAGTTTACAGAGTTGAACTCTTATCTCATTCCTGACAAGCTAAACAGAAAATAATCATTATCTTTCTTTTTTTTTTTTAGATAGTGAATCGTTAAGCATAAGTCAATCTGATTTAATTTATGTATTATTTTAATGAAAAGCATTGAACTTTATTGACTTTATAATAGATTTAATTTAACATATTTATGATATTAACAAATTGTACAATATTTGGCTCGCAGATAAGAATAAAAAATTGATTTGTATTTACAAATATAATCTTCAAACAAGAGGGGATTTAATTGTATATAATATAATCATAAAGTTGTTAATAGTTTACAAATGTACAATCGTTTAGCTTCCTGAACGCATCTGATGCTGCAAAGCCGAAGACAACCCTTTTACAAAAAACATTGAGCTAATGTCACTCTGGTTTTTTTTTTTTTTTTAAATAAGGTGTGAAATAACGGCGCTTTTGTATGTACGTTTTCTTTCACTTTCTAACATTTTTCTCATGCATCACGCGCGTCATGATCAAGTATAGTATCAAATAGAAATTGAATTTGTATAAACATTTATAATAGGCGGCATTTTTTCTCTTTAACGGCTGACAGTCAGTCATTTTATTGTTATTAATGTGACAATAAAGCTCTTGAAACAAGTAAAACTTTCATCTTTTGTTATTAATTAAGTTTGTCAATTGTAAATCAGTTGTATAATTTTGAGTACATGTATATGCGCGCCTCAGCTCAGGAACAGAAAGATGCAGGGCTCTGCAATGTATAGTAGATCAAAAAGTCGTGGCATAACTGATTCCTGATCAGGTAAATCTTATTCCCCAATTTTACATTTAAAAAAAAATTACAAAGCCAAACCAACTGAAAACGCGACGGTTTTTTTAGTGTAATACGGCCTTAACATGTTGGAAAATACTCATTATCAGTTCAGCTATAAAGAAAAAGAACACACGATGAACATAAATGGCTCTTGCAGACCAGCGCGATATCCAATGAGAGCTCTGCTTTTCCGAAAAAATAAAGCTGTCATTGGATATCGCGCATCGTCGCGCTGTCGTGGGAATAAAGTCGCGCATGCGCTTTAAGCAAACACTATAAATTCTCACTAACGTATATAATTCGATCAAATACAAGATATCATTAAAAAAGAAATGTAAAGAAAGTTGCAAGAAGAGAAGAAAGTTTCTATCAAAGAAATAGAATATATTTAATATAAATAGTAATAACTAAGAAGACGACACTACAACGCGTTATCATTTCACTATTAAAAAAACGCGGGAAATCTACAAAGGAACCTTTAAGCTCACTCAGACTACGCAAGATTGAAGATTGAGATTCAAGATTCAAGATTGAAATTTAACCAATCAAAATAAATAAATTTTAGTCCTTTTTGTTCTGATTAGTCAATTTCAATCTTTAATTCTCAATCTTCAATTTTCAATGCGTAGTCTGATACGGGCTTAAGCTTCCCCAGCATTAGAACATATATTATCATATTATTTCTTAACATATATATTGTATATGTAAATAAGGTATAAACATATAAAAAGATATATATACGTATAAGGTATAAACGTATAAAAAGATATATGAAATAAGGTATAAACGTATAAAAAGATATATATACAGGATGTGATATTATTATTATTATTATTATTATTATTACTTGTGAACAAATTGTGATTCCGAGCACATACGCAAACAAGTGACTTCGAAAAATTTCGTCAGACAATTGATCCCGCGACTTCACACGATACAATACTATATAATACGAGATATTGCATTATCACTAATTAAAAGTTAATAATTAATTGGTTGAATAGAAAACTACAGCTGTAGAAAGCTATCGAATAATTCGTCAGGCATAGAAGAAGTAGATTTTGTGTGACAAATAAAATAGCACCATTACTTCATTTTCAAAATTTCATCAAAATTTTAGGATACGATTTTGTTGTCTATTTGTAAGTAATTCTATATTAAGAGAGTAAGTTTTATATAGTTATACAAAACTTATTAAAATATTATTTATTATTGTAATGTTATATCTAATATTGTATGTACAACTATATTAGAAATATGTATAAACAATAGCAAAAACCTTAGGTAAAAACTTTTTTCCACAAGACTACGATCGTGTATGTTTGCTCTCTGCTTTTTTTTTATATAATTTTTTAAATAATACATTCTGCGTTTTCTAGTTTCAGGATGGCTAAATCACCAATTAGCGTACTCCAAGAATTATCAATTAAGCAGGGATATGTTCCTATTTACAATTATAGTATGAAGAAAGTTGGGATTTGCGATCAATTTGTATGCAGAGTAGAATGTAAAAAGTTTAGTGCTGAAGGCATAGGAAATTCCAAAAAAGATGCTAAGCAAAAAGCTGCAGAAAACATGTTATCATTATTAAGCAAGGAAAATGAAATTTCGATATTATCTCCAGTTGCAAACAAAGCACAGATCCCTACATCGACAAAAATCTGCGAACCAACAACACCATCAAAAATTCAGGCTCCATCAAGCCCTAATCATGTTAACTACGTTGGAATGCTACAAGTAATCTTTGATTTGCTTATTGGATATTCTAATACAATAGCTAATCATTAGAATATAATATAATTTCTATTTTATATACAGGAATTTTGTGTACAACAAAAGTTAACGATCGAAAATATATTATATGAAGTTGTCGATGAAAGTGGACCACCTCATATGAGAATCTTTACGATAGAAGCCAGTATAGGATCTATACGTGAAAAAGGTTTGGCACAATGTAAAAAGATTGCCAAACAAGAAGCTGCAAAGAAGTTGCTACATCATTTACATCCTGATATTAATAAATTATTGAATGGAAATAAGAATGATACAAATTTCAAAATGCTTGAGGATACTATACGAAAACTAGGTATAGGAATATCAGAATGTATGATTAGCAAGCCAGCATTACCAGTTGCAAGCCTGTCGAAGAAGGCACAAACATTGTATATGAAATATAACGATAAGGAGCTTAAAGTGACCAGGCAGGATTTTCTACTCAAAGATCTTCATAATTTATTCGAAGAAACTTATTCCAATAAAATTTCTTGTAATATGAGAGAAAAAATGCGAATTGTACGGGATAGATACACCAATCATGCAGATATAATAGAAGAAGTCATACAAGATATTGTAAGAGCATTAAAAGTCAAGATAGAAAAAACTATTTTACCTAGCTTAATGAAAGGCTATATAATATGCTTACGCTTATCATCCAATCCTATTATTACACAATTTGGCATGGATGAAATTAAAGATAAAGCAGAGATTCAGGCAAAGTATAATATTATTGTAACTATTTCAGCACTTTTAAACATTTCTTAATGTATATATATATATATATATATATATATATATATATATAGAATAACAGAGCACGTATGGAGAAACAGATAAAAATAAGAGATATTAATTTTCTTTTAGTTGCATTCATATATTTTTAAGTATTAGCTTTGAGATTGTATAATGTAAATTAAGTAATAACTTTGAGATTATGAAATTGTAAATTTATATATTTTATTCAATTATTTACTTTTTATAAATAAAAGTGATTACAAGATATAAGATTATTGTAATAAATAATAGAGATTCCATCATCACATTTTAATTTTATATTTTAGATAATATGAAAGTTGAATGAACTTTACGCGCATGCGCCGCTTTCGACTATTCGTTTGAGACGTGTTCAACTATCCGTTCACGAGCATCATCTGTCTTTGTTTAATTTTCAGTGAACAACAAAGATGAAATGATACCGTGAACGTTGGCAATGTCAAGTGAAATGTGCCTTTGGCGCCAAACTTCTCTCGACTTTTCGTTTATGCAGTTCGTATTTTTCCAAGGTTTCAGTCTCGAGAGATACATCGAGTAATTTAAAAAAATGTCGGATATACGTATTTTGGGCAAACGATTAGCACAACGCGTCGGGCAAGAAGCGATCGTGCTTGGCAGAATCACAGGAGTAAGAAAATATTCCAAATTAAATTAAGATTAGGTTAGGTTATGATGTTTACCGGCATTCGAATTACGCTACGAATATAATTAATATCGCTTTTCTTTTTGCAATAAACATTGATATTATTATTATCTAATAGATTATAATTGAACAAAATACTAATCTTCTCGCTTTTTATAATTGTATTTTTAGCAAATGCCGAAGAATTTATTCAAGTTAGCTAATTTCTTTGATGTTTTATAGAATAATTTCGCATTTGATAAATATTTATATTTAGATAGTATATATTATATGCGTGTATCGGGCACGGTTTGCAGAAAAGTTCGGATAGTAAGAGTGCAGAGATAACAACAACTGATGATGCTCGAATCAATGTGGCATTTCCAAAATCGCTCGACGAAGATATCACGGGTTACGTGGAAGTGCGTGGTACTGTGAAGTCAAAGTCTACTATGTCTTGCAACAACTTTGTATTGTTTCCTCTAAGCATGACGAAGGATTTTGGTGAGTAAAATACTTCTCATCATTGGCTTTTTCTCCGCTAAAAGTATCAACCGTGCTCTTAATTAAAATTTGCTATAGATATAAACGGCTACAATACCATGGTTCATATGCGTTGCGCAGTGGGTAATCAATTAGAGGGAGTGTTTTGTGAAAATTGATACAAACAAATATAATAAAACTGGTAATATATGCAAATTGTTTACTGTTACACACTTTTTACATTCTATTACCTATTATGGCATATATCCTTTTTGAAAAACTGAAAATGCCACGAAGAAAATTATTTAGACACGCTGTCCTTTGTCTGTACATAAAATCGATCCAACTAAATCTGATAAACATAACAGAAACTGAAAATAGAACTACAACACATCATCAACATTAAGTAAAAATAATTAAAAAATTTTTATTTACCAGAGATATATACCCTTATGTCACAGTTGCATTACGTGTATAATCTAAGGATGAACAGCGACAGTTGCAAGATGTCACTGGACATTCGGTATGTTGTCTAAAACAAAGAGAAATTAATAGAAATTGATAACATTGTTTTTTTGGCCGGTATGGTTTTCTTTATAAAATCTTGGGCATTTATTTTTTTTTTCTTTTTTCAATACTCTTCTCTTTCCCAATGATATATTGTATTATTAACATAACTCAAACATATATGTTTATGACTTGTCAAATTAACATAATCGCGTGTTCTTACCGAAACCACTGGGCAATGTGCTCGCTATGTCCACCATGTTTACATGTTAGGCACCATGTAAACCAGCTATTGAATTCTGTAAGCCTGCTATCGCATTCTTCGCTTCTACTACCACCGGGACTAGGGGCAGTTTGTAGTCCACTGACAGTACCCATATGCATCAAACATATCGCGCAACGTGGCAAAGGTTTACGGCAATTTGGACACGCCGTCATCTACGATTGAAAAGGATATTGAGAAAAGAAAAACTCTTCTTGCAACCTTTTCAAATAGAAATTCAATAAACATTTCAATAAGATGTATGAATTCAAAAAGAAGTGTAGACAAAAAATCTACCTTTAATTTATTAGGTGTACCGCCTAATCTGCCAAATGGAACCCTCGTCCTGCTCAATCCTTGCATAAAAGCAGATATGCTCTTACCACAGAAATTGCAAGAAACGTGTATCTGTTGCAATGGTCTTTCTTGTGGTGTCGAGGATCTCATAGCAATGTCAAATCTAGCTCTTTGAAACCATAATTTCCATGCATTCAAAAGATGTCTGTAACTGTAACAGCAACCATTAATACACGCAACATCGGAGACAATGCCAATTATTCGATAAATATTTACAGATAGAAGATTAATACTTAGTAATCCACACTTGAACTTGATTTTCTTGAAGCAATTTGGGCACAAAAGCTCTAATAGCAATTAGAGCACAACTCTGAACATCCGATGTGATCTCCAAATATTTATTCAGTAATTGTATACTTTCCATACTTGCCCCTGAAACACAATGTTATGTATTAATATGTATATGTATGTATATGTATGTATATGTGTGTGTAGTTAATATTGTTGCATCTTGTATTATTACGATTCTGCTGCAGCTCTATTAACTCTGTTAAAATATTCCTGTTGTATATTTTTGAGTTATTTTTTAATATTAACAATGTTGCTTTCTCGATAGCATGAGCGCATCTTGTGATAATGAAAATATAGAAAGTATCTCGAGACATTAATCCGTGAACGCAACAATATTATGTAATTATATATATAAAACATATTTGAATCACACACCTGTAAGCAAGAAGCCTGCTAAATCTCCTTCTTCGATTAACTTTTGAGTCAATCTTTTCAAATATTCATACAGTTTATTATCAGACAAAAATATAAGAGCAAATGCTATTCGATCTGCGACAGCCATACCATTTTCGTTCTACGATATCGTGTTTATTAAGCGTCTAATTAATTTTTCGTCAAAATTTGATCTACATTTTCATACTTGTTATACTTACAAGTACACTTTCATAGGAATCGTTATCTGCTGTCAAGAAACCGAATGTTGCTCTTAGATAAGGATCCGATAATTGAGATTTAGATTTCTGACAAGATTCCCTCCACAATGTGGTGCGTTCCTCGGAGAAACCCGATAATGCCATAGCTACCATATTCAGAATGGTCGTTTGTTTTTTGCTGGCACCTCGGTTTAAAATATCTATAGCCTGTCTTAGACAGAGATTAAATACTGCGAATGCCGCTGCTTTCGCGTATGCACCTTCCCTCTCCAATTTCTCCAGATATGTATTATCATATGCAGTATTGGTTTCCTTGTCAAATCGCAAACCGCAAAGATGAAGACTCTTCTCTCTGTCCGGCGATCTACAAGTATCAAAATAACATTAGATATGTACAAACATATTTGCATATTTATATAGATAAAACAATCATCACCTATAAATTTTTGTTGCATAATTCGAACCTATATCCGCCCAGGAACGATGAATGACTTCCGACTTTAAGAAACCATTACCTAAGTTTTGTTGACTGTCCAATTTCAAAATTGTCCTGCATAAAGATTGAAAGCATTAAACTATATACACTTAAATATACACATATATTCTACTAGCTGATGGGATATTGTAATTTTACCTCACACCAGGATATTGATTATTGTCGGGGCTTTGAATAGTGTTGTCTTCAACTAAAGAGCGACTCAGATATAACCATTGCCACAAATTCTTCAGAGTTTCATTTTCAGCTATGTCGCCATTTTGCGCTAAATCTGTCTGCAAATACATGCACATATAAGAGTATGCCAAAAAATGAACCTAATTAAAGATAGAAAAAAACAAGAGACCAATCTGAAGCAAGATGAGCAAGAATTAATATTAAATACTCTCGATGTTAATATTAGTTAGAAACATCTACGCCAATGTCCAAGATTTAATATTCCATCATTTGTTTTATCTACTTACAAGCAAGCCATATTCGAGCATAGCACGTCTTTTAGTTAAAACTGAAATATCATTCAATTCCTTATAAATGCTATCCTCGCTGTTTATATATTTGAATGATTTAAAAGCATAATTCCACATAAGACATGATCGAACAGACCAGTTGAGTGTTATTCTCTCACATACGGTGTAATCGGTTACTCCTGTAAAATCAAAATGCTCCAGTAAACAATATTGTAACTGCGTTACAGTAAAATATTGGAATTATATTCTAGTATAAGATAAGATTATATATTGTCAGATACCTTGCAGCGATATCGCCAATAATCGATTCTCATCAGTAAGGTGCCATGAAAAGCTTATAGGACTATGCCACGGTGGCAAAACCACTCTTTCCAGAACACCTGGCTCAGTATCCTCTGCTCCACAGTACTGGATATCAAATAAATGCAAGCCTGCTACAAAATAAAGATTAATATATAGTTTTACCTTGATTTTCCTTTTTATTGTTATAATAGTTTATATATTTGAATACTTCTCAATCATAATCAGGAAAGAAACAACATATATATAACTATAATTTGAAAATACAATGCATTTTATACCTGAGTCTTTATGCAATGTGCCAATTAAATTGCGTCTAGTTGGACACCACAGCACTTTTGTAACTTGCCTTTGTGGTACTATAGTAACAATTGGTTTTTCAAAATATCGAATATCCCAGACTGTGATTAGATTGTCAACATGCGAGAGTAGCTGATAATTATTATGGGGATTTACCGACAAATTATATACTGCCTTTGTGGAAGTAACATTCACCACTTTTGCAGAATCTAATAAAATTTAGAAGTTGGGTCACAATTGAATCATATCAACAAATTGTAGATTGTATATTGATTTTTATCTTTTCTGAACAGACCTCTAAAGTCAACAACTTTTAATTGCTTGTTATTAGCACCAAAAGCCAAACATCTTGAGTCATGTTTAAACCAAGCGGCGGAATGTACATTTTCTGATATGCCTGCTTCAGCTATTGGTCGTTCAGAGCCTTTTGGATAATGCTGCACATCCCAAAGCAGTACAGAGTGCTCTTTACTATGTTTATCCAAGCCCGACATAATTAAGTGAGTATCCACAGGATTCCAAGCAACAACGTTGCATGTTCGCATATATTTAGGAACTAGAATTTTAAACACGAAGATTATATAATATAATACTAAAATAATATGATTAAACTACGATATAGAACAAAGATTTACAAAACTCTCTTCCGACAAGTCCTTGGTAATCAAATTCTGGGGGGCTAAGTGTACTGAGAACTATCTTTCCGTTTGCATGGCCACTTGCTACGATATCTGGCTCTGGTTGTGGATATACGTCAACACACTTTGCATAGCTATTAATGGTAACGGATGAGACAAGTTCAGCGATGGAATGCTCCGAAATCTGTAGATCTGTGTTGGAAAGAACATGTAAAATTATTTTCAGCAAAAAACAAAGTTATATCATTATAAAGATCTTTTGTCGTAAACTTACAGATATGATCACTGTCTCGCACGCTATTATCACGCGGTCCAATTTCGTAAAGACTTAACACTGCATCGCTGTCCCATGTGATAAATCTGTCCGAATGAAAAGGGCACCATAGCACGTCCCATTTTGGCCGGCTCATCTTTTATATCTTCGTCGTTATCGCGTTTCTATCATAAAACTTTCAATCTTTGCATTATTTCGCTCCGATTCTACGTTTAACAAAACATGTTTACATACACGGCATGCGATTTTATAATTGTTGCGCGATGCGCGACATGATTATTAACATATCAATAGAATTATTTATATTTTTTCTGCTTCTTTTTTTTATAGACATTTATCCCTTTTCAAACACATTCTTTTGACGCTTGTATTTATCATGCTTTCCTTTTTTATCTCGTTTCCTCTTTTTTTAACCAAGTTTTATCTTCGTTATTTCTCTCAATTTTTTTCGCGTATCAAAACAACTATCATATACTATCATATATGGCCGCGGTTGAGAAGACGCTAGAGATGCTTCGAAGAATTGCCAATCAAAATAAAGATATCTTTACTCTTTGTGTCCTGATTGGTCAATCAAATGCTTCGAAATATTCCTAGCGTCTACTCGACCGCAGCCTATGTAGATGAATATAATGAGATGAGAAAACGAGTATTGAATTATCCTTGGAATAATATCCAATTGTCATTGGTTGTCGGATAGAGAATTTCTAGGATTTCGAAACTTTGTATTAAAAACTTCTTAAATTTGAATTCACTCAATATGGCCGCGGTACTAAAACGCGGTATAACTTCAAAATAAACAAGAATTACATTTTAATATTATATTTATTTTTAATTGTAGGACGAACATAATGACAATGAGGTAAGGTCGTTTCAGCGCAATCGCAAGATCCGAACTCGCGATAAATGTTAATAGATTCACGGAAATATATGCAACATTTGTGTTTACATTTCGCACGTCCTCCGTAAATATACGATATATGATATACGCCGAGATAAAAGACGTATGTCACGTATCACGATCGTTCTTCGCTAAAGAATCATTCGTTTAATTCAAAGTCCGAGCGAAAAAATTCAATTTTTTTCCACGAGGAGATAACTGCTGCAGTTATCTCTCTTGTAACTCCCAAGTGTGCTCCCAAGGCACTCCAAGCTATTATCGCTAATCGTCATATTCACGCGATTGATAAAGAAAAACGTGCACGGTGTAAAGAAGAAGAAGAAGAAGAAGAAGAAGAAGAAGAAGAAGAAGACGACGACGACTACGAAGGTGGGGAAAGGACGGAGCGGAGAACGGTAAAAAGTATATAGGTAGAGGTGGATGCATATACATATTTAAGGCTGCCATGCTTACGCCCCACCGTATTCTCCAGCCGTGCACACATTTCATAAAGACTGTACGCTCGTTACAGTCGGCCAGTGTCACATCATCGTCGCAATTGTTGCTCGCTCGGGAATACAATCGTCGTCATCTGCTGCAAAATCCTTCGTTCGTAGAATTGTTTGTAAAAACTGGTGCATCGTTCACGACAATGGCGAAAATAAAGGTAAGTTTTGTGCCACGGTCTTGCTTGAAAGTGACATGTCATCCGAAGTAGGGGAGGGGGAAGGGAAGATGAAATTAAAATTGCGATGATCTCTTTTCAATGCATGAGAAAGTGGACTTTATACTTGTCGATATTGCTTAATTTTATTATTAATCTTTAAACTCAATAAAATTATATAAATTTTCTTATCGATAATAGGATATTCCTTGATATATATTTTATTTGGCGATAAATATTTAAACGAATCTCTCTAGATGTACTTTACATAAATAATATTAGTATCTTGAGATATATACTTATTTTTATAATTGAATGTTTTTAATTTAATATTTATGCAAAATAAAATTGGTATATAAAAATTGTTTTTTAAAAAATGCAACGCTTTTTTAAATACTATGTAACTTTTAGGCAGGCCCGGTTGTCGATATTCTTGGAGATGAAATGACACGCATCATATGGGATTCGATAAAGGAGAAACTCATTCTGCCCTACTTAGACATTGAGCTACATACATATGACTTGGGTATCGAAAATCGCGATGCCACAGACGACAATGTGACGGTGGAATGCGCAGAGGCGATTAAACGTTATAACGTCGGCATCAAGTGCGCAACCATAACGCCCGATGAAAAACGCGTAGAGGAGTTCAAGCTGAAGCAAATGTGGAAGAGTCCTAATGGCACCATTAGAAACATTCTGGGCGGCACGGTGTTTCGCGAAGCGATCATTTGCAAGAATATACCGCGTTTGGTGGTATGTTGGAAGAAACCGATCATCATCGGTAGGCACGCGCACGCCGATCAATACAAGGCAACGGATTTCGTGGTGCCAGGTCCGGGCAAGCTGGAAATCACATGGACTGGCGACTCTGGCGAAAAGATTCAATACACTGTTCACAATTTTAAGGGTCCCGGTATCGCCCAGGCTCAATATAACACCGATGAGAGCATACGCGCGTTTGCCCATAGCTCATTCCAGTATGCGCTGTCGCGAAATTATCCGCTTTATCTGTCTACGAAGAATACGATTCTCAAAAAGTACGACGGTCGCTTCAAGGACATATTCCAGGAGATTTACGACGAAGAATACAAGCAGCAATTTGAGGCGAAGAAGCTGTGGTATGAGCATCGGCTCATCGACGATATGGTTGCATATGCTATGAAATCCGAAGGTGGTTTCGTATGGTCGTGCAAAAATTACGACGGAGATGTGCAATCGGATTCGGTGGCACAAGGCTATGGTTCTTTAGGTATGATGACCTCGGTTCTCTTATGTCCGGACGGTCGCACGATCGAGGCTGAAGCCGCCCATGGTACCGTCACTCGCCATTACCGTCAATACCAGCAGGACAAAGAGACATCCACTAATCCGATTGCTTCCATCTTTGCGTGGACCCGCGGTCTGCTGCATCGTGCAAAGCTCGATAACAACGCGCGTTTGCAACACTTTGCTGAAACACTGGAAAAAGTCTGCATAGATACCATCGAATCTGGTTATTTCACCAAGGATCTCGCCATATGCATCAAGGGTATGGATAATGTCACCAGGGCTGATTATCTGGAAACTTTCGAGTTTATGAACAAGCTCGCCGAGAATCTAAAGAAGCAGCTTGACGCGTGACTCGTTATTCGCGACGAAAAATACACGAGCCTACAAGCCAAGTATTAAGATGTTGCACGCATTACAAAAGAAACAAAGTAATCTTTCTCTTATGGGAAATGATTATGGGAAATAAAAGGTTTTATAATAAATATATAATATATTTATATAATTACATTATACATATATAAAGATTTTGTTGTTGTCATAGTCAAATCGATTTCGCGCTACGCATTATATTTGTGTTTGATTTATCTTAGAAATGTTAATCAGATTATTGTTTCTTTCGTAAAACGCACGAACAAATCGATCATTTATATTTTACTCGTGTTTGCATGTTATATTGATTTTTATGCAATATATATAAAAGGCGCAAACACGCGCAAGACAACATTTGGCAATGATTGAATTAATTTTTCAGTTTGATGAAATGAAGACGGTAAACTATCCATTTCGCTATTATTAAATCGGGATTAACTATCAACGTATACTGTTATACTCGAATGTAAATTGTGTTGCCAATGTCATGGTGACATTTTAGAAAATTTATATATATTCTTTTAATACCAGAGTTGATTACATATAAAATATATATAATATATATAATTGTATAAATTTTTTAATAAATTTTTTCTCTTATTATAAAAAGTTTACACGCATTAATGTAGACAATGCAATTCACTTATTTGATATTAAAAGAGTTATAATTAATAAGAGTAATAATTTTTAAATTTGAAATTAAATTTTGAGGAAATTAGAAAAAGGTTTTTCTTATTTAAGAAAAAAATTTTTTTAATTTTTGATATGTATCTTTTATGTAATATTAAGTAATCAAATTGCATTCCCAAAATATATTATATATATGTTTTTGTATGAAGAATTTAGCATTATTTCAGTAATTATCTGTAAAAAATAGCATCACGCGATGTATCACGTTACAAATAACAACCTTGTTATCAAAACGAGAAACTTGGTATCAGTTAATTATCACTAAACTTAATTTCCCATATAATGAAGGAAAATATTTAAAACGATTTACAGTTCTTTGACAGTTTAAATAATTAATGCAATTAATTATACATATATATTAAAAAATTTACATGGATTCTAGTTATCAGTAAGATATGCAATAATTAAAATTACGACTTTGTATTTGTATAGATCGAAATATATATATATTACAAATCAGATATGTCAAAGTAAAGAAATCTCAAAGTGGATTCTAATTTAAGACAATAATAATGTTTTCAACAATTGGAAAATAATTAAAATCTTTGATTTTTTTTTTTAGAGGTATAATGTCCAATGTATCAAATATCGTTTCAGAGAAATCATATATAAATATGTATGTGTGTATTTCAACATGATTTCAATCTTTAACGTGAAATATATCCATCGAAATATAGAGGATGGCATTAATTATACTGTAATGGAGACTCATTCTCTTCGGTTCAGAAACAGTGAATTCATCGACCTTTCGAAACCTTTTATAAATTATTCATACATTATTTATGCAACTCTAAACTTTATTCTTTTTGTTTACATAATCGAGCATATCCACTAATGTTGCGTATATCAACGAACGGTAAATGAATGCCATATGAAATAATAATATATATGCCCGACGTCATAAGCAGACTACATTATCGATATATAAACATGTAATTTTCCATGGTTTTATCAACAGAGAACAGAGCAGAAGCAAAACATATAGACTTGTGTGTAAATATAGAAAAAAAGATCTACGACCTATAGAATCTACCTAAATTTACATATTTCCACCGATCGTATAAATGCAAAAAATATTCATTCCAATAGATCGCATCTATTTAATAATGATAATTCGTCAATTTTGTGTAAGTATATATAGCTATCATTAATCTGCATATATATCTATAATCTACACTTTGCTCGAGCTTTCTTTAAGAAAAGATGACGAACTCGATTAGCATTCTATGCGCAAGAGATCTCGCTTCCTTTTACTTTAAGAGAAAGAAAAATAGAATGAGATTATATTAATTTATTTGACTCCGTAAAACATAAAGTTATATCTAATTTAGTGATATAAAATATATAAGAAACGCATGATGGAATTGTAATGAATAATTATACGAGGAAAGATTGAATTGACCGTGAATTAATTCAACTAATCTTTTTCTCGTTTTTTTTCTTTTTTTTTTCTCTTTTTTTTCTTTCTTTTTTCCCCACTATAGGCGTGCATATCTGGTTTTGTGACGTTTCGTGGCGTGTCCTTCTCGATGACGGCGTGCAACGCACACGCACACGTGCGTTGCTTTTACATGAAGAAGCACGCGTTTGCGTAATCGCTCTACTATTTTGCATCAATATTGTTATCGTGGTTGTAGCGCAACACGCTTCGCTCGAGAAGATTGCTCCTTGCTACGTGCATTCGCATTATAATGTGGAAAAAAAAATTGAAATACCTAAGTATGTAGATTTATAGATACTGAATCTTCCTATATAAAATTTCTTTGAAATAGAAGACACACATATACAAGACATAAATGTATCTTCTAAGCGTGATAATGCACACTATCAAATATACTCGATTATTATAGTTTTCTACAATTATATACTGTAACAATAATATAAGTTTTATGTTTTTCTTCCGCAGAAAAAAAATAAGAGAGTTATTTATGAAATAATTATACAGAAAAATACATCCTTCATGTGTGATCGGCTGTGTCATTCATCCTTATTATTTCTATCGCACGTTTGACGAAAATTGAAAACTCCTGCGACGAATGATGACGTTCCCCGACATATTTTTGTTGGGGGGGGGGGGGGGAAACGACTCCGAATTGAAATCGAAAATCCTCTTGCTTCGGATTATAATAAATCGGAGACCATCGAGATTAACGTGAAGCTGAAATATAACGGTAACGATCGTGGAGATGTCTTGTACATCAACGCCATATATCTTATTTATAAAGAAGATAAACAAAGAATGCGAGCGATGCGGTATGGGATTGAAAAAATGATATGATATCTCTTGGAGAATAAAAGTATATTTTTTCAGAATAAAAATTGGATATAGGAGGAAAGTGGTACCTCCTTGAGATAACGACGGAATAAAGCAAAAGATCTTTCTCAATGGGAACTAGACCTAATACAGGACATAATAGATGATTATGTTATGTTGGATAACGGCTGAGAAAAGAAAAAAACAAAAGCGCACTCATTGTCAAGTATCATTCCAAAGTTTACAAGTATACAGTAGGAACTGTTACATAATTAAAGATCATTAGTAGTGACGTCATCATCATCATCATCATGATCATCATTTTTTAGCATCAGCACTTTCGGACGATCGCTCTTTCTTGTGGGAGAATATCGCAGGAGTCAAGCCAAAGCCAACCAACGAACGAAGACCGTGGTAGGAAAGGCAATCGAGGAAAAGAAAAAGGATGAAGAGGCGCGAGAAGAAGGCTACGGGAATCTCCTCCCGATATCCGGATTGGAATTGCAGATGGCGCCCAACCTTGCGCCACCTCGCCATCACCGTTGCCGTCGTCGCCGCAGCTGCCGCCAGCCGCCAGCCGCCAGTCGAGTCCGACCGACCTACCGACCGCGGGGCGCGGCAGAAGGGGGAAGGGAAGGAAGGGGCTGCGCCCGCTCTCTCGGCTCCTTGTAGTCTTCCTACGATCCGCCATCCGCTCCGTCGGCCAGTGTTTACGCCGACGACGAGAGGTATTCGCGATCGAAACCGGAGAGAACGGAAGAGCTTGGCGCGACAGTTGGAGAAATAGAGAGTGAGAGGAAGAGAGAGGAGGGATAGGGATAAAATCGAGAGAGGTGGGGTACTCTAAGGGGAGCTAAGAGGAAGATGTCTTTCATGCCGCCGTTGATACTTTCGAGAGACGAAACATCGAACGTCGATACTCTCGATCGACGAACGGACGAACGTGGCGATTAATAGGTCCTCGGGCTTCGGGCCCTTCCTCTCGTTAGCCGATGCTCGTCGATTGACGCGACACTAATCGTCACGCGACGTCGTTGCCACCGCTCTACCACGATAGCGCACCTCGGTAGCAAGATAACCTACTCGCAAAACACTCACAGAAGGTTTGTTTCCAATTAAGCGCTCAACGGACGTCTCGCGCGCCTCATTCGCGTTATTAAATCCTCGTCAACGATGAAAACAAGGGTATATCGACGTATAAAGATAGAAATAGAAAGCAGCTCTCGTCGCGCGATAGTAGATCCTAGAATCCCCTCCGTTCACCTCCTCCCGATCTCAAAGAACCGTAGCCTTGCAAAATGGCCACCTAATTAATTCCATGTAATTCGTTTTACAATCTTATCGCGCCGATTTCTAGGAAAGAATCTCAAAGACAGGGATCGCAACCGATGCCGAAACCGTTATCCCAACGAATCAATCGAGTTACTACGGTCAGAGTTTATCGAGTCTCTACGAGTTACACGATAATGATCCTCCGCGTCATCTAAAATATTGCGCGCGCGCTCGGGTAAACGAGCGTCCATTGAATTTTCCGAGTCGACCCGTTGCGCGTCCATTTCCGCCCACGCTCTTCTCTACCGGATATTTTCGGGACGAGAAACTAAAATCGAACACGTATGCGGGCACTCTGAGTAATCTTTCATACATTCCCCGTTGTGCAAATTAAAATTAATTTTCTTCGAAATTTATCTCGCAAAGAGACGTATAGTGTAGTGTATTCTTTTTGAAAAATTTTATATAATTTTATATATTTTATATCGCGTAACGTAAGTATCAATCTTTAAGGGCACGAGGTAGCTGTAACGATCGAAACAAAATATGCATTATATATATATATATATCATGGGATTTTTGCAAGAAACATCTTTCGAAGAAAGATCAAGATTTAAAATAAATATATATAATTTTACTTTAATATGATTGCCATTTAAATTTTTTAAATAGTATATCGTAAAAATATTTAAGAGAGACGTTTACATATGTGAAAGATTAAAAAGACGCTTCTTCGAATTTTGATCTCGTTTGGATTCTCCAAGCAGGCGAATCATCGATGACGTGTTTCCTCCGTGAACGCGGATACCCATCGCGAGTAAGAGCGCATGTATACGTCAGTGGCGCGGGATTAATCATGGCGTCAATATCAGTGGCACGATGTGAGATTTCTTGCGGCCGTGAAAGCCACTTTAGCCATTAAATTCGATCTGCGTTCTCGCGGAATCACGAGCCAATAACACGACTCTCCTCAACGATTCTTGGTAAACAACGGCGGGCGTGTCACGAATTCTGTTCCTGTCATAATCAGCTGTACTTTCTTGCGACGCCTCCACTCCTAACGCCTCCTCAATCTACAGCTTACTTCCTTTCGAACGTAAAGTGTAAAAAATATATCTAATCTAATGACATTGGAACTTTTCCATAGCTCGTTTACGGCGTCGATTATATAATAGATCGAGGAGATTCAACGTCAATACCGATCATTGATATCGTAGCCATATGTTTAGCGTTCATCGTATGTTGGCGCGAAACGATAAATCGCCGCAAAGTATGCATCAAAAAAAAAAAATTATCTCGCATAGTCACACACGCGTTTTTCTGCCCTTTTTGCATTTTAAACGAGGGGAATGTATTATATTATTTGGGCTGATTATGTATATATACTTTCTAAAGGATATAGTAGAGTAAGCGGTTAATTTTTAAGGTAAAGAAATTTCGCATAAATCATTCTCCGAAGAATTATCGCGGAGATCGCGAGGAAGGGAGAGGAAGTTTACGCGCTCTCCGAAACGTAATCCGTTCACCGCGCATGATTTCACGAGCATGATGCAAAGTTTCGTGGCTCGGCGATATTGCGATATCGCACACCGCGATAGATCTCCTCGTTTACGGAGTTTAGTAACGATCGAGACGCGCCTACGATACCGATAGATCCGGGACGCGAGTGGAGGAGACAACGCGGAGGGTAGGAAAAAATTATTCCCTCGTAAGAGAAGAGAAATAATCTTACATAATTAAAGGCTAATTCTCATCTCTATCGGTAGGAAAAGAAAGAAAGAATAACAAAAAGAGGATATGACAGAGCATCATTGCCATTGTTGTTGCCATCGTCATCGTTGAAGCGCGTCTAGATCGCTTCCTCCATTGTGCCGAGAGGAACAGATGTATGTGCGCGCGCGCGCGCGCGCACGCACATCCGCTCGGAGCGTAACGTGAACCGGAATTTGTTACAGCCGCACACGTGTCGAGGACGACAACGGTGAAAAGGCAGTCCAGTAGCCGGATGATCGACGCGCTGACAGATCGCGATATCGCTCCGATAAAGCTTTTTAATCGCCCCTTCTATTAGAGCGAGTGCGTCGCGAAGCGGGTGAACGTTCGGAGGAGGTGACAGGCGACAGGCGACGAAAGTCCGTGCCATTGTTCCGCGATCGTGTCGCCAGAAGACGCGGTTGGACGCTGCGGAGAGGTGATCGTTATCGTCGTCGCCAGACGGTGACCATCGGCTCCGAGGATGACGAGGATCGACGATCGCGGCAACGCGTAGAGATTGCTGGGATAATTATTCCTGAACGCCATGTTGGCCGCGGCGGGCAAGGGCGAGAGAAGAAATCTGCGCGGAAGTGCGCGACTCTCGTCCAAGATGTCGGGAAGGCTGCCCCGGTTGCGCGCACTGCGACCGCGATCGCAGCAGCAACGGACGAGGACGGACGCTACCCGCAGATCGGAAAGTAACCTTAAAGAGACCGCGAGTTATGAGGAGGAGGAGGAGGAGGGGGAGGAGGAGCTCGACGCGAAGAGATGCGACGAGGAGGAGAAGAAAGCCAAAGATACGGGGAAGATGACGGACACGGCGAGCATCGACATGGCGAACGAAATGGACGACGAGGAAGACGACGACGGCGACAACGGTAGCGGCGACGAGGTGACCATGACAGCTATCGTCGACGAGGGGAACGAAGAGGCGACATCGGACAACGGCGACGATATCGTTGACGTTGACATTGACGTTGACGTGGACGTGGAGATGAGAACCGAAGAAGGAACGATCGAGACGACGAACGAGCAGGCTTCTTACGAGTGCAAGAGCTGCAAACCACCCAGAATGCTACCCGATATCAAGGCCTACTTGGAGCATCTCCGTAAGGAGCACAAGTATAAGGTGAGCAAGGCAACGGCAAGGCCGTTCCTCTCCCGTCCGGATTCATATCCTAGACTCTGTCTTCGTTTTGCGCTCTCGTGTTCGGGGTTTTTTTTATTATTATTATTATTATTATTATTATTATTCTTTTACTTTTACATATTTCATCTTTCCCTCTCTCTCTCTCTCTCTCTCTCTCTCTCTCTCTCTCTCTCTCTCTCTCTCTCTTTTTTTTTTTTTTTTTAAGTAGAAGCTGTTTTTGTGAAAACGCGAAATACGCGATAAAAGGCAAGGCGATAAGCGCTAAGGTACGTTGCGCGTTACTAATTTACATTTACACGATCGGAGTTTTCTCTAGTGTGACGACGTATTAAGCGAATGATTCATATGAAGACAATACACTGATCAGTTCGCAGGAATATGTTTTATTGTAATTTTTAGGGTAAAAACGGGCACAATCCAGTCGAAAATCGTTGCCCTACGTGTTCGTTGAACGTGAAAGATCTTGAAACTCACCAAAGAGTGCATCATTTGAAAAGAAAATTCTTTCGATGCGCAAAATGCGATTACATGACGCACATCAGAGCGCGTTATACTAAGCATGTTAAATATCATTCTATGCCGATGATCAAGTGCGATGCTTGTGATTTTAGTTCAGCGTATAAGGTTTGTTTCTTCATAATCCTACTTGGTTTCCGAGAGACGAGTGATTATAAATCACAAATTTTCCAGGGGTTTGAAGAGAAGCTTGCGATTACTTTAAGATTATATCTATATAAATTATACGTGTATCTTTTTTAACGCTATTTTTCAGTGGAATCTAGAAAGACATATGCGGAATCATGGAGGTGGAGGTGCTTTCAAATGTCGCGCTTGTAATTTTACTGCTGATATCCGTCAGAGCTTAACGGTGCACGAGTCGTATCATCACGACCCACCAGTGAGTCATGTCAACCGCAAAAGTAATAACGCTTTTGAACGTAAGCCACGAAATAGTCCGAAACGTTATAATCAGGTAACGCAAGCATACACGATTGTTATATTCTTTGTTGAAATATATTGATTAGTCGTGTTAAATAATCATGTTTAATATGTCCGTTAGGTTGGAGCGAGTGACTTTCGAGCAGCGTTAAATAAAACTGCAAGTACAACCACGTCGGCCAATTCTACCGATTCATTCGTATCGGATCATTCGTTGATTTCAATAGACGATAAGAGAAGCGCTTTAGCCAATGCCGAATGCATTGCATTGAAATGCGAAGAAAAGGGATGTCAATTTATAACAGCCTGGGATTCCGAGATGCAACGTCATTTAGCGGAATGTCACGCCCCGATTGCTTCACCCAAGCCAAGGAAACCACTGCCACGATTAATTCCATTAAGTTTAGCTAATTCTAAGCCCAATAATACAATTGGCAATAGTGGGCCATCCACAACTCTGCTGAAGGTTCCACGGGTCAGAGTGAGACCCGAGTTGGCGCAAATTGCGAGGGATACAGAACTGGCCAAAATGTATGGAAATAAAGAGGTTAGTTGTTTATTGAGCGAAACAATTTGTTTTCGTTGTTGCGTAAAACGTGAATGTAATACACATATAATTTTAATTACTTATACTATTGTAAATTTGTATACGATAATCTTTATGTGCGCACCAATGCACACTAATGCATCTGACCGAATTCGCTATATGTTTTCGTCATTTTGTTGCAGTGTGTTTTTATTTTATTACCGTTTATCATTTGATTTTTCAGGCCGCGAATTCGAAGAGGGACCTCAATACCGCGGCCGGTATATTTGAGAGAAAGAACGCTTCCTTCTTCGATAAGCTTAAGGAAAAACTAACGACGTCGGCGTCGATTAATAATAACGGCGTGCCAGAGGTAGCTGTAAGTAGCGAGAACGATTTGAAATGCTGGTGTACGTTTAAAGCTAGTAGCATGGAGGAACTAGCTTGCCATAAACAGACACATCACACTGCGCTCAGCGTATCCGTGGGTACGACACGTTGTCCTAAGTGTAGAAGACGTTGCAAGAGTACAACTGATCTTCAAGTGCACATGCAATGCTGCCATTCGCGCAACGACACAACATCGTCCATCGATAGTAGTTTAGAGAAAATAACGAATTGCTCGGACGTCCGCATGACCTCGTCTTACCGTGGTGAATACTCTTTTCCATCGCAAATGGATTGGGACGCGAATCTCAGAGGATTAAATTCTTCTGGATCCTCGGTACAGTGCTTGATGATAATGATCTATGTATATGAGATAAGAAAGTTACTACGCGAAAAGATATCGCGATTCTCTGCGAAAATCACTGCGATCTATATAAAGCAGCTAAAAAGTTATTCGTGGAACGCGGGCGTTTATGTGAAATAAACTTTTTTTTATCGCTGTATGAATATTTATTTTAGCCATATGTTTTATATAATTTATATTTTTTGTAAAATAGTTAAAGATCTATTATACTACTAGTGTTAGTGTGTTAGCACATATAAAGCATATATCTTAGAAGTGTGCAGAAGCTCTGTGTATCGCGAAACATTAATTAGAGAATGTTAATTAGAGCCTCGTTATTTTTTTTTTATTCTTTTTTTTTTTTCGTTTATTATTAAGAATGTGCTTTACATATTGCATAGTGGATGTCGAGCATCTCTCTTCTAGTTTGTTACTAGTTCATTATTGGCATCCTGAGTTTGTTACGATAAAAAAAAAACTTTTATCAGGTTGAAGGTGGTCCGACACATCCGACCGGGCGGCGAGTATTCAAATGTCCCCATTGTCCGTTTTGGGCTTCCACCGCAAGTCGCTTTCACGTTCATATAGTCGGTCATTTAAACCGGAAGCCGTTCGAGTGTTCTATGTGCGCGTATCGTTCTAACTGGCGATGGGACATCACAAAACATATTAAACTTAAAGCAGCTAAAGACGCAGTGCATACGACCGCCAGAGTGCTCATGACGGATGAGACAGGTCGACGGAATTATTCCAAGTATAACAAATACCTCGCACAGGTGAAATAATGAATCTTAATAGTTACATAATAACTCATTGACTTATATCATATCGAGCGTAATGATTTAATATGCAATAATTTGCCTTGTGAAAGGGATGACAGAATCTCGGCACCACAATTCGGCCATGGCGCTCAAACGCCTTGATTGACACTGTGACACTCATTATAAGCATATTCTTAGTAATTATAAACGGGAAAAAAAAATATCGATTCTATCTTTCTTTACAAAAGAGTTTCAGATCGATATTTTTGAAAATTATGTAAATATCAAACAAAACCGATTTTTCATTAAGAATGCGATACAAAATTTTTGGCGTAGATGTAGTTTGATAAATGTATTTCATGATTACATCATTCAATATTTTGTCATACGCAAAATTCTGTTTACATAGAGCAATGTTTTCTGGTACAGGTAGAACAGCAACCATGGGACGAAGATCATATGGAGGAACGTAGCATAGAAGAAGCCAACTCTGACGGGCTTGCCTCGACAAAGTTGTTAATCGTAGACAACAACAAAGAGTACGTTCCAACGATTGATCTCGCATCACAATCTCCCGTTACGATCTTGTCATCGAGCGAGACGAATCAGAACGGTCATAATGTCGATGTGAGTTTGCGACCTCCACCACCGCTTAAAGCGGCAATCAAGAGTCGCGGACAGTCTCTGCTGAAGAACAATCCAATTACGTATATACATACTACTAGCAGCGGCGGTGCGCTTTCTATATCTACAGCGACAGATGAGAGCAAACGCATTCAGTGGAAGTGCAAACGTTGCAATTTTCGAGATTTCAATAAAGACACCGTTTTGTTACACGTTAAGTCCCATTATGAATCTGCTGATCAGGAACCCACCGAAGAAAGAGTAAGTTTTATACTGTCAAATATATTATATCTTATTTCTTGCGGTCGTAAAGCAATTGTGCTCGAATTTAAATATTCCTTCTCGGAATAATATTGCTTTGAAAAAAGAAAGAAAATATAAATATGTTACCTGAGCAGATAATTAAATAATATAAGCGGAGCCACTATTACTAGACACGCAAATAGTTGATGTAAAAGAAATATTCTTCTCTCTCTTTCTTGCTTTTAATCTTCATATTTTTATATTCAGTTACCTTTAACAAAATCCAATTTAATATGCTTCTTTGTCTTTTTCACAGAATCCATTTGGTTGTGGGGATTGTCCCTTTTCAGCACCTGATGCTGCGACTCTGTCTCTTCATAGGATGCACCATCGGCCAAATTTGGAAGCTATATTCAAATGCTATCTTTGTCCATACTACGTTAGTACAAAGGCGTATGTGTCGCTGGTAACGCATTTTATGAACATGAACATTATTTCCTTTTAATATGGAATAGTAGCTCACAGTAGCTGACAGTTTTTTTTTGTTTTTTTTTTTTTTAAGCGTGCTAACTTTGTTATGTAAAGAAGAGTGTATTAAAAAAAGCATAAGATATATAATATTTATATATAATGCCATTTTTCTATTTGTTATGCTACAGAGAACTGTTGGAGCACGCTAGACTTCACGGAGAAGAGTTGGCTGCTATCCATCAGCAAAACATGGATTCGCCAAGTTCCAAGGGTAAATTGCAACAAGTGTCGATTTCCGACGTCGGTAAGTTTCATAGATTGTACATTCAAATTGGAACACACACACATACATACATATAATATTCAAACATTTGTCACAATTTCAAATATTTGCTTTATAGGCATTTCTCGAACAAAGAACGAAGCATCTATAGAACAAGTGATTCAAATAACGTCGCGTAATAATGTAACGACAACTTCAAAAGCCGCTCCGGGTGTAGTCCCACCACCGCCACCACCACCGTCGCTTCTCCTAGACACCCGCGCTCTTCCGGACGCTCCGCTCGTCTGGGTATCGCGACCAGATGGCACGCTGACGAAGATGCTCAAATGTCGTCACTGTCCCTATGTATCGTCGCGTCGTGCGGAGGTACGCGACCATGAGACGATGCACGTAGATACACCGGCTCAAGGTCCCTTGATTGCCTGCACAGATTGTAGCTTCACCTGCGCGCGTCGGGAAATTATGATCGCGCATACGGAGATGCATGCGGGATCTCTGGGCACCGTTCACTGCCTAGTCGACGAGACACGGCCCGATTCTCAACAGGCGAGTGATCTAGCCACTCTACTCGGCATGACGCACACCCCAGTATTGGGCACCGAACCTGATTTACACGACTCTCGTTTGGTACATTGTTGCGGCAAATGTCCGGCGCGATTCCTATGCGAGAAGGAATTGCGTATCCATTTGCGCTATCATACCACAGAGCTAGCGCATTCGTGCCAATGGTGTTCGTACGCGGCACGTCAGTCGACGCATCTTCTGGCTCATCAAAAAGCGCATTCGAGCGAGTATCAAGAGCGCACTAAGTATTTGTTATCTCTGTATGGGCATTCACAACGTTATCCACCGCCCGCGACGGCATGCGTCGAGGCGGGGAATCAGGAGAGCAATAACAGTGGCGTGCCCAATGTTGCGTGGATCGTCGTCGAAATCAATGAGAACGCGAACAACAGCGGCGTGTCGGCCGTTCAAAGGACTGGAGGGAATCAGGTGTTCACGTGTGCTAAATGTCCAGCGCGCTATTTCAGGCTAGATGCTTTGGAATATCACATGACTTTACACGGTTCGAACAATCGGTTTAAGTGCAACGATTGCGACTATTCGTCAAAAACGGCACAGAATCTGGTCAAGCACCAGGTGGTACACCGACGACACAATGAAATCGGCGGCGAAACGATTGCAACGGCGTCATCGACCACCGCTGCAGCTACCTCCTCCGCTTCAGTTTCAGCCCCCGTTTTGTCCGTGCAACCGCCACCGGATCCGCAATTCGGTATCTTCATGCGCGGTAATCCCAACTTTGTTTATCAGGGTTACTTGCGGAACGGCCGTTTAAAGGAAAAGCGCTACAAGTGCCACAAGTGTCCGTCCGCTTTCGAGAAGCGCGAGCAGTACAGGGTCCATCTAACGCTACACGGTGCTAAACAACGTTATCGCTGCGACACATGTGATTATTCTGTCAAATATTACGCGAATTTTATACAGCATTTGAAGAAGCATCAGGCAAACGCGGAAGCGCAAGCATCGCGCAGACAGTTCGAGGATGAACATATTTCAGTGGACAACGACAGTATCACCGATGTAGCTATCGCGTCGACTTCATCACGTAAATCCTCACGATCATCCGTCGCCGTTGCGTCTTCCGGTAACAATGTGACAAACACATTGCAACCCTCCAATCAAGATAAACAGAGCCTGTTGTTAATGCAAAAGAAGGGTATCATTTCTGCGACGGGTGAGCCCGATGCAGAAACGATCCGTTGCCTCAGCTGTCCGTTCTCCACTACCGATAAGGATGTGATGGACGCGCACAAGCGTCGTCACGGCATCGAGCGTATGACTCCGCCATGTCCGCACTGCGATTATATTCCGCGAAAAGACGAGAATATCGGTGAACACATCAAACTGCACTTTACAAGATTATATAAACCCGAATCGTATCTTATTGTCGAGTTGCTGACACTGATGATGGAAAAGGTACCCAAAATAAACAATAAAGAGGAGGAGAAGGGAAGACAGCGGGTGAAAGAGCTCCTGTTCAAGGAATGCGCCGACGGCAGATTTCTGCCGCTTACCGAACCGCACTCTCTATCTCTAGGTACCTCAACCGTAAACAAAAAGAGGGTCATCGTGGATCCGAACACAGGCGAAACTAAGAATAATCTTGCCACATAAATGGAACATTTTTACTCAACGGTTATGATCGCGGACATTTGTGTCCATGGCATATTTGCACGCATTTTTCTATATAAGACTGGTCCGAAATAGATGATATAAAAAACTTTGCGAACAATTATAAGTTAGTGCGCATTATAAAAATCGACGATTTTGTTTTCGAGATAGTTAATGATAAAAGTCAGAACTTATCAGAGCGATAAATTAATTTAAACTAAATTTCTATGAATACATATATATATAAATTTGTTATATCATGTAATAAAATATTAATTTTTCGGCCATGTTTTAGTTGCCACGCATTAATCATTTATATTGTTACAGTTTCTTACATTCATTGTTGACATATTGTTCATTAACTTTAAGCGATAATGAATGTATGCGAGTATACTCTATATGTAAACTTAATAGTGTTTTATGCCATATTTTGTGAATTCTATGACCATCATTACTGTAAATATTTATTTGAAACTGTCAATCTTGTACAATACACAATCATGTACGATAATAAATGCTCACACTGTGTATATACATATATACATATATATATATATATATATATATATATATATATATATATATATATACGCGTGTTTTTATATTTAGATATATAATATATATCTAAATATATAAAGCTATAAATACAATCCGCATAATAAATAGAACTATCCGGAAAAAATCATATTTATCTAAATCTGCAGATTTTTAATTCTAATCTGTAAATTATTAATAATTTACTAGATAAAGGTAAGATTATAATTGCAATGCAAATGTCGGACTTGATTGATATGTACATTGAAATAGTTTGTCATGTTTTTTGCATCATTTATAGAATAATTTACAGAAATGTGTATATAATCAATACTAGAATTGTCGCGATAATTTTTGTCTACAAAATGATACTTTAATTGGAGGATGTATATATATATATAAAAGTTGGAGATCTATGATACATAACGTGAAAGATGTAACAGATCTACCGTCTTATCATTTTTGACTTTTTGCTTTTGATATCACAGTCCAACTTGCGTCATCTTCATCTCCACCAAGTGCAAATGTGAAAAGTGCAAAACAGCAGCTAAGAAAAATGAATCTTTTACATATTTACTATATTTGTGATTTAACGAACCTCGGTATGCGATTCTGAAAATGAAAAGATAAAGAGAGCAACAGTGTTATTGATATTAACATTGATAAAATAACGTTTTTTCGTTTACAACATTAAACACTCCATCATATTATCAAAAATTAAAAATAACAGTCTTGTTTTCCATAGCAGCACGTTTGCTATTCATTTTTTTTTTCTTTCTAATGCCTCAGTATATACATCTATTTTATTTTAAATTCAGAAAGAGGATAATATAGGTTGCGGTCGGGAAGAGAATCTAGAAATGCTTCGAAGCGTTTGATTGACCAATCAGGACAAAAAGAGTAAAGATTTCTTTATTCTGATTGGTTAATGCAATGCTTCGAAGCATCTCTAGCGTCTTCTCCACCGCAGCCATAGTGCAGTTATAAAAAATGCATTTTGTTTGATTCTAGGAAAATTTTGAATCGTTTGATTGATCAGAACGATAGGGAGAAAGATTTCTTTGCTCTGATTGGACAATTTAATGCTACTCAATCCCACGAGTAGGATTTCCGAACGCATTCTTTAATAGCAGATTGCAGGTGACATGTGTCTATCTGCGTTTTTTTGGTTTGTATTTCTTCATTGATGCAAAAGGAACTTGTTAACATACATAGTGATTAATGGAACAAAGTGCAAAGTTCTCTAAAATAATTTCAAGATATGTAATGCAAAAAAAATGCGAATAAAGAGAGGTTATCTAAACCAATTATTAAAATATTTCGTTATTTACAAGGATACGATAAAATTCGATTTAAGATGAGAACTACCAACGAAGAAATAGATGAAACCGGCAAACTGCGATCAAATGACAATAATACGGTTGAAAATGTCCGAGTAGAATTGAGAGAAGCTACTTTAACAACGAGAAAGCAGAATCGTACGTCCGCGTGGAGTAAGAATCGTAAAAACTTGGGGGAATGTCTAGGGAATGAACTGTTTTCGATCGAGTATGTTATTGAGAGAATAAAGCTTCTTAAGAAGAAAAGAATAACTCTTGAAGATTATAGATATTTGCCTAACGCTCTTATCCAGGTACATTTTTCACAAAATTGATTTTTTTTAATTATTTGACATTTTTTGTATATATTGTAAATTTACTTATTATATCCTATACAACTATAATATATCACAAGAGACAATGTAAATAGTAGACTATAATAATATTATTTAATTTCTTGTATTTATTAGTCGGAAGAAAATATTTATGCATTTTTAAGAGTAGATCAAAGTTTATCAGGCTTGATACGTGATTTGTCTGGCAACAATTCAACTTTACAATTATATGCAGCCAATTGCTGCTGTAATATTGCTCTTGGAAATACAAAAGCATGTACAGCATTGGGGAAAGCAATTATTCCATATCTACTTATCGAACTAGAAAGCTTAAATTATATATTGCTGGTAAGTTTATCTAACTAACATTAAATAAAAAAAGAGCAAAATGTCAGTTAGTCAATTCAAGTTAATTTTGTTACCTGTCAAACTTGTATAGAAGTTTTAAAAAGTACATAAATTTATCTTCTCTTTTCAGGATGTATGCATTTGGACAATTGGTAATTTAGTTGCAGGAAGCAATGTAGCTTTTTCGGTTTTACATGCACAGCATTGTTTGAAATATTTAATTTTATTGTTATCCAATTGTGATGATTCAATACTTCCATCTATAATATATGCACTTTTACATTATGTACATATGGGTTTTTATGAGATATCGTAAGTATCATTCATTTTTATGCATTGAAATATACTAGTTAAGCTTACAAGAAAATATTTAATATAGCTTTAATATTTACAGAAAAAATGATATGGCACAGCTTGTTCAAGTTATTATAAAGCGAAATTTCTTATACGAGAATTCAGATTTTATTTGGTTGTTAGCATTGTTATCCTCTTCAACAATATGCACGACATATTTGCACTCTATTTTGCCACAAATTGTTGATCATCTTTATCTATTATTTTTTGGCTCAGATGAAATAGCTCATGTCAACGAGGTTTGCCATTTCTATCTCTTTCTCTTTCGTCTATATATAATAAAACTATAAAATTAAAAGTAAAGATTCACAAAATTTAGTTTTTTTTTCCAGATTACAGCATCTATACGTATACTAGCTAACACACTGTATAATTCTTGCGAAGATAAAACAGATATTCTACTGAGGAACTCGAAATACTCACATGAGAACTTGTGTCTTTTATTGAATAAATTATTATCACATCAATATATGCATATTAGAAGAGAAACCTTGTGGTTAATAGGTAACTGTGCTGATTTGAATAAAAAAATGTAGAAAGAATATAAATGAGATATAATCTAATTTGTATTGTAATAAATTGCAGGAAATTTGTACAATCACAGATCACCCAGTGTTGGTAAAAATATAAGAGATCTTGTAGCTTTTTTACCAGCACTGAATCAGGCTTTTCTCTCAGTTGCTAATTGTGCATAAGCGAATGTTAAAAGGATGTCTTCTTTTTTCAGAAAGGTACATTATACAGTATTTTAAAAAAAATAATTTCTAAAGTATGTAATGCAAATATAGAAAAATATATTTACAATTATATAATTATATAATTTTATTATAATAAAGAAGACAGCTCCATAGAGATTATACTTATAAGATATAAACGCGTTAATTTATAAAATATGTAACTCTTCTATATTGTGTTCACACATATACCTATAATGGTTACGATATTTACATATAAAATATATGTAAATGTGCGGTGGATTATCAAGAAACTGTGTATTTTTAACGAATGTTGTCTTACTATATTCTCTTCGCGATGATATGCAGGAAATTTGGATGTTGATTTCTTCGATGTCGGTTGAATGAATCTTAAAGCCGATCGCTCAATCGTCACGTGCTTTTTGTCGATGTAATAACGTATTGCGTAATGTATTGCGAAAGTGTGCATGTACTATACAGTTTATACGGTACCTAAGTAGAACTTTTTTCCTCGGAGGATTTTACGATGCCAAAGTGGATTTTTTTTATATCCAAGTGCCGATAGTTTTATTTACTTTCTATTGAAAAATCTTCTTACTTACATTTTTGCAAATATTTTTATTTATTTTTAATCAAGCTTAAATAGCTCTATTTATTAAGTTTAATATCTCTAATCGAAACTTTTTTTGTGTATTTTTTGTAAAGATATATGTACAGATATAGTACATAGGACTACGTGCTTATTTCTTTGAGTTTGGTCGACATTGGAGGCCTATGTGTCTCTTTTCCTAGCATCTCAATTTTCTATATGGAGGGAGACAAAATCACCAATGAGATGCTAGGAAAAGAGACAAAATAGACCTCCCATGTAGTATCTCTTTTTCTACAGTGAGCGCGCGTTTGCTATTGCAACACTCAGTCCATTCTATATGGTTCGCACCCACATAGCCATGTAAAACTCTGATCAATAACGAAGGAAGATAGGCATCACCATCAATATCATGTATTTGAATAAACATTTATTGCTTCCCTTTAAGCCTACAAATATTCTTAACATAATTAATATCATCTATTTACATTATATCTTTTCGCTCGCAACTTACGGACACGAAGATCGAGAATGGAATCGAAGCGGCCTACAATGCACGAATCAAGTTACTCGACTCAACTTGATTCGTGCATCGTAGAGCGTATCTGTCTTAATTCTTCGACTGCTATGCTATATATGCTACGTTATTGATTTTATTTTCATATAAAAGTTCAATCTCTTCTCGATTAACATCTGCGCCTCATATTGATCGCGTAATTCTTGTAGCTGCAGAGTATCGGTCCTCCTTCAGGAGGATACTCTGCAGCTACAAGAATTACGCGATCAATATGTTACTGTTTCCGAGCGTCGAGCAATGCTTTTAATCGATCAATTTCCTTTTCTGCTATCTGCGTCCTTCGTCTTCTTCTCCAATCTAGAAAACATATGTTAAATAAAAATGTTAGAGAATTATACGCATTAAATTACAAATATATATTATTTATTTTTGTTAGGGAGAGTCCCAGCTGCGTACACACACAGGGCGAACGGACACACCACGCTAGGGATGTTCGATTCCGATTCGATTCTTTAAAAGATCGATTTTTTTAGTCAAAAAATCGATTTTTTGAATCGATTCTTTGCTATACGATTTTTTTACGAATCGATTCTTTACCCTAAGAATCTATATAGTCTAAGAGCCAATTTCACAATTTTAAAAGATTCCAGGAACCGACATTCGCCCGATCATCTACAACTATTATTTTTAAATTCACTGTCCATTAAAAATCGGCAATTAAAAAATGAATAAGTAATTTGGTACTAAAAACAAAGCAGTATATAAAAGTATATAAAAGAAACGTATGTAAAAAGTATGTGAAATAAACATATATTTTTTGTAAATACTTTTTTAATAATATAAAATTTTTCAAAAATTTAAAGCTTAATTGTATAATTAATTATTTCCTTTATTAATTTAAGTTTTAAAAATTAAAAAACTAATTAAAATTTAAAATTAATTAATTCAATTAAAAATTTTTTATGGTCACAATTAGCTAAAATTAATTAATTAATTAGATTTATGTATGTTTCAATTATATATAAATAATTTTGTACGATTTTTTAGATCGATTCTTGCAAAATCGATTCTTTGATTCAGACTTTTTAAGAGAATCGATTTTCATGATTCGATTCAAGAATCGATTCTTTTAAGAGAATCGAACATCCCTACACCACGCTGTGTTCCGATTCCCCACCCGATATTATAGTATATATCACGTATACTATAATATCGGGTGCATCCGGGTGGGGAATCGGACCAATCAGAGAATCCTATTTTCAATTGGCCAATAGGAAATATGTCTGATTGGGCGCCACTTGAATAACTATCTTCGATATAAATACTTTCTTTTACACACTTTCTGCGAGCTTTTACATAAACGAAGAAAGTATGTAAACCGCGATATATGCTTGATTCTATAGTTGTAAATTATAATTTAGCAAATTATAGTTATATTTGACTTTAATTAAATTAAAATAATTTGTATAGAATAGTTTATATATATATATATATATATATATATATGCATACTATTTAATTTAAAATAATATTATTTTATAAATTAGTTTATTTTTATTTTACGCGGGCTGAAAAATGCCTTTTCCTTCCTTTTATCAGTTTATTTTTATTATTATTTCGTAAATACATGTAACAGTTTGTTACAACTGGCGCGTGTACTTGGCGCCATTTGCTTATCTTTTTGTAAAAAGGTAAGAGATATTTTCCGCCTAACGAGTATCGCGGAACCAGATTTTTTATTCTGCGTAATAAAAAATGTGTAACGCCTCTCATTGGTTACGCACTCTTACGTCTTAAGTCTTAAGCGGCGTCTACAATAGAGATTTTAAGCCTTAAGTCTTAAGAAATTGACTAATCACAGTAGAGTATTCTTCTCATACTTGACTGTGATTGGTCAATTTCTTAAGGCTTAGGGCTTAAAATCTCTATTGTAGACACCGCATTAGGGCCGTGGCACATAAAGAAAAGTTAGAGTAAAACAAGGAGCACACACTTTTGCATAAGCGCATAATCATAAAGCCCGTATCGGATTACGCATTGAAGATCCGAGATCGAAGATTTAAGATCAATTGACCAATCAGGTCAATCAAAATTCCAATCTTTAATCTTCAATCCTTAATTTTCAATGCGTAGTCTGATACAGGTTTGAGGAAATTGATCGATCAATTTCGTTATGCACAAGGAAATGAAGCAAGCAATTTCCTTATGCTTGTGATTATGCGTTTATGCAAAATTGTATGTTCCCCGCTTAAGACAGTCGAACAGTAATGCGGGGTCTACAATAGAGATTTTAAGTCCTAAGCTTTAAGAAATTGACCAATCACGGTCAAGTGTGAGAAGAATACTTGACTGCGATTGGTCAATTTCTTAAGCCTTGGGGCTTAAAGTCTCTATTGTAGACGCCGCATGAGGGCTTGAGCAGAATGGCTGACTCGACAATATTCTATGACCAAGTCTTCGTCGAGTCAGCCATTCTGGGTAGCCATATTGAAACGCAAGCTACGCCGAAAAAATTCCATATACCCCGGCCGTTACTAATTAAGTTTTTTTGCGTGCCACGGTCTTAAATTTTTATGGATTACAAATTTCACGCTCTCTAAACAGACATAATGATTCTCAAAATGTCGCAAGTTCAATTGCGCAAATATCTATGAATATTAATTCTGATTAATGCCATTTAACTTTCCTGCCCATTTCGCAAATAAAGAAATAATGTGAAAAAGTAGAACGGCACGCTTTTAGAAAATATATAATATCACTTACTCTTGAGATTCTCGTTATCATCTCAGCGTTCGGCGATCTCGAGCTTGGTAGATTCCCTAGCCGTCTCGTCGTGCAGCTTTCGCTGCACACGCGAAAGCTGCACGACGAGACTACCAGAAAAGCCCGTGCCGGAAACCTCGTACATGGCCATGTTGGATATCTCCCGAATGATGATTCGCGTTACTTTGAAAAGATGCGTTACCTCGAGTCGGAGGTACCTTAAGTCCCGCGTTGGGATTGCTCCGACTCGAGGTAACGCACTTTCTCCATGTAACATATGCCGGACGATCGTTGAAATTAGCCGCAGCCGCCGTCTTGATCGATATCGTTGTTGAGGGATCCCGGTACGTGTCCTTCCTCTCGCGCGGGTCTCCCGTTTATGGCTTATTCGGTCGTGAGACCGAGCTAAGCTAGCGTGCCAACGTTCCAAGCCCCACTCGGGATACCGAGGTCATGGCATCGCATCGCGCGTCCACCCAATCGCGAGCTTCGGGCCAGGTAGGGCTGTGTTCCGATTCCCCACCCGGGTGCACCCGATATTATAGTACACGTGACGTACACTATAATATCGGGTGTATCCGGGTGGGGAAGCGGAACACGGGGTAGGGGAACGTAAAATGTGGCGCGAGCTGATTCGTCGGATCAGATCAAACGAGCAAAATTGAACGAGATGTACAACCAATCGCGACGTGAGAGTTGAAAGTGTACGTGACGTTAATTTGGCGGGATTATTAAATTGTTGTCAATCTCTCCGGCGTGCGCGTACGCGTTATTCTATTATATTTATTTTAATTGTACGTGCCATGATACATGCTTCTCTCAAATGTAATAGAATGCGATAGATTCGCGATCGAAGAGCGAAGAAATTATTAGTGTTTTCGAATAAAGCAGATTTCATCGCTGTGAGAACGATCGAAATCAATTTTTTATGAACATACGTTTGACCGAAAATTTCGAGTTTTGAATTTGATTAATATAAATAAATATATCCCTAGTAATCGAAGACGGTATTTCTAACGTCGTTAATCGCTCTCAGAGCAATCAGACTTTCCTTCGTTCGATAACACTAATATTGTATAAGTGTGAAATAATAAAGATAAAACTTTCTTTGTAATTTTAGTTAATGATAGTTTTTATTGCTTTCGTTTCTCCTTTTCTTTTCTCCAAAACTTACAAGCATGCATCATCGACTTGATTCTACATATGCAAAATGCAGAGAGTGGAAAATTCGCTCTACGGACGTTACGTCGAGTTGCGACGAGATGAGACGGGACGAAAATTTGAGATCGATAAGGATTGCGGTGGCGTCGCGCATGACTGAATTATTTTGCGAATTGCAACAATCTCGAGGTTATGAGGATGGTGATGACCGGGCGCCTCCAGGTTGACTCCATTCGATTTCGTTTCTCTCTTGGCTCGCGAAATATATAAATACAAAACGAGCAACGGGAGCCTGACAGCAACGATGTTCGAGGGGGCTGTAGCGGCATTTTTGAACCGCCTGCTGGGCAGGTACGTAGAGGACCTGGACACGGAGCAGTTCAACGTCGGTATTTTCTCCGGGGATACGTGCCTCACTGATCTCAAGTTGAAACCGGAAGCTCTGGTACGATTTTTCCAATGGTTTAAATAAAAAAATTTTCTGAGCTAGACTTCGATTAACTTACTTGACAATTAATTTATCAGTGAAACTTGCATTGGCTTGTTAATACGTGAGGATAAAATTATTAATTTTTGACATATAGGAAGAAAGTTTGATTAGGAACGATATATTTTATGATTGGCATCAATTTATCCATCGGTTTCAATGTATCGCTGATTAAGTTAATCCAGGTTTAGTCAAGAGATCCTCAAATTATATAAAATAGAATCATATCAGATATATATTATTTTCCGATGTATTTTCATACTTTCAGTATCAATTGGGATTACCTATTAGAATAGAGATTGGCTTGATAGGAAAAATTATTTTGAAAATACCATGGTCTGGACTTTTCTCGCAACCAATTGTGATATGCATAGAGGTATCAAGCAATTTATATACGATTTATATTATAACATTGTGTGTGTATATTGAAATAATATGAAATCATACAAAGTTATTTTTATTCTCTTTAGGATATATATGCATTCGCTGTACCTGCATTATCCGGTCCGTACGATCCAGAGATACAGAAACGTTTAATAAGAGCAGAAAAAAAGAAAATTCTCGAAGATCTCAAGGAAGATGAATTATTTAGAGCAGGTAGTTAAATATTTTTATCAAAATATTATTTATATTAATAAATTCTTTTATTGAGCTTGGTATTTCTACTAGGAAATGTCTATATTTGATTTATGTTTGTCAAAGTTTTCCAACTTAATGTTTAATGCTTTTCAAATTAATAACAATTAATATGTTTCTCGATGAGATTTTATCTTTGTATAATTTATTTTTCTTTTGTTTTTTTCATAGGTCTACCTCCTCAGCTATTTGATGGTCTATTAGCGTCAGTTACAAAAAACTTTCAGATTACTATAAATAATGTACATATTAGATACGAAGAGAAAATATTGCGTAATTTTCTCTGTGCCTGTGGTATATGTATACAAAGCATATCGATTACAACTACCAACAAGTAAGAAGTAAACTTGAAAACACATATCGTCATCTTTCTTCTCGATTATGTGTGTCCAATGTTGTTAATAGAAATGATGAATTTCAGTAAATGGAAGCCTGGAGTGTGCGCTACAAATTCACAAACAGTGTATCAGCTTATACGCGCAGAATCGCTCAGTGCGTATATGGATCACGATACAGAATCCTGTATAAATATCCAGGGAAATTGGGACATGTCCAATCTTCTCGCATGGAAAAGCGCGATGCACAGATCTCTGCAAACGTTTGGAATGAAGAACAAGGAATTTCAGTTTTGTATGTTTGATGAAAGATGTTATTTCTTAACTTTTATCTTGATTTTGATAACATTTTTTTTTTTTTTTTTAAGTGTTGAAGCCTTTCACGGCCAAGATCAAAGTCATCATACACAAAGGTACAGAAACGCAAGCTTCTCGTATGTTGGTCGATATTGTGCTCCAGGATGTGGCAATGCAACTATCCGAAGCGCAATATGCTACATTTTGCCATATTCAAGATTCTTTATTACGAGCGAGCGTCAATAGGTAATGAATTTACTAATTGTAAGATTCTTTTATTTATTTTAATAACATATGCATTTTCAATAAACTCTCTCTCTTTTTCTCTCGGATAAAATTGATGATTAAAAATTAATAGTTATATATGTAATATCTACAGACCACATGCTAAATATCGACCAGGAAAAAGCGTGTACGAGGAGCCAACATCTTGGTGGAAATATGCATACAATTCTATTTTGAGCCACTATGTCAAACCATATACTTGGTCGCATATAGCCAAACATAGGAAAAATTACAGAAATTATAAAGAGGTGTGTATTCAAACTTTGCAACGACCAAACGACACAGAATTGAAACTGGATTTGCAAAAATACGAGGACAGTCTGACAATATTAAATATAGTGATTGCGAGAGAGCATGCTAAACAAGAATTGAAAAATAAGGATATCGAGCGCGAGTGTCAAACTATAACAAGTTCATCAAAAGATGTCAATGTCGAAATATTATCGAACGACGACCAAAGTAGAATAGTTCAATGCAACAAAGAAGAAAGTCAAAATTCGGTGATAGATGTAAAGGATAATACATCCAATTCACAGATAAAATTGGAAAAATCGCTAAAGCAAATCGGTGAGCGCATAAATATTTTCTTCAATGTAAGATTATTAATTGTTTTTTTATATAGTATTATAAAAAATCATAAGAATTATGTCACAAAAAGCAAATATTTGATAATTTTTCATAATTCTTTTCATAATTCTTTTTTTTTTTTTTTTTTTCATCTAAAGAGAATCTTTTTTCATGTTTATAGATTACAAATTAAATTTTACTTTGGCAAATTGTTGTCTGACTCTTTTGAGCAAAGGCAAAGAAATGTTGATTGTAACTGTCGCACAATTCCTGACAAGTATCGAGGCACGGCCTACGTTATTAGCTTTCAAGATATCTGCTCGTGCTGAAAGTTTTGTTATCGAGGCTATATCGATCGACGGTGATTTGGTTCCTTTGATTACAGTTGATAATGTATTGACAGGTGTCTACTTATTTATCTCTCTAAACAATTAATAGATTATTACAAATACTAATTGCAATTATTATATGTGTTTGACAGGGAATGTGTCTACCTACTTCTTGGCCATAGATTTTGAAAAGAATGGACTAAATATGGATCCTATTTTTGAAGTGTCCATAAAGCTGGAAGCTATCGAAGTGACTTATCATCACGTAATAGCACTTTTATACGCGATTGTTTCAATCACAATGTCTATAAATCTCTCTCATACATTTGTTATTTTTTATACAGTTTGCCATAGTGGAGATTGTAAACTTTTTCAAATTCAACACCAATTACATATATGACACGATTCTCGGAATATACAGATTGTGGGATTACGCCAAAAGAAAATATTTAAACTTCGTGGACGACATCATTTCACAGACATTGAGAATTAGCTTCAAAATAGATATTAAAAGTCCGTATGTTATATTTCCCGAATATGGATCGATTCAAAAGTACGTTTATTATGTATGTAGAATTATGAATGAAAGTGTATGAAAAATATCACATTTTGTTATAATTATTTTTTTAGAGGAGGACATATACTTGTTTTGGATCTTGGTAATGTGACCTTGATCAATGAACTTCAAGCGAGCAATTTGCAATTGGAAGACGCTACTCTCATGGAACTGGAAGAATTACTCTATGACAGACTTAATATAGAGTTTTCCGGTGCGCAGATTTTATTTTGTCATTCGGGCGACGATTGGCGCTCGGCAAGAAAACGGAGCGATTCGGAGTATCATTTATTACCCAAGCTACAAGCGAACGCAACACTTTCATACAGTATTAGACCGGAATATCGTCAATTACCACGGTAAAAAATTGTTGTTATTCCTCTTGTTTGTTCCTCTTTTTAATATGTAACTTTTCACAGGACAAAACTTAATGTACATATTTCAAATGTAAAGTTTAATTTATCAGAAAATAAATTGCAACTGATGGCTCACTTTTTGAATAAATTGCTAGTGCTATACGAAAATAATATTGAAAAATATAAAGCTACCTTTAAAAATTTTACTCTCAAACAAAAATCAAGAATTGCTTTTACTTCGGTAAAAGAATTGATGAAAGTACAATCCGGTCTGTGTTTGCCATCTGTTATAATGATGCACAATGGTTTTAAACCTATTACCAAAGAAGTTGTTACCAATAATGTACCAAAGCTTGACAGGTAATGTGATAATATATTATAAAAGTATGTATTTCTCACTACTTAAGGTGTATTAAAATCAAATTATTCTAATTTTTTATTAGGAGTGTTGTTTCTTCGGAAGTTAGCGAAGAAGACTTGGAACTGTTATCTAAAACAATTAATTTATCTGGATTCGACGATAATATATCTCCATGTAACCACATTAATTTGTTACTTCGATTTGCTATAAGCGAGGCAAGTACAGTTTTATCAAGCATCCACATATCTTATTAAATATCTTATTAAATATAATTAGTAAATAAATATATTATTGATAAATATCTGGGTTTTAAAATTTTTAGTTCTCCATAAATCTTGAACATATGGTGGACAACCGAGAACAGCCTTATCTCAATTTGAGATTGCATACCTTGTATTATGAAGCAGCTATGATGGAATATGGTGTTGCTGTTCAATTCGGTATTGGATCGATTCTTCTAGTCGATAAGACAAACGCTGGCGTTACCGGATCATATCTGGAATTGATATCCACCGACGAGTCTTACGAAGTACTCGTTGTATCATATCGTAAGGTAATCTGTGCACAAAGATACAATATATATACTTCTTGATTTGTAAATGTGCATTAATTATTTTTATTTTAAAGGTTAAATCAAATTGCCCCGATTTCAAGTCGCATTTTAAAAATATCGAACGCTCACTGGTTGTGAATCTATTGAATATTAATATAAATCTTCATAGATCCGCGTTACTGAAAATAAAAGATTATTGGCATAAATTTCAAACGTAAGTAAGACATGTAAGAAAACACACGATCATCTTGATAGATATTCCTGGAAATACTAATTGATTTATTTCTTTCAGTATGTGTGATGGTACATTGTTAATCAAGTATGCTGAAAAGATATGCAGTAATATTATAAAACGGGAACAAGAGGATATAGATCCACCCATTCCACCAGGTATAAATATATTCTTCAATACAAGATATATATTTTTTGAATATGGAAAGGAAGTATCAATTAGTTTTACAACTCGCAACAATACTTTTATAGGTGCGATTAAACTGAATTATTCAACCAGACTTAGTTCGCTAGCACTACGATTCTGTGACAAGGACATAGATTTAATGGAGATTAAGGTTTCCGGCTTGGAAAACGATTGCATCTACAATGCGAACGAGAGAATGGTGCTGCGTGCCCATCTCAGAAGTATACTTGCTGAAGACTTGAACGACGACACGCTTTATTCGAAAGTAATCACCCTGAATAATATATTTTTTTTTTACTGCACACGCGCGCATGCACATACATACACATATACAGGATGTCCGACGAGTAAGTGACCAAACGAAAGGTGAAGGTAGATTGGGTCAAACTGAGTCGAAAAGTCCTGAACCATTTTTTTTTTATAACGCTTGCGATGTGCGCCCAGCTAATGATCGGCACTGATTAACCAGATTTTACTCGATAATAACTTTTTTATTAAGCGTTATAAAAAAAAAATGGTTCAGAACTTTTCGACTCAGTTTGACCCAATCTACCTCCACCTTTCGTTTGGTCACTTACTTGTCGGACATTCTGTATATATTATTTTTTAATTTTATTCAAAGATTTTGACGACCGATGAGGACAAGGTGTTTGATCTGAAATATGTAAGACATACACCAAGGTTATATAAATGTTCGGATATCGATACTAATCAGGACGATGTGATGTCAGATGGCACCTTCAAGCTTTCCATCGGAAGAATAAATTGTGTGATCATTTCTAAAATTTTGTATGATTTAAGGGTATGATAGATTTCTTACATTGCATTTGTATCTTATTATGATATTGATATTTACACTTTCACTTTCTTTATATAGAATTTTGTGAGGCCGTTTGCTTCCACGTACTACACTCGTTTCTTAAATTATTTGAAAAATAAGTTTGTCGGAGGAATCGAGTTGTTCAAGAAGAGTACGACGAAATTACATATTTTTATCGATATACAAGGACCTACTTTTCTGCTACCGCAGAAGAAGGATGCCCCAAGTCTCTTGGTTTTCGATACGGGTATAGAATTGCTTCTGAGAGATAATTATATAAATTGAGACGTTTCTTTTACAGAATTTATTTTCAGGCATATTATCAGTCGAAAACTTTTTCAAGAATAACGGACAATCGATGAAAGCGATCGCTAATGATAATGGACAATTGATAATCGACAACATTTTGATAAAATTGAAATCTGTGACTATATCTAGGGCAATTATGACTTTGGCGCGAGATTTGGAAGTGCAGGTTAGATTGAAGTTCAGATTGAACATTCTAATTAATTTTATTATATCAGAGTATATCTTAAAAAAAAATATGTACCACATACGAAAATAATTTCAGGAACCCATTATCGAACCTATACAAATTCAGTTTGATATCAAGAGAAAAACGGAATATCGTAGTATTATGGAATTCCAAACGTACGGTTTATTCAATGTGCAAGGAGCAATCGACATTATAAATGTAAACTTGAGTCAGCAGGATCTCAAGTCTCTTATATCAGTATGGCAAGATAATATTTCCAAAATACTGTTGCTTAAAAAGGTCAGCGAAAACGAGGATAGAATTTCAACACAAAACTTCCGAAAGAATGTCGAGCACAATGATGACATTATGATGAAGAAGCTGGAAGATTTTTTAACTCATAATGAAACAGCATTATGCGAAATCAACATAAAATTTATTTTAGAGGGATTGCAACTGAATTTATTTATGGATACAGAAGAGGTATATATATAGATGTTAATATCAAATTAATCAATGTTGATCTGTCATATATAATTTTGATTGTATTATATTGCAGGTGTTGAGTTCCCCTGTGCGCGATTTGAATCATGGTTTGTGCAAATTGATTTTCGGAGAAACTGTTAATACCTGGGATTTTTATAGTGACAAGAGTGTAAAAATGAAACTCTCTTTGCAAAGCTGCTTATTGCAAGACACACGCAAGGACTCGGTCATTGAGAAGAAGTGTGTATCGTTGATCGGAAGTTTTAATTAGAAGGATTTTGTTGGTCTTTGATCCTTTATTAATCTCGTTTTACGTTTTCAGAATAATACAATCGCCAGCAGTATCCTTAGAGAAGAATTTAGAATCTTGTATTTCTGTATCGATGTCTCCTATAATCGATGTTACGTACAGTCGTACTCAAGCAAAGGAAAAGTGTTTCGACGTTCTTATTCAAGACGTGCGAATTAATTTGTCTGTATCTTTCTTGATGCATTTAGGACGGTACTTTCTGGATTCCTTACCTGGCGAGCAGATAGAGAAAGGAATCATCAATTACGGATACGATAATAATAACCAAATGGTAAATATAAATTCATTTGGACAGCAATAGAGCTAATTAAGACTATTTTCCTCAATTAATTTTCACTTCTCTCAATCAATTCTTTCTTAAAAATTGTATATCTTGTCTAAAATATATTTATTGAATAAAATTAATTCCATCAATGTATTTGATTTAAATCAAGAACCGGAAAGCTATAAATGCAGAACCTGACAAAATAAATTGCTCCCAATATTTTAAGGAGCAACCAGGTAGTTTGTCTATGTATGCATGCAGATTGTATACAAAAATAGCTCTTTCTCTCGTTCTCAATAGCGATATGTGACATTTCTCGCATGACTTTACATGTAGAAAATAAAACGATTAATTCTAATGTGTTTAGGTACTTCTATATCAATTAGAATACAAAAGCCGGATATTTTTCTATTCGGTGACTTGGAGAAAAATAATACGCACGTGATTCGAATGCAGACGGAAGTATTCATCGAAAGCAGCAGACATGGTTGTTCCTCTTCGATAGTCTGCACTCTGACCAATGTCAATGCCAAGATTAAAGGTCGGGGAAATTACGAGTCTCCGTATTGGTTGTTACATCCTTGCGATTTAGAAATTTCTAAGAAGAAAGAATTGTCGAACGGTAATGAAGAAATCGCCGTTGCTATAAATAGTATTAATGTACATCTATCAGTGGAAGTGATCCATACCTTTTTCGATGTAAGTATGACTTGAGCTAAATCTCTGATATATAAAATATATCTGATATTCTGCAAACTGTGAATTATTTATATTGCATATTGTCAATGTCTGCATTCTAGATATTGAATGAAGCGTCGACTTTTTTGAACAGCATTAGCTCGAAAATGGATGATGATAGCAATCAAAATACCAGCGTGCCTAACAATCTCTGGGCACCAACAAAAGTTTCTAGTATACCGTATAAGAAAATTGATGCAAGTAAATATCTTATGATACAATGTAGATTGTTCTATTATAATTCTTTCATTACATTTAAATAATTGTATTTTTTGTTATTAGGCGACTCGACGTTGTATCATCATCACAACAATCATGTAATATTCAATTTGAGACCTGTACTAATATGTTTATTGTTGGAAATGGAGTATTCCATAGGAAGATTTCCAGTAATGAGAATAGAAACTGTCGTTACTGCTGCTATCGATGATTGGTACAACAATTTCCATCTCGAGTCTAATATAAAGCTTCACGCATTCTGTTACAATAGAGCTTATCAAAATTGGGAGCCATTCGTGGAACTTTGCACAAAGGATGATGTAAACTATAAACCATGGGAATTCATTATTAAGGTTACAAAGATTATTCATTATTGTACATTTATATGTATATTATTATTTTCTATTAATTATCTATTAATATAATGTTATATATATTGGTCATAATTTGATTTTTTCAGACATACCGAGGCGAAGCAAATATGATCAATTCCCATTGGACAGATTTTTGCCACCACATAAAACAAGATTCTGCAAAAGCAAAAAAGAAGGACATAAAGTATAATGAACAGGATGTAACGGATATGATATTTATTGGACCTGATACTGATGTGATCTCTATGAGAAAAGGTAAAATTATTCACATGATTGTTTTACTTAATACGTGAGAATTAATTATTTATATATACTATATATTATATTATATGTATAGTACATATCTATTTATTTTTTAAATAAACAGAGCCTGAAACTTACATTACATATGAGGATGAGTCTGATACAGACGATGATGAGAGCGATACGAAATTAACAAAGATTTCCAATTATCTATTTAATAATAATAGCGACGACGAAGAAAGTGTTTCCGATGATTCGAGTACAAATGAAGATGAGGAATTGGAATTAACGCTGGATTGTAATTGTGAATCTTGTATGTGTAAATTTAAAGAGTCTCACACATGTATTAAATCTCAGTTGTTTATATTAAAATACGTTAATGTTTCAATTTTGCATGTAGTTAATTCCGCCACGCCACGTGCGCTAGCGAAAACAAATCTTTTTGCGCCGCATATTATTCTATATTCGGAGGACAAAATCAACATCACCATAACTGAAAACATGATCGCGACATGGAATGCGATGTCAAATGCATTTGCAAGAGTTAAGGGTGGAATCCCGTTTGTATCAGCCAATACACGAGAATTGATTGTGCTAAACGATATAGGTCACACGAGTCGAGTAGAACTGCTTGTTCAAGAAGAAGTAGACGGAAACAGTGTCACGCGTGTCCTAGCCGCGCATAATTTTGCATACGACGGGAGTTCGCCGACCAGCGTGCCCAGCAGTCCGGAAAATGAAACCCAGGTGGATTTCACGAGTCCTCGATGGATCGGTAAAGATACTGCCGTAGTCGTATCAGAATGTCAGACTTTTCCTGTCGACTCGCCGATGCAAATCTACAAATCTATAACTGGCGAGTTTCTTCGTGTTATTTTTGAAGGTAACTTCTGCTCGCTTCACTATACGAAAAATACCATAAATATGTGAATAAACCGATTTTTTATTCTTAACGCAGGTTTCGAGGATGTATTGATGTATTGTCCTAAGAAGGAGACATGCAATCTCGTATCGCTTCGTCCTGTGAGACACGACGTCCGCTATTATCTGGTAATAGAGGCGACAATAAACAGTTATCTACATCGTACGGTTTGCGTTCGATCTCCGTTACAGGTAATGTAATCCACTTTATTTATCCACTTTTTTTCGCATCACCGTCTTTTGTATTTTTTCCGCTAACGAAAAGATACCTTTTAGTTTCGAAACGAAACGTCGTACGCACTTGGACTTTATTACAAAAAAGCGGTAGTGGACAAACTGGGTTTAATACCTACCGGTGAAGTTACAAATCCCTTTGATCATAATATAAGAATGGCAATCATCGAACCTGATGCGATTTATAACATTCCTCTATACATCGCTTATCATTGTCCGATACACGTTCTTCCTGCGTATCTAGAGTAAGTAGAATCGTAAATTAAGTCAGTTTGTAAGTTGTTTTCTATTTGAGAAAGAAATATAAAATAAAATATAACACAATAATAAATATATTATTTGTATAGAAAATATCAAGTCAGCGAGGAAGAAATTTATTGGAAAGACTTGAGGGGTACAGAAAATGCATTTAAAGATGTGTGCTGCAAAGAGAAAGGCGACATTAACTGTAATATATTCTGTGTCAGGGCGATATGCACAGAAGTCCCGTTAACGACTCGTTCCTCGGGCTGTCAAGTGCCGAATTACTTGATAAATATCGTACCGCCTGTAGTTTTTAATAATCAGCTGCCCTTCGTCATCGATGCCGGTATACCCAGCATTAATTACGAAGTGAAAATCGAACCCGGGGAAAAAATAAACATGCACTCTCTGAATTATAGTAGTAATGTGCAGTTTATTTTTAAGGTGCGTAGAATTTTGGAAAAAAAATCAGCTATATAAAAATGTAGCAAATACTGCTTTGCATTGTTTAATCACGCTCAATGATTTTATATATAGATACACAACTATTTGGGCACATCTTGGATGGGTGCGGTAAAACTGAATATGAATCTAGAACGAAAGTTTATATTAATGTCTGCAGATAACGAGTCGGATTTGACGAAACCCTTTTTGCTATGCTTAGAATTAGGTAAAATTTCCAGCTGGAACATCATTATACAATCGCAGTATTGGATGATAAATAAATCTGGCTTGCCGCTGTTTATCCAGGTATAACCCAAACAATTTGATTTTCATAATAATAAACTATGATCTATATTACTATTTATCGTTTAGGATTGCCATTCTTATATAACTTATGAGATGCCAGAGGAAGAGTTGATGGTGTTCTCTCAAAAGAATAATAAAAAGAGCATGGTTCAATTAAGGGCCCATCAATCCGAGTGGTCGATGCCATTTGGATTGGACGGAATTACGTCGATGTCGTTAATCGTTTGTCGAGATATTGAACGCGGACGAAAATATCATATCTTAACGGAGATAGAAAGTTCCCGCTTATCGCCCATTTTCACGAAGATTATAACGTTTCTACCGTACTTCTTCATTTGCAACAAAACTAAAAAGGCTTTGAGGTTTATGGAGAAGAATGAAGAGGCCGATCTTTGGAACGATCTTTTACCTGGACAAGAGATATCGTTTTGGCCCGTCACCGAGTCCATGAAAATGAGGATAAAGTGGAGAAACAGTCAGCTGGTCTCGCAACATTTCGACATTACATACGTGGGCAAGACTGTGCTGAGAATGGATAACGGGGTAAGACGAAGACATGTGATTACATATTAATTATAACAACCAATCTAATGGATGTTGTATAGAATTTTGTAATTTATTTTGCAACACTTGGAGAGATTTTATATTAAGATTTTCTAATTTATAGTCGGCGTTATGCGTAGAGATCGAAGGTGGTATGAATGCCCCGTATCGCATAATATTCCGAAGATACATCGTCACCGACATACCCGTGCGAGTGGATAATCTCTGCGACAAATTATTTCTGAAACTGAATCAAATCGGTTTGGGTCAAGTTGCTCTGCTCAAACCGTTTCAAAGTCTCCTATACACTTGGGACGATCCTACTCAGACCAGAGAATTGATTTGGAATGTTTATAACAATAATGCATTCGGCTATAGAGCACAACTTGAAACGGTAGTGAAAGAAAAAGTGTCTATTTTTTTTTCTTATATTTTTGACCAGATTTTCCATCTTGCATTCTGCAATAATATTGTATTCTGTAATATAAACTTCTTATTTCTTTTTTTGTTGAATTAAATTTTTACGAGATTTCCAATCCTCATTATTAAAGCAATAATCAAAACGCATGGGGATTAGTTTTCTAAATATCAGTTTAATTTCAATTAATTTTTGTGGATTGGTTACTTAGTATTAACATCTTCGTTTGCCTGTAGGATGGCTGCGGGCACGAAACGGTAACTTTTGTAACCGTTGAACGGCGCGACAGTGCGTGTCATTCCTCCCAAATCGCTCCCAAATCGCTAGCAAACGCGAAGCCGTCATGGTCGGAAGATACGAGCACAAGTACCATTCATTCTTTTCCTAACGCAGAATCTGACACAAAGCCACAAGTGTTGGGGCATGCTCGGCAAGATGAAACAGAGGTTTATTGGGTGAGCTACATGGAAGGCGAGCAACGTGTATTATTATTTACGCAGCACGAGAGTGTGTACCTGAAAGCGAGAAGTGTCATCGATCCCGAAACGAGCAAAAGAGAGATGTTTCTGTCAATCGCGGCTATTGGAATCAGCATTGTAAGTAAAGGCACATAGAAGCGATTGTAAGTCGGTCCAGCTGTGATAAACCAAAGATTATTAATTGACTTTTTTTTCCGCAGGTCGTACAGGAACCCAATCTTCGCAGTGCCAGACGAGAGTTATTGTATGCTAGTGTGATCGATTCCGCCGCACATTGGGAGCTTTATTTCAGTAAACGATGGAGGAGTCTGTCGTTAGAATTGAGCGCTTGGTTGGAAAATAAGTATACGAATTCCGCGAAGCGGAATGTGCAATTGGAGAATTTCATTGATGTACGATTTGTCTAACGCGATTCTTTAAACTGCAGTAGGCGTTTATGAATATTGCGTGCTCTCGATTCTATTTAATCGTATTTGATAATACGTTACTTAATAACATTGTATTCATTATGCAAACACGATATTTCTAGTTATACAAATTAAATATGTAAAGTATTTGAACATAAAGTATGTTTATTGCAGAGATCATTAATACTTGCATATATTCGCTGTAATAGTGCTTTATCGCATAGTGAATGAATCTGTCCGTCCTCAATATATCCCTTTCCAAATATTTTGCAGGTTGATTTTGTGAAAATGCAGATGACTAAACCATTCTTTGGCAAGTTGCGAAGGACATATTCGCCAGGTATCTGGCTGCATTGCAGGGAGTCCAGGACGCTTTGTTATTTGCAGGGATATATTCATAGGATACAGGTATTAATTGAATTCATAATTACAATTTATGGTAATAACTTTCCTTGTCCATCTTGCACAGGTTGATAATCAATTGAGCGAAGCTGTCTTTCCAGTGGTTCTATATCCTAGTTTGCAAAAGACTTTTGTGAATTATGCTGGAACCCGCAGATTGAAACATTGCTTAGAGTTTTCGTATCTAAAGCAACGCAAATTGAAGAATATCATTTACAAGTACACTTTACGCATAATATAAATAATATACTGATATACTAATAATAGGATAAGTAATATTAACAATATAGAAACATATTATTAATATTATATATTATGTAATAATATTATTATTATTTATTGACTATATAATATTAATATATTATTATATTACTATAATTACTATATGATTACATAATATTATTACTTATACGATGAATAGTTCGTATATTAATTTTCAAATAATATTTTTTTAGAGGTATATGTGTCATCATCAGGGAGTTCAATTTAAATTTGGAAGAGGCCTTTCTCTGTTCCTTGATCAATCTAGTACCCAAAAATCCGGAGACCAAACATTCAATCGCCGCCAAACTCAGGAGGGACGTGTCCAATATGCGTGTTCCCTCATTTCACAAAATTAGTAACGTACGATCATACAAGCTGTATTAATTTATACATATTACACGAATAGGGATTTTAACCGCATCGCGCATATAAATTGCAGAATGGCAAGAAAAGAGATTTAATAGAGCAGATATATATTTCTCCAATGGCATTGCGCTTGAGATTGTTAGCTAATACAGACGGATCTAACGCGCGTAATTTTAGCATCGTGCTCGATTATCGCAATATTCTTCGATTCATCTTTGATTACGCGGAGAAGGGCGCATTCGAAAGGGATGCTGAATTTAAGTGAGCATTTAAATTTGAATTGTGATATAATTGGCAAATATGTGATAAGATAAATATCGTTTGTTAAATTGCCCCCGTTATTTAGGTTGCCCAGTTATCAAAGAAGTTTCATCGTCGTCAATAACGAGCAGTTTCTTTCGCGCCTCTTACGAACTTATATGGCGCAGATTATGGAACAGTTTCATGTGCTGGTGCGATTAGTTACAGTTTTGGGAAATCAATACGGCTACAACTTTAAATCGCCAAAAAGCAATTTTTGCGAACCAGATTCAGTAAGCGTACAAATGGACAAGATTCTCTTTTTCTATGTTTCTATATTGAAACATGCTAATCGCACGGTGAATTTTCAGTTACTATTATGCGGCGATGAGGCTGCGGAGAAGTTGGCATACGAAATAGCGTGCGAGCTGGGATATGCTACGCCCGATGGTATGCAAGCTTCGATTTTAAACAGCCGCACATCTCTTTTCAAGGTAAATATGAAGTTTGAATGTTTATTTAATCAGTAAGTGTCTTTCCAAACTTGATAAAAAAATTTAAGTGACTGACTGTTTTCAAAATTTTTCATACGATTAAACTTGGTATCTCTGTCATGCAAATTTTAATTGAAATTAAATTATCCTTTGCTTGAAAAGCAAAGCTTCAAGTTGGCCCTTATTCATTTCCACATGTTTATATAATCGAAAATATATTCGTTGATTATACGAAGGGTATCTTATATAGTGTGAAAATACAGAAGTAGTATATATTCGTTTTTTGTTCCAGGTAAAGGATACAAATTATCAGAATCCGGATGTACCGCCTTTAGCGTTCTTAGTCGATAATTCATTCGCTACAGAGATTGATTTAGAGACTTCCGGCTTGATTACCACGTTGACAAACAGTGAGTATATAGTTATTAATCATTAACATAAGCGAAAATTCGAAATAAATCACGATTGTGTAATATTAATTTGTTCGAGCGTTATTATTTTATTTCGTCTTGACGCGTTTACTAAATCTTATCAAAAATGTGGCAGGCATTCATCGAGAAGAGTCGAGATATTTCTTCAAAACATTAGGGAAAAAAATATCTATGTTGTTCAAGACGGAAAGCTCTTGTTTAAAAACTCATTCGAAAATAATACCAGACATAATAAAAAGGTATCAACGCTACTGTAACACTATTTTCTTTCTTTCACGCATCATAAAATGTTCACCTTAAGGCGAAATGCTCGTTTTGCAGGGCTCAAGAAGTAGGACATAGTTTTGTATCCAGAATGCGATTGCCACGATATATTAATCCACATTTCGTAAGTATCGTCCGTCGTGTTTCATGTGTGATCTATTCTTTATATCGTTAATCGTATCCTTATTCAGGGTGTAGAGTTGTTCTCGACGCACAAAGCGAAAGGAGCGTATTTATTGAACACTATAAGTAAAGGCCATTGCGTTCGGAATGATTCTTATTGGGGACACGCTACGCTCCACAATGATGGAAAATACATTACATTAGTATCCTTGCAGTAAGTCTAGCAATTATAAGAAATTGTATTTGTGTGTGTATTAATGCTCGTGTATTTGATAATTAAAAAATTTTAAGGATATAGAGCCATATTAATTCTTTGAAATGTAAGAAAAGAATATGGATCAATTCTGGGTGAATTTTTAGGCGAATATACTATATCGAGAAGGGAAATGCTTGGGGATCGTGGAACGTGAAATGGACTTTAGAGACCAATCAATTGCTGTCATCGCCAACTGTCGCTAAAAATAAACTCATTTTGCACATAACAGAGGTAATTTGTATGTCCGATGCGACATATATCTAATTCATATTACTAAAATATTACAATTGTGGAAAAGAAATAACAATGATTTCATATATTCAAATATCGAAGATGTTTTTTTAAAGAGTGTAATATTGAACTTTAACGACTTGGGGAAAATTAATTGTTAAAAGCAATCTTAAATCAGTTCTTCGATTTTTCAAGGATTAACACTAGAATGCTCAATAGTGGCGAGCAATTGAATAAAATCATGAAAATCATTGATTTCTTTTTGATATTTTTCAGTCTAAAAATAATTAAAGTTGACTATAACGAAAAGATTTTTCTCTAAAATCTGCATGAGAGAAATAGGAATTATATAATAAAAAGAATCAAAATAATTATATCAAGGCTAATATTCTAATATAACTCGATCGACAAAGCATTGAACACATGATTAAAAATTACATTATTAAATTATACGCGCAGGAAGAAAAAGAGACGTCATCGTCAATGGTAGACTGGTACGTGGAGAGCGAGGCCACGGATATTCTGGAATGGCTGTGTCGCAGAATGAACAGCGCAATGATCCTGAATATGGAAAGCAGCATTTGTTCCAAGTGAAAGAAACTTTAATGCATTGACGGCTGAGGTCGTTAAGAAAAAGAGAAAATCAAGAGCAAGGAACAAAGTGGATACAGAGATCAGTGTATTTACATATTTAGTTTGACGTAATAAAAGATATATATATGAAGAATGCAAAAAAAAAGGGGATGTCTCTCTTTCTCTAATGCCCTATACTTGTTTTATTATCATTATATCTTGTGCCTTAAGTCAGATCGTATCTTCGTCTTGGATAAAGTACGTCTAGTTTATTTCATAATTTATTTACAAAAAGTCTTAGTAAATTACACTTACAGGCATCTCCACTCGAACTAAAGTAAATAATTTAAGAACTACATGTATTTAGATATCTATAGAATAGGATACTTTGGGGTCGGGGAGAAGCTGGGACCAGGGAAAGTGTTCTGTTTAACTTATTTCAATATAATCGTTTCTAATTGTATCTCCGACGATAAATCGAGTCGTTTTTTAAACAGCTACACACATCGTGTGAAAACTAAATCTCATTCCGCCTCTCTTATAAATTCATTCTCTCTACGAAACGGGGAAGTATACCAGTGGAAGGTGTGCGACAAGTTCGCGAATGTGTCTTTTCTTTTTTTTTCTTTTCTTTTCTGCAACTTTCTCTTGCGCAAGAATGGGATTTTATAATTACAGGTAAATGTACGTATTGTAAGAATCATCAAAATATGTGCAAGCTGACAATCGGTATTTGTTAATTTTACAATAACGTATGCGCGCTTTGAAAAAGCATAAAATCTTGGTTATAAATATATTCCCATTAGAATCGTTTAATGGCACGATCGAGCTTAAATTTAAAAATCTTTTTTCTTTTTTTTTATCCTTTTAATATATCCGTTTCTACATTATCGTCCAGTTTCTGTCTGCTTCTACAATGGTTGGTTTTTTCTCATCTTCTGGTTTCTTCTTTCCGCTTCTTTTTTATCTTTTTTTTTTTCGTTATCACAACGGTATTTAATTACGTTTTTATAAATACGTTTATTCTCCAAAAAGATTGCAATTTTAGTTGAATCCGCTACTTTCAACTCTCTCCCTTAAAGGAAGTTATAATGAAAAGAAGAAACAAAAGAAAAAATTATATATTGAAACTGTTAAATCTCCTATTATATTTAAATAATCACTGTGAAATTAGTAATAATTTAAGTAATTATTTAAATCAATTAATTACTTAATTTCGCAAACTGCGTATTTTCTTTCTCTTTTTCACAGACACTGTCCCCACCCTTTTCTACCGTCCCCCTCCCCCCATCCTCCGTGCATACATACGCACGCATACATGCACGCACACATACACATGCACGCATTTTTCTTTTTTCTCTAAAGCCATCTTTTACATTAACGCACGCACATATATGCATACGTCCCAAAGTGTGCATTGTATGCACGCATCGCATACGCATTCGTATTCGTACACGCACATCATACACAACAATTCTCGCGCGCGAATGTAGGCGGACAGGTATTTTTGTCCTCTACACTTTATCTCGAATATTTTCTCATTCTTTCACTTTTTTCCTCTATGTTTTCGTTCCTCTCTCTCTCTCTCTCTCTCTCTTTCTGAATCTCAACATTATATATATATACATACATACATACATACATACATACATACATGCATGCACGCACGCAAATATACACGCAAATACATAAACACACACGCACGCACGCATGCATACTCTTTCTTTCCTTCTCGCTCTTTCATACTCCCTCTTTTTCTCATTTTCGTTTCAATCAGCGCCTTTATCACACATGTCATATTATTTTTTCTCTTCTAGCAATGTCTTTCTTCAGTTCTAGTTCTGCCTGTGCTCCTAAAAGTCGAGACTTTGCGATCCTACGATCGCAAATGTATATTTGCGCCACCGTAGCCGTAGCACAAAAATCGAATAAGATTCAATGGAAGTGTGTGTTATCTACAAAATATCTTAATTACTCGCTAATTACAGCACAAAACATGCAAATATAAAAATTTGCATTATATTATCGTTTAATATTTATATATAATCATCATCCGATATATATATATATATCAATCCACATCGCACCATTTAAGGTTCGCCGATACACTTCTTGGTATATATATATATATATATATATATATATATATATATATATATATATATATATATATATATATATATTATTATGCAATAGACAGTTGTCTCTTGTGTATGAAAGTCCGTTTCTTTTTCCTTTACTGCGTATGCATGTGTGTTTTGTGTATCTTCATATATGTTCGCGTTTGCGCGCGCGTGTTTACTATGAATACACAGTACTCTGCGTTGATACCACTGCTT